>NC_046324.1:0-1200000 GCF_009819535.1 Lacerta agilis
TTAATTTGCGAAACAACGCACTTTCAACTCAAAAACTCCAAACTAGGTAAAATAAGCATGGAAGACGCTTATTGGTGTGCTTTTTATGCGTTTGGGCCCGAAAACAGCTCAGTGGGCTAGGTTTGGGTTTCCTACGCTTAGTTTTGCTTAGATTTGCTTAATTTGCGAAACAACGCATTTGCAACTCAAAAACTCCAAAATACGTCAAAGAAGCATGGTAGAAGCTTATTGGTGTGCTTTGTGTACGTTTGGGCCTGAAAACAGTTCATTGGGCTAGGTTTGGGTTTCCTAAGATTAGTTTTGCTTAGATTTGCTTAATTTGCGAAACAACGCACTTTCAACTCAAAAACTCCAAACTAGGTAAAATAAACATGGAAGAAGCTTATTGGTGTGCTTTTTATGCGTTTGGGCCCGAAAACAGCTCATTGGGCTAGGTTTGGGTTTCCTACGCTTAGTTTTGCTTAGATATGCTTAATTTGCGAAACAACGCACTTGCAACTCAAAAACTCCAAACTAGGTAAAATAAGCATGGAAGAAGGTTATTGGTGTGCTTTTTATGCGTTTGGGCCCGAAAACAGCTCATTGGGCTAGGTTTGGGATTCCTACGCTTAGTTTTGCTTAGTTTTGCTTAGTTTGGCTTAATATGTGAAACAACGCACTTTCAACTCAAAAACTCCAAACTAGGTGAAATAAGCATGATAGAAGCTTATTGTTGTGCTTTTAGTGTGTTTGGGCCTGAAAACAGCTCATTGGGCTAGGATTGGGTTTCCTAAGATTAGTTTTGCTTAGTTGTGCTTAATTTGCGAAACAACGCACTTTCAACTCAAAAACTCCAAACTAGGTAAAATAAGCATGGAAGAAGCTTATTTTTGTGCTTTCTGTGCGTTTGGGCCCGAAAACAGCTCATTGGGCTAGGTTTGGGTTTCCTAAGCTTAGTTTTAGTTAGATTTGCTTAATTTGCGAAACAACTCACTTGCAACTCAAAAACTCTAAAATACGTCAAAGAAGCATGGTAGAGGCTTATTGGTTTGCTTTTTGTTCGTTTGGGCCTGAATACAGTTGATTGGGCTAGGTTTGGGTTTGCTACGCTTAATTTTGCTTAATTTTGCTTAGTTTTGCTTAGTTTTACTTAGTTTGTGAAACAACGCACTTTCAACTCAAAAACTCCAAACTATTTGAAATAAGCATGATAGAAGCTTATTGGTGTGCTTTTAGTGAGTTTGGGCCTGAACAGCTTATTGGGCTATGTTTGGGTTTCCTACGCTTAGTTTTGCTTAATTTGCGAAACAACGCACTTTCAACTCAAAAACTCCAAACTAGGTGAAAGAAGCATGGTAGAAACTTATTGGTGTCCTTTTTGTTCGTTTGGGCCTGAAAACAGCTTATTGGGCTAGGTTTGTGTTTCCTACGCTTAGTTTTGCTTAATTTGTTCAACAACGCGCATTCAACTCAAAAACTCCAAACTAGGTGAAATAAGCATGGTAGAAGCTTATTGCTGTGCTTTTTGTGCGTTTGGGCCTGAAAACAGTTGATTGGGCTAGGTTTGGGTTTCCTACGCTTAGTTTTGCTTAGTTTTGCTTAATTTGTGAAACAACGCACTTTCAACTCAAAAACTCCAAACTAATTGAAATAAGCATGATAGAAGCTTATTGGTGTGCTTTTAGTGCGTTTGGGCCTGAAAACAGCTTATTGGGCTATGTTTGGGTTTCCTACGCTTAGTTTTCGTTAGTTTTGCTCAGTTTTGCTTAATTTGCGAAACAACGCACTTTCAACTCAAAAACTCCAAACTAGGTGAAATAAGCATGATAGAAGCTTATTGTTGTGCTTTTAGTGTGTTTGGGCCTGAAAACAGCTCATTGGGCTAGGATTCGGTTTCCTAAGATTAGTTTTGCTTAGTTGTGCTTAATTTGCGAAACAACGCACTTTCAACTCAAAAACTCCAAACTAGGTAAAATAAGCATGGAAGAAGCTTATTGGTGTGCTTTCTGTGCGTTTGGGCCCGAAAACAGCTCAGTGGGCTAGGTTTGGGTTTCCTACGCTTAGTTTTGCTTAGATTTGCTTAATTTGCGAAACAACGCATTTGCAACTCAAAAACTCCAAAATACGTCAAAGAAGCATGGTAGAAGCTTATTGGTGTGCTTTTTGTACGTTTGGGCCTGAAAACAGTTGATTGGGCTAGGTTTGGGTTTCCTACGCTTAGTTTTGCTTAATTTTGCTTAGTTTTGCTTAGTTTTGCTTAATTTGTGAAACAACGCACTTTCAACTCAAAAACTCTAAACTAATTGAAATAAGCATGATAGAAGCTTATTGGTGTGCTTTTAGTGCGTTTGGGCCTGAAAACAGCTTATTGGGCTATGTTTGGGTTTCCTACGTTTAGTTTTCGTTAGTTTTGGTTAGTTTTGCTTAATTTGTGCAACAACGCACATTCAATTCAAAAACTCCAAAATAGGTGAAATCAGCATGGTAGAAGCTTATTGCTGTGCTTTTTGTGCGTTTGGGCCCGAAAACTGCTCATTGGGCTAGGTTTGGGTTTCCTACGCTTACTTTTGCTTAACTTTGCTCAGTTTTGCTTAATTTGCGAAACAACGCACTTTCAACTCAAAAACTCCAAACTAGGTGAAATAAGCATGATAGAAGCTTATTGTTGTGCTTTTAGTGTGTTTGGGCCTGAAAACAGCTCATTGGGCTAGGATTGGGTTTCCTAAGATTAGTTTTGCTTAGTTGTGCTTAATTTGCGAAACAACACACTTTCAACTCAAAAACTCCAATCTAGGTAAAATAAGCATGGAAGAAGCTTATTGGTGTGCTTTTTGTGCGTTTGGGCCCGAAAACAGCTCATTGGGTTAGGTTTGGGTTTCCTACGCTTAGTTTTAGTTAGATTTGCTTAATTTGCGAAACAACGCACTTGCAACTCAAAAACTCTAAAATACGTCAAAGAAGCATGGTAGAGGCTTATTGGTGTGCTTTTTGTTCGTTTGGGCCTGAATACAGTTGATTGGGCTAGGTTTGGGTTTCCTACGCTTAGTTTTGCTTAATTTTGCTTAATTTTGCTTAGTTTTGCTTAGTTTTGCTTAGTTTGTGAAACAACGCACTTTCAACTCAAAAACTCCAAACTAGTTGAAATAAGCATGATAGAAGCTTATTGGTGTGCTTTTAGTGCGTTTGGGCCTGAAAACAGGTTATTGGGCTATGTTTGGGTTTCCTACGCTTAGTTTTGCTTAATTTGCGAAACAACGCACTTTCAACTCAAAAACTCCAAACTAGGTGAAAGAAGCATGGTAGAAACTTATTGGTGTCCTTTTTGTTCCTTTGGGCCTGAAAACAGCTTATTGGGCTAGGTTTGGGTTTCCTACGCTTAGTTTTGCTTAATTTGTTCAACAACGCGCATTCAACTCAAAAACTCCAAAATATGTGAAATAAGCATGGTAGAAGCTTATTGCTGTGCTTTTTGTGCGTTTGGGCCTGAAAACAGTTGATTGGGCTAGGTTTGGGTTTCCTACGCTTAGTTTTGCTTAATTTTGCTTAGTTTTGCTTAGTTTTGCTTAATTTGTGAAACAACGCACTTTCAACTCAAAAACTACAAACTAGTTGAAATAAGCATGATAGATGGTGTGCTTTTAGTGCGTTTGGGCCTGAAAACAGCTCATTGGGCTAGGTTTGGGTTTCCTACGCTTAGTTTTAGTTAGATTTGCTTAATTTGCGAAACAACGCACTTGCAACTCAAAAACTCTAAAATACGTCAAAGAAGCATGGTAGAGGCTTATTGGTGTGCTTTTTGTTCGTTTGGGCCTGAATACAGTTGATTGGGCTAGGTTTGGGTTTCCTACGCTTAGTTTTGCTTAATTTTGCTTAATTTTGCTTAGTTTTGCTTAGTTTTGCTTAGTTTTGCTTAGTTTGTGAAACAACGCACTTTCAACTCAAAAACTCCAAACTAGTTGAAATAAGCATGATAGAAGCTTATTGGTGTGCTTTTAGTGAGTTTGGGCCTGAAAACAGCTTATTGGGCTATGTTTGGGTTTCCTACGCTTAGTTTTGCTTAATTTGCGAAACAACGCACTTTCAACTCAAAAACTCCAAACTAGGTGAAAGAAGCATGGTAGAAACTTATTGGTGTCCTTTTTGTTCGTTTGGGCCTGAAAACAGCTTATTGGGCTAGGTTTGGGTTTCCTACGCTTAGTTTTGCTTAGTTTTGCTAAATTTGTTCAACAACGCGCATTAAACTCAAAAACTCCAAAATAGGTGAAATAAGCATGGTAGAAGCTTATTGCTGTGCTTTTTGTGCGTTTGGGCCTGAAAACAGTTGATTGGGCTAGGTTTGGGTTTCCTACGCTTAGTTTTCGTTAGTTTTGCTCAGTTTTGCTTAATTTGCGAAACATCGCACTTTCAACTCAAAAACTCCAAACTAAGTGAAATAAGCATGATAGAAGCTTATTGTTGTGCTTTTAGTGTGTTTGGGCCTGAAAACAGCTCATTGGGCTAGGATTGGGTTTCCTAAGATTAGTTTTGCTTAGATTTGCTTAATTTGCGAAACAACGCACTTTCAACTCAAAAACTCCAAACTAGGTAAAATAAGCATGGAAGACGCTTATTGGTGTGCTTTTTATGCGTTTGGGCCCGAAAACAGCTCAGTGGGCTAGGTTTGGGTTTCCTACGCTTAGTTTTGCTTAGATTTGCTTAATTTGCGAAACAACGCATTTGCAACTCAAAAACTCCAAAATACGTCAAAGAAGCATGGTAGAAGCTTATTGGTGTGCTTTGTGTACGTTTGGGCCTGAAAACAGTTGATTGGGCTAGGTTTGGGTTTCCTAAGATTAGTTTTGCTTAGATTTGCTTAATTTGCGAAACAACGCACTTGCAACTCAAAAACTCCAAACTAGGTAAAATAAGCATGGAAGAAGGTTATTGGTGTGCTTTTTATGCGTTTGGGCCCGAAAACAGCTCATTGGGCTAGGTTTGGGATTCCTACGCTTAGTTTTGCTTAGTTTTGCTTAGTTTGGCTTAATATGTGAAACAACGCACTTTCAACTCAAAAACTCCAAACTAGGTGAAATTACCATTATAGATGCTTATTGGTGTGCTGTTAGTGTGTTTGGGCCTGAAAACAGCTCATTCGGCTAAGGTTTGGGTTTCCTACGATTAGTTTTGCTTAGTTTTGCTTAATTTGCGAAACAACGCACTTTCAACTCAAAAACTCCAAACTAGGTAAAATAAGCATGGAAGAAGCTTATTGGTGTGCTTTCTGTGCGTTTGGGCCCGAAAACAGCTCATTGGGCTAGGTTTGGGTTTCCTACGCTTAGTTTTAGTTAGATTTGCTTAATTTGCGAAACAACTCACTTGCAACTCAAAAACTCTAAAATACGTCAAAGAAGCATGGTAGAGGCTTATTGGTTTGCTTTTTGTTCGTTTGGGCCTGAATACAGTTGATTGGGCTAGGTTTGGGTTTGCTACGCTTAATTTTGCTTAATTTTGCTTAGTTTTGCTTAGTTTTACTTAGTTTGTGAAACAACGCACTTTCAACTCAAAAACTCCAAATTAATTGAAATAAGCATGATAGAAGCTTATTGGTGTGCTTTTAGTGAGTTTGGGCCTGAAAACAGCTTATTGGGCTATGTTTGGGTTTCCTACGCTTAGTTTTGCTTAATTTGCGAAACAACGCACTTTCAACTCAAAAACTCCAAACTAGGTGAAAGAAGCATGGTAGAAACTTATTGGTGTCCTTTTTGTTCGTTTGGGCCTGAAAACAGCTTATTGGGCTAGGTTTGTGTTTCCTACGCTTAGTTTTGCTTAATTTGTTCAACAACGCGCATTCAACTCAAAAACTCCAAACTAGGTGAAATAAGCATGGTAGAAGCTTATTGCTGTGCTTTTTGTGCGTTTGGGCCTGAAAACAGTTGATTGGGCTAGGTTTGGGTTTCCTACGCTTAGTTTTGCTTAATTTTGCTTAGTTTTGCTTAATTTGTGAAACAACGCACTTTCAACTCAAAAACTCCAAACTAATTGAAATAAGCATGATAGAAGCTTATTGGTGTGCTTTTAGTGCGTTTGGGCCTGAAAACAGCTTATTGGGCTATGTTTGGGTTTCCTACGCTTAGTTTTCGTTAGTTTTGCTCAGTTTTGCTTAATTCGCGAAACAACGCACTTTCAACTCAAAAACTCCAAACTAGGTGAAATAAGCATGATAGAAGCTTATTGTTGTGCTTTTAGTGTGTTTGGGCCTGAAAACAGCTCATTGGGCTAGGATTCGGTTTCCTAAGATTAGTTTTGCTTAGTTGTGCTTAATTTGCGAAACAACGCACTTTCAACTCAAAAACTCCAAACTAGGTAAAATAAGCATGGAAGAAGCTTATTGGTGTGCTTTCTGTGCGTTTGGGCCCGAAAACAGCTCAGTGGGCTAGGTTTGGGTTTCCTACGCTTAGTTTTGCTTAGATTTGCTTAATTTGCGAAAAAACGCATTTGCAACTCAAAAACTCCAAAATACGTCAAAGAAGCATGGTAGAAGCTTATTGGTGTGCTTTTTGTACGTTTGGGCCTGAAAACAGTTGATTGGGCTAGGTTTGGGTTTCCTACGCTTAGTTTTGCTTAATTTTGCTTAGTTTTGCTTAGTTTTGCTTAATTTGTGAAACAACGCACTTTCAACTCAAAAACTCTAAACTAATTGAAATAAGCATGATAGAAGCTTATTGGTGTGCTTTTAGTGCGTTTGGGCCTGAAAACAGCTTATTGGGCTATGTTTGGGTTTCCTACGCTTAGTTTTCGTTAGTTTTGGTTAGTTTTGCTTAATTTGTGCAACAACGCACATTCAACTCAAAAACTCCAAAATAGGTGAAATCAGCATGGTAGAAGCTTATTGCTGTGCTTTTTGTGCGTTTGGGCCCGAAAACTGCTCATTGGGCTAGGTTTGGGTTTCCTACGCTTACTTTTGCTTAATTTTGCTCAGTTTTGCTTAATTTGCGAAACAACGCACTTTCAACTCAAAAACTCCAAACTAGGTGAAATAAGCATGATAGAAGCTTATTGTTGTGCTTTTAGTGTGTTTGGGCCTGAAAACAGCTCATTGGGCTAGGATTGGGTTTCCTAAGATTAGTTTTGCTTAGTTGTGCTTAATTTGCGAAACAACACACTTTCAACTCAAAAACTCCAATCTACGTAAAATAAGCATGGAAGAAGCTTATTGGTGTGCTTTTTGTGCGTTTGGGCCCGAAAACAGCTCATTGGGCTAGGTTTGGGTTTCCTACGCTTAGTTTTAGTTAGATTTGCTTAATTTGCGAAACAACGCACTTGCAACTCAAAAACTCTAAAATACGTCAAAGAAGCATGGTAGAAGCTTATTGGTGTGCTTTTTGTACGTTTGGGCCTGAAAACAGTTGATTGGGCTAGGTTTGGGTTTCCTACGCTTAGTTTTGCTTAATTTTGCTTAGTTTTGCTTAGTTTTGCTTAATTTGTGAAACAACGCACTTTCAACTCAAAAACTCTAAACTAATTGAAATAAGCATGATAGAAGCTTATTGGTGTGCTTTTAGTGCGTTTGGGCCTGAAAACAGCTTATTGGGCTATGTTTGGGTTTCCTACGCTTAGTTTTCGTTAGTTTTGGTTAGTTTTGCTTAATTTGTGCAACAACGCACATTCAACTCAAAAACTCCAAAATAGGTGAAATCAGCATGGTAGAAGCTTATTGCTGTGCTTTTTGTGCGTTTGGGCCCGAAAACTGCTCATTGGGCTAGGTTTGGGTTTCCTACGCTTAGTTTTGCTTAGTTTTGCTCAGTTTTGCTTAATTTGCGAAACAACGCACTTTCAACTCAAAAACTCCAAACTAGGTGAAATAAGCATGATAGAAGCTTATTGTTGTGCTTTTAGTGTGTTTGGGCCTGAAAACAGCTCATTGGGCTAGGATTGGGTTTCCTAAGATTAGTTTTGCTTAGTTGTGCTTAATTTGCGAAACAACACACTTTCAACTCAAAAACTCCAATCTAGGTAAAATAAGCATGGAAGAAGCTTATTGGTGTGCTTTTTGTGCGTTTGGGCCCGAAAACAGCTCATTGGGCTAGGTTTGGGTTTCCTACGCTTAGTTTTAGTTAGATTTGCTTAATTTGCGAAACAACGCACTTGCAACTCAAAAACTCTAAAATACGTCAAAGAAGCATGGTAGAAGCTTATTGGTGTGCTTTTTGTACGTTTGGGCCTGAAAACAGTTGATTGGGCTAGGTTTGGGTTTCCTACGCTTAGTTTTGCTCAGTTTTGCTTAATTTGCGAAACAACGCACTTTCAACTCAAAAACTCCAAACTAGGTGAAATAAGCATGATAGAAGCTTATTGGTGTGCCTTTAGTGCGTTTGGGCCTAAAAACAGCTTATTGGGCTATGTTTGGGTTTCCTACGCTTAGTTTTGCTCAGTTTTGCTTAATTTGCGAAACAACGGACTTTCAACTCAAAAACTCCAAACTAGGTGAAATAAGCATGATAGAAGCTTATTATTGTGCTTTTAGTGTGTTTGGGCCTGAAAACAGCTCATTGGGCTAGGATTGGGTTTCCTACGCTTAGTTTTGCTTAATTTTGCTTAGTTTTGCTTAGTTTTGCTTAGTTTGTGAAACAACGCACTTTCAACTCAAAAACTCCAAACTAGTTGAAATAAGCATGATAGAAGCTTATTGGTGTGCTTTTAGTGCGTTTGGGCCTGAAAACAGCTTATTGGGCTATGTTTGGGTTTCCTACGCTTAGTTTTGCTTAATTTGCGAAACATCGCACTTTCAACTCAAAAACTCCAAACTAGGTGAAAGAAACATGGTAGAAACTTATTGGTGTCCTTTTTGTTCGTTTGGGCCTGAAAACAGCTTATTGGGCAAGGTTTGGGTTTCCTACGCTTAGTTTTGCTTAGTTTGTGCAACAACGCACATTCAACTCAAAAACTCCAAAATAGGTGACATAAGCATGGTAGCTTATTGCTGTGCTTTTTGTGCGTTGGGGCCCGAAAACTGCTCACTGGGCTAGGTTTGGGTTTCCTACGCTTAGTTTTGCTTAATTTTGTTCAGTTTTGCTTAATTTGCGAAACAACGCACTTTCAACTCAAAAACTCCAAACTAGGTGAAATAAGCATGATAGAAGCTTATTGTTGTGCTTTTAGTGTGTTTGGGTCTGAAAACAGCTCATTGGGCTACGTTTGGGTTTCCTACGCTTAGTTTTGCTTAGATTTGCTTAATTTGCGAAACACGCACTTGCAACTCAAAAACTCCAAAATACGTCAAAGAAGCATGGTAGAAGCTTATTGGTGTGCTTTTTGTACGTTTGGGCCTGAAAACAGTTGATTGGGCTAGGTTTGGGTTTCCTACGCTTAGTTTTGCTTAATTTCGCTTAGTTTTGCTTAATTTGCGAAACAACGCACTTTCAACTCAAAAACTCCAAACTAGGTGAAATAAGCATGATAGAAGCTTATTGTTGTGCTTTTAGTGTGTTTGGGCCTGAAAACAGCTCATTGGGCTAGGATTGGGTTTCCTAAGATTAGTTTTGCTTAGTTGTGCTTAATTTGCGAAACAACGCACTTTCAACTCAAAAACTACAAACTAGGTAAAATAAGCATGGAAGAAGCTTATTGGTGTGCTTTTTGTGCGTTTGGGCCCGAAAACAGCTCATTGGGCTAGGTTTGGGTTTCCTACGCTTAGTTTTAGTTAGATTTGCTTAATTTGCGAAACAACGCACTTGCAACTCAAAAACTCTAAAATACGTCAAAGAAGCATGGTAGAAGCTTATTGGTGTGCTTTTTGTACGTTTGGGCCTGAAAACAGTTGATTGGGCTAGGTTTGGGTTTCCTACGCTTAGTTTTGCTTAATTTTGCTTAGTTTTGCTTAGTTTTGCTTAGTTTGTGAAACAACGCACTTTCAACTGAAAAACTCCAAACTAGTTGAAATAAGCATGATAGAAGCTTATTGGTGTGCCTTTAGTGCGTTTGGGCCTGAAAACAGCTTATTGGGCTATGTTTGGGTTTCCTACGCTTAGTTTTGCTCAGTGTTGCTTAATTTGCGAAACAACGCACTTTCAACTCAAAAACTCCAAACTAGGTGAAATAAGCATGATAGAAGCTTATTGTTGTGCTTTTAGTGTGTTTGGGCCTGAAAACAGCTCATTGGGCTGGGATTGGGTTTCCTAAGATTAGTTTTGCTTAGTTGTGCTTAATTTGTGAAACAACGCACTTTCAACTGAAAAACTCCAAACTAGGTAAAATAAGCATGGAAGAAGCTTATTGGTGTGCTTTTTGTACGTTTGGGCCTGAAAACATTTGATTGGGCTAGGTTTGGGTTTCCTACGCTTAGTTTTGCTTAATTTTGCTTAGTTTTGCTTAGTTTTGCTTAATTTGTGAAACAACGCACTTTCAACTCAAAAACTCCAAACTAGTTGAAATAAGCATGATAGAAGCTTATTGGTGTGCTTTTAGTGCGTTTGGGCCTGAAAACAGCTTATTGGGCTATGTTTGGGTTTCCTACGCTTAGTTTTGCTCAGTTTTGCTTAATTTGCGAAACAACGCACTTTCAACTCAAAAACTCCAAACTAGGTGAAATAAGCATGATAGAAGCTTATTATTGTGCTTTTAGTGTGTTTGGGCCTGAAAACAGCTCATTGGGCTAGGATTGGGTTTCCTACGCTTAGTTTTGCTTAATTTTGCTTAGTTTTGCTTAGTTTGTGAAACAACGCACTTTCAACTCAAAAACTCCAAACTAGTTGAAATAAGCATGATAGAAGCTTATTGGTGTGCTTTTAGTGCGTTTGGGCCTGAAAACAGCTTATTGGGCTATGTTTGGGTTTCCTACGCTTAGTTTTGCTTAATTTGCGAAACAACGCACTTTCAACTCAAAAACTCCAAACTAGGTGAAAGAAACATGGTAGAAACTTATTGGTGTCCTTTTTGTTCGTTTGGGCCTGAAAACAGCTTATTGGGCTAGGTTTGGGTTTCCTACGCTTAGTTTTGCTTAGTTTGTGCAACAACGCACATTCAACTCAAAAACTCCAAAATAGGTGAAATAAGCATGGTAGCTTATTGCTGTGCTTTTTGTGCGTTGGGGCCCGAAAACTGCTCACTGGGCTAGGTTTGGGTTTCCTACGCTTAGTTTTGCTTAATTTTGCTCAGTTTTGCTTAATTTGCGAAACAACGCACTTTCAACTCAAAAACTCCAAACTAGGTGAAATAAGCATGATAGAAGCTTATTGTTGTGCTTTTAGTGTGTTTGGGCCTGAAAACAGCTCATTGGGCTACGTTTGGGTTTCCTACGCTTAGTTTTGCTTAGATTTGCTTAATTTGCGAAACACGCACTTGCAACTCAAAAACTCCAAAATACGTCAAAGAAGCATGGTAGAAGCTTATTGGTGTGCTTTTTGTACGTTTGGGCCTGAAAACAGTTGATTGGGCTAGGTTTGGGTTTCCTACGCTTAGTTTTGCTTAATTTTGCTTAGTTTTGCTTAATTTGTGAAACAACGCACTTTCAACTCAAAAACTCCAAACTAGGTGAAATAAGCATGATAGAAGCTTATTGGTGTGCTTTTAGTGCGTTTGGCCCTGAAAACAGCTTATTGGGCTATGTTTGGGTTTCCTACGCTTAGTTTTGCTTAGTTTTGCTTAATTTGTGCAACAACGCACATTCAACTCAAGAACTCCAAAATAGGTGAAATAAGCATGGTAGAAGCTTATTGCTGTGCTTTTTGTGCGTTTGGGCCCGCAAACTGCTCATTGGGCTAGGTTTGGGTTTCCTAAGATTAGTTTTGCTTAGTTGTGCTTAATTTGTGAAACAACGCACTTTCAACTCAAAATCTCCAAACTAGGTGAAATAAGCATGATAGAAGCTTATTGTTGTGCTTTTAGTGTGTTTGGGCCTGAAAACAGCTCATTGGGCTAGGATTGGGTTTCCTACGCTTAGTTTTGCTCAGTTTTGCTTAATTTGCGAAACAACGCACTTTCAACTCAAAAACTCCAAACTAGGTGAAATAAGCATGATAGAAGCTTATTGGTGTGCTTTTTATGCGTTTGGGCCCGAAAACAGCTCATTGGGCTAGGTTTGGGTTTCCTACGCTTAGTTTTGCTTAGATATGCTTAATTTGCGAAACAACGCACTTGCAACTCAAAAACTCCAAACTAGGTGAAATAAGCATGATAGAAGCTTATTGTTGTGCTTTTAGTGTGTTTGGGCCTGAAAACAGCTCATTGGGCTTGGTTTGGGTTTCCTACGCTTAGTATTGCTTAGTTTTGCTTAATTTGCGAAACAACGCACTTGCAACTCAAAAACTCCAAACTAGGTGAAAGAAGCATGATAGAAGCTTATCATGATAGAAGCTAACCTTAACCCTAACCCTAACCCTAACCCTAAACCTAACCCTAACCCTACCCCTACCCCTAACCTCAACCCTAACCCTAACCCTAACAAAAACCTAACCCTAACCTCAACCCTATCTCTAACCTAACACTAAGCCTAACCTCAAACCTAACCCTAACCCTAAAACGAACCTCAAACCTAACCCTAACCCTAACCCTAACCCTAACCCTAACCCCAACCCTAACCCTAACCCTAACCCTAACCTCAACCCTAACCCTAACCCTACCCCTAACCCTGCCCCTAAACTGAACCCTAACCCTAACAAAAACCTAACCCTAACCCTAACCCTAACCCTAACCCTAACCCTAACCCTAACCCTAACCTCAACCCTAACCCTAACCCTAACCCTAACCCTAACCCTAACCCTAACCTCAACCCGAACCCTAACCCCAACCCCAATCTTAACCATAGCCTCAGTCCTAGCGTCAACCCTAACCCTAACCTCAACTCTAACCCTAACCCTAACCCCAACCCCAATCTTAACCATAGCCTCAGCCCTAGCGTCAACCCTAACCCTAACCCTAACCCTAACCCTAACCCTAACCGTAACCCTAACCTCAACCCTAACCCTAACCGTAACCCTAACCCTAACCCTAAACACAACCCTAACCCTAACCCTAACAAAAAACCTAACCCTAACCGTAACCTCAACCCTAACCTTAACCCAAACCCTAACCCTAACCCTAACCCTAACCCTAACCCTAACCCTAACCCTACTATCAACCGTATCCCTAACCATAACCTCAACCTCAACCCTAACCCTAAGCCTAACCTTAACCTTAACCTTAACCTTAACCTTAACCTTAACCTTAACCTTAACCTCCACCTCCACCTCAACCCTAAACCTAAACCTAAACCTAACCTTAACACTAACCCTAACCCTAACCCTAACCCTAACCCTAACCCTAACCGTAACCGTAACCCTAACCTCAACCCTAACCCTAACCCTAACAAAAACCTAACCCTAACCCTAACCCTAAACACATCCGTATCCCTAACCCTAACAAAAAACTTAACCCTAACCGTAACACATTGGGCTACGTTTGGAGCTGCTAGGTTTCCATCTGCCTGATTTGCATGACTACACTTCGGAACCACCACAGCACCAAACTGAACACAGGAAGCATGCCTACACTTTGGCACCTCCACAACATCAAAGTAAGTGAAGGAAGCATGATCCAAGCTCGTTCGTCTGCTTTCTGTGCAAAACAACCAGAAACCAGCGCATTGGGCTACTTTTGGACTTGCTAGGTTTTCATCTGCCTAATTTGCGTGACTATGCTTCGGCACCACCACAGCACCAAACTGAGCACAGGAAGCGTGCCTATACTTTGGCACCTCCACAACTCCAAAGTAAGTGAAGGAAGCATGATCCAACTCATTCGTCTGCTTTCTGTGCAAAACAACCAGAAAGCAGCACGTTGGGCTACGGTTGGACTTGCTAGGTTTCCATCTGCCTGATTTGCATGACTACGCTTCGGCACCACCACAGCACCAAACTGAGCACAGGAAGCGTGCCTATACTTTGGCACCTCCACAACACCAAAGTACGTGAAGGAAGCATGATCCAAGCTCGTTCGTCTGCTTTCTGTGCAAAGCAACCAGCAAGCAGCACACTGGGCTACGTTTGGACTTGCTAGGTTTCCATCTGCCTGATTTGCCCAAGCAAGATTGTTGTTGTTCAGTCGTTCAGTCGTGTCCGACTCTTCGTGACCCCATGGACCAGAGCACGCCAGGCACGCCTATCCTTCACTGCCTCTCGCAGTTTGGCCAAACTCATGTTAGTAGCTTCGAGAACACTGTCCAACCATCTCATCCTCTGTCGTCCCCTTCTCCTTGTGTCCTCCATCTTTCCCAACATCAGTGTCTTTTCTAGGGAGTCTTCTCTTCTCACGAGGTGGCCAAAGTACTGGAGCCTCAACTTCAGGATCTGTCTTTCTAGTGAGCACTCAGGGCTGATTTCTTCGAGAATGGATAGGTTTGATCTTCTTGCAGTCCATGGGACTCTCAAGAGTCTCCTCCAGCACCATAATTCAAAAGCATCAATTCTACGGCGATCAGCCTTCTTTATGGTCCAGCTCTCACTTCCGTACATTACTACTGGGAAAACCATAGCTTTAACTATACGGACCTTTGTCGGCAAGGTGATGTCTTTGCTTTTTAAGATGCTGTCTAGGTTTGTCATTGCTTTTCTCCCAAGAAGCAGGCGTCTTGGGAGAAACTCGTGACTTGGGAAGTCGTGACTGCTGTCACCATCTGCAGTGATCATGGAACCCAAGAAAGTGAAATCTCTCACTGCCTCCATTTCTTCCCCTTCTATTTGCCAGGAGGTGATGGGACCAGTGGCCATGATCTTAGTTTTTTGATCAAGCAAGATTGATATTAGACTAATGTTACAGTAATTCCCTGGATCAGAGGTGGAACCTTTTTTGTGAATAGGAATAATAATAGCCTCCTTCCAGGACCTAGGGATAAGATATGTGGTTTTGATGGCGTCAAATACTTTGGCCAAAACATTGGCCCACCACTGCGGGTGTGACCTAAGGGCCTCAGCAGGGACCAAATCAGGGCCAGGGGCCTTACCCGCTTTCAAGTGAGAAATCAGATCATTTATTACCTCCGGGTCCGTGGGAGGCCAATTAGGAAGATGGAGAAACAAATGCTCCAAGGTAGATGGTAGGTCAGCTTGCGAGAAACATTTTCTCAAAAACTGTTTGCAAATGGGGGCAGGAATAGTGGCTGTGGGGTATTGCCTCGATCTTCTATTAACTAATGACCAGAATTCACTCAAATTTTGAGAATTGGATGCATTAAGTAAAGCCAGCCAGCGATTCTCCTGCCAGTTACGTTTAGCCTTTAACTGGGCTTGTTTGTAAGCAATTTTAGCTTGGTAATAAGCAGGTGGCAGTTTCATATCTCCTGAGGTCTTATATTCATTATAAATTGAGCGAAGAAGCGCTCTGGACTGTTTACAGTAAGAGTCATATCATGGGGCGCTTGGATAATGCTGTAGTTTGTAGTTAGTAGTTTGAGGAGGCGATGTAAGAAAAACAGTAAGTTCTGCAGTAAATTGGTTAAATAAATGCCATAGCGCAGTGGGATCATGGGACTCATTAGCTATATCAGCTAACTGAATACTAGTTCTTTTGGAGTAAAAGTCCAAGTGAATACGATTTTGTACCTTAGACCAGTTTAAACCTCGCACTCTAGCCTGTGCGTTAGCTTTGATCCAAGTTTGGTGACTGTACTCAGTATGCTGCCAATCGAGGGCAAGTGTAGATACTAGAGGGAGGTGATCACTGTTTAGCATATTTCCAACCTTAAAAGAAATGATTTTTGAAAACAAATCCCTTGAGGCCAGAAGATAGTCTAATACACTATTTGAATTTATGCCTAAGTGGGTGTATTCACCAGGGACATCAGGGTGACACCTGCCATTCAAGGGAACTAAGTTTAGATGGACAGCCAATTGTAAGAAATGGACACCTGCCTCGTTAGCTTTGGTATCCCCGGGCCCACCCACCATTTGGATTCAGTCAAGGCCTCCCAGTTGGCTGCAGTTCAAGCATTAAAGTCACCACTGATTAAAGACTGGGCCATGGGAAACTTAACACAACATGATATTAGGTGGCCTTCAAGAATTTCCCATCTAGATCTAAGTTCAAGGGATGTACCACCTGGAGGGAGGTATACATTTGAGATAAGAAGGGATATCCTTCCAGATATAACACCATTCCTGGCACAATTGCACTGGCTACCGATTAGTTTCCAGGCCCAATTCAAAGTGTTAATGTTGACCTATAAAGTCTTATAATGCTCAGGACCCTTAAGGGCCACTTCTCCCCATACAAACTGATCCAGACCTGCTTCTTTCTCCCTCTCACTGTAGACTCTGAGGCCCTTCTCTATGCCACTCCTCCCAGAAAGATTTGGAGGGTGGCAACAAGAGAATGGGCCTTTTCTATGGTGGGTCCCTGATTATGAAATGCTCTCCCCAGAGAAGCTCACCTGGTGCTAATATAAGTATTAGAGACCCAAGGGGTGTGTGTGTGTGTGTGTGTGTGTAACTGCATTTCACTTCTTAGATAGAATGCAGAAAGGGAAATATTTGTTTTCTGTGTGAGTTTCATGTGAGCCTGCATTTTACAACCTTATGCTCTCTAGGCAATAAGCAAGAAACCCTATCTACCCTGAAAGTGGTACAAGTTGTCATTAAGGATGTTGCTCTCAGTTATTCCCCCCCCCCCGGGGTTACTCAAGGATACGCAGTACCTGTAACTCTTTTTTTGTAGTTAAAAAGTGTGGCACTCAGGGCCGGTGCTAAGGTTTTTTGCACCCTAGGTGAGATCACTTTATGCCCCCCCACTTTATGCCTGTGTATTTCAAACACAGATGTATTATAGGAAGAATGAAAAGCACAGAATTTGAAATTGTTAATTTATTTTTTAAAAATTGTGAAAACAAGTCATAAAACAATTTCTGATTTATTTTCTCAAACAGAACACAGTTTTAGCACAGAAATCACTTTGAAAAATGTTAAATGTGATGCTGAAATTTAAGTCTCTTTAATGTTTCAATTTCAAGCAAATAAAAATCTTATTTTACGTGCCTTTTCCTTTGCAAATTTTGTTAGCATTTCCTTCAGGTCAAGTGCTGATGCTTCAGCATGTTCGATTGACATAGTTGCCAAACCAACTAGTCTCTTTTGGAGCATAGTTGAGCGTATGTGTGTTTCTATAAGTTTGAGTTTTGAAAAACTGCGTTCACCACTTGCCACTGACACCGGAAGTGTGAGAAGGATCCTAAGAGAAACAAAACATTAGGCACACTATTCTGGATTTTGTGTTGTAGTATGAAGAGAAGTACCGTATTTTTCGCTCCATAGGGCGAACCGGACCATAGGGCGCACCTCGTTTTTAGAGGAGGAAAACAAGATTTTTTTTTCTGGTTTTCCTCCTCTAAAAGGCTGGGAGGGAGGGAGGGAGGGAGGGAGGGAAAGAAAGAAAGGGAGAGAGAGAGGGAGAGAGAGAGAGAGGGAGAGAGAGAGAGAGAGAGAAGGAGACATTCAAGTCAGATAGGAAAATTGGTTTTCAGATAGAAAAATCCAAGTTGGAGACTGAACTAATAGAGCCTAAGAATAAAAATCTTACCAGAATGTACAGTTTGTTACTGGAGTGGCATACTCAAGATGAAATGGTTAAATCTACAATGATTGAATGGGCAAAGGATGTGGGCACAACATCATGATGGAAGATTGGGAAAAGCTATGGAATACAAATATAAAATTTTCAGCATGCAGTTTATTAAGAGAGAACATTATGAAGATGATGTACAGGTGGTACTTAACCCCTGTGAAATTAGCTAAAATTTATCATGGTCAGAGTAAAAAATGCTGGAAATGTAAACAAATAGAAGGAACCTTCTTCCATATGTGGTGGACGTGCCCTAAGGTGAAAGACTTCTGGGAGAAGATATATAATGAAATTTTAAAAGTGTTGAAAAACACATTCAAGAAGAAACCAGAAGCCTTTTTACTGGGCATCCTAGGCCAGGACATTGCCAAAAGGGAGAGGAACCTGTTTTTGTATGCCACAACAGCAGCTAGAGTTTTGATAGCTAAGAACTGGAAGACAGAAGAACTACCAACGATTGAAGAATGGCAGCTGAAAATGATGGAATATATGGAGCTTGCAGAAATGACCAGGAAACTCCGTGACCAGAGGGATGACGCGGTGGGAAAAGAGTGGAAAATTTTTAAATTATATTTAAAAGATCACTGTATGATTGAAAGTTAGATATAACCTGAGTATAAGATAAGTTGTAGAGTAGAAGATAGATGAATAAGTTAGAAGATGATAAGGATTAAGATAAGAAATGAGTTAATTATTAGGCAATGCTATAATAAAAGTTAAGAGGTATGAGATAGTAATGATTTTAATGTAAAAATTAGAATAGAAAGAAGTTTGGGAAGTTACATAAAAGGTATTCACAAGGGACACAGGAGGAGGAGACAGGAGGAAGTCCTGAGATGATGTGAGGAAAGATTACATTTTTAGAAAAGTAATATGTTAGTGTTTTTGTTATGTATTTTTTATGTTAGTTGTGTTGTTTCGTTTTTGTATGTTTTAGTTAAAAAATCAATAAAAATTATTTTTTTAAAAAAGAGAGAGAAGGAAGGAAGGAAGGAAGGAAGGAAGGAAGGAAGGAAGGAAGGGAGAGAGAGGGGGAAGATAGAGGGAAAGAAGGAGGGAGAGAGCGAGGGAGGGAAGAGAGAGAGAAGGAAGGAAGGAAGGAAGGAAGGAAAGAAAGAAAGAAAGAAGGTGTGAGAGACAGAAGGAAGGAAGGAAGGAAGGAAGGAAGGAGAGAGAGAGAGAGAAGGAAGGGGTGAAAAAGAGAGAGGAGAGAGAGAGGGAGGGAGGGAGGGTGGGAGGTAGAGAGAAGGAAGGGGTGAGAAGGAAAGAAAGAGGGGGGAAGGGGGAGGGAGGGGTGAGAGGGAGAAAGAAACAGAGACAAGGAAGGAAGGGGTGAAAGAGAGAGAAAGAAGGGGAAGAGAGAGAAGGAGGGGGGAAGGAAGGAAGGAAGGGCGAGAGGGAGGGAGAGGGGAAGGAAGGGGGAGAGAGAAAGAAAGAGAGGGGGGAGGAAGCCTGCTATTGCGAGAGGCAGCGGCAGGATGAGCGTCCCAAAAGGAGCGCTTTTGGGGCGCTGATCGTGTCGCCACCTCTTGTAGGGGCAACTGCATCTCCATTCTCCCAGGCTCTCTGTGGGGTGGGCAGAGGGGAAACAGCTCAGACGGAGCCCTCCCTCACCGCTCACCCCAAAGCAGCGGGGCTAGGCAGGAGCTAAGTGTCTCCTGTGCAGCCCTGCTGCTCCAAAGCAAACTGCGAGGGAGGTAAACGGAGCCCTCCTTCGAGGCTTTGAAGCAGCGAAGCTAGGCAGGAGCATCTCCTGTGCAGCCCCGCTGCTCCAAATCAAGCCGTGAGAGAGGGAAACAGAGCTCTCCCTTGCGGTTCGCTCCAAAGCAGCGGTGATGGGCAGGAGCTAAGTGGCTGCTGCCCAGCCCCGCTGCTCTGCTGCTGGCGGCGGAGGCGGAGAAGCCCGATTTTGGGCTGCTCCCCCTACCCCGCCACTCTGCCACTTGCGGAGTGGCAGCGGGGGGTGGTGGGGCAGACTGGCCAGCGCCCCCTCCATTTTGGTGCCCTATGCAATTGCCTAGTTCGCCTTAATGGACGTACCGGCCCTGGTGGCACTTACTGTAACAACTTCATGGTGAGTACATGCACCTATTTTTATAGGGGGGGGGAAGCACTGGTTGTTCTCATTAGCATCAAAGTGTAAATCCAAGTATCTCCTTGAAACTTTTTGAGATGGCTCAGGGATGAAGGGAAGTGAAATAGGGACTGAAATGTGAACAATACTGATGAAGACCTGGTTGCCAGGGCAATGGTGACAGAAGTGGGACATCTGAAACTAATGGCCTGGGCACATTTAGGCCACTCCAAGGTGATTGTGGGGATGAGGTTTCTAATAAGGAGCCATGTGTGCTTTACTTATCATGGCCTGTAACCTTTCTTTTTGTATGTAGAAGGATGTTTGTTTTAAGAATGTTTAGATGTTTTTATGGCTCTTTGTGTGCTGCCTGTATAAGCCTTGTTCTAATTCTCCTGATGGCAGACCTTCTTCTTATGTGGTGGTTTGGCTAGAACAACCACATTAAGTTGAGCTCTGCCCTATTGCAATAATAACAATAAACACTGAGTCCCTCCTGGATGCTGGACTTGAGTTCATTTCCTTGGCTCCATGTTTTATTTAAAATGTGGTTCCGCTCCTGGGTACTGAACAAAGTGGTTAAGAACTTTGCTTCAGGGTGAGAACAGAAATCGCACAGCGGCGGTGCGGCAGTGGCGGTAGGCCCCATTAGCTAAAGTGGTACCTCAGGTTAAGAACAGTTTCAGGTTAAGAACAGACCTCCAGAACGAATTAAGTTCTTAACCCGAGGTACCACTGTAGACTGTCAGTATGCTTCTTACTATGTTTTTATGATGTTTTATCATTGATGTTTTGTAATGTGTTTCTAATGTTTGTATACACCCTGAAATCTTTTGATAAAAGGTTATATAAAAATGAATTACAGTGGAACCACGGGTTACGCACGCGATCTGTTCCGGGTCGCCGTGTGTAATGTGGGCCTGTGTATCCCGAATGCAGAAAAAAACCCAAAAACGGAAGTAGCGCGATTTGAGTGCTTCTGCGCATGTGTGAAGTGCGCAGAAGCGTTCTGCGCATCCGGGGGTCGCGTGCCCTCTGGAAACACTTCCGGGTTGTGGCCGTTCTTAACACGGACGCAACATGGAGCGTGCGCAAGCCAGGGTATGACTGTAGTGGGAAAACATTCCTCTTACAGGATAAATAATACATTGAAAAAGGCGATTTAGAGCCTGGTTCTTATGCATTCTTATTGTGAAGTGAGTGAGTTCAGTGAGTCTTCTTCCCAAGAAAGTGATTAGGAGGAGAGAGCTAAGAGCCAGCATTTCTCTTAGAGGAAATTCTGTTTATGTGTTGTGGGCAGGAGGCACCCTCAACCTGAAGACTGATGTGAAGTGCCATCATTTCACCACCAGCAGACAACAAGACAAATAACATATTTGCTGGCAGGAGACAAACTATGGCAGAACAGAAATGGTGCTGCGTGCAACAAATAAGAGGTTAGGATAGAAAACGATACCTAAGCAGCTCAGTCTCACTCATACATTGAATCACCTGGGTGTGGAGGGGGAAGGTATGCACAGAGCTCATGAACATAATCAATGTGGCCTACATTTATCATTTGAGAGCATAATGAATGTGGTTTGATGATAGGCATGTTAGAAGGTGCATTAGTCACCCCAAGCTGATAAAATCCAAAACTGCAGTCTAAATTGGATTTATTTATTTACTTACGCAAAGCAAATAACATGTAAGCAAGTCACATAGACTGCCCTATATATTCACTCTTTGGAAGGCTGGTAAAACACTGGTAAAGCACAATATTAAAAACAGGTCTCTCATTTTGCATTTCATTCTCAGTGTAAATAGAATAGTAGCAAGAAAAATAAATATTTATGGAGCTTTGTAAAAAAAAAAAGGTAATAGTTATAAAATTATAAAACTATTTATTATATGAGCAAAAAGAGCATCTTAGCCTTCTTCCCAATAATCTTTTGTGACAGAAAGCGAATTAAGTGGTGGGGTGAGAAACACTTTACCCTATGGTAGCCAGTTCCTTAGAAATAAAAATGAAACACTAGTAATGCACACTGGAAGGAGGAAGAACAGATAAAGGATTTTGCCAAGAACCAAGGCAGACCCCCTGTCTTGCAAAGGAGGGCTTTCTTAAGTCAAGAGCTGTCTAGCCCCCCCCCCCCCAAATTACCTGACCCTGGCATGGCCCAAACGTGTTCAAAGTGTTCAAAGCTATTTACACCTGAGATTATTTGGAGGTGGGTCTTCCCAAAGGAGCAAGTCACCTCTGTGGCCTGTGAGTCCACCCTCACTCTCTGAGTAAACAAACTGGAGGCGTGCCATGAGAATACTCAGAGTGACGAATCCCAAGACTGAACCGTGGGGCTCTGGGTTTGTCAGCGGTGACCAGCTCTGCATTGTAGTCAGGGGGTCCTGGCGTATAGTGCTTGCTGGAGGAAGCAAACCTTTGGGAGATGCTGTAGGATGGCTGGTGGCACAGGTAAACATCTGGTTCAGGTATGGTATACATTGCTGGGCCAGGCCCTCTCACCAGGTCTTTAGCATAGCCCCACACAGAGGCACTGGATGCCATCGAGAGGCAGGGAGCTGCAGGTTTGACAGGCAGCTTGGGACCCAGTGTCTGTGGAAGGGTGTATTGGTTGGGTGCTGGGTTTGGGCTGCTCACCCAGTAGTGTGTTCGAAGGCCCATAGTGTACGCTGGTGCATTCGGCTCTTCAAGTGGGTGTATCTTCTCCACGTAATACTCATTTGGGGCAGGTGTACAAGATATAACTGCAAGCCAAGAGCATGTTGAGCATGTGGTTAAACCTGTGGGTACATCATATTCTACAGGAACACAGGAGGAGGCAGGAATGATGGATGTAAAATTTGACAAGGGAGAAACATTGAGGCTTAAAGAGAAGGAGCAATTTGCCATGCAGGGTTTGTTTGTTTTTTAAGTTGCTGTTTTACTTGCTAATGTTAGGAGTAAAAAAACAAACATTTATTGATCTATCAGTAGATCCTAATCTGCCATTGATGTTTCTCAAACAAAAGGGAAAAGCATTTCCCAGGTATTTGCTACAGTACTCTGCTCCCTTCTGTCTTTGGGGAAGAGGACTATGTAGAGGACAAGCCTTGCATATTCTCTCTCTCTCTCTCTTTGAGAATTCTATTTGTTCTTAAGCTGAATCATTTGTAAACTGTTGTGACTCTCTGGGGATGTTGGAGGAAGAGGCACTATCCTCCTTGGCCTTGCCTTAACTCAAAATCCACCCCCCCCCACTTTTAAAAATCATGGCATTGTCCTCCAATCTCCTCTCTTAGCAGCCTTTCCAACTAAGTGCATCAGCTGTGGAGTTAGGAGTGCACTGCTATTAATCTCTTCCATGACATCTGGAATTCACTGTCATTTAGTGTTAATTCCATAGGTACCCTCCAGAACTGTTCCTAGATTATGACTCTAAAGCAACATAACCCTCTTGTTTTCCCTTATGCTATTTTTGATGGCTCTCCTGTCTGTCCATTCATCAGCCACATGCTCAACATCTTATGGTCCCTTTTTTCCAACCCAGTTGACTTGGTGGAACACCAATCAGGAAAACTATATATTTTTACTGGGTCAAGGCCAATTAGCTGGAAAGTAATAGGCAGCACGCACACACACGGAAGGGATGGAGGGATGGATGGACAGACAGTTTATTATGGTCACAGATGCTTTTAAACTACATTTTGATATCAGCCCTGACAATCTCCCACATCAAGCTGGTTCTTAGCAAGTGACACACCCTACTCAGAAATAATTTCTTATCAAAGAGTGAATAAACTTTTACAGCCTAGGGACAAGACTCCCTTGCAGTCAACCTTCCAGGGCCTGCTGGGACAAACGGTGAGTGTGGCTGATAAAAAAGAGGGTGAGGCCACCTGTCTCCTTTTCATAAGCTTCTCTCTGTAGTGCCAGATCTAGGGCAGTGCAGGCTGTTCCCCAGCACATAGTAATAATAGTAATAACATTGGTGGTAGTAGTAGTAGTAATAATAGTAATTAATACTTATATTCATGCGGGTACCTACTTAGAAACCCCATTAAAAAGCAAAAAGAAAAAAAAGAAAAAAAAGAAAAAGCAACTGTATCAAAAGGAATTACTGTGGAAATAAAATATACTGGGGGAAGTGCCAAATTTTGTCCTCACTTAGAAAACCATATTACAAAAGTCTATCCCTGCTCTCTGCCATGCATACACAAATCCACATGCATGCAGGTAAAAAGTAAATGTAAGGACCTCTGGACAGTTACCAGTAAGTCCAGTCAAAGGCATCTTTGCGGTGTGGCACTCATCTCACTTCAGGCTGAAGGAGCAGACAGCTTTCTGGGTCATGTGGCCAGCATTCTGGTGCAACAGGACACTGTGATAGAAGCCAGAGTACATGGAAATGCCATTTACCTTCCTGCCGCAGCGGTACCTATTTATTCACTAGCACAGGTATGCTTTCAAGCTGCTAGGCTGGCAGAAGCTGGAACAGAGCAACGGGAGCTCACCCTGTCACAGGGATTCGAACTACCAACCTTCTGATCGGCAAGCCCAAGGGGCTCAGTGGTTTAGACCACACATCCATTTTCATGCATAACACACCTGCTCATTCACTCACACCCATTCCTTCTCTTTCCCTCTCTTGCATTTTCAGGGATTGACCAACAAGCCTTCTTTGCACAAGGTGA
Organism: Lacerta agilis; assembly: GCF_009819535.1. NCBI lineage: Eukaryota > Metazoa > Chordata > Lepidosauria > Squamata > Lacertidae > Lacerta > Lacerta agilis. The sequence goes on from NC_046324.1 coordinate 24,287, forward strand.
GAAAGAAACATTTTCATCACAAAATCACAGATGCCACTCCAGCCCCATCTTGACCATCATAGTATCTCTGCCATCTTTCAACTTACATGGCCGCTTTCTCTCTTGCACCATGCGGAATGAAACTGGTCTCCATATCCCTAGGCGGGAAATGCTTGGGTCCACATAGTAGCAGGGCCCAGGACTCTCCGTGATCGAGATCACTTGCAAGGGAAAGAAGAATTGTCTGCATGAGGCATAGTGTGGATTCTGAGCTATTTAGCTTAGTTGCAATGACTACCTGTCCAATATCAATTAAAGGCACCCACTAGCTAGATAACAGTGAATATGTTAAGCTCCACCCCCTGCACCTCACAATTCCTGTTATCCTTCAATATGGCTTAAGTGTGGATTATCCTCTTCCCACTAAGGTCCGCAGCTACACAATTGAGATCCCTGATTTTGGTGCAGCCAGAATTTTACTATGAAGGGCCCTGAATCAGCAGTATAAGGCCCTCCAGCCCTTGCTGGACTACAACTCCTATCATTCTTAACCATGCTGGCTGGGGCTGATGGGACTTGTAGTCAAGAAACAACTACATTAGCCACCTACATGCAGTGCCGTTGATCCAGTTGGAATGGAAACTTTGGAAAGCCACCCAGCTCTTGATCATGGATCACCCAGGTCCCATCAATTTTGGCACCGATAATTAGAGAGTCCCAAAAACACAGGTTGGCAATTTCTGTTCAAAAGTTTTGCCAGCAAATTTAACAGTTGCTTAGCCAGCTTCACCCTGTGGGTCAGTTGTTGGGAAAACCCAAATAACACAGAACCCAATTTGTCAGCTTCTTTCTTCCCCTTACATCTTTCACTGGATTTCACACGCATTGTGTAGGCTGGCTCAGCATACTTGGTGAAGTCATGGTCCTTAATGCCAGTGAGAGGCTGCCTACCATACTTCCCAGGTCCTGGCCCTGCAAGAGAATCAGAACCAAAAGGGGGGGGGTTAAAATAATGGGAAGAGAACCCGGAACCATTAGCATTTGCAGACCACGAGCTGCCACATAGTAAAAGGGCAAAATGGAAAGGGTTGTGGAGCCTACAGCTCTCCAGGTGTTGCTGCACTGCAACTCCCATCATCCCTGACCCTGACCCAGTGGCTGGGGATGATGGAAGTCCTACATTACAACATACTTTTCTTCTCCCTCTGGTAAAATCTCGCCAGCCCTGGGCCAGGAGATTTGCATTGCAATAGGAAGTGAGCATTAGAAGGCACCTGAATAATCTTCTGTGACTCGGACTATAATTCAAGGCAGAGAAGATTTCCCATTTTACTCAACCACCTATCCTATCCTTTCTTCCCAACCCCCCTTCCTTCATCCCCTTTAAACAGGAGTTACCCTGGTAAGACAACAGCAGTGGTGACGTACCAGCCACAGGAAAAGGAAAACAAGGAAATATGCACTGTCTCGCATGCTAGCAGTACTATTGGAAGAAAGTTCTGATGGTGACTGAGAAATGTAGATCGGATTCCTTCTTTGGTTTCCACAAGAACAAAAAAGGAACCCTGATGGATCAAGCCAGCCAGCCAGCCACCGAGTCCAGCATCCTGTTCTCACAGGAGCTAACCAGATGCCAGAGGACCCTCTGCTGTTGAACACATCCAGATTGGCAAAGATATGGGTACTTCTGTATTCCCAATCTCCTTCTCTCTCTTTCTCCATGTATTCCTACAGCAGCACCCAGCTCACCTTTATACTTGGCACTGATGGATGCATACTGCTTCTTGATGGCCGGCACTCTGGCTGGATGCTTAGAGATACCAGAAAGACAACTAACAGGCTGAGCTGCACCTTTGGCTCTGGAAGTCAGCATTGGAGTTTGCCCAGCGTCACTGCAGTGGGGAGTCAGGTGTGTCACCAGTGCTCTGGGGAATGAAAGTAACCTGCAATAAAATGTTGCATCATGGAGTGTTGCAGCTCAGGGTCCAGCCACTCCATTCCACCCCACCCCAAATAGTACTGTATTCAATTTCCACTAAGTATGCTAAGTTCACATTGGGCTATTTGGGGAGGGGTGGGTGTTCTCCTCTGAGGGATCCTATCCTATCCTATCCTATCCAATCCATTTTCAAACCTTGTTTTCCCCAGGCTTGCTGAGCCCTCCGTCTTGCACAGGGATGGTGATGTTTTGGCCACATAAGGACCAGTGCTAAAAGAATGTAGATTGCTGCTTGTTTATGTGATTTAACCCCAGAGTCGTCCGCAACTGGACCTAACGGTCAGGGGTCCCTTTACCTTTTCCTAGGCCAGGGTAGCCAACATCATCATCCCAAGATGTTGTTGGACTCCAACTCCCATCAGCCCCAGTCACCATGGTCAGTGGCTAGGGATGATGGGAGTTTTAGCCCAACAACAGACAGAGACCAGCCCCTTTGCAGCCCCTGCCCTATGCACTGTAAGGGCTGAAGGAATGAGGGTGAACCCAGAGGTCTGGGTGCCTTTGTTTATTTAAACTAGGAATGGGAGGCTCAGCCCAGGAGCCACATGCTACCCACCAGACCCCTCTCTCTCCAGGCCACAAGCCTCCCTGCCCCTGCTTTGTGCCCTCTTCAAGTACTTTTGCCTGGCTGGAATGTGAGATCATAGAATCATAGAGTTGGAAGAGACCACAAGGGCCATCCAGTCCAAGCAGGAAACACCATCAAAGCACTCCTGACAGATTGCTGTCAAACCTCTGCTTAAAGACCTCCAAAGAAGGAAACTCCACCACACTCCTTGGCAGCAAATTCCACTGTCAAATAGCTCTTACTGTCAGGAAGTTCTTCCTAATGTTTAGGTGGAATCTTCTTTTTTGTAGTTTGAGTCCATTGACCCGTGTCCGCTTCTCTGGAGCAGCAGAAAACAACCTTTCTCCCTCCTCTATATGACATCCTTTTATATATTTGAAGATGGCTATTATATCACCCCTTAATCTTCTCTTCTCCAGGCTAAACATACCCAGCTCCTTAAGCCGTTCCTCATAAGGCATCGCTTCCAGGCCTTTGACCATTTTGGTTGCCTTCCTCTGGACACGTTCCAGCTTGTCAGTATCCTTCTTGAACTGTGGTGCCCAGAACTGGACACAATATTCTAGGTGAGGTCTGACCAGAGCGGAATACAGTGGTACTATTACTTCCCTTGATCTAGATGCTATACTCCTATTGATGCAGCCCAGAATTGCATTGGCTTTTTTAGCTGCTGCATTACACTGTTGACTCATGTCAAGTTTATGGTCTACCAAGACTCCTAGATGTACTGCTCTCAAGCCAGGTGTCACCCATCCTGTATTAGTGCCTTTCATTTTTTTGCCCAAGTGTAGTACTTTACATTTCTCCCTGTTAAAATTCATTTGTTTGCTTTGGCCCAGTTCTCTAATCTGTTAAGGTCATTTTGAAGTGTGATCCTGTCCTCTGGGGTATTAGCCACCCCTCCCAATTTGGTGTCATCTGCAAACTTGATCAGGATGCCCTCAAGCCCATCATCCAAGTAATTGAAAAAGATGTGGAATAAGACTGAGCCCAAGACAGAACCCTGTGGCACCCCACTAGTCACGTCTCTCCAGGATGAAGAGGAGCCGTTAATGAGTACCCTTTGGGTTCAGTCAGTCAGCCAGTTACAAATCCACTGAATGGTAGCATTGTCTAGCCCACATTTTACCAGCTTCTTTACAAGAATATCATGGGGCACCTTGTCAAAGGCCTTGCTGAAACCAAGATAGGCTACATCCACAGCATTCCTTTCATCTACCAGGCTTGTAATTCTGTCAAAAAATGAGATCAGATTGGTCTGACATGACTTATTTTTCAGAAACCCATGCTGACTTTTAGTGATCACAGCGTTCCTTTCTAGGTGCTCACAGACCGTTTGCTTAATGATCTGCTCTAGAATCTTTCCTGGTTTTGATGTCAGGCTGACAGGGCAGTAATTGTTTGGGTCCTCTGTTATGTACTGAGTTGAATAGGATCCAAAATGCAGCAGTCTGATTGGTCCTAGAACAATAGGATTCAGAATGCAGCAGTCTGATTGGTTCGCAGGAGCCACGAAATCCAGCTCCAGGTGGAAGTGAATCTGCAACGTGATTGGCCTACAGGAATTAGCTAATCACGTTTTAGCCCATTGTGTAAATAATGTATATAAAGCAGATGTTTTGGGGGAAATTCCATTCCTCGCTACTATGAGCTGAATAAAGAGCATGAAATCCACATTTGACACTGATTATATTTCACAGGCGACGAAGGTGGGATCCCGCTGAGCTGACCGCCACACACAGCACCGGCACCGCAGCACCGCAGCATGCGGCACCGCTGCTTCACTCAGAATGGCAACCAACAGCAGCTTCTCGCTGTTCAAACCAGCATCAGGAGACTGGGAAGGATACGCCTCCCGTTTCACCTTCCTCCTAGAAGCTAAAGGGGTCACCAATGACGCCAAGAAGAGGGCAATATTCTTCAGCGTCTGTGGAGAGGAGACGTTCAAAATCGACTGGGCTCTCCTTGCGCCTGAAGACGTCGCTACCGTTCCCTACTAAACAATATTGGAACGGCTAAAGGGGCACTTCTCGCCACAGCCCTTGGTGGTGGCTCATCGAAATGCCTTCTACACAAAGTGGCAAGCCCTTGGGGAAACCATAACTGGGTTTGTGACCTCCCTCCTCCAAGCCGCTCTGTTCTGCAACTTCTCAGAGTTGGAGAACATGCTTTGTGAAGCTGCAACGACGCCTCTACGCCAAGAAGGACCTAACGTTCCAAGTCGCTCTGGAGGAGTCCCTGGCAACGGAAGCCCCCGAGAGGTCGACGCAAGAGGCACGGCTGAGCCTGCCATCCCAACCAAAGGTCCACCACGACAACTCAGGATCCGACAGGGAGGAGGTGCACAGAGTACAGCAGTGCACTCAAGTAGTGCACACACCACAGCTGCCTCAACAAGAAGGAGGGAACTGCGCAAGCTGTGGGGAGAGTCACGAGAGGAGGACTTGCCGTTTCCGCAACACAGAGTGCAGGCAGTGCAGAAAAATCAGGTCACATCGCCCGGGTGTGTCGGGCTCGCCCCACCCGATGACAGGCATCAGATGACTGACCCAAGAGCCCCAGGTCCCCCCGGCCCAACGCACCAAGGCAACTTGACGGAGATCACGGACTGCCAGGTTGCCCCACCCCAACATAGAGAAAATTTATGTAGAGGTACAGATAGAGGGGGCTCCGTGCCGCATGGAGCTTGACACGGGTTCAACTCTATCCATAATCTCGGCATGGACCTTAAGGAAACTGTGCCCTAGTGGGGGTCCCAAACTCAGGCCGGCCCCATTCACCCTCCGGGACTTCCAATGTAAGGTCCCCACAATGGGGGTGGGGACCTTCAGGGCGCAATATTGAGGGCTGACACGGCAACTGGATTTGCTTGTTCTCAAAGGCTACATTAGCTTACTGGGATTGGCATGGTTTGGACCACTGGGGCTAGCTGTCACCGGGGTGAACCGCACTAGCTTACAAATGGACGTGGATGCCATATGCAAGGAGTTTCTGGGGGTTTCGATGGGAAATTGGGACAGTATACAGCCCCCCCATTGCTCTACAGCTTGACCCTGCAGTACGACCTGTCAGGCTCAAGGCCCGCCGGGTCCCGTTCACCCTGAAACCCCGTATAGACAAGGAATTGGACCAGCTCATGGAGCAAGGAGTGCTGGAGCCTGTGCCTAATGCTCCCTGGGAAAGCCCAATCGTCATACCTGTCAAGCCTAATGGTTCAGTCTGCATCTGCGCAGACTACAAATGTACCATAAACAAGGCCCTCATGGCCCACGCATACCCAGTGCCAGTGGTCAGCCATGTCCTCGCCACCCTGGCTGGGTCAATTTTTTTTGGCAAGCTGGACTTGGCACAAACCTATCAACAGCTGCTGGTGGATGAGGGCACAGCAGAGGCACAGACAACTGTGACGCACAGAGGAGCATTCAATGTAAAGCGGCTGCAATTCGGTGTCAGCCTGGCACCAGGCATATTCCAGAATCTAATGGACTCTCTCCTTAAAGGGATTCCTGGCCTCACCCCCTTCTTTGATGATGTGTTGATTGCCGGGCCCACACCAGATGAGTTTGAGGACCGCCTCCGCACCGTTCTGCACCATTTCCAGATGGCGGGTCTCAAGGTGAAGTGGGAAAAGTTTCTACTAGGAGAGCCTCAGGTGGACTTCCTGGGATTATGGTGGACACAGAAGGGGTCCACCCGACTGGGGACAAGGTACGGGCCATTTGTGATGCCCCAGCGCCCAAGGGCAAGACTGAACTTCAGGCCTCCTTGGGACTATTGAACTTTTACCATGCCTTCCTCCCCCATACTACTGGACAAGTGAGCCAGTACCAGGAGGCCGCATTCCAGGCAGTCAAGGACTTGCTTGTTTCAAACTCGGTCTTGGCACACTTCGACGAGAGGTTGCCGGTGGTGCTAGCATGCGACGCCTTGCCCTACGGCATCAGTGCTGTCCTGGGACACCAGCTCCCGGATGGAAGAAAGGTGCCGGTGGCATATGCTTGCCGCAGCCAAGAGGAACTACTCACAAATCAACAAGTGAAGGGAGTAAAAAAATTCCATGATTTCTTGTACGGGCGGCCCTTTACCGTGGTGGCTGACCACAAGCCGTTGCTTGGCTTGTTTGCCCCCAAAAAGCAGACCCCCCAAGTGCTGTCTCCTTGCATCCTCATGTGGTCAATTTTCCTTGCCAGCTACCAGTATGCACTGATTCACAGCCCTGGGAAGGTGATGGGCCACGTCGACACCCTCAGCAGGCTACCACTACCAGAACAGGCCCCGACCCAGCGCCCGCCCAAGAGGTTATGAGCCTGGAGCTGCTTCCTGACCGCCCCATTCAGGCACAAGAAGTTCCACAGCATTCCAAGAAAGATAGGGTCATCTCCTGGGTCCTGGACTGGGTGTGGAGGGGATGGCCCAGTAGTAGCCCCGGGCCAGAATTCGCTGGCTACACAACCCGTAAACATGAACTGTTGGCCCACAAGGGGTGCCTGTTATGGGGAAGCAGCGTTGTCATTCCCCAGCCCCTTCACAAAAGGGTCCTTACACGAGACACACCCAGGGGTAGTGAGAATGAAGGTCCTCGCCAGGAATTATGTGTGGTGGCCGGGGATTGACAGAGAGATAGAGGCTGGGGTCAAACACTGCCAGGTCTGCCAAGAATCCCGCCCGGATCCCCCAAGGGCCCCAGTCCAGTCCTGGGAGTCCACCCGAGCACCATGGTCACGCCTGCACGTGGACTTCACGGGCCCCTTCCAGGGGAAAACATTCTTCATAGTGGTGGACTCCTACACCAAAATGGCTGGAACTTGCACTGGTACCATCTACTTCTACGTCCGCAGCCATCCGGGTACTACGTAGGCTGTTTGCAACCCATGGGCTCCCTGACACTCTCGTCTCAGACAACGGAACCGCATTTACATCAGAAGAATTCCAGACCTTCACAGCGCAGAATGCCATCTGCCACATCCGCTCGGCGCCATTCCACCCTGCCACCAATGGCCAAGCAAAGCACATGGTGCGAACCACCAAGGACACCCTCTGCCGCATGACACAAGGGGACTGGGAGTACCGCCTTGCCACATTTCTACAGTTCTGTGATTCTATGATGGACAGAAGGCTAGATCAGGGATCTCCAACCTTTTCAGTAACCCATTTCTTCATCATTGACCATATATTCATCATTGACCATATATTTGCATGGTGGAAGTACTCCTGTTGCAACCCACCTTGGATCAGGCCACAACACACAAGTGGGTCCTGACCCACTAGCTGAAGACCAGTGGCCTAGATGGCATTTAAGGGTGAGTATTTATTTAGTGGCCTAGATGGCATTTAAGGGTGAGTATTTATTTAGCTAGTTGTTTTCTTACATTTATATCCTGCTTATATTTGCCCTTTTCCAGGTACCAAAATACTGATTCCAGGCATTCCAAGCATAAGTCTTACCCTTCCTCTCTGGGAAACCACAACTGTGTCCACCCCAATCCCAGAACCCTTCAGGATAGATAGAGGAGCAGAATGAAGGGAACACCACCTCCAGAGCATGAGACCAGGCCTGATCCTTCACCCTGAGCACTTTGGAGGGGGTGGGGAATAAAACTTAAATACAGGGCACAAAAACAATGCCTTTTTCATCTCCTTTTTAGGGGCATGGTCTGTGGGGCAGCATCTGGAGAATACAAGCAATTTCTTCTGTGTCTTTCTAATTCTCTGGAGGGGCTACAATGCCACATTTCTAAGAGAGGGGGCACCTGGCCTAACTAGCAAGCAAAGGTCTTAGGATTTCAGTTACCAATCAAAGTAGCAATCGGTTGCTTCTGTTACCCATACCGTCCACTGATGCTGCTTCTCTGGATGGAATGGAAATCAGGATGTAGACTTCAAATAAGGAGTGGGGATGTTACTCAGCTTTCCAATTCCTCCTCTACCCCTCCTTTTTGGAACATAAACAATGCCTCATGTTGCAATTCGCTCCCAGGTTGCCCAGGCGATGCTGATGCAAGCGTGGAACCAGACTTGTTTATTTCCATATTGCCATGGTTCTGGCAGAATATTCTCTCTCTCTCTCTCTCTCTCTCTCTCTCTCTCTCTCTCTCTCTCTCTCTGTGTGTGTGTGTGTGTGTGTGCTGCTAATACAAGTCCTCCTTCCTTGCAACCAAGGGGGAGGGAAAGCCACTACCCCAAAATACCACATTTCCTTTCATTATGGAGGAGGGGTTCTAAGACCCATGGGCATAGCTAGGGGGGGGGCGGGGGGAAGCTGCCCCCTCATCAAGTAAAACAGTAGACAATAGAAGAAGAAGAAGAAGAAGAAGAAGAAGAAGAAGAAGAAGAAGAAGAAGAAGATTTTTTTTTACGGTCAGAGACCAACTTGCAAAACAATAGAAATACTTAACTGAAATCACATCAGTTCTGCCCTGTTAACAAAAGTCTTTGCTATGCCCACGCTAAGACCATGTCCCCCATTCCTTTGCCTTCATATGATTCATTGATTTTTTTGTTCCATTTTTTCATTTCATTTGCAGCATTTGTATTCTATCCTCCCCCCACTCCCAGGAGCTCAGAGGCCTGGGAGGAGCTCAGAGAGGGGTGTTTGCACAGACTGCCTGGGTGACAATGACCACATCCCAGTTAAAATGAAACAAAAAGTCCAGAAAGCATAAAAAATGAACCCGAAAGCAAAAGAGAATGTGTCTCAATATGAACAGAGGGATGGAGGGGAAATTCAGTTCCATTAACATGAAACTGACCCAATTCACCCTTCCTGAAACAAGAGGCACACTGAAACGCAGCTTTCTTTTGAAATTTGCACTTCTTGGAATTTGCCACATGGTTCTCCAACAAAAAAACAATGTGGACATACGTTAAGGGAAAGTGTGCATCAAAAATACATATGGCAATAACAAATAGAAATGTGTTATTTTGGGGAAATTGCTTGGAAAGAAATTAGGGGAAATGTGAACTAAAATTGTGGTGTGTGTGTGTGTGTTGTTAATGGAGAAATCTGAGGGCTCCCCTGGACCAACCCCCCCCCCCAAAAAAAAACAAGGACATCCGTCAGGAATACCAGAGCAAAACAGCAGCCAGTAGGCTTGGTCTTTATTGAAGACTGTCGCGACAGGACTCCCACCTGCCACCAGGTGGAACAAGATGGAAGCCCCAAACAAAAGAAGACCCCAACTTTTATTAGTTCCTAATCCCCAAGCTACACCCCTAAAACTACATCACAAATACATCATAGATGTATTTTTGTACCACAAAAGGGGTGGTAACCTGAGTATTTTGACACCTTCCCTGTTCCTCCTCATACCCCTCCCAGGCACACATTTGCAAGAAGCAAAAGGATGTTCAGTTTCTTGCCCTGCCTTGGAGTGTCAATAACCGTTCTTTGTCTTAGTCCGAGCCAAATCCATTTCCAAGTGGTGGGCCCTTTGTGAGTGAAATGTCCCATCGTCTGGCAGCTTTTGGGCAGGTATGTCCTCCTGGCAAAACTCGCTGCGGATGTGCCACTACACTTAGGGGATTATGGCTGCCTTGTGAGCACACCAAATCTCCCCCCTTGATAGTCCTTCTTCCATGGTGGAAAACAAAAGTGGAACAGTGTGGATCTGATACACGGTTGATTTTGTAAGAACACTATAGAGAAAGAAATATTTTCACTCAAGTGTCTGTGTGTGTGTGTGTGTGTGTGTGTCGTGCTTGTGGAACTGGGTGGTTCGGGAAAATTCCTGTAACAGTGTGTGTGTGTGTGTGTGTGTGTGTGTGTGTGTGTGTTGGCTTTTATAAACAAGAATAATGTTATACAAACAAGTATACCAAGTTTTCTCATGTCATTTGTATATCACAAAAATAGCATAATAATTGTGGAAAAATGTCTACAACATATGTTTCATAATTAGTGAACAATATATAAGTTCTTGGTTTATGAACTGGTTTAAACAATTAGGAAGAAGAAGAAGAAGAAGAAGAAGAAGAAGAAGAAGAAGAAGAAGAAGAAGAAGAAGAAGAAAGGGGTAGTGGGGGGAGTGGCAAGTGGGGTCTGGTCGGGTGGTTATGCTTCTATTATTCTACCTAGTGTGTGAGGGGTTGTGTCAACATTACTTGTAAGAGTTCTCTTACTATTCACGTCTTGTATGTGGAATTATATTTAAAATTATATGGAACACAATACAGTCATACCTCAGGTTGCGATTGCTGCGGGTTACGCGTTTTTGGGTTACGGATGCGCCGAATCTGGAAGTATCGGAATGGGTTACTTCCAGGGTTCTGCGCTCGTGCATGCACAGAAGTGCCAAATTGCGTCACATGCTTGCGCAGACGTGGCACTGCGGGTTACAGATGCTGTGGGAATGTTTAGGAATGTGGATGAGTATATATTATTTTATATATATCATCCCAGCTTGTGTGAGCAAGCTCCAAACTTAACAGAGTTACATTCCCTTTTAAAATACAGCAGAAAACGGTTGCATAGGCTTGCTAAAGCCTCTATAAGAAATATATATTCCTGGTATATTCCCCTTCTTCCCTCACAACACAACAAAGTACTGATTATAAAAGTTTACTTACAGTCATCCATGAGATACAGTTTAAAAAAACCACTTTTATTCTTACAGCAGCCTTCCACTGCATGCCACTGAGCTACAATGCATTCCCCTCAAATACGTAAATATGTGGTGAAGAGATTTGTCATTTGAAGAGAGAATTTTCCATGTTTGTGTAGTGATAATCTGATCAAGTGACCAGAGCCTGATTTCATGATGGCTCAAGATAGACGGGTTGTGTGTGTGTAGCATGAGGACATAGCCCAGGAAAGCCTGTTACTGTGGTTTCAGCTGACAATGACAGTCAAGGCCAAATAAACGGATGCTCAGACTGATACAAAGTAATGTGACCATGGCATGTGTTGCCTCACCACTTGTACCATGTATCTCAGAGACAAAGGAAGCTAACACCATTCTGTGGCCAAAGAATGGAAATGGAGATAAGCACAGCTGTGGTCACCTTGTCAAATATCAACGCAGCAGTCTGTTTATCTTGTGCCAGCTCTAGCTGTCAGCTGAAATGTCCTGTGCTGCTATTATGTCATCCTGGTCACCCCAAAAGATAGCCTGAGCCTGTCTTGTGTCATCATGAAATTTCTCCCCACAGAGCAGAGCCTACTGTTAAGTAGAGGGAGGTGAGCACCCAATGAGGCAGAATGTTGGAAGATCCAGGACACCTAAAAGGAGGTACTTTTTCATGCAGCACATACTTAAACTGCGGAACTCCCTCCCACAAGAGGCAATGATGGCCACCAACATGGATGGCTTTAAAATAGGATTAGGCAAATTCATGAAGCATGACCACTACTGTTATTTTTAGTAGTGGTAGTAACAGTAGTATTGGCACATCTCCATTCTAATGACTCGGGTTATAAATGACTCAGCTTATAAATAACAGCAAAGTGTTATTTTTTACACAAGCAAACACCCTGGAATTGCTGAAAGAATCAGCTACTAGTCCTATTTTGCTTTGGCTCCACAGGTTGGGAGGTTGTAGCATGCAATGAACAGAGACTTGATCTGGGGGATATGCAAAGTATTGATCCTGGGCAGCTTTTTTCAGTAATGGAACATGTGCCAGTGGAATGACCTCTCCACTGAAGTGTGACTTGCCCCAACTTTATTATATTTTAGATGCTTCCTTTTGCCAAGCTCCTAGAGGCTGATGTCTAATTGTGTTTTTTATGTTTTTAGTGAGAATTATTTTGCTAATTATGCTTTAGGTATGTTTTGCCCTTTTTTGTAAACCACCCCCTGATGTCTATTTTAAGCAAGGGGCAGAGTATGAAACTCTCCACATAAATTAAAAACAAATAAAAACTGAGCAAATGCGGAGTTAATTGGCCAGGGAGGACTGGGACCATGGTAGGTGGATAGAATGCTGAGCAGAAGCCAAAAGGAAACCTTTGTCAACTTAGTGTGCTCCAGATGTTCTTGGACTACAGTTCTTATCTGCCCCATTCGGTGTGGCCAGGATCAGCAATGATGGGAGCTGACATCCAACAATATCTGCAGGGTTCCAGCATAAGAAAGTCTGAGCCAGACAAATGCCTCCTCAGGAGCAAGAACTTGCTTGTGAACAGAGGCCTATTCATGGGCAAGGCAAGTGGGGCACCTGCTAGAGGTGGAAGGCTACACATGAAAAGCTCATGTTGGGTGGCATGCAGGAATCCCCCCGCCCCTGAAATTTTGCTAGCCAAAAATTGTATTTATTTTTTGCATTGTCTTTTACATTTACTGTACCATTGAATTTTAGGGGGTGGGGAGCATTGCCACGCATGGAACTGATGGAAGACCTGTATGTCCTAGTTTCCTTCTTGAAAACCATTGCTGAGAAAAGTTGAGTTTCTTAATTTTTAAAATTTAGATTGACATGTTTATATTGCAATTAAAACAATCAAGAAAAGGTTGCTTAAAACCATTTCACATACATATTTTCTCATTTCCCCAATCTCCCCATCTCTCTTTAGCATCACCCTTACAAATCTGGCAGTTGTGAGAATGTGTCACTGCTTAATTTCATTTTGGTCAAACAAACAGAATGTTAACATCTAGCTGAGTTTTATTTTATTTTACAAAATTTCAAAAGAAAAAAAACAGATGGACTCTGGAGTCCGAAGTATCTAGAACAGGGGTCAGCAACCTTTTTCAGCCGTGGGCCAGTCCACCGTCCCTTAGACCATGTGGTGGTGGGCCGGACTATATTTTGAAAAAAAATATGAACAAATTCCTATGCCCCACAAATAAAAGCACACATTCTACTCATGTAAAAACACCAGGCAGGCCCCACAAATAACCCAGAGATGGATTTTAAATAAAAGGAAACATTCTACTCATGTAAAAACACACCAATTCCTGGACTGTCCGCGGGCTGGATTGGGTGATTGGGCCACGGGCCTTAGGTTGCCTACCCCTGATCTAGAAGGTAGCATGTTGGAAAAAGCAATTGTATGGCAGTAGTTTGTGTAATTATTCAGCATGGAGGATGCTTTTAAAAAACAAATAAAAAATAAATCACACCCATTTAGAAAGGGGGTGGTAAGATTGATAAATACCAAGAATCCCCAAGCCCTACAAAGTGAGGATTGCCAAATATCTTCAATCTCTTGTAGCCAAAATAGGGATGTTTGACTTGGAGGGCTGGCAAAGGGTGGGGCAAAGTGGGGAGGCCTCCAATGAATCACTTTCAGTTGAGCATAAATCCGCCACCGTTGCCTCTTCCCCCACATTGCTCCAGATGTTGTGTCAGAAAGAAAAACAAAGCTGCAGCTTAGGCAAGTCAAAGAAATCCACTGTCTGGAGAAAGAGAGAATAAACTTCGCAAGAGCTGCCTTCCCTTCTGGAGTGCTGGCTGCTGCCTTTAAATGAAGACCATACAGGGCTTGGTTAAGAGGAGAGCTGGATGCAACATTCCAAGGCCCATATCTAACCCCACACCTAGCATTTCACTAGCTGAGCCTCATGGCCAATTGCTAGCACTGGGTGGGTGAGTGGGTGAGCCCAGGGAGGCAAGTGGAAACAGCTAGGCTACTGTTGCTTTGAATGTGCCTATGTTTTCTGTTATAGCACACCAGAGGTAGCCAAAATGACACCCTCTTTATGTGGTTGGGACTCTCACTCCCATCAGCCCCAGCCAGCATGGTCAATAGTCAGGTGTGATGGGAGTTGTGGTCTAATCTAATGTTTGAGAGAAGTCATCTCCCCAGCCATACACTGAAAGCACTATTAACAGGACTTCAATAGTGCTGGGAACTGTAGTTCTGTGAGGTCAGCACCATTAACAAGTACAGTTCCTAGGCCTCAGTTTCATCATTAAGTGCTCAAACCCTTCTCATGCCTCTCACCTTGACTCTGTTGCAGGAGCCTGCCAGTCAGTAACCACACAGCAATGTTTTGGAGATGCAACAAAATGAAGGAACCTTATTCCACATGTGATGGACATGTCCCCAAAATATAAAAAACATGACCTATGAGGAACCAAAAACAAATAAACGCTAAAACACATAGTGAGGAGGAATTAAAGAACCTTTTAATGAGGGTGAAAGAGGAGAGCGCAAAATATGGTCTGAAGCTCAACATCAAAAAAACTAAGATCATGGCCATCACCTCCTGGCAAATAGAAGGGGAAGAAATGGAGGCAGTGAGAGATTTCACTTTCTTGGGTTCCATGATCACTGCAGATGGTGACAGCAGTCATGAAATTAGAAGACGCCTGCTTCTTGGGAGAAAAGCAATGACAAACCTAGACAGCATCTTAAAAAGCAAAGACATCACCTTGCTGACAAAGGTCCGTATAGTTAAAGCTATGGTTTTCCCAGTAGTAATGTACGGAAGTGAGAGCTGGACCATAAAGAAGGCTGATCGCCGAAGAATTGATGCTTTTGAATTATGGTGCTGGAGGAGACTCTTGAGAGTCCCATGGACTGCAAGAAGATCAAACCTATCCATCCTCAAAGAAATCAGCCCTGAGTGCTCACTAGAAGGACAGATCCTGAAGTTGAGGCTTCAGTACTTTGGCCACCTCATGAGAAGAGAAGACTCCCTAGAAAAGACCCTGATGTTGGGGAAGATGGAGGGCACAAGGAGAAGGGGACGACAGAGGATAAGATGGTTGGACAGTGTTCTCGAAGCTACTAACATGAGTTTGGCCAAACTGCGAGAGGCAGTGAAGGATAGGCGTGCCTGGCGTGCTCTGGTCCATGGGGTCACAAAGAGTCGGACACGACTGAATGACTGAACAACAAAAAGACATAAATTTTAAGCATCCCAAATGAAAATAAAAGTGTTTCTTTATGTGACAACATCAGCAAGAATGATAATAGCAAATACTGGAAATGGGTTAACACCAACAAAAGAATAATTGATTGTGCTTAGATTAATTTCATAGACATAATGGAAAAACTGATTTAGATTATTTGTAACTTAAGAGAAGCCACAAAAAATAGAGGGGAGTCAAAGATAGCAGGGATTCAAGCTTGTTTCGCAGGACAGAGAGAAAATGACTGTAAGGAAAGAGAGACAAAAAGAAATACAAATGCAATTACTTTTCCTAAAATGCATAGGCATATATACACAAAACCTGTTATAAAATTCATTTAAATCCCTTTAAAAAATACACAAGACTCTCATATTTACCTGTGGAAAGAATTTGACATGTTAGATTTGGAAATTGGCAACCTCTTAACCAGGGGTAGGCAACCTAAGGCCCGTGGGCCGGATGCGGCCCATGGGCCTTCTCAGTCCGGCCCATGGACTGTCCTGGAATTGGCATGTTTTTACAATAGTAGAATGTGTGCTTTTGTTTAAAATGCATCTCTGGGTTATTTGTGGGGCATAGGAATTCATAGAATCATAGAGTTGGAAGAGACCACATTTCCCCCCCACCACATGGTCTGAGGGACAGTGGCTTGAAAAGGTTGCTGACCCCTGCTCTTAACTTTTGATGATCCAGTACTTAATCCTTTTGTTTTCCCTTAAGTAGCCCCTGGAGCAAAGGACACATAAGGGTGTTTTCCCTCAATGGTTCCAAGTTTTACATAAAGAAGTTTGAATAAATTTTTCCCTGCAGGCCATAGCTTTGTCAGCTCTTGGTTTTAAACCTCCTTTTTCTTTTCTCTCTCCCCCCCTCTCTTTTTAAGATGACAGCTTCTGTACATGTGCAGAGTTTATGTTTCAGCAAATCTATTATACCATTAAAAGTGTTGCATCTGTTGGCTAAATTACCGTTTGAATAAAGGAAGGGAAGGGTGAGGAGTAGATGTAAAAAATAGGGTTAGATTTAAAATGAAAACAGAAACCCAGCAATTTATGCTTTTACCAAAACCAGCAATAATAATTGGTCAAATTAAATTTCTGTTAATTCAGTGCTAATGGATCATGTTTCCTGCACCAAATAAACATAACTGGAGCCCAGAAATTGGGAGCTACTGCTTCCTTTATGTACAGGAAATTGGGGTGCAGGTCTCTATTCAAAAAAAATGTGGGCTATCATTATTTTGTGTGTTTCCCCTCTGGTCATTTGCAGAACAATAACCTGCACCTAGGGCCGGCGCGTCCATTTAGGCGAACTAGGCAATTGCCTAGGGCACCAAAATGGAGGGGGCACTGGCCAGGCTTGGGCGGGATGGGCTAGCAGCAGCTTCTCCACTGTAGCAGAGAGGTGCTGCTTGCTCCCTACACCACAACCCCCGGCTCCCGCTAAAGCAGGCTTTGGTGGGGGGTGGGCGGTGGGATGGGCGAGCAGCAGCTCTCCGCTACAGCGGAGAAACTGCTGCTTGCCTCTCCACCCCCCACCTCCCGCTAAAGCAGACTTTGGTGGGGGGGCGGGGGCGCCAGAAGGTGGTTCGCCTAGGGTGCAAGAAGCCCTAGCACCGGTCCTGCCCAAACCCTTATGTATGGGTAAAATGGCCAGAGGGTCAGAATTCATAAGATCTTTAACATTCTCATTCATCTCAGCCTTACCATTTGCAGACAAAATATTCTGCCCTTTATTTTAAGGGATGGTCAAGGCTTGATTATGAATTTATATGTGCTTTAACTTTGGATAGACTGTGAAGTAAATGGTAAAACTGTTAGATAATCACTCAAATGCTTGTTATCACCAGCTCTGCTCCAAAGCATCATCGCTTTTGCCTCTCACCCTTTAAAACTCTCTATTCTAAACTCTAGTAATAGTAATGCATTACATAGTAATGTATGGAAGTGAGAGCTGGACCATAAACAAGACTGCTCACCAAAGAATTGATGCTTTTGAATTATGGTGCTGGAGGAGACTCTTGAGAGTCCCATGGACTGCAAAAAGATCTAACTTATCCAGCCCTGAGTGCTCACTGGAAGGGCAGATCCTGAAGTTGAGGCTCCAGTACTTTGGCCATCTCATGAGAAGAGAAGACTCCCTGGAAAAGACCCTAATGTTGGGAAAGATGGAGGGCACAAGGAGAAGGGGACGACAGAGGATGAGGTGGTTGGACAGTGTTCTCGAAGCGACTGGCATGAGTTTGGCCAAACTGCGAGAGGCAGTGGAGGATAGGGGTGCCTGGCGTGCTCTGGTCCATGGGGTCATGAAGAGTCGGACACGACTGAACGACTTAACAACAACAACATGCTTGGTTGCTCCTTTCCGCTGTATAATAAACTCCAGAAGAGCATGATCATTCAAGAGATGTGCTTATATTTGAAAACTGACCATTCAGAGCTCCAGGACTCCTCCCAGCAGCTCAAGATAGCACAGGCCCAGTTGAAATTCCACAGAAGAAATTTCCAGCTCATAAAAGGAAAATCAGAGTCAACCATGGTAGAGAGCTCAGCTGAGAATGACTCAGCAGTCTTAGCTGGGTGTAGCTCGCTGCTGAAGAAGCCACAAGATCAGTCACCAAGTGGAGCTTGGGGAAGGTGGGAAAGCTTCTTGATCACTTGTGGCATTAATTGCTGCTCACTTCCTTCTTTGGCAGCACTGTGTTAAATGGAATAATAAGCAATGCATCAAATGTTCTTCAACTATGTTGGGAGTTTAAACTGGACCTCACAGAAATTCTATTTAATGATCTTCAACGTCACTGAAAAAGGGGAGAATGAGAAACTATGTAAACAGGAGATGGCCTAGGAACATTGTGTATATGCCACACTATTATGGCTAGCTTTCAACCAATAAGTATGAGGCATGGGGTTGAGGAGGAGAAGGGGGGGGACTGTGTATAGACAAGGGTGTGAACAAAACAGATGCTGATGTCTGTGGGCATAAGGGAGAAAAAACACCCCTGGAACGCCAGCCTAAAATATTTGGGACACTGTCTGAAAGCATTTCATGGAGCAAACAAAAAAATCCTACCCCTGGATGATTGAATCAATGTTCAGGGGTGGCAAAACTATATCCAAGAATGTAAGACCCACCAAAATTAATGAACCTAAGTTAATCATGCATGTTCAGTGAGTCTACTCTGAACAGGACTATGCAATTATAAGTTCTTTTCTTGAGGTGGGGGAAGGAAGATGGAGCAAACTTAGAATCATATAATCACAGAATTGTAGAGTTGGAAGGGGCACAAGTTTCATCTAGTCTAACCCCCTGCAATGCAGGAGTTTCAACTAAATCATACATGACAGATGGTCATCCAAGCTCTGCTTAAAAACCTCCAAGGAAGGAGAGTACATGGTGTCAGGGCAGAGGAGGAATGGTGGAGACTGTGTCCCCAGCCTGACTCTTCCAGAGAAAAAGAAGACAGCTAAGAATTACAACATCTGCTCAGAGACAGATAAGGGGAAAAGCTGTGAAATAATGGGAAAGGAGGAAGAAGCACCAGAGGGGGGACAGCTGACAGACACAGTGTCTTTAGAAAGCATTTCAGACCCCCTCCTCCCAGAACCTGGAGAGGATTGAAAGCAGGAGAGCAGAGTAGCTCAGAGGCAGAGGGCACTTCTCAGCACCTGTCAGGGAACTGCCCTCAGCCCCGCGGGAAGTGTCTTCAATGTATAGAGAGCCCCGACACCTCCTCAACAGCAATACCTCTCCAAGCGGGCAGAGCGACTCCTCCTCCAGCGGGGAGGGGCAGGGAACAAGCAGTCTGGAGAGGCAGAGGCTTGGGGATGTTGCTGGGAGCCCCAGCGCATCCTGCGACATTTGCTCAGAGGGGAGCACGCCTCTTCCGTCTCCCCAGTTGCGCGCGGGGGGGGGGGGGCAAAAGGAGACAGGAGAGGAGGCGCCTGGGTATGCCGAAATTCCTTTGTTGGGGTCGTAGCCAGAAACCGGCACTCCCAGATTCTGCTAGCGACTGATATAGTCATGTTTTTCAGCTCTCTGCTTTGTAAGTAGCTTAGCGCTATAAAACTGTTAAAAGACAGTTCGGACTCATGCCTGTTTACCCGTGAGCAACCCAAGGTACACCTGACAGCACCCATAGTGATGACACATGAAAGGAGAGAAGGAGGGGCTGGACAATGCCATTATTCCAAGAGGCTGCATTTTCAAGCCCCTCTCTGTGAATATTGAATAAAAACCAGTTGGTAAGAACTGTCTTCTCCGTTTCTGCTGACCTGCTATGGGGGTTTGATCCACTACTGCCTGACACATGGTTGAACAGATCTTGCCATCAGAAAGTTATTC
Organism: Lacerta agilis; assembly: GCF_009819535.1. Classification (NCBI taxonomy): domain Eukaryota; kingdom Metazoa; phylum Chordata; class Lepidosauria; order Squamata; family Lacertidae; genus Lacerta; species Lacerta agilis. The sequence goes on from NC_046324.1 coordinate 43,972, forward strand.
CTGATGCTTACTTGGAATCTCGTAACTTAAAGCTTACCTTCCAGAGCAAGAGAAAACAAGCTTGCTCCCTCTTCCACATGATAGCCCTTGAGATATTTGAAGATGGCTATAATATATTCTCTGTCTCCTTATTTTCAAACTAAACATACCCAGCTCCTTCAACCATTTCTCATAAGGCTTGGTTTCCTGAGCCTTGATTATCTTGCCCTCCTCTGCACATGTTCCAGCTTGCCAACATCCTTCTCAAATTGTGGCACATGCCCAGAATTGGACACAGCATTCCACAAGTGGTCTGACCAAGGCAGAATAGTGGTACTATTACTTCCTTTGATATGGACACTATACTTCTGTTGATGCAGCCTAGAATAGCAATAGCTTTTTTTTGTTGCTGCTGTATCACACTGTTGACTCATGTTCAGTTTGTGGTCAGTGTGGTGTAGTGGTTAAGAGCGGTAGGGTAATCTGGGGGACCAGGTTTGCATCTCCGCTCTTCCACATGCAGCTGCTGGGTGACCTTGGGCTAGTCACACTTCTTTGAAGTCTCTCAGCCACACTCACCTCACAGAGTGTTTGTTGTGGGGGAGGAAGGGAAAGGAGAATTTAGCCGCTTTGAGACTCCTTCGGGTAGTGATAAAGCGGGATATCAAATTCAAACTCTTCTTCTTCTTCCACCAAGATCCCTAGATCCTTTTCACATATATTGCTAGTAAGCCAGGTGTCCCTCATCTTTTATTTGTGCATCTGGTTCTTCCTGGCTAAGTGCAGAACTTTACATTTGTCCCTATTGAAATTCATTTTGTTAGCTTGGGCCCAGTTCTCCAATTGGTTAAGGTCATTTTGAATTCTGATTCTGTCTTCTGCGGCATTAGTTACCCCTTCCCAGTTTGGTGTCACCTGCAAATTTGATGAGCATCCCTTCAATTCCTTCAAGTTTTTTATAAAGACGAGGAACAACAACAGGCCCAGGACAGAACCCTGTGGCACCCCACTTGTCACTTTTTTCCAGGATGAGAAGGGACCATTAAGGAGTACTCTTTGGGTTCAGTCAGTTAACCAGCTACAAATGCACCTCATTCTTTCTTTGGCAATCACTCGTAGCCAAGTAAGATTGTCTTCCATGAACACGGTCTTTATAGGTTTTTAGTGTATTGGTCCAGCAATCGCTTCTGCTGCGCAAACCAGCAACACTTCTCTTTGCAGAGCATTAAATAATTCCAGCAGCGGGATTCTTAGTGCAGAGACGATCAAATGACACACGGGAGCTCAGCTTCCTAAAGAGAGGTTTATTGCAGGCTGATAACAGAAAACACCTCCGGAGCTTTCACTGAGCCACGCCCAAGAGGCAAACAAAACAAACGCTCTGTATTTACTGAGCAGCTTAACAATTTAACGACCTAAATCATGTGACCTTGCTAGTCTGCCAGCGTTTCAGGTTTTAAACCCTAACACCCCCTCTCGCTGGCAAACAAGAACAGGATTACTTCAGACCCATTTCTTCACAAAATTTTTCATGACGCTGAAACCCAAGTGGTTTTGTAAAACCATCAGCTTGATTTTCATGACTAGGACAGTAATTTAATTTAACAATTCCTGCTCTCACTGTTTGACACACATTTTGAAATCGTATATCCAAATGTTTTGTACGACCTTTAAACTGTCCATTTTGTGCTAACTTAAGACACGGTTGATTATCGCCACATACAGTGATTGGCGTGATTACTTTTTCATACATCTCTTGTGCTAAGCATTTGTAAAATTCTAAGTCTCTACATAATTCGGATAAAGCACAGAACTCAGCTTCTGTCGATGACAAAGCAATCAGGTTTTGTTTTTTAGATCTCCATCCAATCAGAGAGTTACCAAATTTTATTACACAACCAGATACTGATTTTCTATCTTTTAAGTTTGCCCAATCACTATCTGCCCAGCAAGTAACCTGTGCTTGTCCTTCAGAAGATAATTCAAGACAGATATCTTTGGTGTATTGTAAGTATCTTAAGACTCTTTGAATTCCTTTCCATGCATTTACGCTAGGTTTTGATGCTTCCCTACTCAGCACATTAACAGCATACGCAATGTCTGGTCTACTCCATTGCGAGATGTGAAGTAAGCTTCCCAGTGCTGACTGAAAAATTTCAGGACGCTTGAATTCAGCACTCTCCTTGAACTCATTGTCTTTTACGAAACCCATTTCCATTGGAGTTTTAACACCTGCACATTCTGTCATGCTAAACTTTTCCAACATTTGCAATATCTTGCCTTTTTGATTCAGTAGGAAACTGCCATTTTTGGTTCTATCTATCTGAACACCAAGATAGACCTTTACATCACCAAGATTCTTAATTTTGAAGTGTTTATTTAACTCTTTGGCCAATTTTTTTACTTGTTCTTGCGTCTTTGAAGTATAAATCAGGTCATCTACATAAACAAGCAAAGATTCTCGAGTGTCTCCTGAACCTCGGAAATATAAGCAATTGTCAGCCTTGCTTCTGCTAAAACCAATGCCTATCAAAACGTCATTCAGACATTCATTCCAATTATGAGCAGATTGCCTGAGTCCATAAATGGATTTATGTAGTCTCCATACCTGATTTAATTTATTGTCTTTCAAACCTGGCGGTAGCTCCATATAAAGCTCTTCAGCCAGGTCTGAATGAAGATAAGCAGTTGAGACATCAAATTGACTCACTTTTAATCCTTTCTGAGCAGCAACCACTAATAGTGCTCTCAGGGTTTCACTCCTTGAAGTGGGTGCATAAACTTCGGTGTAATGTAACCCCTTTCTTTGGGTAAAACCTCGAGCTACAAGCCTTGCTTTGTACTCTGGTTTCCCCATTGCTGTTGTCTTTATTCTATACACCCATCGGCAACTTACTGCCTTGGTACCTTCTGGCAGTTTGGCGATGGAAAACACACCAAGTTCCTTCATAGAATTTAATTCCTTTTTCATGGCCTCATGCCACCTACTGGCCTCCTCCTGGGGTAATTGCTCAACCTCCTCAAAACTTTCGGGTTCAGAATTCGCCAACCCTGCCCAAACACTAATAGCTTGATACCTCTCAGGAGGTTTTCCTTTGGTGGTTCGCTTGGAGCGTCTTAACAGCTCCTGCGATGTTCCTTCAGTTTCCCCCTCTGACTCAGAATCACCCGTCGTCACTTGTTTGTCACTAGTAGTTGAGGAACTTACTGATTCTGATTTTACACGTCTCCCTTGCTGTACAGGTGAGCTTTCAGAGCTAGATGATTCTGACTTTACAGACTTGTGTGAACTAGACGGTTTTTCACCCTCGTCCTCAGACTCAAATTCCTCAGCCTGTTCTGGAACCAATAACTGCCCTGGAGCCTGTGTTTGATTGTTACTGTTCACCACATCAAATAATATGTCAGGATTTCCATGTATTCTATTCCAACCATCCTGTTCACAAAATTCAGCACTTCTGCTGATTGTGATTTTCGTTTGATTGCCTTCCACATTCACAAATCTCCAACCTTTTGTGTTTGTTTGATAACCACAGAAAAACATTTCTTTAGATCTGGGATCACCTTTCTTACGTTGTGCCCTAGGCACCAGTACATAAGCATGACATCCAAAGACTCTTAAATGATCAATTTTTGGTTTTTTTCCAACTAACATGAAGTAAGGAGTGTTGCCTACTGTGACATTGTACACTCTGTTAAAAGTATAATTTGCATACAGTGCAGCCTCAGCCCAAAAACGCTGTGGAAGTCCAGAATCAAACAATAAAGCAGCAATGGCTTCTTGTAATGTTCGGAATTTTCTTTCGGCAACTGCGTTCTCTTGGGGTGAATAAGGATTGGTAAGCCTATGAACTATACCTTTCCTTTTTAACCATGTCTCTAGCTTGTGGTTTACAAACTCCCCACCACGATCTGATTGTATTTTACGTACCTTAGTGTCAAATTTACACTCAACTTCTTCAATCCAATCCATTAGAATTGAAGCTGCTTGTGATTTTTCTTTCAGAAAGAAAACCCAACTAGCCCTCGAAAAATCATCCACCAGAATTTGCATAAATCTCGCACCTCCAAGCGATTTGATTGGCATAGGTCCACACACATCTGTGTGTACAAGTTCAAAGGGTTTCTTGCTTACTCTATCAGATCTAGGGTAGTTACATGTCTTAACCTTAGCCTGCTTACAAGCACAACAATCCAAAAAATTTGAACAGGGTTTAATGTTACACCCCTCAGCTAAATCTGGCATCTTGCTTACATACTTAAAGCATATATGAGCTAACCTTCTGTGTAGTAGATGTGCACAACCTGTATGAGGAGCCTTATTTACACACTTAGCTTGTGCTTCACCTGTTGAACACCTGCCTGCTGCTAACTGCTCTTCATCCAAAACAAAAAGCCCATCTTCACAGGGAATTTTAACCAGCTCCCTCCCCTGTTCTGAAATGGTGCACACATCATTTTCAAATTCAACCTTAAAACCACTTTTTACCAGGCATGACACACTCAAAAGTCCATTCTTCATTCCTGGAAGAACAAAAACAGGAAGGTTAGTTTGCAAACAATTAACATAAATTGTGCCTTTAAGGTTCATTTCTCGTTTACTATTGTCTGCTATAGTCACAGTTTTTGCAACTGGTAAGGTCTTGCAGTTCATCAGGCTGCCACAAGATGTCGCTGGAACCAAACTGTGACTGGCACCACTGTCTATAATCCATTTCAAGGTTTGTAGATTCCTTTTAGGGCTTTGTTGCGCTGCCATTGCAGATAGTCCCTTATCAGTACCTCCTCCCCCTCTGGGTCGTTGATTCTTGTAGTTCTCACGTCGTCTTCCCTGGTAGCTCCTGAAATTGGCTTTTGGCTGTTGAAATTCCTGTTGCTTTTCTGGACACTTTGCTATTAGATGAAACCTGCTGCCACATTGAAAACATGACTTGCTGGTCATAGCAGACACCTGTGAAGCTTCCTTACAGATCTGCTTGCCAGTTTCCCCACATTGGGAATTATCTGAACACCCAACACTTGGATTATCAGTATGCTTTCGATGATATTGATACTCTTGCTCACACAATCTACCAGTCACATAATTCACATTCAGCTGGTCCTCTGGCAAAACTTGTAAAGTTAGTACCAAGTTTTCAAACCCTGCATGCAGGCTGCTAAGCAGAGTATAAACTTTAATATTTTCAGGAAAATTCACGCCTAAAGACGACAACCGGTTAAAGTATTCAGTCATTTGTGATGTGTGCTCAACCACACTGTCCCCCGGCTTCAATTTTAACCCATACAAAGCACGTATAATATTCACCTTCTCTCCGGGCGTGGTTCTATGGTGAATACGCCTAAGGGCATTCCAAATTTCAAATGCAGATCGTAGGTCTTCAACATGGGGTAATTGAGAGTCCTCTATTGATACCATCAACATACATCTAGCTTTGGTATCCATTTTATCATGTTCTCTATTTTGAACATGTGCAGCAGCCTGTTGCTCTGGTGTGGCATCTGCTTCAACAGCCACAAATGGCTTTCGCCTCTGGACGTAGTCTGTCCACACTTCTTTAGCTTCTAACCAAACTTGTGCCCTCTTAGACCACTGCACGTAATTAGTGGAGTTCAACTTTGGAAAAGGTACCTGAAAATTTTCTGCTGCCATTGTTGAGGTCTGCTGCTACTCCCTCCGTGTGCCCTTGCTTCTCTTCCCCTTTGAGATTTAAATTACTCACTTTTCAGATGCTAGGAGCCTTCTCTGAAGCCTTTAAACTTCCCTCTATTTCTTCACTAGCAACCTTCTACCGTCTGCTGTTTGTAGCAGCAAAAAAAAAACAACACTCACAACGGGAGGTTAAGCTAGCCTTTTGCAGCTAATTAAGCTGTTAATCTTCACTTAAGCAGCTCCTTTAACTTTCACAGCCTCTCCGTTCCTGGATTTACAACCAAGCCAGTCTTCTTTCACAGGAAGGCTGCTTTCACTGTCTCTGCACACAACACAGCCACAAAAACGTTCTGGTGTCCATAACCTTATAGGTTTTTAGTGTATTGGTCCAGCAATCGCTTCTGCTGCGCAAACCAGCAACACTTCTCTTTGCAGAGCATTAAATAATTCCAGCAGCGGGATTCTTAGTGCAGAGACGATCAAATGACACACGGGAGCTCAGCTTCCTAAAGAGAGGTTTATTGCAGGCTGATAACAGAAAACACCTCCGGAGCTTTCACTGAGCCACGCCCAAGAGGCAAACAAAACAAACGCTCTGTATTTACTGAGCAGCTTAACAACTTAACGACCTAAATCATGTGACCTTGCTAGTCTGCCAGCGTTTCAGGTTTTAAACCCTAACAGGTCTTACAGTGAGTCTGTAAGTGACTGGAGGCCAATTCTGGATCCACACGTCCTTCCACAGTGGGGACATAGGTTTCCGGGCAGGAGTTGATCACGATGAGGGTTTGCCAAACGTGCCTTCCTCTTGACATGTTTCTCCCTTTGGTAGACTTGACACCTTTGGTAAAGGCTATTATCCAATTGGAGCACTCGCAGGCCAGTGTTTCCCAGTTGCTCAGGTGATGCTGGATTTCAGCATCATTGTCGGCCCTTGTGGAAAGATAACTGACCAGCTAGGAGAAGTGATCAACACTTTCCAACGTAACATTGAGTTGGATTTGTGGTGCTGCAGAGGGGTTATTTTGTGCTTTTTGGTGCAGCACTTGAGTTTTTGAATGTTAAGCAACAGGCCAAGCTTTTCGTAAGCTTCTGCAAAGATATTTAGGATGGTTTGGAGGTCATCCTCTGAGTGTGCACACACTACATTGTCATCAGCATACTGAAGCTCTATGACGGAAATTATGGTAATCTTGCCCTTTGCTTTCAGCCTACACAGATTAAATAATTTTCTATCTGTTCGATAACAACAACAACAACAACAACAACAACAACAACAACAACAATTTATTATTTATACCCCGCCCATCTGGCTGGGTTTCCCCAGCCACTCTGGGTGGCTTCCAACAGAATATTAAAATGCAATAATATATTAAACATTAAAAGCTTCCCTAAACAGGGCTGCCTTCAGATGTCTTCTAAAAGTCTGGTAGTTGTTGTTCTCTTTGACATCTAGTGGGAGGGTGTTCCACGGGGTGGTTTCCACAACCAAGAAGGCCCTCTGCCGGGTTCCCTGTAACTTGGCTTCTTGTAGCGAGGGAACTGCCAGACAGAACCCCAGGGGTCTAAACACTCATCCCCCACCACCACTTTCTGAACATGGCCCAGGAGAAAGGAGCGGAACCACTGTATAGCAGTGCCCCCAGCTCCCAAGTCCTCTAGATGGTCCACAAGGGTGTTGTGGTCGATGGTGTCAAAAGCTGCTGAGAGATCCAGAACTAGGAAACAGCTCTCACCTATGTCCTGAGCCCGCCGGAGATCATCAACCAGTGCAACCAAGGCAGTTTCAGTCCATGATGAGGCCTGAATCTCGACTGGAAGGGATCCAAATGGTCCGCTTCTTCCAGTGTGCCAGTGTGGTGTAGTGGTTAAGAGCGGTAGTCTCATAATCTGGTGAACCGGGTTCGCGTCTCTGCTCCTCCACATGCAGCTGCTGGGTGATCTTGGGCTAGTCACACTTCTTTGAAGTCTCTCAGCCTCACTCACCTCACAGAGTGTTTGTTGTGGGGGAGGAAGGGAAAGAAGAATGTTAGCCGCTTTGAGAACTCTTCTTCTTCAGGTGTGCCTGGAGTTGTTCAGCAACCACTTCCTCAATCACCTTGCCCAAGAATGGAAGATTTGAGACTGGGCGATAGTTGGCCATATTGGCCACATCTAAAGATTGTGGGATGTAAAGACAGAGCAGTCAAAACACAACATTGCTAGAGTGGACATGAAGGTGTCTCAGTCCTCCAGCCTTAACTTCCTGTTTACCTGGACTGAGACAACTTCCTCCATCTAACTGGAGATGGGTGTGGCTTCACCTAGGCAGGTTTACACAAAACCACAGGAAGCAAACCCCATCTTCCTCTTTTTGCATCGTCTTGTGAACAAGCAACATCTTAGGAGAAGATGCTCTCTCGGCTCCCAGCCAAGAGAGCACAAAGAGGCTTCCTCCCTTATGGAGTTAGCCTCTACATGTAAATACATTTATCTAAGCCTGTCTGCTTCTCTGAGCCTATACTGTAGCTCATGGATGACTGTAAGTAAACTCTTTTGTATCTTATAAATAGTACTGTGTTGTGTCTTTACTTTTAAGAGGGAACAAGGGGGAATATACCAGGAATATATATTTCTTCTAGAGGCTTTAGCAAGCCTATGCAACCGTTTTCTGCTGTGTTTTAAAAGGGAATGTAACTCTGCTAAGTTTGGAGCTTGTTAATTTAAGCTGGAATGAGATATATAAAGTAATATATCATCATCCACACTCCTAAACATTCCCACAAAGATGGTTTTTTAAGAAGCGGTTTAATAACTGTCTCTTTCAGCGGGTCTGGGAAGGCTCCCTCGCAGAGAGAAGCATTCACCACCCCGTGAAGCCCATCGCCCAGCCCTTCCCGGCTAGCTTTTATAAGCCAGGATGGGCAAGAATCAAGGAGACAGGTGGTTGGTTTCACTCGTCCAAGCAGCCTGTAGACATCCTTGGAGGTAACAGATTGGAATTGATCCCACACAACTTGACTAGACAGGACTCTAGCACTCTCCTGCCCCAGCCCTGCTCCCACAGTGGAGACTACCTCTTTCCGAATTTGAGCGACTTTATCTGCAAAAAACTTTGCAAAATCATTGCAGGAGTTCATGTGGCCCGTGCTGGGCCCCGATGGAGCAGGTGGTTCCACTAAATTGCGTACCACCAGAAAAAGTCTCCTGCTGTTTTCTGCAGATGCAATAGAGGTGGTGAAGAAAGAGAAAGTCTTACTGCCACTTGGTACTGCCACTTGGTAGGCTTGACATTGAGCTCTAACCCATGTCCGGTCAGCTTCAGAATGAGTTATCCACCACCGGAGCTCTAGCTGTCTCAGCAATTGTTTCATTGCCCTCAGATCCAGGGAAAACCACAGGGCTGTCCGGGCTTCATGCAATCGGAGAGGGTACTTCGGAGCCAAACAGTCAATAACCCTGGTTAACTCCATATTCCAGCGGGCCACCAGGGAATCAGCTGAAAGGCCATCAACATGGGATAAAGCATCCCCTACCACTCTCTGGAAACCATTTGGATCCATTAAGTGGTGGGGCGGACCATCCAAATCGGTCCCACCTCCCTGCGGGGAAGGGTCGCAGAGAAGTCCAGTTGCACCAGGAAGTGATCTGACCATGGCACTTCTTTAGTTTCGCTTTTACTTAGTGTCAGATCACCAACATCCGTAGAGGTGAACACCAGGTCCAAGGCATGTCTGTGGCTATGAGTTGGGTCAGACTTATTCAGAGACAGCCCCATGGAGGCTATGCTTTCCACGAAATCCCGAGCGGCCCCTTGTAAGGTCGCCTCGGCGTGGATGTTAAAATCCCCTAGGACAACCAAACTAGGTGTCACCAGGAGAACATCCGCTACAACCTGAAGCAGCTTGGGCAGGGAATCCCTGGTGCAGCAAGGAGGTCGGTACACCAAAAGGAATCCTGTACTGCCCCTATTGACGAACTTCCAGAACATGCACTCAGAAAATTGGGTCTTCCCAATAGGATGCTTGGTGCAAACTAATGACTTCCTAAAAATCACTGCAACAACCCCCTTCCCACCCACAAGGCCTGGGTTACTGTGTGTAAAAGAAGCCTGGTGGACAAGCGGCAGCAAGGACAGGCCCATCTGCTTCATCCAAGCAAGTCTCTGTTACACATGCCAGGTCAAGTCCTCCATTCCCGATCAAGTCATGGATGGCAGAAGTCTTATGAATCATTGACCTGGCATTGCACAGCAACAGCTTCAGGTGATGTGGGTATCCCTTGTTGATTCCAGTATCCGTCCAGTGAAGACCAGACCCGGAGGCAGGGATAGTCCTCAAACAACGACTAAACCTGCCTCCTTGGTAATGACATGGTCTGGTCTTAGCCTAACTCCTCCTCCTACCCGTGATCGCTGAGATGGGTTGTCCCAGTGCAAACCAAAAACAGTAAAAATTACAAACATACCAAAATTAAACAAATTCCCACACCCAACTAAACATCCATCCCACCCCCCACACCAAAAAGAATTTAAAAAGGTGAAAAAGAAATTTAAAAAACATTTTAAAAGAACTCTGTGCTGTTATGAGTTCTGCTGGGCAGCAACAGCAGCGACGGCAACTGTCCTTATGTCAGGCCCCGCCCTGGGCCAGGTGGTGAGTGGCAGGAACGGGGCCCTCAGGCCCTCAAGCAGTTACCTCATTCAGTCCACATTTTACCAGCTTACAGTACTTGCAAGCATACCATGGAGGACTTTGTCAAAGCCCTTACTAAAATCAAGAGACACTATGTCCACACGATTTCCCTGATCCACCAAGGTTGTAAATCCATTAAAAAAAGAAAAAAAGAAATGAGATTCATCTGACAATGACAGGTAGGTAGCCGTGTTGGTCTGCCATAGTCAAAACAAAAATAAAAAATTAGAGACCTTAGAGACCAACTAAGTTTGTTCTTGGTATGAGCTTTTCTGTGCATGCACACTTCTTCAGATACACTGAAACAGAAGTCACCAGACCCTTATATATAGTGAGAGAATTACCCCCACACACCCAAGAACAGATCCTCACTAACACACCAGCGGAACCTTGACCAGGAACTTTCTATCTTCTACCTAAAATACACAAACCAGGAAATCCAGGACGCCCCATCATCTCAGGTATTGGCACTATTACAGTGGGTGTTTCTGGTTATATGGACTCTGTTCTGAAACCATATGCCATCAGTGCTCCCAGCTACGTACGTGACACCACAGATTTCCTGAGGAAAATTCAATCTTTGAATAATCTTCCTAACTATTCTAGTCACTATGGATGTGGAATATCTGTATACCAACATTCCACACAATGATGGTTTACAAGCTATAAGGAACACCATTTCAGATAAAACCATAGCGGACTTTGCTACCAAACCCAGCCATTTTGTCCTTACCCACAACAACTTCAAATTTGGTGATGACCTGTTCCACCAGATCAGCAACACAGCAATGGGCACCCGCATGGCCCCACAGTATGCCAACATCTTCATGGCAGATTTAGAACGTTTCCTAAACTCCTACCCACTCAAACCTCTCTTGTCCCTGCGATACATTGACGATATTTTTATTATCTGGACACATGGTCAACAGACCCTGGACATCTTCCACCAGACATTCAATGACTTTCACCCCACCATCAACCTAACAATGAACCAATCTATGCAAGAAATACATTTTTGGACACTACTATAAAAATACAGGATGGACACATAGACACCACCTTATACCGTAAACCAACTGACCGACAAACAAACATATCTACATGCTTCTAGCTACCATCCCAAACATACCAAACAATCCATTGTATATAGCCAGGTCCTATGTTACAGCCGCATTTGTTCCAACTCTACAGACAGAGACTCTCACCTAAGAGATCTACAGTAAACCTTTTTAGAACTAAAATATCCGCCTGATGAAGTTAAACAACAGATCAACAGAGCCAGACTGATACCCAGAGAGAACTTGCTGCAAGACAGACCCAAAAAAGAAAATAGCAGAACACCACTAGTAATCACATACAGTTCCCAAGTTAAAACAGTACAACGCATCATCAGAGATCTACAACCTCTCCTAGACAATGACAGTTCTCTTTCTCAAGCTCTGGCAGGAAGACCTTTCATCGCCTACAGACAGCCACCCAATCTTAAACAACTCTTCACCCACAATAATACAATAACAGGACTTAACATGGACACTGGTACCAGAGCCTGCAATAAACCCAGATGCCAACTTTGCTGCCACATACACCTGGACAACACCATTACTGGCCCCAACAACATCAAATATACCATCTCAGGACTATCTAATTGCTCATCTTCTAACATTGTGTATGCCATCAAATGCCAACAGTGCCCTTCAGCTCTCTATATTGGACAAACAGGCCAAACCCTATGCCAAAGGATAAAGGTAAAGGTAAAGGGACCTCTGACCATTAGGTCCAGTTGTGTCTGACTCTGGGGTTGCGGCGCTCATCTCGCGTTAATGGCCAAGGGAGCCAGCGTACAGCCTCTGGGTCATGTGGCCAGCATGACAAAGCCGCTTCTGGCGAACCAGAGCAGCACACGGAAACGCTGTTTACCTTCCCGCCGGAGTGGTACCTATTTATCTACTTGCACTTTGACATGCTTTCGAACTGCTAGGTTGGGAGGAGCTCGGTCTCCCAGGACATTGTATACAAGATCTCAAAGTAGCTGTCTTACTACAAAGGAATTTCAAAAACAGACTGGAAAAAGAAGTTCAAACGACAAGAAAGAAGATTCCACCTAAACATTAGGAAGAACTTCCTGACAGTGAGAGCTGTTTGACAGTGGAATTTGCTACCAAGGAGTGTGGTGGAGTCTCCTTCTTTGGAGGTCTTTAAACAGAGGCTTGACAGCCATCTGTCAGGAATGCTTTGATGGTGTTTCCTGCTTGGCAGGGGGTTGGACTAGATGGCCCTTGTGCAGTGGTGTCAAGTATCACATTTTTGGCGGGATTCTCCTGTTTTTAAACGCAATTCTTGCTGCTAACCCGGATGATTAAAAATCCCGTATAATACCGGGATTATTAAGTTTCAAAAGACTGCTTTTTCTGCCCGGCTCACAAGTCACGGGCAATGAAGGGTTAAAGGCTGCAGTGAAGAAATCCCGTCTCCTGACTTTAAGGATTGGATGCTGCAAGCCAGGGGAGCAGAACAAGAACAACAACAAAAAAACCCACCTAGCTGAGCTTTCATTGGCCACCTCAGCTGCCACTCACGAGGAAGGCTCTCTGCATGTGGATTTGAGAGGCGGATTGAAACGCAATTGCTTCTCCTCCAAGCGAGCCTTCTTCCCCGTTGCCCATGTGCTGCACTTGAAACATTACCTGCTGTTTCAGCCCTTGGAAAAAAGGAGGAAATACAGGGAAAGCAGATAGCTGAGAGAGGAGGAGAGCCGTTTTTCGTTAACGCTTTGACCAATTTGCAGGGTAAACCTTCTCTCTGACTTTGTGTAGCAGAGGGCACCGGGGTGCAGTGGAGGCACGGTTAAAAGCTTGCCCCCATTTTTCACTCAATAAAGGAAGATATCAACAAGATGGGGGTGGTGGCTTAGTGATAATGAGCATTCCTTGAGAGCTGCAGTTTTTGCACATGGAAACAGTTCGGAGACTGGGTGAAAACAGTCGAGGGAGGGGGAGGAGGTCTTGTTCCTTCCCAGGCGGGCCTGGCTGCTCCTGGGGACGGCGGGGTGGGTGGGTTGGAGGGAGCAAATATCTCAGACCAGGGAAACTCTTTTGGCTAAGGAGTTTTTGAGCAAATCAGGCTGCGATGGAATCAGGTAATGGCTTAGTGTAACTAACATTTACCATGGAGGAGAGGGAAGTTAGTTGCTCCCAATTGCCTCTGAGGAAGGAAGAAGTAGGTTAAATATTAGCAAGAAGCAGCCATCTAAGAACAGCTCAGCAACAAAGAAGGATCCCAGGAGATATGGTAATACATCTAGTTTCAGAAGCCTGGGATCAGCTGAACTGAATAACCATAGGTACATGAAGGCATTTGAGGCCGACTTTGTAGAACTGTAAAATTCATTGGTGTCTGGCTGTTCTGCTTGGTGTTTGGATCTTAAATATCTGATGCTTGCATCTGACAATTGCTTAATCATCCCCTGTATCTTTGTAGAGGAGGAGAATGGTGTAAATTAATTTTTAGCCTGGGGGGATTACCGTGGTGTGGACTGTCCCTGAGAACTTAGGCTGTCCCTGGGACAGGTGAGGGTGCGCTGATACCCTATTTTCAAATCCGAAACTTGACAGCTATGCCCTTGTGGTCTCTTCCAACTCTATGATTCTATGATTCTATAAGTTGCTGAATTGCAACTAATTACCAAAATTAAAACCACGGAGAGACCTGGTCTGAACAAAGACATTGGGTTCTTATCTCATTATACATGACAAAGCTATCTTTAGCCATCTCACCCCTTGCATTTTCCTGTAAGACCATTTGCAGTCGTTAACAGTCATCAACAGGTTTCCCACACCTATCAGCCAATCACCCATTCCCACCACCCTTCTGAGTAATACCACTCCCCACTCTCTCACTATATATAAGGGTCTGGTGACTTCTGTTTCAGTGTATCTGAAGAAGTGTGCATACACACAAAAGCTCATACCAAGAACAAATTTAGTTGGTCTCTAAGGTGCTACTGGAAGGAATTTTTTAATTTTTTAATTTTTGATCTGACAATGACTTATTTTTCAGAAACCCATGCTGGGTCATAGTCACAACATCCTTTTCTAAGTGCTCACAGACCAGCTGTTGAATCATCTGTTCTAGGACTTTTCCTGGTTTCAATGTCAAGCTCATAGGTCGGTAGTTACTTGGTTTTCTCTCCCCACCCCCCTTTTGAAGATGGGGAAAACATTTGCCTGCCTCCAGTTTGCAGGGACCTCACCTGTTCTCCAAGAATTCTCAGAACTTTTGGTTTTTTGGGGGGGAGTGCAGAACCAACGTGATTGGTCAGTTAAATATTTCTATTGTTTTACTTGACCCCTACCCCCGCCTACGCCCATGGCTCAGAGATTACACCCGCAAGCTCCTTTAATACCCCTGGATGCAGCACATCAGGCCCTGGAGATTTGAATTCATTTAAAGTAGCTAGGTGTTCCCTTACTACCCCTTTTCCTATCGTAGGCTGCAGCTCCCTCCTTTTGTACCAAAGCCCCGTGGCCCAGTTACTCCCTATGTGATGAATAACCATACAAGGCAGCAGAATATAGATTTTAGGTTCAAATAGACCACAACTTTATTGGATACAGATGTGAACAGTTTGGCCTGGACATTGGGTGAAGCCATTAAATTAACTCCAGCCCATCTGCTGGGAATGTATCTAAGGGGAAACCACAACATGGGGGTGTCCTATGACCTACATCAAATAGGGTTACCCCCTGATGGGTCCCCACTGGAGTTCCTAGCCCTAGCCCATCTGGGCGTGGGACATAAACAATACCTCACAGAGCCCTTTAACAGAGGAGGGAGAGGCAAAGGTTACAACCTCCCCTCAGTGACGTAGGAAGGGTGGGGTGCAGGGGGCGCTGCGCCCTGGGTTCCAGGGGAGGGGGGGTGATACTCCAGGCCCATTCCCCACTGCCCGGCACCCCGTCCGGACGGGGCAACACCACGATCCGCCGCCCGCTCGCCAGCCGGCGATGCTGCGAGCAGGCGAGCGAGCGGCGGGTCATGGGGCTGCCTGACCCTCCGCTCGCTCACTCGCCGGCTCACTTGCCGGCTCGCAGCAGCGCCAGCCAGATCCACTACACAATTCCGGGCATGCGCAGAGCTTCCAACGCATCGTGCCGTCACGATGCACGCGTCGTGACATCCCGCCCCCAGGGGGGTGCCTCCATGCCGCTTACCCAGGTGGCGAAAAGGCTTCCTACACCTGCCCAGCAGCTGACAATGTCCATAATAAGGTCAAAGCATATGAAAATGGTGAGGGTGGGAGATCTGATAGAAAAAACTGAGGAGTGCTGTGCTCATCTCAATTTATTCCCCAGGGGGTGGATCCTAGTAAGACCCATGGGCTGGTCGGGCCTGCCCCCTGGGAAATTTCCAGGCCCAGGCCTGCTTGCCAAAGGCCAGTCTGCAGGCAGGCCTGCAGTCCTCCCCAGTCGGCTGCTGGATCACTGACCAGGCCTGTGGCCATGCTGCCATGCTGCCTGACCATTTAAGGTAAGCAGACTTACCTCATTTATTCTGTTATCAGCAGGTTGGTCATCACTTTCCTTTTGGGTGAAGCCAGACGCAAAATAGGTGCTGAGTAGTTCTGCCTTCTGATGATGGGAAAGATGAAAAGACCCTGATGATGGGAAAGATGGAGGGCACAAGGAGAAGGGGACGACAGAGGATGAGATGGTTGGACAGTGTTCTCGAAGCTACTAGCATGAGTTTGGCCAAACTACGAGAGGCAGTGAAGGATAGGCGTGCCTGGCGTGCTCTGGTCCATGGGGTCACGAAGAGTCGGACACGACTGAACGACTGAACAACAACAACAGTTCTGCCTTCTTCCTTTCCCCCAATAGCATTTCTCCATCTTCTCCATGCAAAGGACCTACCACTTGCTTGTTCTTCCTTTTGCTTCAGACATAGACAAAGAAACCTTTAAAAAAATTATTTTTTAACCTCTGTTGCAAGCCTGAGCTCACTCTGAGCTTTAGCCAGTCTGACTTTCCCCTTGCAACTGTTGGCTACTTGTGTATACTCCTCCGTTGTGATTTCTATTAAATAGTGGGTGGACATAGCAGACGACACAGTGATTCTTCAAGCAGCTCTGTTTATTCTCAGGCTGGAACAGGACTTAACTGAAGGGCTCAGCAGCCTGCTTATATAGAACTCGGCTACAAGCAACAGTAACAACTTTCTGTAGTTACCCTGAACGTCACTTTCAATCCCTCTTTTGCATGTGCAGAGCTGAGTGAAAACTGCAGCAGAATGAACTATATACACACATCCCTAGTGGCCTAGGGTGACAACTTCAATACATAACACCCCTCCCCACCGAGATAAGGCATTAGGTTACAATCATAGTGGTTCCATTATATATAGCAATACTCTTGTTGGTTCATTAAGGCACATAGCATATCACTTTCAATTTTCCCAGTTTGCAAGCATAACTAATTCTATTTACAATGCAGCATTACATGTGCAATTTGTCGGTAACATAGTCTTTTAAATAAGCCGGGCATTTGGAAATCCTACCTGACCGCTGTGGGCCAGTATCAGAGTCCGGTTGGCTGCTCAAGTCCTATTGCAACTGCAGTGCTACCAATGATGGCATTGCGCCCGAGTTCCCTGGCTCCGCTGCTGTTGGAGGGACTGCTGCGAGTGGACTCGGTGGAAACTCAGGCGAGGCAGTGGTCCAAGTCTCAAGGGAGTCAAGCAAAACCACTGCAGCGGTTCGGCTCGGCTCGGCTCAACTCGGCTCCCTGTCTGCAGTTTGTGAAGGGGGTGTAGGTGGAGCCTTGTCTTCCATTGGCATCTGTTCTGGAGCTAAGGCCGCAGTTGAGGGCACTGCGGTATCGTCCAAATTCCCAACCTGTCGCCTTAGTTGGTCTATGTGTTGGTGCCACAAATGCCCGTCCTCAAGTGCCACCTGGTATGAGCGGGGCCCAGTGACTCCCACTATCGTGGCCGGCACCCAAGGAATGTCCCCCACATAGTTCCTGGCAAAAACCTTATCTCCTGGGATAAAAGACCTTGGCAAGTTAGCACAGCCTGGGGGCTCGGCTACCCCAAAGTCTGGATGCAACCGGTCGAGCGGAGATCTGAGGCGACGGCCCATAAGCAGTTCAGCTGGACTCCGCCCTGTAGCTGCATGCAGGGTGATGTGCTGCACGAGCAAGTATTCAGTGACCCGCTCATGCCAGTCCTTCTGGTCCAGGCACGCCAGTGCCTCTTTTGCTGAGAGCACCATTCTCTCGTCCTGTCCGTTGCTGGCTGGGTGAAATGGTGCTGTTAGGGCATGGTGGATGCCCAGCCCCAAGAGGTACCTTTCGAAAGTGCCTGATGTGAACTGTGGCCCGTTGTCGGAGATGAGCACATCAGGACATCCATGCATTGCAAATAGGCCCCGCAGCAGCCGGATTATGGCTTCGGTAGTGGTGGAGGGCATCAGGGCCACCTCCAGCCATTTGGAATAGGCGTCCACCACTACCATAAAGGTCCAGCCATGAAAAGGGCCGGCAAGATCGATGTGCACTCTCGACCAGGGTGCCTTTGGCGTCTCCCAGGTGTTGCCCTTAGCTGCCAGTGGTGCAGGTCTCGATTCTTGACACGCTTGACAGGAGGCAACCCAGGAGGTGATGGCATCATCCATGTTAGGCCACCAGACGTAACACCGAGCCAATGCCTTCATTTTGATGATCCCTGGGTGGCCGACGTGCAGAGCCTCAAGGACACATTGGCAGAGTCTTTGGGGAACCACGACTCGGTCTCCCCACAATAGGCAGCCGCGATGAGCTGAGAGTTCATGCTGTCTGGTTGCAAATGACTGGAACTCTGGTGTGAAGGGCCCTTCTGGCCACCCCCTCCACACCCAGTTGAGCACATGTCTTGGGCAGATGCGGAGGCCACATTGACAGCTGACACTGGTGCTGCTGGGAGGTCCTCAATCAGGAGTAGCGATGAAGCAGGAACTGGGTCTTCCACAAGCGCTGGAAGAGGGCAACGACTGAGGGCATCAGTGTGGCCCAGTGATTTTTCAGGGCGATGGACGAGCTGGTAGCTGTAGGCTGCCAGAAAGACAGTCCGTCGCAGCATGCGTGGCGAGAGGATCAGTGGAGTTGGTCTATCACCGGCAAGGAGGCCCAGGAGCGGCTTATGGTCAGTGATGAGGTCAAAGGTTCTCCTGTAGAGATATTTGTGGAACCTCTTCACTCCAGCCACAAGCGCCAGTGCCTCCTTGTCAAGCTGACTGTAATTCCGTTCAGCCGGAGACAGCGTCCGAGAGAAGTAGGCAAGCGGTGCTTCCCTTCCATCTGGAAACCAGTGACTGAGGATGGCGCTGATGCCAAAAGGCGAGGCGTCGCAGGCAAGGACCAGCAGACTGGCTTCACTGTACTGTACCAGCACACTGTCCGATGAGAGGAGGGCCTTGACTGCGTTGAACGCTGCCATTTCCCGATGACCCCAGGACCACGGTGCTGAGGAGGCGGTGGGGAGGCTTGGCTAGCGTTGCTTTGTGGGGCAGGAACATATTGTAGAAATTCAGCAGCCCCAGGAACGCCTGCAATTCGGTCTTGTTCTTTGGGATTGGGGCCTCCTGGATGGCCCGGATTTTGGATGCTGTTGCGTGAAGACCAGAGGCTTTGATAAGGTAGCCCAGGAACTCCACCTGCAGAACAGCAATCTGGCACTCGAACAGCTGCTGATTTGAGTCTGCGGATACCAGTACATCATCAAAATACAGTACCACGCCTAGAAGCCCCTGCAGAAGGCGCTCCATGAGGCTTTGAAAGATGCCAGGAGCCATGCTCACCCCGAACTGTAGCCGGTGGCACCAGAACGCTCCTCGGTGGATGACGATCGTCTGAGCTTCAGCTGTGGCGTCATCAACAGGCAGTTGTTGATAGGCTTGGGCAAGGTCCAGTTTAGTGAAGACCTTGCCTTCGCCCAGGGAATGCAGCAAGTGTTGGACGACGGGAACTGGATAAGTGTGCTGCTGAAGTGCCTTATTGATCGTGCACTTGTAGTCTGTGCATATTTTCACCGACCCGTCTGGCTTGACAGGCGTGACGATAGGGGTTTCCCATTTGGCATGGTCGACTGGCTCCAAAACACCTTGCGCAATTAATTTGTCCAGTTGTTCGTCCACCTTAGCCTTGAGGGCGAATGGAACCCGACGTGGCTTTAGCTTGATTGGAGCGACATGCAGATTGAGGCTAAAAGAGATGGGTGTGCCTGTATATTGACCCAGTGTGCCATCAAAAACCTCAGCAAAGTCTTTGATTAGGGCTTCAACTTCTGCGTTGGAGATACAGTTGATGCCGGTGACTTCCAGGCCGAGGGCGCCAAACCATTCTAGCTGGGACGTGGATTTTCGACTACCATGAGTCGGAGTGGGCCTGAAAAATTCTTGAACTCGACCTGGAACTGGCTGACGCCTGCCACGGGAATGTCGTTCCCCTGGTAGTCTCCCAGGTGTACGCAGTGTGGATCGAGCTGCCTCTTAGAAAGCTTGGGCACAAGTCTTTTGATAGTGCTCCAGGACACAACAGACAGGGCAGACCCAGTGTCGATCTCCATGTCACACGGAGCTCCTTCGATGAGCACCGTGACGTGTAGTTTGCATCGCATAGGCGAGTCGGTTTGTCCAATCGTGGTTCTGGATGAGCAGCAACAGTTGTTGAGAGCGAAACAGCTACTGTTTGCAGACCGGGGTGATGACTTGGACTTACGAGATGGTGAAGAGGCTGTGTCTGATGGAGCTGATCGGCAGACCTTAGCGATGTGGCCCTTTCTGGAGCATCGCCGGCAGATGATGTCTCTGAATCGACACTTGACATGGGGGTGGTTGCCTCCACAGTCAGCACATTCTGATTGGTCCTTGAACCTCTGTTTGAACTTTCCGCGCTCCCGCTTCGTCTGGTGCATGCCATCGTTTTCACTGGAGGATGCCTCATCACTGCTAGCCTTCTCGTGGTGTACTGCAATTGGCTTCTTAGCAGGAGCAGGATGCGACCTGCTGGCCTTACAGATCTCCTGGGCAGAGAGTTCAGCGGCTTCTGAGGCTGCGGCCTCCTCGATGGCCTTCTGCAGTGTGAGGTCTGGCTTGGAGAGAAGGCGCCATTGCAGATGGTTGTCCCAGACTCCGCAGACGATTCGATCCATCAGGGCATCATTCAAGTCTCGGAACTCACAGTGCAGTGCGGCCTTTTGGAGTGCGGCAATGTAGCTGTTGATTGACTCCCCCTCTGCCTGGTTCCGGTGGTAAAACGCATGGCGGAGAGCAATTTTGGATGGCTTTGGAGCGTAGTGGCTGCGTAGCTTCGCTTGTAGCACATCCCACGGCACTGACTGGACTGCTAGTGGTGCAACCAAAACTCGGGTCATCTCGAACACCTCGAGCCCGCAGAGGCTGAGGAAGAGGCCTCGCCTCCGCTCCTCTGACCCTCTTGTCAGCTCATTTGCTTGGAGGTAGCATTCAAACCAAGCGAGGTATGATTCCGATGATTCAGCAGCTGGGGCAAACAGCGGTAGAGGCACAAATGAAGGCATGGGTCTGATGCCAACGTGGTGCTCGATGGATGGAACACAGTGCTCTAGCCAGAACAGTCAGCTCTGAATTAGGTTCCCTTCAGTGATTTCGCTCAGTGTTTCAGCTCAGTGATTTCGCTCAGTGAGTGTCCGAATCTGGCTGTGCTCTGATGTCCATCAGATCCCATCCTCGTCGCCAGTATTAAATCGTGGACATAGCAGACGACACAGTGATTCTTCAAGCAGCTCTGTTTATTCTCAGGCTGGAACAGGACTTAACTGAAGGGCTCAGCAGCCTGCTTATATAGAACTCAGCTACAAGCAACAGTAACAACTTTCTGTAGTTACCCAATCCCTGAACGTCACTTTCAATCCCTCTTTTGCATGTGCAGACCTGAGTGAAAACTGCAGCAGAATGAACTATATACACACACCCCTAGTGGCCTAGGGTGACAACTTCAATACATAACAATTTCCTCTTTCTTCCATTTCTTATACCTGTACATCTTATACATAAATTTCAGGTTTCCTTAGATGCCTCCCTCTTTTCTTTCTTGTTGGAATGTTCTCCATTTGGGCCTTCAATATTTCACTTTAAGAAACTTGCATCCATCTTGAACTCCCTTCTCTTTGATCTCTCCCAGTAGTTCCTTAAATTTTTTGAAATCTGCCTTCTTCCTGGTGTTTAGTTTGTTTCTGACTGCAGAGCAATGCCTCTTCATTGCCTGGGTGGAGGATGGAGAACTGTGTGAATGTGTGTAGAAACTAGCCCGCTGCATAAAGGCAAAATCTGCATATATCATCCCCCCCCCTAGCCTCTGGCCCCACCCACCACTGCTTTGTGACATCCATAAATTTCCCTGGAAATGAATAGGACCTTCATGCTGGAAATGGTCCCTCACCTCTGCAACATAAGCCTTTCCCAGTCCTAACTGGAGTTACCTGGGAGCTTCGGACTTTCCTTACAATAATCCAAAGGTGTGGATATAAAAAAGCAGTTCAGTAGCAATGCAGTGCTATCAACTGTACAACTACACATAAGAAGCCAGAAAAGGAATATTTTGTGAAATTGGCTCTCTCCAGAATCAGTAAGTCTCAGTTAAAAGTGATATCCCAGAGTCTTAATGGAATTAAGTAATGAATTTTCTGGAACCATAGGGATGTGCTCATAAACTTCTTAGGAAGCCAGGTTTATGATGCTGTTAATTACCAGGAAGCAAAAATAAGCAACACGTTAATTAAATTTTGCCACTGCTGCTAAAGCAGGAGGTGTTGCAGGCCTCCAGCGAGAGGAGAAACTCACATTAAGGTTAAGATTCCTTCCATGGGAAGCAAAGCAAACAAGGTTTCAACTCTGGAAAATGTCTAATCAAAGGGGCCAGCAGCAGTGAACTATGGATATTGGATAAGAAGGTCATGCTTGTGAAAAATGAAGGCTGGAACAGGAAGCTTGTTAGAGTGAGTTATTGGGGAGACCCAGCTGCAAAAGCATCTGTTTGACAATACAGCATTGTACTATACACATGGAGGCATCACTCCAAAGAAGCAAACACAACAGACTCTTTCTTGGAGGTGGTCTGATTCCCTGAAATTGTGCATACAAAAGTATCCAGGGACTATGCCAAAACAGCCCCTTGGAAAACTAAAATGGAGCACAGATTTCAATGTTTGATCCTGCACGCTCCATTTGCATGGGGGTGAGTTTTCACTGCCTCCTTTTGCATATATCGGTCTTTTTCAAAATATATTGCTTTTCATTTGAGAAATAAAAACTCCATTGTGCATCTTTTAGAATGAGATTTCCCTTACTACACTAGACATTCAGTTCTTTTCACTGATGTTGCATTCATTAAGTCCATTCACCCCTTCTCTGGTGGGCAGCTTTGTGGGTGGGTCCTGGGCCTCCTCTGGGCTAAATTGTCCTCCTGCTGCCAAATTGGCCAATGGCGACAGGAATTAAAGGGGGTCCTCCTGGGCCAACTGACCAGTATCGGTGCTTGGCCCCGCGCTCAGGGCAAGGATAAATTCCTGGCCTCCTAGGCCTTTCAGCCTCTCTCTCACCGCTTCAGTTCTCCCACCCTCCCTCTGATTAGGGTTTTTGAGGATGGTACCACATTGCTGTGGACAATGTCATTTGCCGTATTTTGCGGGATGAGCAGGATTTTTTCTCATCTGGCAAATTGGCTCCACCATTTGGGTGTTCGCCTACCTCATGGCAACTCTCACAACTTTGTAAGCCGGATAAGCATTGGGTAAGCCTAGTATTGGTTGTAGCCTTTGCCTGCCTCTCCACAGGTAAGGGTATCCTGTTAAAAGGATCTGGGAGAAGTGGCTCCTGTCTGGTGCTCAGACGGGGGCTAGGGCCATACCATTCCTTCAACGGAGACTACTTGGGGGACGGCCCACTTTGACGTAGGGCATCCCCCTCCCACTGGCCTCTCACTGACTTCACCCTTAGAAACACTCCCAGTGGACAGGCAGGAGTGACATTTGAAGTTGCTTACCACAATGCCTATGGCCAAACCTTCACATCTATCTGTGCTGCATGCAGACCAGTCCCAGGTTCAATCCTGAGCATTCCCAGGTAGGGCTGGGAATGTTCCCTGGCTAAGAACCCTGAAGAGCTGCTGTCAGTCAGCGCAGACAAGACTGAGCCAACTTCACAAATGGTTTGACACGGAACGAGGCAAGCTTCTATGCTTTTTGCTATTTTTCTAGCAAGGACCACAGTTACCACTCCAGCAACTACTGCCACTGCTGCCACTGTGGAACGTGATCTCATTACCAGATTCGCCATGTCTTTTAGAAACACCCATAAAGAATAGCATATCAACAATAGTTCCACACCAGGAACGTGTACATCTTCATTTATAGGGAAAGGATGTTTTCTAAAGTCTAGTTCTTGAGGAACAGATAGCAACACAGGCATCTGACTATACCAGCTCCTCCCCTGACTCAGATGAGGCGCTAAACTTGTTTCAGTACCATTGCAATGTGGGGGGCCCCATAATTATTGAATCTGCCTTCATTTAAAAGAAAGTAGCCCCCGACTAGTCACTGGTTGGAATGTCTCACCACATTTAAAGGGCTGTAGCATCTGCCTTGCATGCAGAGCCCCCAGCAGCTCCAGGCAGCACACTGCAATCCTAGCAAGCCACTGCCATTCAACAGACAGTACTGAGCTAGGTGGACTGTTGGTCTGACTGGGTATAAGGTAGCTTCCTGTGTTCCCATAGTTTGCAATCTGGCCACCCAAGTCTTTAAACAAAAGTCATCTCTACTGTTAAACAAGGTCAGGCAACCACCTCAGGTGGCAGTGCTGAGGGGCAGAGGCAGCTGCATGGCCTCTCCTGGCTCCCACAAAGTTAACTGCTGACTCTGGTGAAGTAGAGGCTGCTCTCCCATCACCAGCGTTCATGTAAGATTCAGCTGCCAGTCCCATGGTATCATGTACAAGCAATGCAAACATCTCACCATGTCCTTTGACTCAGGGAGAAAAACGTATTGGGCCAGCCCTATCTTTATGTATAGACAAACACCATCTCTCTGTAGCCTCAAACAACCTCCCTGAGTCCCTTCACACAGCCATCTCAGAAATAACCATACCAAAAAACAAAGAGCTGAAAGCCTGGCCAGTTCCCAAAAAGTTATGACAGAGAGGGAAGGAGGGGAATGAGGAGATATTCAAAGAGCTTCTAAAAGGGGAAATGGGGAGGAGGAAGAACTAGCCCTTTAAGAGGAACTAACTTGTAACATGAGAGGTATCTGTTTTAACCCAGCCCGATTTCTGACTGGTGGGGAACTTCAGAACATCCCTCCCACAGCTGCAAGCTTATTAAATATAGTAGTAGCCAAACCTTCAATTGAAAACAGACAGGCTGTGTCTGTAGCTTGTGCCTCCTTTGCGTGCTTGTTCCTCAGTGTCCAGGGAATGGTCTGAGTGCCACTCTCTGGGCCATTCCAGGCAATACCATGAGGTCCAGCCTTCCTTCAGTGGTGCCTGTGCTTCTGCCCCTGTTCCAGCTTCTGCTTCATACACTGCCACTCCATGCAAACCCAGAGTCTGGAGGTAAGCCCCAATCTCTTCTCCTTCTGAAGTTTCAGCCACTTTTTTGGGAGAGAATGTTTGTGGGGTGGGGTATATGGAGCATTTGCCACTGAGACACATGGATAACAAGCATGCATGCAGAAGGGCTCTCAGTGGATTGCTGCAGCGTGTAGTTTTGTCCTAAAGCCACAGGATCAGTGAAGGAATGTGTTTAGAAGTGGTGTTAGGAAAGCAAAACAAAATAAAATAAAAAAAATTCTTTCCAGTAGCACCTTAGAGACCAACTAAGTTTGTTCTTGGTATGAGCTTTCGTGTGCATGCACACTTCTTCAGATACACTGAAACGGAAGTCACCAGACCCTTAAACTGGGAAAATTATATGTAATCATATTCTTTAGTGTAGGTAAGTGTAATGTGTATTGTGTATTTGTATTAAGTGTTTGTATGTATTTGTATTATGTATTTATATGTATTTGTATATGTGTATGTGTATGTATATGTAAGTTTGTAATTTGTTTATTAAAAATTAAAAAAAAAAAAAACTGGGAAGATTTTTTTATTTTATTTTGTTTTGACTATGGCAGACCAACACGGCTACCCACCTGTAACTGGAAGTTAGGAATGCAGACAGAGAGGTCATTGACAGGTCTCAGTCACAACTTCCAGAGTCTCTACTAGTCGAGCACTCGGGTCAGGGTTTCATTTTGGAGAAGATCTGAATAAGATCTTCACATGCTTCAATGTGGGGTTGTCAGAGTGAGAGAGAGAAGGCACTGTCCTTGAAGGTGCAGCTTCTTTTGATGGATGAGATATCTGCTGGAGCCATATCCTTTGGTACACCTGTTTGTGTCTGTTGAATTGTCTATGTTTGAGCCTGAAGAAGATGCCCTAAGAAATTTTACAATAATAGCAAGTTGATTGCATGTGAAGCTGTGCAACAGCCTCACTGGTTGAATACATTAGGTTGGTCTGTACCTGGGTGTACTTAGCTGTCTGCTCATGAGATAGGAAGGAAAGGTAAAGGTAAAGGGACCCCTGACCGTTAGGTCCAATCGTGGACGACTCTGGGGTTGCGGAGCTCATCTCGCTCTATAGGCCAAGGAAGCCGGCGTTTGTCCACAGACAGCTTCCGGGTCATGTGGCCAGCATGACTAAGCTGCTTTTGGTGAATCAGAGCAGCGCACGGAAACGCTGTTTACCTTCCTGCTGGGGCGGTACCTATTTATCTACTTGCACATCGTGCTTTCGAACTGCTAGGTTGGCAGGAGCAGGGACTGAGCAATGGGAGCTCACCCCGTCGCAGGAATTTGAACCGCCAACCTTCCAATCGGCAAGCCCTAGGCTCAGTGGTTTATACCAGTGTTTTTCAACCTTTTTTGGGCAAAGGCACACTTGTTTCATGAAAAAAATCACGAGGCACACCACCATTAGAAAATGTTAAAAAAATTAACTATGTGTCTATATTGACTATATATAAAGTAATTTTCCCACGGCACACCAGGCAACATCTCGCAGCACACTAGTGTGCCACGGAACAGTGGTTGAAAAACACTGGTTTAGACCACAGCGCCACCCTCATCCCTATAGGAAGGAAAAGTCAACCTCAAAGGCAAGAGATGGGACTAGATGGAGCAGCAACATCTTTTCAAGATCTTCCTACAGAGCGCAGAACTCCCAAGCTGAGGATCAGCTTGGAGCAGTACCCTTTTTTTTGCAGACTAAAAGCCACCAGAGCCACCCATAAATGAACAGTGCCAGCAGTGTGCAATTTGAGTAGAGCTTTCACACACAGGAGCCTTGTTTATGAATGACTTGATGTTTGGAGCTGATTATGGCTTGCAGGCTCCTGCGAAAAACTCTTACACTGGTTACCCAGAAATCTGAATTGTGCTATGAGCTACAGAACCTAGTTCTCCAGTGTGGATTCAGTGCAGGACTCCTAATGGATGTTGGGACTTTAAAAGGAGCATGTTCGTGCACATTGTGGTTGTGCAGAGGAAAGTTAAATTTTAAGAGGTGTTCAAAGCACAGTTTTTCTTGCTGGGCAGACAAAAGGACCTGTGACCCTCTGTTGATGGCCCTTGTGGTCTCTTCCAACTCTATGATTTTATGATTCTATGATCATTTCCCACCACCCCAGACCATAGATGATGGGAATTGGAGTTTAACAGCCCAAAAAGTACCGTACTCATTAATGCTTCCTCGTCATCCTGGAGAAAAGTGACAATTGGGGTGCCGCAGGGTTCTGTCCTGGGTCTGTTGTTCAATGTCTTTATAAAGGATTTGGATGAAGGAATTGAGGGAATGCTCATCCAATTTGCAGATGACAGGCACGCACAAATGTGAGCTCTCCCTCTCTCTCTCTCTCTCCCTTCCTTCCCTCCCTCTCCCAACTTGAATAAAATATGGGGGGGGCAGGTAAGCCCCACCTCACATACCGTATCAGCCTTTTTCAACCTGTGGGTCCCCAGATGTTGTTGAACTACAACTCCCATCGCCCATAGCTAGCAAGGCCGGAGCTCAGGGATGATGGGAGTTGAGGGATGGTGGGTGTTGTAGTCCAACAACACCTGGGGACCCACAGGTTTGATTCAGAATATTTTTTTATTGTTTTTCTCCTCTAAAAACTAGGTGCGCCTTATGGTCAGGTGCATTTTATGGTGCGAAAAATACGTAGTTGAGATTCCTGCTTTGCAGGGGGCTGCACTAGATGGCCCTCAGGGACCTTTCCAGCACTATGCTTCTATGCCTCTATGACATGAGAAAAGAGGAAGGTATCAAAGGGATAAGAGTGGGAGAGAAGGAATATAAACTAAGAGCCTTTGCCGATGATTTGGTGTTGACATTACAAGACCCTGAACACAGTGCTGTAAAAGCACTGGAGACTATACAAGAACTTGGGCTAGTAGCAGGCTTCAAATTGAATAAATTTAAAAATCTGACATTGGAAGAAAAAGATAGATTACAAATAGCTACAGGGCTAAGCTTTGCTAAGAAAGTGAAATACATGACGGTAAAAAAAATTAAATCTATATAAAGACAATTATGATAAAATATGGAATGAGATAAAAAGAGATTTAGAAATCTGGACAAATTTGAAGTTATCTATGTTAGGTCGTATCTCAGTGATAAAGATGAATGTATTGCCAAAAATGTTATTTTTGTTTCAAACTTTACCAATTATTGATAAAATGGATTGTTTCAAAAGGTGGCAAAAGGATTTGTCGAAATTTATCTGGCAAGGAAAGAAACCAAGAATTAAATATAAAATATTAACTGATTCAAAGGAAAGAGGTGGATTCTCACTGCCAGATTTAAGGATTTATTATGAAGCAGCTGCCTTTGTTGGTTGAAAGATTGGTTTTTGTTAGAAAATACAGATGTATTAGATTTGGAAGGACATGACAATGTTTTTGGTTGGCATGCATATCTTTGGTATGACAAGATCAAGGCCCATAAAGGTTTCAAATCACATATAATTAGGAAAGCTTTGTTTAAGGTATGGATGAAATATAAAGATTTACTTGAAAGGAAAACACCCAGATGGTTATCACCTCTAGAAGCAAAAGCCCATTAAAGAGCAAATACGGATAGACAATGGCCAAAATATAGTGACATTTTGATACAAGAAGGAGAATATTTTAAATTAAAATCATATGAACAATTGAAAGGAAATGTAACAGATTGGTTACAATATTATCAGATTAATGAATTATTTAAGTTAGATAGAAAAATTGGTTTTCAGTTAGAAAAATCTAAGCTGGAGTGTATTTGTTTGTTGTTTGTATTTTGTTGATGTTTTGGAAAAGTTAATAAATATATTAAAAAATAAACATAAAATAAAGGACACCATCTTGGCCACCCTGGCCAAGAGCAGTTCTAGAGTAGCTGCACCAACCTGGTGCCCTCCTGGCTTTCTGAACTACAATATACATAATCCTTGACCAAGCTGGCTAGAGCTGATGGGAATTGTAATCCAACAACATCAGGATGACACCAGACTGGAGAAACCTCTGTCACAGGAATTCTTCCCTTTGTGACTTTTACTGTCACTTAATTATTGCAACTGTCAGAAAGCAACAAGGTCCAAAACCAGGGAGGGGGATAAATTTCACGCTTTTTTGTATAAAAAAATCATTTTTATTGTTTTTCTATAAATACATTGAGAAAAACTTTCACATTTATCTTTCCATTCATTTAACATTTTGGCCTTTTAGGGCCGTGACTTCCCTCAAACCCTCCATGATTTTCTAATATCTATTACTTTATACTATACTTCTTAATTCAATCATTGCTTTAAATCATCATGTCCAACTTAATCACTATAATTTCATATTTACAACGACATTTCTTCGATAATCTACAAAGCTTCTTGCAGTCCTATCAATGTATTTGATTGAATATCATTGTCTTTTAATAATTCGTAAATTTAGTCCAGTCTTTGATTAATTTCTGGTCCCGCTGTTCTCGGATTCTTCCCATCATTTTATCCATTTAGTGGACACCCTTGTCTTGTACCTTTGGTTATTTCTATATTTTCAGTCAATACATTATTTACAATTATTTTGGCTCTTTGTTCCAAATATATTGCTTTAATACTTCTTTGGAATCTTTCACCGATATCCATTACTTCCAGATTCTTTATCATAAAGTCCCAAGAAATACTGTCAAATGCTTTTTCTGCATCGACAAAAATCATTGCTGCTCGCTTTTCATTCCTGGCTGTCAGGTATTCAATGATATTTATCACATTTCTTATATTATCTTTCAGCTGCCTGCCAGGTAGAAAGCCGGCTTGGTCTTCATGGATTATCTCTTTTAATACATTCTTCATTCTGTTTCAAAGATATTATAATCGTTGTTTAATAGTGAGATAGGCCTATAATTTTTAATTTGTAGCAAATCTGAATCTGGCTTCGGTATCAATGTAATATATATTCCATGTTTCTGATATTTCTGCTTTTTCTAAAATGTCATTTAATACTTCTTTAAAAGGTTCAAGTAGGGTGCCACTAATTTTTTTATAATATTTTGCTGTGAATCCATCCAATCCCGGTGCCTTCCCGCTTTTCAGATTTTTTATCGCTTTAATAATTTCTTCCTTCTTAATTCTTTCATTCAGACGGTCTTTCATTTCTGTCAGAATCTTCTGCACTTCTTTTTTGTTCAGATATTCTTCAATTTTAGCTAGGTTGTGATTTCCAGTCTTTTTATAAAGTTGTCTATAAAATTTTGCAAAACCTTTTCTTATTTCTGATGGGTTCTCAGTTTCTTTATCTTCGATCTGGATTTTATTTATTGTATTCTGTTCTTTCCTTTTTTTAATTTGCCAGGCTAACCACTTTCCTGGTTTGTTTGCAAATTCAATTTTTTTCTGCCTCATCCACTTTATTTTCCATTCCACTTCTTGATTATGATTAATGCAAATTGACTTTGTAGGATCTTAATATTTTGATTTGCTTTCATATATTAGGTTTAGTTGCAAGCTTTTTTTTCTTTTTTTCCATGATTTGTTTCAGGATTTCTTCTCTTTTCCTTTTTCTGGCTTTTTTCTTTATACTATTTTGTTGGATGAAGAATCCTCTCATTACTGCTTTGCTTGCATCCCAAACAATACTTTCTTTTGTTTCTTGTTTCCTATTTCAAAATAATCCGTCAATCTCTTCCTTGCTTTTTCTTCCAGATCTTGATCATCAAGTAAATTTTCATTGAGTCTCCATCTGAATGTTTTTTCTTCCAATCCTTTTATTTCACAAAATATCAGGTTATGATCAGATAATGTCCTTGGCTGGATTTCAATTTTTCCAATTCTTGGTAACAATTCACTGGAAATCATAACAAAATCTATTCTCACCGTTGATTGATTGGGTTCTGAAAAATGCGTAAATTGTTTGTCTAATGGGTGTCTCAACCTCCAGATGTCCACTAAGTTACAACTTTTCTCCATTGAGAAAAAAGTCTTAGGCAATTTGCCTTCTTTTGATTCCATTCTTTTTCTGGTTCTATCCATCTCTAGTGAGATCACCCTGTTCATATCACCCATGATTATCACTTTTTGGTCTAAGTACTCAAAAAGTTTTTCTTCCAACCAATTGTAGAACTCTGATTCATTTCCATTTGGTACATAGATTTCGACTATAATTAGTTTTTCACTTTGTGTCATGACTTGGACCACAATTACTGTTCCCTCTTCATCCTTGAATAGTTGATTAGCCTCCAAATGTTGTTTAATATACAAGATGACTCCTCTCTTTTTTATTCTGTCTGATGAGATGAATTCATTTCCTAATTTCTTTTTTACCAATATTCTCCTATGTTTCCTTGCGACATGTGTTTCCTTGCGACATGTGTTTCCTTGCGACATGTGTTACCTTGACACAGAATTGAAATTCAGTGTCAAGGTACAGCTTGTGTGATGCTCACTTGGCAACCACCCAGCTCTGTTCTGAGCTCATGGAAACTCTGAGGAAAAAGGAGAGTCAAAGTTCTTTCTACTGAGCCCAGAAAATCCTGTGGCTCACACTGCC
Organism: Lacerta agilis; assembly: GCF_009819535.1. Taxonomy (NCBI): domain Eukaryota; kingdom Metazoa; phylum Chordata; class Lepidosauria; order Squamata; family Lacertidae; genus Lacerta; species Lacerta agilis. Next base: position 75,397 of record NC_046324.1, read on the forward strand.
CACACCAGGCATAGGCAAACTCGGCCCTCCAGATATTTTGGGACTACAACTCCCATCATCCCTAGCTAACAGGACCAGTGGAGGGGCGAGTTTGCCAAGCCTGGCCCACAGCATATAGCTGTTCCTCAACCCACCCATGGCTTCTCTAAAGGTTTTCAATAAATTGCAAGAATTTGCCACTCTAGAAACAGAAGCCATAAGCTTCTGACAAATATCAAGTTTTGGGTGCTCAGTTTCTTGTGGGTCAACAGTGGGTATTCTAATGAGAACAAATACTTAAGAAATTGTTTTTTGTTTTTCACAAATATTTTTTAAAATGGCATGCAATTTTTACAAAGTTCACATTCTTCCCCTTTCTCCATTACCTGAACTTTTAAGTTCATTTAAACCTCGGAGGAGCAATCGTCATATTAATTCATGGGTGGGTTCCTTGGTCTTCAGAAGATTCCTTGGAATCTTGAATGTTTGTCACCAGCTTTGATACCTCTCAGAATTCCAGGAATGGGGAACCTCTGGCCCTCCAGATGTTGTTGGACTCCAACTCCCATCAGCCCCAGCCTGCATAACCATTGTCAAAGATGATGGCAGTTGAAGTCCAGCAATATATTGAGGGCTACAAGTCCCCTACCCCTGCAATAGATTAATCTGGTTGAGAAATATTTAATCATTTGTCTAGCTATTTCAAGCAGTGGAGACTGGTGCTCATTAGGACTGGTAGGGTAAAAGGCGGGGAGGCCAACAGTAGGTGGCGCCAGAGCCAATGGCTAGGAGAGCCAGAGACAATGATGGGCAGAGCCTAGTCTTGCCTCTCCCCCTTCCTGCTCAGTTCTGCAAAGGTAACACAGAAAGTGAGGAGGAAACTGAGAGCCAGTACCACCACCTAGACTGCTTGTAAGTAAGGAGTTTGTAAGCTACGGTGGCAGCTTGAGGGAAGACTGAGGTTGGTGTGCCTATGTCCCACTTGCTCTAATGAACCAGACTCCTCTGATTCCAAGTGTCCAAAGTGCTTCATATCCATTATCTAGTTGTAATTGTTATCTACAATCCTATAAAAGAGTCGTTATCCCTCATACTGCAGATGGCAAAATTAAGGCGGAGAATAAATTGTTTGCCTAAGTCCACCTGTTGAGTTCTAGGCAGAGGCAAGATTTGGACCAGAGATTTCCTGATTTGTAGTTCCCTTGGACACCAGCCGACACTATCTAGCTGCCTTCTCTAACTGTGACCTTTTCTCCTTTTCTTCCTCAAAAGAGATTGAGCCAGACTGACTGTTGCCCATATACCCATTGACTTGGCTTCTGGCACCAACCGTAGATGTTCCATAGTACAGCACTCATCATTTCCAAAATATACAATATCACCAGACTGTTCAATCCAGCAGTGCACATACCAGTGACATAGAGTCAGTGTTTCTCACTTCTTTTGGCAGTGACTTCCAAATACTGCCCAGGCGCTGCTGTATATCCTCTTAGTGAAGTGGATTGAATTCCAGGCATGGCTTCCCTTAAACCACAGGCCAGCAAGGGATGAAATGAAATATTACCACTGGGCCAGGAGAGGATAGTGTACTCGTTGTTTTGTCAGGGCCGTCACTCCAACCACTAGTCTGATTTTGCTGTGAGCCATGATCTCAGCCTTATTTCTGGTCATTCAGAATATTTCCATGTGATCTCAGGTATGCAAGACGGTAAAGAAATTGAGCTCATTATACTGGTGCTCCTTTTGTGGAGCAGAGGCCTACTGATGCCCACTAGCCATGATGGGTATGCTCTGCATCCACAGTGGGAGGAAGCCATGCTAAATTCCAGTTATAGGAAGGGACAGGGTTGTTGTGCTCAAATCTGGTTTCCCACAGGTATCTGGTTGGCCACTGTGAGAACAGGATATTGGGACTAGATGGGCCAATGGCCTGATCCAGCAGGCTCTTTTTATGTTCTTATGCTCTTAATCAAACAGCTCAACCACTTGCCAAGAACAGTAAGCGGTACTTCTACAAAATACTGCATGGAAGGCAGTTCTTTGTACCATGCATTCCTCATAAGGGGCAGGGTAGGGGAGGAATCAACAATTATTTAGTATAAAGGGACATCCATGGTAGCTTATTTATTAATTAAATTTCTATACTGCACTTTATCCGAGGATCACAGGACAGTATAAAAACATAAAAATACACAATGCACTAAGAACAATCCCCCCCAAAGCCTCCTTTGGGAGAGCACTCCATATCAGATCAGTTCACCTGGAGAGAGGCAGTCCTTGAGGTGTTGTGGCCAAGAGCCATTTAGCAGAAACTACAAAATTTGCTCACAAAGGCATACATTTAAACTTGATATAAAAGTGGCCTTGCTGTGTGAAAAATTGTAGTCAGTGAGATTACTGCCTAGGTAAAGGGTAAAGGACCCCTGAATGATTAAGTCCAGTCAAAGGTGACTATGGGGTGCAGCATTCATCTTGCTTCAGGCTGAGGGAGCCAGCGTTTGTTCACAGACAGCTTTTCTGGATCATGTGGCCAGCATGACTAAACTGCTATTGGTGCATGGAGGACCATGACAAGTGCCAGAGCGCACGGAAACGCCGTTTATCTTCCCGCCACAGTGGTACCTATTTATCTACTTGCACTGGCATGCTTTCGAATTGCTAGGTTGGCAGGAGCTGGGACAGAGAAACAGGAGCTCACCCCATCGTGTGGATTTGAACCACCAACCTTCCAATCAGCAAGCCGAAGAGGCTCAGTGGTTTCACTGCATCCTGCCAGGAATGAACATTCAGGATGATCATTGCTGATACTGTTGACAAATGGGAACTGCAACAAAATATTGTGGTACATCCTTACCCCATTCCTAACAGGAAAGACCTTCCCCAATTTTCCAAACAGACAGACATCTCTTCCTCTAGGATATTTTAAGCTGAAGGGCCACATGTTTCTCACTCTTTATGTTGCAGGGTTATTTTTCCTGTGCAATATTTCAATCCACCACCACCATCATCATCATTCTTTATTCGACTGTCAGTCAGAAAAGATACATTTATCCGTACAGAATTAAAACAATATTTCAATCCATGATCCCTAACACTTTTCAGCAGCACATAGTCTGCCATACTGTTTGGAATTGGGCGGGGTTTGTTAGCACTCTTCCTCCAGGTCCACTCATTACACATTAGGGAAGAAACAAGCAAGCAGTTTGTGCCTTCTCTTGCAATAATCTTAGCTTCTTAGAACAATGCCAGTGCCTTTAACAGAGACTTCTGTTATACAGAATGGGAAAGTGCGACTCCTGTTTAGATTAACAGGCGGCAACAGCTCTCGGGCACCTGGATGTATTGCCCATAACAAAATGAATTAGACATACCAGGAAAACAAAACCTAAACATTTGCTCCTGTATCTGTGAAGCTTTTGCAAGCTCATGTTTATAATGATGTCCTTTCCAACTATGCACATACATCAAATCTCAGTTCCTCCTCTTGATGAAAATTTCTACTAAAGGGAGCTATTGAATGCTATTAAAAATGGATTAAAACTAAAGAAGTTGTAGAAGGTCACATATTTCACAAACAGGGCTGAATCCAGAGAGTAGCGATATTGGACATTTGCCAGCATGCAAAGGCTTGTTCACATGTTGTACTGAAGTATCTACGCATGTGCTTGGCTCGTGTTTGTGTGAAAGAGTAGGTACTTGCTGTTTGGTACAGTGGTACCTCTGGTTAAGTACTTAATTCGTTCTGGGGGTCCATTCTTAACCTGAAACTGTTCTTAACCTGAAGCACCACTTTAGCTAATGGGGCCTCCCGCTGCCGCTGCGTTGCCAGAGCATGATTTCTGTTCTTATCCTGAAGCAAAGTTCTTAACCTGAAGTGTTATTTCTGGGTTAGCGGAGTTTGTAACCTGATACGTATGTAACTCGAGGTACCACTGTACTAGGATTGTACATTCATTGGCTGCAACATGTGGACACTCATATGTTGTTGTTGTTGTTGTTCAGTCGTTCAGTCGTGTCCGACTCTTCGTGACCCCATGGACCAGAGCACGCCAGGCACGCCTATCATTCACTGCCTCTCGCAGTTTGGCCAAACTCATGTTAGTAGCTTCGAGAACACTGTCCAACCATCTCATCCTCTGTCGTCCCCTTCTCCTTGTGCCCTCCATCTTTCCCAACATCAGGGTCTTTTCTAGGGAGTCTTCTCTTCTCATGAGGTGACCAAAGTACTGAAGCCTCAACTTCAGGATCTGTCCTTCTAGTGAGCACTCAGGGCTGATTTCTTTGAGAATGGATAGGTTTGATCTTCTTGCAGTCCATGGGACTCTCAAGAGTCTCCTCCAGCACCATAATTCAAAAGCATCAATTCTTTGACGATCAGCCTTCTTGATGGTCCAGCTCTCACTTCCGTACATTACTACTGGGAAAACCATAGCTTTAACTATACGGACCTTTGTCAGCAAGGTGATGTCTTTGCTTTTTAAGATGCTGTCTAGGTTTGTCATTGCTTTTCTCCCAAGAAGCAGGCGTCTTCTAATTTCGTGACTGCTGTCACCATCTGCAGTGATCATGGAACCCAAGAAAGTGAAATCTCTCACTGCCTCCATTTCTTCCCCTTCTATTTGCCAGGAGGTGATGGGACCAGTGGCCATGATCTTAGTTTTTTTGATGTTGAGCTTCAGACCATATTTTGTGCTCTCCTCTTTCACCCTCATTAAAAGGTTCTTTAATTCCTCCTCACTTTCTGCCATCAAGGTAGTATCATCAGCATATCTGAGGTTGTTGATATTTTTTCTGGCAATCTTAATTCCGGTTTGGGATTCATCCAGTCCAGCCTTTCGCATGATGAATTCTGCATATAAGTTAAGTAAGCAGGGAGACAATATACAGCCTTGTCGTACTCCTTTCCCAATTTTGAACCAATCAGTTGTTCCATATCCAGTTCTAACTGTAGCTTCTTGTCCCACATAGAGATTTATCAGGAGACAAATGAGGTGATCCGGCACTCCCATTTCTTTAAGAACTTGCCATAGTTTGCTGTGGTCGACACAGTCAAATGCTTTTGCGTAGTCAATGAAGCAGAAGTAGATGTTTTTCTGGAACTCTCTAGCTTTCTCCATAATCCATAATCCAGCGCATGTTTGCAATTTGGTCTCTGGTTCCTCTGCCCCTTCGAAATCCAGCTTGCACTTCTGGGAGTTCTCGGTCCACATACTGCTTAAGCCTGCCTTGTAGAATTTTAAGCATAACCTTGCTAGCGTGTGAAATGAGTGCAATAGTTGGAGCATTCTTTGGCACTGCCCTTCTTTGGGATTGGGATGTAGACTGATCTTCTCCAATCCTCTGGCCACTGCTGAGTTTTCCAAACTTGCTGGCATATTGAGTGTAGCACCTTAACAGCATCATCTTTTAAAATTTTAAATAGTTCAGCTGGAATATCATCACTTCCACTGGCCTTGTTGTTAGCAAGGCTTTCTAAGGCCCATTTGACTTCACTCTCCAGGATGTCTGGCTCAAGGTCAGCAACCACATTACCTGGGGTGTATGAGACCTCCATATCTTTCTGGTATAATTCCTCTGTGTATTCTTGCAACCTCTTCTTGATGTCTTCTGCTTCTGTTAGGTCCTTTCCACTTTTGTCCTTAATTGTGGTAATCTTTGTACAAAATGTTCCTTTCATATCTCCAATTTTCTTGAAGAACTCTGGTTTTTCCCATTCTGTTATTTTCCTCTATTTCTTTGCATTGCTCGTTTAGAAAGGCCCTCTTGTCTCTCCTTGCTATTCTTTGGAAATCTGCATTCAGTTTCCTGTATCTTTCACGATCTCCTCGCATTTTGCTTGCCTTCTCTCCCCCGCTATTTGTAAGGCCTCATTGGACAGCCACTTTGCTTTCTTGCATTTCTTTTTCATTGGGATGGTTTTCGTAGCTGTCTCCTGTATAATGTTATGAGCCTCCATCCACAGTTCTTCAGGCACTCTATCCACCAAAGCTAAATCCTTAAACCTGTTCTTCACTTCAACTGTGTATTCATAAGGAATTTGATTTAGATTGTATCTTACTGGCCCAGTGGTTTTTCCTACTTTCTTCAGTTTAAGCTGGACTTTTGCTATAAGAAGCTGATGATCTGAGCCACAGTCAGCTCCAGGTCTTGTTTTTGCTGAGTGTATAGAGCTTCTCCATCTTTGGCTGCAGAGAATATAATCAATCTGATTTCGATGTTGCCCATCTGGTGATGTCCATGTGTAGAGTCGTCTCTTGTGTTGTTGGAAAAGAGTGTTTGTGATGAGCAGCTTGTTCTCTTGACAGAACTCTATTAGCCTTTGCGCTGCTTCATTTTGAACTCCAAGACACTCATATGGACACCATTAAATCCAGCCTTTTTGCCTTGGTACTTGAAATGGTGTACATGGAGTTCTTGGGTAAAGGTAAAGGGACCCCTGACCATTAGGTCCAGTCGCGGACGACTCTGGGGTTGCAGCGCTCATCTCGCTCTATAGGCCAAGCGAGACGGCGTTTGTCCGCAGACAGCTTCCAGGTCATGTGGCCAGCATGACTAAGCCACTTCTGGTGAACCAGAGCAGCGCACGGAAACACTGTTTAGCTTCCCGCCGGAGCGGTACCTATTTATCTACTTGCACTTTGATGTGCTTTCAAACTGCTAGGTGGGCAGGAGCAGGGACTGAGCAACGGGAGCTCACCCCGTCGCGGGGATTCGAACCCCCGACCTTCTGATCGGCAAACCCTAGGCTCTGTGGGTTAGACCACAGCGCCAAGCACTAATTTATGGGTAGAAAGGGGTTCTAGGCAGGAGTGCCAACTTGACCCTGCGACGGTGGGTGCCCAGGGCTGTGGGTGCCATGCAGCGTGCATGGCCCTGGCACCAAAATTTGTGGGTGCCCGGTCCCTTTATGGGGGAGTTGGCACCTGTGGTTGTAGGGGGAGAATGGTGTGTGTAATTGGTGTGTGTGTGAGAGAAAGAGAATGTGGTGTCTGCATATAGGGTGCGTTTGGCGCTGGGGGCTTTAAACCAGCCATGTGTGGCCCCTGACCGCTTTTCCCAAGAGGAAATTCAACCCTCAGCTGTTACTGAAGAATGAATACTGAGTGGTAAGCAAATACGGTACCTATTTGGGTATCAGGCACAGAGGAAGCCTCCTTGATACCCCGGGTGGCGAACGGAGGCACCCCCTGGGGGTGGGGTGTCCTGACGTCACGACACAACATCACGGCGGAGTGCACATGTGTGAAATCTGGCGCATGTGCGCTCCCCCGCCGCGCTGCCACCGCTGCTCCTGTGGTGACCTTGCGAGCCGCGGACATAAGGCCGTGCTGCTTTTCGCATGTGGAAGCCCCACGAGCTGCTGATTGCTCTGCGGCTTGCAAGGTCACCGCAGGAGCAGTGACGGCAGCCCACGAGCCGGTGATCATGCACAGCAGCCCCATAGCGGTGCTGGCGGGCGGGGCCCCAGACGGGCCACAGGGCGGAGCGGCCTCGCTCTGTGGCTTGCTCGCAGGCCGCTGAGCAGGTTTGCGGGGCCCACCAGTGGGGCAGGGCCAGCCCAAGTGTCACCCCCCTCCCCTGGAACCTGGGGTGCCCCGCCCCTACACCTGCCCTCACTACGCCACTGTTGGGTATTCAGATCCCCCACCCACCTGGAATCACGTGTGGGATAGCAGAGGTGAGAATGCTAGCCCTCCATCATCCTCTGTAAGTTGGAGGACTGAATGTTTGCAATGGATACCCCATCTCAACTCATGCAAAACGCAGGATTCTAAATTCCAGAAGGAGGTTATGTTAGCAGAGCAGGCTCCCCCTACAGACATTCAGCCCTCCAGCTCATGGAGGGTGAAAGCAGACCTGATGCTAACATGCCTGCTCCTGCTCTCCTGCATGGAATTCTAATCATGTTGGGGATGCAAACACACAGGCAGGGCTAAAGATGCCGATTGAGTATGGGGGGGGGGAGGGCTCTCTGAGAATCCCTGGTCTAATGTTCACTCTGCAGCTGTCCTTAGGGCAAGCCCAGGAAAAGCCACAGGATCAGTGTAGCACGTCTCTCGGAGCAGGAGGGAGGCGGCTCCTCATGCAGACTTGATGGATCATGGCCCCTGGCCTGTCTCTTGGTGATGGGGTGCCTCAGAGACCTGGCAGGACATAATGTTAAACACACCGGCCCTCTGGTGACCCTGCTGCTGCCACTGCTGCTGCTGTCCTTACAAGACCCTTCACAAGTTCAAGTTTTCTGCCAAACCACACTGGATGTAATTTCCTCTGGGGGCAAGCCTATTCCTCCTCTTCTTCCCTAGGGCCTGCCTCACTTTGGTCTCCATCCCATTTGGTCTCCGGCATTTTATCTCTCTGCTTTGTGGGTGCAAATGATGAGCCTGTTTCTCTTGGGCCACATCCCAGATATATCCCAGCAGGTGGGTGGAATGAGAGGATGATGGGAAATGAAAGAGGGAAAAGGGAGTTTTGGTGCTAGGGCCACGTATGCTGCATGGCACCCATGGTCCCAGGCACCCATGGTCGTGGAGTCAAGTTGGCACTCCTGGCATTTGGGGAGCAGCAGGTTGGGGGAACTGGCATTTACATTATTGTCCTGTTTACCCTCCACTATTTTATAAAATATGCACATACACAATTTTTAATTTATTATGTGGAACTCTTCTGTTGCTGTCGGAATTATTACTGCAGATGATTATTCCTAGGCCTTCATAGTTTTACAAATGGGTGACTTTTTGTGCAAGTTGGCATGCCTCTTTGTTAAAACTCCAGTTTATGCTCATTGCAGAATCAAAGGTTAGGCAAGCTCCTGCCAAACAATGGGCCGTGATACTGGTTGAAATTTCTGTGCTACTTGGAACAATCCAAGTGATTTATAGTTCCTCCTCGCTCTGCCTGCCCCCTCAGTGCACCACATGTTTTTGAGGCTGGAGTTCTAAGGGAGCTGAAGAGTTTCCAGCTGATGGGAAACAGTGAGGAAAAGAAATGGCGTGAGACAGAGAGCAACCAGATATCGTGGGAATCTATCTGGGATATGTTTATCTCACTCTTATTTTTAGCAACAGAAAGTGAATTAATTGCAAGCTGAATGTTCCTAACAAGGATCTATATGGGCTTAATCTGGGAATGATCTTTACTATTATTTGTATCCGGGTTTTAAGTGACCAGCTTAGATAGGCAGAGACATGACTGGGGCAGTGTCTGACCTGAAGAATCTGCACTTTTGCCCAAGAAAGATAGACAGATAAATAGCAGATTTCTCTAGAAAGCTCAAAAGCAGGACCAGAGTGCAAGAAGAAGAAGAAGAAGAAGAAGAAGAAGAAGAAGAGGAGTTTGGATTTGATATCCCGCTTTATCACTACCCGAAGGAGTCTCAAAGCGGCTCACATTCTCCTTTCCCTTCCTCCCCCACAACAAACACTCTGTGAGGTGAGTGGGGCTGAGAGACTTCAGAGAAGTGTGACTAGTCCAAGGTCACCCAGCAGCTGCATGTGGAGCAGCGGAGACGCAAACCTGGTTCCCCAGATTACGAGTCTACCGCTCTTAACCACTACACCACACTGGCTCAAGAGCACTCTATTCACTTATGATTCCCAACTACTGATATTCACTGCCTCTGACACTGACAGTGGAAACAGAAGTTAGTCACCATGGTTGGTAGACATTGGCAAAGTCAGAGGTGAACCAGAAGCAGAGGGGTGCAGTTGGTTAGGATTGCCAGGTGGGTTTGATCTAAATCAAGGGTGGAGAACCTGTGGCACTTCAGGTGTTGTTAGACTACATCTCTCATCATCCCTGATCATTGGCCACATTTCCTACCTCTGCCTTAATCCAGTCCTTCTGGTCAACAGTATTTATTACTGGACTGTCTAGTCCCCGCTTTCTTTGGGGATCTCCCAGAGGTGCAGTCTTGCCTTCTGCTTATCGCCAAGTGGCATTCACTCCCTTCTAGATTTCCCTGTCCCCGGAGAGTTGCCAGAGTCCAAGCCTAAGCATTTTCTAAAAATTTTGCAAGATGTACACTAGTCAGGGGGAAATTCCCCTGCCAGTATTAAACAGTCATTAGTTTATGATTTTACAGGAAAAAACAGATCAATTGCATTACACTTTAGCTTGTATATGTGGTTTATTTATATTCTATTGGCTTTTTCTTTTCAAGCATTGTTCCCAGTCCTTAAAATTATTATTATTATTATTATTATTATTATTATTATTATTATTATTATTATTACCACCACCACCACCACTACTACTACAATAGCACAGCTATTATTATATGGGGCCCAAATTTGGACTGGTAACCACCTTAGCACTTTGGAAGCTGTTCAATCAAAGTTTATAAGGCAGATCTTTTCTGTCCCGCCATGCGTCCCAAACGCATCATTGTGCCTGGAGACAAGTCTTCCTTCAGTAGAAGTACGGATTTGGCAAAGAACTTTTAACTTCTGGCTCCACCTAAATTCAACCCCCCTCCCACCAGTTTATTATCTCTAGTACTTCAAGACTCCCATAAAAGCGCCTGGACTAAAACATCAAAAACTTCTCTCCTGTGGCCTATCCCAACACCTGCTCACAATGGGCCCTACCAAAGCAAACAGTCTAATTGGCCAACATTTAAAAGACATAGAGCATCAGAATAACCTGGCCAGTATTAAGAAATTCTGCCCATGGTATACTCATTTTCCACCCTCCCATTTCGATTCTCTGGCTCCATATCTGCATAAACTTATTATCTCAAAATACAGACATGCTTTTACACTAGCAAGACTGGATGTTTTGCCATCTGCTGTACTTGAGGGTCCATTCCAAAAGATCTTACCCGAGAAACAACTTTGCCCCTGCGGAGATGGTAGTACAGAAACAGTGGCACACGTCCTCCTGTCTTGCACCCTCTACAAAGATCTGAGGAATGAGATCATCACCCTACTCCTGGCCCAACCACGGCCACAATGTCCTTTCTTCAATCAGACCAAAAAGAGCAGATAACGGCTAAGGTTGCCAGGTTCATAGCAGGGGCAATTAGAATCAGGGCCACTAACTGGATTTCAGGATTTTAAAATGTGCTTGTAGATCAAATTCTCCTTTCTGTATATATTGTAATGTTTTATTGTTGCTATGGCCATTGGCTAATGCGAATAAAGTTTTATCTATCTATCTACATTTACTACTACACCTTGGAATGGGAAAATTCTGCTGGATAAAAGAGACATCCATTTAATCAGTTGCAAGGTCATGCAAATCTAGAAGAAGTTAGGAACAAGAAGCTATGCCTTGCACTGAGGGCCCAGCCTCACTTCCACTCATCCCATGCCTAAAAAGGATTGGTCCAACCAAGTCTGAGTGGTTTTTGCCTTTGCCCTGCTACTTTCTCCCAGAAAACCCACTCTTCAGTGCTAAATCAGAGCAAATGTCAATTGATGTTTGCTCTGATTCAGCAGTAAACAGCAGGTTTTCTTGGGGGGAAGCAGTCGGGAAACTGGAAGTGTGGATGAGCTCTGAGTCAGCCTGATGGTCCACCCAGCTCTGGATTATGGACAATAGTAGATAGTGGCTCTCTAAGAATGAAAAATTGGGTCTTTCCCAGCCCTGCTTTGAGATGCTGGGGACTGGACCTGGGGCTTTCCCCTATTTCTGGCCCCTCCCCTATTTCCAGTGCTCCCCCCCCTTAAAAAATATGTTTAGGGGCACTCACATTTTCCTGCTCATATTGAAATACTGCCCCTCAATGAGGCCAAACTTAGATTCACAAAATGTTTAGGGGTATGCACCCCCCTGCATTCCCCCAGAAAAAGCAGTGCCTATTTCTATACAGTGTCACCATCAGAAGGAGCATGTGGTTGTCCCATTCCAGCCAGCTATGCCCTTTCCCAGGATACTCCAATTCCTCCCCCCCCATCACCACAAATACTAAAGGTTTGTCCGTAGTTACCTTTCATAAGTTCATTCTAGGCATGGCCTGCAATTTAAAGCTCTGTGTCCAAGCATCCTTTTTTTCAGTCAGAGCAAATGGCAACCCACAGAAAACCCAAATGGACATTTGCTCTGATTGAGTGCTAAAGAGTGGGTTAAAAACAAAAAAGTTAAGACACAGAACTGTGCCTGGAAAGAGCAATGCAAAAGGTAAGTGTGGATAAACTCTCAGGTCTCATCCATTCCATATATTTCACAGAACCATAGCATTATGGAGTTGGAAGTTACCCCAAGGGTCATGTAGTCCAAACTCCTGCATGTGACTTCCCCCAAAGAATTCTGGAAATGGTAGTTTACACCTCAGTTCACTCAGTGTCTCATCTCCCCCCATCTTAAATTCAGTTCTCTAGATTTCTACCAGAATTGGTATTTTTTCATAGAATCATAGAGTTGGAAGAGACCACAAGGGCCATCCAGTCCTTTTTGTTTGTTTGTTTTAATCCTCATGCAAATTTGCCAGGTTGGCTGGAGAATTGAATTGCAAAGTTCAGATAAGTGAGAATTTTGAAGAATGGCTGCATGCTAGTTCTCATGTTTTTTTTAGAAAGTGAACATTTGATAGTTTCATCTTTAAATGTAAACTGAATTCATTTTCTCCCTCTTTCCTGCCCCTCTGGAAGGCTGGGGATGCTCGCTTGAGATCTCTTAGGAACTTGGATTGTCCCATGAGATTTCACAAGGGCATCCCAGGGTCTTCCAGAGCCAGTGTGCTGAGTGAGCCTTGCCCCCCCTTAAAAGCTCATTTCTCACCAGGTAGCCTCAGCAGACCTAGCACAAAAGGAGCATTGAGGTTCTCTGCCTTGCTTGGGATTTGACTTGCACAACTTCAACCAGCCCACCTTCAACTGCATATGGTTGAAATCACATAAGTCCAATGCACTTAAAATTAGGGATTTGTGTATTTGATTGCCTGGTTCCTGTTCCTGTTTGTGGACCAACACACAAACTGATGCAATTTCTGGTACCATTTCCCATTTTGATGCCATTTTTATGGCATCCCTAGAACAGGTGGAGGGATGATCCTTTTATGAATACATTGTAGTGTCCCACTGAATCTGTTTGGATGTTTACCATATGTTGTAAGGCAATATTTTTGCTACACAATAAAGCTTTATTTGTTTTATATATTGGCTGGTTTCTAGACAACCTCAGCATATAATTTGCAGCCCCACACCCTCCTGACAATAATCTGAGCCTTAAGGATGGGTTGTGTTCCTGTTCCCATTCGTTATGGCAAGAGAAAGTCCATTGCCTTCAGCGCTCCAGCAAGAGGCATATAATTTTCTCTTTTCCCTATGCTATTTGCTGCATCAGATTTGGCTCTCAAATTACCTCCCACAAATCCAACCTAACAGAAAGTTGTTGGGGGGGGGGGAGAAAGATAGCAGAAATGTTTCCATGATTTAGATTCATCTGCCATACCAAGATTAAAATAGCTATTTTCAAACACCCCCACCTCTGGCCGTAGTAGTAGTAGTAGTAGTAGTAGTAGTAATAATAATAATAATAATATTTATTATTTATAATAATATTTATTATTTATACCCCACCCCTTGGCTTTGTACAGGACACACCTCTCACTGGCATTCATCGAGTGTGCTTGCCTGGATGAAATATGCCATTGAGATCTGACAGTGGTTGAGCACCTGCCTTGCAAGCAGAAGGCTCAGCCCCCAGCAACTCCAGGTAGGGCTGGGAGATATTCCTGCCTGAAACCCTGGAGAACTTTGGTCAGTCAGTACAAACAATGGACTAACGGTCTGACTCAGTAATTACACCTTCTGCTTGCCTGGATGCATGGAAGATACATTTGGATGTGTGAGCGTATGTAGAAACTAGCCACACAAGAAAAGGTAAAATATATGTTTGTAGCTCCGCCTACCTTTGCTTCTGGCTCCTCCCACCAGAGGCACGTGGCCCCTGGAAAGTTGCCCATAGGGGAATGTGGCCCTTGAGCTGAGAAAGGTTCCCCACCCTGGCCCACTATATGTTTTTCAAAACTCTTCTCCCACTAGAGGAAAAGGCAGATTTTTTTTAAAAAAATCTATCAATTGAACTATATACATACTTTCCATCCCTCCTCCTTCCAAAGACCCAGCCCCTGTTGTCATTCCCCCCCTCCAGCAACACCCAGCAGCCATTGGCAGCATTGCAGAGCAGCAAACAGTACGAACGAGGGCAGAAGCCGAACCCCCTCTGAGCAGCTCTGTGTAATAAAAGCTGGAACAAGGATTTGGGTAAGGCAGGGCAGCGAGGGAAGAAAATAATGGGTGCATTCAAAACACATTGTTCCCTGTGAGGTTTGGAAGCCCCCATGACTCAAATCATCCCCAAGGCCAGCTTTTGTAGGTCATGAGTCAGTTGTAAATTTGAGTTGAGAATATTGTGGCTTTTGTGTGCTGTTGTTTTCGTTGTTTAATTTGCATTTTACTGTGCCCAAATTGTTGTTTTCTCCTTTTCTTTTGCGGTGCAGTGTATGGAGTGATGTGGGTTAGGGAAAGAAGGGTGGGTCCATTTCAGCTCTCCCTGTTTTTTTGGTTTCCCCCCCTAAAATTCAGTTCTCCATATTTCTGCAGGAATTTGTTATTTCCTCAAGAAAATTCTTCAGCAGGATGCAATGACATCATCCCTGCTGAATGGCAGGTTAGGTCAGGTGAGCTCTAAGGTCACTTCCAGCTCTGGAATCTCATGATTCTGCATTGGGGATGAGTGGAAGGCAGATCAGGATTTCCTGGAAAATCTCAGGGTTGACTCCCAATAGCAACAGCAAAATGACTTCCCCCCATCTAATAATTTGTCTGCTGGAATTAAGGAGCGGGTTTTTGTGTGAAAGCACTGAGAGCTCTGTACTTAGAGGCATCCTGTGATCTTGAGGTTCTAGGAAGAGAAAAAAGAGATGCAATGAGTCTGAGCTTACCCACCCCTGTTCTGTGCCATTTTAATCATAGTTAAAGGACTTTATAGAAATTGACAAGGTCCCTTGCATAAATCCCTTCAGGATATTATGATTCTGATTATGATCCTGCCTTTTCCCCGGACCAGGACTCAAGGTGGCTTACACAAATTAAAACAAGAGAAGTAAAATACAAAAAAACTAAAAACATATAAAAGATAATAATTAAATCTGTAACAGAATTAAAAGATTTTTAAAAAACAAATTCATTAAATACAGATTATAAAAATAGCACAGCACTATTAAAAGTCCATTCCTTTTTTTAAAAACCCCGTTCAGTGCTCTAAAGCCTGTTGGAACAAGAAAGTCTTCATTTGCCAGCAGAAAGACATCAAGGAGGGAGCCAGTCTGGCCTCTCTAGGGAGGGAGTTCCAATGTCTAGGAGCAGCCACCAAAAAGGTCCTCTACTACATCTCCACCAAACATGCCTGTGAGGGTGATGGGACTGAGAAAAGGGCCTGCCCAGAAGATCTGCAGGCACATTTGTATGTGAGAATACAGTCTTCCAGATAGCCCAGACTAAGCCATGTAGCGCTTTATAGGTCATAACCAGAACTATGAATTGTGCCCAGAAACAGACTGGTAGCCAGCAGAGCTGTTGCAACAAGTTTTTAAAAAAGGCTCCCCTTCCCCCCCCCAAAAAAAACCCAACCGTGGCTAATGTATTATATTTAAATTACTACAGTCATACCTCAGGTTACAGCTGCTTCAGGTTGCATGATTTCGGGTTGCGCACTGCGTTGAACCCAGAAGTAACGGAACGGGTTACTTCTGGGTTTTGTTGCTTGTGCATGTGCAGAAGCGCTAAATCGCACTTTGCGCATGTGCAAAAGCGCCGAATTGCGTCACGTGGGTTGCGAATGCTGTGGGTTGCGAACATGCCTCCCGCACGGATCGCGTTCGCAATCCAAGCATCCACTGTATTATCTTGCCTGCACCAGAGGTACTGAAGCCGATGAGGCCTAAGACAAATGGAGCATTGAGATGACACTCTTGAGAGTAAGGGATTTGAAGCTGGCTGTCAATAGATTGTGTATTAATGAAATGCAGGTCTTTCCCACCAATGAACTGAATGTGAGAAATCAGGAAATAAACGTTCTCCCAGCTTTTGAGGGGTCAGGGGATAAATTCTTTTGTTCATCTCTTTGCCTGTCTTTCTAAAACAGACCATGCTTGCCTGGCTCCAGTTTGCCGGCAGCCTGGTTTTATATATCCTGTCCCACAGAATTTCAGGGCTCAGTGTCTTTTCCTCTGGGAACTGGGGTAGGGGTGGCTGAGGAGAGGACAGTGGAGAAATGTTGTCATATTAGGAATGTGTCTCTTTCTCTCTCCCCAAGGGAACCTGGACACCCATTTTCCACAGCCCTCTGTGTCTCTAAATATACAGTACATTCATATTATAGTTCCAGAGAGGAGGCAGTCTGGATGTGTGTTCACTCAACACAAACTCCTATCTTGTTCTTCCACATGGAAGGAAAAGCTGACTGGGCTGTGCATCTCGCTCCTGAGAACATGAGAAACCTCTCCTACAAAACTGCAGTCGCAAAAAAAGGCCACTCTTTTTTCAGGGAAAGAGAGGCTATCCTAGGACCTTTCCTAAAGAGATGTGTGCATGCTCTCTCCTATGCAGGCATGCAGTGCTGATTTCAGCCTTCACCAATTTAGCCCCTCCAGATGTTCTGGAATACTTTCATTTTTTCTAATTTAGTTACGTTTTCTAGTTTAACCTTTAAGGGAAAGTACTATGATCTGAGGAAACAGACCTGCACAGACAATCTCACCTTTGTCAGACCCAGAGTACCTGCCAGGCTTCAGGGGCTCTGCTTCTTCCCTCTTGGCCACAGATAAGCAGTACCAGTAACAGTACTGTTTAATGAGCGTAGTAAAAAACAAGCAACCATTCTCATTGGGCAGGTGCTTCCAATTAAGGTTCCTCCCATTTCCCTCCAGTCACTTCTGTCCTGATCTCTCAACCTGACCACCTGATCTCTCAACCACTGAGCCTTTTGTTAAGTTACCTTATCTAATCTCCTAGCCTTGGGGCTGAGAGGCTGCACATCTTCCAGTGAAAGATAGTCTGCTAGCTCACTCTCTTCCCGTTCATCTTGCGGTTCACCTCCCAGTTCTGCCCAACTATTGTCTTTCGAACTGTGACCCTCAGCAAACCAGTGTTCCAAATCAACTCTACTCCACTGGTCCTATGGAGTTTCAGGATCCTGGCCATGAGCAGGGGAAGGGGCAGGCTCCCACCATTCCTCATCAGAGTTATACTCCTCAGTCTGGTCTCTGACAGTGCCTCACTCTGAGGAAGGACCCATTTGGCCCCTCCTCATGAGAGATAGGGAGCAAAGAGAAGGCAGACACCCTCACTGGGAAGGCAGCTGAAGCAGGAGCAGCACAGCCAGCCAGCACAAGGAAGCAGCAGCCCAGGGTGGGCAACCAGTCTGCTGCCCCCAACACCTGCCACTTGAGGCAATTGCCTCAGATTGCCTAATGGATAGGCCAACCTTGTTCCTATGTACCTAAAGTTTTCATCATCCACAATAGTAATGCAAGCCATTGGTTCAGCTATGCAGTGATGCTAGGGATGATGGGAGTTGTAGTTTGGGGAACTGTTTCAAGGTGGAATACCTTCCCAGGTATTTCATACATCTCTACTGAGCTCTGGCAATGATCGTTCTATACACCCCCACCCATTTTTCTATTTTAGCTCCACCACCATTACTGGGTCTGGGGTGTGTGTGTATGCCCCCTGTCTGATAATGTATATTTACATATGTAGAACTTTTTCTCAATTTCTTCCTTCTGAAATGGCACAAGCCTCCCCATTCCACAGTTTCTTACAAAGATATCCCGGTTGACATTAAGAGGACACTGGGAGGGCAGCTGGCTAGCCTCCAGCTGTACTGGCCCTCCCCGGCTGAACTGCCGGGCAAACACCGACCTCTGAATCAACATAGAAAATGGTTCAGGCTTCCGATGCCTGGACACAGTTTAGCAGATCTTTCAGAGCAACGAAAGAGGTGCTGGGAGCTTTGTAGAAGCATATTTACAGCAGTTTATGAAGCATAAGTCAGGATAGACAAATCATGGTATCTTTCCATCATCTTCACAGAGAGACAGTGAGAAAAGCAAAAGCTATACACAAACGGAAGTTCCCAGCAAACTGTGTGCTGGTGTGTGGCAGACACGTGACACATGTAAAAGTCCCATGTCTGCAGCTTAAGGTGCAAAGGAATCTCAACAACCTCCCCCATTCCATGTAACCTTTGCTGCAGTGTTTCAACCTAACTGCAACCTCTGTACATAAACCTGAAGTTGTTCTCTGTTAACAACCTTAGACAACAGATCCGCAGGAATCTCGTTACCTGGCATATAGGACACCAGAATAAGTCCTTTCTTGATACACTCCCTTGCATGATGTAACTTGATCTCCAAGTACTTGGTTCTTTGCATGCAACTCTCTGAAGCTAGCAAAACCAAACAGGACCTGTTATCTTGATACACATGTATAGGACATGTCACTTTAACCCTGACATCCTGAAACAGTTGTAACAACCACTCACAATCCATAGGAGAATATGACAGTGCATTGAGTTCAGCTTCACAAGAACTTAGGCTTACTGTAGTCTGCTTCTTGCACAGCCAGTCAAACGGATACTGGTTGTACATGTAGCACACCCCGAAAGTGCTTGTGCCATCTGTAGTGTCACTTCCAAAACTTCAAAAAATCTCAAGACCTCCAGATTTTTTACTAGTGAACCTCAGTCTGTAGTGCATAGTACCTTTCAAATATCATGCTATGCGCTTCAGAGCTTTCCAATCCTGAACAGTAAGATTGTTAGCATGTCTGCTAAGCAAATTAGTGCTTACAGCAGTATCAGGTCTTAAACATCTGGCAATGAAATTCAGTTTGCCTAGAATAGAATACATCAGCAATTTTCTGAGACTGGTGTACCAGAAAATCACTTGCCTTGTTTTTCTTGCCGCCCAGAGTGGCTGGGGAGACCCGGCCAGATGGGCGGGGTATAAATAATAAATTATTATTATTATTATATTATTTCTCTACTTCCAGAGAAAGGTAGTTGGATACCTCACCAAGATCCTTCATATCAAACTGCTGCTTCAGCTGAGCTAAGGTGCTCTGGTACAAATCCTGGTCTTTCCAAAAGAAAAGAAGATCATCAACAAAGCAAATACAATACAGTTTGCGTTGTCCCTCCTCCTTGACAAACACACATGGATCAGCCTTGCCTTGGTGAAAACCTAGAGAAATCAATGTCTCTGTTAGTTTGGTGTTCCAACACCTGACACTCTGCTTGAGACCATACAGGAATTTCTGTAGCTTACAGACCATTTCCCCTTGTACCTGCACTCCATCAGGTGGAAGCATGTAAATCTCCTCCCGCAAAACCCCGTACAAAAAAGCTGTGTTCACATCGTGATGTGAAACGTGAAGCTTCTCTTCTGCAGCAGTCTTGAACATAAGCCTAAAGCTCTCATACTTGACGGTGGGTGAGTAGGTCTTGTGGTAGCCCAGTCCTGGTACCTGTGAAAAACCTCTGGCAACCAATCTGGCTTTGTGTCTGACAACCTTGCCATTTTGATCGGTCTTTGCTTTAAAGACCCATTTGCTATCCACTAGCTCAGGGGTAGGCAACCTAAGGCCCATGGGTCAGATGCAGCCCAATCGCCTTCTGAATCCAGCCCATGGGCAGTCTGGGAATCAGCATGTTTTTACATGAGTAGAATGTGTCCTTCTACATCTCTGGGTTATTTGTGGGGGCCTGCCTGGTGTTTTTACATGAGTAGAATGTGTGCTTTTATTTAAAACGCATCTCTGGGTTATTTGTGGGCATAGGAAATTGTTCATCCCCCCTCCATATTGGCCAGCCCACTACATGGTCTGAGGGATGGTGGACCAGCCCACAGCTGAAAAAGCTTGCTGACCCCTGCACTAGCTTCATCCCTGGGAATATTGGAACCAGCTCCCAGGTCTTGTTTCTTTCTAAGGAACCGAGTCCAACCTTCATGGCATCAAACCAAGGCTCAGCATCCTTACAGGTTAACTCCTGAACCTCTTTGAAGCTTGAAGGTTCCCACACCTTCTCTGAGCTACTAACAACTGCTTTTGCTGTTTTAGCAAACTCATCAGCAAACCAATTAGGAGGTTTGCCCTTTGTGGCCCTTTCAGATCTGCATACTAGACGCAAGTCTTCAGGACTCAGCTCCTCTTTCTTAGGGGAGAAGTGGCCAATGGTTAACAGTGGTTCTTCCAATTCAGTGTCAGACCCATCAGATGGTCTGAGTGAGGTCTTCACTGTGTAGTCTGCTGTGTCACTGTCAGTGTCAGCAGCACCTCCCACTGAACCGGAATCCGAACCCTGATCATCATCTTCAGCTTCCTCTGCATTCTCCTATGGCCTTTCAATCATCAGCAGACCACCGCACTGTCAGAGAAGCAGGGGGGTCTTCGGACACAGTGTGCCACACCCCAGCCCTCTGTAACACAGCCTCACAGTAGACAGCTCAGGATTGATAATTCTGCCCATCTAGGCAACATGGGGCTCCCCCCATCATTTCCTGTAAAGCATCCATTCTCCTGCTTTTAGCTTCAGCTAAACCTCAGCCAGGAAAAAACAGCTTCCTTATCTTGCAGTCGTAAATCAGACTGACTGCTTTTCTCTCCGCCGAAACGCCTGGCACAGACATCAAAGTCCTATAGCCATGGCCGAAATGCTTCACATACCTCTCCAGTCCGGGGCGCTGCAGTAGTCGACACAGCTTTTCTCCGGTGTAAGCGCCTTGGATCTGGGTCCATAACCTTTTGTCTTCACAGAGAGACAGTGAGAAAAGCAAAAGCTATACACAAATGGAAGTTCCCAGCAAACTGTGTGCTGGTGTGTGGCAGACACGTTACATATGTAAAAGTCCCATGTCTGCAGCTTAAGGTGGAAAGGAATCTCAACAATCCCCCCCCAAGTATGTTATTCTTTTCCTCTTTGATTTTACACAGCATTTGAAAATGTGTGAGTACATTGCATTTGGTCAAGTGCTAGGTTGGTACATATTTTTTTTAAAAAAGAAAAATTATTCCAAAATGGACTGACTACATTTAAGCAAGAGGTGAATTGCCTCTTTTGTGCCATTTCTGTATAAACTGCACTTTGGAAATAAGCATCTGAAATAATCACAAACACTAAGAAGAAAAGTGTAAAGGGAGCCTTTGTTATGCAAATAGGGATGATGGCGAATTCAGGCCTTACATTTTGTATTGCTATAATTTGCAGTGAATTGGGGGTTAAAGGGGAAGAGCAAAACCACCCTTCTTTCCTTTTTTGCATTTTCAGCAGTGGGGAAGCAAATTTTGGAGGTGGGGCAAAAGTCACAGGTCTTTTTAAGGCTGCCTTTTTATTTTCCCAGATCACCCCTCAGAACAATGATTTTCATCATCATCTAGAGAAAACAAAATGGCAGTCAAAAGCCAAGAAGTGGGAGAAACACATGTGAATTTCACCTCCAAAATTCACCTCATTGTCCAAGACCACTAAAATGCCCACACAATACTTTTGTGGCCTGCACATACTTCTAATAAATTTGGGGGGGGGAGCTGTCCCTGCAGTACATAGTAACAGAGAGGGCTACACTTCCGTGGTAGAGCATCTGCTTTGCATGCAGAAGGTCCTGTGTTCAATCCCCAGCATCTGCTGGTATGGCTGGGAGAGACCTCTGGAGACCTGCTGCCAGTCAGTGTAGACAATATTGTGCCAGATTGACCAATAGTCTGACTCGGTATAAGGCAGATTCCTATAGCAAGGAAGCTGAACAGTTTCACTTGGGTCCTAGATACATCCCTCTCATGTTGTTGCTCACAGCACCCTTCCCTGCAGCAGGTCCTTATAGGGAATGTTCTACATGCACAGCAGAGGCTTTACCACTGATCCATAACCCTTCTTCCACTGAAATGAGAGCAGATTCAAGCATCAGTTGCAAAGATGCCCTTCTGGATAGTGAGTTAGGAGGAACTTTGCTGGAAATAAGAATGAGCGATGCTAGAGGTCATAATGAGGTGTGCTGAATCCAGACACATTGCAAAGGAGAAGCCAACTAGACCTCTGGATGTCATTGTAGAGTCTTAATAGCCTGTTTGCTTTCCACACTTGTAATCACTTTGCACCAATAATAGGAATGTCGTTTCTTTTTTTCATGCGTGCCAACTGGAGTTTGCTCATGCATGCCATTCTTGATAGCTTCCTGAAGGCATTTGAAGGCCCACTGTTGGAAATGCTATATTGATTTAGAGCAGGTCTGGGGTAGTGATTGCCCTTCTGGTCTTGTTGGCTAATATCTGTGGGCAGAGGTATGCAGCATGGTGGTTTCTGCATGTTTTTGGACTACAGCTCTCATGTACTCCCGAGATCAGGAATGTTGGGAGTTGTAGTCCAAAACACCTGGAGTAGTCCAAAACACCAGCCCTTGTCTAGTGGGACCTTTGATTTTGACCCAGCAATGCACTTCATATGCTTCAGTGAGTCAAACCTTTGGTCCTTCTGGTTCAGCATCTACACGGATTGGCAGCAGCACTCCCAAGTTTTTTCTCACTCTGCTTCTGACTCAAGGAAACTTTTGCATGCGAAATGTGTGTAATCACAGAGCTACAGCCTCTCCCACAAAAATCTAAGCACACAATCTAAGCCTTATTTCAAAGTCAGAACATTGGCATATCTATCCCAGGCCCCATCTGCATATGTTTAAAGCCGTAGCATGCCACCAACTTGGATGGCTTTACAAGAGGATTAGACCACTAGCCCTTCTGGCTATGTTCTACCTCCACTGTCAGAGGCAGCAATGCTTCTGCATATCAGTTGCTGGAAACTTCCAGAGGGGAGAGGCCTCTTGTGCTTGGGTCCTGCTTTGGGGTTTCCCATAAGCATCTGAGTGGCCACTGTGAGAACAGGATGCTGGACTCAATGGGCCACTGGCTGAATCCAGCAGGGCTCTTCTTATGTTCTTGCCACCAATGGCTCCCTCTTTCCCACACCTGTCCAAATGCTGATTGTATTCCTGCCTTTTCCTTTGGGAAAGAGTGGTCGTCTGGGTCAGCCAAAGGGAAACTTCAAAGCTTTTGTCTCCTGGACTGTTCTGAACTCTTTTTATTAGTTAAGAGCAGGAAACTTCTCTTCCCAGAGAATGACATTTTCCCCTCCCAATGGCTTTAAAAGATACAAATCCACACATCTCAAATGAGCAGCTTAAGCCATCACCTCTCACATGGTGTGGGGGTGGGGCAGGATCCAGCCATGACTCATTTATGTATGTTAATTCATAGGCAAATTAAAAATTGTCTCTTCATTTGCATGTAGAAGTTGGACAAAGCAGCAGGAACATCATAGAATCATAGAGCTGTAGAATTGGAAAGGACCATGAGAGTCATCTAGTCCAACCCTCTGCAGTGCATGATTATTATTTTTATTGTGTTTTTTTATTAAATATTTTCTTGATTTACAAAAGTATGTGCAATGTCTCCCTCTCGTATTTTCTCCATGTAACATTTTTAAAAATCAGTTTCATTTGTTGAGACATTAGGAAGAAAAGGGGGGAAGAGGTGGACGGGGGGGAGATGGGTGGGGGTGGGGTCGGGTGGCAATGTTTCTATTTTACTTAATATATGTAGGGGTTGATGCCAGTGTTGCTTGTGCAGGTTCTCTGTTGTTCGCTTGTGTTCCTTTGGTGGTGAGAGGTTGGGGTTGGCCTAAGGTGTAGTTGTTCATTTGTGGTTTGCTGTGGTGGTCTTTGTTTTCATGTGTGGGTGGGTGTTTAGGATCAGGTTACCCATATTGATTTGTATGCTGTTGGTGGATTTTTGTTATTGTCTTGTTGGGCTGTGTGCATGATAAAGGGGAGCCATACCGGGGTGAAGGCGTCTTCTTCTATTTGTCCCCGTGTCAGTTTCTTTCTTCTTCTTTTTTTAAAGAATTTATTGGTATTTCCACACACAACAACAAATAGAAACCATACATACTACATAAAATACAAATACACTACAAAATACAAATAACAATCAAATAAAACTAATACATACTTAACACCACAGGAACACACCAATTAATTATTGTTTAAACCTTGTTTCAAATCTTACTTGCGGGACTTCCTCCGTTCTCTCTTCTGCGTTCAGTTCGAATTTACTTTAGTAACTTTGTAACTATTTTAATATTCATTCACCATTATCCTTAATCTAAATCCACTAACATCTTATCTTATCTCTATCAATTTATTGCTAACCATAATATTTTACATAAAAAAGAAAACACAATCTTAACTTCTTATATACTATTTTAACCTAACATTATATAGCTAACGCCTATTATATTCACTGATTTCACTTCAAATGTCCAGTTTTTCATGTTGTTTCAAATATTCTTTGAATTTCTTCCACTCTTCTTGCACCTTCTCCTCCCTCTGGTCTCGGAGTTTCGCGGTCAGTTCTGCAAGTTCCATATAGTCCATTAACTTCATCTGCCAATCTTCTACTGTCGGGAGCTCTTCACCTTTCCAGTTTTTTGCAATCAAAATTCTAGCAGCTGTTGTGGCATACATAAAAAACACTCTGTCTTTCCTGGGTATCTCATGGTTGGTCATGCCCAGCAGGAAGGCCTCTGGTTTCTTAGTAAAAGTGATTTTCATCACTTTTTAAAGTTCATTGTAAATTTTCTCCCAGAAGTCCTTGACCCTTGGGCATGTCCACCACATGTGATAGAAGGTACCTTCTACTTTTTTACATTTCCAACATTCATTAGTCAAAGCCATGATACATCTTAGCTAATTTCACTGGTGTTAAATACCACCTATATACCATTTTCATGATGTTTTCTCTTAATACATTACATGCAGTAAATTTGATACCTTCCTTCCATAACTTTTCCTCTACTTTCTCTTCCTTGTACAATTGTTTATAGAATTTTTGAAAACACTTTCTAATCTCCTCTGGATTCTCCACATTCTTGTCCTTAACCTTTAAATTGGTGATGGTATTCAATTTCTGTCTCTTCTTTAACTGCCAAGCTAACATTCTCCCACATTTATTAGCCGAATCAAAGGTTCTCTGCTTCATCAACTTAATCTTCCATTCTATTTCTTGATTTAAAATTTTTGCATATTGGGACTGCAAGAACTTTATTTATTTCTGAATCTGTTGATTTTTCGGGTGCCCTCTTAATTTCTTCTCTTTCTCTTTTATTTGATCCAGCAATCTTTCTTTTTCTAAATTTTGTTGCTTCTTCTTTTTAGATTTTTCCCTTATGAGGAATCCCCCCATCACCGCCTTACTTGCGTCCCAAACAATTCTTTTCTCGACTTCCGTATTCAGATTTATCTGGAAATACTCCCTCATCTTCTTTGCAGCTTCTTCAATGAGCTTGGCATCTCTCATCAATGCATCATCCATTCTCCATCTAAAAGAATCCTTGGAGCAAACTTTTAAATTCAATTGTACAGCATTATGATCAGAACAGGTCTTGGGGCAGATTACTGCCTTCTGTATTTTAGGTGCCAATCCTTTAGAAATCCATATGTAATCTAATCTGGACCATGACTTCTGTGGTTCTGAAAAATACGTTGCCTCAGTTTCAATCGGGTTTTTTAATCTCCAAGCATCGATCAAGTCCAAATTATCGACCATATCAAAAAAGGTTTTGGGCAGTTTCCCTTCATTTGTAATTTTAGTCCTTTGTGACCTATCCATCAAAGTGGAAACTGCCCCATTGAAGTCTCCTAAGCAAACCACATTGTAGTCCAAATAGTCCAAAAGCAAGTCATGTACCTTCTTGTAGAAGATTGACTTTCCATCATTTGGTGCATAAAGTCCCAGAATCAAATATTTGTCGCCTTGTACCTTAATTTCAATTGCAATATATCTCCCTTCTTCATCTTTGAATAACTGTCTTGGACTGTATTTTTCTTTTGCATTAATTACTACACCTCTCTTCTTGACTTTATCAGATGATATAAATTCTTGGCCTAGCTTTTTGTTCTGTAAAATCCTTCTGTGATGCCGAATTACATGGGTCTCCTGTAGACATATTAAGTCCAAGTTCTTCTTTTCCAATGCATGAAATACATTGGAAAAGAAGTCTCTTTGGCCTCTGGTTCAAACCGTGAACGTTCCATGTCATCACCTTTAACGCCATCTTACAGATCTTCACCTTCTGTCGCTTCTCCTTTCTTTTCTTCTTCCACTTCTCCAGAACCCGATCCCCCTTTCCTGGGAGCTGAAACAATCTCGTTGGATCCAATGATGAGCCTTTGAAATCTGCTGCGTACTTGTCCAGAAATTTCTGTTTATCTGCAAATGATCTTATTCTTATTCTTCTCTCTTTAAACTTAAACGTTAGGCCTTCCGGAAACTCCCAGCTGAAGGGGATTTTTCTTGTTCTCAATTCCGATGACAAATTGTTGTAATCGAACCTCCTGTTCAAGAAGTAGCGAGGGATGTCTTTGTAGTTGATGACAGCTTTCTGTTGGTCCACCAGGTTGTTCTTATAATGAAGATCAAGAATCTGGTCTCTATGAAATCTGTTCTGGAACACTATCATACAGTCATTTAGGGCTCTTTTTTCCTTTGGTTCCAAATCTATAGGCCTTGACTATGAACGCTGCTAAATCTGCTTCTTCCAGTTCCCAGAATGTTGAAAATTCCTTAATTATATAGTCCTTTAAGCTTTCCTGTTCCAATTCAGGAAGATTCTTCAATCTCAGGTTCATTTCCCTCTCTCTTAGTTGAAGAAAAGCAAGAGATTCTTGTACATCTCTTTGTTGAGATCCAATCCTTTCTATTTTTTCAACATCCACACTTTCACGTCTGCTTTCCACTGTCTTAATTTTTTCTTTAAATTCCTCTGATTCTTTTAAAAGTATTTTTACCTCTTTGCCAATCTTGCCAATCTCCTCTCTGTTCTCCTTAACATTCTTCTCAATCGAGCGTATTGATTTCTCTAATTTATCTGATGATTCCTTAATCTCAGCCTGCAATTTTTCAGATGATACTTTAATTGATTCTTTAATATCACTCTGTAGCTTCTCTGCAACCGCCTGCAGATTGGCATTGACTTTCTCAATAGCAGAAAGCATCTGTTCTTCAAGGCTTTTTGAAACAGAAGTTTTTCTCTTTTTTTCTTCTTCCTCCTTTCTAATTTTAGATCTTGTAACCAATGGGGTATCTTGCATTTCCAAAACACCCTGCAGCTGGTAGCTCAAGGTCACTTCAGTTACAGTCACAGTCTCAGACATTCACAGAGAGCCAAATCAAAACAATCCCAAAAGTAAACACCAGGTGGCCAGCATGTAAATACAGAGTTCAACAGAGCCGCATTCTTCCCAGCAAAAGTCCCATGCAACTCCGGCTTCCCAATATCGCAAAAGTCCCAGGCTCTAAAAGTTTAGCAAAGTCTTCTAAAAGTCAGGAAAAGTAACCAAATTGAAACAGTTCAAGACAGTCTTTACTTTAAATCCACTCAACAGTGTTGCCCAAGCAGTTCCAAAGTAACAGTAGCCAAAAAACAAAAGTATCCACCGCTGGAAGCAGAAATCGGAAGCTTTTAATACAATGTTTCCGCCACCCACTAACTGACCCGGACTCCTATCCAGAGGGTGAGCGGTGTCTTCTTTACAGTTTGTAAATCCACAGGAAGAAAGGCATTAGATTGTCTTTAAAAATCCACCAACAAGGGTTTAAAAATCAGCAAAACCAGCACACTTATTTACAGCAAGTCAAAGCGGCTCAGCTCCATTGACGTTACTTTGATCTTGCCGCTGTCAAAGAGAATGGACTTCCTCTTTTTACGTTCTCTCAGTAAGCCAAATTCAATCAATTTAGGGTCAAATTAAAGTCTGTACTTACAGAGTTCTTGCTTTAGAATCAAGTTGAGAAAGAGCTGGGCGCTCAAAATCCGGCAGATCCCGCTGCTTCGTATCCTTGGTTAGCAATGGCTTCTTCAGCACCGTGCCGGAGCCTCGCTCGCCCAATCTTCCCTTTTACAAGGGTCGATCAGGAGCGGGGACAACACGTCTGGCGCCTGCAAGAAAAACCAGTCCACGGAATGCTCTTCCCGTGGCTTTAAGGGGTCCGTAGCGCGGTTACGGTCTCCCCAAATCCCAGAGGGTACCGGAGCTCGATCAGCTCCTGGCTGCTTGGAATAGCACCCAAACCGGAAGCTCCTCCGTGTCAGTTTCAGCTTGTTGGTTAATTTTTCTAGTAAGGCTGTTTCCCATACTATTTGGTACCATTGGTCCATGCTTACTCCTGACAGGTCTCTCCAGTGTCAGGTTATGATGTTTCTGGCTGCTGAGAGTAGGTGGGTTATGAGTTCTTTGTGGTGCACGTGGGCGTTAATTGTCTTGGAAGATGTTTAGTAGGGCCAATTCTAGGGTGATTTCTAATACTTACTTGGTTATTTTGCATATTTCTCGTATGGTTGTTGTCCAGAATAGTTGGATTTTAGGGCATTCCCACCACATGTGGAGTTGCGTGCCTCTCCAGCATTTTGGTGAGGTTCCCGGGCATATTTGCGCTAATTTTCTTTCTTTAAAAAAAAAATATTTATTCATTTTATAACAGAAAAAACCAACCACAAAAGAAAAACAAACACATACAATTGAAAGAATCTTCTTATCATAAATTCTCTTGACATCATTTGGGTGACTTCCCTCGGGTCCTTCCCCCTTTTGAATTCCACTTTATATCATTTTTGGCAGATTCCTAAATTAATATAAATCATGACATAACCTGATATTTATAACCTTCCAATTACTAATCTTTCACCATCAATTTAAAAAGACTTAACAAAACTTAACTATGCACATTTTAAAAAGAAACTACCCAATGACTAAACCTAAATCCTATAGCTAAACCAAAACCTAAAAAAGAAAATCCAACTTTAACACCGACTGCCTATTCTATTCTATTCCCTAAAGCTTTCCTATATAATAACTATCACCATATTTTTTCATATATATTTTAAAATTTCTTCTTCCACCGTCCTCTCTTCCTGGTCATGGAACATCCCAATCACCTTCAGCAAATTTCAAAAATTCTTACTTCAAACAAATATAATCACATCCTTTATAACATGCAATAAAAAATCTTACTCTCAAAAATTTCCATTTCCAATCTGTATTTATCTGTCAGAAAAACAACATTTTTATTTTCAACCTACACCAAACCTGAAAAATTTCATAGACCAAGATTCAGTCCCTTCCCCCTGCAGCTCTGAAAAGGAGCCCAATTCTTTAATTCCACAGTCTCTCCAATTGTCATTTTTAATTCTAGGCATGGCACTCAGACTCATAACTTTTTCTGGTTCCTTCATTTGCAAAAAGACAATAGTGTTCTTTATTCCTTGTAGGCATCTTTCAGTAATCAATCTTCTCTTTTCTTCATACATTTTCAACTTTACATCCACATCTATAATCTCCTTTCCCACCTCTTTGTCCTCCCAATTCGAATTTCCCAAATCTTTTTTTAGTTCCTGCAAATCGACATTAGTCTTTTGCAATCCTTCTGAATTTTCTTTTAATATTTGTCTTATTTCCAGCAGCAAGCTCAGCACAGTCTCCTGAAAAACAACACTCCTTGTTTTAGTTGCCATTTCTCCCAGACGATCTTCAAGGTCACAGCTTGGGTTCTTTTGCAAAACAGGATGTGGCAACGTACACAACTTCACTGAAACAGTCCATTGTTTAAGCAGACGCCTTTACTATAGTCCAAAATCCATAATTATTTTAAACAAATTTGGTCAAATCCATATAGATATAACACCTTCGCCACTGTGCTATATATCTGTCAGTTCCAGTACTTGTTACAGCCTTATATCTCCAGGGTTGCAATACAAAAGAACCTTGTATCCAATCAGTCTTTTACACAACAATAGAACAAAGTCTTGCCTTTCTCTGAATGGGGCTCCGCTTCCAGAGAGAGATCTGCTTTCCTTTAAAGTTAATTGCAGCTCTTTGCAGGGTTTTAAATCCAACAAATCACCTCCTCCTTTCCCTGCCAAGGAGGGGGCTTTGCATCAAAGCCTTTGGGAAGATTATCAGATAGTTAAAAGTCTGCGGCTTCGGTTCACTAATAACTGCCAATTACTTTTTCAAAAGGGAAGGGACCAACCTCCTTTACTTTTAAACCCTTCCGCGTTCAAATTGCTTCAATTGAATTCAATTAAAATTCCAATCTTGATTACTCATGGTCTTTGGAGCTTTTAAAACTTAGTTTTGGAGAATTGGTCACTAACGTCCACAGCACCTGAAGCTTCGTGCAATGGAGGAAGCAATTGAATCCACAGTGCCCGCAACTCAGACCCCTCTTGCTTTACCGGGGAGAGGGGGAGTCGCAGAGGGCACCCGCCGGATCACCAAGCCCCCAGAACACTCGATCTGGGGTTTTTTCGGGGGTCTGCAGCACTTTTGCAGTACCCCCTGACCTTCAAAGCACTGGAATTCCCCCAGCCGAGGGAATTCCCGTCCTGATGGTGGCGCAACCAACTGGAAGTCCCCTATTTGTGCTAATTTTCTTGGCGTTAGGTACCACCTGTAGGTGAGTTTCAGAGTGAGTTCTTTTCTTTTTGCTGATATGGATTTAAAGGGGGGTTTAGACCACATGCTGGTCCATTGAGTGGGCATGATTTTGTGTGTGTTTGGGTGGGGCAGGATGGAATGGGGAGAAGCAGGTGTGGCTGCTACAGCAATGTTTGTATGAGCACAGATAGCTCCATTTGAGTTCATTATTCTCTCCCTGGGTGTATTCATAAAATAGGCTGGGAACCTTCTCTGCCTAGCTACCAACATAATATGTGCAGAAAAGAACAAACATCGGCTGGTGAGAGAGTGCCTTCTCTGCATGATAGCTCTGCTGTGCCCCCACGGTCAGGGGCAGCAATGTGTCTGAATACTGGTTGCTGGAAACCACAGGAGAGAGTGTGTTATTTTTATGGGGGGGGGGGTCATTTCAGTCATTTTTAGGAAGTCCCTAGTTTTCACCAGGTGTCCTATAAGGGAAACCCAGTTTTCTGAGTGCATGGTCTGGAAATTGGGCAATGGGGCACCAAGGATTCCCTGCCCGAACTGCTTCAGATTGTGCTCTCCTGGAAACACCTAGTCTGATGGTCCTAGGGGATATCAGCATCCATGCCAAAAGAACAAGGGGCCACTCAGGACTTTGTGAAAAGCATGGCCTCCATGGGGCGGGGCTGTCCCTGAACAAATCTGGTCCTACTCATAGCCATGGACATGCCTTAGCTCTGGTGTTTGTGGATGTGGAAGATCTGACATTAACCTCCAGTTGAACAAAAGAAGTGCCATGCTCAGATCACTTCCTGGTGCAACAGGACTTCTCTGCAACACTTCCCCTCTGCAGGGAGTTGGGTCCGATTTGAATGGTCCATCCCACCACTTAATGGATCCAAATGGCTTCCAGAGAGTGGTGGGGGTGTTGATGGCCTCTCAGCTGATGCCCTGGTGGCCTGCTAGAATGTGGAGTTAACCAGGGGTATCAATGTTTTGCTCTGAAACGCCCTAACTACATGGAGCTTGGATGGTTTCATGGTTCTCCCTGGGGGTGAGGGCAATGGAACAATCTTTGAGACAGCTAAAGGACCAGTGACAAAAAACCCACATTCTGAATCAGACCAAACAGGAGTAAGAGCTCAGCGCTGAGCCTACCAAGTGGTGGCAAAGAGGACTGCCTCTATTGCATCTGTGGAAAACAGTTTGGGGAGACTTTTTCTGGTGGTTCGTAGTCTAACTGAACCACCTTCACCATTGGGGTCTGATAAGGACTCCAAGATCTCCTGTAACAATTTTGCATAGTTGTTTTTTATATTATTATTATTATTATTATTATTATTATTATTATTATTATTATTTGCAAATATTAACACTCAGATTCAGAAGGTAGATTCCACTGTGGTATCAGTGCCGAGGGGGAGAGTGCCAGAGCTCTGTCTAGTCAAGTTGTATGGGATCAGTTTCAACCTGTTACCTCCAAGGATGTGGACAGGCTGCTGGGATAAGTGAAACCAACCACCTGTCTCATTTATCCTTGCCCATCCTGGATCATAAAAGCGAGCAATGGGCCCTTTAGGACAGTGAATGCTTCCCTCTGTGAGGGAGCTTTCCCAGACCCGCTGAAAGAGGCAGTTACTAAGCTGCTTCTTTAAAAAAAAAAAAATTGGACCCGGCCATTATGGCCAATTATCACCTAGTCTCAAACCTTACATTCCTAGGCAAGGTCACTGAGTGGGTGGTTGCTGAACAACTCCAGGCATGTCTGGAGGATGTGGACCATTTGGATCCCTTCCAA
The DNA here is from genome assembly GCF_009819535.1 of Lacerta agilis. Classification (NCBI taxonomy): domain Eukaryota; kingdom Metazoa; phylum Chordata; class Lepidosauria; order Squamata; family Lacertidae; genus Lacerta; species Lacerta agilis. The sequence goes on from NC_046324.1 coordinate 107,652, forward strand.
TCTGGATTCAGTCCCCATCATGGGACTGCTTGCCCAGGTTGATGATCTCCGGCAGGCCAGGGACAGAGGTGAAAGCTGTTTCCTGGCTCTGCTGGATCTCTCAGCAGCATTGATACCATTGATCGTGGTATCCTTCTGGGCCATTTAGGGGGTTTGGGAGCTGTTATGCAGTGGTCTCAATCCTTCCTCCTGGGCCGTGTCCAGAAAGTGATGTTGGGAGATGAGTGTTCAGACCCCTGGGTGCCTCAGGGCTCTGTCCTCACCCCCATGCTTTTCAACATATACATGCAGCTGCTGGAAGAGATCATCAGGGGGTTTGGGTTGGGTGTTCACATCACCATATGGATGATACCCAACTCTACCTGTCCTTTAAATCAGTACCAATGAGAGTGTCTGGAGACAGTTAGATGGAAGTTAATGGATTGAGTTTGAATCCTGACAAGACAGAAGTAGTGTTTTTAGGGGATAGGAGGCGGGCAGGTGTGGGGGACTCCCTGGTCCTGAATGGGGTAACTGTGCCCCTGAAGGTGTGCAGCCTGGGAGACATTCTGGACTCACTGCTATCTATGGAGGCACAGGTTAATTCTGAGTCCAGGGTGGGTGTCTACCAGCTCCATCAGGTATGCAGGCTAAGACCCTACCTGCCCGCGGACTGTCTCGCCAGAGTGGTGCATGCTCTGGTTATCTCCCACTTGGACTACTGCAATGTGCTATATGTGGGGCTACCTTTGAAACTGACCCAGAAACTTATATCTTTTAACCTATTCTGTTGCTACTAATTGTTAATCAGAATGTGCGCGTTTTCTCTGTTCTTGTTTGTTATGTCTATGGGCTTAAAGCCAAAATAAAATAAACTGTAACTGTAACTGTAACCCAGAAACTACAACTAATCCACAATGTGGCAACTAGACTGGTGACTGGGAACAGCCGCTGGGACCACATAACACCAGTCCTGAAAGACCTACATTGGCTCCCAGTACGTTTCCAAGCACATTTCAAAGTGTTGGTGCTGACCTTTAAAGCCCTAAACGGCCTTGGCCCAGTATACCTGAAGGAGCGTTTCCACCCCCATTGCTCAGCCTGGATACTGAGGTCCAGCTTTGAGGGCCTTCTGGTGGTTCTCTCACTGTGACAAGTAAGGTTAGAGGGAACTAGGCAGAGGGCCTTCTTGGCAGTGGCACCCACCTTGTGGAACACCCTCCCATCAAATGTCAAGGAGATAATATTTTTAAACTAGGCCTTTGGTTGATCTTTTTGACATCCAACATTATTTTAGAATATGGCTTTGGGGGGGGCATTATTGGGTTATTGCTTTTGGCTTGATTTTATATGTTGTGGTCTGGTTGTGAACCACCCTGAGACCTCCAGGTATAGAGCAGTATATAAGTTGAACAAACAATAATTAAACAAGTTTTAGAAGACATCTCAAGGCAGCCCTGTATAAGGAAGTTTTTAATGTTTGATGTTTTATTGTGTTTTAAATATTCTGTTGGGAACCACCCAGAGTGGCTGGGGCAACCCAGTCAGATGGCGGCGGCGGCGGCTGCTGCTGCTTGCATTCTGCTTGCTGGTTTCCCACAGGCATCTAAGGTATGGTTACCTGATTTTTTTTCAATGAATCTGGGGACACTTTTTTTTTAAAAAAACTGAGTAGCAACAGGGAGTCAGTAGTGGGGATGGTGAGGCAAAAGAGCCTGGGCCCATGCACACGTGCATATTGTATAAAGGTGCAAAGCCCTTCTTTCACACCCTGTGAAACATAAATGTGCAGTTTTTTTTTTTTTAAAAAAACAACAACTTGGCAATGGAGCGCCACGCACCCATGGCTCCCAAGCCTTCACTGATCTCCTGTCCCCTTTTCCCTTTGTTTTGACAGATTGGGGGGGAGCCTTGGGGTGCCCAGGAGGGACACAAGGCACGCAGTTTCTCTGCAGGCAAGGTGCAAAGCCCTTCTTTCGCGCCCTGTGAAACATAAATGTGCAGAACAAAATAAAATAAAAATTTCCTTCCAGTAGCACCTTAGAGGCCAACTAAGTTAGTTCTTGGTATGAGCTTTCGTGTGCATCTGAAGAAGTGTGCATGCACACAAAAGCTCATACCAAGAACTAACATAGTTGGTCTCTAAGGTGCTACTGGAAGGAATTTTTTATTTTATTTCATTTTGACTATGGCAGACCAACACGGCTACCTTCCTGAAGCCAGCCACAGCCAACTGCGCTACCAGGCTCGCTCCGGGCTGCTGAGGCTGCTGCTGCCACATTTTCCTGGGGACAGATTTGCAAATCTGGGGATATTCCGGGGATGGAATTTGTCCAGGGACAGATTTGCAAATCCGGCGACTGTCCCCGGGAACTGGGGACGTCTGGTAACCCTGATCTGAGGTGCTGCTCTGAAGACAGGATGTTAGACTAGATGGGCCCTTGGCCTGATCCAGCAGGATTTTCTTAGGTTTTGGAAAGGGTTCTGGATTCAATCCTAGACAGGACTAGGAATGATTCCCAACAGCAGAGCCTATGGCCAGGGATGATAGGAGTTGTAGTCCAACATCAGTAAAACCACAGGTTTCCCATCCCTGGTGTAGATATTATTGAACTAAATGGAACAATGGTTTGACTCCATATAAGGCAGCTTTCCTAAGAAAGCCAGCACTCCTTTTTATTGATCAAGTGCTACCTGGAGACACCAGCAGAAATGTTTCATATCAGAGGTTCTTTTACTTATGCCTGTGCATCTATACTGAATGGTTGTTGCTTTTGTAATGCATTTCCCCCTTTTATGTCTTTTTTGACACAAGAAGAGTAATACATTAGAGGAAAGGCAACATGTAAATTCATGAAATAATATACAATGTCAATTTTTTAAAAAAATGCACTGCGCCCTGCATATCCCATTTGTGTAAGGGGACACTTGGTGCAGGGCGGATTCATTCCAGACCCTCCAAGTGTCCCTATTTTCCAGAGACATCTGTGATTTGGAGAAGCCATCCTGGTTTCAAGAGGAGAGCGCAAAATATGGTCTGAAGCTCAACATCAAAAAAACTAAGATCATGGCCACTGGTCCCATCACCTCCTGGCAAATAGAAGGGGAAGAAATGGAGGCAGTGAGAGATTTCACTTTTTTGGGTTCCACGATCACTGCAGATGGTGACAGCAGTCACGAAATTAGAAGACGCCTGCTTCTTGGGAGAAAAGCAATGACAAACCTAGACAGCATCTTTAAAAGCAAAGACATCACCTTGCCGACAAAGGTCCGTATAGTTAAAGCTATGGTTTTCCCAGTAGTAATGTACGGAAGTGAGAGCTGGACCATAAAGAAGGCTGATCGCCGAAGAATTGATGCTTTTGAATTATGGTGCTGGAGGAGACTCTTGAGAGTCCCATGGACTGCAAGAAGATCAAACCTATCCATTCTCAAAGAAATCAGCCCTGAGTGCTCACTAGAAGGACAGATCCTGAAGTTGAGGCTCCAGTACTTTGGCCACCTCATGAGAAGAGAAGACTCCCTGGAAAAGACCCTGATGTTGGGAAAGATGGAGGGCACAAGGAGAAGGGGACGACAGAGGACGAGATGGTTGGACAGTGTTCTCGAAGCGACTAGCATGAGTTTGGCCAAACTGCGAGAGGCAGTGAAGGATAGGCGTGCCTGGCGTGCTCTGGTCCATGGGGTCACGAAGAGTCGGACACGACTGAACGACTGAACAACAACAACAACAACAATCCTGGTTTCTGATTTGATCCCGAAATATCCTGCTTTTCCTTAGGAAGTCCCTATTTTCATTGGAGAAATGTTGGAGGGTATGGAGTTATCTGACCCCCAAGCCGTCTGAAGGCAATTCTGTATAGGGAAGGCTTTTTAATATTTAATGTTTTATCATGTTTTTATATTTGTTGGAATCTGCCCAAATTTATATTTGTTGGAATCTTACTGGGGAAACCCAGTAAGATGTGTAGTGTATAAACAGTAAAATTATCATTATGGAATGAGATGTCCCTATTTTCATCAGAGAAATGTTGGAGGGTATGTCATCCCCCACCCCACTATCTGACTGGACCCAGATAGTGACCCAGAGAAATAGAGGAAGACGCTGGAGAGAAAAATCTGTGGGTGTGAGGAATAGCAAGCATAGGGTGGAGTCTGGAAATCCTTGCAATGAAATAGAAAGGAGGGAAAGTGGTGGGTGAATTTGGAAACCACAACTTGTGGAGCTGATACAATCTTTCCAGGCCAAGCTCTCCTTGGCAAGCCTTCTCCGAGTCTGAGTCACCCTGCAGCAGACGTCACAAAGACCCCTTTCAGAGCCAGCCTCTTCCCCTCAATCTCCCTGCTGTCGGTCCTTCCTCTTTTCCCTAACCAGCAGCTCTAGCAGTCCTTTCCAACTTGGGCTGGTTCTCTCAAGCACCTCCAGAGGCTTTTTGCTGAAATGTAATTAAAATTCCTTCATCTCATCCTGGTGAACCACAACTGTTTTTTTTTGGGGGGGGGAGATACAGGCTTCCAAGGCAGTCCTTGGTGAGCTCCTGATTCATACCCGCAATACATTTGTTCCACTGTAGAGAGTCATAGAATCTCATTCCTGGTTCAGTGGAGGCCCCGTCTCTCTTTTCCTCTTTCTTGACATGCATAACATGCTATGCACCAGGCCAGCAAAGCATCCAGCAACCCTTATCAGGCACACTGTCCCAAACAGAGAAAAACATTCAACACATCTGGGCTCTTCTGCACCCCATCCTTGTGGGTTTGAACAGCCAAGTCATTTCTCATGCACATTAAACAAGTATGTTCAACTCAGTGGAGGAGGCAGCTCCATCAGGGCAAATGGGCAAAATACATATATAGGAGAAAAGAACATGCAGAAATGCTTTGCCAATAATTGGTCAAAATTGCATGCAAAGATGTGTATATTTGGATAAATTAGCATCCAAATGCTGATGAATTTTCATGAGGACTTGTTTTAAAATGCAAATTGGAGTGGAAAGGTAGAGAACCAGACTTAAGATTGGGGGAAAAAATGTGAAACAGAGAGAAAAAGAAATTGGCAGCTTCTCCCATCCTTATGTGCAAAGCAGGGCAAGGTGTGGCTCAGGAGGGTGTGTGGTCCCAAGGGGCAGACAGAGAGAACTGAGGGCTGCATGAGACACCTTTTTGCTGCGGTAGCAGTATTACAAAAAGAATTCTTTTCTGATTTTAAAAGTGGCAGAATAAAAGTGCTTTCAGAGTAAAAGTAAATGAAATACAAAGAAAAGAAAAGAAAAGAAAAGAAAAGAAAAGAAAAGAAAAGAAAAGAAAAGAAAAGAAAAGAAAAGAAAAGAAAAGCATCCAGCAATGTGTTATACCAAGTTTGGGCAGGGGGTTCCAGGGAGTTATCAAAAGCAGTGGGATTTTGGTGTTGCAAGGGAGTCCCAATTTTCATCTGAGTTGTGCTTTGTGGTATGATGTTGCCAGAAAAACAAGGTCATGTTCAGAACTCTGGTTCCATGCATCAAAAAATGGTCAGTCCTCAGAATGTGCAAACAGGAACGTGGAGCTATGCCTCAGAAATTAATACTTCATAACCCAATCATTCCCTGGCATAAACATTGAGCTAGGACAGCAGTTGCCCACCTCAGAGTGCCCGCCATCTCCCAGAGCAGGGACTTGAGACCTTTTGCATGCAACACAGGTCCTCTATCATTCAGTTATAGCCCTCCCCTAATGTACAAAGCCTTTCCAAACTGCTATAAGGTAGCTTCCTAAATAATTTACCTTGCCTAATAAATTTCTAGGTCTATTTTAGAAATTAATGCAGGGTGAGGGAGGGAGAAAATAAATTAAAGACATTGGGAGAAATAAAGGAGGTGCAATGTTAGTGGAACAACATTGCTGCTTCAGAGATTGCAAGAGGTCATGAAGGTGCCTGTCTCTTATGAACATTTGCCAAGAAGTCACTTGCCCTGTGCTGAATGGGACTTACTCCCAGGAAAGTGCACATTGGGCCTGAAGGTCTCATCTCTTCATAGAAGAGCCATGCAAAAAGCCCCTGTTCTGTCCCTAGCACCTTCAGGTAGACTTCTGTCTGGAACTCTGGAGAATCACCATCCATCATTGTAGACAAAACTGAACAAGATGGGTGGATGTTCCAACCCTGCATAAGGCAACCTGCTGTGCATTTTTTAACTCCTGGGTCATTTAGTGATCCAATGCATGTGAACTCAGAAGCACGAGGGGCTTGTTCCTAAATTGGAGTGCACTAGATTGCAGCCACAGATCAATATCTACAGCTGCATGGACAGGATCACTCTGGCATGTCTGCTTGTTTGATCACTGCTTTTTTAAAACATTGCTATAGCACAGATGTCCACAAATATTACCCTTTTCAATCCAGCTAATTGAAAGCAGCTTTTTCTAGTTAGGGAACAGAGCTCTGGAAAGAGAAGCTGGCACCAGAAACTTCTTTCTTTGCCCCAGAACACACAGATCTGTCCATAGAATTATAGAATTGTAGAGTTGGAAGGGATCCATAAGGGTCATCTAGTCCAACCCCCAGCAATGCAGGAATCTCAGCTGAAGATGGCCACCCAGCTTCTATTTAAAAACCTCCAAGGTTTTTAACCTCCAAGAGTCCACAACCTTCTAAGACAGACTGTCCCACTGTTGAACAACTTCTACTGTCAGAAAGTGTTTACTGATGTTTAGCCAGAATCTCCTTTCTTGTAGCTTGAAGCCATTGTTTCAAGTCCTACCCTCCAGAGCAGGAGCATGCAAATATCGGGGTGGGGGGAGGGGATTCACTAAAATACTGATGAATTTTCATGAGATTTTTTTTTAACAAAACAAAATATCACAAACTGATGCAAGATGTGGAGAATGAAAGATACCAGGGGGAGGATAAGAATTTTAAGTATTTTAAGTATTTTGATAGGACAAAAAACATTTTTTGTATATTATTAATCCTAACCAGATGATATCACAAAATGTGAACTTATCTGTCTTTATCTGTTCATGTCAGGGATGGATCACAAGTTTTCTTCTCAGTGTTACTGGAGCCTAATTCCCATCACCTCCTAATGAACATTTGGCCCTGCTCTGGAAAATAATAGGTTCCCCATCCCTAGATCACCCATTATTAATTTGTAAAAAGTTGCAGTAATGATTTTTAAGGAGACCAAGATACATGTGATCATCCCTATTGTGTCATGACTGTTTCCATGTCCTTCCCTCTTGCCAAGCCAAGCGGGGAAGGAAATGCCTTCAGCATTAGACTTTCTACTGCCCTCATAAAGACCTCTTAGACGAGCCTTCATAGGTTTGTGAAGTTTTTGCCAATGCGCCTGATCTTCATAGCAAGAAATGCAGCTTCAAAATGAGATGGGCCCCCGTGTAGAGGAGGGAAACAGGAAAACATAAACGAAGAACCCTGAAAATGGGCTTCTTATCAAAGGCATTTTATGGGCATCCTCTGATGCCCCAACCCTGCCAGAATACTGCTTGGAATCATGAGCCAAGGTGTCCCTAGTCCAAATTGGACTCAGTAGGCAAACCATCCTCTGTTCTCTTACCCACCCTGAAAGATGGCATCAATAACAGTAGTCTACCTGGCAGGGTGGCAGGGTTGTTGGACAACAGAGTGAGTGCATTGCAGGCGCTTGGGCTAGATGGCATTTTGGGTTCCTTCCAACTCTACTGCTCTATGATTCTGTGTAATGACAGTGACCAAATGTTGAGTAGTTCACATTATATTATTATCTTCAATAATCAGTAACCATTTGATGCAAAGAAAGTAGGCATATAATTTCCCCATTATGGAAAGCAAACTCATTGGCCTGTCCAGCTGGTTGGCATTTTACCTGAGTTATTTACCTCTGTGAAGAGAGTGGCCACTGCTTTTTTTAGGGGGTACTCAAGGGTACCTCTTTTTGTTGTTGTTAAAAAGTGTGACACTTATGTAACAACTTCATGATGAGTTCTGGGCCCCTATTTTTCTAGAAAAAAAGGACTTGAGAGAGGCAAAAAGGGAAGCCAGTGCTAATTCAAATTATTTTGTTTGTTTGTTTTGTACCTGGCCCCAGCCACTCTGGGTGGCTTCCAGTATATATAAAAACACAGTAGAACATTAAACCTTAAAAAACTTCCCTATGGAGGGCTGCCTTCAGACATCTCCTAAAATATATATCTCCTGGACATCTGATAGGTGAGCATTCTACTGGGTGGGAGCTGGGTAATATAGTCATTGCCTGGGGCCTTACCACTCTTTAAGTTTCCAATTAATAGATATTCTATTTTGACCTTTTCCCGTAATGGGACATTTCATAAATCAATGGCAGTGTAAGTTGCAACTTCAGCTGAATTTGGGGGAACAAATAGAAGCATATGTTGTGTTGAGGTATTTCAATTGCATTTGTTTGGCTTGCTCATTGCAAACAGCTGAAAGTCTGTAAATTTTGATAATAAACCTGATTTGCAATGGGGTTTGAATAATTTTGATTGCAACTGTATGGGGGTACCCTCACAATAAACATAAGGCTTTGTTTTGTTTTCCTTTTATTTTTGTAGAAGTATGCAATGGGGCAGGGATGTGGAAGAAAATCAGTTCAGTTCAAATTTGCAAGTCAAGCCACCCGGTGGTGGGCAGGGGCAGAGGCAATGTGGCCAGGACAACACATAAACACCACCTTCATTTATTTTATTTATTTACTGCAATTATACCCCACCTTTTTATCCAAGTAGTTAAAGGCGGCACATGTGGTTCTCCTCCCGATTTAATCCCCATGACAACACTGTGGGTTGAGTCTAGGCTGAGAAAGGAAGTGACAGGCTTCCAAGGTCACCCATTGAGCTTCAAGGCTGAGTGGGGATTTGAACCCTGGTCTCTCCCAGGTTCTAGTCCAACACACTAACTGCTACACCACTGGCAACTTCCTATGCACATCCACACACCCCTCTGTTACCCTCAATCCAGGCATTATCAAAGACACATTCCAACCAGGCAGAAATCTCTCAAGGAGGTTGTGGATCAGGGTTATTGCAGGGAGTGGCCTGGGAAGAGGAAGTTTGGCTGGGTAGGGACAATGGGGCTTGCAAAGGCTCTCAAGGGCAAGGCTGATAGACGGGGGGGGGGGGATATTCAGACCCTGAGCCTGAAAGTCCCAACCCCTGAGTTCTCTGGGCTCACCAACTGCTGCTCACTGGATTTACAAATGGCCATTTCAATAACCCTTCACCCTTCACTGCCCAGTGTGGAGAAGTGGTCAGTGATGTCCATGAACTTGGATGGGTTTAAAAGAGGGTCAGAGGCTACGACCCGAACCAAATGATCCACTTCCAACTCTACAATTCTATGATTCTATTGGGGAGAAGGTTTTTAATGGCTGCTAGTCATGGTGGATTTCCTCTGGGCCAGCAGGAGGGGTGGGCAGGGGAGGCAGAATCAGGAAGTACAGAGGGAACCCTGAGGCCAAAAGGACACTGGAACCAGAGCCACGACTGAGCGAGCCAGTTACGCCAGGCCAAACAACCCGATCACGGCCAGCAGCCTCGGAACACGAGCCGGAACCAGAACCCCTGACCAAGGAACACCCCAGGTCGCAATGCATACGTAGGCAGCCGGTGTACCTTGAGGACTACGAATGCAACCTCCTGGGCAGGACTGGAACTTAGAGGGGAGGGGTGTTATGTACTGAGCTGAATCCTAAAACAATAGGATCCAGAATGCAGCAGTCTGATTGGTCTGCAGGAGCCACCCAATACAGGCTTCTGGAGGAAGTGAATCCGCAACCTGATTGGCCCACAGGAGTAGCCCAGAATTAGCCAATCACGTGGGGCCCATTGTGTAAATAATGTATATATAGCAGACATTTTGGGGAAAGATTTATTCATTGGTACTGTGAGCTGAATAAAGAGCAAGAAATTCACACTTGACTCCGTGTATATTTCAGTGGAGATGTGGGGAGATGGTGGCCACCTCCTTCCTTCCCATTGGGTCCAATTGGTTCAAATAGAAAAAGAACTGCATTATAAGATACACACTGGCCTCTTAATTTTATGCAGCTATTTTATTTCTGGGCAGGGTGAAGAAGGAAATTATAATCTCACAAAGCTAACTAAGAAAAACATAGGTTTGTGGTTTGGCTGGGGCCTTTTCTGTCACTCCCTTTTCTCCCTCCATCTCTCCTTCTGCAGGAAAACAAATGGGAGGGGCAGAGGGGCACCAGCTGTGAGGGGAGCTGCCCACCCTGACTTCAGTGGGCTCTTTTGAGAAGGAAGCTGACACCACCAACAACATTCAGAGCATGTCAGCGCTGTGTTGATATGCTTGAGGGAGGGACACATGCACAGCCCCTTTTGCTACCCACCTCCTGAATGCAAGCTTTGTACCCCACCAGCAGGATAACTAGAGAGGTGTGAAGGAGTGGCGTCCAATTCAGTACATTGCTGCCATTCAGTCAAACCCCAAGCAGGCCAGGGAGTACTTTGGCCACCTGTGGGGAGGGGAGGGTAGAAGTAATGCTGAGCTGCAAACTCTGCAAAGGCTTGAATGGAACAGCACCCACCTGTGCTGTTCAGTTTACCCCATCCCTCAGCCAAGAAAAGCACCTGCAAAATGATCACAGGGATGGAGTGACTCCCCTATGAATAAAGGTTGCAATGTTTGGACCTTTTTAGTCTAGAGAAAAGGGGAGTAAGAGGTGACATGGGAAAAGTGGGCAGAGAAAGGTGTTTCTTGTAACGCTAAAACTTGTGGATATCCAATGAAGTTGAATACTGGAAGATTTTGGACATATAAAATAAAGTTCTTAACTCTGCATCACATAGCCCATGGAACTCCCTCCCACAGGAGGCAGCAATGGCCACCAACTTGGACGGCTAATCCTGGATGGTGCTCCATTTCTTAAAACTAATTTCTAAAGATCTGAAGAATCTGGTTGGAACCCCTAACCTTTAGAAACAGAAAGCTGTGCCCAAATATGTAGATGTGTTGAGTGGAGCAATCTGTTGTTACTCTGGGTACTCTTTACGTGCTCAAAGGCAAGGTGATGTTTGGCTAAAATGGAACCTTTCAGGAGCTGTTGCATCAGAAATCCCAGCTCATTAGCTCAGTTCCTGAAGCTTTTCTTGCACATCAATAGCTGAATTTTTTGGTCCATTCTTTTCTCCTACTGTACTTGAGTTCTCCTTCTTGAGTTTTCCTCTCTGCAGGCAAAGTGTTTGTGGCAGCTGAGCCAGCTGGGATCACTTTGTTCCAGTGTGACATGAACACTGCCCTCCCTTGCCTTCACATGTGGCGGGCACCCCCAGAGAGCGATTCTTGGCCTCGGGATCAAATCCTCCCACACCATGCCTTGTCTGGGCTGTGCTAATGAACTCTCTATAACTTGCAAAACTCTGGGCTGCTCCTCAGTTGGCCAGGTCTTAACCAAAATATTTTTGGTGCTGAGTCTGCAAAAGCCCTATGAGGCACAACTGGGTGGGCAGAAGTTCAGCAGTACAGAAAGTACGAAGTTCAATCCCCACCATCTCAAGGTAGGTGAGGGAATGACCCCATCTGTATGGTGTTGACCTGAGGTGGGAACCATATTACAGGCTGAGGGCCACTTTGCCCCACTGAGCAGGGGCCAGATACCAATGCTATGCTGTGGGGAATATGGGTGTGCCCAGACACATACTAGTCTCCATCCTCCAGGCAAACAAGATCACTACCGCTCTTTGAGGACAAGATCCAGCATGGGGAAAGCAGCATTTAAATTATAGTAATTATTTCTAAATTACCAGTATGGACAGATTGCCTGGGACTGATGAGAGCTGTAGTCCAAAAGGTTTGGAGGGCGCCAGCTTCACAGAGGCAGAATTAGCATGTGCAAATGTGGCACAAATATATACATATTTGTATGTATATACAAATACATATAGCTGGCGATAGCTGGCCCTAGAACATGTATTTTCAACCTTTTTCAGAGAAATTGGAACAAGGTATTGGCTAAGTTAGGCGTGAAGTTTCCTGTCAGCTTCAGTTCTCTCAGTTCCTCATTCTTCCAGTCCTAAATTCTGTTCCCTACATTTCTGCCCCAATCTGCTGTTTCTTAAAAAAAAACCCACAAACAAACAAACAAACCTCATGAAAAATCATCATTTTAGTGCAACTTTCTCCTAATAAATATTGTGCATGCAATTTCCCCTAATATACACATTTTTGCAAAGCAATCCCCCCCTCATATTTTTGCATGCTACTTTCACCAATATATGCATTTCGAGGCAAACTTTACCACAATATATGCATTTTTGTACACATTACTTGGCTGGAGAACTGCATTGCAAAATTGAGAGAAGTCTGAATTTTGATTGATAGATGGATTCCAATTTGCATATTGTTTCAGAAAGTGTGAATTTTGAAAGCTCGCCTTCAAAAGCAAATGCAATTGAATTTCTCCCTAATTGAATTCTCCGTGAAATAGTCCAACTCTCCAGCTCCTTGATCTTCTCACTTCTCCAGTCCTAATCTCTTCATCTCTTCTCAGATCTTTAGCAACTTCATTCCCTGAGAGTCTGGGAAGGATCCGGACTCCTTCCCATCCAGATGCACTCACACGGCTTGCAGAGGAATCACAAACAGCAGGACTTGGCCCCAAACTTGGTTGGCTCAGAGCCCAAGGAGCTTTCTTCTACCTTATAAAGTCATTTCATCATGGCACGCTGCTCCCAGTCACCCTGTGAGGAATGCATTGCCGTGTCCCCATTGAAAGGGCCAGTAGGAAGTCAGTAGGGCAGCCAAAAGGGAGGACTGGCTGGAAGGCAGATCCCATGTCTCAGCTGCCATGGCCACAATCTCACACGGCCTGAGGAGGGTCTGTCTGTGCTCCACAGCTGCTTGCTTCTCCTAACATAAATATTTCTCTTCCCACCAGAACCTGCTCCTACCTCCCCTCTCTTTCTCTCTTGCAAAAAAGAGAGAGAGAAAAATTAATGGGTTTCTCAGCCCAGATGGGGTTACTAATGCAATCATTTCCTCTCATCTCCCTGCATCCTGGTTCTCTTAAAGAACCCCAGCCTGTTGTCTCTGCCACAAAAACTTAGTAATTCCTTTGCTCAGGAGCCTCTGTATACAGTGGTACCTTGGGTTAAGAACTTAATTTGTTCTGGAGGTCTGTTCTTAACCTGAAACTGTTCTTAACCTGAGGTACCACTTTAGCTAATGGGGCCTCCTGCTGCTACCGCTGCGCAATTTCTGTTCTCATCCTGAAGCAAAGTTCTTAACCTGAGGTGCTATTTCTGGGTTAGCAGAGTCTGTAACCTGAAGCGTCTGTAACCCGAGGTACCACTGTAATGGAAACATGATTGCTTCCATGCATGAAGTTATAGATTCTTCCATGAAGCCTCAAAGCTTGTACACTCTCATTGCCTGCTCCAAATCCAGCCCTCTACCAGAAAAGCTGTTCTACCTCTTTTGAGATAGAAGATAAATTTTCTTATTTGGGAGGTTGACCAAAGTCCCTGCTGGAGAATTTTCTCTGCCTGTTGCTATTAGAGTAGGGTTACCAGACGTCCCCGTTTCCCGGGGACAGTCTCCGGATTTGCGAGTAAGTCCCTGGACAAATTCCATCCCCGGACTGTCCCTGGATTTCATCTAATGTCCCCGGGAAACGCAGCAGCGGCAGTCTCAGCAGCCCGGAGCAGTATCTCTGGCTGGCTTCAGGAGCTGCTGGGAAGTCCCCATGTGATGGTGGTGCAGGGGCTCTAAGATGCAGCTTCCGGGCTGCCTCCACCTTCCCTGACCCCAGCAACTAAGCTGTGAAGGGAGATCAGAGCTTGAGTGCAAGCAGGAGGGGGCACAGTTAGGCAACGGGAAGCCTCCCTTCCCAGCCGAGGGATCCTACACAAGTAGGATTTGGGATGGGGCTGCTCCGATGGGAAGGGAGGCATCGCACTGCCTGAGCCTCGCCGCCACCACTCTCGGCCCTTCTCTGTCTTCCATGCCTGACCCACCACCCACCACTTCCCCGCCACGACCACCACTGAAGAACCAACAACTCAGGGGTTGCCCAGGCTCATGGAGAAAGGAGATAGAAGCCTCGGAGGAAGGGGAAATGTGGCGGTTGAGGTCAAGGCGGCGGCCGCCCCTCTGCCACTGCCATCACTACAGCATCAATGTCCCGAATGTGTAGTAATTAATTAATTAATTAATTAATTAAAGTGTCCCCAGATTCACTGAAAAAAATCTGGTAACCTTATATTAGAGTGCCCATATGTCCTGCATTACAAAGGACAGCCCTCTAGTTGAAGCACTGTCCAGTTAAGTCTGGTTTGAAGATGATAAAGATAAATGACGGAGAACAGAGGGGGCCTTGAAGTTACCCATGAAACCATTAGCAGGATCTGGGCAGCAAACTGAGAAGGGATACCAGAGGTCACCAATAGTGACTTCCCTGCTATGGTCAATTTCTATTTGAATTACTGTAATTTTTGTGGAAAAAATGCATCATTGCGTATAAATTCCTGTATGCACATGTTATGGAAATTGGTATTCGATTTTATCCTCTTTTTGGGAGATGCATATATTATATTATATATTAATTGTTTCAACTTGTATCCCACCCTTCCACTGGAAGGAGTCCAGGGCAGGAAACATCAATTGTAAGAGAACTTTTCCAGGCTTCTTTGCTTACATTGAGGGTTTAGGAAAGTGTTAAGGGGGCAATATTGATTCCTTTATTAAACAAATTTATAGGCCACACCATCAAGTCATAAAAGCCCTGTGCAGAATGCAATGATTACCATAGTAGTAGACAACATGGACTACACCATGTGCTGCCTGTGTAGTGCAGAAGGGGGCAGTTGTTCTTTCTACAGGGCATAAGAGAGGAATGGGGAACCTCAGCCCCAGGGGAAGCCCACCAATCCTCTCTGGGGGCCCATGACCCTTTCCCAAGGCCACACCTCCTCTCCCAAGGCCACACCCCTCACCAGCTCTCCTCTGCACTCTCCCCAAGTGCTTTAGAATCATAGAATCATAGAGTTGGAAGAGACCACAAGGGCCATCCAGTCCAACCCCCTGCCAAGCAGGAAACACCATCAAAGCATCCCTAACAGATGGCTGTCAAGCCTCCGCTTAAAGACCTCCAAAGAAGGAGACTCCACCACACTCCTTGGCAGCAAATTCCACTGTCGAACAGCTCTTACTGAAGTCGGCTTTCTTAAAGTCTAGAATTTGAGTCTTAGTAACATGTGTATGCCAATTTGACTAATAGACACATGTTTGCTGGTAGTTTTCCATAATATAACACATGTTTGGATGTAGTCTTAAGAAACGTACCGGTATGTGTTTTGGTGCACCCTGTCCCCTAATGTACACATCTGATTAGAGAACTGCACCACAACATTAGGAGATGTGCAAATTTCCAATGACATCTGTGTTTTGGTTTGCATACTGGTTCATATGGCACGAATTAGGTAGTTATTGAAATGCAAACAAATTTATCCCCCTTCCGTAAGGTAACCCCACTGAGATGCAGACACCCACCTGGGGTTCTTTAAAAAAAGAAACCAATGGGGAAGACACAAGTCACCACTTTGCAAATCGACTTTTCTGAAACCACCCTATTAAAAAGGTCTGAGCATGATGTGGTTTTAGGAAATGACTTTCTCTTCTCCAGAGAGGGATTCATGGGGGGGGGGGGGTAGGACTCTTGAGAGATGAGTCAGCAAAAGAAAGAGGTGATGAGGATTGGACAACTGGGGGAGATTACTAGAAAAACTAACAGAAAGATCTAAGGTCCCCATGTTTGCCAGTAATAATGAAACTCAGGCTCGGCATGAGCAGGCAAATGGCAGGGACTCCACACTCCAGAGAGGGCTGAGGCCAGAAATACTTTATCCCTTTCTGATGTTCCCATGGACAAGTCTTTCTCTCTGGGGAAGGGCCGTAGCTCAGTGATAGAACACCTGCTTTGCATGCAGAAGGTCACAGCTTCAATCCCTGGCATTTCCAGGCAGGGCTGGGAGACTTCCCTGCCTGAAACCCTGAAGATTCATTGCTGCCTATCCATGATGGATCAATGGTCTGATTCAGTATAAGGCAACTTACTATGTTCTTATCGACTGCTGAACATTGGTTGCTGGGGACAGTTGTCCCCGTTGCCCAGCAGCTGGGTCAGTTCTGCCAATAGTTCTGCCAATAGTTTCAGTGAGTCTCTGCTCATACAGACATGGGAAGCCTTAGACAGTTCCTATAGGAAGGAAAGCTACCAGTTGCTGGAAACCATGGAAGGGGAGAGAGGGCTCTTGGGCTCAGATCCTGCCTGTGGAATCCCAGGAGCATCTGGTTGGCCACTGTTAGAACAGGAGGCTGAATCAGATGGGCCCCCTATGGCCTGATCCAGCAGGCTCTTCTTAGGTTCTTATGACAGTCCTGATTGTCCCACCCTTTCCCACAACCTAAAGGTGTAGGCCACCCATACAAAGCCCAGTTGTGCTGTTGGAGGAGAGGGAGGGGAGGATGTTGTGGTGGCTGGATTAGAGGATCGATTGGCCACTCAGGTTCAACAAGGGCAGGGTGTCCAGGAATGGCTGCTCGGGGTGGGGTGGGGGGTGGAACAAGGCTCCCTTGTCCGCAGGCCTTCGTCACCACCTCTCCTTTGAAAGGGATCTCCAGTCTTTCCTTTGGCCTCAAGAAATAAGGAGGCTGCTTCAGTCCCCAGCCTACTCTGCAAACACTGCCACAGACAAGCCCACAGTTGTTCAGAGCATCATGGAGGCCCAGCTCCCAGCGTGTTTTTTCCACCTTAAGAAAATTGTGTGGCTCCAGCAGGAAATGGAGGGGAACATACAGACTCTTTCAGGGCAGGGAGGGTGTTGTTTTCCTGGAATAAGCTCTGCCATGCTCTCCGGTGGTGCTTAAAAGAGCTCTTTTGATGAATCCTGTTTACTCTTAGGAGACTTGCATCACTTTCTCTGGCACACCTGCCAGCCCCTCCCTCCATTAACACACAAGCACACACACACACACACAATTTCCAAATTAATGCTTTGTTCTGCTTCTGGTCCGTGTCACTTCGTTAAGAACATGAGAGAAGTCCTATTGGAGAGCTTTCCAAACTTTTCATGTTGGGGACACACTTTGTAGATGTGCATCATTTCGCAGCACAGTAATTCGGTTGTACTAGCAAACCAAAAGTTAAACTAACCCCTTTCCAGCATTTGTATGACACACCTACACACAGCAGCCAGCACACCACTGTGTCGTGACACACAGTTTGTAAAGCTCTGCCCTGCTGCATCAGACCAAAGGCCCCTCGAGTCCCAGAGGCAGAACTTCAGGGCAGCTGCACTCTCCCCACTTGTCATTCCCAGGACCTGGCATCCAGAGCCCTCGGACGCTGGAGGTGGCACAGAGCCATCAGGGTTAGCAGCTGCTGGTAGTTCATTCATATGTCCGTTCTATCCTGTGTTTGCATCAATCTACGATTCCTTAAGATAAAATAAATCTGCACACACACACAAAAATCACACTTACATGCATATTTTACCACCAAATATGGATTTGCACATGTATTTTCCCTCAGTGTTTGCATATTTAGCTGAAAATGTGCATTGTAAATGCACTTTGGTGTGTTTCTTAAGCTAAGAACTAAATTTGGAGAAACAAAATCTAAAGGATAATTACCGTATGTTCTACACATTAGTCTGGGAACTGGAGTTCATTTCAGGGCTCATCCAGACTTCCTTTTGTGCCCTGTTTCTAGGCACAGGTCCAAGATTTAAAGCTCTGTGTTTGAATTAGTGTGGGTTCTTTTGGCCCGGCAATTTCCCAAGGAAAACACTTGTTTTACCGTTGAATCAGAGCAAATGGCAATTGGGTTTTTGGTGGATTCCCATTTGCTCCAATTCAGTGGTAAAATATGGGTTTTCCCTGAGAAAGGAAAAAACAAACAAACTCGGGCATAAAGCTTAAAGTACAATAGGAAGTCTGGATGAGCCCTCAGTTTGCATCTGAATTCACAGCAATCAAATTCTGATTTCATAACAAACCCCATTTTTGGCACCAGTAATTCCATTCCTATTTTTCCTGTTGGGGATGCCTTGTTAAAGTGTTAACGTGTTCTGATGGAGTAGTTTTCTCTGCTTACATGCTAAATTGGTATTATGGTTGACATTTAAATTATGGCAGTATCAACAGTTGTAAGACTCGTAGATTCATACAATTATAGAATTGTGAAGTTGGAAGGTGTTATTAAAAAAAACCCTGCTCCTTTTCGCCAACAATTAGCGAAAATAAACATTTTTCAAACGATTTCTCTAAATGAATTTGAACTGTAAGTGATGAAATTAAAACACAAATTGCAATGTTTCACTCAGGGTCACTCAGGATCAGTTTGACATGACTGATCTCTCACTGCCTGCTTGCCGCCGGCAGCTAACCCCGCTGCTTCATAGCAGCTCAATACAATACATAACATAATATTTTGTAAGAGTTAATTTTGTGTGCATGGCGCCGTTGAGAACGACAAGTGCTGTCGTTGACTCATCTGACAAGCGCTGCTGTCACCGTTGTGAATGACAAGTGTTGCTGCTGGTGTGGCACGTCTTTGGTAAATGAGTGCACAAAGTTGAAAGTCCTTTAGTGAAACAGTAGGTATACATTTCAGTAATATCTAGGTATATATATATATATATTGTTTTTATAGCTTGATCAAAATTATTTATTATTTCATAACAGGAAATAGTTAAGAGTTTAGGCGGCTTCAGCGGTGGGTGCTGGGCATCCCCCAGAATTCAGCACCTGGGTGCCCTGCACCCCTTGCACCCCTGGGTAAAGACTGCCCTGAATATTTTACAAATACAACTTATTCCTCCTGCCATTTTATGTGTGCAAAAGACTGACTGGTGATGGTGGTAAACAAGAAGTCCTCTTCAGCCACAGAAGTCCATTCCTGCTGCTCACACATAAACAATCTACAGTATCTCCAGATCCTCAGTGTTATGCAGCAAAGCAATCCTTGGAGGTGTCAAGTTCCCAGTCTTTGGCATCTGGTTTCCGCTCTGTCCATGTTAACTATATCCTGGCCAAATACCAGATTGGGGGAGTGAATGTTATTCCTGTGAAAATATGTGAAAAATTATCCCTAATATGTTCCTCTCAGGTTCACAGCCAGGTTCATACAAGTCCCCTTCCATCCTTCACAGTTCCAGATTCATTCTTCACCAGATATAGCCAATTTTATAAAGTTACAACAGTTCAGGATACAAACACTGCTACACCTTCTCTTTCTGAATGCTTTGGCCTGACATCTCTAAATCCAGCTTTAACTCAGTCTCTGTTACAGCTTTTTGTTCCGTGAATCTGGGAAGGATAATAGATAATCCCTCAAAAACATTTGTATTTAAATGACCCTTTCCTCCTCCCTTAGCACACACCGCATCCAACAATTCATTTGCCTACAGGATCCATCAATCTTCAGCTGGCAAAGTAAATTAATATTTAAGGTCTACTCTTCTTGAATTCTTAAATTCTATTGCTCGGGGAAGGGTGGTTGCAACCCCCCCCCCCAAAAAAAAAACCTTGAGAAGAAAATGGTATGTAGACTATATCAAGACTGCTTACAACAAAAATTAAAATAAAACCAACCAATAACTATCTATAGAACATAATTTAAATCATCAACAAGACAACAATAGATATTGGTTAATTAAAATGAGAAAACCATATTGTGAAGGCCATTCTTAAAAAGTATGGTTTTCATAAGAGGCTGAAAGGAAGGGAGGAACAGTTCCTGCTAAATGTCTGCAAGCAGGAGTTCCACAGGACAGGGTCTGCCACACTAAGGCCAAGACAGCTTGTGCCCACTATCCACTGGGTGATATAGCTGGGAAAATACTAAGCTTCAACTGAAATCTGCTCTCCTGCAATTTCTACCCATTGGGTTTGTTTTCATTTTGGGTATATATGTGGTCTTGGTAAGGATTAAATTATACTAATTGTGTTGTAATCTGACCAGGGACATTGGGGTGGGCAGGTAGTAAATATAATACAATGATAATTGTCCTGGAACAACAGAGAGCTCCTGCAAATTACACCAGGAGAGGCCAGAGTCCCCTGGGCATCTGCCCAGCACTGACCTCCCCATTGCCTGGGTTCTCCCTTTCCCCTGTCCAGGTGAGCCCCAGTGACACCAGTGTCAGTTCAGGTGCACCACTGCCCTCTTCATCAACCACTCCTACCAAACACCCCCAGCTCCTTCAGCCACTTCTCATCCGTTTCTGGGCTGCTCATCACCCTGCTCATCCTTCTAGATTAGAATATTGTAATGCACTCTGCATGGAGCTCCCTTGAAGACCACTTAGAAATTCCAACTGGCCCAAAATGCAGCGGCTAGATTGTTGTCTGGGGCTGCCTTTAGCACCCATAAAGCTGTTTTAAAACAGCTGCACTGACTGTCTGTCTGTTTCCAGGTTTAATTTAAGGTGCTCTCGCTAGTGCTTAAAGCCCCAAATCCCTCAGGCCCAAAATACAGGTGAAACTCAGAAAATTAAAATATCATGGAAAAGTCCATTTATGTAAGTAATTGTTTTCATTAGCTACTGGAGTTTAATATATGAGATAGACTCATGACATGCAAAGCGAGATATATGTCAAGCCTTTGTTTGTTATAATTGTGATGATTATGGTGTGCAGCTGATGAGAACCCCAAAGTTGAAATTGTTAATTTGGGGTTCTCATCAGCTGTACACCATAATCATCACAATTATAACAAATAAAGGCTTGACATATCTCGCTTTGCATGTCATGAGTCTATTTCATATATTAGTTTCACCTTTTAAGTTGAATTACTGAAAGAAATGAACCTTTCCATGATATTCTAATTTTTCGAGTTTCACCTGTATGTAAAAGACCACCTCCTTCCCCTCAGACCTTTTTGGGTGTCGAGATGGACAGAGAGGTCCCGCTTGGTAGTTCCTCCACCCTCAGAAGCTTGACAGTGGGGATGAGGATGAAGAAGGCGAAAGTCTTCTCTAGAGTAACCCTTAAGTTGTGGGATTCCTTTCAGCAAATGATGGCTCAATGACACCAGAGATGTGTGTTCTCACTTTTAAAAAAAGCTCAATGTTATACAACATTAGGGGGAAATGTATAAACCTTGCCTTTAGTAGCCATAAATGTCCCTGAACCAATCTATCTTTCTAGTACCTTCCATTCTACTGATAGATCAAAGCATTATAATAATCTGCAGCCAAATAATTTTCCACTCACCCCTTGTGGCTTTTTCTCACCCCAGAGAGACATTGAAGACATACATATAGTCTGGATTGCCAGACAGCTTTGAGCCTGTCCATTTGTGTATCACCTGTGCTTTTTATAAGGAGCCAGGCAGAGAGGAATTAAACAGGTGAAGTCCCCCCACCCTGACATGGAGATCATAAAAAGAATTTAGAATCACCTGCTGAATATTTATATGCCAGTAAAAAAAAAAAAAGAATAGGAAGGTCTGATTAAGTAACAAATCACCTGCTTTTGTGTGCAGAAAGTTCTGGTATCTTCAGGGTTTCTTTTGGGGGTTGGGATAAAGGTAATAGAATCACAGAATCGTAGAGTTGGAAGGGACACCCAATGGTGTCCCTTCCACCTCTGCAATGCAGGTAAAGCCTCCGTGACAAATGGCCATCCAGCTTTGGCTTTAAAACCTCCAATGAAGTCTGTTCCACTATTGAACAGCTCTTACTGCCAGAAAGTTCTTCCTAATCTGCTTTCTTGTCATTTGAAGCTGTGGTTTGAGCCCTACCCTCCAGAGCAGCAGAAAACAAACTTGATCCATCTCCCATGTGATAGCCCTTCAGATACTGCAGATGGCTATCCTATCACCTTTCATTCTCCTATTTATCAAGCTAAACATACCCAACTCTTTCAACCATTCCTCATGGTTTCCAGACCCTTGATTCTCTTGGTCAGCCACCTCTGCACACCTTCCAGCTTGTCCATATGCTTCTAACCCTAACCCTAACCCAGCAACTTTGTTGGAGGTTTTTAAACAGAGCTTGGTCAGCGATTCGTTAGCTGTGATCACTGCATTTAAGGGGGCTGGACTAGATGATCCACAAGTCTCTTCCAGCTCTACGGTTCTATGACATACCCTTCAACATCCTGCTGACCAAAATGAGGATGTCCCATTTTGGTCCTGACCAGAGGTGCCTTAGCCATAGAGGCTAGTGGTGCCGCGAACCACGATGCCACGTTCTGGAGGGTGCCAGGGAAGAGGTCCAGGCGGAACCTCCTCCTGCGCCGTCCTTGGCGAGGGAGCCGCTGCTCGTCCCTCCAAAGTGCGCAGTGACGGGCAGGGATTCGCTTTGTGCCGCGTCCCCTCCCTTCGAGTGAGCCTGCTGTTTAGGCAGGCGCTGGGGTTCCTGTGTGCTGGGATTGGCTTCCCCCCTTCCCAACGCTGATGCTTTCCATAAGCTCCGCTTCAGGATTCCTGCTGTTCGGAGTGTGCAGGGAAGCGGAGCTGACAGCAGGCTCTCATGGGGGGGGGCTATGAGATGAGAACTGGGGCGGGAGAGATGGAGGGAATGTCCCTTTTCCCACTCCCCCCCTCCACCTGCTCCTGCTTGTTTCCGAGAAGCGGTGCCTTGCCTCTATGGCTGCCAGGCTCCCGTTAGGTTGTCGCCCACTTGCGTTTTCGCACCTCATCATCATCGGAGATGGCTGCTGCCCTTGAAAGTACCCACCTATGGCAGTGGGTAATCCGTCTCCCTCGTGTGGCTGCTGTTCCCTGAAAACTTCGGCGCACATGTGCACAGCAGTTACCCACAGCTGTCAAAGTGGGAGGGGATCCTGTGTGGAGAGAGGGGGGTAGAGACCTCCTTGCCAGAGGAGCCGTCCTCCAGCTGCTGCCCACCCGGAGGGAAAGGTGGGTGTGGGGAGTGCTGGAGCGATCCTTGCACCACGGTGCCAGATAGGCTTAAGACGGCACTGGTCCTGACCTCGTGAGACTACAAGACCAAAAAACAAGCTCCTTTCAGTCTGGTGCACTGGTGCAAGCCGGTTGACTCATGCCAGGGCACCAGATCAAAAAACAAGACATTCTGGAATCCATTCAGAAGTATTGGCTTCTGTAATTCTGGGATGTCCTGCTTAAATCGGAACTGTTGAATGGTATGCTATGATTCTATGATGCTATATCGTTGCTGCTCTACATTGGCCTGAACTGTGATCCCTTCCTCCCTCCCTCCCTCCCCTTGCACCATTTCTAAACCTTCATAATCCTAACCAGATCCACAAACTCAGTGTGAGAGCCTCACATGTGTTTTTCATAATTAAATGAAGCGAGGGAAAGACTAGAGGGAACGTGTGAAAATGAAGGGCCGGCAGAGCTCTTAAGGAAGTGGATGAACAGAATCTGAGAATGCAAGAGCAGTGGTCTGGAAATCAAAGGACAGGAAAGAAGATTGAATTGAGAGACTTGGGGTTTCCCCTTGGCACTGGTGATGGGACCATCTGCAAGCAATCAGGCTCACCTCAAGCTGACCTCCCCACCACCCAGTTTTCATTTAATCCTTGGCAGCTCTGCTTTGCTTCCCTGGCTTCTTCCTTGCTACCACCCACCCCTTCCCTAGATAGCTGTGAGCCCCATGGGAGAAGTGGCCCAGTCCCAAGATGGGCTCTCAATTCTAGGCTCTCGGTGGCAACAGGAAATGGGCCTCAGAGTGTTGGCCTGAGACAACAGCGCTACAAAACCCAATTCTGCAGGATCAGCTTGACTGGAAATAACTTCCCACTCCACCCACCCCAAAATCTGATCCTAGTGCACCCTAATGACTGAGTGGGCGGTGCATCAGTGGCAGGAAAATAGCTCAAGAGATGAAGTAAATGGCTTGTGAACAATGTTTTCACTCTCTGCTCGCTTGGACAAGCAGCCTTTTACAGCACTGAATTCCATTCGAAGAGACCTTCCAGAAGACTTGCGGTGTTTTTGCAATCGTATTCTCAACCAAGAGCGATATCAGCTCCCCAGCCTCTGGGCCTTTCTGTAGCCAAAACTGCACCAAGTACATAAGAGAGAGGAATCATCCGCAGGGAGGTTTTTTTTTAATAGAAGTATTGAAAAATCTGTAGAAAAAATAACCCAGGGAAGGGAGGGAAGGAAACAAGCCAAATGAGGATTGAGCATGGCTCTTGTTCTGGAAATGGTTTCCCACCCATGTATGAAGCTGCCCTCCTTAGGTATGAAGCTACAGTAAATAACAACAACAAAATATTACTCACACTGGTAGCCTTTAAAAGCAGCATCTGTTCCTTCCAAAAGGCAGCAGCAAGCCTTTGGAAACTGCAGTCCCCACCTCCTCTCTGTTACCCCCACCCCAGCTGCAAAAAAGCAGGCTTCTGTAGCCTCTTTTCCAGCTGCCAAAGTATTTAATTCTGCCTCTGTCCAAGGAGACAGGGAGTGTGCAGGAGCTGGTAGCTTCTGAGGCCACTAAGCAATCCACTTCAGCTTGTTTGTTAACTGTGGCACAAGCCTTGAGAGAAGACCATTTTGAACTCAAACTGGATGTGTCTATTCTTCCTGCAGTCGCACTTCTGTGAGGAATCTAACACTGTTCTTGCAAGAGAGAACCAAGCTCTGTACACACAGATTTTCAAAGAGTTGGAGATGGTGTTGTGGTGTTGTTGCTTGTCATACATATTGTTGGAGGTGGGGTCAGTCTCAGTGATACCCAGGGACACCTTCCAAACCAGTGTTTGTAAGAAGCTTGCTGAACTAGTCAAGCCAGTCCCTTTGTCAAGCCTTAGCTGCTCCACTAAGTACACATCTTAAACAGTGAGCTCTGTTGCCATAGAGACAAATGAGTGAGGCTTTCCCTTCCACATCTGGCTGGATGCCACATCATCCTAGGAAGGGGAGCAACAGGCCAAGAGGCAGCTGTGGTGCTGGGGGTGAGTTTTGGCTGATCCTGGAAGCTGGAGAGAGAGAGATGTATTGCTGTTTGCTGCAGCTTCCCTGGAAACCTTTTGGTAAGCAAGATTTGCTGGGGTGTTAATGCTGTGAGGCTTTCCATCCTGTGCTCAGGTTGCATATATGTGTGCATAAATAAAACCATATATCCTATAGGTACCAGTCTCCACTTACCTTCATTCCAAGGAAACCAAACTCTAGGTAAGCACTGGATAGGTTGGGGTGCATTTCAGGGCCAGCGCGTCCATTTAGACGAACTAGGCAGTTGCCTAGGGCGCCAAAATGGAGGGGGCGCTGGCCAGCCCACCCCCCTCCCGCCGCCGCCCAGTGCCGCTCCACCAGCGGCAGAGTGGCGGGGGAGGGGAAGCAGCCCGAAATCGGGCTTCTCCACAGGGCCGGTGCTAGGGATTGGCAGGGGGGGTGCCAGAAGGTGATCTCGCCTAGGGTGCAAAAAACCCTAGCACCGGCCCTGGTGCATTTTATAATGTATTCATTCTCTCCCCACTCCCTCCCTACAATGGTCTCTGGTGAAACTGTTTTTGCTGGATGGGTTGTAGTGCTAGAAAACCAAAAGTAGCCTCCAGAAATGGGACCAGCATTTCTGCTATAGACATGCATATGCTTTGATATGCACATCACAGGTATTTATTGGATAGTGCCCATGAGGAGTAAAGTTGCTATTTGTTTTCCCCCCACCTCGCTCCTAGGGGCAAGGGTGGAACTGTTTCAAAAACATACATGTAACCTGTCTGTGGAAGGCTTTGAGTTGTGTAGAAATGCTGGCAATAAATAAATGAAAGTATGGAAACAGCTTCAAATGTGAAAGGATGAGTGCTATCCATGTATCAAGGGCCTCTCAGCAATGTCCTGTGGTTCAGCATGTCCTGTAGTTCAGCATTTCCTGCCTATTTTTCTGTTGGGTGAATGAAATTGACTAGACCATTAGCTGCTTTTCACTAGGCCATGGATTTGTAAGGAGCTAAGGCAAAGATGGAAGGGACCCAGGTGGCACTGTGGGTTAAACCACAGAGTCTAGGGCTTGCTGATCAGAAGGTCGGCGGTTTGAATCCCTGCGACGGGGTGAGCTCCCGTTGCTCGGTCCCAGCTCCTGCCCACCTAGCAGTTTGAAAGCACTACAAAGTGCAAGTAGATAAATAGGGACCACTGCGGTGGGAAGGTAAATGGCGTTTCCGTGCGCTGCTCTGGTTCACCAGAACCACATGACCCAGAAGCTGTACGCTGGCTCCCTCAGCCAGTAACACGAGATGAGCCCCACAACCCCAGAGTCGGACACGACTGGACCTAATGGTCAGAGGTCCCTTTACCTTTACCTTTAAGGCAAAGATGAGAAACCTGCTCTCCTCAGATGTTGTTGGACTCCCAACTCTCATCAGCCCCACACCAACATGGTCAATGGTCAGGAATGTTGTAGTCACAGCTTCCCCATCCCTGAGCAAGAGGGAGATAGAATTTAGAATGTGGGTAGCAATTGAAAAGCTACACTTGACTTGGTAGGCTTATCAAGCAGTCAGTACTAGGCTGCAGGAGAGCCGTTAAATGACAATTGTAAGCAGAAAAATGTCTCTTGTTCTTCAAACAAGTGTGACTGGGTTTGGGGCTGCCAACTATTAAACCAGTTGGAGTAGCTGCCCCTTATGATATTGTAATTTTATGATGCTTCGATGGTTTTATTGCACACGTGGTCTTTTTATGAGCTGGTGGTTTATAGATACTCTTATAAATAAATAAAAATAAGGAACACAGTGAAACCAATGAAGATCCAAATTGCTATATGACACCCCCGTTCCTTTAAGTTCAGTTCACCACATTTCTGCAACGGATTTCAATTAAAAAAAGAACCCTCAAGAAAATTTATCAGCATTTCTCCTGATGCATACATTTTTGAAAAATACTTTCCCTAATATAATGCCGTTTTTACTATTATTTTCACTCATCATTTTATTGTATACTTTCCTCTAATATACACACTTATGTGTATGCAGTTTTTGTTTGGAGAACTGCGTTGCAAGTTCTTTATAGAAAAGTGTGGACTTTGCATGGTGTCTGCATTTTGGTCAGCATCCTGCTTTAGGAAGTGCAAACTAGGTAGGTTCAATTGTGCAATTGTGAACGGAGCCAAATTTCTTTCCCCGTCCCTACAGCAGCCTTTAAATGTCCTATAAAAAGTGTGAGCAAAGCATTCAACAATACCATGAGACCTTGGGCATACAAAAAAAATAATGTGCCCTGCTCCTGAGCTATGGCCCCTCCCCAAATGTGGAAGGTCACTGAGGATCCCTTGGTAGGCAATGTCCTGCCAAGCACAAACAGCTGTACAGGCTTCTAGAACTAAGCCAAGAGGAAGGGACGGTCTATAGAGAAGGGGAGTCCTAGAACGGCCTAAAAATCGCTACTGGCTGAAGCTGTTAAAAAAAAAGCGAGAATAAAAGGTGAAGGCTGGTGGCCGGCGGCAGCTACACGGGCCACATGATGAGGTCTGGCGGGCCGGATTAGGCCCACGGGCCTTGTGTTTGACACCCGTGCTATAGACCGTCCCTTCCTCGTCTCTTCTTCCGCGCGACCTTTCGGAGGCGATTGGCTGAGCTCTCGCGAGAGGCGTCTCTTCTTCCGCGCGACCTTTCGGAGGCGATTGGCGGAGCTCTCGCGAGAGGCGCGGCCTTCGAGAGGCCGGCGGCGGGGGTGTGGGGGGGGAGCGAGAGCGGCGCTGGGAGGAGGGGGCGGAGCAGGTGACGGGGCCTGGCGTTGAAGGCCTGGCGGAAGAAGCGGCGGCGGCGAGCTCGGTCAGTGAGTAAAATGGTGGCGCCGGTGGGGGAGAGAGGGTCACCTGTGGGTGGGGAGAAAGGCGGCGGCAACCCGTGAGGGGCATGGGGGCCTTCTCCGTGGCGGGATGCGGTGGCGGCTGAGGGGGAAGCAGCCATTTTGGGGCGGCGTGAGGGGTCCGCCCCAGCCTCGGTGGCGCTGAGCCTGGTGGCGCTGAGGGGTCCGCCCCAGCCTCGACCTGCTCTCGGCGGACGAGAGGAAGGAAGCCCCGAGACGCGGCCGGGAGGAGCGGTGGGCGGGCAGCTCATGTCGCGGGAGACTCTGCTGATGCGGCCGCTTCTTCCTCTTCTTCCTGGGTTTTTTTTCCTTCCCCCCCCCCCAATTGACACGACGCGGCCTCATCTTTGCGCCTGTTTCGGAGGCCAAGCTTTCGGGGTTTCGTTTCTTTTATTGTTGTTATTTATACACTGCTCCCCCGACACGCTCGTTTTTATTTCAAAGAAATGCAAGCTTTCGTGGAGCACTTCTTTTTTAAAAAAAAGGGGGGGGAGGAAAGGGAGAAACTGGATCCGATTCCTGCCTTGCGCGAAACGGATTGTGGCGCCTCTTCTTCACAAGCTTTTTTTCAATAAAATCATTTTTCAATAAATTGTACAATAATTGTACATTTGAATATCTACTTGCCATTATTCTGACTATGTTTCTGCTTTCAATGCTAGTTATTACTTACATTATTACAAAAAACAGTAATAATTGAATGCAGTGACAATAATTTATGATAATAAAGAGTGGACACATAGTCCTACAGATACCTTTGAGGGTGACCAAACTGCTGATGCGGCCCCCGATGAATTTGAGTTTGACACCCCTGTTCTAGAGTATAGACACCTCTCAGGATTTGTGAGCCATTGAATGAATGGACAAGCAACCAGGTTCCCAATTGCCCAGGGGATAGAGGCACTGGAAAGGAAATGTAGATGGGTTTTAGAGCAGTTGAGCAGCTTTGGATTTCCCCAAATAATCCTGGGAATTGTAGTTTGATGAGGGTGCTGATCTATCATGTGGGTTGCAGTTTGATGACAGCTCTGATAATTTCTGCCATTGCTTTCCCGAAAGAATGCTGTGAATTGTAGTTTAAGGAATTCAATGCTCTCCAATTTCCTTTGCTCCAGAGAGCAGGGCTAGAACCAATGAGTTTGAATTGCAAGGAAGCAGATTTCAGGCTAAACATTTGGAGAGACTTCCCAATGGTAAAAGACATCCAAGAGAGGCAGGGGTGATGTAGCTCTCATGTTCCTGCTTTGAGCAGGGGTGGACTAGATGATCTCTGAGTCTCCTTCCAACTCTAAAAATTATTTGATTCTGTAATTTCACAGAGGGAACAGGAACATGCTTCCAATTACCACCTTTGCTGCCACCCATTGCTGAATGGAAGTTGATGCTGTCCTTTTGCTAAATTGGAGGGTGGTGTGTGTGTGTGTGTGTGTGTGTGTGTGTGTGTGTGTGTGTTTGCAATGGAAGTTACTCTTCACCTTTGCATGATGCATTCCAGCCATGCACAAGCCAGATGTTTTTGTAACACACCCAATCACCCCTCCATCCAGGCAAGTGGTGCAAGGATACACTGCAGCCAGGTAAAAGCACTGTTTGAGGGTGCTGAACAAAGACAGCAAGGGCCATGGCCTGGGGAGGAGAGGGGCCAGGCCACAGGGGAAAGCTCCAAAGACTGGTGCTTTAGGGCCCCACTTGGCCCCCATGCCTCAGCCTCCCCAACCTTGCCCCAGCTGCATGATCCTGATCCAGCCATCAGAATGACAGCTTCCCAGTGGGAACAACAGATAGGGGCTTTGCAATATTCTGTTTCAGGAATGGGCAACCTCAGGCCTGGTGGGCAAACCCGCCCTGCAGACCTTTCCAGCTGGACCTCAGGACTCTCCTGTGGCCACATCCCTCCCCAGTCCTGCTCTGCAACCTTACTTTTATAATTTCTGCCTGGCTGGAATGTATCCTTGAACTCTGACAATGTCTCTTGCATGCTTGGAGGGTTGCTCTCTACTGGTCTGCTGGTGGGAGGGGGATGCTAATTTTGTTTCAGTTAGTATGCTGCTGGTTCTGTGCACTTTGTTTGCTGAGGGGGGAAGTATAATGATGCAATGCAACTGTATCAGCACATTTTATTCAACAAATCCCTGTACTGTATGTACTTGAAAATCTAGTGTATTTATTCTTGAAAATCTAATGAACACTTATTTCAAAAAAGTAAAAATAATTAAACCAGTCTATTGTACAAAGGTGGAAATCACATTAAAGGCCATGTCTCCTTTTGTCTCCCCCTCCACCCACCTTTGGCCCCCAGAAGGTTTTCCAAAAAGGAATGCAGCCCTCAGTCTGAAAATGGTTCCCATCCCTGTTCTAGATTTTCTCTGAGGTCTACGATAGGTTTGGGGACCCTTCCAGTCCTCAGTTGTCCACAGTGGGGTCTCTGTCCTGCTCACTCATCCCACATTCAAGCAGGTACTGGTGTCGTGGTTAGAGGGTCAGACCAGGACCTGGCAGACCAGGGTCAAATCCCTATTCAGCCATATGAAGTTCACTGGGTGACCTTGCAGCAGTTACTGCCTCTCTCAGCCTAACCTACCTCACAGGGTTGTTGTGAGGATAAAGTGGGGAGGAGGGGAACCTTGCACACCACCTTGAGATCTTCGGAGAAAAAAGGTGGGATATAAGCTAACTGATTCCTGCATCGCAGGGGATTGGACTAGATGACCCTTGGCTTCCCTCCCAACACTGCCTCTCTATGCTCCTGTGAAATGTAATCAATAGAATAACTAACAGCAAGCAGCTTTCTTTGGAGAGGCTCTAGGGCTCAACTCATCCTCCACTTGCCTGCATGCCTTCTTGGGAGAAATGATAGCACGTCAGCTATGTTGCATCCCTGGAGTCATTACAACAGAAGAAAGAATAGCCTCCAGCCCCAAAGCTGGTTAAAAAAAGAAAGACACAAATATCTAGAACAGTGCAGCTGGCTGGGAGCGTGGAAAGTATGACATGGGATTTTCTTCTCTCCCTGGCACTGTGGACGCCTGTTTCTTACTCTGACCAGGAGGAGGGAAATTAACCCTGCTCTGGAAAAAGGATTGTTCTCATCCAATCTATTTGCAAATAAATCACAACAGTGTGTGTGTGTGTGTGTGTGTGTGTGTGTGTGTGTTCATGATATCTTGCCTGTTCTACAGGGAGCTCAAGGTGGTGTCTGTGCTCTCCACCTCCCCCTTTCTAGCTGCACAACAACCCTTCATGGTAGGCCAAGCTGAGAGACAGTGACTGGCCCCCTAAGGTCACACCCTGTGAGATTCATTTGAAGCCCTGAAGTTGCCCCAGGCCTCCTGGTAGGTTTGGTCATTATTCTCTTACTTCAGTTTTTCTAGCTCTTCAAAATGGGGCAACCAGATCTCTTTGCTTGATTGCAAAGTCACATATTTAGACAGATATGGAAGCATTTGTAAGACGTTTAATTTACTCCAGAGCCTATACTTGGGTAATAGTAAAGGTAAAGGTAAAGGTACCCCTGACAGTTAAGTCCAGTCGCGGACGACTCTGGGGTTGCGGCGCTCATCTCGCTCTATAGGCCGAGGGAGCCGGCGTTTGTCCACAGACAGCTTCCGGGTCATGTGGCCAGCATGACAAAGCCGCTTCTGGCAAACCAGAGGAGCACATGGACATGCTATATTTCTTTCTTTAAAAAAATATTTTTATTGATTTTGTAAGATTTAGAAAAGATAACATCATAATACAATTAATACCAAATATAAAAAGAGAAACAGAAAAAAGAAAAAAATACAGAAGAAGAAGAACAACAACAACAGGTTCTTCTTACATACATCGCTCGTTCTTCACATTATTGGGTGACTTCCCTCACCCTCCATCTGAATTTCATTTCCTTAACATTATTTAGCAGTTTCAATAAACTATCATCCTAGCCTATACACTTCTAAAACATATAATAAACCTATTTCAGAAAATATATAGCAAAAACCTATAGGTGACACTAAATAATACAATATTTCTTCCAGTCTTCCTCCACCATCTCTTCTCCTTGATTACGGAGTTTTCCAGTCAGTTCGGCAAAGTCCATCATCTTCATTTGCCATTCGTCTATTGTTGGTATTTCCTGGGTCTTCCAATTCGCAGCAGTTGTGGCATACAAAAAGAATGTTAAGTCTCTTGGGTATTTCTTCGTCTACCATCCCCAGTGAAAAGGCTTCTGGTTTCTTAATAAAAGTGTATTTTAACACTTTTTTCATCTCATTATAAATCTTTTCCCAGAAGTCTTTTACTTTGAGGCACGTCCACCACATGTGCTAAAAGGTCCCTTCTTGTTGTTTACATTTCCAACATCTGTTATCAGATGTACAATACATTTTTGCAAGTTTTACAGGTGTTAAATACCATCTATACATCATCTTCATTATGTTTTCTCTCAGAACACTACATGCAGTAAATTTAACTCCTTTTTTCCACAATTTCTCCCAATCTTTTAACATAATATTGTGCACCACATCCTTCGCCCAATCTATCATTACAGATTTCCCTTGTTCATCCTTCGTATGCCATTCCAACAATAAATTATACATTTTGGAAAGATTTTTTATCTTTGTATCCAACAATTCTGTTTCCAGTTTGGATTTTTCTGATTGAAAACCAAAAATTTTATTATCCATTTTGAACACTTCATTAATCTGATGATATTGCAACCAATCACTTAAATTATCTTTAAGTTGATCATAGGACTCCAATTTAAATTTATTATCAACTTCTATTAAGAGATCACTATATTTCAACTACTTAGTTTCCATATTTAACCTTTAAGAGCTTTAGCCTCTAATGGCAAAATCCACCTAGGTGTTTCTCTTTCTAATAAATCTTTATATCACATCCATACATTGTACAGTGATTTTCTGATTATGTGATTTTTAAAACTACTATGAGCCTATATCTTGTTATACCATAAGCATGCATGCCAACCTTCCAAATCTAAAAGATCCATGTTTTCCAGCACAAACCATTCTTTAAGCCAGCAAAAGAAAGCAGCTTCAAAATAGATTTTTAAATCTGGCAGAGAGAAGCCCCCTCTTTCCTTAATATCTGTTAAAAGTTAATATTTAATTAGTAGACCTGGCCATGCGTTGCTGTGGCTCATTTTGTGGAAACAGCCCTGAGACTCCCCCATCACCTGTTGTTTTTTCCTCTCCCGTTCCCCCCTCCCTGTCCTCTCTTGTCGCGGACTCTCTCTTTTTAGTTTGTGCGTGGCTTCCCTCTGACAACCCCCCTCCCTCCCTCTCCTCTTTCCTCCTGGGCTGCCTGACCCCCCCCCCACTGGAAGGAGACACCATTTTTGCTTCCCTCCCCACAGTCTCTCCATTTGAAATGCTGCCTGCCTCCGGTAAAAATGCTAGCTCCGCCGCCCCCGCACACACAACCCCGCTTTCGCCTACCAAAGTTGGGTTGGTTCTCCAGAACCAGTAATGGTGTCCAGCATGCTTTCAGCTTTGCTACGTTCCCCTATCAGTTTCTGGGCTGTTAGCAGAGCAATTTTTGCTATTTCAGAGTCACTCACGTAGCAGGAAGATGGTCTGTGTGTAAAGGAGCTGCAGCAATAAATCTCTCAGGAGCCGGCTTCTTCCTTATGTAGAAGTTTTATTATTTACAGCACAAACGACCCGGCATGGCTAACTCCCGGCAGAGCAGAACCGAAAGAGAAAGCGTCCCAAACGCTGACTCACAGAAAAACAGCACGTCATGTGATCAGAGCAGTTTTAACCCTGTAAGCTCTGAAATATATCACAGCCTGTGGTCTTTGACGTCCACTGGAGGGCGCTTTTTTGCACAAATTCACGGATTTACCTGGGGAAAGTGTGGTATTTTTGCAATCTAGGTACATAAGAACCTTCCCATAATGGCCAAGGAATGTTGCGTCCAAATTTAAAGGCAATCGGTCAAGTGGTTACGGAGCATTGCGGCTACATCAAACGACCCATCTTGAACGTGTATATATATATATATATATATATATATATATATATATATATATATATTCTGGGTTTCTTCCCCTGTAAGATAAATTTTGAAAGTACCTATTGCCATTCCTTAAAACACTTCATATTATCAATGATAGGTAACACTTGGAATAAAAGCAACATTTTTGGCAAAACATTCATCATTACAGCAGATATTCAACCCATAAGTGTTAACTTCAAATTAGACCATATATCTAAATCTCTCTTAATTTCATTCCTTTTTTAAAAAAATATAAAAAAGCTTTATTTTATTATTCGTCAATACAACTATTAATACATTCACATATTACAAACAAAATAAACTAACATTCACTCATTATTACATTCACTCATTATTACAAACAAAATAAACTAACATTCAATCATTTACAGAAAAACAACAACAACAACAACAACAACAAAAACAACAGATAAAGAACAGAAACGAAAAGAAAAAACAAACTCGACCAGTCTTCCCTTGCATCCTTACATCTGTTTTCCCCACCACCTTTCAACACCCCCCTCACCCTGTGCTTGACTTCCAGTCAACTCAGCTGCAGTTCATTTCCACTTATCTTTTTTTCTTTCAACACACTGTTATTCCCATTTCTTATTTCTTTACAATTCTTTACAATTCTCCTATATTATTCAGCTTGTTTAGTATCTAATATTTATAACGGAACCTGTTTATTACAATAGGAGATCCAACTTTTCAACATAATTTTGTAAGTACCCTTTGAACGCTTTCCAGTTTTTTTCTGTCTTTTCTCTTGTGGTCCTTCCAATTTCTTCCATTGTTTTGGATATATTGTAATATTCTAAAAGTTTGGCAAGCCATTCCATTTTTGTTGGAATTACCCCGCTTTTCCAATTTTTCGCTATCAGTAGCCTTGCGGCTACTGTTGCGTATAGATATAATATTCCTTTAGGCTTCTTGGGACTATTCCCAGTAGAAAACCTTCTGCTGTTTTTTTGAATGAGTGCCTAAACATTTTTTTCATCTCATTGTATATCATATCCCAAAATTGTGCTATATCCAAGCAATTCCACCATATGTGCATCATGGTACCTTTCCCAGCGTTGCATCGCCAGCAGATATCTCCGCAGTTTTTATTCATTTTGGCTATTTTTTCCGGTGTTAAATACCATCTGTGTTGCATTTTTAAATAATTTTCTTTCAATATATTACATCTGGTAAAATTCATATCTTCTTTCCATAATTTTTCCCATTGTTCGAACATAATATTTTTCCCAATATCTTGTGCCCATTTAATCATAGATGCTTTGACTAATTCGTCTTTTGTTTCCCACTCTAATAATAGATCGTATAATTTAGATATATTTTTGATGTTTCTTGTATTAAATATTTACTAAATTTAGAACTTTCTTTTTCGAATCCTACTTTCTTGTCTTTTTGTAATCTATATTTAATTTGAGTATATTGAAACCAATCTGTGATATACGCTTTGATTTCTGCATAATCTTTTAGTTTGAGTACACCATTTTCTTCCTCTAATACATCTTTATAGGTAATCCAATTCTCTTTCATGTTCCATTTTTTCACTGCTACGATCTCTGCTGGCGACGCCCACCATGGTGTTTTGGGCTCTAGGATTCTTTTATGTTTTTCCCAGAATTTGTATATAGATTTTCTAATTATATGCCCTAGGAAGCCTTTATGTACTTTAACTTTTTCATCAACTAAATAGGCATGCCATCCAAACCTCGTCTCCACTCCTTCTAGATCCAATACATCCGAATCCTCTAATTTAATCCATTCCTTTAGCCAGGTCAGACCCACCGCATCATGATATAATTCCAAATCGGGGAGGCTGAATCCACCTCTTTCCTTCTTATCAATCATAATTTTATACTTTATCCTCGTTTCCCCCCCGGACCAAATAAATGTTGCTAAATCCTTTTTCCAATTTTTGAAACATTTTTCTCCTCCTAATATTGGGATACATTGGAATAAGAACATCATCTTTGGTAAGATATTCATTTTTATTACTGATATTCTCCCTAATAGAGATAAATTTAGTTTATCCCATACTGATAGATCTTTTTTAATTTCTTTCCATATTTTCCCATAATTTTCTTCAATTAAATCCATAGTATTTGTTGTTATATTAATTCCCAAATATCTTATTTTTTTTAATTCCCAATCCTGTGATTTCTTGTAGTTCCACTTTATCTTTTTCTTCCATATTTTTCACTAATATTTTTGTTTTCCCATAATTTAATTTGAAACCTGCTAGTCTACCATATTCATTCATACATTCTAGTATTCTGGGTACACATTGCAGAGGATTTTCCGTTGTTATCATGATGTCATCTGCATAAGCCCTCAACTTATATCTTTTGATACCCACTGCTATGCCTCTTATTTGATTATCCAATCTTATTTTCTTTAGCAGAGTCTCTAATACCATTATAAATAGCATTGGAGATAGGGGGCATCCTTGTCTTGTACCTTTTGATATGTTAATCTCTTCACCCATCTCTCCATTAATTATTATTTTTGCCTTTTGTTTATTATATATTGCATTTATACCTTTTTGGAATTTTTCGCCAAAATTCAATTCTTCTATTAATTTCCCCATAAATTCCCATGAAATTTTATCAAATGCTTTTTCTGCATCAATTGAAATCAAAGCTGCTTGTTTGTCAGTTCTAATTTGTAAGTATTCTATTCTAATATTATCTTTAATGTGCCTTCCCTCCACGAATCCAGCCTGATTTTTATGTACTATTTTTCCTATTATTTTCTTTAACCTATTAGCCAATAATCCTGCATATATTTTATAATCTGAATTTAATAACGAAATTGGTCTATAATTTGAGATAGATTCCAAATCCGTGCCTTGTTTCGGTAACAATGCTATATACGCCTGGGTCCAAGAGTCCGGAATGTTCCCCTTCTCCAATGCTTCCTCCATTACTTCTTTTAATGGTTCGATTATTTCCTCTGCCAGTTCTTTATAATATTCTGATGGTATGCCATCTGGGCCTGGTGACTTTCCTATTTTGGTCTTTTGAATTATTTCCTTGATTTCTGCAGTTGATATTGGTTCATTAAGTAATTTATAGTCTTCTTCTTCTATTCCTGTTAATTTATTTTCCTTTATATATTTCTCTATATCCTCTTTTAAGACTTCATCTTTCTGATATAATTTTTTATAATATTCTCCAAATTCTTTTTTGATTTCTGCTATATCCTTTAATGTTCTTTCTCCTATTCTTATTTTATTTATTAATTTTTCACTTCTTCGCTTTTTTAATTGCCAGGCAAGTACCTTGCCTGGTTTATTTGCCCATCCGAAATTTCTATATTTCCAAAATTTTATTTGTTGTTCTACCTCTTGTTCTATAATTCTATTGTATTCTGTTCTCAATATTTTAATTTCCTCATTTAATTTCCTCATTTAATATTTTTACTCACATAGGCTAATTTTTCTTTCCTCCTAATTTCTTCTAAAAGTTCTTTTTTTTCTTTTCTTTATTCTTATATATTATTGAGTTTTGTTGTATGAAATACCCTCTGACGACTGCTTTCCCAGCATCCCACACTGTTTTGATATCTATTCCTTTCTTCCAATTATTTTCAAAATATTCTTTTAATAACTTTTTAGCTCCTTGGATCACACCTTGATTTTTTAGCAAAAAAACATTCATTCTCCACCTTTTGTTTCCCTTCCTCTCTCTTCCCTTAAGTGTTAATGATACTGGGTTGTGATCAGTAAGTGTTCTTGGTATTATTTCCGCTTTCTCTGTGTTTAATGTCATGTCTTTTGTTACCCATATCCCGTCGATTCTGCTGTGAGATTTGTTGGGATCTGAGAAATAAGTAAATTCCTTTTCCACAGGGTGTTTATGTCTCCATATATCAACTAAATCAAAAATCTTCACCATTTCCACAAAACTTTTTGGTAGCTTCCCTTCATTTCCCCCCTCACTTTCTGCAATCTGTCCAGTTCCGGTTCCATTACTCCATTCAGGTCTCCTAGCAGGATAATTTTCATATCTATATATTCCATTAACAGAGATCTTACTTTGGCATAGAATTCAGATTTCCCATTATTTGGCCCATAGATACCAGCAATTACAATTGATTCTCCTTCTAATATTATTTTAACAATCACTATCCTCCCTTCTTCATCCTCATATAATAGTTTGGGTTCATACTTACTTTTAACATATATTACAACCCCCCTCCTTTTTTTAACATCAGATGAGATGAATTCTTCCCCTAGCCTTGGCTTTACCAATACTCTCTTATGTTTAATATTAACATGTGTCTCTTGCAGACAGATTAAATCCCACTTTTGCTTATCTAGAATGTGTTCTATTTTTTGTCTTTTCCTCCTATTGTTTAAACCATTTACATTCCAAGATAACAATTTAAATTTCATTCTTTATTATTTAAAAACTTGTAAAATCAATAGAAAGACTTTAAGCTTTCTATGATGGTAAAAGAAGTGAGTTTTGTGTTAATTTTTGGTCTGGTTATTACCCCTGGCACAGTTCTTTATCCTTCCACCTTTTGGTCGGCTCCTTCTTCTTCCTCTGATAGTTCTCCCTTTTTCCTTTCATCCGTTCTTCCTTCACTTTTCCCTCCTCCCAGTTCTTCATGGTACTTCCTCCAGAATATATCCGCTTCCTCAAATGTCTCAAATCGTCTTCTTCTTCCTTTAAAGTTGAAAGAGATCCCCACTGGATATTCCCATCTGAATGATATTGATTTTGTCATTAGTGCTTTTGTTAAGAATTGGAATTGCTGTCTCTTTTTCCTCAGCCTTGGTGGGATTTCTTTCATGATTATTATTTCTTTTTGAGCTATCATTAATTTATTCTTACTCTTTGTTTGAAGAATCTTATCTCTCATCCAGTTTGATGTGAATTCAATAATACAATCCGCTGGCCATTTGTTCATTTTAGCTTTCCTGGAGTTCACCCTGAAGATTTTCTCTGTCTGTTCTATTATGTCTTTTTCTTCCAGATGTAGCCACTTTGCTAAGATATCAATCATTTTCTTCCAAATATCTTCCTTCTCCTCCTCTGGAATATTTCTAAATCTCAAGGTCTTCTCTTTGATCTGCATCTGTATCATTGATAACGCATCCCCAGTAGCTTCCTGGATTATTTTTTGGTCCTCCAGCTCTTTTTTCAGTCTATCTATTTCTTTTCTATATTCCCTTTGTTCTTTACTGAGTTTTTTCACCACCTCTTCCATTTGCTGATTTTTGTTCTTTAATTCTTGCACTTTTTTATCTGTCTCCTTCATTCCTTCCAACACTTCTGATAATTTCTCCTTTATTTCTTCATTTTCCTTCTCATTTTTTTCCATTGTACTTTCTAATTTTCCTAATTTCCCATCAATTATATTAATTTTTTCGTCCAATCCTTTTTTCATTTCTCCAATGTCCCCCTTCAGGCTCATAATGAGTTCTCTCAAGTCCATTTCCTGCTCCAAGCCTGAATTCCTTCTTTGTTGTTGACTTAGAATTCCAGTCTGTTTCCTGACTCCTTGAGACATTTTACGTTCTTTTTCCGACCACCAGGTGTCCCTCTGTCACTTTTAAATTCTTTCCTAGTTGTCCTTCTTACTCTGTCCAGTGGGTGTCGCTGTGCTCTTTGTTTCCAGTCAGCCAGTGTCCTCCTTTCTCTAGCTTGCTTCCGCTCTTTGTCTTTGTTACTTCCTTCTTCTTGGTGGAAGCTCAGCTTTTTCAGACCATCGTCGCCATCTTTTTTGCTTTGTCCTCCTTCTTTCCCCCACAGCGATCCTTTTTCCCTTGTCCTTGCCTTCCCTTCATAGATCTGCGTTTTATTTCAGAGCAGCTGCTTCACGCTCCTCCCTCCCAATCGCCAACTGCCTGCACCACTCTGCTTCGTTTGGTTTCAAGTCCGTTTCGGTTAGTGTGCTTTAAACAGAGTTAATTACAGTCTGAGTGACTTCTTTACGTTCTCTTTTTATTCCTTCTATTCTTCTTCTGTTTTCCTATTTATTTGTGGTAGCGCTATTTTCCCCTCCGCTGCTTTTTTCTCTCCCTTTTTCCTTTTACTACAGTTCACTCTGCGGAGGGTTTTTCCCTTTTATGTTCTCGTTCCTCCTTTCTTCCCTTCTATTTCAATCCTTTCCCACCGCCACCACTTTATGTTAGTTTTGATATAAAAATAGAAATTTCACTGTCTTATCGCTGCTTCGGTAACATGAGGCTTTCTGCCGGACTGCGTGTTGTTCTTCTCTGTGCCTTGGTTCCCCCCCCCACCTCAGCCGTTTTATCTGGCGAGGGGTGCCGGGATCCCGAATGGCACTGCCGAAGTTCCTTTAGCTTGGGCTTCCTTCCAAGCCTTCTGGGGGTCGTTTTAGCCTAACGTACCCCCCCAGACTGGCGTACACCCCGACTTGCTAACTGCAGTCGGAGCTCACCCATCGCAGCTGCAGTGAAATCGGAAGTCCCCAATTTCATTCCATAACTTAACAAAATTATCTTTATACAGATTCAGATTTTTCACAGTCATATTCACACCAAGGTATTTCACCTTTTTACTCTAACCCTAACCCTAACCCTAACCCTTTTTAGCAAAACTTAAACCAGTCATCTCCTCTATCCACCATAAGATTTTTACCTAATATTTTGGTTTTACTCTTGTTCAGTCTAAAACCTGCAAATTGTCCGAAATCTTGTATAAGTTCCAGTGCTTTACTTGCACTGGATTCTGGATCCTGCAATGTCAGCACTAGGTCATCAGCAAAGGCCTTCAATTTATACTGTTTTGACCCTACCACAATACCTTTTACTTCTTCATTTTCTCTTAACATATTCAGCAATACCTCCAGGACCGAGATAAATAAGAGGGGGGGAAGTGGGCACTCTTGCCTGGTTCCTTTCTCTATTCTTAATTCCTCTGATATCACATTATTCACAATGAGTTTAGCTTTTAGTTCCAAATAAATTGCATTAATAGCATTAAAAAAAATTGACCAAATTTATTATCTAAATTTTGTTTCATAAAACTCCAAGAAACATTGTCGAAGGCTGGAAACACTTTATTTCTAGCCCGAGATGACCCTGGAGAGGACAAAACTTTGCGGCTACAACCAAAAAGCCACAAAGTTTGCAAAACAAAGAGAATTCCATAAACTCCCATAGACTTTTTTCTTCCTGTATCTTCTTTATTAATCCAATTCTTTAAAACTCCATTACAACCACTGTCCAACATTAAACTACAAGTGTCATTCCAGCCCTACTAATAATTTTAATTGTTTAAGATAAATTATATATTTTCCCCATTCCTTATTGAAATTTTGGTATTCCTGGTTTCTAATTCTCCTGGTCATTTTTGCCATCTCAGCATATACATCAGTTTAATCTGCCATTCTTGGTACTATGGTACTATGTCTTTACATCTCTGGGATAGTAAAATCCGGGCAGCATTGGTCGCAGGGAGGCTGCACATTCATGTGGCAAAATGTGCCTGTGCGCAAGCTTCCTATGGGGTTGCAGTGTGGCATAATGTACTTTCTGTGTGCCACATCTGAAGCACTTCTGAATCTCTGGACTTGTTTGGGCTGTTAATGGCAAAATCCCATGCCGTCCAAAAGAGCACTGGCTGACTAGCTGAGAGCATATCTTGCGAACGCATTCAAGGCATGTTACCTGCTATAGGTTGGGTGGGTTAGGGTTCAAAAATCCCTCTGAAAGACTGGGTGTTAGCAACCGAAGCAAGGCCAAGCATTGGAAAGTTCCTGTGCAGCTTCTGCTTTTCCAGAGAGCAAGGAGGAGCAGGACTCAGCAAACAGACAGGCAGGAATTTGGATCTATGAGGACATGCAGAAAGTCAAAAAGAAAGTAAGCCAACTTTGCCCAGTCTAGGCAAGATGATAGTGTAATCTCTGATCTTTTCAGACAAAGGCTTGCTCCAAAGATGTAAATGGGTGTGGGGGTGTTCCGATCGTCTGTTCAACCCATTACTCACTCTGCTTCCCGGGAAATTATATCAACTTCTATGCTGTTTTTGTAGATGCTTGATAGTATCAGAAGTCTTGATTTCATGTGGTTTCATATAGGATCTGGGATGTTGGCAGAGATGCAGAGGATTGTATATATTAAAAACCCTCAACCCAAATCCTCCCTCAATTTATGAGATTGGTGTCATAAAAGATGGGGTGTTCTGATCGTATGCCCTTTAGCTGGAAATGTAAATGCTATTAATTGCTTAGCCAAAGAACAAAATGTGTTTGTTGTTGTTGTTGTTGTTGTTGTTTGAATTTCTGTACTGCCCTATACCTGCAGGTCTTAGGGCGGTTCACAGAATAAAATCAGAATATAAAACCCCAAAATACATATCAAAATAAAAACAACAACAACCCAATAACCCACCACCCATAGGACAACATAGGACAAGGGGCATAGGACAACAATCAAATCAAGCAAATACCTGGTTAAAAAGGAACATTTTTGCCTGGCGCCTAAAGGCATATAATGAAGGCACCAGGAGAACCTCCCTGGGGAGATCGTTCCACAATTGGGGAACCACTGCAGAGAAGGCCCGTTCTCATATTGCCACCATCCAGACCTCTTGATGAGGAGACACTTGAAGATGAGGCCTCAGAAGATGAATGCAGAGTCTGGGATGGTTTATATGGAGAGAGGCAGTTCTTGAGGTATTGTGGTCCTGGGCCGTTTCATCCTGTCTTTGAATAATGAATATAAATGCAGCAATATTACATTTGGTTCATTATGTGGTGGGGTTGACAACGTGTGTGAGAGGGAAGGAAATCCTTCCTCTGAAACAAAATCTGTTGTGTAGAAGCAACAGTACATTTTCAGGTTCCAGAGCTCATTAAGGCAACCTCTGTAGCCACACATGCCATAGAGAGTCCAAAAATGCTTGCAACCTGTGGCCCTTCTGGTGTTGTTGGACTACAAGAACATAAGAAGAGCTTGCTAGATCAGATCAAGGTCCATGGTTCAGCTATGGAACTCCCTCAGGAGGCAGTGCTGGCCACCAACTAGAGGTAAAAGGTAAAGGTAAAGGACTTCTGGACGGTTGCAGCGCTCATCTCACTTTCAGACAGAGCCGTCTCATCCATTGGGGCTGGTGGCGCGGCGCGCCAGGGCGCAATGGCCTGGAGGGCGCCTCCGTTCTCCAGCCCCGCTGGCA
Organism: Lacerta agilis; assembly: GCF_009819535.1. NCBI lineage: Eukaryota > Metazoa > Chordata > Lepidosauria > Squamata > Lacertidae > Lacerta > Lacerta agilis. The sequence goes on from NC_046324.1 coordinate 150,565, forward strand.
GCGCCTGCCGGCAGCGCCCTCTGACTCCCGGCAAGGGAGCTGGCCAGCCACGCCACGCCACGCCCTCTGGCTGCCCAGCAGAGCACAGAAGCACAGCTCTGCGCGCCCTTCCAGCGCTTCCGGGACGGGAGGCGAGGGCGGCCGGCTCGCGCTCCCGCGCGCAGCCGGGTGGCGCGGCGCAGCCGGGCAGCTCGCGCTCCGCGCGCAGCCGGCCGCCCACCCGATGGAGCACAAGCTGCCCAGCCGCGCCGCCCGGCTGCGCCGCGCCATCCGGATGCGCGCGGGAGCGCGAGCCGGCCGCCCTCTCCTCCCGTCCCGGAAGCGCTGGAAGGGCGCGCAGAGCCCTGCGCCGCTCCAGCGCCACACCCCTCATCCCCCGCTCGCCCACCCCCCTCCCAAGGGGCGGCAAGCGCGGGAGGGAGGCGGCGGAGAGGCGGCATGGCGGGGGCGCCGGAGGGATAGCCGCGCCAGGGCGGCAGATCCCCTTAAGACGGCTCTGCTTTCAGACCAAGGCGTTTGTCCACAGACAGCTTTCTGGGTCATGTGGCCAGCATGACTAAACCGCTTCTGGTGCAATGGAACACCATGAACAAAGCCAAAGTGCACAGAAACATAGCTTACCTGCCCGCTGCAGCGGTACCTATTTATCTACTTGCACTGGCGTGGGTTGGTATGCAGGTGGTGCTATGGTCTAAACCACTGAGACTCTTGGGCTTGCCAATCAGAAGGTTGGTGGTTCAAATTCCTGCAATGGGGTGAGCTCCCGTTGCTCTGTCCCAGCTCGTGCCAGTGGCTTTAGAAAGAGACATTCGCAGTGGCAATGGTCTGCCTCCACAGTTGCTGGAAACCACAAGAGGGGAGAAGGCTCTTGTGCTTGAATCCTGTGTGCAGGTTTCCCACATGTACAGGGCTGCCCACTGTAAGGATACTGGACTAGATGGGCCCCTGGCCAGTTCCAGCAGGCTCCTCTTACATTTTCATGTTCTTATCTAGTCCAGCATCCTGTTCTCACAATGGCCAACTAGAAGCTAATGGAAGCCTGCAACCAGGAATTGCATGCAATGCATCTGCTCTGCCCTCCAGCATCCCTCTGACTTAGCATCACCATCACCGACAGGGATTGCACAGGATATCTGATTGTTTGGTGTCGTGCCTCTCCTTGGAGATGACTTATATAATTTTGTTGCTGCGGCCTGCCACTTTCCTCTCAGCACAACGGATACCACTGTCAGGAAAGACGATCCAGTGGAGTGGGAGACATAGAAAAGCAGCCCCAAGAGCTTCCCTGTTCTGCCTCTTCATGCCACATCAAGGAACTGGGTCAGGAAGATAAGGATAATATTACAGAGAAGAAGTGTGCATGCACACGAAAGCTCATACCAAGAACAAACTTAAGTTGGTCTCTAAGGTACTACTGGAAGGATTTTTTTAAAATTTATTTATTTTATTACAGAGAGAGTGGTCCATCCTCAGGAACAACTGTGCTGACAGTGTCATGTTCTGGCTGAACACCAGGCTGAGTGACTACAAATGGCCCATTTAAAGGATCCAATTCAGGGCCGGCATGTCCATTTAGGCGAACTAGGCAGTTGCCTAGGGCGCCAAAATGGAGGGGGCGCTAGCCAGCCTGCCCCCCGCTGCCACCCAGTGCTGCTCCGCCAGCGGCAGAGTGGCGGGGGAGGGGGGAGCAGCCCAAAATCAGGCTTCTCTGCCCCCTCCGCCAGCGGCAGAGTGGCGGGGGAGGGGGAGCAGCCCGAAATTGGGCTTCTCCGCAGAGCTGGTGCTAGGGATTGGCGGGGGGCGTCAGAAGGTGATCTCGCCTAGAGCGCAAAAAACCCTAGCACCGGCCCTGATCCAGTTTGCTGGATCAGGGCCGGTGCTAGTGGGGGGGGAGGGGACGGACCCCAAAGCAGGGGCAGCAGCATTAGCTGCTGGAGCATCTCAGCTCAAGGTGTGGTGAACAGGTACCATCCTGTTAACAGTAACTTTGTGAGGGAGGGTGGGCTTGGACAAATGCCTGCTACTTCTATGCCTACCCACATTTCTTCCTCCTCCATCCAGGCAGTCAAGAGGCATTTTCACAGTTCAAGGACACCTTCCAGGCAGATTAAGCGCTTGAGGATTTTGCAGAGCAGACTTGGGGCAGAGTTTCAAGGGCCGGCCTGCGAGGTTCTGGGCCATATATCACTTCTCGGCCTGAGCTTCCCCACCCCCTGCTCCAACTTAAAATCCCTTTCATCTAGCCTACATATGGGGAAGCTGTGCCCTTCTAGGTGTCAGACCTCAGATCCCAACAACCCAGCAGGCCAAGGATCAGGGAGGTGGCAGCTGTGGTCCTAACATCCAGAGAGCCAGGGGTCCCACCACCCCTTCCCTAATTCATGATGTGCCTGGGCTCTCTGGAATCTCCATCTGTGAAATGCACTCCTTTCTTCTTATGTCTTGAAATTAGGCAAGGTCTGGCTTTTGTCAGCTTAGGGTTTCTCCACATTTCCTCTTGTGCTTTCCCCATGGAAAACCACTCTTGAGCACACAGTCAGAACAAATGGCCATTGGGGTTCTCCTCAGGTTGCCATTTGTTCCACTCTATCACTAAACAGTGGGTTTTCCCTGTTAGGCAAGGGGAAAACCTTTTGGGCCAGTGCTTTCTAGGCACAGCAGAAGCAGAACGCTGGATGAGCCCTTAGTCAGTTAACAAACTTATTTCATTGCAAGCTAAACTGCAATGAAGCCGGAGGGAGATTGAGAGGGATATTGAACAGTTAACATTCCCATCTAGTGTTTTTAATTGGTATTGCAAGGTTTCGGGTGCCTTGATATTCATGGCCGTTTTTTAAAAAATTGAAAATAATTGGGGAGCAAGGATCGCAAATATCCAGTGGCATAGCAGCTCAACATCAAAAAAACTAAGATCATGGCCACTGGTCCCATCACCTCCTGGCAAATAGAAGGGGAATAAATGGAGGCAGTGAGAGATTTCACTTTCTTGGGTTCCATGATCACTGCAGATGGTGACAGCAGTCACGAAATTAGAAGACGCCTGCTTCTTGGGAGAAAAGCAATGACAAACCTAGACAGCATCTTAAAAAGCAGAGACATCACCTTGCCGACAAAGGTCCGTATAGTTAAAGCTATGGTTTTCCCAGTAGTAATGTACGGAAGTGAGAGCTGGACCATAAAGAAGGCTGATCGCCGAAGAATTGATGCTTTTGAATTATGGTGCTGGAGGAGACTCTTGAGAGTCCCATGGACTGCAAGAAGATCAAACCTATCCATTCTCAAAGAAATCAGCCCTGAGTGCTCACTAGAAGGACAGATCCTGAAGTTGAGGCTCCAGTACTTTGGCCACCTCATGTGAAGAGAAGACTCCCTAGAAAAGACCCTGATGTTGGGAAAGATGGAGGGCACAAGGAGAAGGGGACGACAGAGGATGAGATGGTTGGACAGTGTTCTCGAAGCTACTAACATGAGTTTGGCCAAACTGCGAGAGGCAGTGAAGGATAGGCGTGCCTGGCGTGCTCTGGTCCATGGGGTCACGAAGAGTCGGACACGACTGAACGACTGAACAACAACAACATAGCAGGGGGAGCAGGGGGACTGTGGCCCCAGGCACAAAATTCTGTGGGGGTGCAACCTGGTGCCCCCACGCAGGCACCAGCTTCCATGGGGATCCCTGCAGCCCACACCCATGGTAACTGGGCACAGACGGAGGGAAATGGGCAATGGGTGACCCCAGCACAGCCTGGCCTGGTGCTCTTCTCCACGGGCATCAGGAGGTTTCACCCACCAAAGGCTGTGTTGGCTGGCCAGGCTCCCCCCTGCTTGGGTCGGGGGGGGTGGCGGCGCTCCAGTGGCATTGGTGGTTTGCCTGCCCCGGGTGCCACAACCCATGCTATGGTGCTGCAGATATCTACTGCTGGAAATCCAAACCCTGTAGAAAGAATATTGTTATGTATTGAAGTTCTCACCCTAGGCCACTAGGGGTGTGTGTATATAGTTCATTCTACTGCAGTTTTCACTCAGGTCCGCATATGCAAAAGAGGAATTGTAAAGTGACGTTCAGGGATTGGGTAACTGCAGAAAGTTGTTACTGTTGCATTGTAGCTGAGTTCTATATAAGCAGGCTGCTGAGGCCTTCAGTTCACTTCTGTTCCAGCCTGAGAATAAACAAGAGCTGTTTGGAAATCACTGTGTCGTCTGCTGTGTCCACCCACAACCTAACAAATATGGTGACACTTACCTATAAGGAAACATGCATAGGATCATGCAGAAAACTTGTTAACTGTAAGTAAATCTCCTGGGCAGCCTTGCACTGTTTTTAGGCTTCTTTAAGTGGCTTGCTGTGAAACTGCAGTGCCTGCGTATAGCTAGGGAGGGGGGTATTTGCCACCCCCGAAATCAAGTAAATAAATAAAAATACTTAACTAAAAGTAGAAATTGTAGAAAGAATTTGACAGGTTTTTCTGAGTACTTGGAGTCAAAAGATTTTTTTTTAAAAAAAACTGTTGTTGAGACATTTCATTCTGAATCTACTAGACTGAGCCAGACAGAGGAAGTGGTAGGTGGGTGTCCTGCCCTCCCCACACCCATCCTGCCATGTGTGGAAGTGCTGCTCCTTCTGGAGAGCCAGTGTGATGTAGTGGTTAAGAGCGGTAGACTCGTAATCTGGGGAACCAGGTTTGCGTCTCCGCTCCTCCACATGCAGCTGCTGGGTGACCTTGGGCTAGTCACACTTCTCTGAAGTCTCTCAGCCCCACTCACCTCACAGAGTGTTTGTTGTGGGGGAGGAAGGGAAAGGAGATTGTGAGCCGCTTTGAGACTCCTTCGGGTAGTGAAAAGCGGGATATCAAATCCAAACTCTTCTTCTTCTTCTTCTCCTCCTCAATATGTTTAGTTTTCCTCAGAAAGCTACAATTCCCAAGGTTCCCTAAGCATGGGTGTAGCAGCCCCCCCCCCCCCCGGTGAACAATAACCCCAAGACTTTCAGCTTTTATAGTCTTAAAAAGAGTAAGTTGCTAGCATTTTAAAACCTGAGATATGAGGCAAAATGTACAGGCACTATTCTTTGGGGCCCCCTTTCTGAGGCCAAATGCCAGTAGCAGGCAGGTCCACAAGCAAAATTGGGTGTGGTTCTAGAGGTACATTTTAAGAACTGACTCCAGCTACAAAGAGGGCCCCTGGGGAGGCCTGAGGAACATCAGCTGCAGGTGCTGGAGAACCTGCTCCCTGCTTGGAAGGCATTTTCCATCTGGCCTGGGAGGGGGGCCCTGGTCTCACTCCAGCTACAGACAGCTGGAACAAACTCTTGGGTTGGGGCAGTGTCTAGGGGTTCCTGTTGTGGGCTCTGTTGTTGGTTTTACTGCCCTTGCTGTTTAAAATGGTTTTTAAATAACTTTTAATCTATGGGTGTTATAATTTAGGGTTTTTTGTTGTTTTAAATAAAAGGGCATAGGAGATGTGTGGGTAGAGAGGAGCTGGGGAGAGTGGGGGGCAATCACAGTGGTTCAGAATAGGGTGAGGCATGGTGGGGCAGGCCAGGTAAGGGGCACACAGCCCAGGCAGGCAGTGACTCAGGCACCGTTAGTCAGCAGTTCCCAAGAGCGGATGAATGGGAGGTGGCCTGCTCTTGATGGGGTCACACTACCTCCAAAGGAGGAGCTTGGGGGTATTTCTGGATCCATTGCTGTAAGTTTGAGGCTCAGGTGGCCTCAGTGGCACCAAGTGCCTTCCTTCAGCTTTGGCTGGTGGCCCATCTACGCCCCTATCTGGACAATGATAGTCTAACTACTGTTCTCTATGCTCTGATAACCTCAAGGTTAGATTACTGCAATACATAGGGTTTTTTGCTTGGCAGGGGGTTGGACAGGATGGCCCTTGTGGTCTCTTCCAACTCTATGATTCTATGATTCTATGAAGATGGTTCGGAAACTTCAGCTAATGCAGAATTCAACAGCCAGGTTATTCACTGGGGCAAGACACATAACATCCTGACCTAACATCACTGGCTGCCTTCATTATATTAGGCATCAGGCGAAAACGTTGCTCTTCAACCAGGCCTTTGGCTGATTAACTGTCTATGCCATTTAAATGTGTTTGTGGGAGGGTGGCCTTATTGATTAGTTTTGTTCTTCTTTTTATTATGTACTTTGTGGGGTTTTTTTCTTATTTTTCTTATTTTTCTTTTTTGCTGTGAACTGCCCTGAGATCTTCGGATGAAGGGCAGTAGACAAATTTAATAAATAATTGTGATCATAATCATAACATTAAGAAGAGCATCTGCTGAATCAGGCCAATAGCCCATCCAGTTCAGCATCCTTTTCTCACAGTGGCCACCCAGTTGCCTATGGGAAAATTACAAGCAGGATCTGAGCACCGAGCACCCACCCCTCCTTCAGTTTCCACCAATTGACATTCAGAAGGGGTGTCAGAAAGAGGGGGAGGGAGGGAGGGAGGAAGAGAGGGAGAGAGAGGGGGGAGTGGCTTCACCCACTTTTGATTCTGGCCCTGCCCCCACTAGCTTTGGCCCCATGTGGGCATCCTGCCAGATAACCCCCCAAGGAATCTGACCCCCAAGAGAGAAAACAGGTTGCCCACCCCTAGTCTAGTCTAGACTGACACTTTATGGCAAATGTTTTACATATTCTCAGTAGAACACAGATCTACATTGCCATGAAAGCCACAGGCTAGGCCTGTGGTTCTCCTACTAATCATATGAAATGGCACCAGGTTTATGCAGGAAGACTGGAAGATTGCAGGCCAGGAGAGTTGATGACAGAACATCTCTCTTTCAGTGTCCTTCTTTGGGGACGGCTATGTAGAGATGCCCTTGGTGAGTGCCTGCAGCACCATCCAGCTTCATCTGCAGTTCTACACCCGGCAGCGGAATGGACTCCTCTTCCTGGCTGCAGGGCAGAAGGACTATCTACTGTTGGAGCTCCGGGCTGGCATTCTACAGGTCAGCGAGATGTTCTCCTGCAGCTTTTACACCCAACAGTTTTTATTGAGTGATTGTGCAGCTGTTGCTAGCGATGGGAGTGGATTTGGTCAGAACATGAATTCCCCCAGTTTGGGGAGCCTCACTCTACCTGCCCATTATGAGCAGGCACAGCTCCCTGGGGTTTTGTGTCCAGCTCCATTTCCTCCTGGGTGGAAGGGTGGCATAGAAATCAAAGAAATCAATCAATCCTGACACCAGGGGTGCCTCCAGATGACCCCATTTATTGAGCAACCATCCTCATTTGTTTGCATTGGCTATTTAATGAACATTCATTCTGGTTTCTTTCCGAGGAGGTTAGATGACCTTTCATCAAAGCCAAGTCTTGTCCCACACTTTCCAGAATGTCGTAATTTTTTGAGGAAGGGATTTTTTGGGGGGCAAGACCTTCCAATCAACTTACAATTGTGAAACCTAAATTTGCCAGCATGTAATTGAATCCCACCTGAAACTAGAGATGGTCTGGGAGTGCTCTCAGCCTTCCTGCCAATATCCTCCACTTTCAAGCCAGAAAAATAACAACCCCATGATCTCAAAAAGGAGGAGGGGGTAGCTGGTGGCAGAGAAGGCTTGCTTCATCCATAGCTGAAAGTCATTCGCTTCAGAAGCACAATTTCCTGCAGCGGATATATGGTTTCCTCTGCCTCCCAACTCAGCTCAAAAGGCAAAGGTAATATCTACAACCCCAGGCTCCCCAGAATTTCCCAGGGCTCCTGTGGCTTGGGAAGCTGTTGTTCTGCATGCCAGGAAAGGTAAGGAAAGCCTCACAAAGAGGCTTCCTGCAGGGCCACCCTACTGTCACTTCTGCTAGGTAAATAAATGGGAAGGTAGCAGGTGGCAGGTGTCCAGAGGCTTGCAGGTGGGCTCTGAAGGAAGGCATTTGAACTCCGCAATACTTGCAATGATGTCATTGGAAGCATAACAGGGTCTCAGCTAAAGACTGGACTGGAGAGGACTCAAAAACTGGGCATTTGAAATGAACTTTTGATAGAGTTCAGAATGACTTTTTAAAGGTTTTAATTAACGTAATTACCGGTACGTAACGTAATTACAAACAAAACAAAAAACATCATCAAGGTTACAAAACATAACACGGGAGAACAGCACAAAGCCAGAGTTCATACTTTGGTGGGAGAAGAACATTTTTATATACTGTATCTAAATTTGACACATAGGAAATGGAATCCCACCAAACAGCTTAGAAATGTTCCTGATCCTCCTTACCTTTAGAAACAAGTAATTTCTTTCTTTTCCATGGACAGATTCCACATATTCTTGAGAGGTTTAAGTCCTGTAGTGTCTTCCATTTCTGGGCAAATGAAGTTCTCTCTGCAGCCAGCATCCACACAAGAAGTTCCAATTTTAAAACAAATGAATTCATCACATGTCCTGGCATAAACTCTCACTCAATTTGCAGCATTGAGATTGTGACACTAGCCTAGCTTACAGAGTTGTCAAAAGAGTTACTGTACTGAGATAACAAACATAAGGCACACTGAACATTCAGAAAGTTCTAATGAGCAAACGATTCTGATTTGCCTTCTCCTTTTGTAGGCCAGAATGGACCTGGGCTCTGAAGAACTGACTCTCAAGTCCCCAGCAGGACCACATCTCAGTAACCTCATCATCCACGATGTTGATCTGTTGGTGGCCGATGGGTGGATGACCCTGATTGTGGATGGCCTTTTCAATACCTCTGCGGAAATCCCAAGACCCCTGGAGGAGCTGGACATCACTTACGGCCTCTATGTGGGAGGAACAGGGAGCCTGGAGCTGCCGTATCTCATCGGAGTGAGTGTGCCCTTCAGGGGCTGCCTCCACATGGTGACGTTCAACGATCGTGATGTCCTGTCCGAATTGGCTTCTAGCAGTGGCACCAAGAGATCCCACAGCATCCAAGAGGGGTGCAGTGTAGAGTTCTCCGCTGGGCCCAATGATCCCCTTGGCTTTCTGGGACCAAACTCTTATATTGTGCTCCCTGGCTGGAGTGCAAGGAATGAAGGGACCATTGAGTTTGTAATAACCACAAGCATCAAGCAAGCCCCTCTGATCTATCAGTCAGGACTTGAGAACGACTTCTTCTACCTGGAGATCTTTGACGGGCGCTTGAGAGGGGTGGTGGAGAAGGGCAATGGTGTCGTGGTGCTCCACAACAACATTTACCTCAGCAATGAGGAGGAACACTACATCAAGGTCTTCATGGATGTCCGGAAGTTTGAGATCCTCGTTGACTACTATGCCTCACAGACCTCCAACAAGGGCATCCACAGTCACCTCGATCTTCAAGGGCCACTCTTCCTGGGAGGTCTGAATGAGAAGGCTGCCCAGAGAATGAGAGAGCGTGGGCTGGGTTTTATGTCTGGAAACAGCTTCTCTAACACCTCCTTTGTGGGCTGCCTGGAGGACCTGAGGATAAATGAGGAGAAGAGGAGTTTGCAAGATGCTCTTGTCACAAGGGACATAACAGCTGGCTGCAGGAAACTGGAGCAGTACTCTGACTACGATGACACATATGAGCAGGATGAGGCCCCCACAAGCTCTGCTCCTGACAATTGGCATGTCCCTGTTATGGAACCATGTCGCCCTGATGCCAGCCTCCCCCCAGTCTTTGCTAACTTCACCAAATTGCTGCATGTCAGTCCTTTGGTTGTTGCTGAAGGAGGTATGGCTTTTCTGGAGTGGCGACACACCCAGCCAACCATTGACCTGAACAGTGCTAACATCAGGCAGTCTCAGGTGGTTTTCAGCATCAACATGGACCCAAGGCACGGGCAACTGGAGTTAGGAATCTCCCGGGCCAGGGGCAGAAGTAAATTCACTCTATTGGACATCATCAATCGAAAAGTCAAGTACGTTCATGATGGCTCCGAGAGACCAATGGATCAGTTGCTGCTGGAGGTAACTGTCACTGCCAGGAAAGGGATCCCAGAGTGTCTGCAGCAAGGCCAGATCTATCTGCTACCCATAAAGATAAGTCCAGCCAATGATCCCCCTGAAGTGGTCTTTCCACAGGGAGATAACATGGTCATTCTGGAGCACACACGCAAGCATCTCAACCCAGACATTCTCCGTGCACTTGATGATGATACCCCCTGCGACAGCTTACGATTCCAACTGCTTGGTGGGAAGAGAATGGAAGAAGGCTACATAGAATATGACTTCCACCCTGGAGTCCCAATTGAGGAGTTTTCCTGCAGGGACTTGGAAGCCGGTCATGTGGTCTATGTCCACCAAAATGGGCCCACATCAACCCTCATTGTCCAAGTTAATGATGGCATGGTGATGAGCCCAGTGGCTACCTTAAGAGTGGTTGCTGTGGAGCCAGACATCCAGGTGCGCAACAACACAGGCCTCTTTGTCTCACAAGGGGGTGCGGTTCCTATCACCCTGGCCAACCTTTCTGTAGAGACCAATGCAGTACAGCAAAAAGTGCCCATTTTGTATCGCCTGACTGTGCCCCTTCAATACGGTGAGATCCAAAAGCAAGGAAGCCTCGGTGGAGAATGGAAGAGGGTGGAGTCTTTCTACCAGCAGGATGTTGAGCAAGGGCGCATCCAATATTTCAGCACAGACGAAGATCACCATGCAGAAGATACAATTGAGAAGCTACAGTTTGTGGTCCAAGTGGGTCAGAAGACTCTGAGAAACAATACCTTCCTCATTAGGATCAAGAGGGCCACTATCAGGATGAAGACCATGATCCCCCTCCAGATGATGAATAAGAAAGAGAGGAACATCACCTCTGCTGATTTGGGGGCAGCCTTAGAGGAGCTGAGTTCTAGCTCAGAGCCTTTCCACTATGTCATAATTCAGCCACCCAGAAAGGGGAACCTCAAGCTTCGTGGCACAAGGCTGACTGAAGGTTTCGGTTTCACACAAGATGATTTGCAAAGCCATCAGCTCAGCTACAGTGCAACCATCCGAGCCTCAAAGGAGACTGAAGACACCTTCCAGTTCCGTGTCATGGCTGGAGAGCAATACTCCCCCATATATACTTACAGGATACAGGTTGGGGGGGACCCAGATGCCCCTATCCTGACCAATGTCCTTCTGTCTGTTTTGGAAGGAGGGCAGGCTGTCATCTCCAAGGACCACCTGTTCGTTAAGAGTGTGAACAGCATGAACTATGTGTATGAGGTAGTAGATGGCCCGACCCATGGGAAGCTGATCTGGAGGACATTTGAGCATGTGCCGGCCAGCAAGGAGGTGATAACAAAATTCACCAATGAAGACATTCTCCAAGGCCGCCTTGTTTACCAGCATGATCATTCAGAGACCCTGGAAGATGACATTCCATTTGTGGCCATCAAGCAGGAAGAGGGAAGCTCCAACTTTGAGGCTGAAGACATGAGAGGTGTTTTCAGGGTCTCTATTCAGCCTGTGAACAACCACCCTCCATTCCAGTTGGTCAACAAGGTCTTTAATGTGGTGCGGCATGGGCAGCGCTTGATGACCACTGATGATATTGCCTTCTTTGACAAGGACTCAGGCTTCTCAGATACCCAGATAGTGTTAGTAAGGAAGGACATTCTTTTTGGTAGCATCATCGCTGTCGAGAACAGAAGCCGGCAAGTTTATCGTTTCACTCAGGATGACCTAAGGAAGAAGAAAATCCTCTTTGTCCACTCTGGAGCTGACAGGGGATGGATCCAGTTCCAGGTTTCTGATGGCCTGCATCAGGTGGCAGCTCTCTTGGAAGTGCAGGCTTCAGACCCTTATCTCAAAATCAGCAGCTCCACAGGCTTAGTCATCCACCAAGGCAGCCAAGGGACCATTGACTCCTCCATCCTCAGCTTGGAGACCAACATGGATGTCAGGACCGATGAAGACATTCTCTTTCGCATAGTAGCCCCACCCAGATGGGGCATGATGGTGCGAGGTGGGCAGCAAGTGTCCTCTTTCACCCAGAGGGATCTGCTGGCAGGAGAGGTTCTTTACCAGCACAATGGGAGCAGGAATTCCCAAGACAAGATCCACTTTTCTGTTGAAGCAAACCAGGTGGCTGTTGATGTAGTGCTGAAGATCGTGATAGTCCTGGACCCCCATCCTAGCCCGCTAAACCTAGTTCACCATGAGAGAATACGGATTCTCCAAGGGGAAGCCGTGGAGATCAAGAATGATTATTTGCTAGTAAGTTATGCTGTCCCTAGTTCTCTGTCCTTGAGCTTGGGAGAATATGAGGGATGTTCTTGGAGTTGCAAAGCAGGAGGTGTATATTTATTCTGCATATTAATTATGCTGTCCTTTTTAAATTATATTTAAAAATAGGCAGTCATCCAATGTACTCTATTTATTTCCAGCCCTAACAGGCCACTTTTCACCATAGGTGGTCAAAAGGCGGTTTGCAGGACAATCAATAAAACAAGGCATCAATCAAATACTGTGGTGTTTAAAGAAAACCACAGGCAATACAACTGTGCAAACCTCTGTGGATGCCTAAGTGTGTGTTGATGTCCTCCCACATCAATCACTATGATGTCTGGGGGCTGAAGAAGCCAAGAAGCTTCCGAATGATCACCCAGGAAGGAGGGAACATGCCACAGGCACAATACAACTTGCTCCTTTTTATTTTACTCACCTTTTTCTCCAAGGTTCTCCCCCTCCTCTTTAATCTCCACAACAACCCTGAGAGGTACTTTAGGCTGAGAGGTGCAGGCTGGCCTTAAAGTCACTCAGTGAGTTTCATGGCCGAGTGGAAATTTGAATCCTGGTCTCCCAGGTTTTGTTCCAACACTCTAATTGCTAAAAAGAGACCTCCCCCAATCACCCCCATTAAGCTTGGATAGGGGAGGTGTAAAGACTTATTTCAACCCTAATTACGTGGGAGGGGTGAGCATGGTGCCCATGATAGTGTCAGGAAATGGCCTACTCACAAGTAGTAACCTGGCAGAGACACATGCCCAACTGTCATGTTCCCTCCTTCCTGGGTGCTTCAGGAGCTTCTCGGCTTCTTCAGCCCCCAGACATCATAGTGATTGATGTGGGAGGACATCAACACACTCTTAGGCATCCACAGAGGTTTGCGCAGTTGCGTAACAGACCACAGCAACCAGCATGTTGGCTAACCTACTTTATTACATATAAACACATGGAGCTCTTCAACATGGCTCCCTCTCTCTCTAGCATCAGACAGCAGAGAGAGAAAAAAGGATAATAGTCCCACTTAAGGGAACACAAAACATCCTGTCTTCCATCACTTCCCACTTCCCACTCTGTGGAATGAAAACACATACCCAGTCATGTGATAAACAACAAACCCATGACTGCACACAGGGGAATGAATCTCACAACTGATAGTTTATCCAGTTTGCAAATGGGCCCATGAGCCCCAAGAGTTTGGTGACCCCCATCCTATAGGATGCATCAGTCAACTACAGCAACTGGACCACAAGTGATGGTTTGGTATTTGCATTCCTGATTGGAATGTTGACTGCATTTTCTTTCCCCCGCCATCCATCTTACAGGTTGAACATGAAGAAATCCCTCCCCAGGAGATCATCTACACTGTCACCATCTCCCCACTTTCGGGATTCCTAGTGGCCTTATCTCATGGCCCCACCTCGGATGAGCCTCCCAGCTTGGATCCCATTCAGACCTTCACCCAGGAGGACATCAATGAAGGCAAAGTCCTCTACCTCCATTCCAGCCCTGAGATACAGGGTGACCAGTTCACCGTTGACATCACAGCCAATGGGGTGGATGCCCTTGCAGGGGTTGTGGTGGACCTGGAGATCCTTCCTATTTCTCTCCCACTGGAGGTGTACAACATGACAGTGACTGAAGGGAGCTCGCAGGTGCTCTCCATGGACATCCTGAATATTCCCAGCACTTACTTCACGGCTCTTAAGGTGGAGTTTGTCATCCTTCAACCGCCAGAACATGGTGTTTTCCAGAAGGTGAAGAGACCCGAAGAGGGCAGCCTAGGTGCATTTTCTTGGTCTGAGGTAGGAAGGCAGCAACATCTACCATTAACCTGAAGTTTTGGTGTTTCTGGCAATGCATGGGTGCGATGCTTCAGAGTTTACTCAGAAGAAAGCCCCAATGCTACATATATTCCATAGACATGCATAGTTTTTTTTACAGGGCAATCATCTACATTTCTGCTCAAAAGTAAGTCCATTTGCATTCTGTAGGGCTCACTGCCAGGAAGCTGTGGACAGGATTGCAGGCATAAACACTACATTGTGCCAGCTCTAGGAACATAGGAAGCTACTTGTGCTGCAATCCCATCCACACTAGATATTTAAAGCTGTATTTTACCACTTTATTTTTTATAAATAATTTTCTTTATACATTCATCTGTTTTGGCAATCTTTGCCATGACTTCCCTCAGACCTTTCAAATGGCTTTCAAAATTCTATCTTAATTCTATACTTCTTAATCTATCATTGCTTATAATATCATATGCATCTTAATCACTATAAAATTCGTAATTACAATAATATTTCTACCATTATCTACAAAGCTTCTTGAAGTCCTATAAACGTATTCAATTGAGAATTATTGTCTCTCAAATAGTTCGTAAATTTAAACCAGTCTTTGATGAATTTCTGGTCCCGCTGTTCTCGGATTCTTCCCGTCATTTTCTGCATATTCCATTAATTTCACTGTCCATTCTTCCTTTGTCGGTATTTCTTCTTGCTTCCATCTTTGTGCCAACAAAATCCTTGCCGCAGTCACTGCATATTGAAAAAGCTTAACGTCCTTTTTTAATGTCAGTACCTATAATACCCAGTAAGAATGCTTCTGGTTTTTTAACGAATGTATGTTTCAACATTCTCCTCAGTTCATTATATATCATGTCCCAGTAAGCTCTTACCTTCTTACACTCCCACCACATATGATAAAAGGTACCGACCTTATCTTTACATTTCCAACACTTATTATCAGTCTTATACAAATGATGCCATCTATACATCAATTTTAACATATTTTCTTTTATTGCGGTGCATGCAGTAAATTTCATTCCTTCTTTCCACAATTTTTCCCAGTCCTTTAACATAATGTTATATCCAAAGTCTTTTGCCCAATGAATCATTACCGACTTCACTTCCTCATCCTTCAAATTCCATTCCAGCAACATCTTGTACATTTTTGCCAACACCTTAAAATTGTTCAATATTTCTATTTCAATTTTTGATTTAACATAACTAAATCCATTCTTTTTCATGTCACTCTTAAACATTTCATTAAACTGTAAATAATGCAGCCAGTTGTTTACATGCTCTTTTACTTCTTCATATGGTTTTAATTTCCATCTTGAGCCATCATTTTGAAGCAATGTCTCATATGTTACCCAATTTTGACTCATATTTGCTTTTTTCAAACTCAGAACTTCTGTTGGTGATAACCACCAAGGTGTTTTTCTTTCCAATAGGTTTTTATACCTGTCCCACACTTCATAGAGAGACTTCCGGAATATGTGGTTTCCAAAACCTTTGTGAACTTTAGTCTTATCATGCCATAAATATGCGTGCCAACCAAATCTGTTATCGCGACCTTCCAAATCTAATAAGTCTGTTTTCTTCAACACTATCCATTCCTTTAACCAACAGAGACATGCCGCTTCATAATATAGTTTCAAATCTGGCAATGAGAATCCACCTCTTTCTTTACTATCAGTTAACAATTTAAATCTTATCCTGGGTTTTCCCCCCTGCCAGATAAATCTTGAAATTCTTCTTTGCCATTCTTTAAAAACGGCTATCCCCTTAATTATTGGTATCGTTTGAAACAAGAATAGCATTTTTGGTAGCACATTCATTTTGATTGCAGATATTCTTCCCAATAAAGAGAATTCCATCCTCTCCCACACTTCCAAGTCTCTCTTAATTTTACTCCAAACTGTTTCATAATTATCATGATACAAATTAATATTTTTTGGTGTTATCCTTATACCTAGGTATTTAATTTTTTTCACCACATCGATATGTAATTGTTGTTGCAATTTCTGAGATTCTTCATTATCCATATTCTTAACTAGAATCTTAGTTTTTTTCCTGTTGAGTTTTAAACCTGCGACTTGTCCGAATTCCTCCATCTCCTCCAATACTGCTTTTGAGCTTTCTATAGGTTCTTCCATTGTCAGTACCAAGTCATCGGCATAGGCTTTAACTTTATGCTGTTTTTTACCGACTGTTATTCCTTTTATTCTTTCCGATTGTCTTATTGCTATTAAAAGTACTTCCAGGACCGAGATGAATAGTAAAGGTGATAGTAAAGGTGATAATGGACATCCTTGTCTTGTTCCCTTCATAATTTCTATATATTCAGCTATTGTTGACAATTATTTTTGCTCTCTGTTGCGAATAGATTGCTTTGATACTTCTTAAAAATCTTTCGCCTATATCCATTGCTTCAAAATTTTCTATCATAAATTCCCATGAAATATTATTGAAAGCTTTTTCTGCATCTACGAAAATCATTGCTGCTTGCTTCTCATTCCTGACAGACAAGTATTCAATAATATTTATCACATTTCTTACATTGTCTTTCAACTGCCTGCCTGGTAGGAAGCCCGCTTGATCTTCGTGAATTATCTCTTTAAGTATATTCTTCATTCTGTTTGCTAGTATACTAGCAAAAATTATATAGTCATTGTTCAGCAATGAAATTGGACTGTAATTTTTAATTTGAAGCAAATCTGATTCAGGTTTAGGTATCAAAGTAATATATGTGTCCTTCCATGTCTCAGGTATTTCTGCTTTCTCTAATATATTATTCATTGCTTCATTGAGGGGTTCAAGTAGGAGGTCTCTAAATTTCTTATAATATTTTGCTGTAAATCCATCCGGTCCTGGAGCCTTCCCACTTTTCAGATTTCTAATAGCCTTGACAATCTCTTCTTTTTCAATTCTTTCATTCAGTCAGTTTTTCATTTCTGTCGTTATCTTCTGCACCTCTTTTTTATTTATATATTCCTTAATTTTTGTTGCATCATGGTTTCCAGCTTTTTTATATAATTGTCTATAATACTTTGCGAAGCCTTTTCTTATTTCTGGTGGATTTTCAATTTCTTTATCTTCAATCTGGATTTTATTTATTGTATTTTGTTCCTTTCTTTTCTTTATCTGCCATGCCAGCCATTTTCCTGGTTTATTTGCATGTTCAAAACTTTTTTGTTTCAGCCATTTTATTTTCCACTCCACTTCCTGATTCACTATCAATGCGAACTGGCTTTGTAAGATCTTAATATTCTGATTTGCCTTTGTATCATTCGGTTTAGTTGCAAGTTTCTTCTCATTTTCCATAATTTGCTTGAGGATTTCTTCTTTTTTCTTTTCTCTAATTTTTCTCTTAATACTATTCTGTTGTATGAAGAATCCTCACATTACCACTTTACTTGCATCCCAAATGATACTTTCTTTCGTCTCTTTATTTCTGTTAATTTCAAAATAATCCATCATTTTTTTCCCTTGCTTTTTCTTCCAGCACTTGATCATCTAATAAGTTTTCATTGAGTCTCCATCTAAATGACTTTTCTTCCATTCTTTTGATTTTGCAAAATATTGGATTGTGGTCAGAAAATGTCCTTGGTTGAATCACTATTTTTCCCATTCTTGGGGCCAATTCGCTGGAAATCATGACATAATCTATTCTAGCTGTTGATTGGTTTGGTTCTGAAAAATGAGTAAATTGTTTTTCCAAAGGGTGTCTCAATCTCCAAATATCCACCAAGTTAGAGTTTTTTACCATTGAGAAGAAAGTCTTTGGTAATTTCGACTCCATTTTCTTCCTACTTCTGTCCATTTCCAATGAGGTCACCCCATTCATATCTCCTAAAATTATTATTTTTTTATCCAAATAGTCAAACAATTTTTCTTCCAATAAAATTCTGATTTATTTCCGTTTGGTGCATAGATTCCGACAATTATAACTTTTTCGCCTTGTGTCGTAACTTGTACTGCAATTATTCTTCTTTCCTCATCCTTGAACAGCTGTTTTGCCTCCATATGTTGTTTAACATATAGAACAACTCCTCTTTTCTTTGTTTTATATAAATTCATTTCCTAACTTCTTTTTAATCAAAATTCTCCTATGTTTCTGGATACATGTGTTTCTTGTAAACAAATAATGTCCAAATTCTCTTTTTGAAGAAAATGCTCAATCCTATTTCGTTTCGTTTCGTTTCGCTTTCTGATTTATTCCGTTCACGTTCCAGGACATCATACGAACGGCCATCTTAAGTTTATTTTGTTTTTGTTTAGTCCTTTACTGTTCTTCTTCTTCTTCTTCTTCTTCTTCTTCTTCTTCTTCTTCTTCTTCTTCTTCTTCTTTATTAATAATATCTTCCTCCTCTGGTTCCTCCTCCTGGACTGGTGCAGCACAGGCCCCTTCTAATGGCTCCTCCTCCTCCTCCTCTTTCTCCAATTCTTTATATCTCCTCAAAAATTTGGACCTTTCAACTTATGTTTCTTGTCTTTGTAGAAGAAGGAGATTCCTTCAGGAAATTCCCATTTAAAGCCAATATTTTTTTCCGCAGTATCCGTGTCAGAGGCTGGTATATCGTTCTCTTTTTCAGCAGATGAAGTGGGATGAAGTGGGATGTCTTTAAAGATGATTATCATTGAGTTATCAATGTACAGTTTCTTCTCTCTATTCTTCATCAAAATTATATCTCTCATTGCTTTATCTTTAAATACTATCAAACAGTCTCCTGTTTTTATTCTTAGTCTTGATTCTGAAGACATTTACCACGTTCACTACCAATTCTTCTTTCTCTATACCCAGCCATGCTGCCAGTTCTGTAATAATCTTTGCTCCAATATTTTCACCTTGTGTTTCTGGTATGGATCTCAATCTCAAATTAGTCTCCCTCTGTTTCATATCCTGCATAGCAATCAAATCCCGCATCTCTTCTTGAGTTTTATTAACCTCTGACACCGCACTGCTTAGTTTTTCATCCTCCTTTCTCAAATCCTTAACCTCTTTTTGAACACGTTTTACTCCTTCTTCGTTCTTTTTTATCTTTTCTCAATTTCTTGTACCTGTGTTTTCAATTCTTTAGCTGTCTGGTCCCACTTCTGTTCCATCTGTTCTAACTTGCCCTCCATATTTTTTCCACTTTGTTTTATTTCCTTTATATCTTTTTTTAATTCAGAGAGCATCTTTATTATTTCTTTTGATTCCTCTTGCTTAGATCCTCTTCTATCTCCTGGTGTTGCTCCTCCTTCCATTGTCTTCTTCTCCTCCATTTTTCCTCTCTGTTGATTGTCTTTTTTCTCTTTTTCTTTTACCTGCTATTTCAATCAAGGCCACTAAGGCCACTAAATAACACAATTTGCTAAAGTTGCTATATATATATTTCATACAAAATCAAAATATAAATTTCAATTCATGCTCTTTTGGCAAATAAAATTGATACTAAATATACAAATTAATTTATATCGAAAATAAAAGCAGGCTATTAAAACACTTTCATTCAATTTCAATCAGTCTCAATTTCATTCACAATATCACAGTCAGTATCACAGTCAATTTCGATAAATTTAAATCAGTTCAAGTCTTTGAATAATTAATCGAAACCAGTTTCTGCCACTTGCTTGGCTAATCCAATTTATGATCAAAAATTATTTAAATCCAATTAATTACCAAATGATCACACCAGGCTTCACCTCCGTTTAAAATAGCGAAGTAAGGAGCAAACCTCAGGAAGCAAACTTCACAAACCCAAAGAGCAGTCAAACAGCTTCTGCCACTTGTATGGCTAAATCCAATTACGAAGTGGAGTAGAGCAAAAAAAAGGGGGGCCCTATGTCTTCAGACTTTCGGCTTACTCCATACTGCACCCCACAGGGGAGAGGAGAGGGGGCAACTGTCTCGCCGTTCAAGGAAGGAGGTAAGTCTCTTCTTAAGCTCATGCAGAAAGGATAAGAACCAAATAAAATATCAGTACTTTTAAGGACAAGTCCCCTGATTTAAAAAAAAACCACGATGCTGCTGTGCTGGAAATTTCTGGTTTAACAGTTCAATTTGGACAGTTTTATTCAGTTTTTTGGCGTTGCGCAGATTTTTAAAACCGAAAGTAAAAGCAGACGGGAGCTCCTTCTTCAGCGGGTTCCCATAGTCCATCAAAGACAAACAAAACAAACTAAAAAAATAAAATATAGTCTTTCAAAATCCACTTTCATTTATTGGCTTCTGCCAATTTCAAAATATTAAAAAGTTGCGTTTAGAGGTGAGTAGAAGAAAGATAAAATTCTCGGCTTTGTGCTTCCGTTGTATATATGTACTTAGCCAGAGTAGGGGCTGACCTCCTTTTTAAACCCCACTGCCTTCCGAATTTTTCCAAATTAATTCACCCACCTTTTAAAAGTCCAATTCAGG
This sequence comes from Lacerta agilis, assembly GCF_009819535.1. NCBI lineage: Eukaryota > Metazoa > Chordata > Lepidosauria > Squamata > Lacertidae > Lacerta > Lacerta agilis. Next base: position 170,885 of record NC_046324.1, read on the forward strand.
TTTTTTTCTTACTTGAGAGTCGGTCGTAGAGCCGTGGAGACCTGAGGCTGCGTTTCTCGCGAGTAGAAAATGGCGACCCGTGCCGGCGTCTCGATCTCGCCAACCTTCCTTCCTCTCAAACAGGAGATTTCCCGGTGGTGGAGAGACCCCCCCACCACTGTTGGGTACCCAGTCCCCAAAACAATTCTTTTGGGGTTTTTAGGGGGTTGCGGTGCCCTGCAAACTCCCCTCTTTCTTGCCAGAAACCGGACTCTCCCCAGAGGGCTGAATCCCGTCTCCTTTTGGCTCCTCGTCGCGGCCGAAAGTCCCGTATTTTACCACTTTAAACAGCCATGGCTTCCCCGAAGAGCCCTGAGAGCTGTAGCTTGTTAAGGACACTGCGAATTGTTAGGAGACTCCTGTCCACCTCCCAGTGCTACAATTCCTAGAGTGGCTTAACTATCAGTCCCTCTTCCTCCTAGGGAACTTTGGGAATTGTAGCTGTGTGAGGTGAATAGTGCTCTCCCAACAACTCTCAGCACGCTTAACAAGTTACTGTACAGTTCCCAGGATTCTGTGAGGGGAGCCATGGCTGTTTAAAGTGGCATTGTGGTGCTTTGAATGTATAGTGCAAATGGGGCCTGAGCCAAGCTATTGATCCATCTAGTGTAGTATTGTCTCCACTGACTGGCAGCTGCTCTTCAGGGTTACAGGCAGGGGGCCCTACCTGGAGATGCCAGGGATTGAAACTGGGACCTTCTGCATGTAAAACATGTGCTTAACACTGAGCTCCAGCCTTTCTCCTAATGTTGCAAGGGGTGGGGGGAGGAGAAGGCACATTATTGACTGGCACTCTCTTTCTCAAGTTCTAGCTCCAAAACACAATCTGGAAATTGAGAAAGGGGCTTTGTTTTGTGTGGTGTCCTCACCTTCTGCTCCATAAGTCCTTCCATCTACCGGTAATCCAAGACTGCACAACTTGTAGCTCATCACGTCAAACAAAAACCCTCCAGACTTATTGGGTAGACCCAATAAACCTCCTGGCTTAGCTGCCTGACTAGGACTTTGAAAGTGGGGTGAGGGTCCCCTAAGCACAAGAAACCTACGATCCACAAGCCAGAGCATGGTAGAAAATAGTGGCTCAGAAGCATGGACCTAGGCTAAGAATTAGAGAACAAGCTGTCTCTGAAAGGCTCAGGAATTTTGATCAGTACCAAAACTGAATTCACAATCCCTTCAAACAAATAGCCACTCCTGGTTTCCCCCCATAACTTTTAGTGACCTAACATAGGGAGGAATGCTTTTTAGTTTTTGCTATTGTTAGCCAATGAGGAATAAAAAATCCTTGTCCCTCTACTCTTCCTGAAGTCTAGAGCTCTGGGGCTTAGGAAAACAAAAAGCTTGGACACTGAGTTTTTAAGCACAGATGTGTTCCTAGAAAGAGAATGGCAAAAGGGAAGTCCTGTCTGGAGATGCCAGGATCTGAACCTCAGACATTTTGCATGCCAAGCAGGTCCTCTGCCACTGAGCTGTGGCTCTTCTGTCCTCCCCTGGCCCACACTAACCAGCCATGGCTCTCCAGGATTTCAGACACCCAAACCAATGGCTTCAAGTTACAAGAAAGGAGATTCCAACTAAACACCAGGAATGTAAGAGCTCTTTGATAGCAAAAGGGCCCCTCTCGGAAAGTGGTGGGCTCTCCTTCATTGGAGGATTTTAAACACAGGTCAGATGGCCATCCCTCAGGGATTCTTCAGCTGCAATTCCTGCATTGCAGGGGGTTGCACTAGATGACCCTTGGGTGTACCATCCAACTTTACAATTCTTTGATTCTATGATACTGGGAATAGAACCTGGGACCTGTTGCAGACAAATGTCTGTGTCCTCTTTGCATTCAGGTGGAGCATCAGCTTGTCCAATACATGCATGATGGCAGTGAGTCATTGGTTGACAGATTCACAGTGGTCGCCAACATCTCCAAGCACAACCAAGAGAGCCAACCCAAGACGGTCTACATTGACATTCTCCCAAGCAATGATGAGGCACCAGTGCTGATGGTCAACATGGGACTGCAGGTACCTTGTCAACCAAAACACAGAGTGGGGGTGGGGTGTTTGAGGATGCTGGGATGAGGAGCTGAACAGAAATATCAGCCAGGTTGCAGCTGATAACTGGAAATGTTGGCAGCTGGTGGAGAACAGTAAAGGTAAATCCAACCAGCTGTGATAGCACACAGATAGATATTGTTGCATCACCCCAGTCTCTGAGCAGCAAGAGACTTCAGGGGTGCCTGTGCTTACTTGGGGTTTGGTTTCCTTGGAATGAAGGCAATGGAGACTGTGGTGTCTTTAGGACAGTGTTTTTCAACCACTGTTCCGCGGCACACTAGTGTGCCGCGAGATGTTGCCTGGTGTGCCGTGGGGAAAATTGAAAAGTAATTATAAAATATTTTCTTTGTGTTTATTTGATTCCTATTCAAGAGAATTACTTTTTATATAGTCAATATAGGCACAGAGTTAAATTTTTTAACATTTTCTAATGGTGGTGTGCCTCGTGATTTTTTTCATGAAACAAGTGTGCCTTTGCCCAAAAAAGGTTGAAAAACACTGCTTTAGGATATATGGAGAGGCTCATAACATTGACACCCCAACAGATCTTGCCTCCCCATTAGGTTTCCAGGGAAGTCCCAACTCACAGTTCTTGAGTCCTGCACAGAACAGATACACCTCTCTGTGTCTCCAGCTTCCAGCATCACCCAAAACTCATCCACAAACAGTGCTCCCCCTTGTTCTCCAGGGTGAGGCCCACCCATTTGTCACTTTGGAAACCTCTTTGACATGTGAACGGAAGCACTTAACTGGCCAGCCAAATTGAATAAAATATGGGGGGTAAACCCAGCGCCGCAAAATCGATCACAAGACACAGTGCATGCACACCATTTGAATGACAATCCCCATCAACCTTGGGGGTCCCTGGCCCCTTCAAATATGGGGGGGGGAGACCCATCAGCCCTAGGAGTTGGCTCCTATGAACTGGGCTGACCAGGGCTGGATTTAGGTTTGATGACGCCCTAAGCTACTGAAGGTAATGGGGCCCTTTATATGTCCAGCTGTCCTTTGTCAACAACAAATTGTCACTGTTTTTGTGTTGAATATATGCTATATGGTAATTTATGGACCTAATAGGTATCTAAAGCCATTTGCACAAAACAAATAGGAGCCTACACAACACAAAACGCTGTTGCTGTATGTACTGTAGGTTTTATTTTATTTGTTTTTTTATCTTATGTTTTAGAAATGTACATCCTGGGGGTTTTCCCTTTAAAAAATTTTGGGGGCCCCAAGAGAGTGGCTCCCTAAGCTATAGTTTGTTTAGCTTATACATAAATCCGGCACTGGGTCTGACCAGTTCAGCTGGCTTCCTCCTACCTATTCACACATACAGGATCACAGGTTTGGACGGGACTCAGCGTGTCATTCAGCCAGCCACCCCCAATGTGCAACAAACGAGAAGATTGTGAAAGACACATCTATTGGGTGGGTTTCAGACTTTCAAGATCTGCTTTATTTTTCACTAGAATCCTGATACCCATTCACCCTAATCAGGGGCAAAATAGAGGCTTCAGGAGAGTAGACACAGTCTAAGAATTAAGGAACAGGCTGCCTCCAAAAACATACTTGACCCAACAATTTTGATCAGTACCAGAACTCATTGAGAGTCACAGCCCTTTCAAGCAAAAACCCAGTCCAGATTTCCCCCTCAAACTTTCTCGGTTTCAGCAGCCAAATAAGGGATAGCCTTCTAGTTGCTCCTACTGTCAGCCAGCCAGGAGTCAGAAATCCTTAGGGATCCCAATCTACATTCTGCCCTCCCCTGGTGTACATAATATATGAAGCCCAAATGAAATCACAAAACGGAGATCAAGTTTTCAAGTTGTCAGAAGTCTTCTTCAACCTGCTTGTGAGTGTGTGTTTGGTTTTTTAAAAAAATCAGCAGGTGACAGAGAACAGGAAAATGTGCACACAATTTTAAAATGAGCAAATCTATGTCTGTAGGCTTCATTTACACTGTTTATACAGAACCCAGAGTCCAGCATTTCTTAATGCAGAATGTATACAAGTATAAACCCTCTGGACACAAGAGATGTCCCATCAATAACACTGGGGATGAGGAACAAAGGTTGTGTCAGTGTGAACAGCTGGTGCTGCCGCCACCTTTGCACAGCTGCTGCCTGTTAATTTCCATGTGGCAATTCAGCAAGGAACTGATGCAAGGAAAACAAGAGGCAGTAAACAGCAGGTACACAGGGACAAAACTAGGCTCCTTTTCACCCAGTTCAAAGCCCCTGTTTGGCACCCCCCTACACCCACCACACATGCATTTGTGTGTGTGTGCGCACACACACACACACACACACACACAGCCTCAGTGGCACCCCTCTGGAGGCTTCACCCAGGGCAAAAAACCTGGCTAGTGCATCACACTTCTCCACCCACCCATCTCTGGTGCCCGCAGGGCCAAGAGGAGGAGGAATCGGATGATACAGCTGCAGAAACTTGCTGCGCACAGCACTGATTGGCTAGCAGTCAGTGACATCACAACCCACAGATAAATCCCTGGGAAAGTTTCACAGTGTGCATATGATGTGTGTGCATGTATATATGGAAGGACAGATATCACACAGGCATGCACACACACACACACACACACACACACACACACACACACACATGAATGGATGCTTAAATGAGTAAGCATTCGTTGCACCTGGAATTTAAGTAAAGCAAACAGTCCACCTTGAGATTGGGGGTGGCAGGAAGACAGACAAGTGAGATTACTAAGTACTGTGTATGTGACAAATGCATTGTGAAGTTACAGTGGAGCAAGGGAGGAGGCTTGGCCCCAAGGGAGAGACAATCCTGTTTCAACATACAACTGTATAAGCTGTTAAGAGTGTGCTGGACTCTGAGTTCAGTTTTAAAGGCATGTCTTTGGCACACTCTGTGTCTCAGTGAAAATATTTGTAAGGGAACATGAATGTGGCAAATGAGCTTCAAATCAAAAGTACTTTTAGTATCAGGTGTGGAAATGCCCTTAGGATGATCAGGGCCTTCATTATCAGCCTGCAATAGTGGAGTGCAGGAACAGAACAGAAAGAACATATAACCACACAGGGCTGGCTCTATCATTAGGCAGGGTGAAGGGGCTGCCTCAGGCAGTGGTTGCTGATGGCACAGTGCTCTCCCCAGGTGCTCCACCTGATCCTACAGACATACACACAGCACCATTCCTTTGGAAGTCAGAGCTGTGCATGCCATGTGGCGTAATCTATGTCCTCTCATTAGTCTGCTGCCCCCAGGGAACTGAAGGATGTTATCCAGTCTCTAAGATTGCAGCATCAGCTGCCAGTAGAGTCAGATTCTGAATATGGGGTGGCACCATCTTGTCCTTTACCACAGGCAGCAAAAGATATTGGATCATTCCTGATCCCACAGGCCTAAGCTTTTCAAGTTAGCTTTTGGTCACTTCCTACGGTGTATAGTGAGAGTCAGCATGGTATATTGGTTAGATTGTGGGCCTGCAGCCTGGGAAGTCAGGGTTCAAATCCCCCACTTGGCCAAGAAGCCAATTGGGTGGCCTTGAGCCAGTTAACAAACAACGGCCTTACCTACCTCACAGGGTTGTTGTGAAATTAATTTGGGGGGGTGAGAGCTGTGGTTGCCACTTTCAGCTCATTGGAGGAAATGTGGGATCTCAATGAATTATAAACATGAGACCCTCCAGATCATGGGCGTACTGAGGGGGGGGCAGGTGGGGGCATCTGCCCCCCCTAGAAGCCAGCTGCCCCCCCCAGAAGCAAAAATGATCAGCGCCAGGCGAGAGGAGCCGCAGCCTGGGCTGCCCGGTGCGTCCATTTAGGCCACGGGTGTCAAACACAAGGCCCGGGGGCCTAATCCGGCCCGCCAGACCTCGTCATGTGGCCCGCGCGCGCCTCCCTCCCGGCGCCCGCCTGCACCGGGGAGGGAGGGCGCGCACGCTCACTGCACACACGCGAACACACACACCTCCTTTCCCTTCCCCCTGATCACGTGCCCCACTGCTGCCGGAACGGTCACCAGCACCACCCCCTCCCTGCATCTACACACACACACACACACACACACACAGCTGCGCAGCTGGCCTCTCTTGTTCCGTCCGCAGCCGGCACAGGCGCTTCCCCTCCGGGAACCTCGCGGAGAAAGAGGCGCCGCGGCGGGGAGGAAGAGAGAAGTAGCAGCCGGCGCCGATCTCCTCCTCCTGTTTCGCCACCGGCGGAGGATCCTTCTCCTTCCTGCTCCTCTTTCCTGCCACCACCACCGCCTGGAGGTAGCTTTTCTCCTTGGCGTTGCCAGCTGGCTCTCCTCCCTTTCCCCGCGCACCCTTGCGCCGCTCCCTCAGGGGGCTATGGGGCTCCTGTCGCAGGGCTCCCCGCCACGCGGAGCACGTGCGCAAACACGGCATCCTCCAGTTCCTGCACATCTACCGGGCGGTGGGCGAGAGGCACAAGGACGTGCTCAAGTGGGGCGACGAGGTGAGTGAGGGCCAGGGAGATGGAGCTGAAGACCGGATGGATCCAAGAAACTGCCTTCCTTCCTTTCCTCTCCTCTCCTCTCCTTCCTTCTTTCTTTTTTTCTCTCTCTTCTTTCTTTCGTCCACTCACCATGGCGCGCTTTTGCTGCTGCTGCTTCAACTTCAACACAACAACCTTGGGAGGTAGACCGCTGGCGGCCCTGCCCTCGCCCAACACCACTGCATGGTGCACATGTTCATAGCTGTCAACTTTTCCCTTTTCTTGCGAGGAATCCTATTCGGAATCCTTGCGAGTTTACTGGGCGTCGACGGGGTTTGCCCTGAGGAAAAAGTTTGGGGTTGTTATGGTTGTTATTGTTATTTGTTAAATTTGTTTGCTGCCCTTGGATCTCAGGATAGTTCACAACATGAAAAAGCACAACATACATAATAAAGCAAACCAGTAAGACACACACACACACACACATGGGTTCCCTTGCACCCCCAATTCTGCTGGTTCACACTCAACCGAGACCATTTTTTGCAGTGTGAAACCTGTGTCACCTTGGAAAGCCACAAGCACATCCGATTTAAAGCTTGTGTCTCACATTCGGTTTCAGAAGTGGTTTAAAAGGCTTGTATAGCATCACTTATGAAAATGCCCTTCAGCTTCCCTCCTGCATGTAACAGATTGCTTTGTGCCTGGGTCTTCTCACATGGTGACTATTCAGTAGGCATGGTGCTTGTTTGTGTATGCTAGTCCTATCAGAAGGGCCATGATTTACACCAGTGCCACCGTGCTCTCCTTTCACCCCGAGTTAAAATGATTGAAGTAGTGCACGGAGTGGACACATAGTCCTACAGATAAAACCGGCCCTTTGAGGGTGACCAAACTGCTGATGCGGCCCCCGATGAATTTGAGTTTGACACCCCTGATTTAGGCTGAGGAAGAAGCGGGGCGGGAGGAGAGGAGCGGAGAAGAAGGAGGCTGCTGTCCCTGCCGCCCGAGTTCCTCCCTTTGCCCCCACCTTGCCCAAGGCAGCTCCTGTCCCGGAGTCGAAGGAGGAGCACCTGTCGCGCGCTCACAGCGGCGGGCTGTGGTGGGGACAGCTCTGCTCACTGTGCTCCTGCCACTGCGTCAGGCTTCGCTCTTCCCTCTCACGCCTCCCTCAGCCTCCCTCCCTCCCTCCCTGCCCGGCCGTCTCTCTCTCTCTCTCTCTCTCTCTCGCTCTCGCTCTCGCTCTCTCTCTCTCTCTCGCCGATGGTGCCTGCGTGCCTTCGCCCCTTTCCCTTCTCGCCATGGGCGTACCTAGGGAGGGTACATGCCCCCCCTAGAAGCAGCCTTGAGTCCCTGGCAGCAAAAAAGGCAGAGTACAGTATATTACTGCCTCAGCGGCGTCTGCGTCTGCAGCCTCCCATCCGTCCCAGGTGCACTGGACGGCGACGGCGACGTCCCTTGATCGCCTGCCCCCTTGGCAGGATTCCCCCCTCGGGTGGACATGGAAACGCAAACACGCTTCATGTTGCCTTTCTCCCCTGTCGCTAGCCCTTGCAACTCCTGCCTCCTCGGCAGCGCACACACGTTCTTTGCTCCTTAGGTTGTCCCTCCTGCAGCTAGTTTCTCTTCATCATTTAAGCGGAGGCTTGGTTCCCCCCCCCCCACTGTTTTGTCCCTTGGTGCTGTTCCTCCCACTGCAATTTTCCTCTAGTTGTTAGTGCTGTTCTGGGAATATTAACACGTTTGGAGGGCTTGCCTGTTCCTGGCGTTGTGTTGCCTGTCATTCCTTCACCCCAACTCCTCTGGTTCCCCCCTTTTAAAGTTACTTTACTGTTCTGGAGTTGGTGTTTCCCTCTGTCCCCCTATTTCTGAGCTGTTTAAAATCCCTGCTTTTCTACCGCTAGCAAAAACATCTCCTGGGTTGGTGTTTCGCAGTTTTACCTGCCGCTAGCAATTACTGTTGTTCAGCCCCTCCCTGCCTTTTGCTGTGTTAAAACCACCGGGTCTCCTTGTTGTGCTGTTTTGCCCAGCAGCATTTAACCCTTCATTTTCCACTTTCCTGCCTTTGCGTCTTTATCAAGTCTGCTGACTTCTTTTTCAATGTATCTGAAGAAGTGTGCATGCACACGAAAGCTCATACCAAGAACAAACTTAATTGGTCTCTAAGGTGCTACTGGAAGGATTTTTTTGATTTTTTTAATGAATTTCTCAATGCATTTAAAAATGTTACTTTCCTGGGAAGGATTTGTATTCTAAAAGGTGGGCTGGCGATGATAATCAATACTCATATTGTGAAACTGTACAGCCGGAGACCATTTCAGGCAATTGCCAACTCATACATCCTTTTGGACCTGGAAAAAGGCAAAACGGGTGGAACAGTGGTGGGGCAGGAACAAGGCATAACAGGGCAGAAACGGGTTTGCAAGATATAAAAACGACTTCAAAATTCCTCTCCATGAACCTCAGCATTGACCAAGATGCCACATAGTGACCTTCATAGGAAACTGTGGCTGAAGGGGCCAGAGAAGGGTTAAAAAGGCAATGCATTGGGGGAAACACCCCCTCCCAACAACCTGGAATCAAAGAGGGAGGGGAAGGAGGGAAGTAAAGCTCCATCTCATCCCTCCCAGCCCAGGTCCATGCCAGGTGGGGGAAACAAGAGAAGACTAGATGAGCAAACTTGGCTCTGTTGGAAGAGGGTGCCAACCTCTGTCGCGTCCCCCCTTGGCAGAGTGGAACCCACTCCCCAGTCAGCCAGGTAGGGAAGGGGGAATTGGGTAAGGCGGCAAATGGCCCTAAGGATGGCTGGAGTGCCCCACCACCACCAGCTAGGCTGGGAATAACTGGATGTTTCATTTTTTTCTAATTCCCAACATTCCAGTTATTTATTTAATCTGCAAATAAAGCAGGGGGCGGAGTCATAGCTCTGTGGCAGAGCATCTGCTTTGATGCAGAAGGTCCCAGGTTCAATCTTTGGCATCTCTAGTTAGGGCTGGGAAATGGGAAAGACTCCTGAAGAGCCACTGCCAGTCAGTGTGGGCAATAGTGAGCTAGATGGACCAAGAGTTTGATTTTGCATAATGTGGCTTCCAATGTATCTATGTCTTAAGGGGAGGGTCATCACCTTAAGTGGTTAGAACACCTTGCACCCAAGTTTTCCTCCCTGGCTAAGAATCTCCCCTCCCTGAAACCCTGGAGAGCTGCTGCCAGTCAGTGTATGCAGTACTAAGCTAGATGGTTTGACTTGGGGAAAAGTACCTTTCCAGTAACACAGTCCTTATTTATTTATTTATTTTCTTTACTACATTTATACTCCTCCATTTCCCCCAAGGTGTCCAAGGAAGTAAACATGATTTTCATTTCATCTTTGTAACAACTTTGCAAGGTTGGCAAGGCTGAGAGAGAACAACTGGTCCAAGGTCATGCAATGAGCTTCTTGGCAGAGTGGGGATTTGAACCTAGCCCAACATTCTTAACTGCTATACTTCCTTGGCTCTCTTATTTGCTTAATCCTATTTTTTTTCATGCTCCTGCCAACCTCGCGGTTCGAAAACACGTCAAAGTGCAAGTAGATAAATAGATAAACAGTGTTTCTGTGCGCTGCTCTGGTTTGCCAGAAGCGGCTTAGTCATGCTGGCCACATGACCCGGAAGCTGTCTGCAGACAAACACTGGCTCCCTCGGCCTATAGAGCGAGATGAGCGCTGCAACCCCAGAGTCGTCCGCGACTGGACCTAACGGTCAGGGGTACCTTTACCTTTACCTTTATTTTTTCCATTAAGGTGAATCCTCCCCCCCCCCGTCCATTATATGGGACAACCTCCTCCACAATGCCAGTTTAACAGGGGACACATGACCTGAGGAAATGAAATATTACTTTTATAGAGGGGTAACTTAACCAGAGTTGTATCACTGGCCTACCTAGCTCCATAGTGTCTACACTGACTGACAACAGCCCTCTGGGATTTTTATGCAGTCCTATTCCAGCATACCTGGATATGCCAGGGACTGAACCAGGGACCCTCCGCATGTCAAGCAGATGTTCAGCCGCTGACGCCAGTTCTAGAGTAGACCACACATTTAAAGCACGTGACTTCCTCTAGAGAATCCTGGGAACTGTAGCTCTGTGAGTGGGAAGCTACAGTTTCCAGGATTCTCTGGGTGAAATCATGTGCTTTAAATGTGTGTTGAATGTATCATGTGGGAAATGGGGGTGGCCCTCCGGAGGGATCTTTGTACTCCAGCGCCGGATATGCTTAAGATGCCCCTGCACCTAACCTTACTATGCCTCTGGTTATTGCCCCCTGCATCATGGGAGTCCTGGGCCCACATCATGCCACCCCGCCAGCCAAAAGGTTGACAACTCTGGGAAACCGAGGGGGGGCCACCATGGCTTGCCCCCCCCCTAGTTTTGATCCTGGGTACGCCCCTGCTCCAGATGTTGTTGTGTGGCCAGTGGTGAGGGATGATGGGAGTTGTAGTTAATCAATTCCTGAAGAGCTACAGGTTCCCCACCCTTCCAGGCACCAGAATCCGACCTCCGTTTTCAGCATTAGCAGAGAAAATAGAGTCTGAAAGCAGGTGTCTGTATGAATCCCAGCTCTGAGATCTAGCTGCTAAAGCAAGTTAGTTGCTGGCTGTGGCAGGGAAGAGGAAAGGGTGGGACTGCAGAAAGCAGGCAGCATGCGGCTGCAGTTTTTCCATTAGACCTTGACACCAAGTGAGGCATTGGGTGGGTGCTTGGTGGTGGGGAGGTGAAGCAGGGAAGGAGACAGCCTTTTCGCATTATTTCCTTGGATGCAACAAACACCATCTGTTTTTCCATCTCTGGACTTGCCATGCTACAATGTTGCCACAGGATGGCAGCATACATCCATGCTATGGCTTCCAGCATGCAAGGGCAGGTTGTGAAGACCTGCAGTTTTATGTAATACAGGAACCACCAGGATCCAGCAAAGCGCCTGAACCAGTGGGGACTTTTCCACTGATCAGGGCCATCTTAAGCATATCCAGAGCCGTGGTGCAAAGATCCCTCCGGCGGCACCTCACCCCCTTTCCCAGTTGTCCACCTTTTTTTAGGGAGATGACACCACGCTTACACATTATCTCTAACAAGCCCTTAGAACAAAATAAAATGAAAAGGCAGAAGAAAATCTAATGAAGTCCTCAATTCCAAAGCAAGACTCATTCAAGACTCAGAAGTTCTTCTAATTCATCCTCATGATTCAAATCACCACATATCAAAAAGTTAAAGCAATCACCAGTTTGTTGTTCTTTAAATAAATTAATAAAGACACAGACAATGAAGTTCCCTGCCAATTTGTGTTTAAGTACAAAGCTAACGTTTTCAAATATTGTGGGGAGTGGGGTGGGGGTGGGCAGTGACATCCTGAACCTAAAAAGAACCCAAAACCTGGGTCACAAAGGCTGCAGCCCTAACTGCACTTACATGAGAGTAAGCCCTGCTGAATCTAATAGGACCTTACTTCTGAGTAGACAGTAGGACTGCAGCAAGAAACACAGTTGGGAATTAGGGCTTTCTGTTTTAAGTCTCAACCAGAGGAAAATGTAATATTGGAGATTAGGGAGAAAGGAATATGAATAGATTGGGGGGAGGGGCTGACGAGAGACCAAAAACCACAGGTAGCAAGACAAGGCACACTTTCTGGGGAGCAAGTGTCACCCACAGTTGCTTGGGGCAAGACTGCAGAAGGACCATACCTGTTGTTGGGTTGTGCGTGTGTGTTTTTCAGAAAAACGTAGAATTGGAAGGGACCCTGTGGGTCATCTAGCCTGGTTGATTGCCTATCCAACTAAAAAAAAAAAGGCACTGAAGGTTTTTGAGATCAATGCAAGCTATAAAGCACTGCAGACTGCAGGGGGTTCCCTGCAATGCTTTTTAGCTTGCATTGATCTCAAAAACCTTCAGTGCCTTTTTTTTTAAGTTGGATAGGCAATCAACAGGCTTGTTTCACAAATAAGGGAGAAGGAGGGTTGCTGGGTTGGTTCTAGCTTTTTCTAATTTTTGTTCTAGTTTTTAGCCTGTGCTTAGTGCCGTAGTTTCAGACTGTGAGCCGCCCTGATATCCATGGGTGGAGGACAGTAGTAGTAGTAGTAGTAGTAGTAGTGGTGGTGGTGGTGGTGGTGGTGATTTTTTTCGCAGGGCTTGGAGTGAGTGGGTGATGGCCAGCTGCTGGAATGAATGGGGTTGGTACTAAATGGTCTGGCTCACTTTACAACCCCTAGGGACCTTGTTGGTTGGATGGGGGGCGGAGAAGAAGAAGAAGAAGAAGAAGAAGAAGAAGAAGAAGAAGAAGAAGAAGAAGAAGAAGAAGAAGAAGAAGAAGAAGAAGAAGAAGAAGAAGAAGAAGAAGAAGAAGAAGAGCAAAGGGAGGAGTCTTCCCTTCCCCTGGATAGAGTTGCCCGTAACATTAAACACAGGGCACGATTCCAGGGAGAGAGAGAAACCAGGGCAGCAGCTGCTGCTACTCACGGCTCAGGCTCGATGTAGCTGAACAGGACGGGCAAGGGGACCCTGCAAGCGGGGCTGCAAACCCAGCATGGAGGCTCCGCAGCCGGCTAGAAGAGCAAGAAAGGGGGCAAGTCGGGGGGGGGTCTCTTCTCCTCCTTCTTCCTTCCCCCTTCTCTCACTCCGCTTCTCCCTTGCCATCGCTCACCTCCCTCTTCCCACTGGGCGGGCGAGAGAGAGAAAGGGGGGGGGGCTCTCCAGGCGCATTGGGGCTACAAACCCGGCGCAGAGGCGCCTCCACAGCCCGGGTAGAGGAGGAAGAAAGGGGGCGAGTTGGGGGGTGCCTCTCTTCTTCTTCCGCCGTGGAAGGAGAAGCGCCCCCAACTCACCCCCCTTGCGCTTCACTTCCCCTTTGTTGTTGCCCGCCTCCCTCTTCCCACTGGGCAAGCCGCTTTGCAGCAGAGCAGAGCTACATCAGTATTTTAAAGTTTCCCAAAGTTTCCCATAATACATCTCAGGATGCATCATCAAGACATCATAGATATGTCACAGAAAAGGTGTGGTAGAACCTGACATCCAGTCATGCCCCTGTCACTCAGATATAGTCTTTCACACTTATTCCATCACAGTACAAAGGAAAGTATTTACAGTTCCCTGACCGAGCTTCATCCCAATATGGGGCAGGTAGGCATTGTGATTGAGGTGGTTATCTGTCTGAAACTCTTGGGGCAGGATATTATGGTGGGCCCACTCCCACCCCCCTTATACCTCACTTCCCTGGGTCCTAAATGCCAGTGTTTTTCAACCACTGTTCCGTGGCACACTAGTGTGCCGCGAGATGTTGCCTGGTGTGCCGTGGGAAAAATTGAAAAATTCAAGAGAATTACTTTATATATAGTCAATATAGGCACAGAGTTAAATTTTTTAACATTTTCTAATGGTGGTGTGCCTCGTGATTTTTTTCATGAAACAAGTGTGCCTTTGCCCAGAAAAGGTTGAAAAACACTGCTAAATGCCATTGAAACTGAGAAGATTGATAGGAGTGATTTCTTATGCATTTCTAAAGTTTTCCCATTAAGCCAGTATATAGATACATTTATCAGCGAATTGCAACATTTGGTATTGACATTTTCCCTGTTTTCTTTTGTCGGAGACCTGGGCTCAGCAGGGAGCTGCAGGCTCCTGAGCTGAGCTTCCCTTGCAGATTCAATGCCTTTGCAGAGATGTTGCTGTTCTTTTCTCTTGACAGTAGAGGATTTGGTTTGATGGGTGAAAGGGAAGGAAATACCTCTCTGTGGTCCATATGTGGGTGAATTTGTGCAGCAGAGACTCTTTGTCTTTGCCTTATGGCAGTGGTGGAGCTTCATGCTCCAGCACCGGGGGGGGGGGGGGCGAGAGCAGGCGGGGGATAAAGATCTACAGAGGATATGGTGCCTCTGTGGATCCTGCCACCTGAGCCGGCTGCCTCACCTTGCCTCATGGGTGGGCCAGCCCTGGCTGATGAGGACACTTAAGTGGCCATGTAAGGTCAAAGAAACTTATCTGACTAGTGCAGCCATAGAATCCTCTATGAGATTCTAACCCTCACTGGGTACAGGGTCCCAGGGAAGGGGCTCAGGGCGTCATCCAGACGGAGCCCCCCAAACCCACAAAAATATGTTCTAATTGTCTCTTGTGACCAAGAGCAGCCCTGGCTTACTGATACCTGTTCTAAATCTCTTTCTTTGTTTTGTGGTCCTAAGTTTTCCTTTTTGTGGTCCTAAGTTTTCCTTTTGGGATGCTTTGTTAAAGTGGTACAGTGAAGTGCAACTGTTGTCCTCCTTCATGGCTCTTCAGGCTTGTTAGTTTGGAGATGTGATCAAGGCCAGTGGCTCATTGGAGCCAAGGTTCAATGCACTCATTGGAGCCAAGGTTCAAGGTTCCAATATCATAGAACTGTGGAGTTGGAAGGGGTCCCCAGGGTCAACTAGTCCAACCCCCTGCAATGCAGGAATCACAGCTCAAGAATTCCTGGCTGGTGGCCATCCAAGCTTGGTTTAAAATCCTCCATTGAAGGAACGTTTCTCAGCAGTGGAATGGGGAGTCAAGCTTAACCAGACTCAGGGCTGTAACTGAAACGAATCACCTGTGTGTTGTTTTAATTGAACAGAGCTTAATGGCATGCTCCAAGCAGATTCCAAAAATAAAAAGCCGTCTCCACAATTGGAAGAAAAAGAGCCCCTAGGTGTTTCCTCCAGAGGGCGCTGGGTGATTGGAACCCACAGGCTGAGTGTTGTGGGACAAGTCAGTTGAGGCCAGCAGAAAGATAGGGCGGGATTGTTTCTCTGGGCGAGGGGGGGGCACAAAGGCAGAATCCCAGGTGGGCCTGTCATGTGGAGGGAGGCTGTGGAAACAGAACCATGCGGGGAGGTGGAAGTATTATGAAGAAAGAACAAATCCAAAGTGACAGACCAAACTGGTGTTCTCATAGCAGATGATCTCATTGTTTAACAGATGCTAATCAGGAGCATTTTAGGGTCAGGTTTTATTTGTTTTTATTATTTAATGTGTTCAAGGTCCTGTAGCCATTCAAGATTCATTCTGTGGCTGAGATTCTTTCTTAACGTCAGGAAAACGAAATGTGTTTGGGGTGACACATGTGGGAATTCCCTGTGCTTTTTTTTCTCAGTGGCAACATTTTATTACATTTTCGTCCTTGTTCTTATGAGTGGATCCCAAACTGCAGCCTGTGGGCCACCAGTTGTCGATGGGACTTTATTCCAGTGGCCCACGGCACATCACCATGGAACAGTCATATGGATCTCCATTTTTATTCTTATTGCTTCTTATGTTGTATTTTATTTCATGAAAATTTGAATTGCATGGAATGCAAATTGTAATGCAATAAAATACAAGAAACAAAAGAAGCAATAAAAATATACAGTGGTACCTCTTAATCTGTTCTTAACCTGAAACTGTTCTTAACCTGAAGCACCACTTTAGCTAATGGGGCCTCCCGCTGCCGCTGCGCCGCCAGAGCACAATTTCTGTTCTTATCCTGAAGCAAAGTTCTTAACCTGAAGCGTTATTTCTGGGTTAGCGGAGTATGTAACCTGAAGCGTATGTAACCTGAAGCGTATGTAACCCAAGGTACCACTGTAATTAAAAATATCATGCAGCATCTAGCACAGCACTTTAAAATTGCTACAACGGGCACGACCCTCAGCAGTGCAACCCACCACCAACTACCCCCAGTGCCATGAAGCCCCCAACCACACTGCATGTGGCTCTCAGGGGGAAAGAGAAAGGACTGACTATGCTTGCTCTAATGAGTCCAAGGCAATGCTCTTATTCCTCACTTGCCTAGCTTAACTTCAGACCAACCCTGTGAGTTAGGTTGAGCTAAGAAATAGAGAATGGCCCAGCATCACCTAGTGAGCTTTCTGGCTGAACCTAGATCTCCTCAGTCCAAATCCAACACTATAGCCACTGCTTTGTTGTAGAGAGAAGCACATGGGATCAAAGTGGCCTGTGAGCCCCACATCCAAGGGCAGGACTAGAAGCCTCTTCAGTGCAAGCCCAAGACGAGCCTCGGGCCTGAGGCCAAATGTGGCCTTCCAGGCCTCTCAGCCTCGCCCTTGGGATTCTTCACTTCCCTTGCTAGCTTCTCAGCGCTCCCTCCTCAAGCACTATGGGCCAATGGCCCATCTAGCCTGGCATCCTGTTCTCACCAGATGCCCTCATGGGAAGCTCGCAAGCAGGACTTGAGCACAAGAGCAGCCCTCTCCCCTCCTGACTATAAATGTGTCCTTGAAACCTCTGACTTTTGTGGGGCCAGAATACACCCTAATGCACAGAGCAAGTGCTACATCTTTTGCCTGCTCACCTTTGCCTCATGCCCTGCCCACCACTGGCCCAGACATTTGGTAGGAGAAGACCACTGCTTCAGGCAGAAGAAGTCTCCTCCAGCAGCACACCCACAGTTGCCCCCTACCGCCCCACTGCCTCCGCCATCAGTGCCAATTTTGGGAAATATCATGTCTGTTTGGGGCGAAATCTCACCTGATTTTTGCAAGCTCTCATCCCGTCAGCGGTAGATGGGGCAGAGCACAAAGCGGCACTTTCCGTTTCACCTCAAGCAGTGAAGTAGGATGCTCTTCCCTCGCCTGAGGGAGTGAGACCATTAGCATGACAATGGTTCCCCGGCTTCCCTGGAGGATCTGACTCACGGATGTCATCCAGGCATTAATTATACTGGATTCAATGTTTTACCCCAGTCTTTTGGAAAAGTAATGTGTGTGTTTTCTCTTTTTGTATATCAGGGCAGCTGGGGTAGCGGATCTTGCAGAGGGTGGAGAAGAGTGACCAGAGGGAATTGCCTCCATGTCACTTGCTTGGGCCCAAATAGGCCAGCAAATTCATGGAGGCCAAGGCTATCAAGGGCTGCTCTGCCTCCAACATGCTGCATCTAAAAACCAGGATGTGCATCTTCCTGTCCATACTCCCGTGTGAGTCACGAGACCCGCACAAGATCACAGAGCTCAACAGACATACTTTTCTCAGGGCCATGCTCTCACGTTTTGCAGTGCTGCACAAGATCATGGCCTTTTAAAAAAAGCATTTTTGGCTGGGTGAGATCTCAGCACAAAATCACATGAGATCACAATGCCCCAAATAGCCACCGTGCTCTTGAGGAGAAAAACAGAATGTTCCCATTTTTCAGGACACTTGTGGGGTATGTGAATGGCAGTTGCTGGAAACCACAAGTGGAAGAGAGCTCTTGTGCTCGGGGCCTACTTGTAGGTTTCCCACAGGTATCTGGTTGGCCACTGTGAGAACAGGATGGTGGACTAGCTGGGCTTTTGGCTTGATCCAGGAGGTTCTCATGTTCTTATGACAACCTACCAACCACACCTCTAGTGGTGGTGGAATGCAGAACAGGTTCTCAACAATGGGGAGAATGGCTCTTTGGTAATCCATTCCATTGATTTCTGGACCCTTCCTGCCAGATGCAAGAAGGTGGCACAGCAGAGATAACTCCTGAACACCTCAGCAGTGAAGATGAAGACAGCCCTCCAGAGGAAGTCATTTATTCCATCAGGACACCTATCAATGGAAAGATTGTGTTGAAGCCATTGCCTACCACCTCAGTCCAGCAGTTCACCCAGGCCCAGATCAACAGCCAGCTTGTTCAGTTCATCCATGAAGGTATGCAGCAGAAGGAGGGAAAGCAAGCTGGGTGGGTGGGGAAATTGGGGCATGGGGACACTGGAAGCTCTCTTATACCTCATCAGACTGTTGGTCCATCTTAGCTCAGGACTATCAACACTGACTAGCACTGGCTCTCTGGGCCTACAGAGAGGAGTCTTCCCCTCCACTACCTGGCGATGCCAGGGACTAAACCTGAGACTTTCTGAAGGCAAAGTATGTGCTGCAGCTCTCTATCACCAAGTAAGTAAGTAAGTAAGTAAGTAAGTAAGTGCAGGAATGTCTTCTCCCAGACCCTGACATCCTGGGCTTCATTCTACAGGGTCCCTGGATGGAGGCTTTTCCTTTGACTTGTCTGATGGAGAGAATATGTCTCCCGGGCATTTCTTTGCTGTGAAGGCCGAAAAGAAACTGGTTGTCACTCTGGAAAGCAAGAGAGATTTGATAGTGTGTCCGGGTAAGTTATCTGCAAGGGAACTACATGGGAGCATGGATAGAGCTAATCTGTTGATTTGGGTTTCAGTTTCTCATTTTTTCTAAACCTAAGCTCACCTCTCCACTTCCCCACCTCAGATTCCATTTTTTAAAAGTCATTGTGAGAATTCACCAGTATTTTAATGTGCATACATTTTTCTGTAAAATTTCTATAATTTCCATAGAATCATAGAATTGTACAGTTGGAACAGACCCCAATGATCCTCAAGTCCCACCTCCAGCAATGCTAAAGAATATCACACAATCCCTCAAAACTTTGGGGAAACAATTTCCTTGTTTCTTTAGGAGTGAAACTGTGGGTGAAGCTTTTACTACACCACCTTCAGATGCTCAGCTCTTCCTAACCATTTCTTTCCCAGGCTCTCTTCAGCCAATCAGGAGCCAGAACCTGAAAGCAGTGACCAATGATGAGGCAGAAGCCCAGTCACTCTCTTACATCATAGAACAGCCTCCAGGCTTTGGCAAATTGGTGAACAACCAGAAGTGGGAGGACAGAGGGCAGCTGAGGAACTTCACCCAAGCCGAGGTAGAAGTCTTGGCCACTTCTTTCTTGATGTCCCTCATGGTATCATACCTTGATTTTGAATAGAAACACAGGAAGCTGTGTTTACTGAGTAAACTGAGTCTGGCCATTGTCCACATGGACAGTATTGGTTGACTGGTCCACAGCTACTGCAGAAAAAAAATACTCAAAAATCAAGGTATACTTAAGGGCAAACAAAGATTCATTTTCAATTATGTGGCAAAAAATTATTTCATATCTTAAAGTACTCCAGTAAGAGATACTAATATTTGAAATTCTTACTAACCTCCTACCTTTAAGGGAAGGTTGGAAAGACATCAAGGACAATAACATGATATTTTTTTTATTTTTATTTTTTTTTTAATAAAAATGCTTTATTTTAATGTTTCAAATTATAATACATACACATATTTTCGACAAAACATACACAACCTACATACATTTTTCAACATCTTAAAAACCGAACACTCCATCATACTTTCCTTATCTTCATCACACTCTACCCACCACCTTCCAACACCCCACACCCCACCCTGTGCATGACTTCCAGTCAACTCAGCTATAATTTCTTTCTGTTTCTCCTCTTTCTTTCTTCTAACACACTATTATTCCAATTTCTCGTTTATTTACAGTTCCCCTTTGTTGTCTGACTTATTTAATATCCAATAGTTTTAACGGAACTTGTTCATTATAATAGGAGATTTGACTTTTCAACATAATTTTTCAAGTATCCTCTGAACGCTTTCCAATCTTTGTCTGCCCTTTCTTTTGTGGTCCTTCCAATTTCTTCCATTATTTTAGACATATTGTGATATTCTAGAAGAACATGATATTTATTAATAAAACAAATATTTTTATAAAATGTTATTACCCCACAACAGCAATAATAATAATCATGTTTTGCAGGGAGTGTGACAGAAACTACCCAAATACATAATTTGTGTGTGTGCATTTTTATTTTGGTTTTGGTTCAGGTTTTCATTTTCCCCAGTGTGTTAGTAAAATGTATGTTCTTCTTCAAAATAAATACAAAGACATTATTGGTTTGCTTTCACACAGTGCCTAACCCACTTTACTTCTTACACATATCCAATCAGGTGGATGCTGGGGTAATATCATATCAGCATGAAATGCCACAGGAACCTTTCTGGATTCTTGAGGACACTTTCCACTTCCGAATTTCTTCTCCCTCCATGATCTCAAACCTGTATGTCCTTGGTGTGTTGGTCTCCTTCAACATCAGCTGTCCTCACAGCTCCACTCTGTGGAGAAACAAAGGTAAAAGGAGAGTTGAGATGCCAATACACAAATAGAATCATCGAATTGTAGAGTTAGAAGGGACCCAGAGGGCCATCTAGTCCAACCCCCTGCAAAGCAGATATCACAGCAAAGAGAGCTGTTGTGAAGGAAAAGTTTGCTCCTTCCTAGAAAAGGCGTGTGCTGTGATGTCCCTGGGCATAAAGATGACTAAGTTCTAGTGAAATCTGGGGAGATGAGGGGACATTTGCTAGGAATATATCCTTTGAATTCTCAGAGAACAGAAGGGAGCCCAATGGCCCACATGGTGAGAACAGGATGCTGGACTAGATGGGCCATTGCCCTGATCCAGAAAGCCACTTCTGATGTTCTTATTGCTCTCTTGATTTTTCTTTCCAGATGAGCTGCAACCTTTCTGTAATCATGCATGTTTTTTTGCTCCTCCCACTGTCTCCCAGGCCTCACTGTTTCAGAAGCTCAAAGTGCAGTGGTCAACATCTCATTACTGGATGCTTCTAACCTTCTTGCTAAAGAACCTGCCTCCAGAAGAGCATCATTTGATGTGATATTTCTGGTGACGGAGCTACCCAGCCATGGGACCCTGTCCGTTGCCGATGGACCAGTTGATAAAAAGCATCCCTACTTCCTCCAGTCTGATCTTGTTGCAGGTGACTTGGAATATGCCCACCATGGACCCAGCACCCTGGATGATCATTTCAGCTTTAAAGCCTGGCTCCGGCCCAACACAGTGAGATCTATTCAGCCCCCACAAAAAGGGGAGGAGCCTGTCATTTCTGGGATGTTCAACATCACAGTGAGTGACAGTAATGAAATGCCACCTGTGTTGCTCACCCAAGGCCAGGTTCTGCAGGTCCTCCAGGGTTCCCCTGCAATGCTTTCTCAGGAACAACTAAACACCATGGATCCTGACAGTTTCCCTGAAGAAATCAAGTACAAGATCCTTTCTGGGTTATCCAGTGGCTTTGTAGTCAATATCCATGCTACGCATGTGGCAATTACCCAGTTTACTCAAGCAGACATCAATGCAGGGCACTTGAGGTTCATCACCAATGGAACGGACTCTTCTGGAGTCTTACACCTTGCTATCTCCGATGGACACAATCCACCCATCTTAACTTCTTTGGAAATCATAATTCTTCCAGCAACCACTTGGGCAACAAATCAAATCCCATTGGAGATACCACAGGGTGTCAACTTGGCCGTCCTGTCTCGCAAGCACCTTCTGGGGGCCTCAGGCCAAGAGCAGCAAAATACCATCTATAGACTCATCAGGGACCCACAGTTTGGTCAGGTCAATGTCAACCAAAAGCCTGTGAGGGACTTTTCACAGAGCCAAGTGGACAATGGAGAAGTGGCATTTACTTTCACTGACTTCATCTCCCCCAAAGATGAATTCCAGTTCCTTGCCACAGCAGGAGATGTCAACATTTCAGGCATTGTGAATGTATTGGTCAAGGCCTTGGTCAAAACCCAACAGGATATCCTTTGGCCAAGAGGAGCCACCATCCAGCTCAACACCGACATCCTTGATGCAAGTGAACTGGGCAGCAGGACCAAGAGTGTCCCAGCCTTCAAAATCCTCCGAGCACCCCAAGGGAGCCATTTTGTGAAACTCTCGAGAGACAAAAGGAACCAGCCCATCTCCACTGATGCCTTCACCCAGCAGGATCTTGAGGGAGGGCTAGTTGGGGTGGAGATCTGGAAAAGAGAAGACTCTCAGGAAAACCTCCAGCAGGACAGCTTTCTGTTTGAGTTGGTGGCTGATGGGGTGCCCCCTGCTGTGGAATCAATGGCATACATCACCGAGGCCTTCAATTCCTCAACACCCTATGGAGTGAAACTGCTCAAAGTGCCTGATTTCCAAGAGAGGGGCCGAAGCCCCACAACCCAAAGCATGACCCCTTCTCCGCAGATGTTGACAACTAGGCGCCCAGAGCCAGAAAACACTGAGTATAACTCCAGTGAGACACATGTTCATCCAACAGCATGGGCTGGTCACATAACAGTTACCAGCACATTTCCTACGGAAAGGAGCACACTCCTTAGTTTCATTGAAGCCAATATGTTTAGCATCATTCTCCCCATCTGCCTCATCCTTCTGCTTCTGGCTTTGATCCTGCCCTTGCTGTTCTACCTCCACAAACGGAACAAGACTGGCAAGCACAATGTCCAAGGGACACCCCCCAAATACAAGAACGGTACAGTGGTTGACCAGGAGACTTTCCGGAAGACTGACCCTAATCAAGGCATCCCTTTGACAACGGTCAACACACTGGAGGCCAAAGGAGCAGGACCCAGCTCAGAGGGGATAGTGCCAGGAGGCCAGCAGGATCCAGAACTGCTCCAATATTGTAGGACACCCAACACAGCCTTAAAAAACAGTCAGTACTGGGTCTGAGGACTGGAGCGAGGGACAAAACAGCCTGTCTTGAGGTGGAGTGCCATGAGCTGCATGGTTTCCTAAAGATTATCTCATCTCTTTCTCCTCTCTCTGCCTCCTCCTGTTGCCTGATTTATATATATGAGACATTCCCTGGGATTCAAGGAAGCCCTTCCTGCACAGGTCAAATTCTTTCCTGATTCTCCAGATCTGGTTTTCCTCAAAGATGTTGGCTCAACGGCAGGGAAATCTCCTGGAATGAAATAAGTGAGACCCTAACAAGGCTGTACGTTTTTCGAGGGAGAATAGAAAATTGCAGATTCTCCTCTTGACAATCAAAGCTTTCCTCTGTTGTTTTTTAAAAGCAGTTTTAAAGTTCTTATCAATTCAACAATGTGCTTGAAAGCATATGGAAATCTTAGAACCCAAAAGAGGAACCAACTGCAGTTTCCAAGGATTCATGGGTGGAGCTTCAGTGTCCTCACATAGCTTCTCCCCGTGACTAGCAGAAGCTCAAATAAATTATGCAGAATACTAAGCGCTGCCAGATAAATTATGCAAAACAAGAGAAAGCATATGCATTTATCTAATTTATGCAGATTTCAGAATCCTGTTTTTTCAGGGGGTGAAGATGTGTCAGAATAATTAGGACGAGGTTGCTTTTTGAAAAAAATGTTATTTATTAAGAAGACTTTGTGTGCAGCTTGCAAGCTTCCACCCAGCAGAAACTGGTGGGACATTTTTGCAGACTCTCTGGGGGTGTCTGCTCCCCTCTCCTCCCTCCTCGCCTCTCCCAATTAATAATAATAATACCTTTATTGTCAATGTACAACCTCCATCTCCAGGGATCAGTGGTGTGAGGGAGCACTGGGCTGCACTTGTGACATCACCAGGGCCATCCCTAGGTCTCAGGTTTAGCCACTGAGATATCCTGGTCTGGCAGCCCTAGAGGTAGGGGTGGGATTCTGCTGCCGCCCCAAATACATGTGATTTAAAAAAACAACAGGGAACAACCATGGGACAAGACAATCAATATCCCAAAGTGACTTTCTCCCCTACTCTGCTGTAGTTTAAGAGTGTTAAGCAGCAGCACAGGGGAAAGTTTGGTGACACCTTAATGGTTGCAAAAATTTACTATAGCATCAGCTTTCATGGGACAAAAGTCCACATGGTTTTGAAAACCAGGTTGCTAGGAAAGACAGGCAGCCGCCCTTTCTTTCCTGTTTCCTTGAGCTTCTGAGCTGGAGCCATGCCTACCATAAGGCAGCCTGAGTTGGTCCTGACTCAGGCGGCAGATCATAAAAGGCAGGACGGGGCAGCGAGGAGTTGGAGGACAGAGCAGTCTGTGCCATAAGGCTTGCCAGGCATCCCCCTAAGCCTTGGTTATGCCAGAGGACATGGGTGTTTTCCCAAGTCATACCCACACCATACATTTACAGCACTCCTATAGTGCTTGAGCAGTCATGGCTTCCCCCAAAGAATCCTGGGAACTGTAGTTTGTGAAGGGTACTGGCCTCACAGACTTCCAGTTCCTAGCACCTTTAACAAACTATAGCTCCCAGGATTCTGCATGACTGCTAAAGTGCTAGACAAGCACTGCGAGTGTGCCCCCTGCTCCCAGTGTTAAGATTTAATTGCTAGTCCAGTTGACCAGTGTGTGGAATGCAAGGGACACCACTTTACGCCCCAGGAAAAAAATTCTCTTGGGCTAGCCCTATTCTCGGTGATTTAATCAGGCACAACTTGCCCACGCACACTTAGGTCCCACCCACAAAATACAATTAAAGTACTCAGAGATACCACTTCTGAAACAGCTATTGTTCGTCATTTGTTCAGGGTACTTAGAAACTGTACTTCCTAGCAACACTCTGCCCTTCACAAGCTACAGTTCCCAGGATTCTTTAGTGGGAATGGGAGGGAAGCCTGGCAGTTAAAGTCGCATAAGAGTGCTTCAGGTGTATGGTGTGGCTGTGCCTTCACTTCCTCCAACAGCCCCCTTGGAGGTGGAGCTAAGGATTATAAGCAGCTGCTGAAGCCCCATCTGCTCCTCTCTGCTCCAATCGCATGTTCTGAAACAAACATGGCATATGGCACATGACCCCACGGTGCTCTTGGGTTTCCCCTCCTGCCAATTAAAATTCCAGGAGGGCAGGGGGGGGGGAACTGTGATGCGTTTTGTTCTAGGACTCGGTTGGATGAGAGACCTGGTTCCCTCTGGAAGATTCCAGGCCCATCCTTGAATATTCCAGTTTCATTTTTTAAAAATCAACTTTCTAGTCCTTTCACTTTTTGTGACACCATAACATTCTACCCATAGCTTAGTGCACAGCTTCCTTGTGCTTTTAAGTGTCCTGCCTATGAGCCAAATTTATCCTTTTATTAACCATTTAATGCAATGGCATAACTTTGCTGTAGTTATATTTTGGCTGCCCTACAGTGGTTCCCTACCCAGTTATGGATATGGTTTATCACAAAATTTCTGGGTTTTCTTGAGTGGGTGACACAGGAACAAGCTGCCCCTCAAAACTCTGACTAGGATACTGTGCAATTAAGGGTTGCATCCATACTCTCCATTTAAAGTACATGGCTTTCCCCCAGTAATCCTGGGAATTGTAGTTTGCCCCTCACAGATTCCCAGCATCCATAACAAGCTGCAGCTGCCAGGATTCTTTGGGGAAGTCATAGGCTTTAATT
Organism: Lacerta agilis; assembly: GCF_009819535.1. Lineage (NCBI taxonomy): Eukaryota > Metazoa > Chordata > Lepidosauria > Squamata > Lacertidae > Lacerta > Lacerta agilis. Next base: position 196,436 of record NC_046324.1, read on the forward strand.
GTGCTTCAGACATGTGTTGTGGGTAAGGCCTCCTTAGGCCAAAAGGTGTGTGAAGAAGAGATGAAGGAGCCGGTCATGTTTTGGCCTGGAGAAGAGAAGCTAAAGGGAAATACGATGGCTGCCTCCAAAGAGCCAAAAGGCCACCAGAAAAGATGGAGCAGACTTGTGCTTGTTCTTCCAGAGGGCAGAACCAGAACCAATGGGTGGGAACAGTAAGAAATCATATTTTGGCTAAACATTGGGAGACTCTTCCTAACAAAGCTGTTTCCCAATGGAATGGGCCATTTTGGAAAGGCTCTCCTTTGCTGGGTATGTTTAAACAGAGGCTAGGGGCACCCCCCACACCAGACCCAAAACACCACACCTTTAAAGAATCCCAGAAACTGTAGCTTGCTAAGGATGCTGGGAATTGTTGCTCTGTGGTGGGGAAGCTACAGTTCCCAGGATTCTTTAAGCAAGGGGCATTACTTTTAAATGTGCTTTTAGATGTATTGTGTGGATGTGGCCAGGGATGTTACACTGAAAAGATTCCTGCATGGAGTCTTGTTGACCTTTAAGGTCCTTCCCAACTCTTAAATCTCTATGACCCTGTGATGTTAAGGAAGGGGAAGGGAACCTCTCTAGCCTTCTGGATGTCACTGGACTTCAACTCCCATTATCCCTGGGCACTGACTATGCTGATTGGGGCTCAAGGCAGTAGGAATCATACCCTCATAGAATTGTAGAGTCAGATGAGACCCCAAGGGTCATCTAGTCCAACCCCCTGCAGGTGGCCATCCAACCTCTGCTTTAAAGCCTCCAAGGAAGTAGAGGCCACAACTTCCCAAGGGAGACCGTTCCATTGTCCAACAGCTCTTACTGTCAGAAAGTTCTTCCTGAGGTTTAGTCTCATCACATTGGTACAAGTTCTACCCACCCTAGATCAAGTAAAACAATTGAAATACTTAACCAATCACATCGGTTCTGCCCCCCCCCCCAACAAAAATCTTGGCCACTGCTATACGCACAACATTAGTCTCAATCTTTATCTATCCTGTCAGTTCTTATGAAACACTGGATTCTGATGAATTTCTCCCCAAACCTGCTTCAATCCCAATTGAGAAAAATAACAAGCTGGATGTGTTTCAGCCTCAAAGTCAATGAGAGGCAAACAGGTCCCCACTCCCCCATACATTTAAAGTGCTAAGATGCCACAGTCACAGTTCCCCCCCCCCGCAAAGGAATCCTGGGAGCTTTAGTTTGGACAAGTGAAACCAACCACCTGTCTCCTTGATCCTTGCCCATCCTGTATAAAAGCTAACCGGGAAGGGCTGGGCAATGGGCTTCGCGGGGTAGTGAATGCTTCTCTCTGCGAAGGAGCCTTCCCAGACCCACTGAAAGAGGAGGTTATCAAACCGCTTCTTAAAAAACCATCTTTAGATGCGGCCAATATGGCCAACTATTGCCCAGTCTCAAATCTTCCATTTTTGGGCAAGGTGATTGAGCGAGTGGCACGCCTAGAAGAAGTGGACCATTTGGAGCCCTTCCAGTCGGGATTCAGACCTCATCATGGGACTGAAACTGCCTTGGTCTCACTGGTCGATGATCTCCGGTGGGCTTGGGACAAAGGTGAGAGCTATTTCCTAGTTCTGCTGGATCTCTCAGCATCTTTTGACACCATCAACCATAACATCCTTCTGGGCCATCTATAGGGGCTGGGAGCTGGGAGCACTGTTATACAGTGGTTCCGCTCCTTCCTCCTGGGCCATGTTCAGAAAGTGGTGGTGGGGGATGAGTGTTCAGACCCCTGGGCTCTCACTTGTGGGGTGCCTCAGGGTTCTGTCCTCTCCCCCATGCTTTTCAACATCTACATGCAGCCGCTGGGAGAGATCATCAGGGGGCTTGGGCTGGGTGTTCATCAGCATGCGGATGATACCCAGCTCTACCTCTCTTTCAAATCAGAACCAGTGAAGGCGGTGAAGGTCCTGTGTGAGTGTCTGGAGGCGGTTGGAGGATGGATGGCGGTTAACAGATTGAGGTTGAATCCTGACAAAACAGAAGTACTGTTTTTGGGGGACAGGAGGTGGGCAGGTGTGGAGGACTCCCTAGTCCTGAATGGGGTAACTGTGCCCCTGAAGGTGCACAGCCTGGGAGTCATTTTGGACTTGCAGCTGTCCATGGAGGCACAGGTTAATTCTATGTCCAGGGCAGCTTTTTATCAGCTCCATCTGGTATGCAGGCTGAGACCCTCCCTGCCCGCGGACTGTCTCGCCAGAGTGGTCATGCTCTGGTTATCTCTCATTTGGATTACTGCAATGCGCTCTATGTGGGGCTACCTTTGAAGGTGACCTGGAAACTACAACTAATCCAGAATGCGGCAGCTAGACTGGTGACAGGGAGCGCTCACCGAGACCACATAACACCAGTCTTGAAAGACCTACATTGGCTCCCAGTACGTTTCTGAGCCAGTGGCGGAGCTTCATGCTCTGGCACTGGGGGTGGTGAGCAGGTGGGGCTGGCACGTGTTCTGGGGTGGGACGTGCCACCCAAAGGGGCAGGGCACGCATCCTGTGGAGGGGTGCGCCACCCGCAGGGGTGTGGCGTGCGTTCTGGGTGCATGGCACGCAGCCTGTGGGGGTGGGGAGCCCAGCGTGGGTGGGGGGCAGGTGCGATGGAACCCTACTGGAATCGCACTGCCCGGGGCGGTGCGCTCCCATTGCCCCCCCTTCCTCCACCCCTGTTCTGAGCACAATTCAAAGTGTTGGTGCTGACCTTTAAAGCCCTAAACAGCCTTGGTCCAGTATATCTGAAGGAGCATCTCCACCCCCATTGTTCTGCCCGGACACTGTGGTCCAGTGCCGAGGGCCTTCTGGCAGTTCCCTCACTGTGAGAAGCCAAGTTACAGGGAACCTGGCAGAGGGCCTTCTCGGTAGTGGCGCCCACCCTGTGGAACGTCCTCCCACCAGATGTCAAAGAGAACAACAACTACCAGACTTTTAGAAGACATCTGAAGGCAGCCCTGTTTAGGGAAGCTTTTAATGTTTGATGTACTACTGTATTTTAATATTTTGTTGGAAGCTGTCCAGAGTGGCTGGGGAAGGCCAGCCAGATGGGCGGGGTATAAATAATAAATTATTATTATTATTAAGGGTGCTGAGAGTTGTTAGGATAATCTCTATTTCCTTCATGGAACTGCAGTTCCCAAAGTTCCCTGGGTAAGAGGGATCAATTGTTAAACCACTCTGAGAATTGGAGCTCTGAGAGACACACAGAGGTCTCCTAACAATGCTCAGCACCCTTCACAAATTACAACTCCCAGGATTTTGGGGGAAAGCCATGACTGATTAAAGTGGCATAGTGCAAATAGGGCTTAATTCACGCAACTGTGCACACTTTTCAGTGCTATTTTTCTAGATAAAGAGATGCCGGAATTCACCCTTGTTCTCCTCAAAGGGCAATGGTGCCCACCTGAGAGATGCTGGGACTGAGTTCCTGTGAGTTCCAGCTGGAAAAAGCCTTCTTTTAATCCTGCTTCCAGGAGCTAGCCACTCGGACACATGCCATGCACCCGGGGGGCAGGGCAATCGCCGCCCATTGGGGGCGATCGGCACAGTGATCAGTGCCCAGGGAGGATTTTGTCACACACACCCCTGGGATGACACCCGGAGCGATCCGCCCCCACTGCCCCCCCTTTCCTACGCCCCTGAACCCTCTCATTCCCCCAATCATGAGATTTTGTCATTTTGTTTTCCGAAGGCACAAGAGGTGCTGGTGATATGGAAATAGCCCCTCTTGCTATCAGCGTAAAGCAGAGTGTGGATGGTTGTGGGCATGTGAAGAATACAAGAGACTGACAGAAGGAAGCCATGCCTAAAAGCTAGACCTGACTTTTGTTTTTTTTTAATAAAATAAGCAGTGCTGGATTTACGTATAAGCTAAACAAGCTATAGCTTAGGGCCCCACTCTCTTGGTGGCCCCCAAAAAAATTAAAGGAAAAAAATCTGGATGTACATTTCCAAAATATAAGATAAAAAACAAATAAAATAAAATCTACATACAGCAACAGTGTTTTGTGTTGTGTAGGCTCCTATGATGTAAGCCATGGGCCCCGCCTGCTATATAAAGGGCCTCATTACCTTCATCAGACTTAAATCCGGCCCTGAAAATAAGTCTATCAGATGTTGCTTAACATGGATTGAGTAATTTATAACAAGGTGACCAACTTTGTAAAAAAATGCCTGGAATAAAAATGGGCTATTTTTTTTAACAAAAACGCATGGTCATGTTGAAATTTCTCAGAGGGGGCAGGAACTTGTCTTCAAAGGAAGAGCAGAGTTATTTGACCTTCACATTTTGCAAGAAGAGGAACTCCAGATGACTTTGGAGATGAGGTAGGCAGAGATTGGATTCCTCTCCAGCTTCTGCAATGTTTCCTTGCTTAGCACATGGGCTTGCAGTGCAGCACCGGCTCCACCATTAGGCAAAATAAGGCCACTACCTCAGGTGGCAAATGTCAGGCTTGCATGGGGGGTGGGGGTGGGCAGGAGCAAATGCATCACAAAGGTGGAAAACCAAAATACAAAAATAGCAGGTGCAGGACACCAGCTAGAGCCACAACGCTGTTAATACCTTTATAAGCTCACTGGAGCAGATCTCACATTCCAGCCATGCACATTTTATTTCATTTCACTTTAAACATGGGCCAAGAGCATAGCTGCGGGACCAGCATCACTCACATGGTCCATCGCTAGTTTCCAGTAGCTCTGAGAGTCGGGATTGTCTTCACACTGTTGTTTGCAGAGTCACCTGTCAGCAGCCACACGAACTGCAGTGTGGCAACATCCTTAAGAAGATATATAATAGGAGAGAGATATAGATAGCACCGGCCCTGGTAATGTAAGTTGTTTTGTGTATGTAGAAAACAACCTTTAACTACCACCAAGTACACAGAGGGGCAGGGGAGACAGGACAAAAAGGATGAAAACACTTAGAGGAGATTCCCATGTTGAAGGTTTGGATTCAAGGTAGATCCCTGGTAAAAGGCACTCCCCTCCAACTCAATCCCCACCCCCTCAAAAAAGCTGTTAGTGGTCCCATTAGCTCCCCATCCACCACACACACACACACACACACACACACACACACACGTGGAAAGAGACAGGCGATCCATTCAGAGACTTGCACAATATCAATCATCAGAGTGTTATCTTGCAAATGTGGTATTTGAGAAACTATGTAATGTAATGCCTGCTGTTCAATTTCAAAAGAGGTTCTCCTGTGCTGCACTTTGGCGAACTGTGCTTCCGATGCATCTCAGTTTCTGTTTCTCAGCTGGCAGAAAGGGAATGTAAATAAATGGTGGCGAAAGAAGAAAGACGAGTTGGACCAGATGATAAGCCACATTCTTTCTCTTTTGTCAAGAGGGAGGAGATCCGCAACTTCAGTTCTCTCACACAACCAGTCGAGTAGGGCCATGGACTCAGCTTTACACGTTCTATTTCTATATCTCACACCAACCCTCCGAGGTATAGTGGCATCGCAAGGGGGGCAGGGGGAGTGGTGCACCCTGGGTGCAATGTCTGGAGGGGTGACAAGAAGGCACCCCGCAGAGTGCTCGCCCCACCATCTCCGGGCGTGGCGGTGTGAACCGCCATTGCACTGCCACAGCCGCATGTGGAGGATCCTCCATTCACAGCTGCAGCTGTGAGCAGAGGATCCCGCCACCGTCCGTATGGCGTTCAAGTGGCACCAGCGGCAAACCGCTATGTACAACGCATATGCACTGTACATAGCGACACCACGCATGCGTCGTACGTAGCGCTGCAACTTATGCACAGCTGGTGGTTTGCCCTGCCCCGGGTGTCAGTTAGCCTTTGTTCGCCCCTGCTTTCAGTGATGTGTTTCCTCTTTTTTGGTGGTGTCTTGAAGTCTTCACCTTGCCAGGCTGTCTTTCCCTCCCCACATCTGTCACACTGGTCTCATCCACACCATGTCTCTCAAGCGCATCTGTGATGGACAGCAGAGCCAGGCCAGAGTCTGGGGACCAGAGGCCTGGAGCCTCTCTCTGAGTGGGTAGCCAGAGGGGAGGAGGCAGAGAAGTGCTTTGAATGGGAAAATAATAGGAGCCGTTTCTGAGGGAGACAGTTGGATGGGGCTGGATTAGAGAGGGGAGACAGGGTTCAGGTTGAGGGATAGTGACAGCCAAGGCAGGGGTGGCACAAACGTGATTGAAAGTACTCAATTTATTGAGGTTCCCAGCAGATGCCCTCTATGAAAACTTTACCCCAGAAAAGCTCAACAACTTGGGCTGCCCCCACCCCACACCCCCAGAAAAAAATCCTGGCTATACCTATGTAGGCAGGGTTCAGGATAGGGATTGGATTTGACTGAAGGAGAGCTGGCTGTGATCTGAGTGGAACATCTGCTCTGTGGAGAATATCTATGGCCAGAGGAAGGAGCCTCTCAGCTCAGATAGGAAGAGTGAGTTGAGGGTCTGGGGAACGTATTCAGACAGGAGTTCCCTGGAGGGCTGAGTCTGAGCCAGGAGAGGAAGAAGCTGTGGGAAGGCAGACTAAACCCAGGTCTCCTTCCTGTCAGGAGGGGAGAGATCTTCTGGGAAAAGAAGATCCCCAAGCCAATCACAAGGGCTGAGGGGAATCCCCTCGGTCCGTTAGACTAACTGGAAATACCTCAGGAGTGGCATTGCTAAGAGAGAGGGGAACTGACGAAATGGGCACCTTGGTCAAGAACCAAATGAATAAACTGTGAAGGAAGCTGTGCTGTGGCCAAAGTTGTTGTTGTTCAGTCGTTCAGTCGTGTCTGACTCTTCGTGACCCCATGGACCAGAGCACGCCAGGCACCCCTATCTTCCACTGCCTCCCGCAGTTTGGCCAAACTCATGCCAGTCGCTTCGAGAACACTGTCCAACCATCTCATCCTCTGTCGTCCCCTTCTCCTTTGTGCCCTCCATCTTTCCCAACATCAGGGTCTTTTCCAGGGAGTCTTCTCTTCTCATGAGGTGGCCAAAGTATTGGAGCCTCAACTTCAGGATCTGTCCTTCCAGTGAGCACTCAGGGCTGATTTTTTTAAGGATGGATAAGTTTGATCTTTTTTCAGTCCATGGGACTCTCAAGAGTCTCCTCCAGCACCATAATTCAAAAGCATCAATTCTTCGGCGATCAGTCTTCTTTATGGTCCAGCTCTCACTTCTATACATTACTACTGGGAAAACCATAGCTTTAACTATATGGACCTTTGTCGGCAAGGTGATGTCTCTGTTTTTTAAGATGTTGTCTAGTTTTGTCATTGCTTTCCTCCCAAGAAGCAGGCGTCTTTTAATTTTGTTACAGGTGGGTAGCCGTGTTGGTCTGCCATAGTCGAAACAAAATAGGAAATTCTTTCCAGTAGCACCTTAGAGACCAACTGAGTTTGTTCTTGGTATGAGCTTTCGTGTGCATGCACACTTCTTCAGATACCTTATCTGAAGAAGTGTGCATGCACACGAAAGCTCATACCAAGAACAAACTCAGTTGGTCTCTAAGGTGCTACTGGAAAGAATTTCCTATTTTGTTTTAATTTTGTGACTGCTATCACCATCTGCAGTGATCATGGAGCCCAAGAAAGTAAAATCTCTCACTGCCTCCATTTCTTCCCCTTCTATTTGCCAGGAGTTGATGGGACCAGTGGCCATGATCTTAGTTTTTTTGATGTTGAGCTTCAGACCATATTTTGCGCTCTCCTCTTTCACCCTCATTAAAAGGTTCTTTAATTCCTCCTCACTTTCTGCCATCAAGGTTGTGTCATCAGCATATCTGAGGTTGTTGATATTTCTTCCGGCAATCTTAATTCCGGCTTGGGATTCATCCAGTCCAGCCTTTCGCATGATGAATTCTGCATATAAGTTAAATAAGCAGGGAGACAATGTACAGCCTTGTCATACTCCTTTCCCAATTTTGAACCAATCAGTTGTTCCATATCCAGTTCTAACTGTAGCTTCTTGTCCCATGTAGAGATTTCTCAGGAGACAAATGAGGTGATCCGGCACTCCCATTTCTTTAAGAACTTGCCATTGTTTGCTGTGGTCGACACAGTCAAATGCTTTTGCGTAGTCAATGAAGCAGAGGTAGATGTTTTTCTGGAACTCTCTAGCTTTCTCCACAATCCAGCGCATGTTTGCAATTTGGTGTCTGGTTCCTCTGCCCCTTCGAAATCCAGCTTGCACTTCTGGAGAAGGAACTGGCAAGCCACTCCAGTATCCCTGCCAAGAAAACTCCATGGACAAAGACAACAGGTGGCCAAAGTATTTAACTGTAACACCTGTCATAATTGTTTTGGGATTAAATGAGGAGCGAGTGGAGAACCATAAACACCACCTTGGACTCCTTGGAGAAAAAGGTAGGCTATAAATGCATTAAATTAAATTACATGAATAATGAAAAATGCTGTGGTATTCCTACATGGTCTTTCCTGGTAACATGCTGGGGGGGGGGGTGGAGTCCCCAAAACACAAAGAAGAAGAAACAAAATAAAAAATAAAAAAATCCTTCCAGTAGCACCTTAGAGACCAACTAAATTTGTTCTTGGTATGAGCTTTCGTGTCCATGCACACTTCTTCAGATACCTGAAGAAGGTTATCCCCACTCACAGGACTCAAAAGCCCCCAAAGAAGGACCTCTTTTGTCTCTGGCTTCTAATCCCGCCCCTGCCAGCCTCACCTGATCCCAGCACAATGATATGCTGAGAGACAAACAGAAAGAGAGAGAATTAACCATGAGGTGGCTTTTGTTCCCTGCAACAAAGGGGTTATATGAAACTAAGTGGGAAGCAGAATCTTAAATAACCATGCATTTATTCCTTCTGAAAGGCTGAATGATCAACCACTTGCAGGTAACCTTGGAAGGGGGAGCTGTCAGGTGGCTCAGAGTTTAAAGGTATCACCCTTCTGCCCATCCAGGACTACAGATAGCAGAAAAAGGTAACTGCCCAGGCTTGCAACTCCACCCAGTCTCTGCCCCTCCCTCCAGTGACAAAGGTTGCTTGCAATTTGCTTCCTGGCAAAAAGAAGTGTGTGCTTCAGTGACTCAGCAGCTGCCTCATAAGGCAGCCCAAGCATTGGATCTTCATCAGGGCTCAAAAGACCAGAGGTGTCTTAGCCATAGAGGCTACTGGCGCAAGGCACCAGGGCGCCACGGCCTGGAGGGCACCTCCGCCATGCCACCCCACCCCAAGAGCCTCCTTCCTGCCGCCAGAGGAGCTGCACTCCAGCCCCACCGGCAGCGCCGCTCTCGCCCACCTCTTATCAGGTTGTGGACGCCATTGCAGGGAGGCCGTTGGCGAGCCTCCTGTCGGTGTGGCAGCCAGGGCTCCCTGGGACCAGGGGCGTTCTTAGCCCCTTGGCTGCCCGGGGCGGGAAGCCAAGAGGCACCCCTGGGGGAGGGGCATCGCGGTGCGAGCGTGCACCATGACGTCATGACGCACACGGCGCCCCACCTGCGTGAGTAGTCGCTGCACGAAGGGGTGCCGGGAGGCGGATTTAGGAGTCTCTGCGGGTTACAAAGACTCCTGAGTCCGCCGCCCGGGCTCCCTTGGCAGAGTGCAAGTCAGGGCAGGGAGAGGGACGGGCTTCCTCTCTCCATGCCCTGGCTCCGCAAGCCAGCCAGCAGCGGAGCTTGGCATAGAGGCAAGGGGCAGGCCAGCAAGGAGGGGGTGGCACCCCACCTCGTTGGCTCGCCCCTTGCCTCCATGCCGAGCTCCGCCGCTGGAAGGGGGGGACTATTTTCAGTGCTGCAGGGATGGCCAGCGAGGGGGGGTGACACCCCTCCTCGCTGGCCTCCCCTGTGGCTCCACCCCGGCAGTGCCGAAAATTGCCTAAAAATAAAAATAAAAAATAAAAACGCCCAGGGGGCGGGGCCGCCGCCCCGAAATGTCACCCCCAGCAGGGGCGCTGCCCAGGACCCCCTGCCCCCTCTGTCCCCCTTGCTACGCCCCTGCCTAGGACGGCAGCGCCGCTTCAGCTGAGCAGGCGGAGGCGGAGCACAGCTGGCAGTGTCCCTGCCCGCCACTCCACACCCTCCAGCTGCCCGCCGCACCTGGCCCTCTTGCGTGGGAAATGGGGAGGCGCCGGAGGGATCTTCGCACCACGGTAGGAAAAAATAACAGAGACCAACCAGAGAATATTGAGAAGCAAAACCGACATGATTGGTCAGTTAGTTAAGTATTTCCACTGCCTCCGCCAATGCCACCAGCCACTGCTGAATGATACCCTCCCTCGTGGTCTGTTAGCCCAGAGTGGGGAATGCCGCTCTGCAACCCTCTCCTGCCCTAAACCACATCCTCTCCCCACCCTCCTCCTTGCCCCCACTTTGTTGAGTGTTTCTGCTTGGCCGGAATGCCTGCTTGAGCTCCGAGAACATCTGCTGGTTGAGGGCTGTAAGCAGAAACTAGCCTTCTGAGCAAAAGAAAATTTTACATTCATTGCTCCGCCCACTTTTGCCATGTGAAGCCTGCAACAACCTGCTCTAGAAGAGACAGTGGTGCTTTGGCCAAAAGGGGTTCCTCACCCTGGTTCTGCAAGAGAACCCTGGCAAAGATCACCCTGTCCCTCAGCTGGGGCTGCCAGTCACCCATAAATTTTATCTCTTGGGCAGCTGTCCAAATGAGAGGATGCAAACCCTGGGGGGGGGGGAATCCCAGACAGGAAGGTTTTTTTGGTGTTGATTCACCTATGCCGGGTGTCACAACTCACATGCTTCCTGTCGACTTTCTAGCTACCTAGTACTCAAGGAGCATTTGCACACTACACTGTGTTTTCCATTTGTGTGGTGCACTGTGACAGTGTAGCAACTGCTTGTGAGACACCTCCATGCACATACATGCTTGATGACCATAAGGCTGTCTGTCCTTCATCCTAGTGCTGTTAGAAAAGGCAGGAGGTCAGGTGGGTGGCATTTCACAAGAGATGTCTTCTGCACTACTGCTCTGTAGGATGGCTTCTCACTTGCATTGTAATCATCTTGTAAAGAAGCTGTGTTGTTCTTATGCTCATTATAAAGGTGTCAGGGAGGGGATTTTTCCAGTCCCACCTGGAGATGCCAGGAACTGAACCGGCAAGGCTCTTCCGCTGAGCTTCAGCCCTTCCCCAAATCTTCAGATTTGCCACTGCCAGGCCGGGGCTCAGTTGGAACAGGGAGTGGTTTGCTTATTGCAGAGAGCCACTGTCCCTTCTTAGGTGTTTGTGCTAACCATTCATCTTGCTGTGCCAATCCATCACCCTTTGCAAATGGGCCGCATCCATGCTGCCCAGAGCTTTTGCTCCTTGTGACTAGGTTTTATTTTCTTCTGTGCTCTGGACAACTGCTGGACACACGTGCCTGTTCTGATTTTGCCACTGAATAACATCCACTATCGTTCTCTGTTTATGAAAAGGAAAGAAATTATAGCTATAAACCTTTTATAGCATTTCAGACTGATCTTGTATGTTCTGGAGGCTGTGTTCTAGGATGCCAAAAATTAACAAAAACATTCCCAATCCTGAACAATTCTGTCTGTCTCCTTTTAAATAGCTGGTAGGTTTCCTCACAATGCTGCAGTCGCAATATTCAATGCCTTTTAATCATTGGAATTGGAGTCTGTTTCTAGTAACTTGCATAGCAACAAACATGTAAGTCTTAAGTACTTTCTCAGATGAACAGGCACAAGCCAGTACAAGTCAATGGAATAAGGATGGACTGAGTTCTATTTTTCATGTTATTGAGACAGTTGTTCAGTAGTGATAACAATATTTTTCCCCTAGTGCACATGTGAAGTAGGTGGGCTTTTTGCTGTAAGATGTGTCTGATGTACAGCAGCCTCCTAGTTATAAAAGTCTGGGGTTGAATTTAATTTAATTTAATTTACTGCATTGTATTTGATATAAATGATGGCACCTTGTATTCTAAGCTTTGCTTCAGGTGTTTGAAACAACAACTGTAGCTGATATCGAGAGGGGTGTTGTACAGATCACTTTGAGCTTCTAAAGAACACTGTTTCTGCAAATAGTGTATGGTGTGTATATATTTATTTTTTAATTCTCAGTTTTTTTAATGTTATGTGTAATTAGTGATAATAATAGTAATACCAGTAATGCACAAAGCATTTTTTAAAAGTAGTGTAATACAAAAAAAGCAACAGTCCCTTGCTCCAATGGGCACACAAACAGAACCCAGCTCCCCGAAGAGAAAGAGGACCCCAGGACTGTGACTGGACTCCAGCCCACAGGCCCACCTGCCACCAGCTACTAGGGTGGGGGAGAAGTTGAGTTCGTTTTGCACTTCCTGAAACGAAACACAGCAATGCTTCAAAATTCACACTTCCCCAAATGTTACAATGAAGTTCTCCTACCAGAAAATATGCATCCCAAAAAGGTGAAAATATACAAAAATGCATTATATTTTGGGAAATTGGTTTGAAAAAAGGTTTATGTTATGTTATATGTGGAGAAATGCTAAAATGCTGGTGAACTTTCATGTGGCTTTTTTAAATGTAAACTGATGCAGAAATGTGATACATTGAGCTTGAAATCGGAAGAATTACACCAAATTAACAGGTAGGTAGCCGTGTTGATCTGCCATAGTTGAAACCAAAAAAAATCCTTCCAGTAGCACCTTAGAGACCAACTAAGTTTGTTCTTGGTATGAGCTTTCGTGTGCATGCATCTGAAGAAGTGTGCATGCACACGAAAGCTCATATCAATAACAAACTTAGTTGGTCTCTAAGGTGCTACTGGAAGGATTTTTGTTTGTTTGTTTGTTTCAACCAAATTAACAGATTTGTCCATTCCTACCCCTTGCCCCCACAAAGCAAAATGACCATGCAAGACTGTGGGAACAACTCCTTTAAAATATTTTCATTTCATTTGCCTTTTAGTTTTCTAGCTGGGTTGTATTTTTATTTTATTTATTTTTATTTTTTTGCCTCCAGAATAAAACAAGGCATTTGTCAGTAGCTACTTTTTTGTTCCCTTGTTGCTGACAACTTTTCCCAGCTGTTGGAATCTCACTTTGCTGTAAGAGACTGGAAACTTGGGTTGAGATGCAGCCCTACAAATGCCGTCTGCACATGCGCACATGTGAGAAGGTTATATAGGCAAAGGCTTCCCCCGTTGTTTTTTAACAGCTGCTTGCCACAGAGGAATGCCAAAAGAAGCTCAAGATATAGGATGCTTCATCTTTTTCATGGCCCCTTTGTGGTGGTTTGCACAGTGTGTAACAGCAATTCCAAGTCATTTAAGTGTCCAAGAAACAAAATTAGCCATGAAGCAGCAGGTCCATGACTAGGAAAATGAATGCCAGGAAATTCCTCTCCCCTCCCCACACTAATAGACACAGAGGCGTAGCAAGCCCAGGTGGTACCCGGTGCAGAATTTTTTTTGTCACACCCCCCCCACACACACACATACACATCGACAGCTGGGAGTAGGCTTGGGAGTTGCGGGTAGGCACCAAATTTCTGCCCCCCTCTTCCTACACCTCTGACCCCCAAACCTCTTACAAGTGCTTCCAGTCTTCAGACGCCCCACACACTTTTGCAAAAATGGAAAGAAAAATGAGAACTCCAAAGTTTTGCTGCGCAAAAAGAAAGAGAGGTGGTTCAAGTGGCTCAGGGCCATGGGTGTACCCAGGGGGGCAGGGGGTAGCTGCCCCCCCAGAAGCAAAAATGATCGGCGTCTGTCGCCGGGCGAGAGGAGCTGCAGCCCGGACTGGCAGGGCCGACGCGTCCATTTGAGCCAAGTGCAGAGCGCCTCGTCCTCCCAACCGCCAGCAACCCCCACAACAAAACCTTCTGGGATTGGCGGGGCGGCAGGGGGATGTTATGCTGCATTGTAAATAGAATTAGTTATGCTTGCAAACTGAGAAAATTGAAACCGATACACTATGTGCCTTACTGAACCAATAAGAGTATTGCTGTAGGGAACCACTACGATTGTAACCTAATGCCTTATCTCGGTGGGGAGGGGTGTTGTGTATTGAAGTTCTCACCCTAGGCCACTAGGGGTGTTGTGTATATAGTTTCACTCTGCCCACCGTGGCTGAAGTTCTCACTCATACACAATGCATACAATATGCAAATGAAGGATTGAGAGTGCCGTGCACAGATTGGGTAGCTAGAGAGAGTTGTTACTGTTGCATGTTAACTGAGTACTATATAAGCAGGCTGGCTGAGCCCTTCAGTTCTGTTCAGTACCAGCCTGAGAATAAAGAGAGCTGCTTTGGACAATCACTGTGTCGTCTGCTATGTCCCACCCACTACTTAATAATTTTCATGATTCCACTCCGCACTCTAACCACTACTCCACACTGCCTCTCATTATGGTATGCACAGATACAGAGAGTGCAATGGACTTTCTGATTCCTGTCTGTGTATATATTATGTGCATCTCTTGCATATTCAATTATCCATTTCAATGGGACTTGCATAAAAAATCTTCCCTGTTAAATGCAGCCCAGATGTGTTTTTCTTGACTCTGAGTAGGAAAAGCATTGACGTGTGCTCTGAGTCTGCCTTGCACCACAATACACAGCAGCCCACTGCTTCCACCAGACCGCAGCAAAACATCTCAATCCAAAATAGCATTTGAAGCCACAGAATGAACCTCAGTGCAACAAGGAATGCCTCTTCACAGCAGTCTGGCGAGACAGCATGCCATTAGGAGAAAGCAGGAAGAGAAACGGTCCCTGAAGAAGCTAGAATTTGTGGAAAAGCAGAGAAACTCAGAGGCAAGACCACGGGCAGGGACCCTTTGGCCCAGCTGTGACCTCCAGACCCTTCAGCATGGCGCTCACCCCCTCGCTGGCCCTTCACCTGGCTGGAACATGACCATAAACAGTGGCATTTGTCAGCTCAGGAGCATCTCAGACCCAGAGATTTCAGAGCCCAAACCTGAAACCTAGCAGCAGCCCCTGGTGATGTCACAGGGGACATGCCCCAAAGAGTCTATGCAATAATTGTCAGCAATGTAGGTTAATTGGCAGATGGGAAGAGGAAATGCAGAAGGGCACCCCCCCCATCCCCCAACTCTATGCCATCATTTGCACCAGCTCCTGCCAGGCTGAATTTTGCAAGCTGCACACACAACCTTCTTAACTCTTTAAGGTGCTCTCATTCACAAGGAGAATCAAACCCTCCGGGGGGGGGGGGCAGACAAACCTAGAGAATTCAGACCAGTCCTGGGGGTGGGGGTGGGGGGCTGGAAAACCCTCTTGAGGAGCAATAAATGAGGCTCTCATGCTGAAAAAGGTTCCCCACCCTGCTATAGAGCCTGGAGATAGCCTGTTTTAAAGAGAACTGGGAGACAGGTCTCTGTCAAGCACCTTTGGGAGCGATTAACAGCAATGTGAAAATGAAAACTGGTTTAGGAAGGGTGAAAATGGGATGAGAGTTCATCATGCTCACTCTCCTTAGCCACTTCCAACTCTCTAGAAAAAGTGTGGCACCGAGATGAGTGTGTTGAACTAGGCCTAGGGAGACCTGGGTCCAAGGTTCCTCACTGCCATGAACACAAACCCTTCAACATTCCTCCAATGAAAATAGGGACACCCTACGGAAAAGTGGGAAATTCTGGGATCAAATCAGAAACTGGGATGGCTTCTCTCAGAGGAAGACAACTTCTAAAAAGCTAGAAACTGTGTCTGATCCTAAAGAAGGATAGTTTTTCCTTGAAACACACCAGTGGTGGAATTTTGCATCTGGGAAATTTAGGCTAGTCAGTTCTTGTCATCCCCTGGTTTGAACTTCTGCCACGGCTTCGCTAAGGGAGGGAGGGGGATGGAGTCACCTGGCAGCTGGAGTCCATTAACTTAGCGAGCAGGTCTCAAACAACCCCTGCAGCTCTTGTTGATCGTTTCCGGAATGAATCCTGTTCAGCAAACCAGACCGAGGTCCTGGCCACCTGCCTAGAATGCCAAGCCGGCCTCTGCTTTCCTCTGGCAGTTTCCACCCTGCTCCAAACTTCCACCTCCAGCTCTGGGAGCCAGGAAGCAGCAGCACCACTCAGCCATAGCCAACAGAGAAGTTATTCAGATCACATTTGATGTGGAATTCTCATCTGCTATGCTTTTGAAATCAAACCACGCATTGTTGATTTTTTGTTTTTGCCTTTGAGTGCATTGGCCTGGCTTTGATGAAGGCTCCTTCCAACTCTTCCTGTTAGTTGGCATTTAGATAGATAGATAGATAGATAGATAGATAGATAGATAGATAGATAGATAACAAGGGGCTTCTGCCCCTACTAACTCCCCATGTGATTTGCAGAAACTGGGGTTCAGCTGCCTCTGAAATAGGAAGTAGCCATAGCTAGCCTTGTCCTCCATTAATTTGTCTGCCCCCCCCCCCTCTTTTGAGAGCCATCCAAGGTGGCAGCCATTATTACCTTTTGTGGTAATAGAGCCAATTCCATGGTTAATTGCTATGTGGAAGAAGTAGCTCCTTCCATCTGTCCTGAATCTTCCAACATTCAGCTTCATTTGTTGGCCTGGGGTTCTAGTATTACAAGGCAGGGAGAAAAATATGCTCACTCTGTCTTGCCCCGTGAGCAACCCCAGCTGCAGTTTCCGAACTGTCTTCAGAGTGCGCCCCATGTACACAGTGTTGCAATAATCTACTATGGAGCTTTGGGGACAGCCAGGATTGAGAGCAGATTGGACTACAGGTTTGGGAGAGTCTGGAGATTAGCTTTAGTGGGAAAACTTCCATTAAATTGAAAAATAATTAGGGAACGCACTTCCGCCGAGATCGCCATTGCTGGCCTCTTCGGGGGTTGGGAGTTCCGCTACCGCGCAGCGGGCTCGGGAAAGCCGCGGGAGGAGCGTCCCGCGGTCAGGGCACTCCAGCTGGCCCTAAATGCGCTGTCCCCTTCTCTCGCCCCCCTTGTAAAAGGGGGTGCGGGAGTGAAGGGGCAACGGCGCTGGGCTGTGGAGGCTATGCCCCAACCGAGAGGTGAAGTGGCGGCTGCTGCCGGCAAGGAGCGATTTCGTTCTTTCTGGATCTGATTCTAAAGAAGAACCCCGCAAGCTGTAAGTACGGGGAGGATTTGAACCTAAATTTGACATCTGGCTTTTCGGGAGGAATGCTAAAAGGAAGCCCATTCCTCTCCCCTGTCGATCGGAAGAAATAACAACGTTTCTAACTGCTACTGTGTTAACTGATACATTGTTTCATTAGAGCCTTGCTCTGAATGGGAAAATCCCCGCGGGGGGAGAACTAAGAGAGCTAAGATAAGGGAGGTATACCTTCTTTAAAGTTTTTGGATTATAATTGCGGCACCCTGATTAAGGGGGAAAATGGCGGCTGAAATTACTGATCTGAAGATGGAAAAGTACTGAACTTTGTCATTTCCTGCCTACTTCTACCATGCTTGGTTTCGTTTTTAAGTTGTTGTTGGATCCGGGTACAACCCTAGGACAAAAGACTTTCTTACTGAAGTTAGAACTTCTGAATCGGAAATTGGAACTGTGGAACCAAAGTATTGATGGAGAGTTTGTTGGAACGGAGAAGATTTTTAAAGACTGGGACAATCTGGAAGAAAATACTGCAAGGGAACTTGAGGGAATGCTGGACAAGCAAGAGACAGTGACAGCGCAACTCCATGAAAGGGAAAGACCCTTTGGGGGTGGGAGACCCAGGGTCGGACTGAAATATGTTAAATCCGATTCTTGGGGTGTGAGCCCAGGAATGAAGGGAAAAAGACGATGGGAATTACAATTCAATAAAGACTGCAATCTGGAAATGGAGACGCTTGAAGGTGATGTGTGGTATTTCCGGAGGATCCCTGCAAGGAACAAGGAGGATGGTACTTTTGGACAAAAAGAAAAAGAGGACATTTTGGGCGAGGAAATTGGAAAAGACTGGGGAGAGGATTGGTGGTTGAGCCCGGGTTGGTTTTGGAAAATGGGTAGAAGAGGGGTAGGATAAAGGTTTTGTAAAAACTTGATAGGATGGCTCACCATGGTACCCCGAAGTCAGCGTGTTTAGCATTTTATGAATTTGTTCTGTGAAGAAATACCTGATCTGTATAGGTACAGCAGCAGTTTCAGTAAAATAAGGAGGAAAGATTTGATATAAGAAGTTATTTTATACGATGAAGTTATTTTTTGGTATTAAGAATTTATATGATATGAAGTTATATATATTAAGAAATAATGGTTAGATAGTTTGAAAATTAAAGATTTAAATTTTTAGAATAAGAAGGTTATTAAAGTAAATTTGAATTGGAAACATAGGAGAGAAATGGGGGAAGTCCCCCAAATTAGATTAGAAACAAGATATTAATAATTATATGAAGAATTGATGTTCCTGTTTAGGTGTAGGTATGTATGTAGGTTTGTATTTTTTATTTTATTTTTTTTATTTTCATCTCTCTCTTTTTCTTCTCTTCTTCTTCTTTTTTTTTTCTTCTTTGTTCTTATTGTATTTGTGGTTGTTATGATGTGTTATGTCTTTTTTGTTTATTTGGAAAATCAATAAATTCTTTCTAAAAAAAAAAGAAAAATAATTAGGGAACAAGCACAGAATGATTACTTTGCACAGCCACCTTTGTTAATGATAAAACTAATGATTTACCGGTAGATCACATTATATGATGGTTTGGATGTCTTGAAGTAAGTTGCTCTTTTGATAATGTAATATATTTTTGGATGTATTATAATCTGCGTGTAGGCTATTATTTCTTTGCTACCTTTACCTGCTGAGGACAAATGAGACGTGCAGATTCTTATGACACTTCCAGCCACAGGGTCTGCTGGTGGAGAGGGAGCGTGGATTTAGCTTTGTTTCAATTACTTACGGTAGCTTGCTTATTTGTTAGGGTTGCCATATTTCAAAAAGTGAAAATCCGGACACAAAAATTGTTGAGCTTTCTGACGATCGAATTCTGGCTATGTCTGGGAAATTCCAGGCATATGGCAACCCTATATTTGTTATATCTTTTCTTTGTATGTTTGCTTGCTGAGTGAGGGGAGTAGAATGGTGTGACTTCATTGAACAGATAACATCACCCAATAAACATTTTCAAGCAGGAGGGGATGGGCATTGCTTTCCTAGTTGCTAAAGATTCCAAACCATGTAATCCAATGTGCTTGGAGGGCAGAGTTTCCTTTGTATTCCCACATGTATTTGTTGCTACTCAGCTCAACCCAGAAAGAAACCACTGGATTTTTCCCATGTAGGCCACATCACTGGGTATCTCCTCTCCTGCAGTTATTTGCTGTGATAGCCTGAGGGACATTTGCACAGAGGATGTTTAAAAAACCCTGCCCTCTCTGTAACCGTGAACTGGAAAATCAGGTCCCACGGTCCTTCAGAGCCAGATTCATTGGCTTCTACCAAATTGGACAAGGGACCTCCCTCTGGGCCAGCAATACTTATGGCCAGCTTCTAGCTGAGGCCTGTCTTGTGGCCATGACTTCCATAACTTAGGTTGCAGTCCTAGGCACACTTACGAGGGTGTAAACCCCACTGAATGCAATGGGACTTGCTCCTGAGTAAAATCTCAGAAGGTTATGCCAGAGGTAAACCGCCACTGCCTTGCAGCTATACTCAGGCATGCCAACTCTAGGGGACCAAGGTGTCTTCAGCCCCCTCAATATTGGCTGAAAGGGGCTGGGCCCCCTCCATGTGGACGCATGCACGATGTCAAGGCGCATCGTTTCAGTGGTTAGCTTCTCCAGAATGCTTGGCTTCCTCCAGTGACGCAACGACATGCGCACACAACATATGCCAGACCCCCTCATTCTGTGGGTCAACGTGGTGCCTCTGGCTACTCTCATTTGTGATAATGGCTTCAGGAGTAAACCTCAAGAAGAAATCCAAAGCAGCTGCCTTGTGAGACATCTTTGGGAAAAGACAAGGCTAAGGAGTAATTCTGGTGCTTTTTTCTGGAAGTACAGTACTTAATTGGTACACAGTACTGGTACCTTTTCCCCTTCAAATCTTGTGACAAGGTAACTGGAAGGTGGGGACAGCAAGCAGGCATCCGTGGCTGAAAGGGGGGTTGTGAAAAGCAGGAGGTGGAAGCCTCTAGGAAAAGGAGGCCCTTGTTTGGAGCTGCAGGGGCTGCTCTCTGTCCACAGGTTGCCTCGTTTCCTTTGGCTCCCCGCAATGTGCACTCTCCCCCTGGACCCGCTGCTATGCCACTGCCTTGCTGCACTGTGAGCAGCCAGGTGAGCGCAAGCCCCATTTGCCTTTCATCTCTGCTTTCCGGCAACTCCTGCTGCCAAACATCTCGCTCTGAAGAAGAAGAAGAAGAAGAAGAAGAGTTTGGATTTGATATCCCGCTTTTCACTACCCGAAGGAGTCTCAAAGCGGCTAACATTCTCCTTTCCCTTCCTCCCCCACAACAAACACTCTGTGAGGTGAGTGGGGCTGAGAGACTTCAGAGAAGTGTGACTAGCCCAAGGTCACCCAGCAGCTGCATGTGGAGGAGTGCAGAAACGAACCCGGTTCCCCAGATTACGAGTCTGCCGCTCTTAACCACTACACCAAACTGGCTCTGCTTTCCTTTGGGCAACATCAGTGAAGCCAAGAGGGGGGTCTAGTCATCTGGGCAGCCCAGGATCTCTTTGCACACGGCCCAAGCTAACGCAGCAAAAACAACATGGGAAGCAGCAGTTATGAGTCCACAGCCTAGGGTTGGCATATGTCCGGAATTTCCCAGACATATCTGGAATACTGTAGTCGGTAGCAGTGTCCAGGTGGAAATCGGCCAAACGTCTGTGAAAATCCGGGTGTATGGCAGCCCATGTTGACAGTGCCACTCTTGCTGATTTCCCAAAAATAGCTTAATAACTTTGGGCAAAACTAAAAAACAACTTTGCCCCCCCAAAAAAAGTCAAAGAAATTTGTGTCACTGTTTGAAATATGACATTCCTACTGTAGCCACAACAGGAACTGTGGTTCTCCAGTGGTCTGGCTTCACCCCTGAAGTCACGCTCCATTGTGTCTCAGGAAAGATGGATGCCACAACAACGCCAGAGGCAGGCAATTGGTGGTCTTCCATTTGTTGCTGGACTCCAACTCCCATCATCTGTGACAATCAGCTATGCTGGCTGGGGATCTTTTTTCTTTGATGATTTTTCTTTGATGAGCTGACTAAGATTGTCTTTCATGAAAACGGTCTTAACAGTAAGTGACTGTGGAGGACAATTCTGGATCCACATGTCCTTCCACAGTGGGGACACAGGTTTCTGGGCAGAAACTGATCACGGTGAGGGTTTGCCAAACGTGCCTTCCTCTTAGTTCATTTCTCCTTTCCACCCAGAGTTTGTGCTTCTTCAAAGTCCACAACACCTTTGGTAAAGAGTAAGGTCACCAGAACTTCCATTGGTTACAAAAAAGGGTACATCTGGCAAAATTGCATACAAAAATATTAGGAGGAGTGTGCACTGAAAATGCTGATGAATTTTCATGAGGTCTTGAAGAAAAGAAATGCAAACTGAAAGAATGAGAAAGGGAGAGAAACTGAAGCTGGCATGCCTGTCTGTTCCTGACTATGGCTCCCTCTTCTTACAAGGAAGATTTTGGAACAAGAAGAAGGTGCAAATGTTTGGGCCCTTAGACTGTCCTTCACCCCCCTCGGCTGGCTGGCATGTGCCCAGTGCCATTTTTCGTGCACCGCCAAAGTGATCCTTTGTGGACATGCAGGTCTGCCCCTGCATCTAGTCTATGTGTGCAAAGAAAGGGGCTGTTTCTTCAAGGTTTTTCTAGCAAATATCTTCACCAAAGTCAGGCCCTGGCAAGGGTGTGTGTAACAGCCTGCGGCTGCGTTCCAGCTGGGTCACATACCTTGCCTCTGATGTAATGCTTGCCACATTCAGGCTCAGAAAACTATTATTTTCATCATTTTATTATTGCTAAACAAAAATGTGGGGTGGGGGAGTCCAGACTTGCTTAAAGTTCTGCATACTTGTTTTTTTTAAATACAGTACAGTAGAACCTCAGCTTACATTACCCTCGGGTAACGTAACCTTCGGGTTGCGAAAGTGGCAAACCCGGAAGTATTTTTCCGGGTTCTGCCACTCGTGCATTCGCAGAACAGGCACCTCCGATTGCGGAAACCTCAGGATCCGACTGGAGCTCCAGAATGTATCCCATCCACAACCAGAGGTACCACTTTACTATTTATGTCTATCCGGTACTCAGAAGTAAGTACTATTAAGTTCAATGGGGCTAACAAATGTAGCCTTAACCATGTCTGCTCAGAAGTTTTATTGCCTGGGCAATGTTTTCTGAATGCACATGATTTTGACCTTTGGAAATTTTGTAAGTAAACCATTTTTAACCTACCAAACGTATGGTCTTTTTCTGGGTTAGAAGAGGAAAATTTTGGACTACAGTCGAACCTCTACTTACCACCACCTCTTCTTACGGTCATTCCAAGCCCGGAAGTAATCAGTGGATTTGCTGCCGTTTGCGCATGCACAGAAGCGGGCAATCGTCGCCCGTGCCTGCACACAACGGCGGCTCTCCCAACGACCTGTTTCAACCTCCGGATGGACCTCCAGAACGGATTATGGTCGCAAATAGGGGTTCCACTGTATTAAGAACAAGGGCATATTTTAAAGGTCTCGAAGTCTATATTCCAGTGCTTTACTTTGCTGCATGTTTTGTGATTTTAAATCTCTGCTGGGATTCTCTCCCTAGAGTGCTTGCCCCAAACTTGGATATTGGCATCCAAGAATTATCCTTTTATACCTGTTTTTCTCCTGCACCAATACAATTAACATGAGCATTGAAACAAAATAATCAGTCCTCTTTTTGAAGCTTTAGCTGCACAAGCACCCTTTTGCACTTGCAAAACAAGACATTCTGCGAATGCAAACCTCCACTAAGTTTCAGGCACAATGCACACAAACATAACTTTTTATGAAAATTAAACTTTAACCCTTTACAATCACTATCCACCAAGGTCATTCAGCAACCTGTACAGAGTGATTGGTTTTGCATGTCTGACAAAGAGGAGATGCTCGTTGATGCATCAAAACAGGTTGATTTGCCTTTATAACAAACTGTTTTTGCAGGATCTGAGGCAAAAGAATGGCTAAAAGATCCCCAATTCCCCTGCAACCCCAAAGGGCATTTTCTTCTCACACACTTCACTAACAAAACACTAAATTATCCAGGATCTTAAAATTCCTCACATGATAGCAATGTTGGGCCCCCAGATTTCTCTATAAAACCATCTCTGAGCATTGAGGCTCCACGCATTAAGCCTCACCACCACCCCTGAGGTGTGACTCCCTTAGAATCATAGAACTCTAAAGTTGGAAAGGACCACAGGGGTCATCTAGTCCAACCCCCTGCAATGCAGGAATCTTTCTCCCAATGTGTGGCTCAAACCCAAGACCCTGAGATTTAGAGTCTCTTGATGATAAATGAATCCTGGAGGCAACAGCAGGATATCAGCAATTGGGCCTTCCTTGGGGACCATCCAGTGGTTCTCGATACAAGTAATCCTCTCTGATTTGCACACGAAAGGAAACTGAAGCATCTTCTCTAGGGACATTTTTCAAACTTAGGGTAGGTGGGGGTCTTATGTGTTCAGGGCAGCAGAGTGCACTGCAATGCCCATGAGATCCCAGCCACCCGCCACCTTCATTTGCCCAAAGGCCAGGGCTGGTGGCAGGATCCACAGGGGCAGCAGGTCCTGATGCAGATATTACCTCCCCCTTCTTCCTGATATAGGTCTTCACTTTCCCCTGGTGGGGAAGGGGGGTGCCATTTTGTGGTTCACTGCAGCTTCCACAATGTCTTGGTCCAGCCCTGCCCAATGCACTCTGCACATTCTTCGTGCAACTTGGTATCATGGGCTACCACCACCCTGGTTTCCTGTGCCAAGCTTGCTGTGCTTTGCTCCTTTTCTGGAAAAAGCAGAATAATGTGTTTTTTCCAGGCACCTGGGTGCAGAGAAGGCTGACAACTGAGAGTCACCATCCTGCTCATACATAGGAAGATGCTTTACTGAGTCCAATGACTGGCCCACCTGGCTCAGTATTGTCTACACTGACTGGCAGCAGCTCTCTGGGGCTACAAAGTATTGACTGTGTCCAACCCCTGAGCCATTATATCTCATCCAAGAGGCCTTCATCAGAAGGAAATGTGCTGGAGGTGGTTGTGCATTGCAGTAGGTTGGTCTAGATGACACTTTGGCTCCCCCCTTCCAACTCTTCAGTTCTATTATTCTATTGTCCACTCGCTTCAGACATGGCAGGTCACTGGAGCGCTTTCAGCAAAGTCTGGACAACCACCTGCTAAGAGATGGCCTTTGGGACAATATCTGCCATGTACGTTCCTTGGACTGAGAAGCACCCTTGGCATACACACCAAAGCAGGCAGACCGTGGTGGGCTGGCACTTCACTGGTTGGGGGCTGCCCAGTTTAAGGCAGGCAGTAGCTGGCCAGTGAGACACAACCATCTCTCCCACCAGTGGAGGCAACCTGTAGTGCTCGTACCTTAGGCCAATCACATGGAGCTTATAACTCGTACGCTGCCTCCTGCATTGTTTTTGCTGTGTTTGCAGCCCCAAAGTGGTCCTTGGGACATGAGCCTGGGCAATGTGTCTGGGGGTCGTGGGCTGCCCAGACAAAAAGATCCTCCTCTCAGCCTCGCTGATGTGGTCCACAGGAAAGCAGTGCAAGACGTCTGGCATCAACTTGGCTGCAGGAGTTGCCAGAATGAGGCATACAAGACACCATCCAACTGTCTTAGGCAGTGGTTTTCTTTTTTTATAGAAAATTTATTAAATTTTAACCTTAGGCAGTGGTTTTCAACCTTTATGAGTCCGTGGCTTCAACAACATTCTTTCTGCAGCTCCCCTGTGAAAGCCACTTTCACTGAGGTTCTGTTACAAGACGTGCATAAGTGGCGATTTGCCCATTCTGCCCCCCCCCTTTTGGTGCAGTTTTTGGAGCACAAGCAAGTGGGAGCACCCATTCCGATGGGAACCCTAGCAATGCCACTGCTCTGCAGGGCCAAGCTGACGCACACCAGCTGGCAGCCCCAGCCTGCCTTTCCTGAAATTAATGAGGAGAGGGCAAAACAAAATTACGATTAGAAGCAGAAATATTTTGTCATTGCAGGGAAGGAAAGCAAGAAACACACAGCAGAGGACCAGTGGCGGAGGAAGCCTCTTGGGAGGCACCCATCCTGGGGGTGGGCGTCACAACGCATGCACCGCGACGTCGCAACACACGTCGGATGGGCTGTGCATGCGCAGAAATGCCGTGCATGCGCAGTCCATCCGGCCCGGCGCTGCTGCTCCTGTGGCGACCAGGGAAGCCGCCGAGCGAGCGGCGGCTCGTGGGCCTGCCCCAGCCATAAAGCAGACGGACAGGGTGCCGGGCAGCAGGGAGTGGCGGGAGGGGACGCCGAGTGTCACCCCCCCCCCCGGAACCCAGGGCGCCCCACTCCTATCGCCCCTCCCTTGCTTCGCAACTGCACAGGACACACATGCAGACATGGTCCTTTCCTGCAACTTTCTCCCTGTCCCCAAAAATCTGGGTGGCTGTCAAAAAGGAAGGGGGTTGCCTGGGGGGAGAAGGAGACAGGAAGAGGGGGGAAGGATGTTGAGGATAGGAGGAGAGAGGAACACAGCACACACTCCCCACTTTCAGGGTTATTTTTAAATCCCTCCCTATAGAACACACACACATCCAGGCCAATGCACCATCAAGCTACTTCGCTTTTTTCTTGCATTTATGAAGCCCTTTGTGTAAAACTAGGGAACTGTTAGTTACTGAAGCTGAGAAGGATTTTTGTTTGTGGGGGAGAGATAAGCAGTCATGCAAAAGTGTTTCCCCACTTTTTTTTTTTTTTTTTTTTGCTGCTGCTGTTTTATTTTGGGAAGATAATGGGCTGCAAGTTAAGGAGAGGACAATCCCCAGGACTTCCCTGAACATTCCTCAAATGACCTCAGGGTGCCATGGCACACAGGTTGAAAACCAATGGTCTTAGGGATTCTGTTCTGAGTACACACTGAAGCCAATCCCTCTTACCTTGGAACTCTGAGCATTGTAGCTCTGGGCAGGGGGTGGGATTCAGCACCCTTAACCAAGGGTCAGCAACCTTTTTCAGCTGTGGGCCGGTCCACTGTCCCTCAGACTATATTTTGGGGGGGAAATATGAATGAATTCCTATGCCCCACAAATAACCCAGAGATGCATTTTAAATAAAAGGGCACATTCTACTCATGTAAAAACACACTGATTCCCAGACCGTCTGCGGGCCGGATTGAGAAGGCGATTGGGCCGCATCCGGCCCATGGGCCTTAGGTTGCTTTCCCCTGCCCTTAACAAACTACAACTCCCAGAATTCTTTGGGATGGAGCCATGACTGTTTAAAGTATAAATTTATCAAGCCAGACATGTTGGGCTTTTACCCATTTTTACTGGAGCAGAGGTTGTCCAGGCTGGATGAGGACCATTCAAGAGTTCAGGAGGGGGATATTTCTGAGGGATATTCTCTCACTTTCTCCAAGAGCAGCCACAGGGTTTAATAGATGCAGCTGCTAAATGCCAGAGAAAACTTGCTCTCTTGACTTCAGGGGCTTTGGACCAGTGGATCTCGGCTCCTGAAGGAATGTCGATGAAATGCCAAGATCATTCAGTGCAGCGGGGCAGGCGGGGAGTTGCACACAGGGCAGTGTGTGAGCAGGGTTGCAGCAACCATCTGTGCAGGAGGAATTGTTCTGTCTCCACCCCACCCCACCCCCCGCCCAAGCCGCAAAAGCTCTACTGGGGTGGGGGGAGGACACACACATATATGAGGTCTTTGCTTTTTCCTTTTTGTCTGCCTCTCTGCCCCATCACTGCCCTGCTTAGTTGCTGGCCAACTGCTGGCTCTTTGGAGGCTCAGCCAAGCGGCTAAACTCTTTCTCCAGGTCCTAAGTTTGGAATGCAAAAAGACTAGGAAGTGCAAGATGGAGGTGTTGCTACAAGTCAGGGGCCCCTCTTCATCATCACAAGGAAGGAGCCAGTCTGGCTGGGGAAACCATAGATAGCCTCTTAGAAGTTTGTGTTTTATGGGATTACAAAACCCCATTTGGACACAAAGCTCAAGGACCAATGAGGGCCAGTCCCTCTCTCACTCAGCCTAGTCTACCTCACAGGGTTGTTGTGATGATTTTAAAAAATGGTATTTAGGTTCTAGTTGTGCTTCCCCACCCATGTCTTGGACTAGTGGCTGCAGCATCAATCCAGTACTGGATTGACCCAGGTCCAAGTTCTCGCTCAGCCTTGAAGCTCATGGGATAACCAAAGTATGTCTGACTTCTCTCAGCCTAACCTGCCTCACAGCCTTTGGGTCTTTCTCTGCTCTTGTGTTTCTAGGGAGAAATTGGCCAGCCGACAAAATGATAGAGCAGGGTGGAGGAAGGTGAGGCCCTCCAGATGTTGCTGGACTACAACTCCCATCATCCTTGACCAGGGACTAGAGCTGACAGAATCCAGCAGCATCTGCAGGACCACAAGTTCCCCTCCCTGCAATAAACTTCATCTCTCCATGGTGAAAAATTCCACCAGCTGATTTCTGCTGATAAAAGCATGGAAAGAGAGCAGACTGATTTTTGTCCCCTGGTGCCCTGATTTTTGTCTAGGTGCCATTTCTCCAGAGTTTTGCTGGCTTCCTCTTTGGACTCCTCGGAGCACACACAATTTGTTTTATTGCCCCTTATACGCTGACCCAAGGAGTCACTTTTTAAAACCCTTGTTTGTTCAAGGAAGCAATAATCCTCCGATAGAGCAGGTTCAGCAGTTATTGAAATACAGGTGACTCCCCACTTATGCGGGGGTTGTGTTCTGGGCCCCCACAAGCATAAGCAAAATGCACATAAGTGGGGAGCCCCCTGTGATACAGCTTCGCACCCAACAGTTGTTGTTGGGGGGGGTAGCACAGCAGCAGCAAGTGCTCCCATTTTGGAGCCCTTGAAATCTTTTTTTTTTTTTAACAGCTTTAAAAAACTTTATTTCTTGACTTTGGGTTCATTGACATCCTCTTCAGGCTCTGTGGAGGGTCTCTTCGCAAGCCTGTGGGATGTGAAACACATAGCAGTCAAGTACAACATTCCTAGAATGGACTATGGACCTGCTAGGAGATGCTTTGTACCAGCCAGGAGAAAACTTGTTTCCTCCTGAGCTGGGTTCTATTTATTGATTTAAGTTCATTGTATTTCCTGTTATTTTGTTATTGATATTCCAATAAAAGTATTTGAAATTTCCATTATGAGGTTTGTTTCAATTCTACTGGTATTTTTGTTTCAACACATTTTCCCTATATACACCATAATTTTTTTTCATTCTTTTTGAAATGTTTCTTTGCCCTGTTGTCAGACAATCCCTGTTAATTTAGCTATTTCCGCATATCCCAATAATTTTTGTTGCCAATCCTCCACTGTTGGCATTTGCTGTTGTTTCCATACCTGCGCTAACAATAGTCTTGCCGCTGTTGTTGTATATAAAAACGGTTTCTGGTCACTTTTTTATATCTTCCTCAACCATCCCCAACAAGAATGCTTCCGGTTTTTTCTAAAAAGTATATCTAAAGATCTTCTTTAACTCATTATATATGCTTTCCCAGTAAATTTTCACCCTGTCACACTGCCACCACATGTGAAAGAAGTTACATTCTTTCACCCCGCATTTCCCAAAAAAATTATTTCCTGTTTTATACATTCTTTTTAGTTTGGTTGGAGTGAGGTACCATCTGTACATCATTTTAAAAGATTTTCTTTCAATAATGTACACACTGTGAATTTTAACCCTATATTCCATAATTTTGACCATTTTTCATATTTGATGTTATGCCCTGTGTCCATTGCCCATTTGGTCATAGCACTTTATTTCTTCGTCTTTTGTGTGCCATTTGAGTAAAAATTTGTAAATTTTTGACAATATTTTTGTAGTGTTTTGTATTCTAATATTGATTTTGTATGATCAAATCCCCTTGTCTTTTTGTCTTTAATAAAAATGTAATTCAATTGGTGATATTCCATCCACCCTGACAATTTATCCTTTAGTTCTTCATATGATCTAATCTTAATTATGTTATTTTCTCCAATCAGCATGTCCTCCCTATACATTAGCCATTGTCCTTTCATTTACTTTTTTTACCAAAAAAGCTTCCTGGGGTGACAGCCACCATGGAGTTTTCCTTTCAAACCATTCCCTATTATCTAGTCCATATGTCGTACAGTGATCTTTTAATGATGTGGTTTAAAAAGTCTCAATGTACTCTGACCTTGTAATACCAAAGGTATGCATGCCAGCCATATCTGTTTCCATATCCCTCCAAATCCAATATATCAGTGTTGTTCAGTCTAAACCATTCTTTCAGCCATGTTAAACATGTCGCTTCATAATATATTTTGAGATCTGCCAATGAGAAGCTGCCTCTTTCCTTTTTATCCGTCAAGAGTTTAAATTTTATTCTGGGCTTTTCCCCCTGCCACACAAACCTAGAGATTATTTTTTGCCATTCTCTGAATTGACTTTGACCAGTAACAATCGGGATGGTTTGGAATAAAAAAAGCATCTTGAGTAAAACAATCATCTTAATGGCCGCTATCCTCCCCCAAAAATATAACTTCAATCTGTTCCATATTTCAAAGTTTGTTTTCACTTCTCTCCATGTTGTTATATACAGTGGTGCCTCGCAAGATGAAAATAATTCGTTCTGCGAGTGTCTTCGTATAGCAAATTTTTCGTCTTGCGAAGCACCAAGGCAGAATAGCGGTTTTCGCAGGGGAAAAAAAATCGTCTTGCGAGGCAAGCCCATTGACTTTTTCGTCTTGCGAGGCAGCCTTACGCTAGCGATTGCCTTTCGTCTAGCGAGGCATTCGTCTAGTGGGGCACCACTGTAATTGTCTTTAAAGAGATTTATGTTTTTCGGGGATAGCCAGACACCCAGGTATTTTATTTTCTTTACCACTGTTATTCCAGTTTCCCTTTGTAGCTGTTCTGATTGTTCCACAGTCAGGTTTTTTACCATCATTTTTGTTTTATCTTTGTTAATTTTAAGTCCTGCCATTAATCCAAATTCTTCAATAACTCTTAAGGCTTCCCCTGTTGAGAGATGTGGTTCCTGGAGTGTTACAACTATATCATCGCGAATGCTTTCACCTTGTATTATTTTATTCCCTGTTTTATTCCTATAATGTTTTCTGTCTTTCTTAATTTTTGAAGCAAAACTTCCAATGTTGCTATAAACAATAAAGGTGACAGGGGGCACCTTTGTGATTGGGAAACTTTCTGTTAGTCTATTGTTTACTATAAGTTTCGCATTTTGTGCTTTATAGATTGCTTCTATTAACCTCATATAGTTTATGCCTAACCCCATTGCTTCCAAATTCTTTTTCATAAAAAACAGGACACATCATCAAACGCCTTTGCCACGTCGATAAAGATTAGTGCAGCTTGTTTATTTATTTTGATTTCTAAGTATTCAATTATATTTAGTATGTTACGCATGTTATCTTTTAACTGACATCCTGGCAAAAACCTGCCTGATCTGAATGAATTTGCAGAGGCAAAATCTTTTTAAATTTCTGGACCCTTATATTTGCGAATAATTTATAATCATTGTTTAACAGGGATATCGGTCTATAGTTGTTTATACTTGTTAGTTCCGTTCCTTGTTTAGGTATTAGCGTAAAGTACGCTTCTTCTCATGTCTTGGAAATCTGTCCTGTCTTCATTATATTATTCATTACCTCCCTCAAAGGAGAAATTATTTGTTGACTTAATTTCTTGTAATACAGTGGTACCTCACAAGACGAATGCCTCGCTAGACGAAAAACTCGCTGGGTGACTCACAAGACGAATTTTCCTATGGCCGCGACTCGCAAAACGGAAACGTTTTGCGGTTGTTGTTTTTTTCGTAAAACCGCGCTTCCTCCGACCGTGCTTTGCAAGACAAAATTTCTGCTATACAACAACACTCGCGGAACGAATTAATTTCATCTTGCAAGGCACCACTGTCTTTTATTGGAATGCCGTCTGGCCTAGGGGCCTTCCCATTTTCCCCTTGCTTCCACAATTAACTCCCTTATGGGATAGTCAGTGGCGGAGGAACCCTCTCCAGCACCCGGGGCGGTGCAGCCCATATGGACTGTGCATGTGCGGCATCCTGTGCGTGCACAGTTTGTACTGGCTGCCGCTTGCGCATGGTGGCTGCATGAGCTGCTGCACATGCGCGGCAGCCTGTACGGACGCCACATGAGCACGCACCCTCGGCTGCTCTACAACTAGGGGGAGGCAGGGGCCATCTTGTCACCCCTCCCATAGTGGAACCCAGGTTGGCTCGCCCCCTCCATCCCTCCCTTCCTATGCCCCTGGGGATAGTTCCACATTATTATTATTATTATCACATGTGTATATAGTTTTGTAACCTAAGTCTGCCTTCAGGGATCCAACTGTGAACTGAATGATTGTGAGTAAACTACTTTTATATTGACTTATTAGATTAGACCAGGGGTGGCCAACTCCCAAGAGACTGCGATCTACTCACAGAGTTAAAAACTGGCAGTGATCTACCCCATTTTGTGGTGATCAGGTCAAAGTTGTTGAGCTTCTTTTAGGAAGGAAGAAGGCCCATTTTTAGGGGTTCAGGTCAAAGAAGTTGAGCTTGTTTGACGGAGGAGGAAAGCCCCGCTTTTTTGGGGTACAAGGCATAAATGTTGAGTTTTTTTTAGGGGAGCCAAAGTTGTTGAGCTTCTTTGGGGGGAGCCAGTGATCTACCAGTGATCTACCTGTTGGACGTGCCTGGATTAGAAAATCTTGTTAGATTATTAGATTGTTGTGTCTATTCTTTTTAAGAGGGACAAGAAGATATCTTACCAGGAATCTTATAGAGAGAGGCTCAGACAAGCCTGCAACAAGCTAACCGCTGTGCAAATTTAAAAGGGGGGGATGTTTAAACTCTGCTAATATATAGAACTTGCTAACACAAGTTAGGAATTAAATAATATATCCTCTCCTGCCTCCCTGAACATTCCCACAAGCCATGGGGATTTCCAGCTCTCTCCCGCTATGTCAGCTTTATTGAATTATTGAATTATTTGCAGGACCTAGGGCAACAACCATTACGTCTGTTACTGGAGAAGGAAGGCAGGAAGGGGAGGGGGAGAAAGTTCCAGGGTTATAAATTAGAGTGGTGCAAACAAAAATAACCTTTAGCTTGCCTTTCAGTTTAGCTCACTTCTGGGACCTGGAGGTCATGATGCAAGAAATAACTCCTTCCCAAATGCAGTGTGGAATCCAAGGACTGTAGGCATAACCCATTTTTCCATAAAGCACAATTGCTGAAAAATGCCATAAGATGCAACCTCCTTCCTTCCTTCCTTCCTTCCTTCCTTCCTTCCTTCCTTCCTTCCTTCCTTCCTTCCTTCCTTCCCTGCATTGCTTAGACACTGTAGCACAGCATGCACTTACAAGTAGGGGTGGGGGGTATCAAACATATCCTTCAAAGCCAGGCCACAAAGAACTGGGAGGAATGTTAAATGGAAGCAGTCTTGCTCAATGCTCTGCTTTTATTACCCCTCTCCCCACTTTAAAAAAATACAGTGTCTGTTGGCAGCAGGTGTCCCATTCCTGGTGATGCCTGGGTAGCATTCTATTTTGGGATCTTGGGCCTGGGCTGGATTTCAGCTGGATTTCGGCAGCATGGGAGAGCCTTTTATCAAGTGTTAAGGTATGGAATATGGTGGTAGCGGCTGGCAACTGTTGTAGCTGGCAGGGAAAGCAAGGAGTCCTCAGAGGCAGGTTTTATTCCAGCCACATGATGGCATCAGGAGCCATCTGAGCAATCTCATTGCTGTGCCAGCCACTCCTTAAAAGCCCTGTGAGGCTGGGAGGGGGGAGTGAAGTAGGTTCAGGGTTGAAATGTAAAATAATAAAAAAACCAGGAAGGTTAAGGAACGGATAGGCTTTTTTTTCTACCACAGGCTGACACAATATCAGTTAGTGAAGAATTTATATTTCATACATGCACAAAACTAGCTGCTGGAAACCAAGGAGAGAGGGCTGCTCTTGTGCTCGAATCCTGCTTGCAGGTTTCCCACAAGCATCTGGTTGGCTACTGAGAAAAGAGGAGGCTGGACTGGATGGGCCCCTTTGGCTGGATCCAGCAGGCTATTCTTCTGCTCTTAGGTTCAAGAAGGTAATCCCCCTTTCCTTCCCCATACAGAGACCAAAACAAAAACACCCACCCACACCCCAAAGTTAAACCTTGCCAGGAATTGCCTATTAAAATGTCATTTCTGGGCAGCTTTGGTATGCTCAGAAGCCATCCTACATAAGAGGAAACCCACATACAGCTCCACAGACATATGGCTACGCTTGTGCATTCAGACCATGTCTCACTCACAAGGGGTATTTTTATAATTTTATAAATTTTATAAAATTGCACATTGCTGCAAATATGCGGAGAACTGAATTTAAAATTACAAAATGAGAAAGTGAGGGAACCGACAGTCCAACTCCCATCATTCCTGCCCACTGGCGAGGACCAGCCCGCCCACTAGGCAAGCTGTGGTGACTCCTCAGGTGGCAGGATCCACAGGGCTGATCCTGATGCAGACATTTACTTTCCCCTTGTTTCTGATGTAGAGCTGGCCTCACTCCTTCTTTCCGGGGGGGGGGGGCATTTTGTGGTTCATCTTTCTCCTTCCTCTATATGACATCCTTTAATATATTTGAACATAGCTATCATATCACCCCTTAATCTTCTCTTCTCCCTAAGCCGTTCCTCATAAGGCATCATTTCCAGGCCTTTGACCATTTTGGTTGCCCTCCTCTGGACACGTTCCAGCTTGTCAGTATCCTTCTTGAACTGTGGTGCCCAGAAGTGGACACAGTATTCCAGGTGAGGTCTGACCAGAGCGGAATACAGTGGTACTATTACTTCCCTTGATCTAGATGCTATACTCCTATTGATGCAGCCCAGAATTGCATTGGCTTTTTTAGCTGCTGCATCACACTGTTGACTCATGTCAAGTTTATGGTCTACCAAGATCCTTTTCACATGTACTGCTCTCAAGCCAGGGGTCACCCATGCTGTATTTGTGCCTTTTATTTTTATTTTTATTTTTGCCCAAGGGTAGTACTTTACATTTCTCCCTGTTAAAATTCATCTTGTTTGCTGTGCCCAGTTCTCTAACCTGTTATGGTCATTTTGAAGTGTGATCCTGTCCTCTGGGGTATTAGCCACCCCTCCCAATTTGGTGTCATCTGCAAACTTAATCGGGATGCCCTCAAGCCCATCATCCAAGTCATTGATAAAGATGTTGAATAAGACTGGGCCCAAGACAGAACCCTGTGGCACCCCACTATTCATTTCTCTCCAGGATGAAGAAGAGCCGTTAATGAGTACCCTTTGGGTTCGGTCAGTCAGCCAGTTACAAATCCACTGAATAGTAGCATTTTCTAGCCCACATTTTACCAGCTTCTTTACAAGAATATCATGGGGCACCTTGTCAAAGGCCTTGCTGAAATCAAGATAGGCTACATCCACAGCGTTCCCGTCATCTACCAGGCTTGTAATTCTGTCAAAAAAAATGAGATCAGATCAGATGACTTATTTTTCAGAAACCCATGCTGACTTTTAGTGATCACAGCGTTCCTTTCTAGGTGCTCACAGACTGTTTGCTTAATGATCTGCGCTAGAATCTTTCCTGGTATTGATGTCAGGCTGACTGGGCAGTAATTGTCTGGGTCTTCTCTTTTCCCCTTTTTGAAAATAGGGACATCATTTGCCCCCCTCCAGTCTGCTGGGACTTCACCTGTTCTCTAGGTATTCTCAAAGATTACTGCCAATGGTTCTGAAATCACCTCTGCCAGTTCTTTTAATACTCTTGGATGTAGTTCATCTGGCCCTGGAGACTTGAATACATCTAAACTAGCCAAGTATTCTTGTACTACCTCCTTACTTATTCTGGGCTTTCTTTCCCCTGCTAAATCATCTGCTTCATACTCCCATCCATCATGAACTCCCTTCCCTTTTAGTATTACTGACCATGGGATCACACCCAGCGTTTCCCTAAGTTTTCTGAAATTGGCTTTCTTAAAGTCTAGAATTTGAGTCATAGTATGCTTGGTTGCTCCTTTCCGCTGTATAATAAACTCCAGAAGAGCATGATCACTCCCACCTAATGATCCTGCCACTTCTACCCCACTTACCAAGTCATCACTATTGGTTAGGGCCAGATCTAAATTAGCTGATCCTCTTGTTGCTTCTCCCACTTTCTGGACAATGAAATTGTCTGCAAGGCCATTGAGGAATCTGTTCGACCTTATGCTCTTGGCTGAGTTTGACATCCAACAAACATCAGGATAGTTGAAATCCCCCGTTACTACTATCTCACTTCCTTTTGAATGCTTGGTCATCTGTTCCAGGAAGGCATCATCTGTGTCCTCAGTTTGGCTTGGGGATCTGTAGTAAACTCCCACAATGAGATCACTGTTATTTTTCTCTCCCTTAATTTTGACCCAGATACTCTCAGTTTGGCTTTGAAGTTTTAAATCCGGGATCTCTTCACAGGTATACACATCCCTGACATATAACGCCACTCCTCCTCTTTTCCTGTTTGGTCTATTTCTCTGAAATAGATTGTATCCTTCTATTACTACATTCCAATTATGAGACTCATCCCACCAGGTCTCAGTGATGCCTATTATGTCGTATTTAGTTTGCTGTACCAAGAGCTCAAGTTCATCTTGTTGGAGGAATACAGTGAGGCAGCAGAGCAGCTGGTCTTTAAAACAAAAACAAATACAAAAAAAAGCCAATAGGACACATCTCTTTGTGACCTGCATGACACTGGAAGACCATCGCAAACTGCAGGGACACTGGCGACCCTTTCCCAGGAAGACTTGGGGGAGGCCCATGGCCCAGTGGCAGAGCATCTGCTTTGCACACCAAAGGCCATAGGTGCAATCCCAGACTTCTCAGAGAGATGTAGGAGCAGCTGGACATGGAGGATGGGGCTATTTCTTCATGGACACGAATCACCCCAGTCTCAGATAAGCCAACAGGTGCAATGTTAACCAAGCCAGTTGCTATGGCAACGGCCCAGTGCCCTCTATAGATGATTAAGGGATATCAGGTCAACGGTCTGGGCTCTTGAGCTCATTGGCCAGTTAGTGACTCTCTCTGTGACTCGGCATCTGTGCTACGTCTTGAAGCTGGAGCAACAGGGAGACCCCAGGAGGGAAGAGGGCTGCTCTTGTGCTCAAATCCAGCTTGCAGGTTTCCTTGGGGGCATCTGGTTGGCCACTGTGAGAACAGGAGGCTGGACCAGCTGGACCCCTTTGGCCGGATCCAGCAGATGCTCTGCTTTGGGTCTTAAGAGAAGGTCTCCAGAGCTGCATCTCTTATTGTTTCACTTTCTTTCACTAGCAGCACCAGAAGGAAAATAGGCTTCCTCCTGCCTGCCTCTCCTTGCAAGCAAAAGGGGAGGAAAGGGGTGTTTGATTCCCTGAGACTCGGTCAGAAAGGAAGAATGTGATATGAAGGGAGGGAGCTGGAGGACAGGCAGACTTGGAACATCTGGTTCCAACATGTGGCACAAACAAGTTGTTAAGCCCTCTTGCACAACAACAGCATGGCGTCCATAAGCAAATCCAACACATCCCCACTTCCTAACCTGATGCCTCTGGGAAGCCTGTCTCCACCTGAGGTCCCCACAGACCGGTATCCAGAGCCATGCTCCCTCTGAATGCTGGAAGATTCAGGACAGATAAAAGGAAGTCCATCTGCACACAGTGCAGAGTTAAACCATGGAACTCACTCCCACAGAATGCAGTGAAGAGGATTAGACAAATTCATGGAGATTTCTGACTTGGGGTTGAACAAGATGACCCTCGGCTTCCCTTCCAAGTCTATCTGGTTGGCCACTGTGGGAACAGGATGCTGGACTAGAAGGGCCCTACTGGCCTGATCCAGCAGGCTCCTCTTACATTCTTAGGTGCTTATGTTATTTAAATCTGGAGGTAGCATTTAGCCACAATGACTAAATAATAAGGCACTGATGGCCTTATAATTTACTTATTTGTACTCTGTATTAATTGTATTAACTAATAATTCCAATCTTAAGCCCCAAAATGCTCCCACAGCAACTTACACGTTGCTTTTTATTATTATTAATGGTCCTTACCTTCAGGCTTATTTTTTTAAAACACAACACAGAAGGAAAATGGACTAGGAGGATGGAGAACAAATCAGACTTGCAGAATTAGAAGGGACTTCCAAGGCTCACCTAGTCCAACCCACTGTAGTGCAGGAATCTCAGCTAAAGAATTCCTGGCAGATGACCATCCAACCTCTGCTTAAAAGCCTCCAGTGAAGGAGAGTTCTTCCTGATGTTTTGTCAGGAAGCCATCCTATTCTTTGGAGCAGCACAAAACAAGCTTGCTCCATCATCCATTTGACAGCTGTTCAGATATTTGAAGGTGCACCTCCGTGAATTTTTCTAATCTTCCCTTAAATCAAGTTGCTAAGTTGCTAGTGGGATTCTAGACATTGCCCACCTCCAAAGCTGGCACCTCTAGGTAGCGCAGCAGCAGCAGCCACTGTCCCTCACATCCTCCAGCCTCTGGCCAGCCCTATAGCTTCAATGTTAATTGTGGATATTTTTGGATACAGTATTTTATATATATATATGGATTGAAAAGAGTAGCATAGGACTTTTAAAGAATGTTTAGAGAGTGCTCCCCACTTTACATGATTTCACTTTTGCACAGGGGGCCAGAAATATAACCCCCAAGTAAGTGGGGAGTTGCCTGTAGTCTATTGCCAGAGCAACATGTACTCTTCTGCTCTTAGATGCCACCTCTGCAGGGAGCTAACCATGGTCCTGTTCTCCTGCAAACTACCCTGCACTCCATGGAAGCTTGTCCTCTGCAAACCCCAACCTGGAGCAGGTGAACCTCTCTGGAGAGAGACTGTGTGTGCGTTGCTTGGTGAAATTGCAGCAGTAGTTGTCGTGACGTTGTAGTCAGGGGTACGTGATGCTTCAGTTCTCTGCATCTCTCTCTCTCCAGGGTCAGCAGAGCTGGAATATATGAGGCAACTTGCATGCCCCCCCCGGATGTTGCTGCCATTGGCCCTGACCACTGGTCACACTTGCTGGGGCTGTTAGAAGTTGCCACAAGTTCCACCTCCGTGAGTGAAGCTTAGTGAATCCCAGCTCAGAATCCCAGCCTTCGTGTCAGAAGCTGGGTCTGACGATACAGAGGACAGGGAAGGGAACCTAATCAGAGATGGCTGCCTGCCTTCCAGTGTGGCAGCTGGCAGGGTTAAAATATGAGGTGGAGCTGTCAAGTTCCCCATAGCCACTTAGTTACACAGCAGGTGAAAGGGGCGTTGCCAGGGTCCTGCCCTGCTGCTGCTAGGAAAAATCCACCGAGAATTCCATCCCCCCCTGGAAACACACACTTCTGCAAGGGATGCTATATTGCAGGGGTGATGTAGATTGTGATCGGGGTGCTCCAGGTAGATTGTGGGACAATAGGAAGTGATCACTGAGAAACAACACTGGCCTCCCCCCCCAAAAAAAAAGCTAAACAACCCTTCGCAAAACTCCCCCCATTTAGTTGCCACCTTTGGTAGATCACTGCCAGTTTTTTTATATACTGGGAGTAGATCAGTCTCTTGGGAGTTGGACATGCCTGTTATATTGGAAGACTGGTTGGATCAGGGCTTTAGAACTCTGGCCCTCCAAAAGTTATCATTAATGTCATCATCATTATTTATTAAATTTGTATACCGCCCTTCATCCGAAGATCACAGGGTGGTTCACAACATAAAAATACGAAACGAAAACACAGAATACCCTGTATACCCATCATGTTGTTGGACCCCCAATTCCCATCATTCCTGACCATGCTGGCTCAGACTTGTGGATGCTGGAGGCCAACAATATCCTATACCAGGGGTGGGGTGGGGGTTCAGCCTGAGGGTCACATTGCCTTCTGGACGACTTTCCAGGGGCCACATGCCATGCAAAAGTAGCAGAGCGACCCAGGAACATTTGTGAGGGATGATTGCATTGCAGCAACATTCAAAGAGCCACGGGCAGTGGCAGCCCTTGGGGTCTCACATTTCAGTGGTGCCGTGTGTGCGATGCCAAAATTTGGCACCCCGGTCTCTAGTCTTCCATTCTACATCATCAACTATGATGTGGCCCCCATGAGATTCCGTGCCCAGTGCAACTGAACCTAAATCTACCCTTAAGAGGCTGTCTTAGAATCCAAAATGTGCAATCTCTTTGTGAGACAATTTGAGGTTGGTTTGCTGGCTTAAGTGTCTAGCCCTCATGGTCACAGAAGTTTGAAACTGCTTTTGGAACAGGCTAAATGATCTAAAACTGGAGCACAAGTAGAAGGAAGCTTGTTGTTTCAGAGGCCTCATGCGTCAGAGGTCTAAGCATAAGCACTGTGCCAGGGCTGTGTTGTATTATGACTGGGACAGGAAATTCATGTTGCAGAACTGGTGCACATTGGGTCTGCCTAGTTTATGAAAATGACATGGAAATCACAATGCTGATATAAGAACATTGGTAAGCAAATTACTTGTTGCTTCTCTGCATTTTTCAGCAGCAGGAGTTGCTGACTCCAGGCTTAAACAACTCTCTGGTACCGCAAGAAACTCTGGAGTAAGTCCAAGCCAGGCCTGGTTTCCTTTCTATGCTGTAATTTATTCTCAATATTTCCCTGAGAAAACAAAGCCCACGCACCAGCCCAATCTATCAGCCAGCAAGTGTTGACAGTAACTACCCCCCTTACTTTGACACCCTCCCAATCAGCCAAGGAAAGGCGCCTGCCTGGAAGCAATTTATACCTACAGACATGTACATCCATCCCTCTTCCCAGAATCCTGTCTTGTAGGCACAATTGTGAAGTAGCTTTGAATAACAAGAGGTCACGCTCCACCCGTAGCTCTTTAATCCTGTCATTGCTCCCTTTCCTGTGTTTGCCTACTCCCACCCCACCTGCCCATGTGACTCGGACTTCCAACTTTTTGCAAATGAAAACAAGGACACTCCTTAACTTCAACATCATTGTTCCCACAGCAAGGACCTGCTTCTCAATACACTGCAGCAAGGAAGGTTCATTGGCTGGATGTGACTGCAGGGCATCCCTATCTGGCTGGAGGCCTCCCATCACTGCCCCCCAACTACCACCACCCTTGGGCTTTTCAAGGGGCATCCTTGCTTTGGGCAAAACCTCCAGAGCAAGGGTCAGGATCCCCCTTCAGCCCCATGCAGCACTGCCAATAGTCAGGGGAGATGGGAGACCCAACAAAATCTGGGGGACATGGGTTTGGGGAATGCTGATCAAAGCAACTTCCAAATCTGAACAAGTGTGGTTAGGTTCCCTCCTGGGTTTTCCTTCCTTTTCACTTGAATAGCTGGTTTTACCAGCCAGTTTTCTCTCTAAAATGTCCACGTTTTGCAATATCTAAAACTAATCACTCTTTCTATTTCCCTAAAGCTTTCCACCTTACTTTCTGAAGTGCACATCTGCCTATGTGTGTTAATGCACTGCTGCCAAATCCTTTCCATTCTGAAATCTCTTCATGTCAAGTCCAGGCTTGCTAATCAAGGTTGACACAGACATACCTATCTGCCTCTGTTTCCCCTTTCTAATGTATTTGCAAATATGTGTGTTATGATCTTCAAGATGTCAGGAGCGAGTCTCATGCGTGCAATCCTACTCCCCAGGCTATGGGCAAAGACTGCTCAGCCAGGGCTTGTGCTGGTTGCATTTCCAGCCCCAGGCTGGCAGATCCTGGGAGATGACACTGAGGAATTGAGGGGGAAGACCCCCTTTCATATCACTAGCCTGAGTACAAAGAGTCAAATGGGACCCCCCCCCCCCGTGCAGCCTCCCTCTGCCAAGGCAACACAGCATGGCAATGTGTCTGTCAATGTGTCTGAACCTTTTTCAGACCATCCTTTGCCCCAGTCTCCATGAACAAAGGCTCCTGCATCCATTAAAAAAAAACTAATTAATGACCGTACAATGGACCCTTTGAATTTTGCCCCAAAATACTCTTTCAGTAACAAACCAAGCAGAATGTAAAAATTGTGGTTCCCAAGTATTGTTTTGATTTTAGAATACAAAAAAATAACAATCCTATAGTTATCTCTGTGGACAGTTTAGAAAAAAATACAAAGGTGCTGATACCTTGTGTGTTTGTGTTATTTCCCCAAAAGATCCATTCTGTTACACCAAAATTTACATTCCAATCCCTCTGCCTTTTTTAAAAAAACACTTATTTAAGCTCACCACAACCTACCTAGAAAGTACTTGAGTTGTGATAAGCAACAAACAACCCTGATCTCATTCATCAATTCAGAGGGGGGCAGGGCACAATTAGGATGAGAAAACTCTAGAAGATCAAGCCTGAGAAGCAGCAGAGAGCAAAGAATAAACTCCAAA
Organism: Lacerta agilis; assembly: GCF_009819535.1. Classification (NCBI taxonomy): domain Eukaryota; kingdom Metazoa; phylum Chordata; class Lepidosauria; order Squamata; family Lacertidae; genus Lacerta; species Lacerta agilis. The sequence continues at coordinate 237,875 of NC_046324.1, forward strand.
ATGACAAAAGTTCTGTTTCCAATTTGTCTACAAAACATAATTTCTCACTTCCTCTGTAAACAATGCAGATCAGGAAGAAGACAGGATGGTGTGTTTGCTGGAATGTCGTTTTGCCTCTCCGTTCAGTATGGACAAATAGAGAAGCTACAACGTGGAGTTGGGTTGCTGGTGCTGCAAGCTTCCCTTTTTGATTGTGTGCATACTGAGGGGCTTCAAAGGCACCCAAGCCCACCTGGCAATGAGCCCTCCACCTCAACCCCCCATTCCTAAACCCCCTTAAAAGTGCAAGCCTGGCTGTATGGTAGGAAGGCACACTTCTCATGCCCAGAGGTACTCTTGTCCAGGCGCAGAGGAAAATGCAAGCCTAGCTCATCCTCCTGATGCCAGGCAAATGAGAGCCGGGAGGTACTAGAGGCTGTCATACATCCGCAAGGTCTTCTCCAGCTGCTGACTGACTCTCTGGTAGAAGATGATCTGTTGCTTGAGGTACGACTGCATCATCCTCTTGAAGTCCAAGATGCGCCTCTCGTGGAAGTGGTTCATCTCCGCCTGCAAGGCAAAGCCCACCACGCGGCAGCGCTTGCGGATCCCGTCTGCCTCCTCCTGGTCCATCTTCCCCTCGTCGCTCATCCTCTGGCTCTCCTTCACCTTGGCAAAGGCACCTGCCCAGGGGGAGCGGGGCAGAGAGAGACAGCATGCAAAGGCAACACCATTAGATGGAGGGTACCCCACTCAGAATCGTCAGTCTCCCCTTTTAAAAGGCACCGTTTGCACAGTTGTTTTAAACCAGTGGTTCCCAACTTCATTTTGGATAACCCCCCACCCCTTTGATTCATCCCCAGTGCCCCCTATCAAACCCTATAAAAAAGCAACATTCAGAATAGCAGTTTACATAACCCACTAAGGAAGATATTAACACAATAAAATTCAGACCAGTAACAAATAATTGCATTTATTCAAAATCCAGTTAAAGCTATTTAGTTTAATTAATTCAACAAAACTGATGAACACCCAGGCCCAAGGGGAAACTTGAGGTTTACAGAAGCAGGAATGAAAAAACAGTCTGAAAACAGTCCGATGAGGACTGAGCATGCTCAGTGGCTGCAGAATAAACTGGGTGTTAATCCCTCTAAGTCAGAGTTCCTCAAATTTGGGTCCCCAGCTGTTGTTGGACTTCAACTCCCATCACCCCTTACCACTGGTCTTGCTACCTAGGGATGATGGGAGTTGTAGTCCAGCAACAGCTGGGGACCCAAATTTGAGAAACATTGCAATTGGATACCTGGCACATTTTTATCAGGGCCAATGAGAGTGGGGCGTGGGGACCTGGTGCAATTTTCTGGTGCCTGGCTATCTGACATGCTTTGTGTAATTCTCAACAAAATATATAGTTAATATCCAATGCATGCACAATCCTGAGTAACAAGCTTGCAAACTTGTGCTGTGAACCGAGAATTTTCAAGCATTTTCGACTCCTATACGGACTTCTGCACTTTGACAGCCCAGACACATCTTACTATGCACAGTTGCATTTGTATGTTTTTGTAAGTGAACACCGTGCAAATGCAACAAAGTTGTGTAGTGCACATTGTGTTGTGTTACATGTATGTACAAGCTTAATATTTAAAGTATATGGTTTGTTCGACTACAATCATGGGGTTTGTTGATATTAGTCATTAGGATCTTAATATTCTCAACAGGTACAAATATTATCATATCTATTCTTAACATAAAAATGAGACTGCACATTTATTTTATAGCCTTGTTAAAAAAAATAGCCATTCCACCCTGAGGGGCCCATTTTTTATTTTTTATTTTATTGGTGCCTAAACCTGCTCTCAGTCTTCCTGGTCCTGATTCTTATTTTACACTAATGCAAACTATTTCAGTTCTACCTAACAATCTCAAATAAACTGTCTCACATTCCAAGGTAGTAATGATTACCACAATGGTTTTAACAGGTTGGGGTTTCTTGTTGGCTTAAGTTAATTTTGGAACCAGAAGGTTGCAAAAAGACTAACTGTGTTCTGACCTTGCTTTGACTTCTTGACTTCCTTATATCTTCCTTAAAATCACTGTCCCCCTTCTCCAAGCTAAGCATGCTGCAATCTAGTTCTTAAGTGTGGAAATAAATGATTAAAAGTGCAGTTTGACCTCAAGCAAGACAGACTGGGAAAGAAAGAGAGGGGCCACATTTGGATCGTCATATCAATAACCTTTGATATAAACAAGCTTTAAGCATTTGCGCAAGCAAAAAAGCCAGGAAGTTGCAGTTAACTAGTTTCCTGTTGCAACTAAACTAGAAAACTGTGGCTGATCTAAAGTTTACTAACAGTGGAATCCTATACGAGGTCTGCTCAAATTGTATCTTTTCTGTAAACTGATGTTTTGTTTTGTTTTACAATCAAGCAGTTACCGTATTTTTCGCTCCATAAGACACACTTTTTTCCTCTTAAAAAGTAAGGGGAAATACCTGTGCGTCTTATGGAGCGAATTGCCCAGGGGCCAAAAGCAGATTGTGCTTTTTATTTTACAAAGAGAAAAGGGAGTGTTGAAAGGACCCCCTCAGCAGCTGATCAGCAAGAGATCGGGAGAGAGATAAGAGTCCCGGCTCCCTTTCAGCCCCGCCCTCCTTTGTTGAATGTGCTGCAGAGGGAGGTTGTTTGTTTCCCCAGCGACATGTGACTGGCTGATTAGATTATCTGTCTGGAAACAGTAGAAATGGCTCCCTTTCCTTAAGATTTTTCAGAAATGTGAGTTAAACCCCATAAAAATGGGGCTTTTCCTTTTTGCTTTTCCCCCTTTGCAAAAGGAGCTTTGCTTTTCCCCCTTTGCAAAAAAGCTGCAAAACCTTTAGCTGATCCTCAAAAATAATAATAATAATAATAAACCAAAAAACCCCCAGGGCTTTTCCCTTTGCAAAAAAAGCTGCAAAACTTTTAGCTGATCCTAAAAAAGGCCTTTTGCCTTTGCAAAAACAGCTGCAAAACCTTTAGCTGATCCTCAAAAAAGCCAGGGCTTTTCCCTTTGCAAAAAAGCTGCAAAACTTTTAGCTGATCCTCAAAAAAAAAAAAAAAAAAAAAAAAAAACAGGGCTTTTAGAGGAGGAAAACCAGAGAAAAAAAATTCTTGTTTCCTCCTCTAAAAATGAGGTGCGCCCTATGGTCCGGTGCGTCCTATGGAGCGAAAAATACGTTCGTTGGTAAGTTTGTTAGTTAGTTAGTTAGTTAACCTCCTGGCTACAGTGAGGGGGGGAGTATTTGATCCCCTGCTAAATTTGCCCGTTTGCCCTCTGACAAAAAAATGACCAGTCCATAATTTTATGGTAGGTTTATTGTAGCTGTGAGAGACAGAATAACAACAGGAAAACCCCCAGAAACCCAGAAGACAAAAGTCAGAGATTGGAAGGCTTGCTAACATCAACGCCACACAAGTGAAAAGGACTATTGGTCTAAGACAACGCCAAGAACAAGGCTGGCCCTACCATTAGACAGAATGAGAATCCGGGGGGCTGTAGCCATCTCCATTTTCCCAGGGTCTCCTCAACTAGCATGCTCTGGGGTCCCTAAGCAAGTCTGCAACCCTCAGGTACAGTGGAAGATGCTGCCCCATAATCACAAATAAAATTTAACTGCTGGTCTGGTAAGATGATGCATGCAGAAGGGGAGGAAGGCACCATCTTGTCCTTTGCCTCAGGCAACAAAATGTCTTCGGCTAGCCCCAACCAAGCAAGAGGCATCCCGTTAGCCACTACGGACTTCAGCAGGACTCTCTTCGTGTTCACAAGACTCTGAATCCATAAAGAATGAAGCCAAGAGTCCTCACTAGCCAGCTGCCACCTCACGCTAATGCAAATGAAGAAACAACCCAGTTTTTGGCAATAAATAATTCAGATGGACTGCCTAATACACGAGGCAGGCACAGCGGACTGCCCTCTGCTCTTGCTGCTGCACGGTGGCCACCCTTCGGACTTACTTGGGCATAAAACTGCATCTTCTGGGCACAAAAAGAAGGGATAGCATTGGAAGAATGCAGAAACCAAGCCACCTGCTATAATTTGCAATAATTGATTGGGTTTTGTACTTTCTCACTGCATGCACCCATTCACGTCTGCGTACGTGTTATAAGAAAATTAGGTCCGACCCCAGAGGGGAGTCTGCAACCCGGAGAGACCTTGCAGAGCTCTAATTTTATTATAACATATGAAACTTGTGCCACTATTGCCATGGTATCTGCATTTGCACCAGTGAATTTATTGTGTCTCAAAATTATTGGAATTAGGCAGTTAATTTGGAAGACTGCAAACCAGGTAACCAGCACGATCCTCTGAGTTTGATGGGACTCACTCCCAAGGACTTAACTCACAAATAAGAAAAGTTTGCCATCTTATGATGCAGTCTTGTGGATACCCCACCTTGTCCAGTCTCCTGTTCTCGCACACGCCAGCCAGATGCCTCCAAAGGAAACCCGCAAGCGGGATCTGAGCACCAGAGCAACTCTTCCCTCCTGTGGCTTCCAGCACCTGGGATTCAGAAGCCTGCCTGCCTTTCATTGTGGAGGGACAGCAAAGCCACCAAACATTCAATGAGGTTCAGCTGTGAAGAGAATGGGGCTTGCAGAGTGATCCTTGGTGTGGGAACAGGAGTGCCAGGAGGACGTCCTTATTTTCTTCCGTGGAGGATGTTCTGCCCAATCTTGGCTGCCCTTCAGTCTCATTTGGGGCAACACCCTTCCTGACCTCGTTAAAAATTCCTGAGCATTAGGCTCTCCTCTCCAGCTACTTTCTCCAGCCAAATCTTCTCTGGATTGAATCCTGCCTTTCTTTATTTCAACTCTTGTTATCTACACAGGGACTTGGGGTTTTGTTTTCAGTGAACAGAAAGCAGATAATCAGACCAATTCCAAATTAAGCCAGCCCCCAAATCCCTACATAGACAAGCTTAATTTGCACTTCAAATCCCTCCTCTGCCAGTCTGAAGGAGAACAAAATGAAACTATTCCCAAAATAAGCAGCCAAATGTCAAAAGTAAGTGTCTAGACAAAAAGATTCAGCAAGATTCTGCATACTCTCAACGTTCCCCATGTGCCAACAGAATGCTGCCTCACTTCAGGAAACCATGACTCTTCCTGCCTCCTGGTTTTTCCTGAGTATAGGACTTTGAGGCAGGCACCTGCCCCAGGCGGCAGCAGGGGTAGAAAAGTCTCTGCAAAGGCAGCAGGGCTGGGAGCTGACATAATACAGATCACTATTGAAAAGCCACCATCTAAGTTCATTGGGCTGCATCCAATGCTAGTTGTACTTAGAGTAGGCCCATTGGCATAAATGGGTATGATGATCTAAGGTATTTGGATACACCCCATCAAATCCAGAGTCTAAGCTTACCCAACTGCACCATTGTAAAAGCAATGATCCTACCCTACTTACCTAACAGTTACAGGTAGGTAGCCGTGTTGGTCTGCCATAGTCAAAACAAATTAAAATAAAAAATTCCTTCCAGTAGCACCTTAGAAACCAACTAAGTTTGTTCTTGGTATAAGCTTTTGTGTGCATGCACACTTCTTCAGATACACTGAAACAGAAGTCACCAGACCCTTATATATAGTGGGAGGGTGGGGTGGGATTTTTCTCAGAAGGGTAGTAGGAGATGGGTGATTGGCTCAATGGGTAGGTAAACCTGTTGATGACTGTTAATGACTGCAATTAGTCCTACAGGAAAAAGCAAGGGATAGTATGCAGATGACCAAAAATAGCTTTAGCATATGTAATGAGACATGAATCCAATATCTCTATTCAAACCAGATCTCTCAATAGTTCTCAGTTTAGTAATACAGTGGTACCTCTGGTTGCAAACGGGATCCGTTCTGGAGACCTGTTTGCAACATGAAAAGCCCGCAACCTGAAGTGCTGTATCTGCGCATGTGCGCAGCACGATTTGGTGCTTCTGCACAAAGCACGATTTAGTGCTGTGCATGCGCGCATGCCGAAACCCAGAAGTAATCCGTTCCAGTACTTCCAGGTTTGGCACGGAGCACGACCCGAAATCGCGTAACCCGCAGCGAATGCAATCCGAGGTATGACTGTAAGTTGTAATTCAGCAACTTCTCTTTCAACTCTTATTCTGAAATTCTTTTGTAATAGGACAGCTGCTTTGAGATCCTGTACTGAATGTCCTGGGAGACTGAAGTGTTCTCCTACTGGCTTCTCTGTCTTGTGATTCCTGATGTCAGATTTATGTCCATTTATCCTTTGGCGTAGGGTTTGGCCTGTAGGGTTTGGCCTGAAGGGCACTGTTGGCATTTGATGGCATACACAATGTTAGAAGATGAGCAATTAAATAGTCCTGAGATGGTATGTTGGATGTTGTTGGGGCCAGTAATGGTGTTGTCCGGGTTTATGCGGCAGCAAAGTTGGCATCTGGGTTTATTGCAGGCTCTGGTACCAGTGTCCATGTGTTAAGTCTGGTTGTTGTATTATTGTGGGTGAGGAGTTAAGATTGGGTGGCTGTCTGTAGGCGATGAAAGGTCTTCCTCTCAGAGCTTGAGAAAGAGAACTGTTGTTGTCTAGGAGAGGTTGTAAATCTTTGATGATGTGTTGAATTGTTTTAACTTGGGATCTGTATGTGATTACTAGTTGTTATTTTCTCTTTTGGGTATGTCTTGCAGTTCTCTCTGGGTATCAGTCTGACTTTGTTGATCTGTTGTTTAACTCAGTGTTTTTCAACCTTTTTTGGGCAAAGGCACACTTGTTTCATGAAAAAAATCACGAGGCACACCACCATTAGAAAATGTTAAAAAAATTAACTCTGTGCCTATATTGACTATATATAAAGTAATTCTCTTGAATAGGAATCAAATAAACAAATTTTTCCCACGGCACACCAGGCAACATCTCGCGGCACACTAGTGTGCCACGGAACAGTGGTTGAAAAACACTGGTTTAACTTCATCAGGTGGATATTTTAGTTCCAAAAAGGTTTGCTGTAGATCTCTTAGGTGAGAATCCCTGTCTGTAAAGTTGGAACAGGTGTGGCTGTAACATAGAGCCTGGCTATATACAATGGATTGTTTGGGATGTTTGGGGTGGTAGCTGGAAGCATGTAGATATGTTTGTCAGTCAGTTGGTTTTCAGTATAAGGTGGTGTCTATGTGCCCATCCTGTATTTTTATAGTAGTGTCCAGAAAATTTATTTCTTGCATAGATTGGTTCATTGTTAGGGTGATGGTGGGGTGAAAGTCATTGAATGTCTGGTGGAAGGTGTCCAGGGTCTGCTGACCATGTGTCCGGATAATAAAAATATTGTCAATGTATCGCAGGTACAAGAGAGGTTTGAGTGGGTAGGAGTTTAAGAAGCGTTGTTCCAAATGTGCCCTGACGTTGTTGGCATACTGTGGGGCCATGCAGGTGCCCATTGCTGTGCTGCTGATCTGGAGGAACAGGTCATCTCCCAACTTGAAGTGGTTGTGGGTGAGGATAAAATGGCAGAGTTTGGTAGCAAAGTCCACTGTGATTTGGTGTTCCTGTGTTGTGTTTTAATGCTGCAGCAGACCCTGGGACAATAGGGTGAAGGGCGGGTGATAAGTGAATACTGTAATTATAATAAAAGATGGGATACACTGCAATGCTGACCTTACTCACCATCCACCATCCAGGCGTTTGCCCACAGAGGGTGCCAGAGGGTGGGAAGGGGCCTTTCTGTCCACTTTGTTAAATAGTGCATCCAGCCAGTAGTGGTACTTTATTCATCTCATCAGGTAAGTAACAGACGACGCTGAAAAGCCCAGCTCTCCAGCTATATATAAGCACCTGGGCTCCAAGCCAACCCAGGTGTAGCTAATTAAAAATAATCACTCCCATTAACCCGTTGCTGACTACTCACTCCTGTGTTGTGCCTACACTTCAATACACAACACCCCTCCCCTCTTAGACAAGAACACCCCAATTATAAATAAACAACAACATCAAGTGTGACACACACACTGACACACTTGACCCCCATTTACCCGTACCAGCCCGCAGTCAAAGTCCTTCAGATATCGTGGACGAGTTCGCACCCTCTGGGACCATCTCAGCTCAGACTCCTGGGGGCTGCCCCCTACCTGGGTCTCTTCCACTTCTAGCCGTGGCTCGGTTCCACTCTCAACCTCTACTGGCCTGGCCTCACTGTCTCCCATTTGAACCTCAACTGCCTCAGGGGGATGAGTGACTGCCAGTTCTCTGCTGACCAACTCGGACGATTGCTCCACTTCCCTTGAGGCCGACCCATCCTCTCAGACAGGCCACCGCTGCCGTAATTGGTCGACATGGCGGCGAAGGCTACCTGTGCCGTCTCCCTCAACCTCATACGAAACAGGGCCCGTTGGTCTGGAAACTGTGGCTGGAATCCACACAGGGCCTGCCCCATAGTTCTTAGTATAAACAGGGTCCCCCTGTTGGAATATCCGAGGCGCCTTTGTAGCCTCCTGCGGCTGTGGCTGATCCAGCGCACGATCTGGATGCAATCTGTCTAAACAGGTCATCAGGCGCCTCCTCATCAATAGCTCTGCTGGGCTCCTCCCAGTTGTCGAGTGTGGTTACATGCTGTGATAGTAGGAAGGATGATAGTCACTGATGCCAATCTCCATAGACTATCTGCCGCAGCGCATCCTTAGTGGTGCGCACCATCCTTTCCGCTTGACCATTTGTAGACGGGTGGAACGGGGCCGAGGTAACATGGCGAATTCCATTAACGTTCATAAAATCCTTGAACTCCATTGATGTGAACTGTGCTCTATTATCTGACACAATGACGTCGGGCAGTCCATGGGTCACAAACAAGGCTCGCAGATTCCGTATAACAACACCCAAAGTCATGCGGGTCACCAGTATAACCTCCAACCATTTGGAGTGTGAGTCTACCACAATCAGGAACGTCTGTCCCTGGAAGGGTCCCGCAAAATCCACATGTAAATGTGACCATGGCTCCTTGGTAACTTCCCATGGCTGTACCGGGGCTTGAGGCATTGCCGGCCTTGATTCCTGGCACGGATGGCATTTCCGCACCCATTCTTCGATGGCCTCATCCATTTTCGGCCACCACACATAGCTGCGAGCCAATGCCTTCATTCTCACGATTCCCGGATGACCCTCATGCAGCGCTTCCAACACTCGCTGTCGCAACTTGGGAGGAACCACAACTCGGCTCCCCCACAATAGACATCCTTTATGAGCTGACAATTCATCTCGTCGGGACTCATATGGCCGGAATTCTTCTGTAACTCTGCCCTCCGGCCACCCCTTCCACACCCAGTCTAGAACATGCACTAAGGTGCGATCTTTTGCTGAAGAAGTGGCCACATCTGCAACACTAACAGGGGGTTGCGGCAGATCTTCCAACGACATCACACCATACGCCGGCGAGGGATCCTCAGTCGGCTCCGGCAACAGCAGTCGACTAAGGGCATCGGCGTGGCCCAGAGCCTTACCCGCTCGATGCACCAGTTCATACGTGTAGGCTGACAGAAACACGCCCCATCGCAACATGCGGGCTGATAAGATCTGGGGTGTCTGACGGCCCGGTGCAAACAACCCCAGCAACGGCTTGTGATCAGTCACGAGCTCAAACGGCCGCCCATAAACATAATCATGATACTTTTTTAGTCCTGCGACTAACGCCAGGGCCTCTCGGTCGATTTGAGTATAATTCCTTTCAGCCGATGACAAAGTGCGAGAAAAATAAGCAATGGGAGCCTCCTATCCATCTGGTAACCAGTGGCTCAGCACGGCTCCAATCCCGTAGGGAGATGCATCGCAAGCCAGCGACACGGGCAGATCTTCCCGGAAATGGGTAAGTACACTATCGGACGATAGTAAGTCCTTTACTGCGGAGAAAGCAGCGGCTTCCCTCTGTCCCCACTTCCAGGTTCTCCGATCCTCCAGCAGCCGATGCAGTGGTTCTGCGATGGACGCCTTATGTGGGAGGAAGGCATGATAAAAATTGAGGAGCCTCAAAAACGACTGCAGCTCTTTCTTTGACTGTGGGGCCGGTGCACTCCTGATGGCAGTCACTTTCGCAGGAGTAGGATGGATACCCTTAGCATCCACCAGGAACCCCAGGAACTCTACTTGGGGAACACCCAAGAAACACTTCTCCCGCTTAACCTTAAGACCGGCCTTTGCAAGGCGGGCCAGCACTTCACGAAGGCGGGAAATCAGTTCCTCTGAGGACGCTCCGGCTACTAGTATATCATCAAAATAGGGAATTACCCCCGGAACTCCCTTAGGTAGCCGCTCCATCAGTCCCTGAAATATTCCTGGGGCCACACTGACCCCAAATTGCAAACGCTTAACCCGAAATGCTCCCCGGTGAGTAACAATTGTCTGCGCATCTGCTGTGGTGTCATCTACTGGGAGCTGTTGGTAGGCCTGCACCAAGTCTAATTTCGCAAAAATCTGCCCCCCTGCCAGGGACGGGAGCACATGACTTACCACTGGCACTGGGTAGGCATTTTGCTGCAGCGCCTTGTTCAAAGTACACTTATCCGCGCAGATCCGTACTGCGCCGTTTGCCTTCAAAGGGCACACGATTGGGGTCTCCCAGCGGGCATGCGAGACAGGCTCCAGCACCCCCTGCTCTACGAGTTTGTCCAACTCCTCATCAATTTTCGGTTTCAATGCAAAGGGCACACGACGTGGCTTCAGTCAGATAGGGCAAACAGCCGGGTCCAGATCAAAGGACACTGTATCGTCCCAACTGTCCATCAAAAACAACTGCGAACTCCTGACACAGCGCATCAAAAGATGATGATGCCGACTCTATCTTGTAGGCCCCCTCCAGGCGGATGCCGAAAGCCTCAAACCAATCACGCCCCAGTAAGTCTGGCCGCCGGCCCCCAGCAACCACAATTCGCAGTTTGCCTTTAAATTTTCTGTGCTGAATACGGAAATTCCCAACACCTAGGACGGGCACCGGGTTCTGATTAAAGTCTCTTAAGATGAAATCAAGGGGACGAAGACAATCACGGCCCGCTTGGGGGCAAAAACTACAGAAAGTGCCCTCTGAAACGATCGTGAACCCTGACCCAGAGTCCACTTCCAGCTCACAGGGCACCCCCTCTATACGAACCACTCTCGTGATCCTTGGTGGTGGCCGTACTCTCTCACTTTGGGGCTGGACACAGGTCGAAGAACACTGACCCACCATCTCAGTCTCTGAGCCCCAACGCCCCAGCCTCTCTCTTGAACGATCTCCTGTTCCTCGATCTCTCCTCTCTCCATCTCGCAGCGCTCGAACCCTGGCTCGAAAGACTCAGGCAATATGACCCATCCTCTTACACTTCCGACACTGGACATCGCGGAACCTGCAACCCCGCCGATTGTGTGCCTTTCCGCAGCTGTCACAATTCCTGGGGGGTGACTGGGCCAGCGATCGGCGGTCAGTTAGCTGTCGACTCCCTTGTTGCCGACGGGAGGGCTGGCAGGAGGACTGAGAAACCTTCAATGCCACCTTGTCCAAAGAGCCCTCCTCTGCGTTGTCAATCTCCACTGCATGCACACCGGCCATCTGTCCCCCACGGAGCTCTCGCACTGTGCGGTCTGCCCCTTCCCGGGATATAACATAATCATAAGCTTCCTGGAAAGTCAAAGACTTCTTTGCAACCAGTTCCCGCTGCACCCTTTCATCACGCAGGCCACACACAAAGTGGTCCCTCAGCATCTCTTCCAAGTCGTGGAACTCACAATACCGAGTGAGCTCCCTCAAGGCAGCCACAAACGCTGATGCTGATTCTCCACTCTGCTGGTCCCGTCAGTAAAACATCTGTCTGCGGGCCAATTGTGAAGGGGCTGGCTCAAAATGGCTGCCAAGCACCTCAGTCAACTCCTCAAAAGTCTTTGACTCAAGCGTGGCTGGAGCAATAAGGTTCTTGACAAGTTTAAAAGTAGCCTTTCCACACACGCTGAGGAATGTATCCCGTCTCTCCTCAGTGCTGGTAATCCTATTAGCACGGAGATAAAACTTAAGTCTATCTCTGTAATCACTCCATTCCTCTGGCTCATTGATATTAAATTCCTCAATCGAGCCACGTGTTGCCATACCGCTAGCCGATCCCTCCCGGGTGCTGCTGCTACTGGCCTCCGTCATGACTGCACTTCACTGGCTGGATCCCAACCTTCGTCGCCAATGTTAAATAGTGCGTCCAGCCAGTAGTGGTACGAAAGTATCTTTATTCATCTCATCAGGTAAGTAACAGACGACGCTGAAAAGCCCAGCTCTCCATATATAAGCACCTGGGCTCCAAGCCAACCCAGGTGCAGCTAATTAAAAATAATCACTCCCATTAACCCGTTGCTGACTACTCACTCCTGTGTTATGCCTATACTTCAATACACAACACACTGCCCCCCTGCTTTTAAACCATGTGCTGAGAAGGTGCTGGGACTCCCTGTTTCCCACTGTCCTTTCCCTTTTCTCCTGCGTGCAAGTAAACAGGATCTTGCTTCCCTAGGAGTTCATGTCCTCCCTCACTGCTGACCGGAGGTTATATAATCCATTGTGGCAGCCCAGGAAGCAGTTGTGGAGCTAGCCCCATGATACCCCCCCACACACCTTTCTTCAGCAGAGAAAGAAATAGCTTCTTACAGAACAGAAAGCAGAGTTTGGGCCAAGCTCAAGAGAGACCTTGAGATGCTGCTGGACTACAACTCCCATCATCCCTGACAGTTGGCCATGCTGGCCTGAGTTCAAGGGAGTTGTAGCACATTGACATCTGGAGGGGCCCTATGCTCCCTCCCCCTGCACTCACACAGCCACAAAGGTTTCAATGATGGCCATGGGGGGATTTCTAAAATTGCCGGGGTCTGGTCTGGATGACCCCTTGGCTACCTTTCACCTCAACAATTCTATAGGGTTTTTTAAAGCCCTTTCTGTTATTATGGATATGTCTATACCACCCTTTCTCCAATAATCTTGGGGTGGCATAGATGGTTCCCCACGTATCATTTTACTCTCACAGTCTTCTTCTTCTTTGGTGATCCCTCATAGCCGAGTAAGATTGTCTTCCATGAACACAGTCTTAACAGTGAGTCCATAAGTGACTGTGGAGGCCAATTCTGGATCCACATGTCCTTCCACATTGGAGACACAGGTTTCTGGGCAGGAGTTGATCACAATGAGGGTTTGGCTCCCTCTTAGCACATTTCTCCCTTTTGTCCCGAGTTTGCATGTCTTCAAAGTCCATGACACCTTTGGAGTGGCAGCTGTATCTATGACTGAGCACGCAGCCCTATTTAGGATCTGCTCACCCTGAAAAGGGGGAGGGGCTAGAAAAGGTGCCCTAAACATACCGGTAGTCTGCCTCCCTTTTTCCCTGACTGGATTACCGCACCCAGTGGGGTCAGCAGTGGTTGTAAAAGACAACTGAACTTTGGAACATGAAATATACAGACTGTGTTAGTTAACTCTGACAATAAAGTAGGTTTTGTGATGTGATGTAGATTTCCCAGAACATTTTGACTTTAAACTTTCCAGAAAATAATCCTATGCAAACTAGGGCAATCTGCATAGGGAGATTTGCAATGGGAGGTTTTCCAGTGCTCCCTTCAGGCATCCCAACAGCTTCCTTTGTCTTTTCAGTCCTCCAGGCTGTCCACACCATCACCTGCTGCTGCCTCACATGAAGGCAGAAATTGATCCAAATCTCCTTGCGCAGATCCAAAGTGCTTTCTGCCATCTGAAGTATCTCCAGTTTGATCTCTCTCAGAATTCCACGTATCTCGACTCTTAATTCGGACAGCTGTTCATCTAGTAGCCATTGTAAAAAAAATCCACGCAACTTTATTTTTACCAAATTATGTGTAGTCACTCTGGGAGTCTCTGCTTCCAAGAACTTGTGTCTGCTTACACATTCCTTTCCCAAAGGAATCAAACACAGTTTTGCTTTTCATAGCAAACAAACACGCTCGCGATGGAGAGTTATAGACAATATAAATTGAAGATCTAAAGCAGGTTCAGACCTTAAGCATTTTGGTTCATTCTCAAGCCTGTTAATAAGTGCTTTATCATCTCCCAGCAGCCCATTTCTTTTCTAGGTACCAATTAACTGGCAGGTAGAAAATCCCATCCTTATTTGCTTCTAGTCTTAAAAATTGTTAAAAGAAGGTTTGCTGACCTGGTGCCCTGAAAGTGTAATTCTGCAGTATGTGGGCCCAGAGTGGATAAAAATAAATGATTTTTTTTTAATTTTTTTTATTTAAATTGGATTTTTTTTATTTAAATTGGATTTTTTTGATTTAAATTGGATTTTTTAAAATAAAATGCTTTTTGAGGAAAATATATTACCATCCAAAGGTTATTCAATCATGAAATAAAGATTAGTTTTTTAATTATGTAGAATAAGGCTGTATATGTTTAATTTTTTGGTAAATAAATTCCATTTATCCATTCACAATGTCATTTATGCTCTTCCAGAGGTTTTTGTTAAATTACTGGGCAGTTTCTCTGCCTACAAGATATTATCACAGATACTTGGTTTACTTTTGCAGTTCTCAAAACTGAATTTGACTCAGCAGAAATCACATGCCTCTTCTTCACAGTAAAAATGTTATAACATGAACAGAGTTGAGAAAAGACCTTAATCCTATTGTTCTACAAACCTATGAATACAGAATCAACCCCTTCAGTGTTAAGTTTCAAGAAGTTCAGTGAATAGAATAGAAACAATATTTTTTCTGATTGTTTGGAGTGGAATGGATCTAATAAATCTATTTAAATTGCTATTATTAAGGTAATGATTATTTTTCTCCTTCCTAAGTACAACAGAAAAGTTGTCCAAATATGAATGATTAACCTATTAAACTGGGGATAAAAAAACTACTGGTAATATGAAAAGTTGTTATTCTAATATATAGAAATTATTTTTTTTTTTTTGCAAATTCTTTTTATTTTCATCAAAAGAAATAAACACTCACAAGTCATCATACAAATGTTCACAATGTTACATAAACTCCGCCGAGTTTTTGGACTTCCTTCCTTCTTTACTCTGGTTTTCTAATTTTTCATCTTTCACTCGCTTTACCTTCTTTTATACATGTTTTGTTTTCTTATTGTAGTTATATCTCTTACCATATTTTCCCTCTGCTGCAAGATTTCTTTCATACCTGTAAATGCCTTCAGATTTTATATTCTTTCATATAGTTTATAAATTTACTCCACTCCATTTGAAACCTCTGATCTCTTTGCTCTCTTATTTTTCCAGTTAATTTCGCCAATTCTGCATATTCTAATAATTTCCTTTTCCAATCATCTATTGTAGGTACTTCTTTTACTTTCCAATTTTGCGCCAGTAACATTCGTGCCGCAGTGGTGGCATATAAAAAGAATTTTTGGTCTTCCTTTTTAATCTCCTCCCCTACTAAGCCAATTAGGAAGGCTTCCGGTTTTTTAATGAATGTATATTTAAGTATTTTCTTTAGTTCATTATAGATTGTTTCCCAAAACTTTTTAACCTTTTCACATGTCCACCACATGTGGTAAAATTCTCCATCTTTCGTTTCACATTTCCAACATTTTTTATCATGCTTCCTGTACATTTTTGCTAATCTTACCGGCGTTAAGTACCATCGGTACATCATTTTCATGATGTTTTCTTTTAAGGTTATGCAGGCTGTAAATTTCATATGCTCTTTCCAAAGTTTTTCCCACATTTCCAATTGTATGTTATGACCCACATCCATAGCCCATTTCACCATTACCTCCTTCACTTCTTCATCCTTTGTATACCATTCTAGGAAATAGTTATACATTTTTGAGAGTAATTTCTCCTTTCCTTCTAATATTTCCATCTGGAATTTCGATTTTCTAATGTCAAAACCACCTCTTCTTTTATCCTCATTGAATAGATTAAATACCTGGTGGTACTGGATCCACCCAGTCAAGTTTCCTGCCACCTGGTCATACGGTTTTATTTTCCACCCTTTTTCTGTTTCAATTAATAAATCCTCATAAGTTATCCAATTTTCTTCTTCTGTATAAATTTTTTTTATTGTCAATATCTCTGTTGGGGACAACCATCTAGGTGTTTTCCTTTCTACCAAATCTTTATGCCTTTGCCACACCTCATACAGTGGTTTTCTGAATACGTGTGCCAGAAATTCTTTATGAACTCTCACTTTGTCCTGCCAGAGGTAGGCATGCCATCCATATCTGTTGTTGAAGCCTTCCAGGTCTAACAACTCTTTATCTTTCAACACTATCCATTCTTTTAGCCAAATCATGCACGCAGATTCATAATAAATTTTTATATCTGGCAGTCCAAACCCTCCTCTCTCTTTTTTATCTATCAATAATTTGTGTTTAATCCTCGGGCGTTTGCCCTGCCAGATAAATTTTGACAAATTTTTCTGCCATTCTTTTAACTGGCTTGTTCCCTTAATAACTGGTACCATTTGAAAGAGAAATAAGAGTTTTGGTAGAACCATCATTTTAACACTTGCTATTCTTCCCCACAGTGATAGGTTTAATTTGTTCCAAATTTCTAAATCCTTTTTAATTTCTTTCCATGTTGGGTCATAATTATCACTAAATAAATTTATATTTTTTGGAGACAACCAGATTCCCAGATATGGCAAAAATATTTGCCATATTTTTCTTGTATTTCTTCAATTTCCTTTTTATCTAGATTTTTAACCAGTATCTTTGTTTTCCCTTTATTTAGCTTAAAGCCAGCTAACTTTCCGAACTCCTCCATCACTTCTAACACTTTCCCCAGACTTTGTGTTGGTTCCTCCAGTGTCACCACCATATCATCCGCGAATGCTTTCACTTTAAATTCTCTTTTACCGATCTTAATTCCCTTAATATTTTTTGTATCCCTTATCTTATTTGCTAAAATTTCCAAAACGATGATAAATAAGAGCGGTGATATCGGGCAACCCTGTCTTGTGCCTTTTGTTATCCCAAACTTGTCTGTTAGTGTGCCATTGATCACCAATTTTGCCGTTTGTTCTTTGTAAATGGCCAATATCCCATTCATGAATTCAGCTCCCACCTCCATCTTTCTTAAAGTCTTTATCATAAACTGCCATGATACATTGTCGAATGCCTTTTCGGCATCGACAAAAACTAAGGCTGCTTTCTTGTCTATTTTTAGATCCAAATATTCAATTAGATCGACAATTGTTCTAATGTTGTTTTTCATTTGGCGTCCAGGGAGGAACCCCATTTGATCTTTATGAATTATTGTGTTTAAAACTTTTTTCAACCTCCCTGCCAATATGTCTGTAAATAATTTATAATCTAAATTCAATAATGAGATCGGCCGATAATTTTTCACATTCAACAAATCTGTGCCTTGTTTGGGGATCAACGTCACAAATGCCTCTTTCCAGGAGTCCGGAACCTTTCCACTGGTTAAGATCTTATTCATCACTTCCAATAATCTTGGTATTAGTTGCGGTGCCAAATCTTTATAATATTTAGCCGAAAGGCCGTCAGGGCCTGGGGCTTTCCCCCCTTTTAATTTCTGTATTGCACATTTCAATTCTTCCTCTGTGATTGGGGCATTTAGTTGTTCTTGGTCTTCTCTTGAGATTTTCTTTGGTTTATTCTCTTCTAGGTATAAGTCCATTTCTTCTTCCTTCTCTTGCTCCCTCTGGTATAAGTTCTTATAAAACTCCTGAAAAGCGTTTCTGATTTCTTTTGGATTATCTGTCACAACTTCTTCTTTTTTAATTTTATTTATTATGTTCTGCTCTTGTCTTTTTTTAAGCTGCCATGCTAATAATTTTCCTGATTTATTTGCATGTTCGAAATTCTTTTGCCGCAGCCATTTTAGCTTCCATTCGATCTCCTGGTTTATTAATGTATCAAATTGATTTTTTAATCCTTTAATACGCTGTTTCAGTTCCTCATTTCCTGGTTTTACAATTAATTGCCTTTCTTTGTCTTCTAGGTCTTTTAGAATCTCTTCCTTCTTCTTTTCTCTTTCTTTCCTTCTTCTAATTTCCTGCGCAATCATAAAGCCCCTTATCACCGCCTTACTAGCATCCCAAACTATATTCAAATCTGTTCCTTTATTTGCGTTTAATTCAAAGTAATCATTTATTACATTCTTTGCTTTTTCTACCACTTTTTCATCATTAAATAAGCTCTCATTCATTCTCCATTTACTCTTGGCACCTTCTCCCTTCAACTCCATGTATATGGCATTATGATCTGATAAGGTTCTCGGTTGGATCTCTATTTTGTTAACTCTTGACATCACTCCTTTGGTAACCCAGATGTAATCTATCCTTCCTGAACTTTGATTGGGCTGTGAAAAGTGTGTATATTGTTTTGTTATTGGATGTTTTACTCTCCATGCATCTATTAGGCTTAGATTATTTACCAATGTGAAGAAGGTCTTTGGTAGTTTGCCTTCTGCACCCAAACTTCTTGATGTTCTATCAATCGTTGGAGTCACTACCCCATTCAGATCTCCCATTAAGATTTGTTTTTGATCAGCATATTCCAACAATATTTCTTCAAGTTTTTTATAAAATTTAGCTTTCTTATTATTTGGGGCGTATACTCCTATTAACTGTATTTTTTCTCCCTGCCATGTTATTTGCACAATTATTACTCTTCCTTCTTCATCTTTATAAACCAGTTTGGGTTCCAGCTTTTGTTTTACATAAAAAACCACCCCTCGTTTTTTCTTTTTGTCTGCTGTCACGAAATCTAAGCCTAATTTTTTATTTATCAAAATTCTTCTGTGTTTTCTAGAAATATGGGTTTCTTGCAGACATATAACATCCAACTTTTGTTTATTCAAAACATGCTCAACTTTATTTCTTTTGCATTTATTATTTAAACCATTTATATTCCATGACTGAAGCTTTAAAATCATATCTCCTTTCCGAGTTTCTTGTCCTTTAGGTCTTTTTGTTTATACTTCTTAGGTGTTGGTGTTCTCCGGATCCTCTTTCTCCTGTATTTCTTCCTCTTCTCCCTCTTCACTTTCTTGACCACTTCCTTCTCCTTCTCCTTCTTCTTCCTCCTCCTCTTCTTCTACTCCTCCTGTTGCTCCTTCCTCCGTCGTTCCTTCTACTGCTTCTCTCGCCTTCTTTTCCTTCTTCTCCTCCTCCAGTCCCAGCTCTTTCGGATACCGTCTTGTAAACTTCTTTAGTTCTTGCAGACTCTTAATCTTAAATCTCTTGTTTTTAAAGTAGAAGGTAAGTCCCTCAGGGAATTCCCATCGGAAACTTATCCCTTTTTTCCTCAGAATTCCTACCAATGTTTGATACGGCTCTCTCCTTTTCAAAAATCTTGTGGGGATTTCTTTATGTATGATTATTTCCCTTCCTCCTATTATTAGCTTCTGAGAATAGCTTAGTTTCAGAATTTCATTCTTAATATCCATCGAGTTAAACATTACCAAGCAATCCCCTGGTAGTTTTCTCGCTCTTGCTTTCGCTGACTTTACCCCAATCCTGAAAGCATTTGAAATAGAATATTCCACAATTTCTTCTTTGGTATTTAACCATCTGGCTAGTTCAATCACTATTTTTCTCCTTATATTTTCATTGGCTTCCACCGGAATCCCGCGAAATTTAAGATTAAGCTGTTTTTGCCTAAGTTCTAACATAGCAATATTGTCCAGCATTTCTTCCTGGACCCTGTTCAGGTCTCCTATGTCTTCTTTTACTTTTTCTGTTTCTTTCTTTGATTGTTTAACTTCTTTCTGGACTCTCTTTACTGAACTTTCTATTGTCTTAGATTTAATGGATAAATCTTTTAATTGTTCTGACAACTCTCCTACTACTTTCTCAAATTTCTGATCCATTGACTCTTGCAAGTCTACAATTTTTTTTTCAATATTCTGTTCACTTTGTCTTATCTCTTTTTTAATTTCTGATAATAGATTTTCCCATTCCTTTCCTTCCTCTTGTTTTGAAGGTCTTCTATCACCTGGTGTTGCACTCCCTTTAACTCCCTTCATTTTAATTCCTAATTTAAACTTCTGCTATTATTTTTCCAACCACCAGGGGGCTCTAATCTCACTTCTCTATTATTTTCACCTTGCAACTTAATCTGAGCCTATAGGTGGCGCCAAATAACCTATGGAGAGCGTCTAGCAAACGTTCAGTCCAGCAGTCCCTTCACTTTACTTTCGATTTCTTTGTTCACCAGCTTCTCGAAGCTTCCCAAAGTTACTTTCAGTTTCTTTGTTTCAGACCTGTCCCTTTCTTCGCCACTTTGTAAACGCTAAGAAGTCTGCAAGCCACCCAAACAGTTTTTCCCAGTAACCGTCGGTTTAAGGAGATTGTCCTTAAAAAGACGATAGTCCACCTGCAAAGTAAAAACCCCCCCTCCCTCCCTGAAAGCTCCCCAAAAGCTCAGTCCAGCAGTCCAGCAGTCCGGCAGTTTATGTTCTCCGTTCTTCTCCGCAGTTCTCTTGAATCCCTCTGCGATGGTCAAGCGATGTTTGTAATCCAAGGGGTCGTTACCCCTAAACTTTAAATCAGCCCAACGCAAAAGTAAATTATAATCCACAGGGTCGATACCCCTGAACTCTTTTCCTCGTCTGCCAGATCAGTCTTCTTGCGCCTGCCGGTTTAATCTTCTCGTTCTTTTAGAGAGGGGGGGGGGAACTATATGTTTTCAATGTCTCCAAGGGCCTCAACAAAGCAGATTCGGGGCTCTGTAAAGTTCTCATAAATCAGAAACAGCCTTTCCTTTCCGTGCCGCCAGCTCCTTCTCCTCTCGCTTACACTGTCCCGTTTACTAACACCGCGGCAAGCCTCCATTCGCTAGTACAGCGGCTTTCCCCCCCATGAGATCTTTTGGTTTCTGCTTCCTCTAAGTTCTCTCTTATTCTTTTATTTCCACTTTCCGATCAGCCCAGTACGTTACCTTCCCGGGTGATCAGTCCAAAAAATATTTACTCACTTCACAGGTACGTCGATTCTTTGTTCGCCTTGCACAGTCATGCCCAGCGCCATTTTTACGCCAGAGTAAGGACGGACTCCCTTTTTGCGTCTCTTACTCCCATTCAAGATTCTATCCGTGCCAATTCTTCAGATGCAGGCAGCTCCGATCTTTCTCGCTGTCCCGCTCTTCTTTATTTCTTAATCTTTTAAATTGGAAGCGGGCTGCTTTCATCCGGATCTCGAGGCTTTGCGCCGCCGAGGGGGGTGCGATGTTCCCGTTTCGCGTCCGCTTCTCACCCTTTCCCCCAAAGTTTTATGCTCAAACCTTGGGTTTCGGGGTGCAGCAAATGACGCTGCCGGGTGCCTTGACCCTCAAGGTAACCCCCCTTGAGGTGACCGGGTCCGCTTTAGCCTTTGCGCGACCCCTTTTTCCCCCTCAGTACGCTCGGATCTCCCAAGAGGGAAAATCCGCGATCCGACGATGGCTGCAGCTCCACCGGAAGTCTAATATATAGAAATTAAGATTGTACAAATAGTGAACAAATAGCTCATAATGGAAGTCGAAAGAGTGACGGAGGGAAGTCAGAGGGGTGCTTGGTGGTGGGTGTGAGGATGGAAAAATGGGAAATGTATGATAAAATGATATTGTATGTTAATGTGAGAATGTATTGGATGTATTGTGTTTTAATCAATAAAGTTTTTGCAATTAAAAAAAAGAAAGAAAAGTTGTTATTCTAAAAATCTTCATCTACTTGTATATTAAAGTTATACCAGCAAGAATTAGTCTTTATGTAGAAAACTGTGATTTAAATCAAGCCTTACTGACTTAAATCAAATCCACCCTGCGTGGGCCCCATGGAAAGTTCCTCACTCAAGATGTTCACCCACCCCCTGAAAACTTCCTTGTCTCAGGGAGGCAAATCCAACATAACACCAGAAATATTATCAATATTTTAGAATATCTGGAGTTTAGAAAATATAAACAAGTGGCCTTAATGCTAAGACACTGCAAAGGCCTTTGATAACATTTCTTGGTGTTTTATGAAAAAACAGATAAAATTAATGGGTCTGGGAGAGAGATTTGAGAGGAATTGAGGCCATCTATACAAATCAAAAAGCAAGATTGATTATTAATGGCATTACCACAGAAAATATAGAGATTAGAAAAGGGACAAGGCAAAGCTGCCCCTTGTCACCCCTGTTGTTCATTACGGTGCTAGAAATTTTAATGGAAAAATTAAGAGAAGAAAAAATAAAAGGAATTAAACTAGAAGAAAAAACATATAAGGTAAGAGCATATGCGGATGATCTGATAACAACTGAAAACCCCAAAGAGAATATCCTCACAGCAATAAAATTAATAAATGAATTTGGCAAACAAGCAGGATTTAGATTAAACTATTAAAAAAACTAATTCGTTGGTTAAGAACATGATCGTAGAGGAGAAGAAAGATTTAGAAGAAAGCACAAGTCTACAGATTAAGAACAAAGTAAAATACCTAGGAGTTTGGTTATCTGCTAAATGCATAGACTTATATCAAGAAAACTATACAAAATCATGGAATGAAATTAAGAAAAATTTGGAAATCTGGAGCAAACTTCACCTCTCCATTTGGGGTAGGATATTGGCAGTTAAGATGAATGTTTTACCAAAAATGAATATATTTTTTCAAACCATTCCCATTTTAGGATGTATGAATTGTTTTCAAAACTGGAGAAGGGACATCGCAAGGTTTATATGGAATGGTAAAATGCCAAGAATAAAACATCTAATTCTTATTGACCAGAGGGAGGGGGGGTTGCTCTACCTGATCTTGAATTATACCACACTGCGGCTGGGCTGTCATGCATTAGAGAGTGGATCACACTTAAAGACAGGGGATTTATTAGATTTAGAGGGCTTCGACAACAGGTTTGGTTTATGAGAAAGTTAAGGTACACAAGGGGTTTCTAAACCATATACTGCAATTAGAAAACCACGCTATAAAATCTGGGACAAATACCCTGTATAAGAGAATACTGGAACCTAAAACCCCCTTGTGGAACTCGCCGATAGAGGCCACGGGAGTAAAAAGGAAATCTGCAAAAGGTGATTGGGCAACATATAGAATGCTATTAGAGGAAAATAACAATAAATTAAACCTGAAAAAACTGATGAAATTAGAAGGTATGTGATGCATTGGTTACAATACTTTCAAATAAATGTGAGGTGGATCATTGATAGACAGACAGGATTTGAAAAAGAAACATCAAGACTAGAAAAAAAATTAGTACAAGCCAAAAGCAAGCATATCTCCAAAATGTATAATCTTCCACTCGAGTGGGAAACTAAAGAAGAATAAGTGAAAAGTGCAATGGTATGTTGGGCCCAAGACCTTGGCCATAATATCGATATGAACCAATGGGAGACACTATGGAAAGAAGATGTCAAGTTCACAGCGTGCTATAATTTAAGAAAATATTATGAAAATGTTATATCAGTGGCACCTCACCCCAGACTGGCCAAAATGTATAAGACTAGATTGGAAAATTGTTGGAGATGTAAATCCCAAAGAAGGGCAGTGCCAAAGAATGTCCCAACTACTGCACAATTGCGCTCATTTCACACGCTAGCAAGGTTATGCTTAAAATTCTACAAGGCAGGCTTAAGCAGTATGTGGACCAAGAACTCCCAGAAGTGCAAGCTGGATTTCGAAGGGGCAGAGGAACCAGAGACCAAATTGCAAACGTTCGCTGGATTATGGAGAAAGCTAGAGAGTTCCAGAAACACATCTACTTCTGCTTCATTGACTACGCAAAAGCCTTTGACTGTGTCGACCACAGCAAACTATGGCAAGTTCTTAAAGAAATGGGAGTGCCAGATCACCTCATTTGTCTCCTGAGAAATCTCTATGTGGGACAATAAGCTACAGTTACAACTGGATATGGAATAACTGATTGGTTCAAAACTGGGAAAGGAGTACAACAAGGCTGTATATTGTCTCCCTGCTTATTTAACTTATATGCAGAATTCATCATGCAAAAGGCTGGACAGGATGAATCCCAAGTCTGAATTAAGATTGCCGGAAGAAATATCAACAACCTCAGATATGCTGATGACACAACCATGATGGCAGAAAGTGAGGAGGAATTAAAGAACCTTTTAATGAGGGTGAAAGAGGAGAGTGCAAAATATGGTCTGAAGCTCAACATCAAAAAAACTAAGATCATGGCCACTGGTCCCATCAACTCCTGGCAAATAGAAGGGGAAGAAATGGAGGTAGTGGGAGATTTTACTTTCTTGGGCTCCATGATCACTGCAGATGGTGATAGCAGTCACAAAATTAAAAGATGTCTGCTTCTTGGGAGGAAAGCAATGACAAAACTAGACAACATCTTAAAAAGCAGAGACATCACCTTGCCAACAATGGTTTATATAGTTAAAGCTATGGTTTTCCCAGTAGTAATGTATGGAAGTGAGAGCTGGACCATTATGAATTATGGTGCTGGAGGAGACTCTTCAAAGTCTCATGGACTGCAAAAAGATCAAACTTAAAAAGACCATCCTTAAAGAAATCAGCCCTGAGTGCTCACTGGAAGGACAGATCCTGAAGTACCGTATTTTTCGCTCCATAAGACACACTTTTTTCCTCCTAAAAAGTAAGGGGAAATACCTGTGCGTCTTATGGAGCGAATGGTAGTCCCTGGAGCTAAATTGCCCAGGGGCCAAAAGCAGATTGTGCTTTTTATTTTACAAAGAGAAAAGGGGGTGTTGAAAGGACCCGCTCAGCAGCTGATCAGCAAGAGATTGGGAGAGAGATAAGAGTCCCCAGCTCCCATTCAGCCCCGCCCTCCTTTGCTGAATGTGCTGCAGAGGGAGGTTGTTTGTTTCCCCAGGACATGTGACTGGCTGATTAGATTATCTGTCTGGAAACAGTAGAAACTGCTCCCTTTCCTTAAGATTTTTCAGAAATGTCAGTTGAACCCCATAAAAATGGGGCTTTTCCTCTTTGCTTTTCCCCCTTTGCAAAAAAAGCTGCAAAACTATTAGCTGATCCTCAAAAAAACCCAGGGCTTTTCCCTTTGCAAAAAAGCTGCAAAACCTTTAGCTGATCCTCAAAAAAACAGGGCTTTTAGAGGAGGAAAACCAGAAAAAAAAATTTTCCTTGTTTCCTCCTCTAAAAATGAGGTGCGGCCTATGGTCCAGTGCGTCCTATGGAGCAAAAATACGGTACTTTGGCCACCTCTTGAGAAGAGAAGACTCCCTAGAAAAGACCCTGATGTTGGGCAAGATGGAGGGCACAAGGAGAAGGGGACGACAGAGGATAAGATGGTTGGACAGTGTTCTCGAAGCAACTAGCATGAGTTTGGCCAAACTGCAGGAGGCAGTGGAGGACAGGGCGCTCTGGTCCACGGGGTCACGAAGAGTCGGACACGACTGAACAACAAAACCAACTGGGATGGCTTTCAAAGAGGGTTCAACAAATTCTTGGCATCTTCCCATAAAAGGATCCCTCTTTCCTGTAAGCCCTTTGACCTCATGAAGCCTTTTTTCTGAGCAGACATGCCTAGGACTATACTGTCCCTCAGTGGCGAACGGAGCCACCTGGCTGCCCGGGGCGGCAAACATGGAGGAACTCCGGGGGCAGGGCGTCGCTCTGCAGCGCACATGCATCCTTATGCACGCATCAGGACGAACAGCGCATGTGCGGGATGCCACACATGCACAGTCCGTTCGTGCTGGCGGGCCGGCACGCTCTTTTCTTCTCCCCCCTTCCTGCTGGGCCCTGGTTGGGCAGAGCCGTGGGGGCGAGGGGCGGGCAAGCGAGGCATCATGCTTGCA
The DNA here is from genome assembly GCF_009819535.1 of Lacerta agilis. Lineage (NCBI taxonomy): Eukaryota > Metazoa > Chordata > Lepidosauria > Squamata > Lacertidae > Lacerta > Lacerta agilis. Next base: position 263,580 of record NC_046324.1, read on the forward strand.
GCTGGTGTGACGCCCCTCGCTGGCCCGTCCCCGCGGCTCCGGCCAACCAGGGCCTAGCAGGAAAGGAGAATAAAAGCATGTGGAGTGAAGCGTGGGCTGCCTGCTGCTCGGCTGGCACACGCTTTTCTTCTCCTCCCTTCCTGCTGGGCCCTGGTTGGGTGGAGCCGCGGGGGTGAGGGGTGGGCCAGCAAGTGTGACGCCTCACTGGCCCGCCCCTCGCTCCCACGGCTCTGCCCAACCAGGGCCCAGCAGGAAGGGAGGAGAAGCCAGCCAGCCAGCCAAGGTGCCGAGCGAGGTTTTTGCCAGGTGGTGGGGCTCGGACGGTCGAAGGGTGGGGCACCGAGTGTCACCCCCTTCAGGGTGGAACATGGGGCGGCCCGCCCCCAACGCCCTGCCCTTGCTCTTCCCCTGCAGACCATCTCCTAGAGGCCTATGGATGGCTCGGCTCTGCCTCCACAGAGAGAGGAAGGGATGCTTCTGAAAACCAGTTGCTGGAAGGGAAGGAAGAGGGCTCTTGGCCACGGTGAGAAGAGTTTGGATTTGAAGATTTTGGATTTGATATCCCGCTTTATCACTACCCGAAGGAGTCTCAAAGCAGCTAACATTCTCCTTTCCCTTCCTCCCCCACAACAAACCCTCTGTGAGGTGAGTGGGGCAGAGAGACTTCAAAGAAGTGTGACTAGCCCAAGGTCACCCAGCAGCTGCATGTGGAGGAACCGAGACGCGAACCTGGTTCCCCAGATTACGAGTCTACCGCTCTTAACCACTACACCACACTGGCTCTGGATGCTGGCCAAGATGGGCCATGGGCTGGATCCAGCAGGTTCTTTTATGCTTTTACTACAGTGTCTGCCTGGGACAAGAGCCTCCACAATCTGAGGGAAGCAGAGCTGAACTGGAACAGAGCACAAAAGCAGGGCCGACCCAAAGGCCCCTGGCAGGGACCTCCTTCTGCCCCCTCCCCTGCAGAGCGTGGCAGCCTCGCCAGGTCTTGGTACCAAGAGCCACCACGATGCTGCCTGCGCAGTGACAAGCTCTCTGTGTAATCATGCCCATGTCCCCCTGTGAGCTGCTGATCTCTGTGTAACTTTCTGCCTTTCCCCCCTCAATTCCTGGGCACAGTTTCAGGGAGATAAGTCTCAGCCAGCCTCTGTCTGTTTCTCCCACACAGACACAAACACACAGAGAGATAGTGGCTCTTTGTAATGAAACCAAAGGGCCAGGCAGTGGTTGTCATGGAATCCTTTCAGATCCATTGTTTAAATTCTGCTTTCATGCCTGACTGTTACATTTATTTATTTTACCCATATAACAAAATTTATATGCTGCTTGATTGTAGTAAACCTCGAAGCTGTTTACAAATTATTAAAAAAGTAAAATTCTCAAAAGGCTGTTAAATTTAAAAGCCTTCCAAAGAAATTAAAAACAGGAATAGAATATAAAGGCGTATGTATTGAACTCGACTTCTACATGTGTAGATAGTCTTGCCTGAACAAACATATTTTAAGCAGGTGCTGAAAGGTTGCAGTGAGGATGCCTGCCTGATGTCAACAGGCAGGGAGTTCCAAAGTGTAGGTGCTATTCCACTACAAGACTGACTTCTTACGAGTGCAGAGCAAGCATGATGTGGACCTGTAACCAGTTCTGCAGACTGAAGTGATCAAAAGGGCATGTTTGGGGTAAGGCGATCCTGCAAGTAAACTGGGATTGTACTTCTCTATTGTACTATTAATTTAAATTCTAGTCTTCCATTAACTTAAGTTTGTGAGCTATTCTGCATCTGCATGCATTAACAGCTGGAAGGGAGGGGGAACCCAGGATATGAATAAAATTAATTATGTTACAAATAAATAAAATTCCCACAGATAAATCAGCATATGCAAATTTTTACTGCGGGGGGAGCAGGGCTTCAGGTCCTTTAATTCCCCAGCAATGTTCCTGTGAAACAGCCAGTTTCTCGCCCTCCCAACTTGGCCACCCTTGTTCCATCCTCGTTGGGGATTGCGAGGGCACTGAAGGTTAAGCCACACTGCTTTGAGCCATGGACACAGAGTGCAAGTCTAGTTCTCTGGGACAGACTCAATCACTGCAAGAGATTTAGGGGAAACACAAAGGCACTGTGTACCCTTGGAAGAAGCCCAAAAGGATGTTTCTGGCGCTGGGGATCTGGCTGCGCACTTAGTGAGCTCTCTTGCCCCCGAACCGCCCTGTAAAGAGCAGGGAAGAATGGTGAGATTGAGCCACGAGTGCTAGGATCCATTCGCTACCCCATGGTGAGAAGCCTCAGGCTCCAAGCAAAAAAGCTGCAAGCTCTCCGATAAATTAAAGCTAAAAGCCAAAATGATCAATAAATTGGCAAAATGATCTGGATTATAATTGGTGAAAAAGATGGGATGAAAAAAGGAGGTCTGTCCTGGCTGTGGTGAGCTCTACTCTGCATGGGGAATTTCTACAAGTGCTAGAGTAGCAGATTGCATTTTGTTTTTCTTTCGTTGCTAAATAACTTTCACTAAATAATTTACAGGGTTGGAAAATAAAGGACTAACTCCCATCACTGTACATAAAGGAGGAACTATAATTTGGAAATAAAGACTTACTTGAACTCTGGAAGTATGAGCTTTCCAATGGGAAGGATAGATACAAGACTGCTACACATGTGGCGAGAAAACACAGAAGAGTCTTAACAAATAAAAGATTAGGAAAAGAATTCATAACATCAGATAAGACAAAAAAGAGTAGTAATTTATGTAAAGACAGATACGACCCACAGCAAAAATTTTAAAGATGAGGGAAGAATGATAGCCATACAGATAACATCACAAGGTGAAAAAATTGTAATAGAATATACTCACCAAATGAAAGAAAATCGGAACTTTATAAACTGTTAGAGGAAAAATTATTTGAATTTATGGATCAGAAAATACTTGTGGGTGACACTAACGGGGTAGTGTCCCTGGATATGGCTAGAACAATAAGAAAGATGGATTCAAAAGAAGGGAGACTACCTGCCACCTTTTTGAATCTGGTGGAAAATCTGAAATTAACGGACATTTGGAGATTCAAACACCCATTGGAAAGGGAATATACTTTTTTCTCAGAACCAAATCACTCTGCTGGAAGAATAGCCGCAATATGGATTTCCAGTGAACTAACATTAAGAATGAGAAAGGTGGAAATACAACCAAGGACACTTTCAGATCATAATGCAATTTTATTGGAATTACGAAGAGAAGAAAACCCACCATTTAGGTGGAGGCTAAATGAAGGACTATTAGATAATCAAATAACCTTGCAGAAAGCTCAAAAAACCCTGAGAGATTATTTTGAATTGAATTTGAATCATGGTACGGACTTAAATGTGGTTTGGGACACAAGTTAAGGCAGTGATTAGATATTTCTTTACACAACAAAACACCTTGCAGAAAAAGGCAAGGGAGAAGAAAAAGAAAGAATTATTAGATGAGTTGATTATGAAAAACAATTAAGAAACCCGGAAATGAACTGATAAAACAGAGTATTAAGGTGTTACAAACCCAATTTTCAATGCCAATAAATCAGGAAGTTGAGCGGAAAATAAAATTGATAAAACAGAAATTTTCTGAATTTCCTAATAAACCAGGGAAACTTTTGGTGTGGCAATTAATTAAGAAGAAGGTGTCATGTGACAAAGGTATTTGAGAGCAGAAGCAGTAAAGGAGTCTAGAAATGTTGTGAAATGCTGAAAAGCTGCAGAATCATTTAGCATGCTGAATCACTGTGACTCATCTTAAGGATGACTCATTCCCTGTATACCGTAAGTCGGGGGTCCCCAGACTAAGGCCCATGGGCCAGATGCGGCCCGAGGGGCGCCGCCCACTCTTACCGGCACGGCGCAGCTGCCTACTTTCGGGTCAGCGGAGCAACAGAAATAGCTTGCGGTGCACTTTTGGGTCTGTGGAGACCCGTGCGGACGCGCACAAGCTATCTCTGGTGCTCCGTCGGCGCTGGAGGAAGCGGCCCGAGGTCCAGTAATTCTGGGGACACCTGCCGTAAGTATTGTATCTGTTTGCAGGCAGACGCAGTGACTCAATCAGTGTCTGCAGTGTCTCAATCTGTCTGTGTGGTGGAGACTGTGCTCTGTGAAGCCTGTGCTCAATGGAAACTCTGTGTATGCTCTGAAGCTAGTTTAATCTTCTGTTCACTATGCTGTTATTTGAAAACAAGTTTATTTTAACTCAATAAAGCTTTTATTCTTTTACTGAAGAAGACTCTGCATTATTAACTTACGCTGTGCATCAGAAAGATATAAATACAAATAATAAATTGAAAGTAGAAGATAAAATAATAGATAATCTGAAAGAGATTAGGAAACAATTTGTAAGATTTTATATGGAACTATATTGGGCTGGAAAAGAAGATATAATTAAAATCTAGGGCAATTTAAAGCAGAATAAATTACCAAAGACTCCAAAAGAAAAGATGTAACAGCTAAATGCACCTATTACGATTATGGAATTACAACAAGCAATGGGACAAGCCAAATCAGGAAAATCGCCAGGACAGGATGGACTCTCAGCTAAATATTATTAAAAAAATACAAAATCAACTGGCTTTTCCACTCAAAGATGTGATGAATAACACAATGAGTAGAAATAAATTACCAGATTCTTGGAAGGAGGCCTATATTACATTAATTCCTAAGGAGGATTTGTATTTACTTTCAGTTAAAAACTATAGGCTAATCTCCCTCCTAAATAATGATTATAAACTATGCCAACATCTTATATAAATAGATTAAATGTTGTATTAAAATATATTATTCATCAAGATCAAGTGGGCTTTCTTCCTGGCCGACAGATGAAAGACAACATAATATAATAGATATACAGTGGTACCTCGTTTTAAGTCCGGGATCTGTTCCGGAGCCCTGGACACTCGACGAAAGCAACACTCGACAGAGCATCACTCTGCGCACGTGCATAGAGCAGTTTTGCGCTTCTGCACATGTGCAAAGCGCGATTTAGCACTTCTGCACGTGCGGCAAACCCAGAAGTAACCCGTTCTGGTACTTCCAGGTTTTCAGCGGATGTTCCATGGAATGGACGACTGACAGGGTGGACTTAAAACAATGTACCACTGTAATAGAATATCTGGAGGCCAGGAATGGTGAGCAAGCAGCTTTGATGTTTATTGATGCAGAGAAGGCCTTTGACAATATTTCATGGACTATGGAAAGAATGGAATTTGGAGAATCATTTCTTAAAGGAATTGGCACTATATACTCTGAGCAGAAAGCCATGCTGATTGTTAACAATGTACTGAATGGAAAATGTGACATTACTAAAGGAACTAGACAGGGTTGTCCCCTGTTGCCATTATTGTTTATTTTAGTCCTAGAAGTCCTGGCGAGAACTATAAGAGCAGAAGAAGGAGTGAAAGGAATTTCGGTGGGAAACAAAGAATATAAATCAAAAGCCTTTGCAGACGATCTTGTAATAACAGTTGAAGAACCTTTGACTAGTGCAACAAAGATTCAGGAGTTTGGACAAGTTGCTGGTTTTAAACTTAGTAAGACAAAAACCAAAATGTTGGTCAAAAATGTGGCAGTACAATCTAAAGAAATGATCATAGAAATAACTGTGGGAGAAAAGGTCAAATATTTAGGAGTATGGTTAACTTCAAAAAAGATTAATATATTTAATGATAATTACATACCTATGTGGAAAGAAGTAAAGAGAAACTTGGAGGTTTGGGGAAGGATGAATTTATCATTTTGGGGAAGAACATCAGCTATAAAAATAAATGTGCTACTGAGAATGCTATTTCTGTTTCAATCAATACCCATGATCAGTGGGGTAGGGCACTTTAAAGAATGGCAAAAAACAAATCTAAATTTATCTAGTTACAGGTGGGTAGCCGTGTTGGTCTGCCATAGTCGAAACAAAATAGAAAATTCTTTCCAGTAGCACCTTAGAGACCAATCTGAAGAAGTGTGCATGCACACGAAAGCTCATACCAAGAACAAACTCAGTTGGTCTCTAAGGTGCTACTGGAAAGAATTTTCTATTTTGTTTCGACTAAATTAATCTGGCAGGGGAAGAAACCAAGAATAAAATATAAGTTATTGACAGACTCTAAAGAAAAAGGCGGCTTCTCCTTGCCAGATTTGAAGTTATATTATGAAGCGTCCTACCTTTGCTGGCTTCGGGATTGGATTTTGTAAAACAACAACAACAACAATAACAACAACAACAACAACAAGATCTATTAGATCTGGACTGTCATGATAATAGGCTTGGGTAGCATGCATATTTATGGTATGAAAAAACTAGACTACACAAGGGATTCTTGATCCACCTGGTAAGAAAATCAATCTATGGGGTATGGGAAAGATACAAAAGTTTATTATTGGAGCGGAGAACACCATGGTGGCTCTCTCCATTGGAAGCAATTTCGGTTAAAAAAATTGAATATGAGAGGAGAGTGGGCCACTTATAAAGATTTGTTAACAGAAGCAGAAGATCAACTAAAACTGAAAAAAAAAATTGAAGACATAAGACAGTTACTGACAGCTTGGTTACAGTATCATCAATTAAATGATGTCTTTAAAGTAGGTAAGAAAAAAGGTTTTGATAAAGAGAGGTCGAGGTTTGAAATAGATCTGTTGCAAAATAATGTGAAAGTACTTTCAAAAATGTACAAATTACTTTTAGAATGGTATACAGTCATACCTCATGTTGCATCCGCTTCAGGTTATGTCTTTTCAAGATACTTCCAGGTTTTGCCGCTCGCGCATGCACAGACGCGCTTTGCGCATGCGCAGACACAGACACAGAAGCGGCCCTTCTGGATGCAAACGCTTCGAGTTGCAGATGTGCCTCCAGGATGGATTACATCCACAACTTGAGGTTCCATTGTACAAAAGATTAAGAAGTTAAGACAGTGATGATTCACTGGGCAAGAGACTTTGGATACAATATCCAATTTTCATTATGGGGAAAGTTATGGAAAGAGGATTTAGAATTTACTGCATGCTGTTCGTTGAAGGAAAATTATATGAAAATGATGTACCATTAGTATCTAACACTGAGTAAAATTGCAAAAATGCATAGAACTAATTCAAATCTGTGTTGGAAATGTAAACGGAAAGAGTGTACCTTCTACCATATGTGGTGGTCTTGTGGAGTAGTAAAAGCTTTCTGGGAAATGATATGGTATAATGAGTTAAAGAAAAGGTTTAAGAAAACTTTTGTTAAAAACCAGAAGATTTTTAGTTAAGTATAATAGGTGAAGAGATACCAAAAGAAGACAAAAGGCTTTTCATGTACGCAACGATGGCAGCGAGAATGCTTCTAGCCCAGAGATGGAAGGAGGGAGAAGTGCCAACCAGAGAAGAATGGCAAACTAAATTGATGGAGTATGCAGAGATGGTGAGACCTTTTATTTTAATGTTTTGAAATGGTTAAAGTTAAAATGTATAAAATTATGTAAAACCAATACAAAATTATATATAAAAAAGAATTCCCACTGTGGAAAAGAAGTCATCTGCTGCAAGGCATAGGAAATACTAACTCCACATGCAAAATACAATTACCAATATTACAGTGGAAGATAAGAATATAGAGAACCCGACGGAGATCAGGAAATGTTTTCAGAAGTTCTATAAGCAATTGTACAAAGAAGATAATCAGCATAAGGACAAGATAGCACAGTTTTTGGATAAAAACGGATTGCATAAATTACCAGAGGACAAGAGAATTACACTCAACCACCCGGTTACAAATCAAGAGATCGAAGAAGCGATAAAGCATATGCAGTTGGGCAAGGCCCCAGGACCAGATGGACTAATGGCAAAATACTACAAAATCTTAAAGGACTGGATGATTCAGCCAATGATGGAAGTATGTAATGATATTTTGAGAGGAGGAAAGGCACCCGAGTCATGGAAAGAAGCATATATTACTCTGATACCATAACCAGATACAGACAGAGCTCAAATGAAAAAATTATCGACCAATTTCCCCGTTGAATGTGGATTATAAAATATTTGCAAATGTGTTGGCCACAAGATTGAAAAGAGTACTGAAGGACTATATCCACAATGATCAAGCAGGCTTTTTGCCTGGGAGACATATGAATGGAAATATTAGAAATTTAGTGGATATACTAGAAAGGTTAGAAAAGAAAATTAACACAAGAGCTATCTTGATGTTTATAGATGCGAAGAAGGCCTTTGATAATATTTCGTGGAGTTTTTTGAAAGAAAACTTTGTTAAGATGGAAGTAGGTCAAAATTTCATGAATGGACTAAATGCAATTTATTTTGAGCCAAGAGCCAAGATTATGGTAAATAATGTGGTGTCAGAGGAAATAAGAATCGAAAAAGGAACCAGACAAGGGTGCCCGTTATCTCCTCTTTTATTTATAACAGTCCTGGAGGTCTTGCTGAACATGATAAGAAAAGAGGAAGACATCAAAGGGATAAGAGTGGGAGAGAAGGAATACTAAATAAGAGCCTTTGCCAATGACTTGGTGTTGACATTACAAGACCCTGAACACAGTGCTGTAAAAGCACTGGAGATTATACAAGAATTTGGGCTAGTAGCAGGCTTCAAATTGAATAAAGCTAAAACCAAAGTTTTAGCAAAAAATATGACATTGGAAGAAAAAGACAGACTACAAATAGTTATAGTTAGCTTTGCTAAGAAAGTGAAATACCTGGGTGTTAATATGATGGTAAAAAATTTAAATCTATATAAGGATAATTATGATAAAATATGAAATGAGATAAAAAGAGATTTAGAAATCTGGACAAATTTGAAGTTATTTATGCTAGGTCGAATTTCAGTGATAAAGATGAATGTATTGCCAAAAATGTTATTTTTATTTCAAATTTTAGGCTACCAATTATTGATAAGATGGATTGTTTTAAAAGGTGGCAAAAGGATTTGTCAAAATTTATCTGGCAGGGGAAGAAACCAAGAATTAAATATAAAATATTAACTGATTCAAAGGAAAGAGGTGGATTCTCGCTGCCAGATTTAAGGATTTACTATGAAGCAGCTGCCTTTTGTTGGTTGAAGGATTGTTTTTTGTTAGAAAATACAGATGTGTTAAATTTGGAAGGACATGATAATGTTTTTGGTTGGCATGCATATCTTTGGTATGACAAGATCAAGCCTCATAAAGGTTTCAAATCGCATATAATTAGAAAAGCTCTGTTTAAGGTATGGATGAAGTATAAAGATTTAATTGAAAGGAAAACACCCAGATGGTTATCACCCCTAGAAGCAAAAGCCCATAAAAGAGCAAATATGGATGGACAATGGCCAAAATATAGTGACATTTTGTTTTTGTTTTTTTTATTTTATTTTAATAAAAAATTATTGGTGTTTCCACATAAACATAACAAATAAAAACAACAGATAAGAACATTCAATCAACATATAAAACAAATACAATAAACAATACTAACAATGAAATAAAATAAAATAAAAACTGATACATACCTCACCAACACAGAAACACAGGAATCTATTAATTAATTTCTTATTTTGAATCTAATTTAGGGGGACTTCCCCCGTTCTCTCTTTTGCGTTCAAATTGTAATCTACTTTAGTAACTTTGTAACTAATTTAACAATCATTCACCATACTTAATCTTCAAATAAAAATCTTATACAACTTATGTTATTCAACTTATTATTATCACATAAATCATATTTCAAATCTTAACTTTTTATAGCCTTTTTTCACTTAACTTAGTAGAACTATTGCTGTTATTACTTCTAATTCCTACCTTAATAATATTATACTCAAAACATTATCATAAAGAACCTAAATATTCCTTCCCTTCTCCAAATCGCTTGTTTCCCTCTGACGCAGGAGTACCTTGGTTAGCCGTCCTAATATGAGTTATTAGGTTCCCTCACCCCACCCCCCTCCTCACCATCCTCCCTCTTCCCATCTTAATCTCCCACCAGTCTTCCCCCCAGCATATTCCCAGTCTTTGTTCTTTCAAAATGTCACATTTTCCTTGTTGTAGAGTGGCACCTTTTCCTTGGTATCTAAAGACCAAAACATTGTCCCCAAGTATCTTTGCTGAACTCTTCCAAGCACTTTGTACTTCATCTCCAAAAAAATCTAGTCCATTCTTCCAATCCAATTTTATATCCCAGAGTTGATATACCCCAGAAAGCCGTTATAAAGTCAATGTCCTCAGCCTCAGACCTCTCACGTCCATGAGACCTTTCTTCTTGTTGTTGAACCTGTGTCTTCTCTACTTCAAGTGATATCTCTGGAAAATAATTCACTCTAATTGTATCTATGAATGTATCTTCAATTTCTCTAGTTGTTAGTTTAAGTTCCTCAGCAAAGTTCTTAAAGGCACTTCGAACCCCTGAAAAAGTTTCAATGACACTCTTTTGCAAAAGTTCCAATTGCTGTAAGATTCTTTCCTGGCTTAATGCCATTGCTGGGTCTGGAAGAGCCGTGGGAACCAAACAAAAATAGGCAGGAGCAGGCAGGAAGCAACACAATCTCAGTACATTTCCATCCTCAGTGATCAAATTTCAGCAGCCATTTTCCCCTTCCATCAGAGGGTAAACTTTCTTTCAATGTAATTCTCTCTTAATCGGAAGAAATACTTTAAATGTCTCAGTCTCGTCCCAAAATGGGATTTCTTAAGCAGTCAGAATCAGAATCAACGTAAAACTTCAAAACTTCAAAGCAATCCAATATAGCAACAGCCAAATCCGGTGTTACTTTGATCTTGCCGCAAAGGAGAGAAACGGACTTCCTCTTTTTAAGTCTCTCTCAGTAAGCCAATTAGTCCAATTTAGATTCAAATTACAGTCTTTACTTACAGATTCTTCTTTTTTCAGCCGAATTTCAGAAGAACGAAGCGCTCACCGCAGGCGGCCGGCTGCCGCTTGGTTCCCCCGGTTGGGGATAGTTTCCTCAGCCCCGCGCCGGAGCCCATTCACTCGAGCCTCCCTTTTACAAGGGAAGCTTGAGAACAGGACGGCGCAAAGGGGCCCGCAGGAAAGCCCCAACCATGGGACGCCCCCCGTGGGTTACCAGAGCCCTCAGCGCGGTTGCGGCGCTCCAACCCCCGGGGGAACCGGAGCAGTCTCGGAGCCGAGACGGCTCCCAACCACCCGCAATGGCGCTCGCGCCGGAAGTCAAAATATAGTGACATTTTGATTAAAATCATATGAGCAATTGAAAGGAAATGTAACGGATTGGTTACAATATTATCAGATTAATGAATTATTTAAGTTAGATAGAAAAATTGGTTTTCAGTTAGAAAAATCTAAGTTGGAGACAGAATTATTGGAGCCAAGATCAAAAGATTTATCCAGAATGTATAATTTATTGCTTGAGTGGCATACAAAAGATGAAATGGTAAAATCAACAATGATAGATTGGGCTAAGGATGTGGGGCACAATATTATGTTGGAAGATTGGGAAAGATTGTGGAAAACTGGTATAAAATTTTCAGCGTGTAATATACTTAGAGAGAATATCATGAAGATGATGTACAGGTGGTATTTGACACTGGTTAAATTGGCAAAAATATATCATGGACAAAGTAACAAATGCTGGAAATGTAAACAGGTAGAAGGAACTTTTTTCCATATGTGGTGGACGTGCCCAAAGGTAAAGGACTTATGGGAAAAGATTTATAATGAAATGAAAAAGGCGTTGAAAAACACATTTAAAAAGAAACCAGAAGCCTTTTTACTGGGTATCCTAGGCCAGGAAATCCCAAAATGTGATAGAACTGTGTTTATGTATGCCACAACAGCAGCTAGAATTTTGATAGCTAAAAACTGGAAGACTGAGGAGTTACCAACGATGAAAATGATGGACTATATGGAACTTGCTGAGATGACTGGGAAGCTCCATGACCAGAGGGACGACGCGGTGGGAGAAGAATGGAAGAAATTTAAATTGTATTAAAAAAATTATAGTAAGACTGAAATGTAGATGTAACTTAGAAGTTAAGTTAGACTGCAGATTTAGAATTATGTTAATTGTTAAGGAATTTGGAGATAATGAATTAAGATAATAGTTAAAAAAATGGATAGGATTTTTTATAAAATAAGGTTTATACAATGTAAAGAAATTACTAAAGATGTGAGACAATGAACGCAGGAAGGGCAGACGTGAGGAAGTCAATCCATAATGTTAAGAAAAGCAGCAGTTTAAATGAATAATTTTCTGTTTTTTATTGTAGTTTGTTTGTAATAGTTTTATGTAGTATATTTGTTTGTTGTTTGTATTTTGCTGATGTTTTGAAAAAGTTAATAAATATATATATATTAAAAAGGAAATACTAACTCCACATGCTCTAACAGCTCCTGTTTATCCAGAACTTCCTGTTTGCTGATCCCTCCACCTGAAAAGTGCCTGTCTCCATCTTATTCCTCATTTGAAGATGCCTTGTTTACATTATCATTCTGGTCAATGCCTAGGCTTGCTGCTCTTTCCATTTCACAGCCCTGTCCCAGACCCACCAGAAGTTAAGGTCACAATCCTGCATGTTGTGAACCACCCTGAGATCTGTGGATGGAGGGCAGTATACAAATTTAATAAACAAGAATACATAATAAACAAGAAGCCAGTCCCTGGGGTGCCATGTGTTTTACCTCTGAGTAGGCATGCACTGCAAAACTCTGCGTAAGATCTTGGGGATGGATGCATTTTGTCTCTAAATGGTCATGTTAAGTCCACCACCTGCCACTTCCAATACTGGCCAGGCACAGCAGCCCATAGCAGAGGACAGTTGTATTTCTCCAGCACACAGAGGGCCAACGTGGTACGCTCCAGAAGCTGTGAGACTCCAACTCCCATCAGCCCCAGCCAGCATGGCTGAGGGTCAGGGATCATGGGAGTTGCAGTCTGGCCTCATCTGCAAGTGCCACCTTAGCTCCCTTGCTCTGGCCTCTCTCCAAGGAAAAAACAAAGCCCCTTCCTGGGTCTTTTTAACAACCACCAACTTGACACAAACATCTTCATTCCAACGGTGCCATTGGATGCATCCTCCCAGATATTTAAAAGCCTGTCAGCTAGAAAAAGGAGGGTTGCTCAAGCCAGCATCCTGTGCTTCAGCACAGCCTCCATCCACTCAGCATCCTCCAGGCCTCCAGGACCACAATTCCCATCAACCTTGACCCCTGGGCTATGTTGGGAGGGCTTCTGGGAATCCAACAACATCTGGAGGGCACCAGGTTGGGAAAGGCTGCTCAGAGTTATCAGTACCTTGTTCTGTGCACTGCTATTGCTGCTGCCGCAGAGGCAACTAATGCTGGCTAACTCGTCTCCTGCCTGTCCTGACAGCCTGTAGGTTTTGTCATCAGCCATTTCATGCACTGTTTATTTTGATTTATTTTTTGCATTTCTTTTATGGCCTGCAGGGAACAGGGAAATAAAGCAGGGCTGACTTTTCAAACCATGCAGGGCAGGCACAGCAAATGTAGACAACAGGCACAGCTGAGCCTCCGGGAGAGCATTATTGGGGCAGGGAACAGGGAGGCTCCCTATCTATCAGATACACACATGTCCCAGTTTTCATCCATGTGATCTTCTTTTACTGCACTTCAGCCCATGCCACGCGTTTTTTGAATGAGAGGGCAATTAGGGCATGTGACTAGAGAAAGAGCCTGCACTGGAGTCCTTGAGCGTAAAATCACAGGGTGGCAGTTGTATAACATGGGAACAGCATCACTGCCTTCTATTTCCAAAGCTCAGGCTGTGAGTGACATTCCTTGTGTAGCCCAAAGGGCCCATGAAACACCAGAGTGGCACTGGCAGGCTTGCAGGACCCACTTGTTTCAGATTATTCACCATCATATACACATGCAGTGCAATGCTATGCAATATGACTCTGGAGCAGGACGGGGGCAAATGCAGCCCTCCAGGCGTTGCTGGACTACAACTCCCATCATCCCTGACCACTGGGCATGCTGGCTGGGGCTGAGAGGAGCTGGGAGTCCCAGAACAGATGGGCCACCCTCCCTCTGGAGCAAGGCCTGCTGAGAGTATGCCTAGGAGTGCTGCCACAGAAAACTAGCAGATCAAGACAAAGGCTGGACTGCATCCCTTCTCCCTGACAGACTCTTTTTCTGTATGGAAGGGATTTGGGGCAGGGAAAGGGCCCCGAGAGAAGCACTCCATCCTGCGCCAGTCCTGAAATGGTACATTCCACCTAGAGATTTAGAGATCTCGGACACAATCTGCACGGCATAGGAAAAGAAACTCCAGGTGTGAAAATTCTCCCCGAATCACACAACCACCATCTCAATACAGCCACTCCATAGGCCTGATCCTGCAGCTTTTAGCTATGTCTAATATCCCCATCCTTTCTAGCTTCTGCCTCAAAAAGGGAGACACGGCAGGGCTGGTATGCTACTTGCCGCCATCACCACAGAGGCCCCCCAGGTCACCTCATGAGCTCACCAAGAAAAGTACACAGCAGTCAGATGGCCAGGCCCTTTCCCCAGAAATGCTCTCCCCCAGCAACACACTCCGTTCCTGGCCTTGTTATGCTCAGTGTTCTCCCAGGGAATTTCCTGGCCCCAAGTGAGGCTCTGTCCCCAGCCGACCCCCAGCTCTCTGCCTTCTGACTTGCATCTGGTCTGAGGGATGGCCCTGCCTGCCCCCTTCCTCCTCTTTGGTCTCAGGGCCAACTTTGTGGAAACGCAACAGACGATGGAGACAAAATTAGGATGGGGAGGCTCCACTCCGCCTGCCATTGGCTCTGGTGCCACCTGCTGCTGGGCTCCCTGCCTTCCCCAATGGACCCCAGGCACCAGGGGCTACACTTGATCTTAGCCAAAAGGCCGAGAAGGCACCACCGCTCAGACCAGGCCAGGTACTTGTTAGTATTGTCTACTCTGACTGGCAACAGCTGGGGCACCACATCCCATTTTGCCGCTTGAGGCTCCTGCGACCACCTGCTCTGCCACCACCATGTGCCTTGCCCCCTCCGCCGCTGGTGCAGAAGCAACATCGCCACCTCTGCCCATTTTGCACAAGATTGCTCCAATTTTAGGTGAGATCTTGCCCAACATGGCTGTGATCTTATCAAAAATCAGTGCTGATGGTGGAGGTGCTTCTCCACCAATGGAGGAGAAGGCAGGGCAGATGGGGCACCCACAGGAATGTCACCTAGAGGGCTTCTAAAGCCTCGCCGGCCTCATGTCTGGGCCAACTCTGGCAGCAGCTCTTCAGGGACTCCAGGAGCAGCCCTTCCTCCCACCTGCAAGTCAAATCTTTAAACTGGACATTCCAGGGATGGAACCTGAAACCTTCTGCATGCCAAGCAGGTGTCCTAGCTTCTAGTGTTGGGCTAGGGTCCCTTCCCAATTCTCTAGCAAGCATGCAAATGTGTTTTTTTTTGAGGTCTCAAAACTCACTGCATGCAGTTCAAAAAAATCAGCATTCAGGAATTGGGTGGAGAACAGTTCAGACCCTCCAGATGCTCAGCTGCTGACAGGAAGGTCAATGAAAGACCTTCCAAGGAATATTCCCAGCAAGAAATAGAAACCCAGTTGGTTTCTATTTGCTTCAGCCTCAGTCTGAGTTAAGCTGGTCTCTCCCACTTACAGGCGTGAAATTGCCAAAATGCCAAAGCAAGGAAGATGGTGTCGTTGTCAGTGATGGCTGCAGTGAAGGTCAGGGTGCTTATCTTGCAGCTGAACTTTGTACTGAAACATCACAGACAGTACTTTCTGAGTTTCATCACCTTTCAGCGCTGCTTCAGCGACTGGAAATCTGTGACCCTTCAGGTGCTGCTGGATGTCAACCCCCAAAAGCCCCAGAGGCCAGATGGCGAGTGGTCATGCAAGCTGGGAGTTGTAGTCCAGAAATACCTGGAGGACCAAAGTTTCCCGCTCCCTGACTTAACCATTTACCGTTATTTCCCCTCTTCCTGTGTGTATTGAAGACAATGATTCCTGTGTCGAATGGAGGGTGCTCTAATCCTTGAAAGCCTTTGCCAAGAATAATTCTAAGGGCTGAAGGATGCCTCCTTCAGCAACTCCTGCAACGAAGATGGTGCCCAATGTCTTGCTCTGCTTTCCTTTGGACCACATCAGTGAGACTGGGGCGGGGGGGTCTTGTTGTTTGTGCGGCCCAGGACCTCCAGGCACACTGCCCAGACTTGTGACTGGGGAGGTCACTTTGACGCTGCTAAAACAGTGATTTAACTTCACCCCAAGAGGTACACTCCATTGTCAATGTAGTCAACTACATTGAGTCAGCTTTACTCAGAGCTTACCCACTGAAGTAGTGAGCTGGTGGTGGTGTAGTGGTCAGAGTGTCTGACGAGTGTCATCAGCCCAATGCATCCTCTGCACCCTTCCTTCCACTTCCTTGTCACAGGGTTTCTTCCCACTTAGCCTCCCAGTCCTGCTCTGTAAAGCAGCCCTGTCTTTTGAGACTGCATGAGGGTGTTAATCCCAGCCAAGCTAGCAATGTCCCTTTCCTGCACAGAAACCAGACTGCAGCATGAGCAGCTGCAAGGCTTGCAACCATGGCATGCTGTCAAACCAACTTAGGCAATCAGCTGCAGAGGCTCCACCACAACAAACCTAACACAGAGCAGATTTACCAAGGCAGGTGGTGCAAAAAAAAAAAAGACTTAAGGCTACCTACACATGAGAAAGAGCTTGTGAGAAAAAACCACTGGATTCATATGGACTTGCTTCCAAGCAGACATGCCTAGTGTAAGTGTGATAAAAGGAAGTGTCCCTTGTTCCCCTTCCTCAAGGGAATAATTCCAAAAAAATACCCACAATGCTTTGCTTATGCCTCCTGGGATTCTCAGCCTCTCACTTATTGTCTGGCCTTGGGGAAGCAATAAATGCCATGGCACTGTAACTCCCAAATGGCTTATACACTTAGAAGTGGGCTCTGTTCCAACAGTTAAATCCCAAAGGAGCCACGGCCCATTTCCTATGGAAAGGATTCTATTTTTTTTCAGGCAGAAATAATTCTTTTTTAAAAAGAAAGAAAGAAGAAGTCTGGTTGTGAAATACTTACTGATGGGTTCAGGAAATTGTCTCCGGGAGAAACTAGCAAGTTGCTGCCACCCCCCTCCAGCTGCCACCCCCCTCCAGCTGGCTGATGCTGAGTGGAGTTGTGAGACCCGCAATGTCTGGGAGGCCACAGGAAGCCCAGCCTGGTGCAGAGTTATTAAGTGGAATAAATATGTCACCCTTTTATTGGACCAACAACCTGAGACTCCGTGCTTACTCCAAGGGATGCAGAGGATGCTGAACTCTAACTCACATCAGGCCCAGTCAACATGGCCAGTGGTCAAGGGAGGGCAGCTGGAGCCCAGCATCATTTGGAGATGTCCATGTTCCTCCCTGTCTCTGGTCTGCCATCGATATGGATTGGTACACCTGCTTGCTCACTACAGAGAGTAGATTGTATGGTTGTGTTTTGCTTTTTGAGGGTTTTTTCATTGTTTCTATCATCTATTGGATGTTGCACACCATTTTCAAGGAATCAGCAACAGGCATTTGAAAATAAAATAACAATAATAAGTGAAAGAATTACATGTTCCTTCCTCATTGGGTTCCGATTCTTTCTTAAGAACAAACTTCTCCAACCTGGTGCCCTCCCAGATGTTTATGCTTATAGTTCCCATCAGCCCAACTGAAAGGAACTGTAGTCCCAAGCATCTGGAGAGAGGGCCAGGTTGTTCTAGATCGTAAGCCCCTCAGGACCTCACTTCCTCCACTCTCCAAAGCATCATGTGAGCCAATGGTACTATAGCAGCAACACACAATAACGTTTCACACGCTCTGTGATGCTACAAGGAGGCACTACTATGGACGGCCTCTGACTCGGATGTTGCTAAGCAACACCCAAGCCACACCGGTTGCCTCCTCCTCCCCAGCAGCGTTTTGCCCCTAAGGTACACTTGGCAGCACCCTCCTGGACAGCTGCACACTCTGCACTTACCTTTCTGAAGATGGATGATGTCTGGGAAGTTGGAGAGGAGCCCCTGGTACAAGGAAAGCGTGTCCAGCATGAGGAACAGGTCGTTCTTGGGCTGCTCGGCAAACATCTCCCCCACGGCCTCGTAGGTCTTGCCCGTGTGCGAGAGGGCACCGTTGAGCGCACTGAAGCTGTAGGGAGGGTCCATCTGGAAGGACTGGCTCACAGCCTGAAAAGCGTTGCCCAGCTTCTGGAACTCTTTGCGGAAGCCGCCCAGGTGCTTCCGAACCAGCTCGGAAGCCACGTTGGTCAGCTGCAGCACGCTGTCATCCATCTTCTTGCTGAAGGCCTTGAACGTGTCCACTCTGTCCTCCACGTCCTGCAAATCCTGGTGCTCCGTTGGGATCTGGAGGGTCAGCAGGAAGCTGGCGCCCACCATCTCGTCCTTCTCTGCCCGGCGCTTCCCCAGCTTCCACTGCTTGTCATCGCCACAGGTGAGGAAGTGCTGGAAGCCCTCATACTGCGACAGCATCGGGTGGCTGGTCATGTGGTCCATCCACAAGATCAGCCGCCGCTTGCGCTTCTCAATGAAGTCCTCCTCAAAGCGCCCCGTAGCCTGCTTCTCAGGAAGGTGGGGCACAGAGACAACGGTGAACTTGTGCAGCAGCCGGTTGTACAGCCAGTCAAAGTGTTTGTACCGCCGGTAGACGGGCGAGTTGGTGCTGCTGGGCGTCAGCCGGTAGGAGATGTAGCTCTTGATGCCTTTGAACTTGGTCTGTTTGGTGGGATCCTCCACGGAGCAGATCAGAGGGTGAGGACTGGGCCTCCACTGGGGCCCACTGGGGCCCATGTCAATGTAGTAGGCCTCCGAGATCTTAGACATCATGGGGACGTCGCCCAAGATGAAGGCCTCCACCCCAGACCGGACAAAGCAAGAGAAGCGGTTGAGGTTCCTCCCCACCACGCTGCCCCTCTTGGAAGACCCAATGCTGTCCTGCCTCTCCAAGGAAGGCTTGGGCCGGTAGCCCATATTGTATGGCCCAGGGTAAGATGGGGACGGGTGCCCGTTGGTGCCAGGCCTGCTCCTGGGCTCCTCCACCACAGTGCTGCCATCATCCCACTCATCCCAGTCATCATCGTCGTCATCTTCAAAGCTGCCCTGGTGGGAGACACTGGTGTTGGACGGGGTACCATAGCAGGAGGAGCCATTCCCAGGGGACCTGGCTGGGCTGCTGGAATAGTCTGAGTAAGTCGAGGCTGTCCTGGAGCGAAGGATCTCCACGTAGGACGCAGGAAAGAGGCCTGTCTCGCCACGGCTATTGGTCCCCTGCAGCCACCCGTCCAACGAGTTCTCGCTGAAGATGACCAGCTCTTCGTTCTCCTCGATGCTGATCTCCTCCTTGTTTTCGCTGCGGAAGCTGTAGAGAGCCCTGGCTTTCATTGCCATGGCTACTCACTATGGTACAATCCGCTGCTGACACGAAAAGGTCTCCCCACCACAAGCACTGCCGTGGTTCCTTGAATACTTAAGTCCCTACTTAAGCACAGCACTTGCCATGTGCCTTGAAATCTTAAACACTTTTGTGAAATCAAAGGAGTTTCATAGACTTTCCAGGAAAGGACCAAAACAATTCGTCTCTTTCTTCAGAATCAGTCCTGAGGTTTATCAGGTCCAACAAATTTCCCAGTCGGCAGGCCCTGGTCAAGGGTTACCCACTCAGGGTAAAGGAAACAGCATTGTCAACCCCTGCCCCCCTTTCAGGTTATACAGGATTTGGTCAGATCCATGGATAACTTAGAAAACTGTCAGTCCTGGGTCGATTTTATCTTGCAAACAAGTTATTCCTGAACCAACCCTGAAGTATACATAAAAGTTAGCAGTCTCCCATCAGGTGAGTGAAATCCCAGATAGGGCTTTTGTAAGGAAAGTTTATCTTTCAAAATGTATGTATATTTTAAAAATTAAATAATTTTGCTCAATTTCATCGGAAAGTAAATCCAGCGTACTACATGATCATGGTGGTGGAAAAAAAAACACCTTTAAAAAGAACAACTGAAAAAACCCTACTGTTGTTATTACAGATCGAAAATGTTTTGCAAGCCTTTGCAAGCCTTTTGGATCTGATTCGAAATCCACAACCCTCCAGAGGGGTGGGGAGAAAATAAAAAAGCCGCAAGTCAATTCAAAACTGAATGGGTCACGCCTTTAGTCCTCAGAATAACACAAACATGCACAGCCCCTCCTATTTCAACAGAGTTCAAGAGGACTTGTTGATGTCTTTTGCCAGGAGGGAAGAAAATGAAATAGAAGCCTGAAGTAGTTTGCTTCTTTGCAGGCCCGGGGAGGGCGAAAAGGCAGAAGGATTCCACGCAGCAACGTGACTTTCTTGCCCCCCCCCCCGCTCTCCAAATAGATCTCGTCGCTTCCAGGGATTCCGCTCCACCAGCTGAGCCTTAAATCCCTTCAAGGCCGCAGGTGCCTTTTGCTATGGACACTTTCCTCGGAAAAAGCGGATCCCACCAGCCTCGTCCGAGGGGGTCTCCTTTTTCTTGCGGGGAGAGATGCGCTGAGGAAAAGCGGGGCAGGAAAGTCCTTCGCGCGAAGCGGTCGCCGCTTCCCGGCGCCTCGGAACTCTTGCGCCTGCAGAGTCGAAATGTAAAGGGCAGCCTCCGGGCGGGCGGGCGGGCGGGCGGGCGGGCGAGCGAGCGCGGGTTCCGTGCCACCGGACAAGGGGAGGCCGAGTGCCGAAAGTTTCCGCGTAGTTGCTGCCACGGAGCCCGGTGGCTTGCGCGGAGAGCAGGATCCGGGCCAACGGGAGCCACTTCCGCCGGGACGCCGGCGACGCCGCCGGGGGGGGGCACCGACGCTTCGGCTCCGGCCGGGCTGCGGGGAGGCGGAGCGGGGCACCCGGAGGAGCCCCCGTAGCAGGCGGAGCAGCCCTCACCCGGCGGCCCTCGTCCGCGACCTGGCCGCCGGCGCGAGGCTGCCTCAAGCCCCGGCGGCTCTCTCCGACGTCGCCCCGAAGTTCCCCTCGGGGGCTGCGGCCTCCGCCCTCTCTTCGTAGGCGCAGCGGTGCTCTCGCTCTCGGCGCCCTTCTCCGCCGCGCTGCTCTCCAGGGGCGTCCCGGGCGATCCGCACGGCTCTTCCCGGCGGCCCAGGTCGCGCTCCCGTCCTGCTCGCTCCGTGACGCGCGCGAGGAGCACGGCAGCCTCGGAAGTTTGGGGCGGCCGCTGGCCGCGAACACGCGCACACGCTCCCGCCCAGCCGCCGACCCAGAGCCGCCCCGGGCAGGCAGCGAGGACCGCGGCTGCCCTCTGCAGACCGCTGCCGGAGCCGCGCCGGCTCTCCCGGGGGAAGCACGAAGAAGAGCAGTTCTGCAGGGTCTTTCAAGTCGGGCGGGGGGGTCATGTCAATCGGACTTAACGGGGGGGGGGAACACGCTTCTTTTTATTCTGATACTACAACTCCCATCATCCGCAGCCAGCTGAGAGCTGGGAGTTGTATTTCGCAAGCTGTGGTCTACAGACCACCGGGGGGCCTGTCAGCTTTGTTCAGGTGACCCACAGCTATCTTTCATAGAATCATAGAGTTGGAAGAGACCCCAAGGGCCATCCAGTCCAACCCCCTGCCAAGCAGGAAACACCATCAAAGCATTCCTGACAGATGGCTGTCAAGCCTCCGCTTAAAGACCTCCAAAGAAGGTTGCCCTCCTCTGGACACACTCCAGCTTGTCAGTATCCTTCTTGAACTGGGGTGCCCAGAACTGGACACAGTATTCCAGGTGAGGTCTGACCAGAGCAGAATATAGTGGTACTATTACTTCCCTTGATCTAGACGCTATACTCCTATTGATGCAGCCCAGAATTGCATTGGCTTTTTTAGCTGCTGCATCACACTGTTGACTCATGTCAAGTTTGTGGTCTACCAAGACTCCTAGATCCTTTTCACATGTACTGCTCTCAAGCCAGGTGTCTTTAAGAATACATTTAAATACTTCCCTGTACAGGACAGCAGGCAGAAAAAGTGGTCCTCCATCACCCTCACTGACCACTGACTTAGGTGGTATGAGACTCCAGTTTTAAATAAACAGCTTTTCTGTTTTGTTTTTAAGTTATTCCAGCCAATTAACACACTTTGCTTAGGAATTACATGGGATGGGAACATTTAATTGAAAGCAGTCATTGAAATTAGGCTCCCTGTGGTTTTCTATGCACAGGGAATGGGTGAAATACGGAGGGGCAAGCATGTCTTTCATTTGCTTTTACACCTGCAGTCCAAACACTGAAAAATTGCATTAGTGAAAGGCAGACCCCTGGAGTGAACTTTGCACCCCAGTTCTCAAAGCATACCAGAAAATCCTGCACTTATTTTGAAGTTCCACTGAATACTGTGCTAAGATTGTAGCTGTAAAGCCTGATCCTGTTTGTTAGTGGTACTCACTGCTCTGTTGTGCTTACATCTAGGTAACCATGTATAGGATTTCAGGCTCACTTGGATAGAAGTAATATTTATTTAAGTGGAACTTGCTTCCAAGGAAATGCATTTTAGGGATTCAGGTCAGACTGGCTTGGTGCATGCTAATCATATATGCAAAGAAAGAACTGATGCACCAAGGGTGGGTCCTTGTGTAGACAAAATGACCCCCCTCCCACATAAGAAGGAAGCATCAGCAAGCTGGGGGGGGGGCAGACTCCAAGGTCTGCAAAATACAAAAAAAACCCTACCAGAGTAATCCAATGTACATCTCATAAGTCCTACTGTGTTCAATGTGGCGTGCTCCCAAATAAGTGTGCAGGTCAGAGAACGGGTTGCAGTCTAAGGAAAGGGCATGAGTGGATTAAAAAAAAAACAGCCCCATGAGGATTGAGCATGTTCAGTGGGCGTGGACTGCTGACTGATGGGAGGGCCCCAAAGAAGACTGGTGGGGTGGAATGGAGTACCCTGGAAAGGGGCATAGCTGGCACTCTGAGCAAGAGCACTCTGCGCTGCAACATTATGCTGCAGGTTTTATCCCACCCTTCCTGTAATGCTGAAGGTGGTTCTCTTCCTGCTGCCCTTTTTCTCCTTATAGCAATTGTGGGTATCCGAAGAAGTGTGCATGCATACGGGTATGCTCATACCCATAACAATCTTGGTTGGTCTCTAAGGTGCTACTGGAAGGAATTTTTTTATTTTGTTTCGACTATGGCAGACCAACATGGCTACCTACCTGTAACAAGGCTATGAGAGAGAGAATGACTGGCCCAGGCAAGCTCTCTTGACAGAATGGGGATTTAAACCCAAACCTCCCAGGTGAGGGGGTTGAATCCAAAGAGAGTCCTACTCAGAGTAGACCCAAATAAATTAATGGGTGTAAATAAATAAATTAATTTATTTATTTAAAAATCAGACCCAAATAAATTAATGGGTGTAAAATAAATAAATTAATTTCAATGAGTCTGCTCTGGGAATAAATTGATACTCACCTCCATCCATTGCAATCTGTTGCAGTAATTATGATTATCGGAATTGATTTGCAGCTGTTTGTTTCAACTCTCATATATATCCACACATAGCTATTTTATATTGCAATCCCATCAGGAAAGGCTCCTGCCCCCAGGGACTTTATCAAGGGCAATGTGTATGGATAGTGCAGTATAAATGATGCAATAAAAATAATAAGGTCCACAATGCCAGTCAGGAAGGTCACATGTAGATGCCCACAAAAGCACATTTCATATTAGCTCTGCTTCTGGGGGAGCAACCGCCAGGCAGGGCCATCCTATACATTTTCAACCAGAAGTCCGTCTGTGCCGCATGGGGCTAATTCCCAAATGAATGGTGCATGGCCTTGCAGCCAGGATACCATTGCGCTCCAAACATTATGCCACTGCCACACATCTAGTAGCCGCTGATAGCCTTATGCTCCATGAATTAGTCTATGAAAGCCATCCAAGTTGGTGGCAACTGCTGCCTCTTGTGGAAGGGTGTTCCACAGTTTAACTATGTGCGTTGTGAAGGACTTCCATTTATCCGTCCTGAATCTTCCCCCATTCTGCCTCAATGGATGTCCACAGGTTCTAGAGAGGGGGGAATCTTTTCTTTATCCACTTTCTCCATGTCGTACACCATTTTATAAGCTCGATGTCTCCTTGGGGCAGGCGGTCTCTTCATTTCCCCCTTTACCAAAGCGCTTTTGGAAATACGACCTTAAGCAAGCGGCCGAGGGGCGGGTCAGAGAATGCGCATGCGTCCCCGCGAGGCGCGCCCGGCTGGGTGCGTGCAAGGGAGGCGGTGAGAGGCGGGCCGGGGGAGGGTCTTTTTCTGGCCCCGCCCTTCCGCCTCGCCGACCAGCGAACTCCGGGGAAGAAGCCGGTTGGCCGAGACGAGACGGAGGCCGCGGGCGCGTGAGGGTCGGCCCCTTGCTCCGCTCCCTGAAACCTGCCGGATCGAGTCCCGCCGGGAGGCAGCGGGGCGCGCCTGGTAAGGGAGACCTGGGACTGGAGACCCTTCCTCCAGCCTTTGATGGTCGCCATCGGGGCGAATGGCTGTTAATGTTCTAGCTTGGAATATGAGCTCCGGCGGGTGACTGGGCGGAGGAGAGGCGGAGGCGCAGCCTGGCTTTCGGGGGGGGGGCGGATATCGGGCGGCAGAGAAGCATCAGCGCCGCCCCCGGCACAGCCTCTGAGTCCCTCTGCGTGTGTGCGAAGCTGCGCGACAGGGAAGCTCAACAGGGCGGAAGCTTCTCTCTCTGGGTCTGCGCGTGTCATCACAGTCGGAAGGGGTTAACTTCGGGTCTGGGGGCTCATTTCATAGAGAGAAGAAAGATGGTGATGCAGCGCCGGGCGCTCCCTACCTACATGTAGGTCTACCCGCGCACCTCGCTGGACAGGAAACTCCAGGAGCCCCAAATGAGGCCGGTGTTTCAGTGGGTAGCGTAATTCCTGAGTTTGCCATCACACCCAACATCGTGTGAAGCCAAAGTCACGCTTTGGTCCTTCCTTTATTCAGTTTGGGGCCCAAATGTGGACAAGGCCCCGTTTCCTGTCTTAGGAGCCCTCGCCAAATGTTACCTTGAGAGGTGGCCAAAAAACCAGGCAAAGTTTCAGCTGCTGTCTGGATTCCATATGGCGCCTCGCGTCCAAATGTCAATAGAGACCACTAAGTTGCATGCAAGTTTGGCAGCAGTATCTCGAGAGGCGGATGAACCTATGCCAAAAAAAGGGACAAAGTCACACCAAGGCCACGTTTTGGTCTCCCATCTTGATTCAAAATGGCACCTGGCATCCAAATGTTGGTGAAGAGGCTGCCCCACCTTGGGAATCCTCATGCTGAGTTTGGTGATGACGAGGTGTCCAGACACAGAGACAAGCTGGATAACAGATTTCAGTCAGTTAAAGACAAGACTTTCTGCACCTGATGAAGCGAACAGATTCATCGCCGTATAAACGTTTATGAACTAAAAGGCCGTTGGAGCAATGAGAGTGAGTCTAATTTTAGGCCAATAGGCTGCTTTCTTCACACACACCTTTGACCTCCATCCAGAGAAACAAGTGGCATCATCAGAGTTCAAGGCATCATCAGAGTTTCAGCCAGGCAAAAACTCTGGGGCCAGTGAGGGGCATGGCCTGGAGACAGTGACAAGGGCCAGACAGAGTTCTGAAGGGCCACGTTGGCCCCTAGGTATGAGACATTCCTGGCTCAGAGCAGTCTTCCTCTCAATTTAAGAGCTGTGAGCTTCATCTTTGGCCTTTGGGCTTCCTGGAGTTATCCTGGGTAGCCACTGTAGGAATTGTAGAATCGTATACAGTGGTACCTCGGGTTACAAACACCTTGGGTTACAAACACTTTGGGTTACAGACTCTGCTAACCCGGAAGTAGTACCTCTGGTTAAGAACTTTATCTCAGGATGAGAACAGAAATCGTGTGGCGGCTGCGCTGCAGCAGCGGGAGTCCCCATTAGCTAAAGTGGTACCTCAGGTTAAGAACAGTTTCAGGTTAAGAACAGACCTCCGGAACGAATTAAGTTCTTAACCAGAGGTACCACTGTAGTTGAAAGGGACCCCAAGGATCATCTAGTCCACTCCCACAGGATGCAGGACTACATGGGCCTTTGGTTGTGTTTGCATTGGCCTGACCTACTCTGAGCTGAACCAAATTAATTCTGCTGTACCTAAATGTCTTGGTCTGGTTTTCTTTCCGCTCTCTCGCCTACAGAAACAATGGAGGAGCTGAGCCAAGCGCTCGCTTTCAGCTTTGCTGTCTCCCAGGACCTCAACAGCACAGCAGCACCACACCCCCGGCTGGCACAGTACAAATCCAAGTACAGCTCCTTGGAGCAGGCAGAGAGGCGACGGCAGCTCCTTGCATTTCAGAAAACGTAAGGGGCTCCTCTGAATGGCTGTATTTCCATGTTGTTGGTATTATTTATTTATTAAATTTCTACCCCACCTTTCACCAAAGGAGCCCACTGTGGCATACATGGTGATTCTTCTTTCCATTTTATTCTCACAACAACCCCGGCAGGTAGGCAAGGCTGAGAGACAGAGACTGGTGAGCTTCATGAATCCTGGGCTCTCAGGTCCAACACTAACCAAGCAATGTAAACCAAATCATCAATATAACAAGGCAATGCAAATTCCACGTTCAAAACAAAAGAATGCTAATCACAGTCATTCCACATAATTAGGCAACTATAAATCTCCCAAAGCAGCATAAAAAGGAGCCATGGAAGCAAATTATATATGAAACATTGGATTGTATACAACTAAGTCCTCCTTGGAGTAGACCCATTGAAATTAATGGACCTAAATGAATAATGTTCATTCATTTCAATGGATCAGCTCTGAGCTATCACTGACTACAGCTTATTGTCTTATCGGTAATCCATACCACAACCTTTAAAAGCAGGCAAGTATTGTACTGTTACTGCCATATTGAAGACGGGTAGTGGGGAACTTAAGAGGCAGACACATTTGCCACTCAGTTACCTGCCACACTCACCTGTCTCTCAGGAAAGATAATATTTAATATAGTTTATTAATATATACAATTGTCTACAGGCAACATGCCAACTGCTCTCTCTTAAATTCTTAATGGCTTATCATTTCTGGCCTTTAGCTGTTGTATCTGAAATGGACTGTACCTGTAAGATGATGTACCATATTTTTCGCTCCATAAGATGCACTTTTTTCCTCCTAAAAAGTAAGTGGAAATATATGTGCGTCTTATGGAGTGAATGGTGGTCCCTGGAGCTGAATTGCCCAGGGGCCAAAAGCAGATTGTGCTTTTTTTTTTTTTACAAAGAGAAAAGGGGGTGTTGAAAGGACCCCACTCAGCAGCTGATCAGCAAGAGATCGGGAGAGAGATAAGAGTCCCGGCTCCCTTGCCCAGGCCTCCATTGTTGAATGTGCTGCAGAGGGATGTTGTTTGTTTCCCCAGCGACATGTGACTGGCTGATTAGATTATCTGTCTGGAAACTAGAAATGGCTCCCTTAAGATTTTTCAGAAATGTGAGTTGAACCCCATAAAAATGGGGCTTTTCCTCTTTGCTTTTCCCCCTTTGCAAAAGGAGCTTTGCTTTTCCCCCTTTGCAAAAAAGCTGCAAAACTGTTAGCTGATCCTCAAAAAAGCAGGGCTTTTAGAGGAGGAAAACCAGAAAAATATTGTGCGCCCTATGGAGCGAAAAATATGGTAGTTCTCTTCTATCCTCTTCTCTCATATTTTTGGCTAACATTTTAGTTTTTTCTTTCTTAAGTTTAAAGCCTGCGACTAGCCCAGATTCCGTAATCTTCTCTATCACTATTGGCACACTTTCTTTTGGGTTCTCCGTGGTTATAGTCAGGTCATTGGTGAAGGCTTTTGCTTTGAAGGTCTTGTTTCCAACAACTATACCCCTTATATTCTTTACTTTTCTAATGTTCGTATTCAGAATTTCCACACCAATATAAATAACAATGTGAATAAAGGACACCCCTATCTTGTACCTCTTTTTATATTACATTTTTTGTTAGATTGTTATTTATAACAAGTTTAGCTCTTTGTTGCAAGTATATTGCGTTTATACCTTTATAAAAAAATTCTCCCGCTCCTATCATTTCTAATTTTTTTTTAATAAACCTCTAGGAGACATCGTCAAATGCCTTCTCCACATCAATAAATAACAGTGCCGCCTGTTTTTCGATTCTGATTTCCAGATACTCTAGAGCAGGGACGTCCAACTCCCAAGAGACTGCGATCTACTCCCGGGGGGGGGGGGACTGGCAGTGATCTACCCATTTGGGGATTTGGGGGGGGGGAGTTCAGAGGTGTTGAGCTTTTTTTAGGGGGGCAGGTTAAATTTGTTGACCTTTTTTTAAAATAGTAAGTAAGTGTGCAGAATTAAAATAAATGGCTCACCAACAACACATCCGCTAACAAAGAGCGCTACAGCAGACAACAAAGGAACGCACACTAAATGCAACGCAGGGAAAGGGAAAGGGGGGCGGGGACATGATTCTAAACAATACGATAAGGATCCCACAGTTGACCATGGTTATCCTGCGGTCGACTGGTTAGATACCCCAGCTGTAGAGTATCTATTACATACCTGTATCTTATATTATTTTTCATATGGCTTCCTGGGAGGAATCCTGCTTGGTCCTCATGAATATAGTCTTTCAGTATACGTTTCAATCTACTTGTTAGTATATCTGTGAATATTTTATAGTCATTTTTAAGGAGAGATGTAGGTCGATAATTCTTAACTGATGTGGGGTCTGTTCCCTTAGGGATCAAGGATATATAGGCCTCCTCCCATGATTATGGTAGCTTCCCCGTATTTGTTGTTTACTACTACTTTATATGGTAGTGACAATATATCTTCTAATTTTTTGTAATATTTAGCCGGGAATTCGTCTGGACCTAGGGCCTTCCCTACTTTAATCCTTTTCATTGCTTGTTGGATTTCCATCATACTGATTGGGGCATTCAATTCGGCTGACACATTTGTGATATTCCATAATTTATTCTGGTTCAAAAACTCATCTATACTTTCTGGATTTTCTTGGCCTTCTTTATATAATTCCTTGTAGTTCATCGATTATTTTACCATCCACAATTAGTTTATCAACTTTTCACTTTGTTTCTTCCTTAATTGCCAAGCCAACAGCTTTCCAGGTTTATTTGCCAATTCAAAGTTCTTTCGTTTTAACATTTTTATATTTGATTTTATTTCTTTATTCAAAATCATTGATAATTGAATTTGCAGCATTTTAATGTTTTGGTTTAACTTCTCATTTTTTCGATTCATCACTAATTCTTTTTCATTCTTTTTAATCTCTGATATTTCCATTGTTTCTTTTTCTTTCCGATGCTGTTCTGCTGTATGAAGAAACCTCTCATTACTGCTTTTCCTCCCTCCCATACAACCTTAATATCAGTTCCCTTATTCAGATTAAATTCAAAGAATTCTTTTAAAGATTTCTTAGCTTTTTGTATTATTAAGTAAAGCTTCATTTAGCCTCCATCTGCGTTGTCTTCTTTCTTTTCCCTTCAGGGATAAAAACACTGGGTTATGATCTGATAGCGACTTTGGTTGGATTTCTGTTTTTTCTACTCTTAATGTTAATTTTTTTGTGATCCAGATTCCAATTAGCCTGCTGGCTGATTGATTCAGCTCTGAAAAGTAAGTGAACTCCCTTGCCCTTAGCTGTTTAAATCTCCAAGCATCTACTAAGTTGAAGGTTTCTATTAGATGGAAGAATGTATGTGGTAATTTTCCTGTTTTATTATCTACACTTCTTTGTGTTCCATCATTTTCTAAGGAGACAACTGCGTTAAAGTCTCTTAAAAATATTTTTTCCCTCCATATACTCTAGCATCTTTTCTTCCAATTGTTTGTAGAATTCTGCTTTATTATCATTTGGTGCGTATATTCCTATCACCACATTTTTTTCTCCTTGTACCATTACTTTAATTATTACAATCCTTCCCTCTTCATCTTTAAAAAGCATCTTTTGTTCTAATCTAGGTTTCGCATAAATAACCACCCCTCTTTTCTTACGCTTGTCTGAGGAAATGAATTCTGTTCCTAACTTATTATTCAACACCCTCCTGTGTTTCCTAGATACATACGTCTCATGGAGGCATATTATGTCAAATTTGTTTTTCATTAGAATGTGTTCCACTCTATTCCTTTTAAACTTATTACTCAATCCGTTCACATTCCATGTTATTATTTTTAAGTCCATTCTTTATTTCTGCTTAAACACTACAATAAAAAGTGAAGGTGGGAGAAAATATGGGTGTGTTGCCCTAAGGGTGTACTCTTCTTGTTACTCTTGGTCTTCTTCTGCTTCCTGATTGTTATTTTCTTCTTCCTGGTTATTCTCTCTAGCTTCCTCCAGTTCCTGACAATTAGTTAGAGTATCAAATATTTAGGAATTTGGATTTTGACAAAGAATATAAATCTGTATAAAGAAAACTATATACCAACTTGGAAGGAGATAAAATTAACTTGAAAATATGGGAGAGGTTAACATTATCATTCTGGGGCAGTATCACCACAATAAAAATGAGTGTGTTGCCTAAAATGCTTTTCTTAGTCAAAGCCATTCCACTGGTGGACAGTACAAGTCATTTAAAGATCTGGCAGAGAGATATAACAAGATTCATTTGGCAGGGGAAAAGACCAAGAATAAGTTATAAACTATTGACAGACAGTAAAGATAGAGGCTTTGCACTGCCAAATCTGGAGTTGTATTATGAGGCTGCATGTCTATAATGGATTACTGTAGTAGGCTTCCGGTTTCCGGAACGGACGGGTATGGTCGTGATTCCATCATTCCCGACCCCCATGGGGAATTCCGAGGCTGTTTTGGGAGTATGCAGCCTCCCAACCTTCCCAGGAGTGTGGGAAGGGCTGCCTTGGCCGCAGATGCCCTTAAACCTGCTCTGACCCTTTGGGAAAATGAGCAGGGGGGCCAGGGCAGAAAGCACCCCCGGGGGTACGGCACTCCTGCGACCAGCCCGATCGTCCGAGATTCCCAACGCTATGAAATATAAATTAGTGAGAAGCCTTGGGCATGCTTCAAATGAAAGAGGAAAAAGTATTTTGTTTAAAAGCTCAGCCACTGACGGATAAAAAGAAGAGAAGATTTTATTACTGTATCGGTATGTGAAGCGGGACGGAAGGGGGGGCCGGGACTCTGTGATTGTATGATTTTATAATGGGCAAATACCCCCCCCCCCAGAAGACCCAACTTTATTATATATAACAAGTGAGATTTGAAAGACTGACAATTATTTGGAGGAGAATATTTGAAGTATAAATTTACAACTGCGTGGACTATGAAAAGTAAACACGCTGTCCCTATGAGTGAAGAAATGTTTCGTTAACATCTGGAAGGGGATAAGAGCGTTTTTATCTGTGATTTTGGCAAAAGATGAACCCCTTGGACACTGACCGACTTTAATTGGAAGAATTTGGTTGACTGCCCAGAAATGACGCAGTTGGAATTTCACCCGGACTGCAACAAGTGTAGTATGGGAGGGAGAAGAGGCCAATTTTTTTTCCCTCTTACTATATGATTTTCAAGTACGACTGGCTAATTCTCCTAAAGGATGTAAGTGGGTGCAGACGGGTGGAAAAATATGTGAAATATAAAAAAGAAGATGGCGATTGCTTATATGTGGCTTTTGGACTCAGCTCGACAAGGGGGAAGAAACGGTTTTGGAAGTACAGACTTAAATCCACACAGAGACACTGTTTGTTTTGATTTATCTTGCCTGTTGGAATACATCAGAGGCTGTGAAAATATTGGAATGCGAAAACAAAGGACAATAGTTAAGATAAAAAACCTCTGGAATTTGAAGCATGGGAAGCCTTAAATAAAATTTAAAATAATAATTCGTTTGATTTGGAACCTTTCTTGTTTTAATGATAATTGGAGAAATAATTTGGAATGTAATTTGGAATGTTTCATATGATTTTGTTGTATTGGAAACTTTAATAAATATGATTTGGGGAAAAATGGATTACTGTAGTATAGAAAAATACTGATTTATTAGATGTAAAAAGGTAAAGGGACCCCTGATCGTTAGGTCCAGTCACGGACGACTTTGGGGTTGTGGTGCTCATCTAGCTTTATTGGCCAAGGGAGCCGGCGTACAGCTTCTGGATCATGTGGCCAGCATGACTAAGCCACTTCTGGTGAACCAGAGCAGTGCACGGAAACGCCGTTTACCTTCCCGCCGGAGGGGTACCTATTTATCTACTTGCACTTTGACATGCTTTCGAACTGCTAGGTTGGCAGGAGCAGGGACCAAGCAACGGGAGCTCACCCTGTCGTGGGGATTTGAACCGCCGACCTGATTGCCAAGCCCTAGGCTCTGTGGTTTAACCCACAGCACCACCCATGTCCCAGCTTATTAGACTTAGAGGGCTTTAACAACCATTTTGACTGGCATGCTTACTTATGCTACGATAAGGCAAGAGTTCACATATTTTATGAATCATGTAATAAAAAGATTTCTATATGCAGTCTAGACAAAAAATAAGGGTATCCTGGAACAAAAGAAACCCTGGTGGTTGTTGCCGATGGAAGCCTGACTGTAATTTTTTTTAATAAAGATGTTTTACAGATGGTATTTAACACCAACCAAAATATGTAAAATATATAAAACAAAATCAAATCTATGTTGGAGGTGTAACAAAGCAGAGGGGACACTCATACATATGTGGTGGACATGTGATAAAATCAAAGACTTTTGGGATATAGTGTACAAAGAGTTAAAGAAAATGTTTAAACAAAACTTTGTTAAGAAAACAGAAACTTTTTATTGGGGATACTAGACATAGATATTGCCAGAGAAAATAAGAAAATATTCCTTTACGCCATGGGAGCGGAAAGAACACTAATTGCCAAAAATTGGTAAAAAGAAATAATCCTAACAAAAAAAAGAATGGCAAGACAAATTATTTGATTATATTAAATTGGCCAGAATGACAGAGGCAATTGGGGTCAAACCAAGCAAAAAATCCAAAAAGAATGGGTAAAATACGGAGAATATCTTAAAAAGCAGTGCCCTCAAATTTATACTTGGACTTGTTGCGATTAATTTCTGCAAAATAATTTATGGTACTTAAGTTAAAAACAGAAGAAAAAGGGGTAATAATGAACTAAAAAGGAGAGTTTACCAAAAACAATAAAAGAACCATGTTGAGGATGAAGTCAGAAGAAAAGAAGAACTGAAATATGGTGTATATTTGATTGTTTTGTATAAGTTTTCATATGTTATGTTTTATTTGTACTTTATTTGTTTTGTTTTATGTCTTGTTTGTTTCTCTTTTGATTCTGTATTATTATTTTTATGTTCAGTTTGACAAGTGTATATGTGTTGTAAATAAACAGAATAAAACTTAAAAGATATATAGATATAGATATAGATATAGATGATATATAATGATGACAAAACACTGTCCAAAATGTATAAAATTTTATTAGAATGGTCAGTGAAGGATGAGGAGGTAAAATCAGCCATGGTAAAGTGGGCAAGAGATCTAGGTCATAATATACAACTCTCAGAATGGCAAAAATTGTGGAAGGAAGATCTTAAATTCACAGCATATTATTCTGTTAAGGAAAACTACATGAAGGTCTTCTATTGTTGGTATAACACTGAGGAAATTAGTGATAATGTACAGAAAAAATTCAGACTGGTGTTGGAAATGTAAGGAGGAGGTGGGATCAGTGTTTCATGTCTGGTGGACCTGTAAAAGAATGAAGGAATTTTGGGAGTTAATCTATAACGAGTTGAAAAAGATGTTTAAAATTACATTCCCCCCCAAACCTGAGGCATTTCTTTTAGGGATTATCGGGAGGGAAGTTCCAAAAGAGTTAAATAAATTATTTATGTACGCCACCACAGCAGTGAGAGTTTTGATCAGGGGTCAGCAAACTTTTTCAGCAGGGGGCCAGTCCACTGTCCCTCAGACCTTGTGGGGGCCGGACTGTATGTTGCCATGCTTATGACCCACATTTTTGGCAAAACCCCTTATTGGGAGCAGCCCCAACGTTGCCCAAATGTGACTTTTTTGGGGGGGAGGTTCCCTCATACACCCACGCTGCTTCCTTTGCATTTTACACATTGACAGTTCTTATTTCTCTCGTAAGGTGGGGTGGGGGGCTGAGGTATGCGCTCCATTCCTGTCAGCCCTGGAGGCCGCAACTGCCCTTCCTGAGGTCAGTCGCCGGCAGTTCCATGGTGGAAATCCAAACTGGCTCCTTTCCCCCTTCCCCCACCCCAGAAGAAAAGATTGCTGTGCGCGCGACGGACGGAGAAGAGGCTGGTCTTGAGCAGCCGCCCGCCTCACTTTTGACCCCCAAGCCTGGCTGAGTCGCAAAAACCATTGTGCGTGCGCGCTATGCCGGCTGCCTGGATTCCCGCACTGTTCGAGGGCCGGATCTAGAAGGCGGTTGGGCCTGATCCGGCCTGCGTACCTTAATTTGCCAACCCATGGTTTTGATTGCTCAGAATTGGAAAAGTGAGACAATACCATTAAAAAAAGATTGCCTGATTAAACTGGTGGAATATGCTGAGATGGATAAACTGACAGGCAGATAAGGGATCAAGCGAAACAAAAATTTAGTAAAGATTGGAATATATTCAAACAATACCTGAAAGACCACTGCGGAGAATTAAGATTTTTGACTGGTTTAGATTAACTCTTGTAATGAGAAATATGAAATAGTAGCGAAAAAGTTGGTAACCAACAATTTAGATTTATTATGATACGCATTCAACCAAGAACTCCAAAAGACCCAAATAAGAAGGGGAGGGAAGTCTGAGGTAATTAGAACATCAAGGAGTCGAATGATTAAGAATATATCTTTGTTTTATTTTTATTATGATTTAGAAACATGTACATCAACAAGAAACTGAAACTTTACATTGTGATTTCATATTAAGAAGGCATTTTTGTTGTAAAAAACCAATAAAGATGAAGAAAAGAAAAGAAAAGAAAAGAAATGGACTCTACCTACAACTTGGAAGATAGTGTAGAATTTAATATATAGAGCGTGACTGTCCGTTCATTTGGTGTTTGGAATATTATGGTTCAGGATCCCTGTGGGCCAAATTAATTGTTTTGTTTAGCAAGGAAGTTTATTTACAATTGTGCTTTTCCAAGATATGTGGAGGTCTTGAAGTTGTTCATTTTAAAAAAAAAAGTCAATTACCATATTTTTTCATGTATAAGACAACCCCTATTTTTTTAAACCCAAAATTAAGAAATTTAGTTGTTTAGCTTTTTCGGGGGGTGGGGGAGGTCACTTCCGCCAGTCACTCACCCGCCTGCCCGCCACTGCCGGCTGCACACCTTGCCGCAGCCACCAATTGTCTGCCCACTCACCACCACCAACAGCCCATCTGCCCAATTGCCGCAGCCACAGCCAATCGCCAGCAAGCCTTGCCGCAGTTACCAGTCGCCCGCCCAATTGCCACTGCCAATCTCCTGCTTGCTGCTGCCATTAATCGCACGTCCCCACCCCCAGCATTCACTATCCATGTATAATATGACACCCAATTTTTTTTTTAGCAAAAAGCACCGTCTTATACACGGAAAAATACGGTACTTCCTTTGTGCTTAAGTTTTTCCTCACAGGAGACATTTGAAGCGGGCAAATCATCATGATCAAACCCCCTCCCCCATTTTCATGTTATTTATTTACTTGCTTTATTTAAGAAACTTATTTCTATTTGTTTAAAGAAATCTGCCAGGCAGCTTGCAAAAGAATCATAACATAAACATTGCAGTAATAAAAGAAACACAACCTAGAATAAAATTGGTCAACTCAGATTGAAACCAAAAAACTATAGCAAGATATCAAAGTTTGTGTTAATTAGGGTTGCAAAAATAAAATAAAAACCTGATCAACTTTTCTGTCTGGATTTTCACTTTTTGAAATATGGCCACCCTATGTTAATGAAAAGTTCGGATGAGACAGAAAGTGTCAGCCTGGCGGGCAGACTTACAAAGGCAGGATGTCACCATACAAAAACTGCACTGTGGATTTAGTATAATGGTTTTAACTATGGAATTGATCCCTTTAGGGCTATTGCATTTCTTCCTTAATTTATTGTTCTGGGACATTTTCCTTCCTATCTCTGCTTTGGAATTCTGGTTTGTTTTAATAGTTGCATTGTTTACTGATTTTGTTTTGTTTCGTCTTATCCTTGTTTTATTGGATTTTTAAAAATGTATTTTAAATACAATATTACTGTTTTGCTTGTATGTCACCCCGAAAGCTATTGTTACTGGGCAGCAGGAAAAGGATATAAAGAATTTTCTTTCCTATCTAAGTAGGTGGGAAATTACAAATCTTTTCTTCTTTTTCTTTCTCCTGACAAGTAAGCGATTGGATTATGTAAACCATGCTAGGAGGCTGGCAGAGAATGATTGGACAGGCACTGAGGAGGAGGAAGATAAGGAGAAGGAGGGGGCAGGTGCAGACAGTGCAGACATGGAGATGGAAGTTGGGACGAAGCTACCGAAACGCTACGCCAACCAGGTGAGTGTGACTGGTAGCAGAGAGGAACACTGAGCTTAGGAAAACTGGTCTCCAAAAAGGAACCAGCCCTTGTTGCTTTTGTGTATATGAGGTATCATTCTGATTATTTTCCTCCTGGGACATAATTTTCCCCAGAGCCTTATTTGTTGGCAAAATGTGAATTCAAGTTTCTGGCTCTTTTAGAGTGGAGGCAGGAGGCTGTAGACTTGTGGTTCTGAGAGCAGAACTTAATGGTTGAGCTACCTGAGGAAGAGGGTCAGATTTAAAAAGATGAGGTACAAATACTTCCCCCAATCTAATCTGACAAGCTCGGAACTTAATAAAAAAATTGTTGTTGTTCAGTCGTTCAGTCGTGTCCGACTCTTCGTGACCCCATGGACCAGAGCACGCCAGGCACGCCTATCCTTCACTGCCTCTCGCAATTTGGCCAAAAATTATCTCTGTTCAAACAATTATAAATTAATTTCCCCCAAAAGGCTGAGCTATCATATATATTGAGAGAGAGAGGAGCTAAGCCAAAAGTGTCTCTGAAAAGCACTTTTCTTATCCCTAATTTGCTTCCTGTGTTTCTTATTTATAAATTCCTTGAAAATTATTGCAGAGTGATTTGTCTTGACTTTTCTGGCATATTTGCAACTGAAGGAGACTTTTTGCAATCCTGATCAAAGCAATTAGTTTGGTGTTGGAATGAACTAGATTTGTATCCCTCTTTGACAATGCATGGTTTAAATTCCTCTATTATTTGCTGATACGGTCCTAATTAATATGTTAGGTGCATTCATATAGTCAGCATAGACTTTCACACTATATTTTAAATCCAGGTTGTGAACAATTTTTCCTGTCTCTAGGGAAGGAAATATTTTCATGTCATTTGTCATTGGTTTTTAATGCTATTCTATATGCTGTTGTAAGCTCTCCAGCAAATGTTTATTGATGAATGACTAGAAATCCAACACCTTTTAATGTGTTTGTGACCAAGCAGAGGTGGAAGATGCTGTTCATTGTTTATTATATATTGCTCCTTGTATAATTACCGTAGGGTTTTAAATAGGATTTTTTGGACAGTTTTCTCTTTGAATTGCTGGAAATAAATTTTCTAAGTATTGTTAGGGATAAATTGTGTTCTGTTTGCTCTAGGTGCCCAGAAAATCAGACAAAAATTCTAGTACATTGGGGGTCACCTGTGCTAGACTATAACTTTCTCAACCTGAATAAAAAATAAAAATAAAAATCCTTCCAGTAGCACCTTAGAGACCAACTAAGTTTGTTCTTGGTATGAGCTTTCATGTGTATCTGAAGAAGTGTGCATGCACACGAAAGCTCATACAGTACCAAGAACAAACTTAGTTGGTCTCTAAGGTGCTACTGGAAGGAATTTTTTTTATTTTTTATTTTGTTTTGACTATGGCAGACCAACACGGCTACCTACCTGTAACTTTCTCAACCTGTTATTTTGTGGTGATAAAGGTTTTGGTTTTTTTTAGCAAATAAGTTTGACTGACTATAAATCTAAGAAATAATAACCACCATTAAGAGAGTGGGTTGGGTTTTTTTTTGTATAGTTGGTACAATGTTAATAGATTTTGGGTTATATTGAATCCTAAGAATACTTGGAGGAAATCCATTGACATTAAAGGGCATGACTAACTTGAGTACATTCATGTCAGTGGATCTCCTCTGAATAGAACTTAGTTGGTTACAACCTTATTTGATTTTTCTCCATTGTGGCTTTGAGTACAAGCAATGGAATTATGGTAATCTGGGAACATTATAGAAAGAGAAAGTGAAACTACAGAGGCCACAGATTCAGACTATGTACATACCATACATTTAAAACCCTGGGAACTGTAGTTTGCCTCTCACAGAACTCCCAGGACCTTTGGCAAACTACATTTCCCATTGTTCTTTTTGAAGTTAAGGGAGATGTTCTTTAAATGTATGGTGTTTATACAGCTCAAAAGTTGTATAAACACCATACATCTAGTTGAGATCTAGTTGAGATTTCTGCATTGCAAGGGGTTGGACTAGATCAGTGTTTTTCAACCACTGTTCCGTGGCACACTGGTGTGCCGTGAGATGTTGCCTGGTGTGCCGTGGGAAAAATTTGTTTATTTGATTCCTATTCAAGAGAATTACTTTATACATAGTCAATATAGGCACAGAGTTAATTTTTTTAACATTATCTAATGGTGGTGTGCCTCGTGATTTTTTTCATGAAACAAGTGTGCCTTTGCCCAAAAAAGGTTGAAAAACACTGGACTAGATGACCCTGAGGGCCCTTTCAACTCTACAATTCTATGATTAATTAAAGAGTTTACTCATGTACAATGGTCAACATATTTATTTCATTTATGAGTCTCCTAATAAAAAATAGTCTCTAGGTGACTTACAAAAATGCCGTGTTGTTTGCTTTTATTAAACTAAAATGAAAATCAAACCCTGCATTTTTAAAAAACTTTATTAAATAATTCAACTTCATACATTATAACAATAAACAAGATTATAATTACAGTGTTACTTCCTGTCTCTTATTGTACCTTATTTTCATACATTTATGTTCAAAATAATACAGTGGCACCTCGGGTTAAGTACGCTTCAGGTTAAGTACGCTTTAGGTTAAGAACTCCACTTAAGAACAGAAATCGTGCTCTGGCAGCGCAGTGGCAGCAGGAGGTCCCATTAGCTAAAGTGGTGCTTCAGGTTAAGAACGGACCTCCGGAACGAATTAAGTACTTAACCTAAGGTACGCCTTATTAGCAAAAAAAAAAAAACCCACCACAAAATACCCCCCCCCAAAAAAAT
Organism: Lacerta agilis; assembly: GCF_009819535.1. NCBI lineage: Eukaryota > Metazoa > Chordata > Lepidosauria > Squamata > Lacertidae > Lacerta > Lacerta agilis. The sequence goes on from NC_046324.1 coordinate 302,846, forward strand.
AAGAACAAGAAAAAAGACAAAACAAAACAAAAGAACCATAATTTATCTGATATCATAGATAAACTAAACAAATAGACTTCCTGTCAATCCCACCTGTATATTCCTTTGTAAACCTTTTTGTTATACATTTCTTACTGTATTTCCTAGTACATTCCTATATCCACATATACCCTTACTTCTATTACCAAACTCAATCTGTCTCCAAGATCACTCGAATGCTAGCATAGTTACCCTATCTTTAGTATATTTCTGGACATAACACTTATATTTATATTTATCCCATTTTTCTTTAAATTTTTGTTTGGAGTTGCCTCTCAAACTGTTTGTAAGCTGTGCCATTTCGGCAAACTCTTGTAATTTGTTCTGCCAATCTATTAGCTTCGGGGCTTCTGGTTCTTTCCACCCCTTTGCCAACAAAATTCGGGCAGCTGCTGTTGCATACAGAAATATCTCTCTAAAGCTGTTTGGGATATCTTTACCGATGATACTCAATGGAAAGGCCTCTGGTTTTTTGGAGAAGGTAATTCTGAACATTTTCTTTAGTTCTTCATAGATTAAACCCCAGAATACCTTGATATTTCTACATGTCCACCACATATGATACAGATCTCCATTATTCCCACCACACCTCCAACAGACATTCGCTAAGCTTTTATAGATCTTCGATAATTTCAAAGGGGTGAGGTACCATCTGGGCTGGATCTTAAGCATGTTCTACTTGATATTATAGCACAATGTGAAGTTCATATCTATTCTCCAGAGCTTCTCCCATTCAGACATCATTATTGGGTGGCCCATATCCTGGGCCCACCTAATCATTGTCGATTTTACCTCCTCCTCCTTGACTTTACATTCAAGGAGAAGATGATAGATTTTCGAAAATGTCTTAGTTTTGTTATTTATTAATTTTGTCACAAGCTTTGAGGGCTCTTTATTGAATCCATTTTTTTTATCTTGTTTGAATATTTCATGTACTTGGTGATACTCCAACCACCCCGAAAATTGGTATTTTAATTCCTCATATTTTCTTAGTTTGATTCCCCCTTCTTCTTCTATCAATAATGCATTGTATGTTAACCATTTCCCCTTCATATTCTTTTCCCCCCCACTGCATTCACCTCCAACGGTGATATCCACCTTGGGTTCGAGAAGTTGCCTATATTTTTCCCATGTTTTGAACAAGGCATTTATTACTATATGATTTAGAAAGCTTTTGTGTACTCTGTGTTTCTCATAATTTAAATATGCATGCCATCTGTCAGGGAACTGTCCCCGATTCAGCGTGAGGCAGTGGAAGGGCTCTCGGGAGTCTAGCAGCACCTCCTCCAGCGGAGGAAACAGCAATGTCTCTAGTGGAGAAGGGCAGGAGACCAGGGGCCATGAGCGTAGGGGTTCTGGGGATGTTGTAGAGACCCTGCGCTCCCCTCACCCGACGGACAAGGAGGGAGGCACGCCATTTCCATCGCCCGAACCGCAGAGGGGTGAAACGTAAGGAGGGGAGGCGGAGACTGGGGGTGCCAAAATTATTATGTTTGGGTCGCAACTGGAAGGGGCAACTCCCGGATTCTGCGAGCGACTGATACAGATATGGAATTGTAGCTCTGCACTGTACAAAGTATGCACAATAAACCTGTTAAAAGACAGGCTGGACTTTTGCCTCATTACTCGCAATCAACCACCAAACGGACCTTACAGTAATCCAGGAGTCTCTGCGGTTGCTCGTGAGTGGGTTTTTACTCTGAAAATGCCACAATGAGTACCCCAGTTGGTGGAGGCTTGGACAAGCAAGGAACCTCGGGGGAAGCAGCTGGAGGTGGTGATGCTCGGAGGAATGCAGCATGGGAAGCAGTGGCGCTGACACAACGAGTGGCCGATCTGGAGGCGCACAGCGCGTTGCACAATGCGAGGTTGGAGGAGCGCAGGATGCTGGATCAGGAGACGCGAGCGGGGCCCATCGGCAGGAAGTTGCTGGTGCTAGTGAGTAAATTTGGCGGGAACCCTCAAGAATACCTGGCGTTTAAGACAGAAATCAAATATGCCCTGGACTTGCAAAGGAGGGAATTTACCAGTGATGAAGAGCGGGTAGCTTTCGTAGTGTCCCACCTGGAGGCGGAGGCACGCGAATGGGTGAGGCCCCTAATAGTGGCGGGAAACTATGCTCTGAAGGACTTAGCAAAGTTTTATGAGGCTATGGACGCGATGTTCACCAGTGAGATCCAGGGGGATGCGACGCAGCAGGAGCTACTGGCACTCAAACAGGGATCCCTGACAGTGCGCTCTTATTGGTCCCGATTCACGATGCTAGTGCATAAACTGGGCTGGGATCTGTCATCGGAACCGATGCAGGCGCTATTAAAAAACGGCCTGAACCCATACGTGAAAGATGAACTCTGTCGTGGTCCCAGGCCCAGAACGATGGACGAGCTGACGAAAATGGCACTGTCCATTAGTGTCCCGCAGTCCTTGGAGAAAAGAGAGGGCAAGGGGGCGTTTCCATGGGAACCGTATTCCTGAGAAGCCTTCTGGCGCCATGCCAGGACTTTCTCCCCCAGAGCCAATGGAGATCGGAAGAGCGCGTGCGCGGGACTTTTCAAATACCGCGGCTCCCAGGAAGGTGGAGGGGGGAGGCTTGGGAGGCAGGCAAAAGATGTTTCCTTTGCAATCAGACCGGTAACTTCGTCAAGGCATGCCCACAGCGCAAGGTTTGGCAGGGCATGGTGGGAACGGCAGTTCCAGAGGTGGGGGAGGAAGCTAAAGTGCAGGGAAATGACGGTGCCTGGCTGCAGCAGGGAGGGGCCAGCAGTCATTCGGACAAGCAGTGAAAGAGCCCCAACAAGGTGCCCCGAAAGCTGGAATTGTAATCAAGGCGGTGCTAGATCTTCCTAACGGCTAACCAGTGGAAGTGCAGTCATTGGTCGACTCAGGAGCAAGCACGAACTTTTTCAGCCAGGACTTTGCTTTGGAGTACCAGTTGCATCTGCTCCCTCTGGACATTCCCTTGCAGGTTACCACCATTGATGGGAGGGCACTGCTGGGGGAATATCACCCATCAGACCTGGCCCATTAGGATGCATGTGGCCAGGCACTCTGAGACTATTGCTTTCAATGTGACCACTCTGACAGGACCACCCATCATCTTCGGCATGAGTTGGCTCGACCTGCATGATCCTGTGGTGTCTTGGCACCAGAGGTCTCTCACCTTCGGTTCAGCGCACTGTGGAGAACTGTATGGGGAAGGAGCATCCCAGCAGTCCCGGAGCGATGCCCGCTGCAGCGAGGCTGGAAGAGGCAGGCAGAGTCCCTCCGGAATACACGGACTTTACCGAGGTGTTCAGCGAGAGGGAGGCTGACAAGTTGCCCCCCCCACCTGCCCTACGATTGCCAGATCAACTTGGTGCCGGGGGCCAGACTGCCAGCAGGGATGCTGTACTCCATGTCGGACCAGGAGATGCAAGATCTAAGGGACTTTATTGATAAGAACTTGCGGTGAGGCTTCATACAAGAGTCCAAGGCCGTAGGGGGAAGTCCAGTGTTCTTTGTGGACAAGAAACAGTCAAAACAGCGTCGCCTGGTGGTGGACTTTAGAATTGTGAATTCCTTTTTTTTTAACTTTATTGTTTGCTTGTCATATACAAAATGATTAATAAAAAAGATGCACAGAAATTAAGAAAAATGTACAAAATATACACTCGACAAATACCTGTGTACCATATTACATAAACAAGTAACTGTATATCATATTACAAAAAATAATACTGAGACAATAATAATAATAAACAAATGATAAGTTTACTGAACTCTAATACAGTTACTTAATTTGTTGTTACTTCTATCTTATATTGATTTCTGTGTAATTATAATATACAGATAAATCCGTTTTAACAAGAAAGAAAGAAAGAATTGTGAATTCCTTGATGGAACCAATCACGTTTCCCATGCCTCACATTGACGAGGACCTCAGGGAAGCGTACAACCTGATCCGAGTCCGAGAGGGGGACGAATGGGAAATGACCATGTTTACCCTACTGGGAGCATTTGAATATCTCGTTATGCCCTTCAGTTTACAGGCCGGGAGCCCATGCTTCCAGGCTTTTATGCACCACGTACTGGGGCCTCTCCTGTACAAGAACTGTGTCTGTTTCCTGGAGGACATCTTGGTTTTCTCAGAAGACGAGAAGCAGCACGTGAAACATGTCAGAGAGGTGCTGGAGAAGCTGAAACAGCATCAGCTCTATGCCAAGCTCGAGAAATGCCAGTTTCATGCTCGCGAGGTGGAATTTTTGGGGTACCAGTTGTCGAATTGGGGACTGGCCATGGACACTGAGAAGGTGAAAGCGGTGTTGGAATGGAAGAGCCCAAGACAAAGAAGGACGTGCAACGATTTTTGGGATTCAGCAATTACAAGGAATGGAGAGCTTGTGCCTTTTTCTCCAGGAAGCTCAACAAGTCAGAGAAGAACTACACAGTTTGGGACAAGGAGCTCCTCGTCATTTACACCGCCTTCAAGCAATGGCAGCACTTCCTGATAGGGGCGTGCCAGCAGATCCAGGTATGCACCGATCATAAGAACCTGGAATACTGGCGCACAGCGAGAGTACACAACCAGAGGCAGATCAGGTGGGCGGAGTTTTTTGCCGGGTTCAATTTTAAGATCCAGTATGTTCTGGGTGAGCAAAACGTGCGGGCTGACACATTATCCAGGAAGCCAGAGTACATGGAAGAGGAGGGACCTCCGGAGGCCAGGCACGTCTTCTCACAGGAAAAATGGACCTGTGGGGATACCATGGAGGTTGGTGCAGAACTGTCCAGACTCAGCAAGGAGGATGCCTTTGCTCAAGAGAAGTTCAGGGAGATCAAGGAGGGTCGGGGGGTGGAGAACAGTTTTGAGGAAAAAGGGGAGTTGTTCCGAAAGGGGGCATTGTACATGCCGGGGGAGGGGCTGAGAGCCAAGGTCCTCAGACAGCTCCACGACAACCCCACAGCAGGACATTTCGGGCAGCACAAGACCATGCTGCTGGTCACGAGGGACTTTTAGTGGCCTAAGGTCAGGGAGGATGTTAAGGAGTATATCCGGGGGTGTGATGTGTGCCAAAGAACCATAGGAGAGAGAACAGCCCCAGCGGGGTTGTTAGAACCTTTGCCCACCCCGGGGAGGCCGTGGGAGGTGGTGTCCATAGATTTTATGACCGATCTGCCCATGTCCCATGGTAAAACTGCAGTATTGGTGGTAGTAGACCTGTTGACCAAGATGTGCCACTTCGTAGCGTGCTCCCGGGCATTCACAGCAGAAGAGACTGCCAAACTATTCTTGGACTATGTCTTTCGATTGCATGGGATGCCTTCGCTGGTGATCTCTGACCGTGGGAGGCAGTTCACCTCGCATTTTTGGCGCAAACTCATGAATCTGTTGCAGGTGGAGGTGAGCCTTTCCACGGCCGGACACCCACAGACCAATGGTCAGGCAGAGAGCCAATTCCATTTTACAACAGTACTTGCGCTGCTAAGCAGGGGAGGTCATCTGGGTGGGGGACAAGGTGTGGCTGTCATCGCAAGGGCTCCCTCTCCGAGGGAGGTGCAAAAAGCTAGAGCATCAGAAATTGGGGCCATTTGAGGTGCTGCAGCAGGTTAACCCAGTGGTGTCTAAGATTAAGTTGCCCCTCTGGGAATTCCCATCTATGGACAATTGATTTTTCTCTCAAAGTTTCTACCAAAGGTTTGTATTTATCTCTTTTTCTTAACAACCTTGATGGAATAATTTTGTGTATGATGAGATCTGTCCCATGAATTCTGAATTTTTTCTTACTGCTAGTTTGTAAGACTTTATCTCTCATTTCCATGCTTACAAAAGTTACTAGACAGTCTCCGGGCCAATTGTTCGTTTTAGCAAAGCTGGATCTAATTCTGAATTTCCCCCCACATTTTGATTCATCTCTTGCTGTTCAACTTCCAGCCATTTTGCTAATTCTGAGACTATTTTTTGATATATCTGTTCATCCGGGATTTATCTAAATCTCTCTCTCCTGTGTATCTCTATCATAGATATCGCATCTAAGACTGCTTCATGTGTTTCTTTCATTTTTGCAATTTCTTTATCTTATACATCTCTCCCTTCCTTTCTCTATTCTCCTTCTGCATCTTCCTCACCCCCTCCTCTAAACCAATTGTTTTGCCCTTCAGTTCTTGAACCGTCTTTGTCATCTCCAAATTTTTAACCACTAACTCATTCATTTTCCCTGTTAGTTCCATCACCATCTTTGCATTTTCATGTATTTTCATTCCCATTCTGTCCAGTTTTTGATCAGATGTCTTAGCATTTTCATTCATTTCTTTCTTCATTTCTAAAATGTCTCTTTTCAACCCCAGAATTAGCTCCTTCACGCCCATAGTCAAATCCTGATCCGGGGTTGAATTTCTTCTGTTTGGATTCATAACTGAACTTGATGTCACTGAATTAGCATTTTCTTATTAGTATTAGACATCTCCTATCCCATTCCTAAATAACAATGTGTATCAATGTATACTATAGAAAATTTCAATTATTATTGTACATTGGTTTTGACGGTTACCCTTTATCAGTTTGGCTTACTACTTCAATATCTTAAGCTTGTCACTTTAACTATGGCAACAGAAAATTGCATTAACCTTAATAAAAAACAAGAGGGTTAGAGATAAAAGAAGAAAAGAAGAAAAAGAAATAATAATAATAATAATAATAATAATAATAAATTAAAAAGGAAGGAAAAGAAGAAATTAAAATGAAGAAAAAGAAGAAAAAAGAAAATAATAATTAAAAATAAGAGTCAAAAAGCAGGGAGAGAAAAAGAAAAAGAAGAAAAGGGAACTAAATAAAATAGAAAATTAAAAAAGAATGAAAAAAGAGGGGGGGAGAAAAAGGAAACCTTTATCAAATTCTTCTTGTCTGGTTTATACATAATTCAACAAGAGAGAGGGAAACGGAAGAAAAGGAGAAAAATCACAGTCAAAAAAATTCACACTTTTAGTCACCAGGTGTCAGTATACTGTTAACGTCTCAATTTTCCTCTCCTTGACGTCTCCAGTACCACTGAATTATTCTCCCTTCTTCTTATTAAAGCATTGAAATGACCATTTTTCATCTTATTTTCCTCTGCTCTCACAGCTTGGCTCTGGATATCTGTCTCTCTCTGATCAACGTGTCTCCACAAAAAGGTTCATTTATAATACATGGGAGGTAAACTCAGCTTTTTAAAACGTGACTTTTCTCCATTGACTCTGCTTCGTCCTAAGTCTTAGACGCTGGGTTTTTGGAGTGGTGGTGGTGAAGCCTTTAAGCCATATCATTTCTTCTTCTCATTATAGCTTATTTCCTTATACCTGACCTGATATTATCCCAAGGTCTCTTTTTTGTAGAAGGATATACCTTTGTCTTTCTCTCTGTGTTTCTAGTCCACTGTTAACTTTATTGTTTACTCTATGCCAGCATTTTCATCCACCAAAAAATAGTAATAATAGATATCCGACCTTAGCTTCCTTTTGGGTAATATTTTTTAAAATACTTCGGGGTTGACCTCTTTCGCTTTCTCTTGCACCATTTAACACCACAAACAACCTCTGGTTATGTTGTAAAGTGACTTGCTTTTATTCGTCTAAATAAGGTCTTAAAGGTCCTTTTGACGTTCTTCAAAATTTACTAACTGGGTCTGTTAGCTCGTCGTACTTTAGTGGAAATTCACCCGCTGAGTCGTGCCCGGGTACAGGCTTTCTCACCGGAGAGAGGGAGCACTGCTGCCGGCATCTGTGGCCACCTTCCCAAACCTCACAGTCCGCTCTCCGGGGCCCCCTCCAATGCCACAGCAGGTCCTTTGGGTTCCGGAAGCCCACTGAAACCTTGTAGAGGGTTGTGAAGCCTTACAACCCCCCTTTTTCCTCCTTCGTGAGTGTGCATCTTTCGGAGCTCGAGAAACACGTGTCTGGAGGCGAGCTGTGGTAAACTTGAAGTCTTCGCATTTTAAATTATTCTAATCATTACTATGAGTCCTGAAGTAATTTAGCAAGAAAGAACCACAAAAAGGGAATGATATAATACTCAGTGTAATAAATAGGAAAGGAATTTTTAAAATGATAGCAAAAGCCCACAAACCACGATGACAAAGCTAGTTTCCTTTTTATATATATAAGAATTTATTGGATTTTCAAAATAAAAATACACAAAATACAAACACTACACAAACTACACAAAATACACACAAACAAAACAATTCCTCATCCTTATCTTCTTTAAAATCCTAAGCTTGGGACTTCCTCACATCCTCTCTTTTGCGTTCATTTCTAATCTTCTTTAGTAACTTTGTAACATTGTAAAATCTACTTTCTTACATCTAATCTTAATCATACAATTATAATCAATATATCTTAAACCTTAAATCTTGTTCTTATCAACCTATTTCAAATCTTAAATCTTATTTTTATCAAATAAAACTTCAAATTACACATCTCTACGTCTTTTATCCTCTCTTCACTTAACTTTGTTATGCTGTGGCCTATATTTCCTCTGATTCCAATTTCAAATATATAAAAACAACACATTTTAACCAGTGCCTAAATATTTCTTCCATTCTCATAATCCATTTTCCCTCTGGTGTCGGAGTGCCGTGGTCAGCCTTTCATTCCCCAATAGTTCATACTTTACCCCACCCCTCTCCTGTCCATCATCACTCTCCCCTTTACCTTTCCCATCCCCCAACAGTCTCCCCCCCAACATTCCACCAGTCCAGGTTCTCCTTCTGCTATTATTTCCTTTCTGTTCAGTTTTACTCCTTTTCCTTCTGTTCTTTCCTTCAGATGTAGCTTCCTCTTCTCCAGAATGTAGCAATCTTCTTGACAAGTAGTTGTAATAAGTTTATCACAAAGTATCTTTCCTCCACTCTCAACTTCTTGTTGCACTTTCCATGATCGTTGTTCTCGAACCTCTGGGCTGCCACCCCAGAAGTTCATTGTACTGTCCACACTGAGGGCTCCCCGCCTCTCATGCCAGGGAAGCCTTTCTTGTTTACCAGCTTGTGCACATTCCTCTTCAAAAATTTCCACTGGATCAGCATTGTTTCCATCCTTTCTATCGAGTGGATATATAGAACAGTTTTTCAAAGTAGCTTCAATCTGGGTAAACTTTTCTATAACATTCTGCTGAAGTAATTGTAATTCAAGCAATAGTCTTTCCTGGATTGATGTCATTGTTGAGTCTAAGGAGACCGTGGGATTTGAGTGGGCAGGATGTGATAGGGTCTCAGTAATTTTCCAGCTGCTCCAGCCGGTCCACAGCCGCCATTAGCCAGAGGGTTAACGGTGTCTCTCTTTTACTTTGTAATCCACAAAAAGGAATCAATCAAGGTCCCAATCTTACCCCCAAACAGGGTTTTCTAACGTATACAAAATCAGTGTAAAACTTTAAAGCAAGTCTTAAGCGGCTCCAGCTTCATTGACGTTACTTTGATATTGCCGCTGTCAGAGAGAGACGGACTTCCTCATTTTAAATCTCTCTCCGTAAGCCAAATTTCTGCCTTTTAGGTTCAAATTAAGCTCCGTACTTACAGAGTCCTTGTTTTAGGTCCAAATAGAGGAAAAGCGGAGCGCTCAAAATCCGGCTGTACCCGCTGCTTTGTGCCTTCGGTTAGAGATGGCTTCTTCAGCGCCGTCCCGGAGCCCCGCTCGCTCAAGCCTCCCTTTTATAAGGGTTGCTTGAGAGCAGGGTCGGGACTTCTGGCACCCGCTAGAAACCCAGGACTGCGGGACGCTCTTCCCGCGGTTTAACAGAGCCCGCAGCGCGGTTGCGGTAGCTCCAATCCCCGAAGACACTGGAGCTGTCTCGGAGCTGAGACAGCTCCCGACTGCTGGGAATGGCGCTCACACCGGAAGTCTCGACAAAGCTAGTTTCCACCTACGGGTGGTTCCATCCTCAAATCCCTCTAGCCCTGCGACATAAAGAGTTCCCGGGATGCTGAAGTTTCATGGCAACTTTGAAGCTACAAAGCATTTTAAATTTGAAGAGTCATTCATATTTGCCAGAGTGCAGTGGTTACTCAGTGAGCCCTCGGGGGAAAGGGGAAAGGGAAGCGTGGGTTGGCTTTACTCTGGGGGCTGTTGATGGTGATCAGAGGTGGGATCTCGATCTCTCACACACAGACAGCCTTCGACTGTTTACTTGGTTTTCTAGGGACAAATGCAGTCAGGGTTCTTTAAGTTTTCTACCCTAATTCCACTGGTTTGGGAAGCACGTTCTGTTTCAATGCTGCCCATAAGCAGGTGGCAGCTTGTTATGGCTTTCTCTGCTAAAGGAGGCCTTTCTTATAAGCCTTCGCTGAGTGATAAGCTTTCTCTTTCTCCCTCCTTGGCAGCCAGTCAAGGAAGTGGCTTAGAGCAGGCTTCCTCTTTTGGCCTACAATTCCCATGATCCCTAGCTAGCAGAACCAGTGGTCAGGGATGATGGGAATTGTAGTCTCTGGAGGGCCGAGTTTGAGGAAGCCTGGCTTAGAACTACAGCAGTAGGCAGGAATTGTCATTTTAGGGGGAGAAACTTAATTTTTGCACATTTCTTCAGTGAGGGATCTTAAAAATATGTTTTTGGGTGTGAGTTCACACTTGCAATTATTTTTGTGATTGGAAAACATTTAGCTTAGTAAGTCTACCTTTGATTAAGAAGCATATAAACAGCTTTCAGAAAATGAAAGAATTTTACTTTTACATTCTGATAAGTGCTTAATGATAATAATGATGATGATGATGATGAATAAAACTTCAAGCACTTGGCAATCATTTTTTTGTTTTCTATGCAATTTTACACATATTTTACTTATCAAGCAAAACTAAATTACATTGGTACCCCGGGTTACGTACGTGATCTGTGCGTATCACGAACGCACGAAAAACCCCAAAAAAACCCCAAAGAAGCGCGATTTGAGTGCTTCTGCGCATGCGCGAAGTGTGCAGAACGCTTCTGTGCATCCGGGGGTCGTACGTGCTCCGGAAACACTTCCGAGTTGCAGGCATTCACAACTCGAACCGAACGTCCACAACACGGGGTGTGTGTAACCCGGGGTACCACTGTATATCAATTTTACCAAAGTATCTTTAGAATTCCTGAGCCACATTGCAACTTTTTAGCACCCCTCATTCTAGGAATTTGAAACTTCAACACTCCCAATCACAGCAGCTTCCTCCATCTCGAACCCAAAGAGGTGCCTTGAGCTCTGCAGTTTGCTTCATTGCGGCAGCTCTGGGGTTCGCTGCATTTAGTGGCTCTTTGGGCCAGGATTAATAAAAATAAAGTGGAACAGAGAAGGTATCCTCAGACCATCAATCCAGTGCTGGCTCAGTACTGACTGGGTTCCCAGGCTCTTGGGCAGAAGCCCTTTCCAGTGGAGATTGAACCTGGGGCCTTCTGCATGCATTAGCAAGTGCTCTGCCGCTGGGGTATGGCGTTCTCATAGCCTTGACAGCTGTTCAGGCCTGGCTTTAACCAGTAAGGTTTCTGGTTGCATTTCTCCTTCTGCGCCACGCTTTCCCAGCCTGGTGCCTCCACTTGTTTCCAGCTGCATCTCCCATCATCCCTGACCATTGTCCATGCTGCTTGGGGCTGATGGGAGATGTAGTCCTACAGTGTCTGGCAGGCACCAGGGCAGGGAAGGCTGTGACATTTGCCGTTTTCCCCCAGTGCTACACAGTTTTCTTTTCTGCCTTTGTAGCTGATGCTGTCTGAATGGCTGATTGACGTGCCCCCGGATTTGGTACAGGAGTGGCTGCTGGTGGTGTGCCCTGTGGGGAAGAGGGCTCTTATTGTGGCATCTCAGGTAAGAGACTGTGGCTTCTACCACCAGCCAAACCAAGGAAGAGTTTTTATCTTGCTGCTTTGTAAATTGGCTTCCTGCTGCATTCTAATAGCTTGGCAAGCTGGGGTTGAGGAACCTTTGAAATCAGGCAACTCTTGCGTCCATGTCCAAAGGCTTATTGCATGTGAAACTCCTCCAAGACTACGAAATAGATCTGTTCCATCTCACCCCATTTGAACAAGCTGCACTTTAACTGGGCTTTTGTTGTTGTTCAGTTGTTCAGTCGTGTCCGACTCTTCGTGACCCCATGGACCAGAGCACGCCAGGCATGCCTATCCTTCACTGCCTCTCGCAGTTTGGCCAAACTCATGTTAGTAGCTTCGAGAACACTGTCCAACCATCTCATCCTCTGTCGTCCCCTTCTCCTTGTGCCCTCCATCTTTCCCAACATCACTCCATTTTTAAAAGTATTTTGATGATTTCTAAGAACTTGTTTTCCCTGCTACTTCTTATCTAGTGGGTCACAGCCTGATCCAAGGTGGGTCGCAATAGTACTACCACCATGCAAAGATATGGTAAAAAGATTAAGAAATGGGTCCCCAAATGCATATTTGGATTGAAAGTAGGTCCTGAGTGTGAAAAGGTTGAAGCTAGCTGGTCTAAAGGCACATGAGGCTAAAGCTAAGCAGTTCAGCGTCTGAATAGGCGGTTATCTGAAAACCTGAAGGAGTGTCTCCACCTGCATCGTCCAACATGGACACTGAGGTCTCCAAGGGCCTTCTGGCGGTTCCCTAACCGCACGAGAAGTGAAGCTACAGGGAATCAGGCAGAGGGCCTTCTCGGTAGTCATGCCTGCCCTGTGGAACGCCCTCCCATCGGATGTCAAGGAGATAAACAACTATCTGGCTTTTAGAAGACATCTGAAGGCAGCCCTGTATAGGGAAGCCTTTTAATGTGTAATGTTTTGTTATGTTTTTATATGTGTTAGAAGCAACCCAGAGTGCCTGCAGCAACCCAGTCAGATGGGCAGGGTACAATTATTATTATTATTATTATTATTACTACTACTACTACTACCACATGCAATACTGCCTTGAGCTTCACAATGGAAGAAAACAAAATCGAAAATTCTTTCTAGTAGCACCTTAGAGACCAACTGAGTTAGTTGCTGGTATGAGCTTTCGTGTGCATGCACACTTCTTCAGATAATGGAAGAAAAGGAAAGATATAAACATAATAAAATATACGTGGGGTTTGCCTTCAGGAAGTCCTTTTACAGTGGGGGGGGGGGGGAATCATTCTTGTTTGTTCTTGATCCTCTCCTTCTCCTCCCTCTCTTCTCTCCTTCCAGGGCTCCACTGCAGCTTACACCAAAAGCGGTTTCTGTGTCAACCGATTCCCTTCTCTTTTGCCAGGCGGGAATCGCCATACTTCGGCAACAGGGAAAGGTAACTTCTTGATTCCCCTCCCTTTGTGCAATCTCCCAATGGGCAAAGATCTGCTTGAAAGAGACACTCAAAACCAGCTTCCGTGTGCTGTTACCTCTTTTCTTTTTGCCATTGCTTGAATGATAGGTCATTAGCTATAACAGGTATTGTTTGGAACAAGAACATCATTCTGGGCAATATATTAATCTTTATCGCAGAAATTCTCCCCAGCAAGGACAGTTTTAATTTTTTCCATCTTAACATATATTTTTAAATTTCCATCCACATCTTAAAATAATTATTTTGAAACAACATCCAATTCAAATTTCTCATGGGTAATACCTAAGTACTTTACTTTTTTGTCAATTTGAAATTCAGTTTTCTCTGTCAAAGTCTTGTTCTTTTGTAGTCATATTCTTTTTTAAATTTTTCATTTTCTAATGATTAACCTTAAAACTTGCCAGCATGCCAAATTCCTTTAATTTATTCATAAGAGTCTCCACTCCCTGTAATGGGTTTTCCAGAACTATCATCAGATCATCAGCAAAACTCCTAACGTAGTTTCCCTTTTTAATCTTTATCCCCTTAATTCTCTCATCTTGTCTAATATCTCTAAGCAAGACTTCCAAAACCAAAATGAAAAGCAATGGTCACAGTTGGCACCCTTGCCTTGTTCCCTTCTGTATCTCACAAGGTTTTGTTAATTCTCCTTTAACAATTATGTGAGCTGTCTATGAATAATAAATCAATTTCACCCATTTAATGATATCTCCAAAGTTCATTTTTTGCAAAGCTCTAAACAGAAATTCCCAGTTCACGTCAAAAGCTTTTTCTGTATCAAAAAAAATCAGTACAGCTTGCTTCTTGTTCTGACAGTTCAAATACTCCAAAATATCTAACACATTTCTGTCATTGTCTCTTAACTGTCTTTTAGGTAAAAATCTACTTTTTATACATCGTGACCAGTCTTGGAAAAAATTAAAAATCACTCCAAATAATTTATAGTGAGATTGGCTGATAATTTTTTACTGAGGTCAAATCTTACCCCTCTTTAGGTATAAGTGGAATGTTGGCCTCTTTCTAGCTATCTGGTATCTTAGAATATTATTCATTGTCCTCATTGTTAGGGTTGTAGAAGTTCTTCAAAAAATTGATAGTTAGCAGCTGGCCCCTGTACCTTTTCTTTCTTGGATTTTTTAATAGCATCACATAACACCTGAATATTTAAAGGGCCATTGATTGATTGATTTTTGGAAAGTCTGAGATTTTTGCTGGATGTTGTTTTTGCAAGTAATCATCTATCCCGCCCTGCTCCCCAAGATTGTTTGACCTTTATACAGCTTAGAGTAAATTTGATGAAATAGTTTTTTCATATTTGTATTGTTCATTGTTATAACATTGTTTTCTTGCAACTTCAGGATCACTTTCCTTACCTTGGCTGAATTAATTAAAGCAAATAGTTTTAACTGGATTTTGAATGTGCAATTATTCATTTTGAATTTTATTGTGTTATTCTCTTCCTTAGTGGATTGTGCAAACCACTATTCTGAATAATGCCTTTTATAGGGTAGGGGGCACTGGGGATAAGTGTATAGAACCAAGGGACAGTGGCCCAAAGAAGTTTGGGAACCAATGGCCTAGATTAATCTCTTGCCTCTTGTTGTGTGCAGAATATACAATCCTGGACTGCATCTACAGCGAGGCCCAGCAGATGTACTACATCCTCGATGTGATGTGTTGGCGGGGACACCCTGTGTACGACTGCCAGGTAACTCTTTTTGCCTCTGGTCCTGCCACTGGCTTGCATCCCTGGCAGCTGTTTCCTCCTCTGTGTTCCCTTTCTGAGACACTTCCTGGATTCTGCTAAAACTCACCTGTAATGGTGTTTTTGGAGATGTTGCCCCATAATTAAATTTTAATTTTTTTATTTAATGGGGGCATATAGGAGGTCAAACAATTCTGGGAGCAAAGTTGTCCCAAGCCATTATAGGACTTAAGTACTAATAGTGACACCTTGAACATGGCCCAGTAACAAATTGGCAGCCAGTGCAGATCTCTGAGCAGAGGTGTTAATACACTGGCAGGGCCTCGCTCCTGTCAGCAACCATGCTGCAGCATTCTGCACTAGCTGCAGCTTCCGATGTTCAGCTGACTGCTGTTTTTGGCATGGTGACCAAGACTAGCCCAAAATAGTGGATCCCTGTGTGCCTTGGCCACCTCTCCACATACTTTCTTTTAATCTATAACCAACAAAAGAGTTTAGCAAGATAAGGGGTTCTGTTGAAGTCATGATGGTTGGCTTCACAATCCAGAGTATAAGCAGTTGCTTCCTTTTGGGGTTGTTCCATGTGGAGCACATAGAAATCCAGATGGATTTCCCATATTCAGGGCAGAGCTCTTGAGGCTGCTGCTTATCAGTTAGTCCCCTAACGTGACCCTCATGGCCAGCATGGTGTGGTTAAGAGCAGTGGACTCGTAATCTGGTGAACCGGGTTTGCTTCCCCGCTCCTCCACATGCAGCTGCTGGGTGACCTTGGACTAGTCACACTTCTCTGAAGTCTCTCAGCTTCACTCACCTCACAGAGTGTTTGTTGTGGGGAAGGAAGGGAAAGGAGATTGTTAGCTGCTTTGAGACTCCTTAAGGGGAGTGAAAGGGTGTCAAGTCCAAACTCTTATTCTTCTTCTTCTTCTTCTTCTTCTTCTCCACCTCCTCCTCCTCCTCCTCTTTTTTCCCCCAGACAGACTTCAGGTTCTATTGGCTGCATTCAAAAATGCAGGAAGAGGATGGCCTGGGAAAGAAAAGCCGTCTTAATCCAGTAAGTCCTTTTTGCCCAGAAGTGTGGATGTTCTAGACAAGTGAGGCCTGCAAGGAAATAATCTGCTGTGAAGTCTTCCTGTTCAGGGCCCTCTTACAGGATACTCCATTCCATTTCCCCCTCCCCATCCCTGGTGTTCTGTCCTTTCCCCCTCCCCTGCCACCAGCCAGCATGCTCAGCCTTCAAACTGCTTTTTTTTTTTTTGCTGTGGGGGGTGTCCTTCCCTAAATATTTTTTCCTTATTATTTTTTGTGTGGGTGCTTTGTGGTTCACCCACAAACTCGCTGATTCTTCTCCTTGTGCTTGGATGCTGCTGGTTTTGGATGCGCAAGGGCTGGTTGACACACACAGAATAGAGTTTCCTGTGGCTATTTATCGGGGGGGGGCTTTCTCAGCTCAAGGGCTGCATTCCCTTCTGGGCAGCTTTCTGAGGGCCACATGCTGCTGGTGGGCAGGGCCAGAGGCAACAGTGTGCAGAACAAAGCTATAGACTTCACTTCTGCACCGTGTGCTGGTTTCTGCACAGACTCAGCCACCCTTCTTTGTCATCCATCCAGACAAGCAAGAGGCAGGATCAGAGTTCAAAGGCACATTGCAACCAGGAAAAAACACTGGGTACAAAGCAGAAACAGTGAGGGGAATGACATGGGGAGACTTCCAGGGGCCAGGCAGAGAGGCCTGTAGGTCTAAATATTTATTATTAGTAGTAATAGTATTTCCAGTTGCTAAGCAGCTGCCAGCCAGCAATGCAGCAGCCTAGTTGCGAGGTACACAATTTTGTTCTCTTCTCATTGCTAAGAATAAATTAAACATCTATGAAGCAGCTCCTCTGGCTACAGGTCTGGGAAGAATTTGGCCCCCTGCCTGAGGTTCCCCATCCCAGTGTATATGATCAATTCAGTAAATAATTACTTATCCTCTACCTGCCTTTCTTGGACACAGTAACATCTCCCAATGGTGAAATAACACCTTCCGGGCATAAGGCAAACCTTCTGGAAGATTAAATTGCATGTGCCTCCTTCCTTACTATTTGGGGTATTAGCTGACTTCATCCCTGCTTTTAATCTCCCTGTTACAAAGGCAGATGTAAACAGAAACCTACCTTTTGCCGGAGGGGGGGCTGCTTCTCCTGGTGCCTATACTGTGGGCAGCAGAAGCTGGCAGGGGCAGAATCTGTCTGCCTTCTGTACAGGAAAACTTTAGCAAATAGCACATCTCTTCAGGTTTCAGTTTGTAGAAGGCTTTGATGAGGAAAAGGAACACTGCTTGATTTGACCCACAGCGTGCTAAATGTTTAAAGGACTAACTGCTGCAACAAAATGCTGCAGCATAGGGTGCTCCTCTTCAGGATTCCTGCCAGCTATGCTCTCACTTGGACACTCGAACCTCCTTACACACACACACACAAAGATACAGTTTCCCCCTTGTAACTACACAGGGCTTCTGGTCTGGAAAGATTTCAGAAATGGCTCTTGGGATTTTCCTCTCCACTGCCAGCTGACTGCTTCTCTGGGAAACGTTGGAGAGCTGAACACCGTTTAAAGGCTTGTTGAAGAAAGAAATGTGGGTCCCCAACTCCATGTGTATGTTCTGTGTCTAACACCCATCTTCACCATCTATTTATTTTACAAAATTTGTCTGGCTTCCCATCTATCCATCCCTAAAAGTGGAACATTGGAACTTTGGCCATATATACCTCTGGGTATATATGGCGGTGTATAAATTGAATTAACAACAATATTGCTGGCTGGGCTGGTGGGAGTGGGAGTCCAAGCCCATTTGGATGGGGAACCTGTGGCCCTCCAGCCACATAGCCGATGGCTCAGCCACAAGTTATCAGAAGGCTCTCCAGTGGGAGAGCTGGGTCCCTCTGGCATGCCCCCTGGTTCTTCAACACAGGCTGCTCCTCTAAGATGTTTTGCTATGGGAGCTCCACCAAAGAGGATTCCTCCAGTGAGGGGAGCACAGCTCTTTCCTTGTGGGCACCCACCTGCAGAGCACGAAGGCAGCAGCCTTCTCAGCAACTGGTATTCAGAGATACACTGTCTCTGAATCTGGAGGTTCCATTCAGCCATTGAGAGATGAATGGAAGAGTCTCAGGTGTGAGCATTTGTAGTTCTGATCTTTCTTTTTCTTTTTTCCTTCTCTTTCAGTTTAAATTTGTGGGACTGCAGAGTTATTCCTGCACACCGGAAAGCCTGTGCAAGGTTCTGTCCACAGATTTCCCCTTTGAGGTAAGGAGTCATCTGTTGGCACCAGAGCTCTCTCTCTCTCTCTCAACCCCAAGACTAGCATTCCTGCAGCAGAAGACCCCCCAAAGAACCCGGAGAGTAGGAGCCTCAGGGGCAACAGGTTCCAGCTAAGCAATACTGCTTACTGCCCCCCTTCCCCAAATCATTAAAGTTTTCAGGACAAATAAAACAAAGTATTTCTTCATGCAGCACATAGTTAAGCAATGGAACTTGCTCCCACAGAAGGCAGTGATGGCCACCAATTTGGATGGCTTTAAGGAGGATAAAGCTCTCAACAGAAACCACAGGAGGGAAGAATGTGGCTCTTGTGCTTAGATCCTCCGTAAGGGTTTCCCACAGGAATCTGGTGGGTCCCTGTGAGGCCAGGGGGCTGGACCAGGGGGGCCATGGGCCTCATCCAGCTGGGCTCTTAGGTTCTTAAGTGGGCACAAGCTGTTTTTATTGTTTGTAATTAATAGAAGCCTCAGACTTTTGGACTACTGCAATGTGCTCTATGTGGGGCTACCTTTGAAGGTGACCCGGAAACTGCAATTAATCCAGAACACGGCAGCTAGACTGGTGACTGGGAGTGGCCGCCGGGATCACATAACACCAGTCCTGAGAGATCTACATTGGCTCCCAGTATGTTTCCGAGCACAATTCAAAGTGTTGGTGCTGACCTTTAAAGCCCTAAACGGCCTTGGTCCTGTATACCTGCAGGAGCGTCTCCACCCCCATCATTCAGCCCACTGACACTATTCTTTTGAGGGAGCAGAGAGCGTGTGTGCCACAAATATTTGGATTAGCAGGAAGGAAGAGAAATAGGCCAGTACCATGATGGCAGCTGTCGGTCACTCTCGAATGTGGCTGGGGCTGGCACAGGCATCAGCCACAGCTCAGGAGGTGGTTTTTATGCTGTTGCCCTCTAGAAGCACTCATTCTCTCCACTGGACCAAATGTTAAGAAGCATTAGAAAGGACTTTTTGATGGTAACAGCTGTTTGGCAGTGGAACAGTCTACTTCAGAAGGTGGTGAACTCTTCTTTACTGGAGGTTTTTAAACAGAGGTTGGGTGCCCTTCTGTTGGGGATTACTTAGCTGCTGTCATGAGAGCTTTTGAGGGGCTTAAGAGTGGTGGGTAAAACAGTTTTCTAAGCAAATTAGTAAAGAAGACCATCAGTTGCTGCTGTCATGATGGCTCCGTGCCACATCCAGGTTTAGAGAACAGAAGCACTGAGAGGAGCCTGCTGGATCCGGCCCACATGAGAGGAGCCTGCTGGATCCGGCCCACGGGGGCCCCTCCAGTCCAGCATCCTGTTCCCACAGTGGCCAGCCAGGTGTCTGTGGGGAACCTGCAAGTGGGATTCAAGCACTTGAGCCCCCTCCCCTCTCTACCAAATGGCATTCACCACCCTGAGACCTCTGGGTATAGGGTGGTATGTAAATAATATAAAATAAATAAAATAAAATAAAATAAAATTTCAGACGCATTGTTGCCTCCGACCGTGTAGGCAGAACATAGCCATGGTGGCTACGAGCCATCGCCAGCTCTCTCCATGAATTTATCTATTCCTCTTTTAACCAAGCAAGTTGGTGGTCATCACTGCTAAAAGAAAGGACTTCTTCATGCAGAACATGGTTAAGCTATGGTACTCAAGGCAAGTTGGGTGGCTTTCAGAGAGGATTTGGCAAATTAATGGAAGTGAAGACTATCCATGCCTCCTGGCCATAATGCCTCTGCTCTGCCTCCCCTGTCAGGCAGGAATGCTTCTGAATGCCAGTTGTTGGAAAGGGGGGGGGGCTCTTACACTCAGGTTCTGATTTCCCACAGGCATCTGATTAGCCACTGGAGACAGGATGCTGGAAACAGGTGAGCCATAGGCCTGATTCAGCAGGTGCATAGTTTGTTGTATGAATGCTGGTAATCTCTAGCTCCAGTGATAGGAACTGCCTGGTGTCTTCTGCATCTGAACAAACTCAATACCATTTGCATGAGAACAAATTAGATCCCTGACTTCTTTGTTAACGAACGTCTCTTTTGGGACTGTGTAATTAGTAAGAAATGGTGTGGGGTCATAGCTGGGAAATTCCAGGCTATAACATGTCATTCAGCCTGCTGCTTGTATTGTTTGGCAGTGAGAAAGAAAGAAAGTACTCATGGATGATGGACAGGTGATGATCTATTACTAACGGTAGCCAGGTGGGTGGTTGGCCATAAGTGGAAACAGAGAGACCCGCCGTCACTGAGAAATAGGATGAGTGGGATCTGGGATGTGCAGTAATGTTGAAGCTTGCAGATATTTTAAACACAGACAGTAAAACAAGCATTGTAGACTACAAGCCCTATCATCCCCTGAGCATTGGTCATGCTGGTCAGAGCTGCTAGGAGTTATAATCTCACAGCAATCTGTAGTCAAAACAAAATAAAATAAAAAATTCCTTCCAGTAGCACCTTAGAGACCAACTAAGTTTATTCTTGGTATGAGCTTTCGTGTGCATGTACACTTCTTCAGATACACTGAAACGGAAGTCACCAGACCCTTAAATATAGTGAGGGAGTGGGGAGAGGTATTACTCAGAAGGGTGGTGGGAATGGGTGATCAGCTGATAGGTGTGAAAAACCTGTTGACGACTGTTAGACTGTTAACGACTGCAATTGGTTCCATTTCAGTGTATCTGAAGAAGTGTGCATGCACACGAAAGCTCATACCAAGAATAAACTTAGTTGGTCTCTAAGGTGCTACTGGAAGGAATTTTTTATTTTATTTTGTTTTGACTATGGCAGACCAACACAGCTACCTACCTGTAACAGCAATCTGTAGGTTGGGGGAAAGCTGTGACTTTTTCAGACTACTGCAGGTAACAAGTCAATGCATCAGTTTTGTAGGGAAATGCTGCATGTCCATGATGCACCAAAAAATACCGGTAGGTACAGGATAATACTCAGCCCTGTAGTTTATATAATTAGGATAATACAGATAATTAGGATATTTATCCTACTTTCCCCCATTCTCTATCATTTTGGAAACTTATAATTTCCAAGGATGCTTATTGTTCAGTGTATTATTGTGTAACTATCTGTTTGAGTTTTCTCTCTGCAAAAAGAACAATGTTGGCATAAACCTGAGAAACAGACTTTAAACAGACTTTACTTTAAACACAGAGAAATAGGACTGTTTCCAGAGTAAATTGGGTCCCTGTGCATGGAGGCAAAATGGAGCCTCCCTATCCAGAGGCATTGTACCACTGAAATACCTGTGGCTGAGTGAGCAACAGCAAGAAAGGATTTTCCCCCTCATGTCCAGTTTGGAGGCTTCCTGAAGGTGGATGAGATGGGCCTCTTGCCTCATATCTGGCAGAACTTTTCTTGTGTCCTCTTGCAGCGTTCACTGCCCTGTGTCGGTTGCTCTGAGCCATCCAAAATTCTGTTGTTCTTTCTAACCCTTTATGCCTGGAACCTTTTCCCAGAACACCTCAGTGGTACTAGATGCCCACCCTCTTTTGCTCCCATTAATACAATAGTATTCCCCATTTTGCAGAGGGAGGGGCTGAGGCACAGAATGTGGCCCAGGGTCCAAAGCAGCCTTTCTCAACCTTGGGTCCTCAGATGTTGTTGGACTACAACTCCCATCATTCCTAGCCAGGATGACCAGTGGTCAGGGATGGTGGGAGTTGTAGTTCAAGAACATCTGGGGACCCAAGGCTGAGAAAGGCTGGTCCAAAGGGAGATGTTTCTCAGACAAGCAAAGTCCTTGCCAGCAAGGCAGGGGCTGAGGCTGGGGCTTTATAATGCTTAGCGGAACCTGATTGGCCCCTGGAAATCAGCTGAGAGTGTCAGCTGACTGAGCCCCATATTG
This sequence comes from Lacerta agilis, assembly GCF_009819535.1. Lineage (NCBI taxonomy): Eukaryota > Metazoa > Chordata > Lepidosauria > Squamata > Lacertidae > Lacerta > Lacerta agilis. The sequence continues at coordinate 324,977 of NC_046324.1, forward strand.
TACTGCAACCTAGGTGGCGCTGTTGAGCAACACTGCTCTGTCTGTAAGAAAGGCATAGGGGACCCTGCAAATCGTGTTGGACTCCAACTCCCATGAGCCTCAGCCAGCATGGCCAACCGCCAGGGAGGATGGGAGTTACAGTCCAACAACCACTGAAGGGGCCATGGATACCCCCCCCCACTGCCACATCCCTGCTGCATGGCTTGTGGTGATGGAAATGTGGCTCTGGGTAGCCCCTTTTTAAAACAAAAACACTCCCACCCCCAATTCCTTGGTTTGAGACCAGCATCATGTCTGGCTCTAAGCATGCCTCACGCATGGCCATTTTGCTGCCACAGTTCTCGGCACAGCTGCTTCTGTCTCATCTAGAGAGTCTGGAACCTCTGGCTGTCCAGAGAGCAAAGTGCTGATGCTGCTCCTTGCCGGTGAGACCCCAGGCTTTTATGCAAACAGTAACTTCATCCATCCTTCCTGATTCAGCTGGCGTCAGTGCCGTGAGTCAGTGGGAAGGAGGCAGACGATGCATTAAATAGCTTCACAGGATGGAATAATCTGGGCTACTGAAAAGTGGAGAGGCTATTAACAAAGGCAGCGCCTTTGAGCCTCCGGATTCTGCTGCTCTCCAGGGACTTTCCTTAAGTGCCGTGATCTGGGGGGGGGGGCACTGAGGTGGGACAGTGTGGTTTGATCCTCTTCCTTTTGGAGTGACCAAGTGGGAAATCCTTCAGTCTTCTTTTTTTTTTTTTTAAGCTAGGAGAGGACAGGCATTCCCCACTTTGGAGAGTTTTTCTTTTTTCTTTTTGTGTGTGTCCCAAACAGTATAAATAGTATGAAATTGATTTATGCACTTGGAAGGGTTGAAAGTGTCCATCCTGGTAATTCGCATCAGCCAAGCCAGCTGGCTCCAGCTGTTGGGAGGTCCAGTGTGAAACATTGGTTGGAGAAGGCTGGTTGGGCAAGGTCCAAAAGCTCATGGTACAGCCAGCCCCCACCCTGAAAGCAAGCAGATTTTGGCCTGGCCAGTGCCTGAACTGGAGAAGGGCTGGCAATATGAACAACCTCATGTATATACCATCTTCTTTTCCATATGGAGGGAGGGATGCGGGATAACCATGCAGTCATTAAACAAGTGTCCCCTTTAGTTTTGGACTGCAGCCAGCATGGGCTGGGGGGAATCGGAGTCTAAGAGCTGTAGGGTGCCAGGTTGGGGAAGGCTGGCTTAAGACATAGCTGTATCGTTTTGACCTAAGGGATGCAGGTACTGAATTCTTGTAAGTATTTTAGTTTTTAATGTAGCAAACAGAAACAGTGTGTATTTTGGGAGGGGGTCACAATACTTCCTTTGCCCCTCTAGTTGAATTGTGTACATACAAAGGCAGTATTTTTCCAAATTCTCCAAAAACAGATGGGAAATAAGATGCCAAAACAATTAAACTTGTTTGGATCACATGTTCTGAGCTTTTTTAAAATACATGACTAAATGAAGGTTGCTTTGTGCAAGAAAAACTCTCAGCATCCAATTTAAAAGGTGCAAAGGGACAATGGAACCTGACAATCCCATGGGAACTGAGTGCCAGGGATACAGAAGGAGTCATGTGCTGAACCCTGGTTGATGGGTGTTGTGATGAATGTGTGGGTGTCTTCTTCTTCTTTGGCGATCACTCGTAGCAGAGTAAGATTGTCTTCCATAAACATGGTTTTAACAATGAGTCCGTAAATGACTGTGGAGGCCAATCTGGACCCACACATTCTTCCACAGTGGGGACATTGGTTCCCGGGCTGGAGTTGATCATGGTGAAGGTTTGCCAAATGTGCCTTCCTCTTAGCACATTTCTCCCTTGCATCCTGAGTTCGAGTGTCTTCAAAGTCCATGACACCTTTGGTAAAGGCTGTTCTCCAACTGGAGCACTTGCAGGCCAGTGTTTCCCAGTTGTCGGTGTTTATACTACATTTTTTAAGATTTGTCTTGAGACAGTCTTTAAACCTCTTTTGTTGACCACCAGCATTACGCTTTCCATTTTTAAGTTTGGAATAGAGTAGTTGCTTTGGAAGACGATAATCAGGCATCTGCACAACATGACCAGTCCAACGAAGTTGATGTTGAAGAATCATTGCTTCAACTCACTTATCAAACCTTTATTAGGCATTTACATGTAAAATCGCGAGAGAAAGAATCACATACAGGAACTTTAAAATATATATACACAAAGAAACAACAATTAAACTTATAGGCTGATTGTATTGTGTATTATATGTAAAATCTAGAATTTCCTTCTGTTAAAGTACTCCTTGAAGCACTGCTGCCAATAACTCAGCTACCCCCGCAGTCACCCCTTGGTCAATGTCAGAGAGACAGAATCCAACACTTCCACCATGCTGCGGTTTCAAACCGTCCAAAAGGGGGGACAACACGCGTTCACGCAGCGTACTGTGTAGTGGACAATAAAAGAGAATATGCTCTACAGTGTCTGGGACATTCAGGGAACATCTGCAGTATCTCTTGTTTCTGGGAATATTCTGATATCTACCCCTGACAAATGCCGAGGGAAAGATATTCAGTCGGGCCAACATAAATGCCCTACGTTGGGCTGGTATTATTAATTTAGTAACATAGTTGACCCTGCTATCGAGGATATTTAAATCATAGAATATAGGAGAGCAAATTTTGTTTACTGCTGCCACAATATTTTGTCTCTCAACATCCTTTAGTCTAATTTGGACATTGTGAAAGATATGTTGCTCGCTTGAATTGTACAAGGGCTCCAGCTCGATGCCTATTGATCTGATTTTATTTTCTAGGAGTTGGTACCATCTAGATTTATAGGAGTCCTTAAGGAGGTCTGAGAGCAAGCTTGATGGTGGACAGCGGAAATGGCAGCGCAGCCAGTATTTTATAGTGGTGGTCCAGGCCCAGTATTCCATTGTGTGTATGCCTAATTCTGCACATATTATTTCATATTTAATAACATTTGGGAGTCCAAGGATACGTCTCAAGAAACTAGAGTGAATCTTTTCTAAGTTGCTTCAACACTGGTGATCTTTGCTTCATTCAGTACACTGATTAGTTCGCCTATCTTCCCAAGTGATGTGTAAGATTTTTCGGAGACACCATTGATGGAATCTTTCGAGAAGTTGGAGATGGCGTTTATAAGTTGGTAGTACAATAGCTTTGTAAACAAGCATTTTGGTTTCCCTACGAATGTCCCGGTCCTCAAACACTCTGCACTTCAATTGGGAGAAAGCCGCACTCGCAGAGCTCAGGCGATGCTGGATTTCGGCATCAGTGTTGACCCTTGTGGAAAGATAACTGCCTAGGTAGGAGAAGTGGTCAACATTTTCCAATGTTACACCATTAGGTTGGATTTGTGGCGCTGCAGAGGGGTTATTTTTTACTTGGTACAGCACTTTGGTTTTTTGGATGTTGAGCAACAGGCCAAGCTTTTCGTAAGCTTCTGCGAAGATATTTAGGATGGTTTGGAGGTCATACACTACATTGTCATCGGCATACTGAAGCTCTGTGACGGAAGCTACGGTAACCTTACTCTTTGCTTTCAGCCTGCTCAGATTGAAGAGCTTTCCATCAGTTCAATATATGATTTCTACCCCAGTGGGGAGTTTCCCTTTGCCTTTGCCATGACCCTACACTTTGTTGAAGTGTAGGATCATGGCAATGAAAATAATGAATAGAGTTGGGGCAATAACACAACCCTGTTTAACACCTGATCCCACTGTGAATGATTCACTTTGAGAGCCATTGTTATCTGTGATTGTTGCTGTCATATTATCATGGAGGAGTCGAATGATGTTTACAAATTTATCTGGGCAGCCAATTTTCAGAAGGACAGTCCACAGGGCATTACAATTTACAGTGTCGAAAGCCTTAGTCAGGTTGATAAACGCCGTATACAAGGAAAACAAAATAAAAATTTTAAAAATCGTTTCAGTAGCACCTTAGAGACCAACTAAGTTTGTTGGTCTCTAAGGTGCTACTGGAAGGATTTTTTATTTTGTTTTGACTATGGCAGATCAACACGGCTACCTACCTGTAACTGGAGCCATATACAGGGGTTAGTTTTGCTCTCTGCATTTTTCCTGAAGCTGTCGAGCAGTGAAAATCATGTCCACTGTCCCCCTAGGAGACTGAAAACCATTTTGGGACTCAGGAAGGGTCACCTCAAATATTGTAAAGAGACGGTTTGCTAAGATCCTTGCAAGAATTTTGCCTGCCACAGCTAATAGAGAGGTGCCTCGATAGTTTCCGCAATCAGTTCTGTCACCTTTTTTAAAGAGATAATTTTGGCATCCCTAAAGTCTGCTAGGATCGCTTGTCTTTCCCATATTTTTTTGATGAGCTTGTGAAGTTCTGTAAGTTCAATTCCACCCACTTTGAAGATTTTCAGCAAGTATCAGGTCCACTGGCTTTGTTGTTTTTCATTTGTTTAATAGCTGTACACAACTCTCCCAGGTTTGGAGATACTGCAAGCTCATCTCTAACTTGTTTTTGCGGACTTTGTGAGAGGACCCCAGCAGCTACGGGGGAGTTGCGGTTAAGGAGATGTTGATAGTGTTCTTTCCAGCACAGTGCAGTAGCTTCTTTATCTTTTAGAAGTGTGGTACCATCTGCTGAGCGTAGGGGGCATATGCCATGATTTATTGGCCCATGGATGGTCTTTGTGGCTTTAAAGAAACTCTGTCCATCACGAGTGTCGGCTAAGTGCTGGATCTCTTGAGCTTTTTTTAACCACCAGGTGGTTTTTAGTTCTCTGGTTCTTCTTTGAACCTCAGCCTTAGCATTGGAATAGGTTTTTTTCTTAGTGGCACAGTTTCTATCTCTTTGCCAGATCTGAAAGGCCTTCCTTTTCTTGTCAATCATGCATTCAATCTAATTGTCGTTCTCATCAAACCAGTCCTAGTGTTTCTTGGTTTGCAAAAGGACAATGGAACCCGACAATCCCGTGGGAACTGAGTGCCAGGGATACAGAGGGAGTCAGGTGCTGAACCCTGGTTGATGGGTGTTGTCAGGATACCCCAGGAGGTTGCTCACAAGTAACGACAGAGTCCTCTTACTCTAAAGACTACTTTATTGTGCATACTTATTTACATTGCAGAGCTAGCTAAAAACGACTGCTCAGTCACTTACAGAATCCAGAAGTGCTCCTCTCCGGTTTCCCGCCCAACACCAAAGCCTCGGCACCCTGGGTCTCCTAGTCCCCCTACGCTGTGCCAGTGCTGGAAGCTGCAACTCTCCCTCCGATCGCGTCTGGCTGGCGGTGCTGGGTCTCTCCCTTGCATCCCTGATCGTCTGCTCCTCCTCCTCTTCCATGGGAGAGAGCTCTGGCGACAGGCTTTGAGAGGAGTCAGATGACAGCAATGGCTGGGGATCCCTGTACCTAAGCAAGACCTTCTCTTGAGGAAGTTCCCTGTCCCGATCCTCCCCCCTCAGAGGATCTCTTTCCCCTCTCTCTTTGCGAGGAGTACTCCCACCCTGGTTCTCCTCATGAGTAGGACCTCTGCCCAGGCTCTCCTCGCGAGGAGAAGGCAAATCCCTGACAGGTGTTGTGGTGAATGTGTGGGTGCAACACATATGTTATATGCACATAGAATCTTAAGAGTTCGAAGTGACCCTGAGGGTCATCTAGTTCAACCTCCTGCAATGCAGGAATCACAACTAAAGAATCCCTGACATATGGCCACTCAACCTCTGCTTAAAACCCTCCAAGGAAGAAGAGCCCTTCTGATAGTATCTCCTCTCAGTCTCCTATTTTCCAGGCTAAACATGCCCAGCTCCTTCAACCGTTTCTCATAAGGCTTGGTTTCCAGACCCCTGACCATCTTGATTGCCCTCTGCACATGTTCCAGCTTTTCAACATCCTTCCTAAATTGTGTTTTCCAGAATCGGACACAGTATTCCAGGTGTGGTCTGACCAAGGCCAAATAGAGTGGTACTTTTACCTCCCTTGATCTGGACACTACATTTCTGTTGATGCAGCCTAGAATAGCATTAGGTTTTTTTGCTGCTGCATCACAGTGTGGACTCATGTTTAGCTTATGGTCTACTAAGAGCCTTAGATCTTTTTTGCATGTATTGCTGTCAGACCAGGTGCCATCCCCCACCCCCGCTATATGTTCTGATACACATACTTTAAAGCATGCACACCGAACCTTTGTAATGATGCTACAAGCTTTGCATTCATCCAGTGAAGCTGAATGTTGAAAGGGTCAGGACAGACAAAGGAATGTATTCCCCCACACAGCTCATAGTTAAACTGTGAAATGTGCTCCCACAGGAGGTATCATGAAGGAATGAATGAATGTGATGGCCACTGACTTGGATGGCTGCTGGCCCTGATGACTATGCTCTCCCTCCATTGGTGGAGGCAACAAGCTTCTGAGTGCCACTTGCTGAAAGTTGCAAGTGGGGAGCATGTTGTTGTGCTCAGATTCTGTTTGTGGGCTTCCCAGAGGCATCTGGTTGGACCACTTCGGGAAACAGGATACCCGATAAACAGGCTTCTGAGCTGATCTAACAGGGCATTTTCTTTTTACAAAATCCAAGGTATTACCCATGACGTCTCTTGGAAGGGTCTTGGCTTGGCACCCTGGGAAGCTGTGGTTTGCCAAGAGCCCCCCATACGACACAGTGGGTTAACCAGAAGGTTGGTGGCTCGAGCCCACCCAGAGACAGTGTGGGCAGGATTCCTGCATTGCAAGGGCTGGGATTAGATGACCCTTGGGGTCCCTTCCAACTCTATGATTCTGTGATTCTAAGGTTAATGCTGCTGGTTTTGGAGGTATTGACCAAATCTGCTTCTTTCAAGCCTTCTTGCTGTCTATGCGGAGCTCTTAAGGAAAGACAATGCTGGAGCAGGAATGAGGAGCCCCCCTCACTGGCCAAAAATGCTTGCAGAGAGTTCATGTCTTTTGTCATCATTCTCGCCCCCCACCACCCAATCCTCCTAACTTCTTCCCAGCTTCCGCTGCTCCTTTTTCCAGAGTCATCACTTCCCTGCACACAAATTGCCTTTTAAAAGCACAGGCGAATTTAGCTGAAAGCAGCAAAAGCTCAAATCTTAGGAAATTCCACAGCGGGATATCAGTAAAATTCTGTTCCCCTTGGGGAGCTGAACATGAGGGGTAATAGAAAAATATTTTCTTTTCTTTTCTTTTTTTACTGCCAAAGGGGGAATGTATGTACGTGGGACTAGCAGGAGGGATGTGGAGTATTCGCCAGCTGCAGTATTGCAGCAAGAGGAAATGATGGAAAGAATTAAGGCTTGTTAAAGCACAGGATGCTCATAATTCACATTGATTGTCAGAGGAGAGGAGGGTCCTAAGAATATTAAGGATTTCTTCAGCCTGAGCAAGCAGGAAGATACAAAACACAGCCGCTCTCCCCTCCCTCCCCACCCTCATGAAGCTTTGTCCCTTCCATTTTTATTAGATTTCTTGTAAATATTAGAAGATCTGGTCACTCAGCAGCATGCACTTCCCTGACATTGTTTAAATTTCAAGGGATACAAGATTTTTTTGCGTTCTAATTTAGTGTGCCCCAAATGCCATTTGTTAGATACTTAGAAGTATTTCCTAGGTGCTGCCTCAAAATAAAATAACAGTTTGAACATTTGAGATTAACCAGTCTGGCTGGTATTATATCCATGAAACAATGCACTTTTAGAAATGGGGACATCCCTCAGAGGAAGCTACAGCAAGGGATTTGCATATGAAGTGCTTTGAACACTTGGAAGGGCTGTGGAAATGTTGATTGTTTATTAAATGTAAGAGCTTTACAGTTCAGATGAAAGGCTCATCCAGTCCAGCATCCTGTTCTCCACGATAGAAAGCTTGATGCCTCCATCAAGCATCCAACAATGGTCTCCATCATCTCCCTTTGCCCCCTCAGCAGCTAGTGTTTGGAGGTATACTGCCTCTGAACCAGGAGGTTCTATGGAACCATTATGGCTAGTAACTTGCTCCATAAAATTGTCCTAAAAGGTAAAGGTAAAGGACAGTTAAGTCCAGTCGCAGGCAACTCTGGGGTTGCGGCGCTCATCTTGCTTTACAAGCCAAGGGAGCTGGTGGTGTTTGTCCACAGACAGTTTTTCCGAGTCATGTGGCCAGCATGACTAAGCCGCTGCTGGAAAAACCAGAGCAGCGCACAGAAACGCTGTTTACCTTACTGCTGGAGCGGTACCTATTTATCTACGTGCACTTTTGGTGTGCTTTCAAACTGCTAGGTTAGCGGGAGCTGAGACCAAGCAACGGGAGCTCACCGCACCAACCTTCTGATCGGCAAGCCTAAGAGGCTCAGTGGTTTAGACTACAGTGCCACCCCTGTCCCAAAAATTGACCTATCCCCCCTTTAAAAACCGCGAACTTAGTGGCCACCATTGCACCTTATTGCAGTGAAATTCCATAACTTAGCTTTGCATTTAAGAACTGTCTTGAACAGCATAGAAGCAAAGTGATGGATTAAAAAATTAATTGCAATGTTGTTTTCTCATTCCACAGTGAATGCACTGATAGGGCTTCAGCAAAGGCTTTGTAGAACCAATCGTCAACAAAGTAGGGTACTATATCTTTAAAACGCAGTTTACAAATTGGACTTAATAGAACCTTGTTTTTTAATTCTCACATAAGCATTATTATGCCTGGGAAATGTCTAATGGTGTCTCCATATTGGACAGAAGCAATAGCATAGCTAATCTTGTTTTGCAGGCAACTCGGCCCCAATGGCAAATGTATTGTGGAAAACGCTTGTAGAATTAGGAATTGATCATCACTTGCTGATCTTAATACAGAATTTATATTCCTTTAACATCTGCCAAATCAAACTCAATGCCAAAGGTCACCTTTATTCCAACATCCTGAATACGAAAGGTGTAAAACAAGGGTATATTCTTACCCCTTTTCTTTTTAATTTATTTTTATCAGATCTTCCAGAGCACATTGAAAAAGTAGAATCACATGCCCCCAAAATCAATCAAAACCCGGTCCCATTGTTACTGTATGCAGATGATGTGGCCTTATTATCTCTGATGAGGATAGGTCTGAAGCGTCCTTTTCTCTCCCTGGTTTCCTATTGTGAAACCAATAAATTTTCAATAAATTATGAGAAGACAAAAATTCTGGTCTTTCTTCTGTAATTCCCAGAAATTAGAGAAATGGAAAATAAGAGGACAAGAAATCCAAGTAAAGATGCACAGATATCTTGGAATTTTATTCCAGAACAACTCAGGTTGGTCAAACCATTACACAAGTGCTATGAAACAGGCAAAGTGTACCACCTCAACAGTAGCTCATTTTTATTTTCAGAAAGGTAACCAATTTATACCAGCTGCTATTCAGAGTTTTCAAGCTAAAGTGTTGTCCCAGCTACTTTTTGGGATGCCAAGTATATACTAGTGATTTAGATAAGATGCACTCAAGTTTCTTGAGACGTATCCTGGGGCTCCCAAGTTCAATCAAGTATGAGACAATATGTGCAGAACTAGGTATACACACAATGGAATATTGGGTGTGGGCTAGCACTACCGGTAATGGTTGTGTTGCCATTTGTGTTGCCAACCCTTGAGTCTGCTCTCTGACTTAAGGACTTTTATAAATCCAAATGATTCCAACTCTTACATAACAAAATCAGTTCTATTGGCATTGACTTGGAACTCATGTATAATTCAAGTGAGCAATATATTTATCACAATAGTCAATCCAGATTAAGGGACATTGAAAAACGAAACATCAAGTCAGCTATAAATAAAATTTGCTCCCTCAAGTTCTGTGGTTTAAATACAACAGATAACAGGGTCACTTATATTTCACAATTAATAATTCCAGTCCAACGTAGGGCCTTTATGTTAGCCCAACTGAACGTTTCGCCCTCAGCTTTTGTCAAGAGCAGGTATTCAAACATCCCCAGAAAATGATAGACATTGTGGATGTTCTTTGAATGTGCTGGACGCTGTAGAACATACAGTGGTACCTCGGATTAAGAATTTAATTCGTTCTGGAGGTCCATTCTTAACCTGAAGCACCGCTTTAGCTAATGGGACCTTCCACTGCCGCTGCGCCGCCAGAGCACAATTTCTGTTCTTATCCTGAAGCAAGTTCTTAACCTGAAGCGTTATTTCTGGGTTAGCGGAGTCTGTAACCTGAAGCGTCTGTAACCTGAGGTACCACTGTATTCTTTTCTACTGTCCATTGTACAGTCAGCTACACAAGCGTGTGCCATCCCCCTTTTTGAGTAGTCTAACATCACGGCATGGTGAAAATATCAGATTCTATCTGTCTCACCTTAACCCGGAAGTAACTGCAAAGGTGGCTGAGTTTTTTGTTAATAGTATCTCAGAGTGGTGAATAGCACTATTTAGTGGGAAGAAACTCCAATGAAAACCCTCGCTGTTACATATTTTACATGGCTCTTTATTTGTATGTATTTTAAATATGGATGTTTGATGATGGCCTATATTTGTAATGCCTAATAAAGGTCTGGTGAAGTAAGTAAGGAAGGAGGCAAAAGTCTTTTGTTTTCTCATTATATCCCAACCCATGGGGACCTTGCCAGATGGTTGTGCTGACAGGATTATGCAGGCAGCTTTAATGACTAAGCAGCACTAGTTACAGGTAGGTAGCCGTGTTGGTCTGCCATAGTCAAAACAAAATATAAAATAAAAAATTCCTTCCAGTAGCACCTTAGAGACCAACTAAGTTTATTCTTGGTTGAGCTTTCGTGTGCATGCACACTTCTTCAGATACACTGAAACAGAAGTCACCAGACCCTTATATATAGTGTGAGAGTGAGGAGGGGTATTACTCAGAAGGGTGGTGGGAATGGGTGATTGGCTGATGGATGTGGAAAACCTGTTGATGACTGTTAACGACTGCAATTAATCCTAAAGGAAAAAGCAAGGGGTGAGATGGCTAAAGATAGCATTGTCATGTAACAGCTACTTTTGAAGTAGCTCCTACTTTTGAAGTGTTCTCCTACTGGTTTCTCTGTCTTGTGATACCTGATATCAGATTTATGGATAAATGGACTTAAATCTGATATCAGGAATCTCCCAGGACATTCGATACAAGATCTCAAAGTAGCTGTCTAAATACAAAAGAATTTCAGAAATAGACTGGAAAGAGAAGTTGCTTAATTGCAACTCATTACCAAACTCGTGCTCTGGTCCATGGGGTCACGAAGAGTCGGACACGACTGAACGACTGAACAACAACAACAACAACCAAACTCAAAACCATGGAGAGACCTTGTCTGAACAAAGACATTGGATTCTTATCTCATTATACATGACAAAACTTAGTTGGTCTCTAAGGTGCTACTGGAAGGATTTTTTTATTTTTTATTTTGTTTTAAGCAGCACTAGATATCCAGGTACCTTCTCCTTAAGCTGTTAGAATTGCAAATACAAAAACCAATCATGTATCTAATTAAAAAAACAACCCAAGTGTGGGGGCAGGGGGTGGGGTTGGAGCTTTTTGCAGAGAGACTTTTGGCTAGTTGAGGAAAAGCCACTCATGTGATGGCGTACTGTCAGGGAACAGTCAGCACCCAGTGGGGCGGTGAAGGGGCTGTCAAAGGATGGAGAGCCCCAGCACTTCAGGGATAGCAGGGGGACTTGCAACAGGAGCAACAGGAAGGAAAGCAGCCCAGCAGAGAGAGGGCTGGGGATGCTCCAGAGACCCAACACCCACTCAGTGGATTACGCAGGGGTGTGAAACGTAAGGAGGGAAGGAGGAGACCAGGGGTGCCCAAGTTCTTATGTTGGGGGCGCTCCAGAAAAGCGCCACTGCCGGGATCTGAAAGTGACTAAGGTGGTCATGGACTTTTGAGCTCTGCACTGTATATATCTGCACAATAAAACCTGTAAATATACAGGACCTGAGTTGAGCCTCTTTACTCGCGAGGAACCACAGCAGAACCCTTACAGCATCCCGGAAGTCCTCGTAGTTCCTCAAGAGTGGATAGAGGGAGAAGTGACTTTGCAGCAGCTTCTCACGCTCAAGCAAGGGGGCACATCAGTGCGTCACTACTGGTCCCGGTTTGCGATGCTCATGCATAAACTGGGGTAGGATTTGAATTCAGAGCCCATGCAAGCCCTTTTTAGAATGGGGTTGAGCCCAGAGGTGAAGGACAAGCTTTCGCGAGGGGCCAGGGCGCACTCCATGGATGAACTGATACGCTCAGGTATCAAGGTCGCACCTTGTCCTTCCAACGGTGCCGCAAAGTAAGCTGGCCTCTGTAGAGTTGGAGCTGCAGTTAGTAAATTATATATTGCCAGGGGCTTGGAGGACCCTGAAAAATTCTATGCCGTTTGGTGGGATTTTATCTTACATACAAGAAAGACAGACTCACAGAACTCCCTCTCCATAGTACACAGTGAAATTTGGCTTTTCCTGAGGCTTCCTGAGGGTCTTAAGTTCTTTACTAACCTAATAGGAAGTCTCTCCTAGCTGTACTGTGCTGTTTTTATGTACTTCTGCCATTTTTATTCTGTTGATTTGTGTGATTTACTTCCACAAAATAAGGGTGGAAATTTTAAAAAGGAGTAGGCTTTTTTAAAAGAAGAAAATTGCCATTATTTTAAAAGAGGCTATAACTGATTCCCACAGCAAAAGGGGTGTGCTTTGAATCCACAGAATATCCCAATTGTCACCAGAGGCATACCCATAGGGCCCCCTCTTCTCCTGTTGAATTTAAGCTTGAAAGAAGCATTTCCTTGTAACCAATAGAACAGGAGGTGAGGTGGGATGCCCACAGCACTTTCTCTCATTTTTCAAAAGGCAGGTTACCACTGGAGCAACCTATCAGGCCATAGACTGTATAGACCCAAGGCTGCTGCCTACCTGGTTTCTCTATTCTCTTCCCTAGGTGGACGGGCTCCTCTTCTATCACAAGGAAACTCATTACAACCCTGGTAGCACCCCATTAGTGGGCTGGCTCCGTCCGTACATGGTGCCAGACATCCTGGGCATACCTGTCCCCCTCTGCCCACTAACGGCCAAGCCAGACTACGCGGGACTCCAGCTACAGCAGATCGTGGAGCATAAGAGGAGCCTACAGCAGGCTGCCGAGGAGGATTCCTCCAGTGTCAGCACGGCTTCCCAGGACGGCCGCTATGAACTGGAACACCTGTCCACACCAAAAGCAGAAGGCTTTCCCTTGGCTCTGAGGGACTCTGCGAGCAAGATGGAGAATTGATAGGTAGCCCGGGGTGGCTGCTTTTCTATGTTGTTCAGGAGAGCAAAAGAAACTAACATGGGAGCAGCTCTGTTTCGACAGCACTTTGGGTAGAAGGGTGTCCACTTCCATAATAATTCTCCAGGCATCACAAGTTATTTGGCTGAGGCCTGAGATGTAAATCCTAATTGCTAGCAGCAGGGTTTGTTTAAAAGAATTAAAGCTGTGGAGCCGTCCTGTTCAGAGGCTTCTGTTGGTGAACTCATTCCGCTCTCTGATCAGTAGCTGCTTAAAAAATGAAGTGAAATCACACTTTGCCAAGGCAGCCACCCTCCTTCACTTCAAAGCAGGAGCAGCAATGAAGCCTTCTATTCCATTTCCTTTTTTATAATCAATTTTTATTAAAAGTTTTAGAATACAATAAAAGCAAAACAGAGTAAAAATAAGAAAGAAAGAAAGCATAAAAAGAAAATAAATTTAATAAGAAAAACAAAAACAAGATTATATCATTAATCTTAGTAAGCCATCCCAGCCCTCCCCTGGGCACTTACCCCTCTTCCCCCAACCTCCCACCCTGGGAGATCCTCTCTACCCTGCCTTTTCCATCCCTCACAAAACATAAATATTTAGGTATGCAAAAAAAGAAAGAACAACATTTAAAAAACAAGAAGAAAGATTAAAAGAGAGAAGTAAAAAGAAAAAATAAGAACTTCTGATTTCCCCATCTGCCAGTTTTGTGTATGATTGTTCAAAATGTTCAAAATATGCACTCCATGATAACATCTAGCTGTATGCCAAGATAATAGCCAGCTGTTTCTCACTTTGCTAGTTGGTGTTCTCCTAATCTTCAGTCCCAGCATCTCCCGTTCATTCCTTTTTTCACCCAAAAAGTCCAAAAGAGGCTTTTCTTGTTATTATTCAATGTCAGTGATAATCCTTCTCCAATCCAGTATGATAAATTTCTCTCCAAGGGTTCCAACAAATCTAAGCAATATAATAGTCTAATTATTTACTTGTTGAATCTTCATTAATTGTACCCAAATTCATGTATTCCATTTCCTGTTGGCCATGCTTCTCTATCTTAGATAATAAATAAAGTCATCATTTTTCATTTTTTTCTGCACACCAATCGCAAAGAATTTTGAGGTTTTTTCTTCTTGAGTTCACTTCAACTTGTACACAAGGCCCTTTCTCTCTCAGCTCTGTCTCTGCCATCTCAAGTTGTTTGTTAGTGTCTGATTCCATTCATCCCTTCCAGAATCCCAACAGCATTCTTTGTCTGTTTCAGTCCTCCCGGGAGCTGTATGGGCATCCACTTGGTTTCAAAGCCTGCTGTTACCCACATTGGCTTTGTCTTCTCAATTTCAGGCATGCCTAGGTAAAGATCTTTTCCCACAGGTTCTGTGCATTCTTTAACCTGCTGTTTCTCTGCTCAAATCTCAGCTCTATTTTCTGCCAGCTGTTCCTCTATCTGCTGCCTCATGAAACCAACGATTGATGAGTATCTTTGCCACATTGGGTACTGTTCATCTCTCCCCCTTGGCAGTCTCTGCTTCAGGAAATTTGTGCCTGCCTCTTTAAGTGTCCAATCTAGTCCTATACTGTCATTAAGCTGCAGTTTCACTTTTTCATTCAACACTACACAGACTAGGTCACCCAGCAGCTGCATGTGGAGGAGCGGAGACGCGAACCCGGTTGACCACACTGCTCCATCCTTATTTCATACATTGTGATATATTGGTATATTGAGATGTTTAGCTGGTGATACATCACAATGTTGAAAACCAGATATGGCCCAGCCCTAGTTGTCTCCAACTACATCCTCCTCAAAGCAGAGCCATTGAAAAGAAGGCAAATATTCCCAGTTCTTTAGTTGTCCTTTTAGGCTGCATTTACTTGTAGGGTGGCTGTGTATTGAGACCAGGAGTGGAGGACCTGTGGCCTTTCGGGGGGGGGGCTGGACCCCCATCAGCCTCACTGGCTTTTTTTCTCTAGCCCTGCAGCTGATGTCTTCACCAGCCTCTTCCTCTGGCCCAGAGGGGATGAGCAAGCAGGCAGCTGCAGTGGTGAGAAGACATAAGAACCTAGGAGAAGCCTGCTGGATCAGGCCAATGGCCCATCCAGTCCAGCATTCAGTTTTCTCATTGGTCAACCCGGTGCCTCTGGGAAACCCACAAGCGGGATTGAAGCACAAAAGACCTCCCTCCCTCCCGTGGTTTCCAACAACTGGGATTCAGAAGCATGGCTGCCTCCAACTAGGATGACACCAGGATGATTTGTCAGTAGATGACATGGCTTGCTTGCTTCCTTTGTGCTGGAAGCAATGATGGCATTGATGGGGGGTGACACCAGCATGTGGGTGGACACACAGAAGCAGGGAGACCACTGAGGGATGTCTTGCCCAAGCCCCACCCCCCAGACTTGGAGCCAGTGCAGCTCTGCACATTGCTTTGGGGAGGACAGTCTACAAGGAATAGCAGACAGGCAACAAGTGGTGGTGGGGACCAGGGCCAATGGATTATGAGTGGAATTGTGCCCACCAAGGATGTGTGTTCTAGTGAAAGACCAAATTCACACCGGGTTCTAGAAGAACAGAGGCTGAATGCTGCCATCCGTATGAATCATGCAAATGTGTGTGGTTTTACTTCCGCTTATTTGGCCATTTCTCCACCTGCTTTTTCACTTCGTTCCTTTCCCTGGCTCTGGGGGAGGGCAGCAGGCCCACCCACACAGGATGCTTCTCCTGCTTCAGGACTGCAGTAGAAACTTGCTTTTTTCACACACCAAAATGCAGGCAAACTCTTAGGAAACCAGATTGTGGGCCTGTCACATGGTGTAGTTAGTTTGTTCTTCCACGTGCAGCCCTGACTGCTTTCCAAAGGTCACAGAACTGTCTCTGTATGGTAGCAGATTCAAAGTCAGTCAGCTGTGTGTAGAAGCCAGGCATCAGTCAGATATTCTCTCTGGAGAAGAAGCCTGAGTACCAATCAGACAACTTTAGAGTTAAGAAGCAGCAGATACATCCCCCCCCCCCCGTGCTATAAATACTGATGCAGCCTGCCTCTGAGACTCTGAATAACCCTGGGTGGTTTTCAGAGAAATTGCATTAATGTCCAGTGGCTGATAAGCAGGCTGATAACTGGGAGTGAGACAGCAGTGGTACTATTTAAATCTCCCTCCCTTCCTCTGTTCTGAGGAAATGATGGTTTTTGTTGCCAAGAATGAGGGCTGCTCACAAACCATTTGATTCCTGATAAAAGAAGTCAATGTGTGGTGAGAACACAGCACTGTCCATGCAGCAAAAAGGAAACAGTGTATTGGATGTGAAGAACGCATGTGAGAGTCAATGTAAAGAACTTTTCATGAGAGCAACAAGACAGATCTCCAATCAACTGAGGTACAAATCAGTACCAATTCAAGTGTTCAATGACTAATGCCTGGAAACTGTAAAGTGGAGGAGCATGAAACCCTGCATTGCAATATTGAAAAATGCCAAAATTACTTATAGCTGGGGCTACCCAGTAACTCTGAATTTTCAACGGGCAAGAAAATGGTACAAAATAACATCCCTGGAGCAGGGAATGGAAGCTGGAACCACAAAGAGACAAGAAGCAAGAAGGTGGCAGGAGACCAAAAAACTATCGAGAACTGAAAGTCAAGGCTGAGTGAATTCACGTCAAAGTGAAGACATAACAAACAATGGGGGGAAACAAAACAAAATAAAAAATTCCTTCCAGTAGCACCTTAGAGACCAACTAAGTTTGTTCTTGGTATGAGCTTTCGTGTGCATGCACACTTCTTCGAAGAAGAATGGGTAATGCGATGGGTAATGGGTTAGATAAGTATCATAAAACCCATGAGTTTAATGTAGTTCTTAATTTATGGTCTTGTGTCTTATAATACTTGTCAACCCATTACCCATCCCATTTAATTAAATAAGGATTTCAACCTTCAACATGAAAGGGCTGGGGTCGATTATGAAAAGGAGGAGGATAGAAACATTACTGACTAAAGATAAAGCAGATATAAATTTCTACAGTCAAACTGAGGTATAAATGGTACTTCAAAATCAAGAGGGGTAGCAACTATAATTTCAAAAAGATGACTGTTTAGTACACTAAATATGAAGAAAGATCCTGAGGGAAGATACATTATAATCCAGGGAACAATGGCAGGGGAAGTATACACTAAGATTAATATTTATGTTCCTAATGAAAATCGAGTGGATTTTTTTTATAGTGTTTAAGGAAATGGAGGATATTCAAAAGGGCTATATGATTATGGCAGGAGATTTCAATATGGTATTAGATAATGACTGGATAAGTCAAATCCTACCCCAGAGGAAAGATGTAATAACATTACAGGATTAGCTAAAATGAAAAGGAAAGCTATGAAAATGTATGGATTATATCTTCATTTCAAAAAACTTCATATCTAAAATTACAAATATGGAAATTGAAGTAATAAAGGTAACCAACCACCTATCTGAAGAAGTGTGCATGCACACAAAAGCTCTTACCAAGAACAAACTTAGTTGGTCTCTAAGGTGCTATTGGAAGGATTTATGATTATTATTTTATTTTTTACTATGGCAGAACAACGCGGCTACCTACCTACAACCATGCAATGGTTCTTCTTCTTTTCTTCTTTGGCGATCACTCATAGCCGAGTAAGATTGTCTTCCATAAACACGGTTTTAACAATGAGTCCGTAAGTGGCTGTGGAGGCCAATTCTGGACCCACATGTCCTTCCACAGTGGGGACATTGGTTCCCGGGCGGGAGTTGATCATGGTGTGGATTTGCCAAGCGTGCCTTCCTCTTAGCACATTCCTCCCTTGCATCCTGAGTTCGAGTGTCTTCAAAGTCCATGACACCTTTGGTAAAGGCTGTTTGCAGGCCAGTGTTTCCCAGTTGTCAGTGTTTATACTACATTTTTTTAGATTTGCCTTGAGAGAGTCTGTAAACCTCTTTTGTTGACCACCAGCATTACGCTTTCCATTTTTAAGTTTGGAATAGAGTAGTTGCTTTGGAAGACAATAATCAGGCATCCACATAACACGACCAGTCCAACTGAAGTGAAGGGGACGAGACAGGAGTTGATAACGCAGGTGAGCTGTGCATAAGCAAGCTGCCAGCTAGCTTCACAGAGGTTCTTTTTATTAGCACAATATGCAAAATCAGATACATTTTGGACTGTGCCCTTTACACATCTTCCAATCACTAGATCGTGGGGTGGTACAAAGTTATTTTGGCACCTGTTCCCACCGCATCACATTCTTGTTGAACAATGTTTAAACAAAGGAGGCAACGGTCAGAGACAGGGCACGGCAGACTACTGAGAAAGCAAAAGGTTAGATAGAGGACATGGCATTCAGACAGCAGTGGCTTGTCTTTGGGTGGAAGTGTGCTTCACACCCGGTGGCCATTCCTACAGCAACAAAGTTGATGTTGAAGAATCATTGCTTCAACACTAGTGATCTTTGCTTCATCCAGTACACTGATATTAGTTCGCCTTTCTTCCCAAGTGATGTGTAAGATTTTTCGGAGACACCGAGAAGTTGGAGATGGCATTTGTAAGTGGTCCATGTTTCACAAGCATACAGTAAGGCCCCCACCCCGAGGGAGAGGAGAAGGGGGAAAGGACCTTTTGCAGGGATCTTGCTGCCCCTGAGGCTGGAGGGACACGGGAGCGAGCACTGAGGGGGGGAGGTGAAACCCTGATTCTGCTGCCCCACCATCGCACTGCCACCGCTGAGGGAAAGGAAGAGAGGTAGGAGGGCAGACGGAGTCCACGAGGAAACACGCGGCTGAACCCAGGCCCAATCTGGGTCCACCTCCCCGATGGCTGGCACACTAGAAGCAGGCTAGAGCCCAGAGGGAGGCCCACTGGAAAAGACCTCTTTTTCTTTTTTTCCCTTTTTTTCTCTTTTCAAATTTTTTTCTTGAATTTATTTCTCTTTTTTAATTTTTACTTTTTATTATCATTATTATTTTATTAGCCCTTTTCTTTTTTTCTTTTTCCCTTTTTATTTTTTTTTAAAAAAATAAATAATAATATTTTTATATTACTACTATCATCTCCATCCTCTATTTTTAATACATAATTTCCCCCCTTATATTTTAACCCTCTTTTTAAAAACAAACAAACAACCCCTCCCCCTCCTTTTTCCTAAGTCTTCAGCCCTTCTACTAAATTTCTATTACTACCATTTTTAAAATGGAGTGTGTGTTTTAAGTAATATATGGATGTATTACTTAAAACACACTCTCCATCCCCCCCAAAGGGGGACGTTGTTGTTGTTGTTGTTGTTGTTATCGTCGTCGTCCTCCTCCTCCTCCTTCCCCCAGTTTCTTTTATTTTATCTTTATTTTACTTCCTTCTCCTAAACATATAAATATTCTCCTTAAATCCCTTCCCAGATACTCAGCTCCTCTTTATTTATCTTTTCCTTATTTTTTCCTTTCATCCCACTTTCTACTTTCCATCCCCATTTTTGTTTTCTATCCTTTTTGTTGTTGTTTTTTAAATTGAACCCCCCTTCTTTAGCCTGTTTGTCAGTCTGTTTTTGAGGGGGGAGCCTTTTCTCCCTCACCCCTCTTTTAAAACAAGACCTTTCCCCTCATACCACTGCCACAGTTCCCTCTCCCTCTCCCTCTCCCCACCCCTCTCTTTCCCCTTCTTCTTTCCACCCTTCCACTTCCTTCTCTCTTTCTCCCGGCCTCTCTCCATCCCCCTCCCCCTTCCCCTCTCTCTCTTTAAAGAAAACACATACAGGTGAAACAAAAAATTAGAATATCGTGGAAAAGTTCATTTATTTCAGTAATTCAACTTAAAAGATGAAACTAATATATGAGACTCATGACATGCAAAGCGAGATATGTCAAGCCTTTATTTGTTATAATTGTGATGATTATGGCATACAACTGATGAAAACCCCAAATTCACAATCTCAGAAAATTAGAATATTAAATGAAATCAACAAAACAAGGATTGCAAATAGAACAATATTGGACCTCTGAAAAGTAGAAGCATGCATATGTACTCAGTACAGTGGTACCCCGCAAGACGAATGCCTCGCAAAATGAAAAACTCGCAAAACGAAAGGGTTTTGCGAGTTTTTAGTTGACTCGCGAGACGAATTCATCTATGGCTGTTTTTCGCAAGACAAATTCGTCTGGCGAGGTACCACTGTAAGCCGGCACCGGAGCTGCGTGGCGCCGCGTTTTAAGGCTGCAGCGAGCGAACAGCAGCGCTGCTGTTCGCTCACTGCAGCCTTAAAACGCGGCACCACGCAGCTCCGGTGCCAGTTGGGAGGGGCCCCCGGACTTTTTTCCCCATAGGAACGCATTAAATTTTAATGCGTTCCTATGGGAAACGGTGCCTCGCAAGACGAAATTTCCGCAAGACGAAAAGTCTTGCGGAGCGAATTAATTTCGTCTTGCGAGGCACCACTGTACTTGGCTTGGGCCCCTTTTGCATCAATTACTGCTGCAATGCAGCGTGGCATGGATGCTATCAGCCTGTGGCACTGCTGAGGTGTTATGGAAGACCAGGATGCTTCAATAGTGGCCTTCAGCTCTTCTGCATTGCTCGGTCTCATGTCTCTCATCTTTCTCTTGGCAATGCCCCTTAGATTCTCTATGGGGTTCAGGTCAGGTGAGTTTTTAAGAAGAATAAGAATAAGAATAATTTATTATTGGCCAAGTACATTTTCCAACATACTTGGAATGTGTTTCGGCTACATTGCAATGTAAACATACAGACACTGTTCCTCTCACAATACAAAGAAGCAAAGAAACCCCACCCATAATTCACCTCCCTTTCAGCTATACAACTACGAATTTAACAATTTAATGGCACAAGGGAAAAAACTATTCTTGTGCCTGGCCGATTTTGTACATGTAGTCCTGCAGCGACGTCCAGATGGAAGTAAATTAAGCAGATGATGACCGGGATGTAAAGGATCTGCTACAATTCTCTCTGCTCTCTTCCTAACTCGGGTAGGTTCCTAACTCTATTGAAGGCAAGCTAACACCAATTTAAAAAAATTGGAAAGATTGGATCATCTAAATTTATCCATGATGGGGAGGATAGCAGCAATAAAAATGTCCGTTTTACCTAAGATTTTATTTCTATTCCAGATGCTACCAATTGGGGGGGGGGGAAGAGACTTTTGAGATGTGGAAGTAAATTCATATGGGGAGGGGAAAAGGCAAGAATTCAGTATAGGGTGCTGACAGACGCAAAAGAAAGAGGAGGATGGGGGGGGCGATACCAGACCTTAGATTATACTATGTGTCAGCAGGCCTATGTTGGATAAAGAATTGGATATTACTGGATGATAAAGAATTATTAGATTTGGAATGTTTCAGGAATGTAACAGGTTGGCACACATATCTGTTACAAGAGAAGAAGGGTAGTTGCAAAGAATTTACAGATCACATAGTAAAAAAATCCCTTTCCAAAATCTGGTCAGATTATAGAAAGATACTAGAACCAAAAACACCTTGGTGGACCTCTCCGTTTGAAATGACAGCAGTAAACCAGAAAGGAGAAGAAGGTCGATGGATAACTTACCGAGAATTATTAGTGAAAGAAGAGAATCAATGGAAATTAAAACCGTATGAACAGATTAAAAAATACTGTGCAAGCTGCTTTAATTATATCCAGATTCAGAGTATATTTAAGAAACATATAGAGATAGGCTTTGTAGAGAACAAATCAAAATTACAAGAGTTGTTAGTAGAAAATATGGACAAGCCACTGGCAAAACTGTACAAATATCTGTTGGAATATGAATTAAAGGAAGAAGAGGTAAAAAGCATAATGATTAAGTGGGCCCAAGATATAGGTAGAACAATTTACCGATCTCAATGGGATAATTTATGGAATATTAGTATGAAATGTACGGCTTGCACACGAATAAGGGAAAACATGCTAAAATTAGTATATAGATGGCACTTAACACCTGAAAAATTGGCCAAAATATATTAATTAAGTCAGATAAGTGTTGGAAGTGCCAGGAGAAAGTTGGTAATTACTTTCACTGTTGGTGGACCTGTGTCAAAATTAAAAAGTATTGGAATATGGTATATGAAAAAATGAAAAAGATGTTTAAAATCACCTTTAAAATAACACCAGAGACAATGTTATTGAGTTTGGTACAGGAGGAAATACAAGAAGATAGAAGAAATGTTTTCCTATATTCATGTGCAGCTGCTAGAATGTTATTAGCCCAATATTGGAAAGGGGAAGAGGTTCCAACGATACAGGAGTGGCACCTAAAATTAGTAGAGTTCATGAACTTGGCAAAAATGACAGCAGCAATTAGAAATATTTTGAAACAAAAAATTATAGGAGAATGGAAATATGTGGAGGAATATTTGAAGAAAGAAGGAGTAGAAACAAAATTGGTGATCTGCTTGGAATGACTGACATACAGGGAAAGGTAATTATGGATAACGAGGGATAAGTATATAAAGATATTTTGTAACAAACTTGATTTATTAAATAAAGCATAGACAAGAACTTTAGTAGGAAACACGAAGACAAACTTTAGGAAGTCATTTTATTTTAACTTCTTTTTTCCCTCTGTCTTTTTTGAGTTCTATTTTTACTTGATTGTGTAATTGTATGTAATGATGTGGTTGTGTAATTGTCTTTTGTAATTGTGTAGACTGTGTATTATTATTTGTATTATCTTAAAAAAAAATCAATAAAAACTTGTTTTTAAAATTATAAAAAAAGAAGTTTGCAAGCTCTGCTGAAGCATGGGAGAAGCAGGTACACAGACAGGAAGCCTGCTGGACACCATTGGTGTTTCCAAGTGCTACACTGTTTTGAGGCTTTCCCAGCTCAAAATGTTCATATTCTCTGGTTAATTCATCTAAGATCTTGCAATAAGCGAAATTTCCCAGATTTCTTGTAGATAACAAAAATTGGGGAGTTCCAGCAACTAGTTGAGGGCTGAATATCATCTTGTTCCAATTGCTGCTGCACAAGGGCCTCTACTGCCTGGAGCTTTTCCTTAGGCAGCGGCCACTGATCTACCCAAACCGGAGGACCTGGTATCCAGGTGAGGGGAAGGGCAGTGGCTGCAGAATCTAGTGTAGAGGCCATCACTATAAATTTGTCTGCAGCTTTGCATTTATTTGCGCTAGCAGATCATGGCCCCAAATAGAAAATGGAATAGGCAAAAGATATGGGCGAAGTTGCACTTTCTGAGCATTATCAGACCCAGATTCAAAAGTTACTGGCTGAATACTGCGTTGCGCCTGTTCATAGCCACCTATGCCCCACAAATCTTGAACTGGGGCAACAGGCAAGGTAGATGGCGAGTGCTTTTGTGCCACAACCAACACGTCAGCTCCAGTGTCCACTAAGCCCTCAAGTACCTCCCCCCCCCCATTTAAACTGCAGTTTGGGGTGTTCAGGGCCGATAGTAGTGATAGCTGCCGCTCGAGTGGACCCAAAAAAAACCCTTCCATGGTTCATCCAGAGCAGAAGGTTGACACAAAGGCAACAGAATCAACTGCGCAATCGATTCCCCAGAAGGGAGGGACTGTGGTATGTTGGACCATGCCTGTATTATTAATGGTCCTTGATGATCAGAATCTATAACTCCTGGGAGAACTGAAAATGAGCAAGTTCTACTGTCACTAGATCCAGACCTGCACTGCCTTTAGTGGCATGGCACAGATCTGTCACAGGAGACAGTGTATCAGAAACAACTAGCTCTTCTGATGATAATGGAAGATAAGTCGCAATAGCCTCAGTAAAAGACTGACAATCAGCTGGCATAACTGCCTTTGTTCTCCCATTTAAACCCGGGCTGGAAGACCACGCGTCACGGAGTTTACCTGAAAATTGGATTGACAGAAGAAGAAGAAGAAGAAGAAGAAGAAGAAGAAGAAGAAGAAGAAGAATTTGGATTTGGATTTGATATCCTGCTTTATCACTACCTGAAGGAGTCTCAAAGCAGCTAACATTCTTCTTTCTCTTCCTCCCCCACAACAAACACTCTGTGAGGTGAGTGGGGCTGAGAGACTCAAAAGAAGTGTGACTAGCCCAAGGTCATCCAGCAGCTGCATGTGGAGGAGCAGAGATGTGAACCCGGTTCACCAGATTACAAGTCTACTGCTCTTAACCACTACACCACAGGTCCAATGAAAGACTTTCCCACAGCGCCTGCATTTAGACGTGGGTTTAGGTCTGCCATTCGAGGATGTGGCCTGAAAATCTTTGTGAAAATTATCGAGTTTCCCATATCTGAAGCACTGCCTATTTTTAGCAGGGTGAACAGAAGGGGACAAAGCAGCTGCAAGCAGGGTAGATTTGTCAGTTTCTGTGCCAATGTTCTGGCAAAGCTTAATCATTTGAGCAATATCTGTTTCTGGCTTCTGATAAATTGCCTTAAGAGCAGTCTTGCAATCAGCATTGGCATTTTCAAAAGCTAGTTGTTTCATTAAGACTTCTGAAGCTGCCATGCTTCCTTCACAAGATGCCCTAATTGATCACGCACCCTTGCAAGCAAGGTAATTTGCTGAGCAACTGTAGCAAAAAGTCCATCTCCCTGCAACGTATCAGCGAAGATGACTACATTATTTTGTAAGTTTTCCATGGCAAGAATTGCGGCAGCACCTTTCCACTCCTGCATGAATAACACATACTGCACAGGAGTTAGGAGAGCTTTAATCAAGGCACGCCAATCATTTGGTATTAAATTATTGCCTCCTCGTAGCCCATCTAGAAGGCTAGTGGTAAACATGCTATGTAAGCCATTTTCTGTCACACCCCGTTTCAGTTCTTTAAAAACTGCAAAGGGTAATGATTCATGAACTCTATGTCCCTGTGCATTTCGAACAACAGGGCAAACCGCTAGTAAAGGTAATGTATCAGCGATTTCCTCACTACTCCCTTCCACCATGATCTGGGTAACCAGCTTTTGCACTGCAGTCTGAGGTGTCCCTTCTAGGCTGTAGCCCACTGAATAAGGTGGCATGGAATTTGCATTCGACCCAGGCAATGAAGTGACGGAGGGAGGGAGGTGCCGATGGGACTACAGTCGACATGGGCACAGGAAGAGGCTGCAAATCTGGAGGCTGGGATAGTGGCAATAATTTTGGAGCAGTAGAGGGGGTGACTGGTGGTTGCAGCAGAGGATTAGACAGCTTTGCAACCACATCTCTACACAAAGCCAGATGACAAAACTTGTACAGATGCCACAGGATTTTTATGCAGTGTAGCTCCTATTCTATCCCATTTTTTAATGTCAAAAGTACCTCCCTCTGGCAACCAGGGGCACAGTCTAGCAATCTCAAACAACAACTTAGCGACTATGGAAGAGGATCTTTTGTTCGGTAACATTCTGTGAAACATTGCGAGAGAGATCCAACTTCTTTCCTGCCTTTTCTCTCTGAATGGAGGTTCTTCTGTTGCCTCCCCCCCCCCCAGCACAAACCTTTTTTAAAAAAAAGATTTCGAAGGTTTCTCCTGGAGCCAAATTGCCCAGGGAGGAAAGGCAGATCCTGCTTTTTCTGTTTAGAAAGAGCTAAAGGCTAACAAGAGGGAAAGAGAGTGTTGAAAAGAACCCGCTCAACAGCTGATTGCAGGAGATCGGGAGGGAGATAAGGGAGCTAGCTCCCTTCCTGCCCCGCCCAGGCCCCTTGCACAGTGGGATCCTGGGAAATTGAGGATCCTGGGAAATTGAGTTTTTCAGCCATTTGGGGCTTTCTGTTACTTTCCCTCTTGCTTTCTATTACTTGCTGGTGCTTACTGGTTTGCTTTCTTCTTGCTTCCTATTACCTACTGGTGCTTACTGGTTTGTACTGGTTTGCTTTCCTCTTGCTTTCTACTACTTGCTGGTGCTTACTGGTCTGTACTGGTTTGTACTGGTGCTTACTGGTTTGTACTGGTTCGCTTTCCTCTTGCTTCCTATTGCTTGCTGGTGCGTACTGGTTTCTACTGGTGCTTACTGGTCTGTACTGGTTTGTACTGGTGCTTACTGGTTTGTACTGGTTTGCTTTCCTCTTGCTTCCTATTGCCTGGTGGTGCGTACTGGTTTGTACTGGTGCTTACTGGTCTGTACTGGTGCTTACTGGTTTGTACTGGTTTGCTTTCCTCTTGCTTCCTCTTGCCTGCTGGTGTGTACTGGTTTCTACTGGTGCTTACTGGTCTGTACTGGTGCTTACTGGTTTGTACTGGTTCGCTTTCCTCTTGCTTCCTATTACTTGCTGGTCTGTACTAGTTTGAGTACTTACTGGTTTGTACTGGTTTGCTTTCCTCTTGCTTCCTATTACCTGCTGGTGCTTACTGGTCTGTACTGGTTTGTACTGGTGCTTGGTCATCTGTTCCAGGAAAGCATCATCTGTGTCCTCAGTTTGGCTTGGGGATCTGTAGTAAACTCCCACAGATCACTGTTATTTTTCTCTCCCTTAATTTTGACCCAGATACTCTCAGTTTGGCTTTGAAGTTTTAAATCCTGGATCTCTTCACAGGTATACACATCCCTGACATATAACGCCACTCCTCCTCCTTTCCTGTTTGGTCTATTTCTTTGAAATAGATTGTATCCCTCTATTACTACATTCCAATCATGAGACTCATCCCACCAGGTTTCAGTGATGCCTATTATGTCATATTTAGTTTGCTGTACCAAGAGCTCAAGTTCATCTTGTTTATTTCCCATGCTCTGTGCATTAGTATACAGACATTGAAGACCATTGATCATTCCCCCTAGTCTCTTATTTAAGGATTTTTTATTCCCACCACTAGGTCTGCATGCTGTTTGCTCCATTTGGTCCTTGACATTTGGATGATCATCTTCAGCACTTGATAGACTCCTTCCTTCAGGACCACTGTCACCCTCCCCCACATAAGTCAGTTTAAAGCCCTCCTGATGAGGTTTTTGAGATTGTTGGCAAAAACATTCCTCCCAACCTTTGTGAGGTGCAGCCCATCACCTGCCAGCAGTCCATCTTCAAGAAACTTCAGACCGTGATCTAAGAATCCAAACCGTTCCTGCTGGCACCATTTGCGAAGCCAGGTGTTCACTTCCCCTATTTTTCTCTCTCTCCCTGGGCCACGGTGTTCAATTGGGAGGACAGATGAGATGACAATTTGTGCATTTAATTGCTTCAACTTCCTGCCCAGAGCCTCATAATCACTTTTGATCTTCTGGAGGCTATGGCTTGCAGTGTCATTGGTTCCCACATGGACCAAAAGGAAGGGGTATTTGTCAGTGGGTTTTATGATTCCTTGCAGCCGCTCTGTTACATCTTGGATCTTGGCTCCGGGGAGACAGCACACCTCTCGAGACGTCTTGTCAGGACCACAAATCACTGCTTCTGTACCCCTCAGTAGGGAATCCCCTATCACCACAACACGCCTCCTCTTAGGCTTGGTTGGGATTCTTCCATGTACTTCCAAGGTCACTTGCACATTTCCAGAGGACTGACTGTGCTGCTCGTCTTCATATTCCTCATCAACTGTGATGAGGGAGAGATCTTCCACTGGAGTCTGTTCTTCATCCTCCATATTAAGGGAGAGCACTTCAAACTGATTGTGTAGTTCTACACACTCAAGAGTGATCCCTGGGCTTTCTACTTCTATGAGTCACGTTCCTCCATATATCTGGCTCCTGTGTTGGGGAACTGTCCTCCTCTTCAGGGATGTGCCCTGACTCCCCATTGGTGCAGACAGTGTGCTCTGCTGCATCCATGAAAGCTCTGGTTCCTTAATTTTCTGAAGCGTAGATATACGGGCCTCAAGTTGCTGGACCTTGTCTTCTAGTAGGGCAACCAACTTGCAATTGCTGCAGGTGTAGCTGCCTACATCCTTTGGCAAGAAGACAAACATTGCGCAGGAATTGCAGGTGACTACAATTGTCCCCTCACCCTCCATCCTGAAAAGCTTGAAGTCAGGACAAAAGGAAGCCTAGGTCTGCCCCAATAAACGTTTGAGACCAGTTCCCCTTTGTCTAAAAGATGGGTCAAACTGCGCGCACCGATGCCCTCCAGGCACTGACTAGCTCCGCTGACAGCCAGTCACCTGACTCAACAGAAGCCCTGCCCCTTCAGGGAGAGCACACAGCCAGAAACAAACACACACACAAGCCTGGATAGTCCCACAATTCCCAGAGGCAGAAGCCCTAGAAAACAAGCACAGTCCTTGAGCTCACCTTGTGCTACCTCCTCAGCCACTGCCCTCCAGGCACATCAGTTCAATATATGATTTCTACCCCAGTTCAATATATGATTTCTACCCCAGTTCAATATATGATTTCTACCCCAGTGGGGAGTTTCCCTTTGCTTTTGCCATGACTCTACACTTTGTTGAAGTGTAGGATCATGGCAATGAGAATAATGAATAGAGTTGGGGCAATAACACAACCCTGTTTAACACCTGATCCCACTGTGAATGGTTCACTTTGAGACCCATTGTTATCTGCGATTGTTGCTGTCATATTATCATGGAGGAGCCGAATGATGTTTACAAATTTATCTGGGAAGCCAATTTTCAGAAGGACAGTCCACAGGGCATTACAATTTACAGTGTCGAAAGCCTTAGTCAGGTCGATAAACGCCATATACAGGGAAAACAAAATAAAAATCCTTCCAGTAGCACCTTCCAGCTACTGGAAGCGCCTCCTTTGTCTTCCTTTCCCACCCCCTTTCAGCGGCTTTTTTCGCAGCTGGCTGGAGGCGCTGATCACGGGGGGGGGGGCAGGGCCCCGCCCCGAGTGTCACTCCCCAGGGTGCAACCCAGGGCGGCCCCCCCCGCCCCATCCCTGGTCTACTACTACTACTACTTTATTATTTATACCCTGCCCATCTGGCTGGGTTTCCCCAGCCACTCTAGGTGGCTTCCAACAAAATATTAAAATAGAAGAAGAAGAAGAAGAAGAAGAAGAGTTTGGATTTGATATCCCACTTTTCACTACCCAAAGGAGTCTCAAAGTGGCTAACATTCTCCTTTCCCTTCCTCCCCCACAACAAACACTCTGTGAGGTGAGTGGGGCTGAGAGACTCCAGAGAAGTGTGACTAGCCCAAGGTCACCTAGCAGCTGCATGTGGAGGAGCAGAGATGCGAACCCAGTTCCCCAGATTATGAGTCCACCGCTCTTAACCACTACACCACACTGGCTCCCAATGTTTAATGGTCTGTTAAACATCAAAAGCTTCCCTAAACACCTTGAACCTCTCTTGGATTTGTAGCTGGGTCTAGTTACAAAGGGGCCACCTGGAGATACCTTCCCAATGCCAGAGCATTCTCATGGGCGCTGGGAAGTTTGCATCAGGACCTCACAGGAAAAGCTTATCTAAAGAGGCAAGGCCAGTGTAGCATTCATACCTCAAAGAAGGTGTCTCTTACAACACATTGACTCAAAAGCAAGTTTCCATTGGTTTCAATGGGATTTTCTCCTTTGTGCATGGAGTTGCCACCTTAGTTTTTAGAAGTTGCCAGGGCAGATTGCTGCGTGGGTATTCGTTTCTTGTCTGTCTGTCTGCTGCCGGTGCCTTTTAGGGTTCTCTTCCTCCCCCCCCCCCGCCCCCTTGGGAGCCCTCCGTCCCGGCTTGTCCTCGCTTGCTGTTGCCGCTTGTGCTGTTTGTGAATGAGATTCAATTTCTGAATGGAGCAACCAGGGAGGGGGAGGGAGGGAGGCTTGGCAGCGAAATGAAGCAGCAAAGGAAGCAGTATTGGTCTGTGACGTGAGGGGGGTTTTTTAGCTGGGCTTACTTCCTCCCTCTCTCTGCGCAGCCTGCTGCTTTTGAGGAACAAGGACTGCAGAAAGGAGAGGGGGGGAGGGAGAAGCGCCCCCCTCCTCACCCACGACCCCCCCTCCAGGCCACAGGACATATAAAAAAGAAATTGCTTCCTACTGATTCTCTCTTCCTCTTCCTCCTCCCTTCCTCCTTTTTCTCCCAGAAAGCAGCAGGAGGAGGGATCTTTGCAGGGTGAATATCTCGGCACAATCTGGAGGGGAGTTTAAGCTTGGGGGCTGGGAAGTTTTGCCATTTCGAGACATCTTCCCTTCTCGTTAAACCCCTTTGCCTTCCGATCCATATGTAGGCGTGTTTAATGCCAGAAGACATTTTCCGCGGCTGAATCAGAATTAGCGTTATTATTTTATCAAGGGAGATTTTTTTGTTTTGTTTTCCAGGACATTTCATTTTAATGGAACTTTTTTTGTCGAAGTTGTCGTTGTCGCCATCCCTGTTACAGTGAAAAGGAGAGAGAAAACAAACAAAAAACCACCGAATACTAATAACCGGGCGCTCCCCTCCGTGCTCACACCCCCATTTCAAAAGAATACATATATCTATATATCTACAAAAGCACATCATAAAAGGGAGGAAAGACAACGACGGCGAAGAATGCGATCCTCCAACTTTGGGAGCGACCCGAGCTGAGCAACCCCCCGAAAAAAGTGGGAGGAGGAGGAAAAAGGAGACGACCTGCTTTTGGAAATGTTTGTGGGGTGGTAGCTGTGGAAAACTTGCAAGATCTCCTGCTCCCTTGCCGGCGTCGAGTCCTGGGAGCGCCCCGAGGACAGGATGGCGGCGGAGCTGAGCCCCGAGGAGGAGCAGGTAGGAGCTCTCTGGGCGCCCCCATAGGTTTGGGGGGCCATGGGGAGGGAGGAGGGCGAGGTGGTCGGGATGGCGGGGTTTGCGCCGGGACGGTTTTTGCGGGAGCGCCGGAGAGGCTTCTCTCGGCTTTTCCCCAGTTTCGCATTATCCCCCCGCCCCGTTGTTTGGATGAGATGGGAGCCTCTCGGGCCTCTTTGCTGCGCTCTTTTAAACGGCTTCGCAACGACGCGGATTGCGAGGGGAAAGAGCAATGA
The DNA here is from genome assembly GCF_009819535.1 of Lacerta agilis. NCBI lineage: Eukaryota > Metazoa > Chordata > Lepidosauria > Squamata > Lacertidae > Lacerta > Lacerta agilis. The sequence goes on from NC_046324.1 coordinate 356,001, forward strand.
GATGCATAAATAATATTTATTTGCCTAGAGTAACGCTTCGTACCCATCTGTTTTTTGGGGGGCTGCTTTTCGGTCGTCTCATTCCTGGAAACGAAGCAGCGCCCCCCACAGCATCGTCTCTGCCCTCGACCCTCCCCCTCCCGTCTCCCGACTGAGGGGGGCACAGGCCTAGTTTTTTTGAGGGGTGGGGTCTGTTCTCCGTTTTGCTCCTACTTTCCCCTCCCCTCATCTTCCAGGGGGTGAAATCCGTTCTTGGTGGGTAGGGGGAGCTGCGTCCCTCAAAGTGTAGCCCCCCCGCCACTCCCCACCTAAAGGGGAGGGGGCAGAAGTGGTGCCCCCTGGTGAATGTTTCCAAGGAGATCAGAACCGCTGCCGGGGGTGGGGGCTGCGATGCGGCCTAGTCGGAGACGGAGCCTTGTTGGGCCTTGGGGGCGCCTCGTCCCCTCCCGCTATGATCCCCCAATAAAAGACGCCCCCCTTCAGAGCGAGGAGGGGGGCCGGCACCGCAGGAGGAGTTATTAACAAGCAAGGAAATTCGCTTATTTGGGGTGGGGGCTGCAAGAACACACGCGCTCTTGGTATTGGGGTGTCTTTTGGGGAGGGTGAAGGATAATTATCCGCCTCCCCGCAGTTGTCTTGGGGGTGTGGATCCAGCAGCCTCAGGGGCTTCTCCCCCCCAGTAATGGAGTCCTCATTCATTAACTGTTTTTCTCTTCTAATCCTCTCCTCCCCCCGCCCGGTGTTTGTATGTGTGATGTTTTCTTTTTTCGGGGGGGGGGGGTAATTAGATCCCCACCCCTTTTAAAAAAGCTGTGAGGCGAGAGAGAGAAGCGCAACATGGAGCGGAAGTGCCGCGGAAGCGAAAAGGCCAGCAAGCGCGCAGGATCCGCGGCCGCTTTCTGCTCCGGCGTCTGGCCGGGGCCTCCTTCCTCTCTCCTCCCCCCTCCCCTTCCTGCCGCGGGAGGGGGCAGACGGGGAGATCGGCTTCTGCACGGGAGCCTGGCTGGGCTGGACCTTCTTCACGAGAGAGCGCCTGCGCATCTGCACAGGACTCCTGGGTTCCTGGAGAGGCCTCCGTGCGGGTCCCTCGGGGGGCTTCTCTCCCTCTCCCGCCCCTCCTTCCTCGCGAAAAGATCCCCGGCCCCGCTTGCAAAAGCTGCTTGCTTGCAGGGGCATCTTGCTTCCGCCTCGCGCTCTGCCCTTTCGCCCTTTTCTGCTTCTAGCCCTTTTCACTTTCTCCCCTGGGAAGGATCCGGCCCTCTTTTTTCGCGCACGCACATCCCACCGGATGCGGCTGCGCTTGAGTCGTGCGAGGTGGATGTTGCTCATCCCTTCGGGAGAAGAAAGAAGCGGAGGAGAAGGGGGGGACACACACCCTCGGAAGGCTCCCCAGAAAGGGGTCAGCGACCCCTGCGAAGGCCGGGAGACACAAACCCACCTCGGGAGCGTCTCTTCTCCGTTAAAAGTTTTCACACTCCTAGCTTGTAGCAGAAAAAGTGAACATTGTCCGTCCTGGCTGTGGAAAAGATACTATACTGTTCTAATAAATGTAACCCTTTCATTCAAACAAAATGGTCTGTGGGTTTGTTTTTAATCTTGCGTTTATATAACCTGTCTTGCATAGAATTGAAGGCTGCATACATTGTTGCTATTACTCCATCCGATTGCAGGTGGCTTTGTTTAGGTTTCTTAAAGAATGTCTTCCATGCTTTTCAAACGAATTTCCCAAAGCATCTTAAAAACCAGCAATGTACAACAGCAGTGTAAAATCGGGTAATATTTTTAAAAAGCATAGAGCAGCATTAATGCCCCCCCCCAAAAAAACAATAAAAGCAGCAGTCAGAAAACGCTTTCCAAATGGAAAATGTCTTTCAGATGTTATCCAGAAAAAGAGCAGATTTTCTTAGGAAGGAGCCCTATTCCTGCTCCGCATTCATAGGGGCCAACTCCTAGGGGCCAAGGTCCCTTCAACCGCCCCCCATAAAATATTTGAGGGGGCCTTGTACCCCCCAAAGTTGGTGGGCCCTGCCATTCAAGTGGTGGTGGGGGGCTTACCTGGGCCTCCCAAAATTTCATTCACGTTGGTACCCTGTCCCCATTGATAAGTTCTTGACTAAGGATGGGCCAGAGAAGAAGGTCCCTGCTTTTGATCGTAAGGTTCAGACAGGCTTAGAAGAGCCAGGACAGTACTTTTACAGAGTAGAAGAGGCAGGTCCCCACCCCAAGGAGACCGCCATCTAGCCTTGGTGGCATGGACTAGGACAGGGGTCGGCAAATTTTTTTAGTTGCGGGCTGGTCCACTGTCCCTCAGACCTTGTGTGGCAGGCCAGAGAAGCGGCACGGGGGGGACGGACTGGAAGAAGAGGTGAGGGGGGGCAAGTAGTCCTCCCCAGCCCCAGCCCCAGGGGCTGCCGCCACCGCCGCTTCTCGTGTGTATGCAGAGTGAGTTTGTCTGCTCCGCTCTGGCTCATAGGAGCACCAGGGCGGCGGTGGCGGTGGAAGGAAGATGAGCGGCGCGAAAGGGCTGGCTCTGGAAAGGGGCTGCTTAAAATGGTGCTCAGCCCCCTTTCCTCCTCTAGGCAGGGCGGGGAGAAGCCACGAGGGAGGAGGCACCACTGCAGTGTGGAGGGGGGGAATGGCATGGGGGGGGATGGCATGGGGGGGGGGAATGGCACAGCCTGAACGAACAGAATTCCCATGCTGATCCATGGACAGTCTGTGGGCCGGATCCTGAATGCAATTGGGCCTGATCTGACCCACGGGCTTTAGTTTGCCAACCACTGGACTAGGAAGTCTGTTATTTGCTAGTGTCCACCATCCAAGCATTGACCAGACCCTGACCAATGTGCTTTGTTTCACTTGCATTGTATGGTTATATTATTGCTCCATCCTGGAAAAGTGAACAGGTACATGCCCTAGATTTAAGCCGCAAAGGTCAAATATATTTCTTAGCTTCTAAAAGTTGTTATTACATATGTCAATTTAAGTATATTCCCCATAGCCCAAACACTAACTAGTCAAATACAGAAATGCAGTAATAAGTTTCCTGGATTTTCTATTTTGTTTCCTATTTTGTCTGGATTTTCTTGTTAGCATCTTGGCAGCTGCTAGCAAATTAAATCAGGTGTTGCTTTTTTGCTTTGTAAACTAATTCCATATTGCACCAGAGCACGGATTCAAGGCAAGTGACTCGCAGAGGGTGGTTGGGCCTCACGAGGCCTGGGCTTTGTCAGATGCAGTGGCTTCCATTGGTTCCCAGGCTCAGTGTTGCTTTTAACTTTTAAAGCCCTAAATGGCTGGGCATCCGCCTACCTGAAACACTGAATTCCCCAGACCTTGAGATGCTCTTTGGATGCCCCAACCGACCAACCTGGGAAAGAGCCTTTTCAGTAGTGGCACTCTAATTATGGAATAGCCATCCTAGGAAAGCTAATGGTGTCTTTTTGGTGCTAGAGAAATATTTTTTGGTTTGCCCATACCTTTGAAACAACTCAGGTGATCTGATCCTCTTTTCTCTTCTTTTACTAATTGCCTTTAATTTGGGACTGCAGTGAGTTTTGCTTTGTTGTACTTCTGGAGGTCTCCCCCAACCCCCTTTTTATGGTGTTCTGTTTTACTATGTATTTCAGTTGTATTTACTAATTTATTTTAAAGCTTGTGTTACGTTGTTAATAGTGTTTTGGGGTTTTCAAAAAAAATTGCACTGGAAAATTCCCAGATGTTTTCCCCAAAAAAACCTTTCTATGCAAATTAGGTTAAATTCCAGTGCAATTACAATATGCAAATTAGAGTGGTTTGCATTGGAGTGGGGGCGGGTTGCAACAGGAATTTTTTATGACACCCTAGAGAGTGATCTAATTTAGTGTACATATTTTTACTTGTATTATTGTAAATGAAGCTAAATTTTTTGAAGCCAAGCAACGTGTATTTGCAATTGACATCCATTCATAGTTACTGAAGAACTCATGAAACAGGGAAAAAATTCCAATGGAAAATGAATCACTGGGGGAAAATTCCACCACCTGCATCACAATAAATAAATAACTTCAGAGTCCCTTGGTAAAAATTCTCCCAGCAATTTATCTTTCTCTGAATTCTTCAGACCTTTTGAGATTCTAGCTGTACTTCCTGGACTCTGCCCCTTTCCCATGCCCTGCTGTCTTCTGTCTGTTGTCCTCTTCTACTCCTGAAAACTCTGTTGCTCCTTCTCTCTGCCTCCCCCCTCCTTGTGACCTTCCCTTTGTGCATTCCCAAAGGACTGGGAGTAGGCTTTGGGTGCCACAAGTTGCCATTCTTGAAAGGATATGAAAGGAAAGTGGAGTGGGAGAAAGATATCAGCTTGTTGTCCCCCCCCCCCAATATGCATTCCATTTCTAGGAAAGCATTCCATCGGGATGTGGTTTTTATATTTTTAATTCCCCCCCCCCCAGCATTTATTTATATCCTGCTGCTTCATCTTAGTTTTCAAGGTAGCTTGCAACAAAATTTAAAGTGCATGCCTCCTAAACTGCCCCCTCCACCCCCCCCCAAAAAAAACAGATCAGTGGTAAGAACAGAACAGCAAAGGCACAAGCAACATAAATACTACAGAAAGTGTTAAAATGCATCCAGACTCTGCAAGAAGAATGCTGAAACAATACTCAACTCTATTAAAAACTTGCTTGAATGCAACATTCTAAATGACCTAAAAGTCATTTAGAAGGATATGAAGTGGAGATTTGGGAGTGGAGGGAGAACTGCACAACTGAGGAGCCACCACTGGAAAGGAGACACCTTGTCTTTCTATCCACTTCTCAAGTTGGGGATATCTTAATAATTGGGCAGGTTCATGTCAGAGTAGGCACCAAGCAGCTTAGAATAGGGATGGACAATCATTCAACCCCAACCCCAAGCTAAATTTTTGTGGAGGAAAGTGGTCTAGGACTGCATATGCAAAGTGAGTTGACCCAACACACACATTAATTCTCTCCTCCACCCCCCCCTCTCTCTCACACACACACACGCAAAATGGCCTTCCTGGCTCCCTCTTTCCCAAAGCATGTTTTCTCGATTTGTTTCTCCGTCAGCTTGGTGGCAAGGTCAGCGTGGGGAGTGAAATCCACAGTCAATCATCGCTGCCAGGATCAAGGCCATGTTTTAGTTGCATGTTTGTTTTGTCTTCCCTGCATTTCCCTCCCTGCAAAACAAATCAGGAATGGTTTCATACGTAGTCTCTGATCAGTGTGAGACTGCCCTCCTGTGATATCCAGAAACATTATTGCCTCCAACTCCTGAGTAGGAGCCTTCCCAGGCCCTCTCCTCCATGAATTTGTCGACCCCTCTTTTAAATCCACATAGCTTTGGGAGCATCACTGCTTCCATAGTTTGACTATGTGCTGCGCAAAGAAGGACTTGCTTTTATGTTTCCTGAAGCTTCCAGCCTTCAGCCTCATTAGCTGTTCATAAGTTCGAGCGTTATGAGAGAGGAAGAAAAATGTTTCTCTACTCATTTTCTCCATGCCATGCAATGTTTTATAAACTCCTGTCCATCGTTCAAAATTTGCCAGGCACATTTTGCACCTGGCTGTTGGCCACTTGCAACCAAGTGAAGATGCCTGGGCACTAGGATGGTGTCTGGCGTCTCCCCCATCTGGAGGTGCATCCCTGGGGATCCTTGGATCTGGACTGCTTTCACACACTAGCAGCACATCCTGTAGAATTGTATCTGTTATATTTTATCTGCACAACCTGAATGAATTTCAGGAACCAAACGTTTGTATTGAAAAATACAGCTTTCGAGCCATCTGGCCTCCAAATGGCAACTAGACATTCCATTTTGGTGACTAACCCTGGTTTAAGAAGCCATTTGGTGCCTTGCTTATATATCTGAATTTCTGCTTCTATCATGACTCCTTTTGCTCACCTTTTCTCTAACTGAAAAGTCCCAAACACTGCAGCCTTTTCTCGTAGAGGAGTTGAAGGGCTCTTCCTAGGAAGAAACCTTCTGGTTGATGCAGCGAGAGGCACCTTCTTCTCCACCCTCTAGATGTCTTTCATCATTTAGTAGAATGAGAGTTGAGCAAAAACACCTTGCCTCATTGCATGATTTCACGTGTTAAAAGATACCTCCCATGTTCAGCATTCCTTGGCATGCATAGCAAATTTATCCATGTTGTTTTTTCTTCCATTTTTCTGTTGCCTTTTCCCTCTTCTTCTGTCCTCACTTGCCCTGGTTCCCACGTGCCTTTCCAGTCAGGATTCCATCTCTTTGCAATGTTCATGGAACCAAATGGCTTCTTAAACCAGGAACCAAAATGGCCTCACTCACACACAGGAGGGAGGGAGGGAGGGAGCAGCAGGCCTGGGGGAAATGTGCGACGTTTGTGGGAAGATGGGAAAAGAAGTCTAGAGGAAGGAAGCCAAGTCATTCTCTCTCCCACTCACCCAACCCCGCCATCCCCAGTGGTTCAGTGAGGACTGAACTTGCTTGGTGGCCATGGAATGCTGAGGGATTATTGGGTGCAGATGGAATGGAGTATTCTGCAAAAGGGCATGACACTCACCACCACTATTTTGCTGCCGGTCCCACTTCTCTGGATAATTCTTGGGATTTGTGTCATAGCTTTTGGCTAGTTTAGTATTTGTACAGCACTTTTAAGTGTTCACAGTGCTTTGTGTGCATTATTTTAATCCTTACAACAACCTTAAAGGTAGCTCTGTGTTGAAGATGGGGGCTGAGACCGAGAAGGGGGATTTTGTCACAAGGGGGATTTTGAACCTGGATGATAGCACTGTTTTTCGGTCACCATGTCATGTCATGGTTTTCCCCAATGAGTCATGGAAATTGTAGTTTGTTAAGGGTCCCAGGGGCTGTCAGGAGATCCCTCACAGAGCTACAGTTCCCAGGATTCTTTGAGGGGGGAGCCATGACCAGTGATGTAGCATTAGGGGGCTTTTAGTGTGTAGTGTGAACATGACCGAGATGTTGATCAATCCAAGGGCACTCAAGCCCAGCAGGTTGGTACTATGGGAGCATCACACCCCAGGAAGGATGTGTTTGTAGTGACAACACTAAGCTAGTTTTTTGAGGCATTGCAAAAGACAGGTCACATAGAATCCTGAAGTCTTGGCTTACTCAAGGGTCATTCATCTTTGAATACCTTTCCCTGTTAACTCATAAATAGGCCTTTTTAGGGAAGGATTGTTGTGCCAAAAGAGAACATTTAGGGACAGAAGGAACTGCTTTGTCTTGAGTCACACCACTGGGCCATCTATTCCAGTGTTGTCTACACTGACTGGCAAGCAGCTCTCCAGGGTTTCAGGCAGGGTTGCTGTTGTTGCTATTAAATTTGAATACCGCCATATACCCGCAGGTCTCAGGATGGTTGCAACATAAAATCACAATACAACAACAACAACAACAATTTATTTGTACCTCACCCATATGACTAGGTTGCCGCAGCCAATCTGAGCAGCTTCCAGCATGTGTAAAAACATTGTTGTTGTTGTTCAGTTGTGTCCGAGAACACTGTCCAACCATCTCATCCTCTGTCGTCCCCTTCTCCTTGTGCCCGCCATCTTTCCCATCATCAGGGTCTTTTCTAGGGAGTCCATTCTTCTCATGAGGTGGCCAAAGTACTGGAGCCTCAACTTCAGCATCTGTCCTTCCAGTGAGCACTCAGGGCTGTTTTATTTAAGGATGGATATGTTTGATCTTTTTGCAGTCCATGGGACTCTCAAGAGTCTCCTCCAGCACCATAATTCAAAAGCATCAATTCTTCGGCGATCAGTCTTCTTTATGGTCCAGCTCTCACTTCCGTACATTACTACTGGGAAAACCATAGCTTTAACTATACGGACCTTTGTCGGCAAGGTGATGTCTCTGCTTTTTAAGGTGCTTTCTAGGTTTGTCATTGCTTTTCTCCCAAGAAGCAGGTGTCTTTTCATTTTGTGACTGCTGTCACCATCTGCAGTGATCATGGAGCCCAAGAAAGTAAAATCTCTCACTGCCTCTATTCCTTCCCCTTCTATTTGCCAGGAGATGATGGGACCAGTGGCCATGATCTTAGTTTTTTTGATGTTGAGCTTCAGACCATATTTTGTGCTCTCCTCTTTCACCCTCATTAAAAGGTTCTTTAATTCCTCCTCACTTTCTGCCATCAAGCTAGTATCATCAGCATATCTGAGGTTGTTGATATTCCTTCCGGCAATCTTAATTCCAGCTTGGAATTCATCCAGTCCAGCCTTTCGCTTGATGAATTCTGCATATAAGTTAAATAAGCATGGAGACAATATACAGCCTTGTCGTACTCCTTTCCCAATTTTGAACCAATCAGTTGTTCCATATCCAGTTCTAACTGTAGCTTCTTGTTCCACATAGAGATTTCTCAGGAGACAAATGAGGTGATCCGGCACTCTCATTTCATTAAGAACTTGCCATAGCTTCATAGAATCATAGAGTTGGAAGAGACCACAAGGGCCATCCAGTCCAACCCCCCTGCCAAGCAGGAAACACCATCAAAGCATTCCTGACAGATGGCTGTCAAGCCTCCACTTAAAGACCCCCAAAGAAGGAGACTCCACCACACTCCTTGGCAGCAAATTCCACTGTCGAACAGCTCTTACTGTCGGGAAGTTCTTCCTAATGTTTAGGTGGAATCTTCTTTCTTGTAGTTTGAATCCATTGCCCCGTGTCTGCTTCTCTGGAGCAGCAGAAAACAACCTTTCTCCCTCCTCTATATGACATCCTTTTATATATCTGAACATGGCTATCATATCACCCCTTAACCTTCTCTTCTCCAGGCTAAACATACCCAGCTCCCTAAACCATTCATCATAAGGCATCGTTTCCAGGCCTTTGACCATTTTGGTTGTCCTCCTCTGGACACTTTCTAGCTTGTCACTATCCTTCTTGAACTCTGATGCCCAGAACTGGACACAGTATTCCAGGTGAGGTCTGACCAGAGCGGAATACAGTGGTACTATTACTTCCCTTGATCTAGATGCTATACTCCTATTGATGCAGCCCAGAATTGCATTGGCTTTTTTAGCTGCTGCATCACACTGTTGACTCATGTCAAGTTATAATAATAAAAAACTTTATTGCAGCTATAAGCTCATACATAAATGGACACACAAATCATACCTGTCTTACAATCCATGCAAAAACAGCTAAAATAATTACATTAAAATAGAAATAATATAAAATATTTACAATCAGGAAAAATAAATATAAATTCAACCTATGATACTATCAGGAGTTATAGGCCCAAAAGGGGTGGAAAAGAACCATTAGGAGTCCTGTAATAAGCCATTTCGCCTCTTATGGTTCAGAACCTAAGTCTGATACCTTGCCACTTGCAAGGTTGCCGTTGGGTTAGAATCCTAGAGTAAAAGGGTAAGCTGAATCTCAGCTGGAAGTCCAGAGAATTTTTGGGCCAGTGGGCTCAGCAAATTTCTCCTGACATCACTGTATAAAGGGCAGATAAAAACAATATGCAGAAGGGATTCCCTCGACAACTCATCACACAAGCATAAATCTGATACATGGCCCCTAGAGAATCTATGTGACATGACCCTGGAAGGAAAGGCATTAAACCTTGCCTTAATAAACGCAAAACAATGTTTTGCAGTGGTAAGGGATGAGAAGTAAGATGGAAGAAGCTGCGTAGATGTAATACCCAAATGCCGAGAGGAACATACTCCCCCCCCAAACATATGATTATGCTGCAGTTCGATATCGTCTAGTCTCAAATTGATAAGTTTTTTTGCGGAAATCAATTCTAAATTCAGGACTTCAGAAGGAGAAATTCCAATATGCAGAAGTTTGGCATGGATCTTGCTGGCCTAAGGACTAGCAAATTCATCCCGCCATAGGCATTGGGCTAGATAGTGATCAGGAAGTCTATGCCAGAGTGTTAACCAAAAATTTAGAGTTCATTTCCATATCAGTGTTTCTATTGAAGAGATTTTCAATTCTAGACGAGGGGGAAGTTTCAGAAGACGGCGCAAAAAATAGTTTTGGAGCGTCTTGAAGGGAGTAAATTTGGCCATAGCAGCCCAAGAATTCTTGTACTACCTCCTTACTTATTCTGGGCTGTTTTCCCCCTGCTGAATCATCTGCTCCATATTCTTCAGGTTGGGCATTGTTTTCTTTTTTGGAGAAGACTGTTCCAGGAAGGCATCATCTGTGTCCTCAGTTTGGCTTGGGGATCTGTAGTAAACTCCCACAATGAGATCACTGTTATTTTTCTCTCCCTTAACTTTGACCCAGATACTTTGATGTGGTCAACACAGTCAAATGTTTTTGCGTATTCAATGAAGCAGAAGTAGATGTTTTTCTGGAAAACTCTAGCTTTCTCCATAATCCAGCGCATGTTCGCAATTTGGTCTCTGGTCCCTCTGCCCCTTCGAAATCCAGCTTGCACTTCTGGGAGTTCTCAGTCCACATACTGCTTAAGCCTGCCTTGTAGAATTTTAAGCATAACCTTGCTAGCATGTGAAATGAGCGCAATTGTGCGGTAGTTGGAGCATTCTTTGGCACTGCCCTTCTTTGGGATTGGGATGTAGACTGATCTTCTCCAGTCCTCTGGCCTCTGATGAGTTTTCCAAACTTGCTGGCATATTTTTTAGACTTCCGGGTTGGGCGCCAAGCTGTACAGTCGGGAGAAACCTCAGCTCCGAGGTTTCTCCATCACTGCGGTGGGAGGGGGAGTCACAACTGCGCCGCAATCCCCCTAAAAAAACTCCAGGAGGGGTGTCCTGGAGGCGTGGATCCAGCGGGTGCCCAGGAAGCCTCCCCTACTCTCTGGTAAGCCCTAGTAAGGGCAGCCGTGAGCAAGCGGGGTCGAAGGCTAGGGCATTGTGGAAAAACCACTACCATCACAGCGAGAAGTAGCGGCTGCTGGCAGAAAGAGTGCTCAATTTCTCCAAGATTAGGAACCTATTTGGACTCTGTAAGTACCAATTGCATTAAGAAAAAAGGATTTTCGAAAAGTGGACTAGAGACTAAAAGTGACAGTTTGGAGGATATAACACAAGCGCAAAAGGAACAAACCAAATGGAGTCTGCATGCAAAAAGGAAGTGATAACGGGAAAGTCATGGTCCAGAAAGAAGAGAAAGAAGTGCAACCATTCAGGGCTTTGCCATTTTACCACGAGAATGCTACAATGCTGCAAGAGGATAGGGACAGAAGCCAGCAAGTTTTGACTTTTGGGTCAGGGTTTTTGAAAGGGTTGGAGTAGGGTAATAAGACTGGATATATTTTATGGAATTTCTTTTCTATATGGTTTTGACAAATGGATATGGACACTGCGGCAACGGAAAATGTTAAAAATTATTAGCCAAAATTTTTGAGGCCGGAGGGAGGGGAGGGAGTAGAATAGCTAAAATTGGTTAAGAAATCAGAAAATTCAGAAGTATATTGAGGCCGAGTTAGAGAAGAAAATATAAGTAATTAAGTTTGATGTATTAATGATTTTAAAAAATGATAAAGAGGAAAGAAATATAGTGTAAATTAGATTTGAAGATGATTGGAAAACTGGGAAATATGTTTTTACTTTGAAGTCAACAGGGGGGGATTCGAGGAAGTCAATTTAAAGACGAAATTGAAAGGAGTAGGAATACCTGGCCCAGGAAAAGGGTCAGGACTAAGCAATGATTTATGCAAAATGATGGGTTAAATGTGAGATGATATTATATGTGCTCCTGTGAGAGGGGGGTTTGGATATTTTGCTCTCCTCGGTGGGAGAGGGGGGAGTATGAAAAATTTAACCATGTAAAGATTTGTGCTTTAAATTGAAAAATTAATAAATTTAAACTCATCACATTGCTGTTAAATTTTTTCATCCTCCCCCTCCTCTCACTAGGGGGAGCAAACCTCACTCCCCTCTCTCATAGGGAAAAACATTTAACATTTTAAATTTAACATATTACATATACACGTTATTTACGTCCTGCCCTTTCCAGACTTGACTTTCATCTTTTCCTTTACTTCATTGTTAATTGACTTCCTCAAATTCCCCCCTATTTAATTCATTATCTATCCTCTTTACAGCTTTCCAAATTCCTTGTCAAATCTATTTTACCTATTTTTTTTAGAGAAATTCATCAACTATACTTTATAAAAGATTCATCAACTATAATCTTAATTACTTATATTCTTTATAAACCCTCAGCTCCTAGATGCTTCTGCACTTTTCTAAGCCTAATCAATTTTTCCTATTAAACTAATATTATACACCTATATTTCTTCTTTCTTTCTACCCCCCTCCCTCCCTCCAATCTTGAAATTTTTAGCTATTAAATCTTAACATTTACTCATTAATCCCAGTCGCCAGATCCATAAATCATAACCAGTATAGCAAAAAAATAAAAATGGTACAATATTATCTCTTTCATCCCACTCCAGAGTCCTTAGCCCATAACTCAGTCAAATCTATCTTCTGTTCTCTTTTCATTTTTTGTAATGTGCTGATCCATGAGTCCTTCTCATATTTATATAACGGCCAGGCTTGTTGCATCTCTCATTTGTCCCTTTGCAGAGTGGAGTTTTTATTTTGTTTTTCCATAGGTTCCATTCTCATTTTCTCCTTCTCCGCAAGGGGGTCCCTTTATAGACAGTTCAACGCTGCTCCTTTCCTTTCTACTTAACAAAATGTTTTGGGTTGGGGTTGTTTTTGGCTGAATTTCCACTGGAACTGGTACTGTCCTTTCCATTCTCATTATATTTACTTTCATTTCTAAGTTCTGCAAAGTCTTATTCGAATCTCCTAAGGTCTGTTCTATCTCTTGCAAAAGTTCCAAGGTTTTCCTCTGAAACTCGACAGACCATTTTTCCTTCCTCATCTCCAAGGTCAAAAAACAAATTTGTAGTCAAAATAATTTCGTTATGCTGCGACACCCACAGCCATATTGTCTTTGTTCCTGCTAATCCTCTCAAGACTACAGGGAAGAAGAGTAAATTTTCCAGTTCAACATTTGCTCTGAATTAATCTCAAAAGTTTCAAAAAACAGTTACAAAAGCTTTCTTCTTTTTGCTTGTTAGTTTGACAGCTGCCTTGGATATAATGCTACACTGCTCCTTTCTGCTTCAACGGCAAGGGACCGACCTCCCTTATTTTAAGCACCTTCCTTCTTTCCTTCTAATTAAATCCAATTGTACTCACGATTTTACTGAACACAGTCCAAATTAGGTCAAATTTTTGTGGAGAAATTGGGCGCTCTCAACGACCGGCATTCGCTGCTTCTCGCGGCAAGGGTAGACGCTGGATCCACAGGGCTCCGTCTCCCGCCCCGCTCGCTCTCGGCAGCTCTTATTAGAGCTTGCCGGGGAGCGGGGGAGATGTCTTGAGCCCCCGCCGGATCACCATGCCCCCAGGACGCTCTTCCTGGGGTTTTTTGGGAGTCCGCAGCGCAGTTGCGGGTCTCTCTTTCCCCTACCGTGACTAGGAACCTCGCAGCGAGGTTCCCAGTGACCGATTGCTATGGCGCCCAACCGGAAGTCCCATCCTTGAAAATTTTAAATAACTCAGCTGGAATATCATCACCTCCACTGGCCTTGTTATTAGCAGTGCTTTCTAAGGCCCATTTGACTTCACTCTCCAGGATGTCTGGCTCAAGGTCAGCAATCACACTACCTAGGGTGTACGAGATCTCCATATCTTTCTGGTATAATTCCTCTGTGTATTCTTGCCACCTCTTCTTGATGTCTTCTGCTTCTGTTAGGTCCTTCCCACTTTTGTCCTTTATTATGGTAATCTTTGTGTATGGTAATCATTGTGTACTATGTGTAAAAACGTAGTAAAACCTTAAACCATAAAAAGCTTCCCTATACAGGGCTGCCTTCATATGTTTCCTAAATGTTATATAATTACTCATTTCCTTAACATCTGACGGAAGGGTGTTCCATAGGGTGGGTGCCACTACTGAGAAGGCCCTCTGCAAACAAAAACAATGCAAACGCACACACACATCAAATCCCCAACAACTTTTAAAATGACATTGGATGCCAATCAGCCAAAGGCATGGTTAAAAGAGGAATGTTTTTGCCTGGTACCTAAAGGCATATAATGAAGGCACCGGGCAAACCACCCTGGGGAGATCATTCCACAAATGAGGAGCCAATGCAGGAGGAGGCCTGTCCTCTGGATCTCTTGCAGAGGAGGTACATAAAGAAGGGCCTCAGAAAATGATCTCAGGGACTTCCGGCGGCGACGCCATTGCGGGTGGTCGTGGGCTGCTTCGGCTGCGAGGCGCCCAGTCCATCCCGGGGGTTTGGAGCCCCGCTACCGCAAAGCGGGGCTCCGGTGGGGTGCAGGAAGAGCGTCCCACACCCTGGGCTCCCCGGCTGTGCCCGTTGTGGCTCCGAACCCTTCCCTCGCTCCCCCTGTAAAGGGGGAGTGGGGGTGAAGGGACGACGGAGCCGGGCTATAGGGGACATGCCCCAACCGGGATGTAAATGCGGCGACAAAGCCTGTGATGAGCGTCTAAGTTCTACCTGTCTTTAGCGATCTGAAAGAACCCGGTGGTTGTGAGTATTTGACTGACTTTTCTATTCTTGGAACGATCCGGGGGGAAGAGGAAAGGGAGCCTGCCTCCCTCCCTTCGGGAGAGAAAGAAAGTAACCAGTTTATTTGACTGCTGCTACAATAATGGATATAAAGTGCTTGGAATTCGAAAACTGAGACTGCTGAGTTTTCCCCTTGGGGATTAAGTGGGGAGAAAATATCTCCTTTTAAAGTTTTGGTCTTTACACTCTGGCTTCAGAAAAAATGGCGATGGAAAATTTGGACTGACGTGGGAAACAATTGAAACAAAGGAAGGAAGAGACAGGAACTGAAATTTGACACTCACTCACCCTCCCTTCCAAAATGCTGGACTTTGTGTTTGAACTTGTTTTGAACTCTGGTCTAAAGGATGAAGGAATGCTTACTGTCTTGAGGCTGGAACTGCTTAATCGGAAATTGCAAGTCTTGAGTGGGATTTTAAATAAAAAGAATTTATTTCCCACAGAGGAGGCTTTTCAAAAGTTTTACACAATGGAAGCAAACCTTGGCAAAGAGCTGGAAGGGGTGCTTGAAGGATGGTCTGAAATGGCTGGGCAACTCCGGGAAAAGGAACCGTTTGCTGGGGGTGGCAGCCCTGGAACGGGAAAATTTATAATATCCAGACCCCGAGGTGGGAGCTCGGGGGCAAGGGACATGGAATTAAGATATCTACAAGAAGCAGAAGTATGGTACAAAGAAGCGGAGGAGCCCAGGAAGGAGGTGATGTGTACCCTGAAGCTCGATGCAAGGTCTGTTGTGAATGCTGCCTGGATCTGTGGACATTTGGGACAAGAAGACAACTGGAGGATTGGTTCTGGCGAAAGACTGAGAAAGACAATGGACAGAGGGGGTGTGGGATGAAGTATTAAATGTAAAACCTAAATGGTCTGTCATGGTATCTGAAATCGGAGAGTGAAGTTTGTTAATTTTAAGTTTATTTTGAATAAGCAAGGAGATATTGGATTTTAAGTTAAAAGCAGCATGATAAAGGACAGAAGAAATAAGTTGAGTTTTTATAAGAATACTCTGTTAAGATTTAGGTTATAATAGGACGATTAAGAGAATTGTGTTATCTTTAATTGAAGTTAAAAAAAATTTATAGAGAAAAGTTGTTAAGAAAGTAAAATATGGATTTAAAACCGAAGGTGAAAAGGCGGGGGAAGTCAAACGTCAAGATTCAGAAATAGAAATTTTTTTTTTGTAAGGTATACAAATAAGAAGAAGAATCCTGGCATTATGTGTATTTGTATTTGTTTTGTATTTGTAGGTGTGGGTCTGGGTATGTGTTGTATTATGAAAATGTTAATAAATTCTTCTTTAAAAAAAAAAACAGAAAATGATCTCAGGGTCTGGGTAGGTTCCTATGCCAAGAGGTGGTCCTGGAGGTATTGCAGTCCTGTGCCATTTAAGGCTTTATAGGTCAAAACCAGCACTTTGAATTGGGCCCAGAAATTAATTGGTAGCCAGTGCAGTTGGACCAGGATTGGTGCAATATGCTCAAACTGTCTTGCTCTGGTGAGCAGCCTGGCCACTGAATTCTGCAATAGCTGAAGTTTATGAACTGTCTTCGGTGGCAGCCCTATATATAACACACTGCAGTAATCTAACCTTCAGGTTACCAGAGCAAAGACAACAGTAGTTAGGCTATCTCTCCCATCAATTCAGTCCAGGGAACTGCCCACTACCAGGGTCTCAGTCTTATCTGGATTGAGCTTCAGTTTGTTGCATCTCACCCAGTCCACAATCCACTGCCTCAACTGCAGATGTAAAGGAGAAGTAGAGCTCAGTGTCATCAGTATATTGCCGACAACATACTCCAAACCTCTGGATAACCCCCTTGGCAGTTCCATGTTGATGTTGAACAGCATAGGGCATAGGCATGAACCCTGCAGGACTCCACATTGGAGACTCCATGGGGAGGAAGAACACTCCCCAAGCAACACACTCTGGGAATGACCATCCAAGGAGGACTGGAACCAGCCACTCCAGAAGGATACCCTGGTTGATGGGATCAAAAGCTGCTGAGAGATTGAGGAGAATTAATGACACATTTTCCCTGTCTCACTCCAAGCAAGGGTCATCATGTAGGGTGACCAAAGCAGTTTCTGTGCCAAAACCAGACCTAAACCTTGATTTAAATGGTTCTAGAAAATCAGTTTCCTCCACGAGCACCTAGATCTGGTCTGCAACCACTCGCTCCAGAACCTTGCCCAGGAAAGGGAGATTAGCAACTGGCCAGTAGTTTGTTAGTTTTTCTGCATCCAGGCAAGGTTTCTTAAGGAGTGGTTTTACCACTGCCTCCTTCAAACAGGCAGGGACCACCCCCTCTCGTAAAGAGGCATTGGTCACCTCCCTGGCCCAGCCAGCTGTTCCCTCCCTGCTGGTTTTTATCAGCCAAGAGGGGCAAGGGTCTAGAGCACCAGTGGTTGCTCTGACTGATTTGAGCACCTTGTCCACACCCTCGAGCCTTACCAACTGAAACTCAGCCAACACAACAGGACTAGACTGCTGTGGACACCCCATGAGATACATCTACTATAACAGCAGAGTCAAGGTCTTGGTGGATTCAAGCGATCTTATCCTCAAAATGCCTTGCAAACAAGTCACAGCGAGCTGCTGTTGGTTTTCCCACCTCCTTTGGGTCAGCCTGGAAAAGGCCTGGAAAAGCTCTGCCAGACGACATAATGAGGATGCAATGGAGGCAGCAAAGTAGAATAATAGAAACATAGAATTGTGGAGTTGGAAGGGACCCCAAGGTTCAGGGTGGATTTGATTTAAATAAATTGATTTAAATATATTTTTTTACAGAAAGACTCATACTTACTTTTATAATCTTAATATTTACAAACAGATGAAGGTTTAATTTTTGGAATAATAAATTTTCAGAGTAGTTTTTACAGTTATATCAAAAATTGCTGATTTGGTTATACTGTACTATTAGAAATACATAGACAGATTATTATGAAATTTTTGTGAGGTTTAATAAGTTAACTGTTTATATTTGGACAACTTTTCTGCTGTACTTTATTGGAAGGAGAAAAATAATCATTTCCTTAATAACAATTTAAACAATTTATTTAAATAAAACAGTAACATTATAGCATATGTATCCATGTTTGTTAACTGATGTGGTTAAACGGTTTTAAAAAAAACAAACACACAGACTGAGTTTTAGCACCCATGGAAAAACTTAAAACAAATCATTATTTCCTGATGAATAGCCTTTGGACTATAATGTAACTTAAATAGAAAACTATATTTAGAAAGATTTTCCCTCCAAAAGCATTTTATTTTAAAAATCCAATTTAAATTAAAAAACTGATTTTTATATTATTATTAATATATATATATAATCATTGATTTTTACCCACCCTGCCAAGGGTCCTCTAGTCCAGCCCCCTGCAATGCAGGAAACTCAGCTAAAGCTTACATGACAAATGGCCATCCAACCTCTGCTTAAAAACCTCCCAAGGAGGGAGAGTCCACCACCTCCCAAGGGAGAGCATTCCACTGCCTAACAGCTCTTACTGTCAGAAAGTTTTTCCTGATGTTTAGTCAGAATCTCTTTTCTTGTAACTTGAAGCCATTGGTTCAGTTCCTAGCCTCCAGAGCAGGAGAAAATACCAGTAAGCTTGTTCCTTTTTCATGTGACAGCCTTTGAGAAATTTGAAGATGGCTATCATATCTCCTCTCATTCTCCCCTTTTCCAGGCTAAACATCTCCAACTCTCTCAACCATTCTTCATAAGGCTTGTTTCCGGCTTGTGAACATCCTTCTAAAAACATCCTTCTAAAATTGTGGTGTCCAGAATTGGACACAGGACTCCCAGTATTGTCAGACCAATAGAGCAGTACTATTACTTCCCTTGATCCAGACATTAGACTTCTGTTTTGACTGGCTGAAGATCTTTTGTTGGAAGTTCCTGTGTTTTCATGCCAGCACATAACAAGAGCCATGCTGAATCGGACCAGGGAGCCACTTCGACCACCTTCCTGCTTTCCACAGTGGCCGGTCAATTGCCTTCAGGAATCTCATAATTTTTATTTTTTTTATGCAACAACTTTTGGGTGCTGGCTCTCCCAACAGTGGTTCTGTGCTTAATTGGGACTGGGAGGGGATCCAGATTCAGATACATGCTTAGCCCTGAAGTTTACTGGGATGACCTTGGGCTGCTCACCATCTCTGAATCTAAGCTGCATCGCAGGGCTGTTGTGGAAGAAGGACCATGTCATGTATATTGTCAAGTTCATTGGAGGAAAGGCAGGGAATGAATAAAATAAATCAATTTGCACACAAGTCTAGCCCTCTTCTCAGCAACCCCCATAAAAAGGGCCCCCAGTGCAGTGGCATATAGGTGTTGGTAAGATGGCTACTCTCTTCAGGCTTAAAGTATACAAGACAGAACACACAAGGAAATGGCACTGGGGAGGGAGGAGGGCAGGGGGAGAAAAGAAAACTAGAGTGCTGGCTACAGAGAGAGCATTTGAATGACCAGCTGGAATGGAAAGGTTCATGTTCACCTGCCAAGACCTTAATGAAAAGTTTCTGTGTTTGCAGGATGCACAGATAACAGGAATGCTCTGGGAGCTGTGGGTTTTCTTCTTTAAGCCTTAAGCCTTTTCAGCTGCTGGCTGCTTTTAAGCAAAGTATTTTCAAGGAATGCCTGGTACGAATTGTGTGGGATAATCAGTTGCATATAACCAACATGCTTAAATCTAATTAATGCATGAAGGGGTTAATACCATAGAGTAAGCTGTCCTGCTAAGCTCAGCTAAGCCCACTTTCCCTGCACCATCTGGGGGGATTGAGGGCCCCCTCAATTTTCAAGGAGGGAGCTGGGGCCCCTCAAAATCTCCCAGTGGCCATGTGCACATGCCACAAGGTGTGGTCGCATCACGTGCGCTATCCATGAGGCATTTGTACAACACATCAGCATGCCCTGCGGCATGCACACACAGCATACTGACACTGCATGGCCCTGGCCCCCTCAATTGTGGGGGCAAGGCAATGGGCTTGCTTTGGGAGGAACTAGGTAATTAAACCTTTGTTTCCCTTTCAGTCTACCTGAGAAACTCAATTGTGTGAAGAGGCTCAGCTGCTTGCTTCAGCTTAGACCACATGGCTCTCACAAGCCACTCTTGAGTTCCTATATATACCAATACTTTAGGAACTTTCACTGCTCTGTAACTAAGCTAAGTTTTAGTGCCTGTGCAACTTTTTCCACACATAACTTGCCATATGTGTGGTCTTTTTATGTGCTGGGGAAAGAGGAAAACTTTGTAAGGAACTCACAAGGGCATATTTTAAAAGGTCTAACAGCCTATATTTCCACACTTTCCTTTGCTTTATATTTTGTGAAAGGCTTCTCCACATAAATTTCAAGACTTGAGAAAGACCTAATACAAACACAAAAAGCCACTCTCTAAAATGTACAGGCTTCTCCTTGACTGGGAGGTCAAGGAGGAAGAAGTAAAATCTGTTATTGTAGAATGGGCCAGAGATTTTGGCTACAACATCCAAATGGAATCATGGGAAAGGTTGTGGAGGGAGGACCTGAAATTCACTGTGTGCTACAATTTGAAAGAGAATTTCATGAAAGTGCTCTACACCTGTAAAACTGGCCAAAACATAAATCTAGGTCAAACATCTGCTGGAGGCACTATGATCCAAATGTGGTGGAACTGCAAAAAATAAGGGATTTTTGGGAAACTATATATAACGAACTAAAAATGTTTAAATGTTCCTTTCCTAAGAAGCCTGAAGCCTTCCTGTTAGGTATAATGAGCAATGAAATTCCAAAAAGGGTAAGAAATTTTTTTATGTATGCAGTAGCAGCATTAAAAATTCTGGTTGCTAAGGTATGGAAAGGAGATTCTACTCCCTCAAAATTAGACTGGCAGAATAAAATGTTAGAATATGCAGAGGTAGCAAGATTGACATCAAGATTCCGAGACCATACAGATCAAATATTTAATAAAGAATGGAATATTTACAGAGAATATCTAAAAGAAATCTGTAATAATGAGTGTAATAATCTAAATTCTTTGGCAGGGCTGGATTGACTTCTGCATGAAATAAGAGAATTTTACAAAATTAACACAACTGAACAACCTCTGAGAGATAAAGTTTAGCATGCAGTTGTAATGTAATTTAGGAACCACAATGGGGGGACTGGAAGTCATGTCAGAATTCGTGACGTGTGAATTCAATCTTTTATTTTTTTTGTAGTGAGTGTTGATTGCCTTTTGTTCATTGTTGCGTATTGTTTTGTTTTGTAATTGTTTTGTTTTGTGTTTAAAACCAATAAAGCATTTTTAAAAAATTGTTGTAGCTTGCCCTGGGACCTCAGCGTGAAGGGCTGTGATGATGATTTTAATTAATGGTATCTTTTTCTTTTCTCTTCTCTCCGGAACAGGCAACCAAACAATTCCTTGAAGAGATTAACAAGTGGACAGTCCAGTACAATGTGTCTCCCCTCTCTTGGAACGTGGCAGTCAAATTCCTCATGGCCAGGAAATTCGATGTCCTCCGAGCGATTGAGCTCTTCCATTCCTACAGGGTAAGAGGATTAATTCCTCCCTGGAAATGGAGAGAGAGCTGGAGAGCCCTCATGGCTCATGAGGAGACCCTTCCTGAAGCCTGAAGGGACTTCAGGGAGGGTGGAGGAGAGGGCTTTGTGGAGGCTGCTCAGCCTCCCTGCCTAACAGCTGATGCGAAGGGTGGTCTCGCAGCAGCAGCCGCTTTTCACGTCCCAGAGCTTCAATTCCAATTGTGGTTCTTTTGGGTGCAGTATTTTTGATCTGGCTTGTAGAGAGAGTGCATTTAACGGGTATCTAGAGGGTGCTTCCACTTACGTGATTTTCACCTATGTGCCAGAACATGTGGGGAGTTGCCTGTACTAAAAATGATTAAAATTTCTGTCAGCATTTCAAAGCATCTGGGGAGGCCTGTCTAAACAAAAATGTTTTCAGCAGGTGCTGAAAAGAGTGCAGTGAAAGCTCCTGCTTGGCATCAAAAGGCAATGAGTTCCAAAGTGTAGATGCTGTCACATTCCCAGCATCTCAGGAACACCTGAGAGTTTAAAAAGTCCTCCTGTTTGAAACTCTGGAGAGCCTCTGATAGCTGACAGGGAACCCTTTTTAGCCCCAAAGGCTGCGATCTGCCTTGGGCAGTGTTGGGGGGGGGCGGCGTGTGCCCTTGGGGGAGGGGCAAAGGGTGATACTCTTCCTCTTGCATAGTAAGTTGTATTCCAGGCATGCCAAATTCTGGTGTTTCTACTTCCTTGCGATCTATCCCTCCATCCAGACAAGCGGGGAACATTGTGCCCTTTCGTGGACTTATTCCAGGCAGGTAAACACACTTGAGGAAGGGAGAGCTGTGGCCCAAGATCTGGCCAAGCAAGAGTGCTGCAGGCCAGACAGAGAGGTCGGGGGCCACATGAGGTTCCCTGCCTGGGAAGTGAGCTTATCCCCTGGTCTGTCTTGGAAAAAGCAACTCAGGCAATTTGCCCAGGGAGATTCTTCTGTTCTTGGGTGAGAAGGATCCGCTGGCTGAGAAGAGCCACCCCGGCTGCAACCAGGGTGGACTGCAATAGCCCCTGGAGGTATTTCGGCCCCAGAAGCTGCCTTGGTGGAAAGCTTAATGTCAAAGAAAGATCCCATCAGCAACCTGAGGGGTGGGCTGCCCCACAGCTTGTGCAGGGAGCTGCTGCCAGTCAGGGTCTGTGTGGCTCTCCAGGTGCTGCTGGACTCCAGTTCCACTCAGCCCCACCCAGAGGGCTACTGGTCTGAGCGGACGGAGCACCCCCACCTTGGTTGCAGACAATAACAGTGTTTTCTTTCCTCCTAGGAAACCAGGCTGAAGGAAGGGATTGTGAAGCTGAAGCCTCATGAGGAACCTCTCCGCTCAGAGCTGCTTAGTGGAAAGTTCACTATCCTAGTGAGTAAGGTGCTTTGCTTGGGCAGACAGAGCTGTGGATAACTGTGGAAGTTGGGCTTCCTGTTTGCGGAGGCATGGGACACATGTCTCTGTAGTGTGGTTTTAGATCATAGAATCATAAAATGGTAGAGTTGGAAGGGACCCCAAGGGTCATCTAGTCCAACCCCTGGCAATGCAGGAATTTCAGCTGAAGCATCCATGACAGATGGCCATCTAACCTCTGCTTGAAAAACTCCAAGGAAGGAGAGTCCACAACCTCCCAAGGGAGTTCATCCTACTGTTGAACAGCTCTTATCATCAGAAAGTTATTCCTGATGTTTAGTCAGAACTTCCTTTCTTGTAACTTGAAGCCATGGATTCGAGTCCTACCCTCCAGAGCAGGAGAAAACAAGCTTGCTCCATCTTCCACATGACAACCCTTAAGATATTTGAAGATGGCTATCATATCTCCTCTTAGTCTCCTCTTTTCCAGGCTAAACATACCCAGCTCCTTCAACTGTTCCTCATAAGGCTTCGTCTCCAGACCCTTCATCATCTTGGTTGCCCTCCTTTGCACACCTTCCAGTTTGTCAACACCCTTCTTATACCGTGGTGCCCAGAACTGGACACGGTCCAAGTGTGGTCTGAGTAAGGCAGAATAGAGCAAGACTATGACTTCCCTTGATCTGAACACTAGATTTCCTTCTGTTGATTCAGCCTAGAATAGCATTAGCTTGTTTGCTGCTGCATCACACTGTTGACTCATATTAAGCTTGTGGTCCACCAAGACCCCTAGATCCTTTTCACATGCACTACTAGTAAACCAGGTGACCCCCATCTTATATTTGTGCATCTCGTTCTTCCTGCCTAAGTGCAGAACCTTACATTTGTCCCTGTTGAAATTCATATTGTTAGCTTGCACCCAGTTCTACAATCTGTTAAGGTCATTTTGAATCCTGATTCTGTCTTTTGTGGCATGAGCTACCCTTCCCAGTGTGGTGTCTTCTGCAAATTTGATGAGCATCCCCTCAATTCCTTTGTCCAAGTCCTTTATAAACACACTAGCTGACCCGGCCACGCTTTGCTGTGGCTTATTTGGTGAAATGGGAAAGGAGAATAAAAAACAGAAAGCACATGGTTCTGCACAGCTTTTCCTGTTTCTCAAGTATCGTAATTTCTGAGCTCATTTCCCCTGGCTGTCTCTATGCCACGTCTCGACTGTCTCGTGACTCTCCCCGATCTCAACCAGTACGTGATCGGTCAGAAACATCCAAATTTTACGATTTTATATATATAGATAGGACGTCTGTATTTTCACAGAAGGATCTGGTCACAGACACCCCTGCCCCACATGCCCTGCCAGCCCTCCTTGCCCCCTGCCGGCTCTCCCTTCTTGTCTCCCCTTTTCTATCCTTTCCTTTCATTTCCCCGTCACCCACCATCGAGGGAGACTAACTGCCTGACGGCCAACGACCCTCCACCGCTGTTCTCCACAAACTGCACCTTGGAGACAATGATGTTGTCCTCGAGGACGAAGCCAAAGGCTGTGCAAACCGCGTCTCCGTGGGCCGAGTCCACCTCAGTCTCCGAGCTGCCGCACACGGCACACACCCGCCTATCGGCGCCGCTGCCCAGCATCTTCAGGCGGGAGAGGCAGTAGGGATGGAGGCTCCCCTCAGGCCCAAGGAAAAACCTCGCTGTCGCTGCCTCGCGGGCTAGGCCGGCGACCCCTCCGCCCAGTCACCTGTCCGTGTGCTATCTCTCTCGCAGGCACATGCTTGCTCTCCCTTCATGGGCCTTGGCCGGCTCCACCTCAGCCCGCAAACCCCGCTCCTTCTTCCGAAGCCTCCAAGGGCTAGTTGCCTCCCCTCGCCGGGAACGGGTGAGCCAAGTGCTCGCTTGGCCGAGGGGATGCGTTCGGCTCCAGGCTGCTGGACGCACTGCGGCCTAGGCTCTCCTGTGGGTCTTCGCGTGCCCTCTCACCTCAGACAGTGGGAAGTAGAGATGGCTTTTCCCATCCTCCTAGCTCTCAAGGTGTGAGAAGGAGGAGGAGTAGGGGGAGGGTCGTGGTGACATAGGAAGAGGAGGAGAATGGGGCGGAGACGGGTGTGGTGTGGTTTTTAACGTCCATTGGAGGGTGCTATATTTTTTTGCACAAAATCACATTTTTACCTGTCAAAGGTGTGATATTTGTACAATCTAATTACATATGATCTGGTCCTAACCAATAGTGATGACCTGGTTAGTGGGGTAGAAGTGGCAGGATCATTAGGTGAGAGTGATCATGCTCTTCTGGAGTTTATTATACAGCAGAAAGGAGCAAACAAGCATACTAAGACTCAAATTCTAGACTTTAAGAAAGCTGACTTGAGAAAAATTTGGGAAATGCTGGGTGTGATCCCATGGTCAGTAATACGAAAAGGGAAGGGAGTTCATGATGGATGGGAGTTTGTTAAAAGGGAGGTATTAAAAGCACAACTTCAAGCAGTACTAATGAGACGAAAACATGGAAGGTGCCTAAAGAAGCCAGAATGGCTATCTAAAGAACTTTTAACTGATTTAAGATTTAAAAGGGATATGTACAAAAAATGGAAAAAGGGGGAAATCACCAGAGAGGAATTCAAACAAATAGCCAGCACGTGTAGAGACAAAGTCAGAAAAGCTAAAGCACAGAATGAACTCAGGCGTGCTAGAGAGGTTAAAAGCAATAAAAAGGGCTTTTATGTGTATGTCCGTAGCAAAAGGAAAAACAAGGAAACAGTGGGGTCACTTAGAGGAGAAGATGGTGAAATGTGAACAGGAGACAGAGAAAGGGCAGAACTCCTCAATGCCTTCTTTGCCTCAGTCTTCTCCAAAAAAGAAAACAATGCCCGACCTGAAGAATATGGAGCAGATGATTCAGCAGGGGGAAAACAGCCCAGAATAAGTAAGGAGGTAGTACAAGAATACTTGGCTAGTTTAGATGTATTCAAGTCTCCAGGGCCAGATGAACTACATCCAAGAGTATTAAAAGAACTGGCAGAGGTGATTTCAGAACCACTGGCAGTAATCTTTGAGAATACCTAGAGAACAGGCGAAGTCCCAGCAGACTGGAGGAGGGCAAATGTTGTCCCTATTTTCAAAAAGGGGAAAAGAGAAGACCCAAACAATTACTGCCCAGTCAGCCTGACATCAATACCAGGAAAGATTCTAGAGCAGATCATTAAGCAAACGGTCTTTGAGCACCTAGAAAGGAACGCTGTGATCACTAAAAGTCAGCATGGGTTTCTAAAAAAAAAAGTAATGTCAGACCAATCTGATCTCATTTTTTGACAGAATCACAAGCCTGGTAGATGAAGGGAATGCTGTGGATGTAGCCTATCTTGATTTCAGCTAGGCCTTTGACAAGGTGCCCCATAATATTCTTGTAAAGAAGCTGGTAAAATGCGGGCTAGACAATGCTACCATTCAGTGGATTTGTAACTGGCTGACTGACCGAACCCAAAGGGTGCTCATCAATGGCTCCTCTTCATCCTGGAGAGAAGTGACTAGTGGGGTGCCACAGGGTTCTGTCTTAGGCCCAGTCTTATTCAACATCTTTATCAGTGACGTGGATGATGGGCTTGAGGGCATCCTGATCAAGTTTGCAGATGACACCAAATTGGGAGGGGTGGCTAATACCCCAGAGGACAGGATCACACTTCAAAATGACCTTAACAGATTAGAGAACTAGGCCAACACAAACAAGATGAATTTTAACAGGGAGAAATGGAAAGTACTACACTTGGGCGAAAAAAATGAAAGGCACAAATACAGGATGGGGAACACCTGGCTTGAGAGCAGTACATGTGAAAAGGATCTAGGAGTCTTGGTAGACCATAAACTTGACATGAGTCAACAGTGTGATGCGGCAGCTAAAAAAGTCAATGCAATTCTGGGCTGCATCAATAGGAGTATAGCATCTAGATCAAGGGAAGTAATAGTACCACTGTATTCCGCTCTGGTCAGACCTCACCTGGAATACTGTGTCCAGTTCTGGACACCACAGTTCAAGAAGGATACTGACAAGCTGGAACGTGTCCAGAGGAGGGCAACCAAAATGGTCAAAGGCCTGGAAACGATGCCTTATGAGGAACGGCTTAGGGAGCTGGGTATGTTTAGCCTGGAGAAGAGAAGGTTAAGGGGTGATATGATAGCCATGTTGGGAGACTTCCGGTTGTACGCCATTCTGCTCGGTCGGGAGAAACCTCGGCTCCGAGGTTTCTCCGTCGCTGCGGGGGAGGGGGGGAGGCGAAACTGCGCTTCGACCCCCCAAGAAACCCCAGGAACGAGTCCTGGGGACAAGGGATCCGGTGGGTCCCCCGGGAGCGCCTCCCTTGCTCTCTGGTAAGCCCTAATAAGGGCTGCCGTGACGAGCGGGGTTTCAGAGGCGCGGGGGCTGTGGATCGTCTGCTATCTCCGCAGCGAGAAGTAGCAGCTGCTGACAGAGAGAGCGTCCAATTCCTTCAAGATTCGGCTTTAATTTGGACTCTGTAAGTACTGACTTTCAAAAAGGAAAAGTGACATTAAAATCCAGCTTGCTGGGAACTTTAAAAACGGAGGTTGGTTCCTTGAACATTGAAACAAAAGGAAACAGTATAACTTTCAATCCGAAGCTGCTGCCTAACTTTGTGACAAGAAAATTTCTGTAACTGTTTTCCCCCAGGTAGGGGGATGAATTAGGATTTATTCTGAATGGAACTGTGTTTTATGGAAAATACTATTACTCTTTCTTTCTGGTGGTCCGGTATGAACAAACTTTTGATGGCTGCTTTTGCAGCGAAGAAGCATATTTGGACTGCATAAGCTTCTCAGACTTTAAACATGCCTAAAAGGAAATGGTCGCAGGAATTTCAAACCAAGACTTTCTAACTTTTACACAATTTAATAGTGAAATTTAATCAGTTAAATGGGATGGTAGAACCTTTGGACTTGGCTTTGCAGGAAAATGGAACAACGACTTATGGTGAAAGTTATGAGGATACAACATATACAGAAGATGAGAAAATCCAGGGTGGAAAATTAAATGGAGTCAACCCACAAAAAGGAAGGAGCAATGTGAGAAGGGTCAAAAGAAGAAGAAGTAAAAATGGGAAAGCTGAAGTAAAGAAGAAAGAACTATGGAGTGCTGTACGGAGCTTGGACAATGTTGAAAAAGTTTCAAGGACACATGAGATAAGAAAGAAGCAGAAGCCAGTTTCCCAGGACTTTGGCATTCAGGAATTTGAGAGGGTGGGGTGGGTTGAGAAAATGTATGTCTGTATGGATATTCTCTTTGTTTATGGTTTTGACAGAAGGTATTGTAATGGATAATGGTTAAGGATTAAGAATTAACAGCCAAAACTTTGGGGACCGGAGGGAGGAAAGGGGGGGGGGGAGAGTTAAAATTGAATTAATTACAATGTGTTAAACTATTGAAATTAAAAATTAGGCTATGGAGGGTTCAGAAATATTGTGAAGCAGAGGATATGTCAAATTCATAATTAAATTATGTCAGATGAATAATTATTTAGTAAAGAGGTTAAAGAAAAATGTCAGAATGTATAAGTAGCATGGAAATTTAATTGGCGATAACTGTGAATTAGGGTTTAATTTGGAATTCAACGGGGGGGGGGATCGGGGAAGTCTGTAAAGATGATGCATATAAGCTAATTGGTTAAATTGGGGAAGAATTGATAATTACCCCAGTGAGAGGGGGGGGGATCTGTTTTGTTTTGCTCCCCTTGGTGAGAGAAGGGGGAGTTTGGAAAATTTAATCATGTATTGTAATTTGGTTTAAATCTTCAATAAATATTATTTTAAAAAAAGATATGATAGCCATGTTCAAATATATAAAAGGATGTCATATAGAGGAGGGAGAAAGGTGGTTTTCTGCTGCTCCCGAGAAGCAGACACGGGGCAATGGATTCAAACTACAAGAAAGAAGATTCCACCTAAACATTAGGAAGAGCTGTTCAACAGTGGAATTTGCTGCCAAGGAGTGTGGTGGAGTCTCCTTCTTTGGAGGTCTTTAAGCGGAGGCTTGACAGCCATCTGTCAGGAATGCTTTGATGGTGTTTCCTGCTTGGCAGGGGGTTGGACTGGATGGCCCTTGTGGTCTCTTCCAACTCTGTGATTCTATGATCACTCCCATATGGCCATGGAACGTTGTGTCCAAATTTGAAATGAATCGGTCAAGCTGTTATGGAGAAAGCCGATTGTTAACAAACATCCAACTTGAACGATTTTATATATATAGATTGAACAACAATGAGCCTGGGACACAACGCTGTGGTACCCCACTTGTCACTTTTCCCCAGGATGACGAAGAACCATTAATGAGTACTCTTTTACTCTTTGGGTTCGGTCAGTCAACAAGTCACAAATCTTGTTCAGCCCACATTTTACCAGCTTCCTTGCAAGAATATCATGGGGGACTTTGTCAAAAGCCTTACTGAAGTCAAGTTACACTATGTCCACTGAATTCCCCTGATCCACCAAGCTTGTGACTCCATCAAAAAAAGAAAAGAAAAGAGATTTGTTTAGCATGACTTGCTTCTGAGGAACCCATGTTGTGTCTTAGTAATCACAGCATCCACAGATGTGGGAGGACAGATTGTCCATAACAGTGCTTCTTAAACTTGGGTCCTTAGTTAAAATGTAAGGTGAAGTATAAATTGTAATGTAACCCTATGCAATGTAATGTAACCCAATGTAATGTAATGTAAATGTAATCTATAAGTTATATGTATGTACGTTAAAAATCAATAAAAATTATGAATTAAAAAAAATAAACTTGGGTCCTTAGCTGTTGTTGGACTACAACTCCCACCATTCCTAGCTAGCAGGGATGATGGGAGTTGTAGTCCAACAACAGCTGAGATCCAAGTTTGAGAAACATTGGGAGCCTGCTGAGTCACCCAGTGGCCCATCTAGTCCAGCATCCTGTTCCCACAGTGGCCAACTGGGTGCCAGTTATGGGAAGCCAACAAGCAGGATCCAAGCACAGGAGCCCTCTCCCCTCTTGTAGTTTCCAACAACTGCTATCCAGAAGTGCTGCTGTCTCCAGCTGGGGGGGCAGAGCAGAGCCATCCTGACTGGTAGCCCTTGATAGCCGCCTCCTCCTCGTTGAATTGGTCCAATCTTCTTTTGAAGCCATCCAAGCTGATGGCTATCCCTGCTTCTGGAGGGAGGAAGTTCCATCCTTGAACTCTGCATTGTGTGAAGAAGGACTTCCTTTTATCTGTCTGGAATTTCACTCTGCTTTCCCCGCATCACATCCTATTCATGA
The DNA here is from genome assembly GCF_009819535.1 of Lacerta agilis. Classification (NCBI taxonomy): domain Eukaryota; kingdom Metazoa; phylum Chordata; class Lepidosauria; order Squamata; family Lacertidae; genus Lacerta; species Lacerta agilis. The sequence continues at coordinate 385,732 of NC_046324.1, forward strand.
ATCAACAGCATCATAATTACTTTGACCCTCAGAGCTGCTTGTTTGTTTTATTAGGTTTATCTCCTTTGTTTTCCTCCAAGGAGGTTCAGGCCCTGTAGATCACTTCTGTGTGTCGACATTTTTATCCTGCAGCGACCCTACGAGGTAGGCTGGCAACACCTGCTTTGCCTCAAAGTTCCATGCCATCAGGTAGAAAACATGCACAATCTCATCTGATCCAAAAGCTAAGCAAGGTCAGGCCTGTTTAGTACGTGGATGGGACACCCCCTGGGAATACTAGGTGCCACGGGCTTCTGCTGGGATAGTTCAGTTGGAAGAGCATGAGACTCTTTAATCTCAGTCATGGGTTCAAGCCCTAGGTTGGGCATTGCAGGGGGTTGGACTAGATGACCCTCATGGTACCTTCCCACTCTACAGTTCTATGATTCTAGGATTCGGTCATGCAACGGCCAGAATTCCAAAGTGGCTTTGAATGGATTTTGACTTCTTATGCCCCTGCAGAGATTGATCTTCTTCATTGCTGATCTTTTCTCTCTGGCTTTTTTGCAGAGCGTGCGAGATCCCACTGGAGCGTCGATTGCCCTCTTCACTGCCAAGTTGCACCATCCCAACAAAAGCATCCAACATGTGGTCCTCCAAGCGCTCTTCTACTTGCTGGACAGAGCTGTGGAGAGGTGAGTAGAACACTTTCCATCCCTGTGGGGTTTGCTTCCTTCAGATGACTGCACTTCAATAATGTATGTGTTTTCCCCTTCGGCATCCTGTGTGCAGTTTTTTGTGTGTCGACAACCCTTGCTTTTTTGCAGCGTTGCCTTCACATCTGACCCAGAATGAGATATGTATAAAAATATAAGCAAACCTCGTGGATCTGGCCAGTGGCCCATCTAGTCCAATGTCTTGTTCTCACAGGGGCCAAACAGATGCCCCTGGAAAATCTGTAAAGAGGACTTGAGTGCAAGAGTCCTCTCCTTCCTTTGGTTTCCAGCAACTGGTCTTCAGAAGCGTTTACTGCCTTCAATTATGAAGGCAGAGCCAAGCCCTCAGGGCTAGTAACCACAGAGTCCTCTCCTCCATGAAGCTATCTAATCTTTGGTGGCCATCACTGCCCCCTGCAGGAGGGAGTTCCATAGTTCAGCTATGTGCTGTGTGAAGAAGGGCTTTCTTCTATCTGCCCTGAATCTCCCAACATTCAGCTGGAAGCCCACAAACTTCAGTGTTACAAGAGAGAGAAAAAAACTTTCCTCTATCCCCTTGTGATGCATAATTTTATAAACTTCTGTCATGAAGAAGAGTGCATGTTAATTCTGGATAACTTCAGTCGAATAGTTAAGCACATACTTTATCCTGTTAAATTAAAATACTTAACGTTGACTGGATTATGATCTCAAGGACCAAAAGCGCGTCTTGTCCTGTCACCCATGGTGGCCAGCAAGATGCTTCTTGCGAAGCCCACAAGCAGGACATGTTCATCAGTGATCTCTCCCTGTTACCCTCCTCCAAAGTCATCTGCTGCCTCTGATCCTGGAGGTTCAATGCAGTAATCATGACTTAATGGCCAGTGACATTAAGGAGGAGACCTCCTCTCCATGGATTGGTCTTACCTCCTTTTAAAGCCTTCTGAGTTGGCTACCCTCACCTTATCCTCTGACAATGAAGATTCCTATCAATTAATCCTGGGCTGTTTGCAGAAATACTTCCTTTTCTCCCTGCCAAACATGGGAGGACCCTGAGCTCTCATGGAATGAGAGAGGGAGAACATCTCCCTATTCACGAGGCGTCATTTTAGAAACCTATAAGCACCACCCTAAACATCTCAGATTCTGTTGATTTTTCCATTTCTGTCCTGATTCCTATACAATGGATATGCTGATGTGCTGTTACTGAAGTCCTAACTTGTGCACACTTTCTCTTTTCTACCCCCCGCCAGCTTTGAAACTCAGCGAAATGGCCTGGTATTTATATATGACATGGCAGGCTCCCACTATACCAACTTTGAGCTGGACCTCAGCAAGAAAATCCTGAACCTTCTGAAGGTAAAAGGAAGGGTCATTAGTGCCGGGGGGGGGGGCAACCTCTCTTTCTGCCAAAGGCTGCACTCCTGTGGGGTTGATCCCTAGCAGCAGCTATGGGCAGGGATGAAACCAGTGGTGGGCTGGGTCACACACACCCCAGTAGGCAGTGCCCCCTTTTCCCCTCTCTCCTGCTCCCCTCTTTCTCTTTCTGTCACTCCCTTTCCTCTCTCTCATTCCTGCTGTCTCCCTGCCCAGAAGCCGTAAGCAATTGCTTGCCAAAGGCTGTTGAAAGGACACCAAGGCCTGTCGGCTACAGAGACGTGGATGGATCCTGGAGTTGTTTGGAGTTCTGTCCTCCCTCTCATTGCGGAGGTTCCCCTTGGTTTGGCTAACATTATGGCATGAGGGGAGGCACCAGGAATGGGGAATTTTATGGAGTCAATAAATGGGGTAGCCGTCAAGGTGGCTCTTGGCTTGGAAAGATGGCAAAGTAGCCACGAGGATTGTGCCTTCCCCAGCCTGTGAAGCTTCCTCCAGAGGTTGTTGCATTACAAGTCCCATCAGCCCTTGCAGTGGTCATGCTGGATGCAGCTGATGGGAGCTGTGGTCCAACAGCAACTGCAGGCCCCCTGGATGGGCCGGACTGACCTTATCTCTGGCCTCCCCCTTGCTGACCTTGGGAGGGGGAAGCAACTGGAGGAAGGCTGTGGTGCTGCTCTTAAAGGCTTAAAGTGTGTTGGGCCTGGGAGCAGGGTGGTCCTTCTGTCAGTAACCAGCATGTCTAGTGGTTAGACAATTGGATAAAGACCTGGGAGACCAGGGTTCAAATACCTGCTCCATGAGAGAGCTTCTTGGGTGACCTTGAAGCAGTCACAGCCTCACAGCCTAATCTACCTCACAGGGTTGTTAGGAACCCTACTGGATGAGGCCCATGGCCCATCCCATCTAGCATCCTGTTCCCACAGCAGCCACCAGACAGCTGCAGGAAACGCACAAGCAGGACCCAGGCCCAAGAGCCCCCTCCCCACCTGTGGTCTCTAGCAACCAGCATTCAGAAGCATTATTCCCTCTGGCCAGGAGAAGGAGCAGAATCCTCTTGGCTAGTAGCCATTGAGAGCCTGCTCCTCCATGAATGGGTCTAATACTTTTTAAAAGCTGTCCCAAGTTCTTTTTTATGCCCCCTGAATCTTCCAACCTTAAGCTTTGATGGCTGTCCACATGTTTTAATGTTATGGGGGAGGGAGAAAAACTTTTCTCTCTGCTCTTTCTCCCTCTCATTGGTCTTTTTATAGACTTCTCTCAGGTTGCCTCCCTTACCTCCCTTTTCTCTGAACTAAAAAGTCCCAAATGGTACAACGTTTCCTTGTTGATTCCCCCACCACTTACGCTCTTAAGCATGTTACTCTTAGAAGGTGTCTTCTTAAAAGAAAAAGAAAAAAAGATCCTGTTGGTATTTCACTTTTGAAGTGGGAGAGCTCTCCTTTCTTGCCCAGTGGCTATGACATCAATGTGGTGCAGATTATGTTTTCACCTGCACTGGAATACCAAGATACCCAATCATGCCTTTTGGATGGTCCCTCATAAACTGGACAAAGGGACATACAGTCGTACAGTGGTACCCCGCAAGACGAATGCCTCGCACAACGAAAAACTCGCAAAACGAAAGGGTTTTGCTATTTTTTAGTTGACTCGCAAGACGAATTCGTCTATGGCCGTGCTTGGCAAGACGAATTCGTCTTGCGCAGTACCACTGTAAGCCGGCTGGAGCTGCGCCGCGCCGCGCTTTAAAGCTGCAGCGAGCGAACAGCACTGCTGCTGTTCGCCCGCTGCAGCCTTAAAACGCAGCGCGGCATGGTCCGGTGCCGGTCGGAAGGGGCGCTGGCCGATCGCGCCCGCGGACTTTTTCCCCCATAGGAACGCATTAATTTAATTTTAATGCGTTCCTATGGGAAACTGTGCCTCGCAAGACGAAATTATAGCAAAACGAAAAGACGAAAATTTCGTCTTGCGAGGCACCACTGTACCTTGGTAGTTGAACGGCTTGGCTGCTAAACAAATCAGCTCCCAAACACCACAAACCCGGAAGTGAGTGCTCCAGTTTGCTAATGTCTTTTGGAAGCTGAATGTCCAATGTGGCTTCCGCAGCTTCCGATTGAGTGCAGGAAGCTCCTGCAGCCAATCAGAAGCCTTGCCTTGGTTTTCAAACCGTTTCGCGAGTCGAACGGACTTCCGGAATGGATTAAGTTCAAGAACCAAGGTACCACTGTACTTACTGGGGAGGGATCCAATAAGGCTGTACCCAGACTAGGCCTATTGAACAGTCATGCCTGTCATTTTTAAATGGGTCTACTCTGAGTGGGGCTAACATGGAACACAATCCACCATCTGGCTGTTGAGATGCTGGGGAATTGGCAAATCACAGATATGGAACACAAAAGCAGAACCAAAGAGGTCATCACCTTGGACAGGATGACAGCAGTCACTGCGGTTCAGTCAAGGCATTTGAAGCCATTTCCCAGAAAAGTCAGGAGCAACCATTTCCTCTATTTAATTGACCTTTTTAAAAAACAAAAAACAAAACAAAATAAATAAATAAGAGCATTTGAAGTTTCCATAAATATGTTCATCCAATTAAAAGTGAGTCAGTTAATAGCCCTGGAGCAGTGGAGTGCTTGTTTGAAATCGGAGCCTATGGCATGGAAAATCTCTGTCCCTTAAGCCTGGATAGGAAGACTGTGCAGCGGAAATGTGTTCTCTCGCCGCCCCCTGTTGGGACTCCTTTTTATTTAGTTCATAGTTTCACAACTGAACAAAAATGCAAAGAGCAACAGCCTTTTACTGAGTCAAACCATTGTTCCATTTAGTTCAGTATTGCCTACACTGACCAACAGCAGCTTTCCAGAGTTTCAGACTGGAGTCTCCCAGCCCCACCTGGAGATGCTGTTGGGGAGGGAACTTTTCTCTGCATGTAAAGCAGTGGCAATAACCACAACCTCCCCCCAACAAAATTCTCTTGTTGGTTTGCCAGGGAGGAAGGAGTTGCCTTTTAGCCCAGCCTTCCATATGACTGGTTTCTCTTCATCTTCTGTGGACCCCTGAAACCTCACTTTGCCATCTTTTCATATACTTGGGTCTCCCTTTGTTGGCCACAGGAGGAGAAAGCAAAAAGGTTGGCAAGAGGGTGTTGCTGTCTTGCTCGCAATCCAGATTGATTCTGGTTTAGCTGCTGGCCCTCAAGCCAGTTGCCTGACTTTCCAAGACACCTGTGGAAATCCTTCCTATTGGATCAGCACTTTGAGGTGTTGGCTGTCTCCAACTAAGTTCTTCTCAGGGTAGACCTATTGCAGTTAAGGCAGTTGTGCCCATTAATTTCAGTGGGCTTACTCTCAAGTCAGACTAGAGTGAGTTAGAGCACAAGTTTCCGTGCCGGCCCTGCAATAAGGCTGAGTGAGCTTTCGACACTTCAGGCAGCAGCTGAGTCCCCAGCAATCCCTCTCCTTGGGAAGACAGAGCTGTATGGTGGTGCGGCCTGTTGCCTCCCTCCCCTTGGTAAAGTGGCCTGCTCCCCTCAGGTGTGCTAGAGGATGCACCTGAGGTAAGTTCAGATTCTGCACATGGCAGGCAGATTTGATTTAGTCCTTTGCCTGAGACAGCCAGATGTCTTGGGCTGACTGGAAAAAAGCATAAACAATTGGCCTCTGCCTCATAAGAAGCACCTGCTGGATCAGGTCCCCGTGGCCCATCCAGCGGCCAGCAAGATGTCTCTCTGGGGGAAGTCCGCAAGCAAGGCTGGAGTGCAAGATCACAATGCTGTCCCCTTGCGATGCTCAGCAGCTGGTCCTCGGAGGCATCGCTTTCTCTGTCTATAGGACAGGCAAGGCAGAGCTGTTGGGCTGTAGCCATCAATAGGCTTCTCCAGAAGCCTTGTGTGTGCGTCAAGTGGCTACCTGTCATGGATAATGCTGACAGCGATTCAGAAACATAAATTTCCTTCTCCAAACTGTTCTTCCCTGCCTCTTTTCAGGGAGCTTTCCCAGCCCGTCTCAAGAAGGTATTCATTGTGGGTGCTCCTATGTGGTTCCGAGTTCCATACTCCATCATCAGCCTGCTGCTTAAAGAGAAACTCCGGGAAAGGGTGAGTGGGCCTCCACCATTTGCCATCTCCATCGTGCTCCTCCTCCTTCCTACTACTACTGTTGTTACTAATACTATTATTATTATTATTATTATTATTATTATTATTATTATTATTAGTTTTTGTTTGCCCTTCCCCCTAAGCTCCTAGGGCAAGTTGCAACAATCAAAACACAGTATTAAAAACAGTTTAAAACAACTTGCAATCGCTGAAATAAGGTGGGCTCCAAAAATATGCACCTCAAGTGTCACCTCAAGGTGCATCTTTAGCGTTCGCCGGAAGCTATGTAATGAAGGTGCCAGGCACACCTCTGTGGGGAGGGTCTCCCACAACTTAGGGGCCACCACAGAGAAGGCTCTCTCCCAGTCTCCATCCACCCACCCCCATGCCTGTGAGGATGAGGAAACAACTAGATGGGCCCCCTCTGTCAATCTCAGCACCTAGTAGGAGGTTTTGTAGGGGAGGAGGCAGTCTTTCAGGTATGCGGGGGGCAGGAGGGCTGAGTAATTTATGGCTTTAAACACCCACATGAGCACCTTGAATTGGGCCTGGAAACAAACTGGCAAGCAATGCCATCACCTGACTGCTGCATTTTGTTGTTGTTTAGTCGTTTAGTCGTGTCCGACTTTCCTTCCAGGGCAGCCCCACGCAGAGCACAGTGGAGGGTTCATGTTTTGCTGTGCTTCCCTTCCCCCCCTGCCCCCTCTCTTGTAGGTCCAGATGGTGAAGATGTCTGAGCTGAAGGAGCACCTGCCCCAAGAGTGTCTCCCTGAATACCTGGGCGGATCCCTCAAACTAGATCCCCTCAGCTGGAACTGCAGGTTCCTCCCACAGCAGAACGGCCACCCAGACCCCCTCGATGAGCTGATTCTGGTGCCACTGGCATCCCCCCGGGACAACGGCTCGGTGCACACGCCGGGGCCAAAGGCCATGACGGTGCAGGAGGTGCTGGAGCATGTCACTCAGAAGCAGAAGCGGGGCATCTACGAGGAGTACGAAGGCATCCGGCGCAGGAGCCCGACAGGAACGTTTGCCTGCTCCTTGTAAGGGTTCAAGTGTGGCACTGGGGGCAACAGGTGTGGCAGAAAGGGGGAGGGTGATTGCTCCTGGCACCCCTTGCCAGAGGAGCACCCATAGGATTCCGCAGTCTTGGGAAGAGAAATGCCCCTTTCCTCGCCCCACTCAATGTCCAGTTTCATCCAATTGATGGTGTTTCCTGCTTGGCAGGGGGTTGGACTGGATGGCCCTTGTGGTCTCTTCCAACTCTGATTCTATGATTCAATTTCCGCAACATTTTTAGGTCTTCACTTGTAGCCTTGTTTGTGGCCTGCAGAGCACCAGGTGGTTGGCTTAGAGAACAGTCGAACCAGCTCTTGACTGTGGTCAGTGCCAGGGTGTATCCTGTCATTTTCCAGGAACACTGGGGAAATTTATCCCATGCGGCAATATGCACAGGAATTAAGCTCTCCAAGAGATCCATATTGAAGAACATAAGAGGAGTCTGTCAGATCAGCTCCACAGCCCATCACATCCAGCATCCTCTTCTCAGTGTCCAGCCGATGCCTCTCTGGGGGAAGCCCAAAAGCAGGATTTGAGCCCAAGAGCAGCCCTCTCCCTTCCTGTGGTCTCCAGCAACTGCCATTGAGAAACCTTGTGGAGGCAGGGCAGAGCCACTGTAGATTGAGGTTGAATCCTGACAAGACAGAAGTACTGTTTTGGGGGACAGGAGGTGGGCAGGGGTGAAGGACTCTCTAAAGCTTTAGGCACACTGGTTTCAGGATCCTGTAGGGATAGTACTAAATCGTCCGCAAAGGCCCTCAATTTATATTCCTTCTCTCCCACCCTAATTCCTTTTATTTGCTTCTCTGATCTAATCCTGCTCAAGAGTACCTCCAGGACCATAATGAATAGTAGCGGGGAGATAGGGCACCCTTGTCTCGTGCCTTTTTCAATTCTAATTTCTTCGCATATCACATTATTTACAATGATTTTAGCTTTCTGTTCTTTATAGATGGCATTAATGCCATTCATAAATCTATCACCAACTTTCATCTTTTCCAAGTTCTTTTTCATAAAAGTCCAAGATATATTGTCAAAGGCCTTCTCCGCATCTATAAACATCAATACTGCTTCCGTATTTATCTTTTTTTCTAATCTCTCTAATATATCCACATTTTGGACTCACAGCTGTCCATGGAGGCACAGGTTAATTCTATATCCAGGGCAGCTGTCTACCAGCTCCATCTGGTACACAGGCTGAGACCCTACCTGCCCACAGACTGTCTCGCCAGAGTGGTGCATGCTCTAGTCATCTCTCTCTTGGATTACTGCAATGCGCTCTATGTGGGGCTACCTTTGAAGGTGACCTGGAAACTACAACTTATCCAGAATGTGGCAGCTAGACTGGTGACTGGGAGCGGCCGCCGAGACCACATAACACCAGTCTTGAAAGACCTACATTGGCTCCCAGTACGTTTCCGAGCACAATTCAAAGTGTTGGTGCTGACCTTTAAAGCCCTAAACGGCCTTGGTCCAGTATACCTAAAGGAGCGTTTCCACCCCCATCGTTCTGCCCGGACACTGAAGTCCAGCGCTAAGGGCCTTCTGGCAGTTCCCTCACTGCGAGAAGCCAAGTTACAGGGAACCAGGCAGAGGGCCTTCTCGGTAGTGGCACCCATCCTGTAGAATGCCCTCCCACCAGATGTCAAAGAGAAAAACAACTACCAGACTTTTTAAAGACATCTGAAGGCAGCCCTGTTTAGGGTAGCTTTTAATGTTTAATATATTATTACATTTTAATAGTTTGTTGGAAGCCGCCCAGAGCGGCTGGGGAAACCCAGCCAAATGGGCGGGGTATAAATTATTATTATTATTATTATTATTATTATTATTATTATTATTATTATAGCTACGAATAGCCTCTCCTCTAAGGATTTGTAAAATCCTTTTTTAAAGTTGCCTAGATAGACGGCCTCAACTGCCTCCTGCCTGAGAAAGGACTTCCCTTTTATCTGTCCTGAATCTTCCAGCACTCAGCTTCATTGTATGTCCATGAGTTTGTGCAGTGTTTTTCAACCACTGTTCCGCGGCACACTAGTGTGCCGCGAGATGTTGCCTGGTGTGCCGTGGGAAAAATTGAAAAATTCAAGAGAATTACTTTATATATAGTCAATATAGGCACAGAGTTAATTTTTTTAACATTTTCTAATAGTGGTGTGCCTTGTGATTTTTTTCATGAAACAAGTGTGCCTTTGCCCAAAAAAGGTTGAAAAACACTGAGTTTGTGTGTGTGTCTTCTTTAATCCAGAGGCCTTGAGAGTCCCCTTTGGCCCACAAGGCAAGGTCCCCCATCTCTATGTTAGAGGCAAAACAGGGGTCCTTGTGCTGCGCTCACGGTGCCTGCTCTTCTTGCCACAGGTCTCCCTTCAACCAGGAGAAGAACAGATATGGGGATGTGCCGTGCCTTGACCAAACGAGGGTGAAGTTGTCCAAACAACTCAGCTATCCAGAGGTAAGCTGGCTGAGAGTTTGGGCTCTGCAAAGCTGCCTTGTATTGAATCAGACTGCCGGTCTAGCTCAGCCCTCCAGAATCTGGTTCCCTCTGGTATTTATTTGCTATGTTTATTGATCACTCCTTCCCCCACAAGGGTAACTCAAACCAACTTACAAAATCTAAATGAATAAAACGGTCAATCCTGATTTTGAAACATAGAATTCAAACGACCTACAAAGTCAAGGAGGCCAGAGATTATTAAAGAGCCAAAGACCTGGAGAAAAAGCCTACCCAGGGAGAGCATTCCACAAGTGGGGAGCCACCACTGAAAAGGCCTATTCTTGGGGTGCCAGCCTCCCATCAAGGGGGCAGGTGAAGAAGGGCCTTGGAGAATGATCTCAAGGTCTGGGACAGTTCATAGGGGGAGAATCAGTCTTGGAAGAATTGGGTTCATGAGCAGCAGAAGTCTCCATACGTCAAAACCAACACTCTGAATTGGGAGCCAGTGCAGTCAGTCTTGGGTTGAAGGAGCGTCTCCACCCCCGTCGTGAGATCCAGCACCGAGGGCCTTCTGGCGGTTCCATCACTGTAAGAAGCCAAGTTATAGGGAACCAGGCAGAGGGCCTTCTCGGTAGTGGCGCCCACCCTATGGAACGCCCTCCCACCAGATGTTGAAGAGAACAACAACTACCAGACTTTTAGAAGACATCTGAAGGCAGCCCTGTTTAGGGAAGCTTTTAATGTTTGATGGACTACTGTATTTTAATATTTTGTTGGAAGCCGTCCAGAGTGGCTGGGGAAATCCAGCCAAATGGGCGGGGTATGAATAAATAAATAAATAAAATTATTTTATTTTGGTCTTTTGTGTTCAGACCATCTTGCCCCAGTGAGAAGCCTGGCCCCCAAATTTTGCACCAGCTGCAGTTTCCAAGCAGCCTTCAAAGCTAGCCCTATGTAGAACACATTCCAATAAGACAGGGTGCTGGACTACAACTCCCATCATGCCTCCCAAGTGGTCCTGCTGGCTAGGGCTGATGGGAGCTGGAATCAAAGATCATCTTCCAAGTTTGGGAGACTGCTACTGTCTGCACTGACTCATTATCATTATCACTGACTCATTATCATTATTCAAAGTCAGAAATTGGGGTTCTTGTGCCATGCTTCCCACCCCCCAAAAACCCTCCCACAAATTCTGTGCTTGCAATCAATGTGAGCAGAAGACATTTTTGGAAATGGCACCCCTGTTTTTTAAGGACATTTTTCTTCCACATTTGCGTTGTCCAAGGAATTCAGGACAGCTTACTTAGTGTTTGGTTCCACCCCCATTAAACTCTGAGAGAATGGTGAAGCAGATGAACAGCAATGAGCCCAAGATTGCCTTGTGAGCTTTGTGACTGAGTGGGGAATGTAGCCCAGGTTTCACCGCTCTTATGTTCATTTACATTTCCAGGCAACCCTGCAGAAGCAGTATGCAAAGGCAGGAAGTAGCTAATGGGGAAGACCTGATGCCTGAGACTCTGGGGAAGGGCTGTCATTCAGAGGAGATGATACTGTGTTACACCAACAGCAGTTTAGGGCAAGGGCTCAGAGCTTAGTGGCAGAGCAGCTGCTTTGAATGCAAAAGGCCCCAGGTCCAATCCCCAGCATCTCCAGATAGAAGAACCATCAAGTGAGATGAAAGATGTTCTCTTCCTCAACAGCCGCTGCCAGTCTGAGTCAAGTGCCCTTGGTTACAAGGACAACCAGGTTCTGCCTGAAATAAGGCAGCTTTTTAATCCAGTTCATGTATTCACAGACAACAGAGTATATTGAACCAAGCAGCTCCACTAGCACAAGCATTTTAGATGGTGCAACAAAACTCGCCCTCCCTCTCCTTTCCCTGGATACCCCCTAAATCGCTGCGGGTTTCCCTCCAACCCTCCCTCTGGAGCATTCCTCCTTCCAGCGTAGAATCGGGCCCATTTTAGCCTTTTGCATGCAGTGGTGTAGGAGGAAAGCCATGGGCTGTTGCCCCCACCCTTTTCTCCCCTGCACATACACATGCGCCCCTCCAAGGGTGTTACAGTGTGCCTCTGCTTGGGTGTCACTGCTTTGGCCTGTCTGTAAGGGTGACCTTTCCTGTTGCATCTCTCCAGTTGACAGATTACATCAACGCCAGTTTCATGGATGGCTACAAGCAGAGGAATGCATACATTGGCACCCAAGGTAGGGAGGCCCTGGGCACATCGGTGTTTGGGGTGGTGATCTGGCATGGGGAGCAGGGTGGGTGGGAGGGCAGCTGCTGCATTCCTGCAGAGACCATGTTGCAGAGGAAGCAGTGGTGGCACTTTCCATCACAAGCCGAGATACGAATTAGAAGAGCCCAGCTGGATCAGACCAAAGTCCCGCCTAATCCAGTGTCCTGCCCCTTGGAAGCTCAGGAGCAGGACTCGAGTGCCACAGCACTCTCCTGGCTGGTGAGTCCCAGAAACCGGCATGCAGAGGCCTGCTCCCTTTGACCATGGAGACAGTGCAAGCCTTTGCAGACAGAAGCCACTGATCACTGTTCTCTTCCATGAATTTGTCTGATTGCCTTTTAAAACCACCCAAGTTGGTGGCCATCACGGCCTCTTGTGAGAGCGAATTCCTTTTTATTAGTAGTATTTTTTATAGATTTTTTTTAAAAAAGATTAACAATAATCCAACAACATTTCATGGCATTCCATGGTTTGGCACTGGGCTTCCATCATTAAGCTTCATTGGCTGCCTCCAAGTTCTAACATTAGGATAAATAAACTATTTTTCTGCTTTCCCCATGCATAACCTTATGCACCTGTCATTGTATACCTTGCTCACATTTTTTCCTGAACTAAAATGACCCAGATATAACCTTTCTTCTCAAAGGGATTTCTCCATTCTCCTTGATCTTTTTGGCTGCCATTTTCTGAACCTTTTCCATCCCTACAATATCCCTTCTCAGATGAGGCCTCTCTGCACCTTCTCAGGGTGCCTTTCCAGTGAGTTCTGCCCCCCCACCCCACTCCAAGGTGTTCAGAGCTTTGCTGTGTACAGTTCTAGTCACGCCACCTAAAAAAAAAGGATATTGTGGAGTTTGGAGACGTGCAGAAGAGGGCAAGTGAAATGATCATGGGATGGAGTGACTCCACCATGAGGAAATCAGGCAACATTTGGGACTTTTTTTATTAAAGATTTTCTTGATTTACAAAAGTGTGTGCAATGTCTCTCTCGCATTTTTTCCATGTAACATTTTTACAAATCAGTTTTGGTTGTTGAGACATTAGGGAGAGAAGGGGAAAAGAGGCGGGTGGGGTGGGGGAGATAGGTGAGGTGGGGTGACAATATTTCTGTTTTACTTAATATATGTAGGGTTTGGTGTCAGCGTTGTTTGCGTAGGTTCTCTGTTGTTCGCTTGTGCTTCTTTGGCGGTGAGAGAGGTCGGGGTTGGCGTAGGGTGTGATCCTTGGTTTCCTATGTGAGTGGGGTGGGTGGGTGTTTTGGATCAGGTTAGCCATATTGATTTGTGTGCTGTTGGTAGATTTTTGTCATTGTCTTGTTGGGCTGTGTGTATGATGAAGGGGAACCATACCGGGGTGAAGGTGTCTTCTTCTGTTTGTCCCCGTGTCAGTTTCAGGTTACTGGTTAATTTTTCTAGTAGGGCTGTTTCCCATACTACTTGGTACCATTGGTCCATGTTTCCTCCTGACAGGTCTTTCCAGTGTCTGGTTATGATGTTTCTGGCTGCTGAGAGTAGATGGGTTATGAGTTTGTGGTGTAAGTGGGCATTATTGTCTTGGAAGATGTTTAGTAAGACCAATTCTGGGGTGGTTTATAGCACTTGCTTGGTTATTTTACATATTTCTCGTATGGTTGTTGCCCAGAATATTTGTATTTTGGGGTACTCCCACCACATGTGGAGGTATGTGCCTGTGGAGGTGCACGCTCTCCAGCATTTTGGTGAGGTTCCTGGGCGTATTAGCGCTAATTTTCTTGGCGTTAGATACCACCTGTAGGTTAGTTTTAGGGTGAGTTCTTTTCTTTTCATTGATATGGATTTAAAGGGAAGTTTAGACCACATTCTAGTCCATTGGGTGGGGTTGATTTCATATCCTATGTCATCTCCCATTGTTTTTTGATCGTGTCTAGGGAGCTCGTGGGATTCTTGAGTAGTATTTTGTATATTGCGGATACCATCCCTCTGCCGTGTCCCTTTGTTTTTAGGGTTAGGTTTCGAAGGTTGTCAGGGGTCTAGTTGCTAATCATTTTACTGCTGGATTGTTTAAGAGGGCATGTAATTGGTGTTGTGTTAACCAGGGCATTTGGGTGTTGTAAGGTCCTCGGTTAGTTGCTTATGAGTAAGCAGGCAAAACTCTGCGTTTTCCTTTAATAATTTTATTGTGCATACTATGTACAGTGCAGAGCTAACAAGTTCATGTCTGTATCAAGCGCCGGCAGAATCCGGGAATGGCCCCTTCCGGTTCTGACCCCAACAATAGAGTTTCGGTATACAAAACCCCCGCCTTCCATCCTTTCGTTTCACCCCTTGACGCCTTTGGGGCGACGGAAATTGCATGCCTCCATCGCCCCTTGGGCTAGGGGAGTGCACGGTCTCTCCGGCACCCCCAGAGCCTCGACCCTCTGTCCCCTGAAACCCATGCCCCTCCCTGCTCAAAGCCTCCCTGCTCCCTCCGCTGCCAGAGGAGGTGCTGCTGGTCAGGTGGGGCCGGGGCTCTCTGTAGCATCCCGAGAGCCCTTCCACCACCTTGCGCTGCACCGGGGACAGTTCCCTGACAGGTGTCTTCTAATTTGTCCTGTATTTCTTGTGTTGACATAGGATTGTTATTTTTATAAAAGTCTATTAGGTGATATAGGCCTTTGGATTGCCAGGTTTTTATTTGGAGGTTTTGTGCTGCATGGTGGAATAGTGGATGGTAGGCCAGGGGAGTTAGTGGGGATGGGGTTGGGGATAGTTTGCCTGTTTCTGCTTTCCATGCTTTGAACATGGTTTGTGTGTATCTGTTAAGTGTTGTGGGGATTTTTCTTAGTTTGTTTGGGAGGAGTGGGTATGCTGTGGTGCAGATATTTTCAATTGTGTCCCTTTCTAGGTGTATCCATTGTTTTCTCTCGTCTTCTAGTATATATGGGGTTATATGACGTATTTGGTTGGCACTGTAATATGCTTCTATGTTGGAGATTCCCCATCCTCCTTCTGAGGTGGGGAGGTGCAGGTATTTGGTGCTTATTCTTGGTTTTTTGTGTGAGAAGATAAGTGTAGTTTTCTCTCCCATTTGCGGAGTTGGGTTGGGGGAATCCAGATTGGGAGGGTTTGGAACAGGTTAGTTTTGGAAGGGTGATAATTTTGATCATGGCTATTTTGTCTGAGAGAGTGGAATTCATGTTGTTCCATCTCTTTAAGTCTTTGTTTATCTGTTGCCACAGGGGTTTGTAGTTGTGGAGGTATAATTTATTGAGATTTGGGACTTCTTTGTTTAGAAAAAAAGGCCAGTAAGAGGTGTTGTGATAGAGAAAGTGGATAGAGAATTCCCCCCCCCTCCTCTCTCATAACACTCATAGACAACCAAGGAAGCTGAATGTTAGAAAATTAAGGACAGGTAAAAGAAAGTCCTTCTTCATACAGTGCATAGGTAACCTGTGGGAACTTATGCTGCAGAAGGCAGTGATGACCCCCTCGCCAGCTGGCTTCAAAAGGGGATTGGACAAATTCATGGAAGAGGTGCTCTGCTCTGCCACCCTGGCCAGAGGGAACAATGTTTTTGGATGCCAGTTGCTGGAAACCCCAGGAGGAGGAGAGGGCTCTTGTGCTCCAATCCTGCTTGCAGGTTTCCCAGAGGATTCTGGGAGAACAGGGTGCTGGGTTAGATGGGCCCTGGAGCTGATCCAGCAGGCTGTTCGGAAGAATACAAGCATTGCTGCCCTGAACCAACCCAAAGGTCTCGCCTTCAATCTCGCCACGTAAGAAGAGCCTGGTTGGATCAGGTCAACGGCCCACATGTTCCAGTACTCTGTGCAGAGACTGAACACATGTTGATGTGAAACCCACAAGCAGGGCATGGGCACACTCTTCCTTGTGTGCTTGGGATCCCCAGGGCAGGCAGCACTACCCGGCCCAACACTCCCGTGTCCAGCTCCTTAATGGAGCTGGCTGTGCCCCTAGCATCTCAATGCAGATTGGGAACATGTGGCCCTCCAGTTGTGGTTGAACTTCCAACTCCCATTAGCACCAAACCAATGGTCAGGGGTGATGGGAGTGACATTTGGAGGGCCACAGGTCCCCCCTCTCCCATCTGGTGATCCAGGACCTCCCAAGGTGAGAGCTTCAGTTTTAGCTCTCTTGGCCAATAGGCTTAAACCAGAGGTTGGGGAAGCTGTGGGCCTCCAGATGTTGCTGGACTACAACTCCCATCATCCCATCATAGGTTGTGTGGGCTGGGTCTGATGGGAGCTGGAGTCCAAGGCTTCTTGCAATACTTTGGAAAGGCCCCCTAAGACAATGACTTTTGCCACAGGTTTCTCACCACATCTTACGATACTTATTTGGTGGGGATGCATTTAGCAAGTTAACCATGGGTTGAGGAGTTGTCTGAAGCTGGGTTTATAGCAAGCCAGGCTGTTGTTCCACCCAGTCCAGGGCTCTCTGACTGGCAGCAAAGCTTTGTGAACTGAAAGTCCTTTGAAGGGGAAATGCCAGGGAGAATGAATCCTTATGTTAAACCTTTAAATGAAGTCTAGTGGCTTTAGATAGGACCTGGGAGACCACAGTTTACATCCCCACACAACCATGGAGCCTGGCAGAAGACCTTGGGCCAGCCATCTTCTCTCAGCCTCGTCTACCTCACAAGGCTGCTGGGAAGATGAATGAGGGCAGGGAGAACATCTGCACCACTTGGAACTCCTCAGAGGAGAAATAGGGTAGAAATGCCATAATAAAACAGAGCCTCCAGTTCCTTTCCCTTCTTAATGTGTGTGTCTATCTGTGTGTGCTGCTGCTTCTCTTCAGGGCCGTTAGAGAACACATATGGTGACTTCTGGCGCATGGTGTGGGAGCAAAATGTGCTGGTGATAGTCATGACTACGAGGTGAGTGTTCAGGCAGAGCTACACCTTCATTCTGCACCTGCACTGCCTTGTGACTGGGAGAGGCACAGGTGCCCCAACAACTGACCACCTGCCATTTGTGGGCTCAGAGGTTTAGGTGCACACTTGCTTATTTATTTCATGAAGTTTATATATGGCTTGATTGTTAAAAAGAAAAGAAAGAAAACCCTCAGAGGGGTTTACAAAAAGAATAAAAAAGAATAAAGTCATCAGTAAAAAAGGATGCTTTAAAACATTCAGGAGACAAAATCTACAATAAACTAAGTAATGGGTGGGAGAGCTGAAAAAAAATTCACATCTGGCAACCAATGTGCCCCTTTGGCTTCAGATAGGACATGGGTAAGGTAAAGGTAAAGGGACCCCTGACCGTTAGATCCAGTCGCAGATGACTCTGGGGTTGCAGCGCTCATCTCGCTTTACTGGCCAAGGGAGCTGGCATACAGCTTCCAGGTCATGTGGCCAGCATGACTAAACCGCTTCTGGCAAAACTAGAGCAGCGCATGGAAACACCGTTTACCTTCCCGCCGGAGCGGTACCTATTTATCTACTTGCACTTTGACGTGCTTTTGAACTGCTAGGTTGGCAGGAGCAGGGACAGAGCAACGGGAGCTCACCCTGTTGTGGGGATTCAAACCGCCGACCTTATGATCAGCAAGCCCTAGGCTCTGTGGGTTAGACCACAGCGCCACCTGCGTCTACTTGGGTAGATGAGGCTAAAAAGCCCGGGACAGAAATGTTCATGGTGGCTCCTTGACCAGAAGCAATGTATTTAGCATTATCTCTGGAAGTGTACACTCGATTATGACCAAACTAAGCCGCCTCATAGCAAAACATACACCAGGATTACTCAAAAGCACACACACAAATAACATAGAACCATCAAATCCTTTAATTGTAAAGTTCGAAGGGACCCCCTGCAAACTGCTTGAACTTGGCCTGGTAGATATGCAGATGTAATTCACAGGAAACACAGAGTCTTTTTTCAGTGGGGGCTCCTGATTGAATCGGTTAGCCCTTCAACTTCCCTTTATTGTGTTCAAGGCTGGAAGAAGGAGGCAGACGGAAGTGTGGCCAATACTGGCCTTTGGAGAAAGACTTCCAGACTTGCTATGGAAACCTGACGGTCACCAATCTGGGAATGGAGAACCTCAACCATTACAAGAAAACCATTCTGGAGATCTACAACTTTGAGGTAACCACAAATTTCTCTAAGTATTTCTCAAACTTGAGTCTTCAGCTGTTGTTACACTACAACTCCCATGATCCCTAGCTAGCAGGACCAGTGGTCAGGGATGATGGTAGTACAACAACAGCTGGAGATCCAAGTTTGAGAAACACTGCCTAAGGCAGTATTGTGTTCTGGTCCTGAGGAAGAGTCCCACGAGACAAGGCAGGTCGGTTGTCCCAGCACCAAGGAGGGCTGCTAGGGAGCATCTCGCTCACTGGTGAGAAGGGCCATAGCTGAGTGGCAGAACATCTGTTTTGCAAGCAAAAGCTCCCAAGTTCAATCACTCCAGGCAGGGTTGGGAGAGACCTGCCTGCCTGGAATCCTGGACGGACTATCCTGAGAATGTTTGTCTTCCTAATACAGACACAGGGAACTCTGTAAATGGTCAATATGTGTAATGTCTGATTCATGCTGGACATTGTGAACATTAGATCTGTTGATCAGTGAATCTGCAGTGTATCCAGCTGGAGAATATTCCTACTGACTAAGCAGAGTGAAATGCCTTGCAGACAGTCAAGTGTTGGGCCTACTCGCAAGCATCACTGGAGGGTCGAGGGCACAGCATATGCACTTTATGCAAGGCCTCTCAGAATTCTGGGCCACATTAGCCTGAATTCAGCAGCAAGGAAGGCCAGGTTCTACATTCTGAAAAAATACTGAAAAGTTGGATTCTTTCACTTATTTTGCACCTTTGATTCTGCTTTTTCTGTGGTGACCAGAAGCTATGGAGAACTTGAATCTCCAGTGTCTGGAAATCTTGATAGTTACATTTTTTGTTTCTTTGGGCTGTAGCCAATGTAAAGGTAAGGCAAAGGTAAAGGATCCCTGGACAGTTAAGTCCAGTCGAATTTGACTATGGGGTGTGGCGCTCATCCCCTCTTTAGTGTTGAGTTAAATTCAACTGGCAATAGCGCATACTTGCCAGTGGAGGGTTGTTTCACAAGACAATGTGCAAGTGGCTTGCTGGCAACTTTGTGGCACAACAGATTGTGCAATCTGTTGCACAAAATAGTTTTCCCCAGTGCAGCTCTTGCATTGGATTAATCCGTTGCGCAACATTGCAACTCCTTAGTCAGCCAGCACAAGAGCCTTTGCCTGAGCGCACAGAGAACATTTAATACAGCCCTGATTGCTCAGCAGCCATTGTCTCCATAGAGAGTCAGTGTGACTTAGCAGTTAAGAGTGCTGCACTAAGACCTGGGAGACTTGGGTTCAAATCCCAGCTCTGCAATGAATCTCACTGGGTGACATTGGGCCAGTCACTCACTTTCAGCCTAACCTGCCTCACAGGGTTGTTGTGGGGGTTAAATGAAGAGAGGGAGAACCATGTATGCCACCTGGAGCTCCTTGGAGGAAAAGGTGGGACAGGAATGCATTAAAATAAATAATAAACAAACACTTTCAAATATATATACTTGGGGTTCCCATTATGGGTATACAGTTGGGGCCTGTTGCTTATGTCAACCTGTGAAGTAATTGCGACCCTTCCAGGAAGCGATCACTGCTGGTCTATGGAGAAGAGAGGTGAGAAATGGTGTGTGTCCAGGTAAAGGGGGCGACATAAGAGAAGGGACCGACAAGAGCGGGGTCCATTCCATTCTCTCCCTTCTGCCATTCTCCCCCCCACAGAGCCGCGAGAGGCGCCTGGTGACCCACTTCCAGTATGTGAGCTGGCCTGACTATGGTGTCCCGACCTCGGCAGCAACTCTCATCGACTTCCTGGGGGCTGTCAAACATCAGCAGAGGGTGGCTGTCAGTGCCTTGGGGCCACGCTACAAAGGCCATCCTGGTGGGCCACCCATTGTGGTGCATTGCAGTGCTGGCATTGGCAGGACAGGTAAGGATGCTGAGACAAAGAGGCTTTCAGTGGACGCGGGTAGCGCTGTGGTCTAAACCACTGAGCCTCTTGGGCTTGCTGATCAGAAGGTCAGCGGTTCGAATCCCTGCGATGGGGTGAGCTCCTGTCAACCTAGCAGTTCAAAAGCACGCCAAAAAAAGTGCGAGTAGATAAATAGGTACTGCTCTGGCGGGAAGGTAAACGACATTTCCGTGTGCTGCTCTGGTTTTGCCAGAAGTGGCTTAGTCATGCTAGCTAGCCACATGAGCCGGAAAAACTGTCTGCGGACAAACACCAGCTCCCTCAGCCTGTAAAGCAAGATGAGCACCGCAACCCCAGAGTCGTCTGTGACTGGACTTAACTGTCAGGGTCCTTTAGCTTTAGCTTTTTTAATGGAAAGGCTGAGAAAGACATCTGCCTGCAGCCTTAGTGACTGGTTGGCACTGACCAGAGATGGGGCCTTGTCAGTGGTGGCTCCTCATTTGTGGAGTGAGGCTTTCTCAGGCATGGTGTGTCCCAGCTCTTTCCTTATTAACATTCAGCCAGGATTTCAAAGCATTCCTGTTCACCCAGGCATTTGACAGCAGTGGGTACTGTTCCTCTAGCAACCTGGAAATTAGTCTTAAGGGTGTGTGGCTGTTTTTAGATGTTCTTAATTGTTTTTAAACAACTAAGGCCATTACACTTGCATAAAACTGTTCCAAATGGAACACACCACCATAACACTGGCCAGTTGCTAATCTCCCTTTCCTGGGCAAGGTTCTGGAGTGAGTGGTCGCAGACCAGATCCAGGCGCTTTTGGAAGAAACTGATTTTCTGAATCCATTTCAATTGGGGTTTAGGCCTGGTTTTGTCACAGAAACTGCTTTGGTCGCCCTGTATGATGACCTCTGTCGAGAGAGAGACAAGGGAAACATGTCCCTGTTAATTCTTCTTGACCTCTCAGCAGCTTTCAATACCATCAACCATTGCATCCTTCTGGAGTGACTCTCCGAACTAGGGGTGGGTGGCACCGCTTTGTGGCGGTTCCAGTCCTACTTGGATGGTCATTCCCAGAGGGTGTTCTGTGGGGAATGCTTTTCAGCCCCATGGAACCTTCAAGGTGGGGTTCCGCAGGGCTCAATCCTATCCCCCACAATGTTTAACATCTACATGAAACCACTGGGCGGGGTTATCTGGAGGTTCGGAGTACGTTGTCAGCAGTATGCTGATGACACTCAGCTCTATTTCTCCTTTACATCTGCAGGTGAGGCAGTGGAAGTGCTGGTTTGATATGGGGTTTGATATGGGGCCCCAGAGCTGTTCTCTTCCACAGCTCCTCCTCTCTGGCAAAACCTTGAAAGCCTTCATTATACACCTTTATGCGCCAGGCAAAAACATTCCCTTTTAACCAGGCCTTTGGTTAACCTGATCAACATCCCATACCCTTTTAAAATGTGGCTCTTTTCAGGGGTTTTATTGGGTTGTTGCTTTTATTTTTATTTTATATACTGTGATCTTTTTATGTGAACCGCCCTGAGACCTCCGGGTATATAAATTCAATTAATAATAATAATAATCAGACAAAAAGAAAATATGTGAAGCAGACAGGGCTTCCTTATTCCTATTTGTGTACACCTGTGATATTTTTCAGGACAGTGGAATACCTTATATCCAGAGTTTTCTGTCCGTGAGTGCAAGGGCTCTTGTGCAAGACCTCTTGCATTAGTGGATGGGCGAATTTCAGTTTTGCGCAGTGGAGGAATCCAGTTCAGCAGCTGCATTAGACAGCAGACTGTGCCTTCTGTTGCAGGGAAAACATAGCAGCAAACTGCTTGATCTTTCTCTTGCATCACAGCGTTCTGCTGGTGCAAAACATTTCGGCTGCGGAAAAAGTATACCTTTGTTACTTTAAATTAGCACTTCATTGGATAAAACCCACAATGAATGAATGAATGAACATTTCGCTGAAATCGATCATAGGGTTTGAAGAACGGGTGGGGAACCAAAACGTGGGGAGCCTGTGGCCCTCCAGGTGTTAAGAACATAAGAACACTGGCCCGTCCAGTCCAGCATCCTGGTCTCACAGTGGCCACTGGCAAGCAGGACCCAAGCACAAGAGCCCTCCCTCCTGCAGTTTCCGGCAACTGGTATTCAGAGCCACCAACTCTGGAGGCAGAGCAGGGCCATCCTCCCTGACCGTTGGTCCATGCTGACTGAGGCTGGTGGAAGCTGGAGCCCAACAACACCTTGAGGGCCCCAGGATGTGGGGGGAGGTGGATGTGGAGTGTCCAAGGGGTCCTGGCTTGGGTATGGCTTACGGCGATCTTCTTCCTCCAGGTACCTTCTGTGCTCTGGACATCTGCCTTTCTCAACTTCAGGATGTGGGCACACTGAACGTGCAGCAGACGGTGGTGCGGATGAGGACACAGCGAGCTTTCAGCATCCAGACCCCTGAGCAGTACTACTTCTGCTACTTGGCAATCATTGAGCATGTGCAGAGAGAGAACCTGCTCCCTTCCTCCTATGCCTGGGCAGGGAAAGAGAAGAGCTAATAGGAATCCTGGCCCAGCAGCCACAGAGCAGCAGGGACCAGGCCAAACCCTGTTTCCTCCCTCCCTCCCTCTTGACCAAACCAGATTCGTCGGCATCTTCAGATGTAGCATTGCCCAGAACACTGATGTGAGCCAATTTTTCTGCTGCTGAGGCTGTCAGAAACTTTCTGTTTGACTAGCTGGCTAGCTCAAGTCGCAACTAGTAGCCATGGGCTATGAAGGCTTGCATTCTCCAGGACTAGCACCCTTGATTGAACTGTGCCTTATTAAACAAAGAACAAACCAAACTTCCGGCCCTGACTTGCCACTGGAGGCAAAGAGGGAGAAGATGGAGCTCCTTGTCATGTCAGCGTCCTCCACCTTCTGGAGACGGAAGTGGTGCTGCTTCCCTGGTTCTGATGCAGAGGGAACCCTTTCCAGTTATATCCAAGGCCGGGATAGAAGACTTCTGTCTTGCCCACCACTGAATCTAGGTGTTTCCGTATCTGTATGTACTTAATACACACTCCTTGTTCAAAGATGTAGCCAGTATTCTCTTTGCATAGATAAGATGCAGAGTCCTAATATCTTACAGGGACCTTTTGTATTGAGTGGCAGCGTCAGTGTTATGAATAATTTTAATGGTTCTTGTTTGCCCAGCCTGCCCATGGTGGGTCTTGCCCACTGTGCCATCCCAGTTCACCCACTGATGTAGCTTCAGCATACACACACATGCAAGGGCACACCTGTTGTGCAGACGGTGTACAGGCAGTGTGCAAGTTGTGATGTATCACACAAATGCCGCGGTGCCTGGTGTGTGTGTGTGTCCATGTGATGTTGCCACAGCAGGATGCACCCTTAACCTGCAAGGATCCTCTGTGCCACATCTCAGTGGGATTCTTCTCCCTCGCCTTCACCTTTCTTGCCTGTGATTGTATCTTAAGCCTGCAGAAAAGCAGGGTGCAGATCTGTGGGTCTCTTTTCCTGCGATGTGGGGCGGAGCATGTGGAACCCACTTGCAGTTTTGCCGCTTGCCAGGAATGCTAGGCAGTTGTTGGTACGAAAGACTCATCGGGACAGTGTGGATGTGAGTGGCCAAATAAGTGGGGCTTAACCCCCAAACATCTGGGAGAAGGGAGGTAGAGGAAGGAGGTTTGATATGGGGCCCCAGAGCTGTTCTCTTCCACAGCTCCTCCTCTCTGGCAAAACCTTGAAAGCCAATTTTGTTTAAATGGTGGAATTCTTGCTCTCTACATTCAGTTCTTTCTCCTTGCGCAGCCTGCCAGTGACAAGACTGGGAGCTGACAGCCACCCTCCTCCACCCCAATTTCTGCTTGGAGAGGAGGAGGAGGGTGGCGGCATCTGAGCTGCCCTCAGTAACTTTATACTGGAATAAGCTCTTTTGAATGTGCATATTTTTTATTTTTTTACAATCTCTTTCTTTTTTTTCTTTCTTTCTTTTTCTTTCTTTCTTTCTCAGTTTTGTATTTAACATTAACTTGATGACGTCCGAATTGGAAATAACTGTAAATGTTCCTATTTGCTATTGTATGGCGATTTCTCTCTCCCCCTCCCCCTCTTTTGTATTTGCAAATAAATATACCTACAACCCACACCTTCACTGCCGTCTCATTTGTTGGGTTGGTTTAAAGCAGAGGTGGCGACAGTCAGGGCCCAGGGGCCAGTCAGCCTGCCTGTTAGGACTCTTCCCCAGGCCCCCTCCATTTTGATACTTCCGGTGCTGGTTTTGCCTGAGAGGAACAGGCCCTTGAGCTGTGATAATGCTTCCTGCTTTCCCGTATGGAGCAGAGTGGGGAGAGTTGGAGACGCCCCTAGGGCTTTGGCCTGGCTCCCATAGCAAGCTCCAAGTTGAGTCTGTTTGCTCCACCCCCTTCGCCTCTGGCCCCACCCAGCCCTGGCATGCAGCTTTCCATTAACTGATGAGAGAATGTGCTCAAGCTAGAAAAACATTAGCCTACTTGCCCCTCAGTTAAAGCATGTGAATGATTGGGAGATTCCTGGTGTGGGTCAGTTTCTGGTACCAGCTTAAACTGTCGTGGTTTCTTTCCCAACGTCCTGGGAATTTCCATTTTGCACTGAACATCTCTCAAAAGTAGTTGATTTGTTTATTTTTGGTGAGCCATTCTTGAAGATGTACTGCTATACCGGATTGATGTGTGGAGCAGATGGAGGAAGCCCCTATTCCATCTCCCAGTTCCAAAAACCCAGTTAATATATGATTCTATGATTATATATATAGTCCTCAAATCCAGGTTGTATTGGATATTAAACTGATAAGAACAGATGAATTAGCATAGGTAATGTTTTTGCATGATCTTAGCTGAAAGGCCAAGAAGCAGTCAGATCATTTACATACCCAATTTCCTACAAATCCACTGTGCTCCAAGCAGCTCACAGAAGATGGGAAAGTGGGAAGCTGTTTATATGGAGTCAAACCATGGCAGAAGTTATCCTGGATGTCCGAAGGGATCTCTCCCAGCCCTTTCTGAGATTGCTGGAGATTGAACCTGGAACCTGCTACATGCAAAGGAAATGCTCTGCCTCGTACCCAGCAGTGCTTGGGCGTTCTAAGAAGCCAAACAAAGTCATTGCACTTTTGAAATATGTGGTTTTGGAAAGTTCAGTCTGCCATATTGATTAAAAATGACATCCAATTGTACCCAAGCGAAAGACAAAAAAAACCTGGTGGACATGCGAGAAAACAAAATTATTTTGGGAATCGATTTATAATGAGTTGAAAAAGATGTTTAAGTATACCTTCCCCAAAAAGCCAGAAGCTTTTCTGCTGGGCTTGATGGGTGAAGAAATTGCTAAAAAAGATCAAAGATTGTTTATATATGCAACAACCGCAGCAAGAATACTTCTAGCCCAAAGGTGGAAATTACAGGAAATGCCTACGATTGAGGAGTGGCAGACGAAAATGATGGAATATGCGGAACTTGCAAAACTGACTGGCAGGATCCGAAACCAGGATGAATCAAAATTCCAAAAGGATTGGAGTAAATTTATTGATTATATAAGATCTAACTGTGGAAGTTTGAAGACACTAGCGGGATTGGACTGACCCTACGACATTGTGGAAGGTTTAAAGAGAACCTGTGTGTTTATATTGGACTACAAAACCTGCTGACGTGAAGGGGGGAAGTCAAAGCTCGGCAGAGCGAGATTTATTGTTATATGTTTATAATGTTTATAATCTGTTTAATTTGTTTAACTGGGAAAATATAATAAAAATTATGTTAAGAGCTGGTCTTCGACCGTAATAAAATTTATTTATTTCTTCTAATAAAAATTATTTTTTTAAAAAAAGACAGAAAAACCTGCTCCTTGATATCAGGTAAAATTGGGTTACAAAAGCTAAGATGAGTCCAAATGCATAGCAAATACAGAAACAACTTTCCAAAAATTTTAACAGATAAATTCCTCTCATGCAAGTAGCTTGTATCAGTCCAGCTTCTTTTCTTTAAATCCTGCACAAACTGGCATTTCGCCCTACCCGTCACACCGCCACAAAAAGCCCTTTAAACATAAGCAATTTATCTCATTTATTGAGACCTACTAGACACCACCTTTGCTGCTGTTTTGGTCTTCACCTGGAGTGGAAAAAGGATCTTTGATTCTGGTTTCTCCTATTCTTTACTTGATTATATTTTCTTTCTTTCTTTTAAGAAAAAGAAAGAAATCAAAGTAATTGGGTGGTTAAAGCTCAAAATTGCAGGCATTTTGTTGGCAATAAAATGACTCACTCTTCTGCTTCGTGCAAATCCTGTGACCTACCGTTGACTGAACTCTATTAAGGATTGTTCTATTTGTCCAATATTTAGTTGCTGCCTTTGTTGCAAGGAAAGAGGCAGCCCTTTTTTCCTTTTTACATCACAGTCATAATTACTGAAACCAAAACACCCACTGAGTTCTTTGGCCCATGGCTACAAGTCAGGGGCAGTGAAATAGCAATGGCAAAAGATGAAATACGTCTGTCTCTGACAGCACAGAGGGTTTCCCAGTTGCCTCCACATATTACCAGCCTGTGAAGTGAAATCAATAACTCAGCATGGAATCCCAGATCTCAGTACCTGTGATTCAGTCAGCCTGACATCAATACCAGGAAAGATTCTAGAGCAGATCATTAAGCAAAGGGTCTGTGAACACCTAGAAAGGAATACTGTGATCACTAAAAGTCAGCATGGGTTTCTGAAAAATAAGTCATGCCAGGCCAATCTGATCTCATTTTTTGACAGAATTACAAGCCTGGTAGATGAAGGGAACACTGTGGATGTAGCCTATCTTGATTTCAGCAAGGCCTTTGACAAGGTGCCCCATGATATTCTTGTAAAGAAGCTGGTAAAATGTGGGCTAGACAATGCTACCATTCAGTGGATTTGTAACTGGCTGACTGACCGAACCCAAAGGGTGCTCATGAATGGCTCCTCTTCATCCTGGAGAGAAGTGACTAGTGGGGTGCCACAGGGTTCTGTCTTGGGCCCAGTCTTATTCAACATCTTTATCAATGACTTGGATGATGGGCTTGAGGGCATCCTGATCAAGTTTGCAGATGACACCAAATTGGGAGGACAGGATCACACTTCAAAATGACCGTAACAGATTAGAGAACTGGGCCAAAGCAAACGATGAATTTTAACAGCGCTCCGGGAAGGAATAGGGGAATAAAATCTATTTATGAGAAGCAATCGGCTAATTTGATAATAAACGGAGACAGAACGGAAAGTTTTTTGGTAGAGAGGGGCACCAGGCAAGGCTGCCCCCTCTCACCACTGCTGTTTATTTTGCCATTGGAAATATTATTAATAAACATAAGAGAGGAAGAGGAAGTAACAGGAATAACATTAGGTAAAGAGAAATTTAAAGTTAGGGCCTTCGCAGACGACATCCTAGTTACAACGGAAGACCCGGAGATAAGTATTGCCAAAGTAATTGAATTAGTAGAGGATTTGGGGGGGGGTATCTGGATTTAAATTAAATATGGAAAAAACGAAACTCCTGACAAAAAAATATGCAAGCAAATGAACAAAAGGAGTTAGAAAAACAAATAGGATTACAAATTGTCAAAAAAGCCAAATATTTAGGAATAGATATAACCATGAAAAACATAAATTTGTTTAAAAATAATTATGAGAAAACATGGAAAGAGGTAAAGAAGGAATTTGAAAGATGGAATAGATTAAATTTATCTTTATGGGGGAGAGTTTCGATTGTAAAAATGAATGTGCTGCCAAAAATGCTTTATTTATTTCAAACTATACCAATTATCATTAAAGAAAATTGTTTTGATGAATGGAAAAGAGACATTACAAAATTTGTTTGGCAGGGGAAGAAACCCCGGATAAAATATAAGCTGTTGACAGAAAGGAAAGAAAAAGGAGGAATGGCGCTTCCAAACCTGCAATTATATTATGAAGCGGAATGCTTAATATGGGTGTGTGAATGGATTAGATTGGACAGAAATAGGATTTTGGATCTAGAAGGATTTAATTGTAGCTTTGGCTGGCATGCATATCTTAATTACGAGAAAGCAAAAATAAATAAGGAATTTACCAATCACATCTTAAGGGGAGCATTATACAAAGTATGGAAAAAATACGGAAGATATGCAGAAATGCAAACACCTTGGTGGATCTCACCAATAGAAGCCATTGCTAGGAAACGATTAAATATAACAAAAATTTGGCCGACATACAGACAATTAATTGAAAATCATGAAGGCAAATATAAATTAAAAACATTTGAGGAATTAAGGAGATATGAAATTGATAAATGGCAGTATATACAGCTTTACAGCATGTTTAATGCAGATATAAAGAAAGGTTTCTCAAAAGAAATTTCCAAATTTGAAAAAGTGGTGATACAAAATAATAAAAAAGTATTATCGGGAGCATATAATCTGTTATTAGAGTGGGACCTGATGGGGGAGGAAGTAAAAGAGACAATGTTAAGATGGTCCAAGGATCTTGGGCATACAATATATCTGGAGCAATGGGACAAATTTTGGGGAAAGGATATTAAATTCACGGCTTCATATAATATTAAGGAAAATTTCTTTAAGATGCATTATAGGTGGTACATAACTCCCGTGAAACTTGCGAGCATGTATAAAGTGAAGTCTAACCTTTGTTGGAGATGCAGGAAAGAAGTGGGGACGCTATTGCACATGTGGTGGCTATGCGAGGATATAAAAAAAAATTGGTCAATGGTACATACAGAAATGACAAAAATGATGAAAAAATCAATAGTAAAGAAACCGGAGGCATATTTGCTAGGTTTATTAGATGAGCAAATACCAAGTGGAAAGAAAAGTGTATTTTTGTATGCTAGCACGGCCGCCAGAATGGTGATAGCAGCTAAATGGAAAACACAACAGGTCCCAACAAAGGATGAGTGGATAGGCAAGTTAAATGAGTATTTGTTAATGGCAAAACTGACAGCAGCAATAAGAAACTAAACAAATCAAAATTTGAAGGAACAATGGAAATGTTATGAAGAGTACATGGAGAAACATTGCTCAAAGAAAGAAGTGCTAATATGCTTGGAGTAAGAGGTATGAAGGAATTGTAGAATAATAAATTAATATAAAGAATTAAAGATGATTATAGAAATATATAGCAACTAGGATTGTACAAATAGTGAACAAATAGTTTATAATGGAAGTCGAAAGAGTGATGGAGGGAAGTCAGAGGGGGTGGGTGGGTGTGAGGATGGAAAAATGGGTATTTTAACAGGGAGAAATGTAAAGTACTACATTGGGGGGGGGGAGTGAAAGGCACAAATACAGGATGGGTGACACCTGGCTTGAGAGCAGTACATGAGAAAAGGATCTAGGAGTCTTGGTAGACCATAAACTTGACATGAGTCAACAATGTGATGCAGCAGCTAAAAAAGCCAATGCAATTCTGGGCTGCATCAATAGGAGTACAGCATCTAGATCAAGGGAAGTAATAGTACCACTGCATTCCGCTCTGGTCAGACCTCACCTTGAATACTGTGTCCAGTTCTGGACACCACAGTTCAAGAAGGATACTGAGAAGCTGGAACGTGTCCAGAGGAGGGCAACCAAAATGGTCAAAGGCCTGGAAACGATGCCTTATGAGGAACGGCTTAGGGAGCTGGGTATGTTTAGCCTGGAGAAGAGAAGGTTAAGGGGTGATATGACAGCCATGTTCAAATATATAAAAGGATGTCATATAGAGGAGGGAGAAAGGTTGTTTTCTGCTGCTCCAGAGAAGCAGACACGGGGCAATGGATTCAAACTACAAGAAAGAAGATTCCACCTAAACATTAGGAAGAACTTCCCGACAGTAAGAGCTGTTCGACAGTGGAATTTGCTGCCAAGGAGTGTGGTGGAGTCTCCTTCTTTGGGGGTCTTTAAGTGGAGGCTTGACAGCCATCTGTCAGGAATGCTTTGATGGTGTTTCCTGCTTGGCAGGGGGTTGGACTGGATGGCCCTTGTGGTCTCTTCCAACTCTATGATTCTATGATTCCCCCCACCCCACCCCACCTTCCTAAAAAATGAAATAAACAGTGTTCCATTTCCAGCCATAATTCAAATGTTTAGCTTTACAATCCTATATGCCTTAGGACCCGGGAACATGAATGGACATGAGAAACTATGTGGCATAATGTCTAGACTGTTGGACGAGGACCTGGGAGGGCAGGGTTCAAATCCCCACAGCCACGGAGCTCACTGGGTGACCTTAGGCTAGAAGCCTAACCTATCTCACTGGGTTGTTGTGAGGATGAAATGGGAGGGAGGAGAACTATGTACACCACCTTGAGATCCTTGGAAGATAAAGGTGCTGTATAAATGTAATAAATAATAATTTACTAAATCATACCTCTGCTCCACCTATTAGTCAATGTGAACCAGGGATGGGGAACCTATGTTCCCCCCTCCCAGATGTTGCTGGACATCCTTCCACATCAGCCCCAGACAGCATAGTCAAGGGTCAGAAGAGATGGGAGTTGAACATGCACATAAAAGAGCCTGCTGGATCAGGCCCTTCTGGTCCAGCATTCTGTGGGAAACCCACAAGCAGGATTCAAGCACAAGACCACCCTCCCCTCCTGAAGGTTCCAGCAACTGGTGTGGAGTTCAACAAAGGTTCCCCCTCCTGGCTTATAATGACCAACAGCAACTCTCCAAGGTTTCCAGAGGGAGCCGTTGTCCCCCCTGGACCTGCAGTTGGCAGAGGTGTGAACCTGGGATCCTCCTCTGCGTTGGGAACTTTGGCTCCTGCCATAAAAATAAGTCAAGAACCTGGTTCTGGTGGTTCTAAATAGAGGGATTGTTTAAATATAACGACTGGAAGGTGCCACACACGGAATCAAGCTATTGCTCCATTGAGTTTAACCAGTCTCTCCATGGACTGGCAGAGGCTCTCCAGGGCTTCAGGCATGAACGGTCTCTGCCTTCCATGGAGATACAGGGGGCCGAGCCTGAGACCTGCATACCAAGTAGGTGTCCTTAAGGTTACCAGATTTTTTCCAATTAATCCGGGGACACTTTTCAACTTCAATGGATTTTGTATGGGGACTGATTTGTAAATCTGGGGACTGCAGTTTATATCCCATTTCTGGGGTGAGAGCCCAGGAATGAGGGGAAGAAGATTTGTGAATTTACAATCGGAAGATAATTGGAACTTTGAAACGGAGATGCTGGAAGGAGATGATTTGTGCACCTTGAAGCCCCCTGCAAGGATATTTATGGACTGCGTCTGGACCTGTGGATTTATAGAAAAAGAAGACATTCTGGACTATGGTGTTGGAGTGAGTTGGAGAAATGTCTGGGGGGAAACCCTGAGATGGCGAAGGAAAATGGTTAGAAAAGGGATAGGGTGAGAATATGTAAAATATAATTAGGACGGTTATTATGGTACCCTGAAGTCAGTGTGTTAAGAATTTAAGATTTGGAATTATTGAAGAGATATGTTAAGTTTCTTTATTAGCAGCAGCTTAAGTGAAATAAGATGTATGATTTGAGTTAAGAAGTGATAGACTATTTTGAAGTAAAATTAAATATTAAGAAGTATGTTTAGTTTTTCTTTTTGGATGATTTAAATTTTAGAGATGAGTAGTTATCAAAGTAAATTAGAATTGGAACCAAAGGAGAGAAAACGGGGGAAGTCACCCAGTATAGACTCGAACAAGAAAAGTTTTTTTTTTGTGTGTGTGTTAAACAAGAAAAAGAATTATTGGTATATTAATGGGGATTTGCATTTGTTTTTATTATGTTTTGATTGTTGTGTTTGTGTTGTATGTGTTGTGTTGTTCTTTGTTTTGCAAAAAACCAATAAACTCTTATTAAAAAAAAAGTAAATCTGGGGACTGTTCCCGGGAAACGGCGACATCTGGTAACCTTAGTCCTTCTACTTGCATGGAGATGTTTGCCCAAAACCCTTCTCCAGGCCCACAACCTCCTGAAGTAAGGCAGGGAAGCAATCAAGGAGCACCATTTCTAGCTGTGCCGGCTCATCTCTGCCCCCCTCCGCACCTCCACGTGCCCTTGCGGTGCCATGTGCGATCCCAATGTCTTTTGTTGCTTTGTCTCTGTCTCTGCGAAGAGCTGCAACACACACATCTGGGTGCAGGCAGAAGTTCAGCATGCACCTCAAGGTACTGGGGGGGGGGAGGACTAGGGGACCTATTGGAGTCATTAAAACAGAGATTGCAAAGAGCTCCAAAAGGACGTCTCCAAACTGAGTGAAGAGGCTGCAAAATGGCAAATGCACATCAATGAAAACAAGTGTAAAGTGGTTTGGAGGATACTGTAGAGTTGGAAAAGGTTAAGAAAAGGGCCGCCAAAATGACCAAGGGGCTGGTGAACCCCCCAGTGAAGAAAGTTTGCAGTTTTAGTTTGGAGAAAAGGCAAGGAAGAGGTGACACAACTAGGGTTGGGCAATCTATATATATAAAAATGTAAAAGGTGGATCTTTGTGACCGATTGATCTTCTCCGTAACCGCTTGACCAATTCCATTGAAATTAGGACACAACGTTCCATGGCCATATGGGAGTGTTTGTATGTGCTTACATTGTACAGATGGCACACCTTTCACAGGTAAAAACGTGATTTTGTGCAAAAAAAAAATTAGCGCCCTCCAGTGGACGTCAAAGACCACACATCTCATTTTACCTCCACACCCCACCCACCTCTGTCCCCTCCTCCTCCTCCGTCACCACCCCTCCGCTCCCCAGCGCTGAGTTGAGCAAGTCTGGGCCCAGCCTGGAGCGCAATTTTACCGTGGAGATCGAATGGAGGAGGCGTCGGCGGCAGGAGCGGCAACTGCAGCGGGAAGGGCTGCCAGAGACCCGCCACCCTTCCACTTTGCCCGGTTCCTTCTCCTCCACCCGGTTGGCCTGGCCTGGCTCCTGGTGTGAAGAGCAGGCGGCTCCAGCGGCAGAAGTGCCGCCTTTCACGTTCTGGCGGCGCGACGCGGTGCGGCCTGGGGAGCGGTTCCACACGGGAGAGGCCCCAGCTATGACCTTACCCCGCGCGGGACCAGGCTTCGCTGCACGCCGCCATGGAGGCTCCAAGAAGACCACCCCGCCACTACCACCAAGATAGGTCCAGCTATGTGCATAAAGGCCGCGCAGAGGCCACCGCCACCGCCCGGTAAGCACCACGGGACAGGCCCCAGCTAGCCCCTTACCCCACGTGGGACCAGGCTTTGACACCCGCCAACGTACAGCCCCCGAGAAGGCCGCAAGTAGCCCACCTCCATTCTGTACGAGTGGGCCATGAGGCCCTACTCTGGGGCCTAGGCGGCCAAGCTCACCTTCCAGGAAGGGAAGAGGTGGCGCGATGCGCACAGGGAGTAGGTCTAAGGTGCAGGGCTGAGGGGACGAGTGGGGCCGCCATCTTGAATTACTTACATTGTACAGATACCACACCTTTCACAGGTAAAAATATGATTTTATGCAAGAAAAATATATTGCCCTCATTTTTCCATGTTTTTTTTTTCTTTCTCCTTTCTCAGCTTCATCAATCTCCTTTAATACCTGAAACATAGGCCATCGTACTCGCGCAACAAAAGCAACACAACGTGTAATTACAAAACAAACTCAGGAACAATGTTCATCATGAAATGAACAAGACAAACAAAGAATGACTCAAATGCGTACCAAGGGAACACCAGATCAACGTGAAACCACACGTCAGGATGCACGCTTACAAACACAAGAAATGCGTTTCCAACTTTCACACAATAAGCCACAGCAACGTGTGGCCGGGTCAGCTAGTATATCAATATAATGTCCAAAACCGGTTTGAAGTCCATATTGTGGTAATCATAATTTCATAATTTTTGACCTGGCAATATATCACAAATTGTGATGTTCTTCTTTATACTATCTCTCTCTTGTCTACTCTGTTTGCCAGCTGAGGATAACACTGTGCCACAATAAATCTGTTAGTCTTTTAAGATGTGACAAGACTCTTATTTCATGTTGCAACTACAATGGCTTATCGCTCTGGAAGTTGCCTAATAGCTAAAACATTGATTAGTTTTCAATGTTATATTTTGACAATTTGAAGTCTTTTGGGCGCAACAATTAATAAGTAATTAAATAGGTTTTAGATTGTAGTGTTCAGGTATAGATGCTTGCATAAAAATCAACCTTTCTTTCAGCAGGTTAATTTGGAAGAATTGTTTTTGGACATAAACACAAATGTTAAATTAAAGCTATGCACATTTCTAGCTGTGCACATGACTAACTCCCTCCACCCCTGCAATGCTTTGAGCTGCATTGATCCGTTTTTTTCCAATGAAAATATATGCCTTTATTTGCTTAGTTAGTAAAACAATTGTTTGAACTAACTTTATTGTTCATTTTCAGATATGGGTTCTGGTAAAAATGCTAATATCTGTGCTGAAACATTTCTAGAGTCTGCCAGCATTTTGGGGACCTTTGTTATTTGTTATGAGTGTGAACCGCCCTGAGACGGTTCTCAGGTATAGGGCAATATACAAATTTAATTAACAGTGATAAAATAATGTGTCAGGGCTGGGCGATCTATTGTCCATACTGGTTCAAAGTCTATATTGTGATATTAGTTTCATAATTTTTGAGCTGCCAATAATATTGTGAATCATGGTATGCGTGTGTGTGCTATGCAAAAATCATGATGTGGGGAGAACTGTGAAGCCAGCCAATGCCTCTACATAGCTCCATTCTTATTTCAGACATCATGATATATCAGTATATCATGGTGTTTGATTGGTGATATATCACAATGTTGAAAATCAGATATTGCAGAGCCCTAGAGTTTATAAAGGTCCGTATAGTTAAAGCTATGGTTTTCCCAGTAGTGATGTATGGAAGTGAGAGCTGGACCATAAAGAAGACTGATCGCCGAAGAATTGATGCTTTTGAATGATGGTGCTGGAGGAGACTCTTGAGAGTCCCATGGACTGCAAGAAGATCAAACTTATCCATCCTTAAAGAAATCAGCCCTGCAGTCTCTACCTTGATGGACAGATCGCAAAGGACTAAAATTACAAATGAAAGGAAACTGCCAAAACTTTTTTTGATATGGTGGACAATTTGGACTTGATAGATGCATGGAGAGTGAAGAATCCAACAGAAACTGAGGCAACATATTTTTCAGAACCACAGTAGTCATGGTCAAGGCTAGATTATATTTGGATTGCTAGAGCATTGACAACTAAAATACAGAAGGCAGAAATCTGCCCCAAGACCTGTTCAGACCACAATGCTGTACAATTGGACTTAAAAACTTTCTCCAAGGATTCCTTTAGGTGGAGAATGGATGATGCGTTGTTGAGAGATCCCAAGGTAACGGAAGAAGCCGCAAAGAAGATGAAAGAATATTTTCAGATAAATTTGAATACACAAGTAGAGAAAAAAATTGTTTGGGATGCAAGCAAGGCGGTGATGAGAGGGTTCCTTATAAGGGAAAAAGCTAAAAAGAAGAAGGAACAAAATCTAGAAAAAGAAAGATTGTTGGATCAAATAAAAGAGAAAGAGAAGAAATTTCATCCGAAAAATCAACAAATTCAGAAAGAAAGAAAAATCTTGCAGTCCCAATACGCAAAAATATTAAATCAGGAAACTGAATGGAAAATTAGGCTGATGAAACAGAAAACTTTTGACTCGGCTAATAAATGTGGGGAAATGTTGGCTTGGCAGTTAAAGAAGAGACAGAAATTGAATACCAATTTAAAGATTAAAGACAAGAATGTGGAGAATCCAGGAGATCAGAAAATGTTTTCAGAAATTTTATAAACAATTGTACAAGGAAGAGAAAGTAGAGGAAAAAGTCATTGAACAATTCTTGGAAAAGAATGGATTGCACAAAGTCCCAGAAGAAAAAGCAACAATATTCAACCACCCGATTACAAACCAAGAGATGGAGGATGCAATTAATAAAATGCAGATAGGAAAGGCCCCAGGACCAGATGGACTGACTGCAAAGTACTATAAGTCCTTGAAGGATTGGTTAATTCAGCCATTGAAGGATGTATGTAATGGACTGTTGGAGGGAGGGAGGGCATCAGACTCATGGAAAGAAGCGTATATCACTTTAATTTTGAAACCAGATTCAGAAAAAAAACATTAATGAAGAATTACTGACCAATATCATTATTGAATGTGGATTATAAAAATTTTTGCAAACGTCATTGCCACAAGGTTAAAAAGAGTGTTGAAGGAATATATCCACAAAGACCAAGCAGGTTTTTTTACCTGGAAGACATATGAATAGTAACACAAGGAACATTGTGGATATACTGGAAAGGCTGGAAAAGAAGATAAACACTGAAGCAGCACTGATGTTTATTGATGCGGAGAAGGCCTTTGACAATATTTCCTGGAGTTTTATGAAGAAAAATTTAGAAAAGATGGAGGTCGGCCAAAGATTCATGAATGGCATAAATGCCATTTATAAAGAACAAAAAGCAAAAATTATAATAAATAATGTTGTATCAGAAGAAATTAGAATCGAAAAAGGAACGAGACAAGGGTGCCCTATCTCCCCTCTACTTTTTATAACGGTTCTGGAGGTCCTTTTGAACATGATCAGAATGGACAAGCAGATAAAAGGAACAAGGGTGGGAGAGAAAGAATATAAACTGAGAGCCTTTGCCGATGATTTGGTGTTATCCCTACAAGATCCTGAAACCAGTGTGCCTAAAGCATTAGAGACAATTGATTTATTCGGACAAGTAGCAGGATTCAAGTTGAATAAAGCCAAAACAAAAGTATTGACAAAAAATATAGTACCTATGCAGGTACAGAAATTACAAGACCAAACAGGACTAAGCTTTGTTAATAAGGTAAAATATCTAGGGGTGAATTTGACACCGAAGAATCTAAACCTGTTCAAGGACAATTATGAAAAACTATAGAATGAAATAAAGAGATTTGGAGATATGGACTAGATTAAAGTTGTCTTTGATGGGCAGAATAGCAGCTATAAAAATGAATGTTTTACCAAAGATGCTGTTTCTATTCCAAGATTATAGACAAGTTGGATTGTTTTAGAAGATGGCAAAAGGACTTATCTAAATTTATCTGGCAGGGGAAGAAGCCCAGAATAAAATATAAGATTTTGACAGATTCCAAAGAAAGAGGTGGATTCTCACTGCCAGATCTAAGAATTTATTTTGAAGCTGCAGCCTTTTGCTGGTTAAAAGAATGGTTTAAGTTAGAAAATACTTGGAAGGACATGATAATGTGTTTGGTTGGCATACTTATCTTTGGTATGACAAAGTTAAAGCCCACAAAGCTTTTAAAAAACAATTATTAGGAATGCCCTGTATCAGGTTTGGATTCGGAACAAAGATTTATTGGAAAGAAGGACCCCTAGATGGCTGTCACCAGTGGAGGCTAAGGCCTACAAGAGACCTAATATGCCTGCAAAATGGCCGAAGTATGCTGATATACTGGAACAAGAAGGTCAGAACTTTAAACTGAAAACTTATGAACAATTGAAAGAGGAGGTATCTGACTGGTTGCAGTATTATCAGATAAATGAAGTTTTTAAGTTAGATAGGAAACAAGGCTTTCAATTAGAGAAATCCAAGTTGGAAACAGAACTAATAGAACCGAATACTAAGAATCTTTCCAGGATGTATAATTTGTTGCTAGTGGCATACAAAAGATGAAATGGTGAAATCGGTAATGATTGACTGGGCAAGAGATGTGGGGTATAACATAATGTTGGAGGATTGGGAGAGGTTGTGGAGGGAAGGTATCAAGTTTACTGCATGCAATGTATTAAGAGAAAATATTATGAAAATGATATACAGATGGTATTTAACACCAGTGAAACTAGCTAAGATGTATCATGGTTTGAGTAATGAATGTTGGAAGTGTAAACAAGTAAAAGGTACCTTCTATCACATGTGGTGGACATGCCCAAAGGTAAAGGTCTTCTGGGAGAAAATTTATAATGAACTTTAAAAAGTGTTCAAAAACACATTTACTAAGAAACCAGAGGCCTTTCTGCTGGGCATGACCAATCATGAGATCCCCAATAAAGATAGAATATTTTTAATGTATGGCACAACAGCTGCAAGGATTTTAATTGCTAAAAACTGGAAAACTGAAGAACTACCAACAGTGGAAGACTGGCAGAGGAAGTTGATTGAGTATATGGAACTCGCAGAACTGACCGCGAAACTCCGAGACCAGAGGGAGGAGAAGACTGGAAGAAATTTAATGAATATTTGAAACAACGTGAAAAGTTAGATATCTGAAATTGAAATCAGTGGATATTATAGGCGATAGTATTAAAATGTTAGTTTAAAATAGAATATAAGAAGATAGAATTTTGATTTTTTTCATTTTTTTGTATTTCTGTTAAGAATAAGGTGATAAATATAAGATGATAGATAAAGATTAAGATTAGTTGTAAAAGAAGAGTTAAAGTAGTTACAAAGTTACTACAGTATATTTGAAATGAACGCAGAAGAGAGGACGTGAGGAAGTCCCCCAAGTAAGATTTTGAATAAGATTAAAATAGTTAAATAGGTGTTTTGTTGTTTTAGGTGTGTTTTATGTATTGTATAAGTCTTTTTTGTTTTGTATTTTGTAGTTTGTATTGTGTATGTATTTTTGCTTTTTTGCTTTTTTCTGTATTTTGTTGAAATACCAATAAATCCCTTAAAAAAATAAAGAAAGAAAGAAATCAGCCCTGCGTGCTCACTGGAAGGACAGATCCTGAAGCTGAGGCTCCAGTACTTTGGCCACCTCATGAGAAGAGAAGACTCCCTAGAAAAGACCCTGATGTTGGGAAAGATCGAGGGCACAAGGAGAAGGGGACAACAGAGGATGAGATGGTTGGAGAGTGTTCTCGAAGCGACTGGCATGAGTTTGGCCAAACCGCCGGAGGCAGTGGAAGATAGGGGTGCCTGGTGTGCTCTGGTCCATGGGGTCACGAAGAGTCGGACACGACTGAACAACAACAAAGTTTATAAAATTATGCATGGTACAGAGAAAGTGGATCGAGAAACATTACTCTCCGTCTTTCATAATACTCATGGACACACAATGAGGCTGAACGTTGGAAGATTCAGGACAGATAAAAGTGCAGTACTTTTTCCACCAACACACAGACAAACTATGCAACTCACTCCTCCAGGAGGCAGTGGTGGCTCCCAACTTGGATGGCTTTAAAAGGGGACTGGACGCCTTCATGGCGGAAGAGGGCTGTTGGCGCCCACCAACCCCGGTGGCTCTGCGGCTGAGTACCATTTGCTGGGAGCCGCGGGACGAGAGGGGGCTCTTGGGCTTGGGTCCTGCTTGCGGGTTTCCCACGAGGGCATCTGGTTGGCCTCTGTGAGAAGAGGATGCAGGACCGGATGGGCCTCTGGCCGGATCCAGCAGATGTTCTGCTTACTTACGTTATTAGCCCATAATCTATCGCAGGGAGCCCAACTTTATGCCCTTGTAACAGGTAGATCTGCAGTTATTTCTCCTGAGCTAGGCAGGCGGAAAAGCGATTCTGAAGCAACACAGTCCTCCCGGAGTTCCTACGGCCGCTACTCCCTTTTTCAGACGATCGAATCACTTTCGACCGGCTCATCGGCTGGAAATCGACTATCCGTGCAAAGCCCGGGCGCTCCGGGAAGGAAAGGAAGGGGCGTGGCCTAACAGTGTAGGGTTAGTCCCCGCCCCAACCACCGTGATTCTTCCGCCAGCAGCCAATCCGCTTCGGGGGGCGTTCCCACTCATTCAGGATTCCTCGTCCGGGCTTTGAGGGTATGTAACAGCTGCTTTCAACTGAGTCCCCCCATATTGTGCCCTTAAAAAAGGGGGGGGGGTGTCGCACAAGTTTAGAACGCCTTTGTTGGCGGGGGAGTGGGCTGTCACGAAAGACTGGAATGGAACCGGGCAGTTAAAATGGGAGAGGGGGTGACAGATAAAGGGGCGCGAGGGGGAAGGGGCGCCCCCGGGCCATTCGCGCGAGGGAAGAGGAGATCACCGGAAGCTTCTCTTGCCTGCCTGGCGCGGCGCGTTTTCTCCGGCGCGGTTGTTGATTCCGCTCTGTCCCAAAGCAGCCGAGGGAGGGAAGGAGGGAGGAGCGAGGGGACCGTCCGCCTCTCGGCGCCCCCCTCGCCCATCTTTTCTCCGAAACAAAAGCGCTGCTGGGGGGGGGGCAGAGGGGCAATTGGCGGGCTTGCAGCGTCCACTGCTGGCCTCGGGCTGGCCGTGGCCGCTGCCCTCCAGCGCGGCGGGGAGAGTTGGAAGCCCACCGCACACCGGCTCTTAGGCCGGATGTTGTCTTCCTCCCCCCCCCGCTCCCTCCGCCCCTTTTCCTGGCGGGGCGGGAGGACGGCTGTTACTAGCCGGGGAGCGTCATTCTGTGGCCGAATCGTGCGTGTCTCCTCGATGCGCGCGTGCGTGTGTGTCGCGTGTCTGGGGATCCGCCGCGGCTCCCCCCCCCCGCGGGGAAGTCTCGCTTCCGATTTTGTTTTCCGCCGCGTTCCGTCCTCGATCGCTGACTGGCGGGCGAATGTTCCACCGGGGAACTTTCGCCGCCTGCCGGTGGCGCCTGTGCCGGGATGGCGCGCCTCGCTCGCCCTGGGACGCTGCGCGGGCCGCGGCCGCCCGCCCTCCGCCCGCTTCTCTCGGCTGCCTTGCGGGCCCCCTCCTTTTAACTAGTTGTGGCATTTAGTCTCCGCCCGCTTCCTCGCACGGCTGGCGAGAGGAGGGCAAAACACGAGCAGCTTCTTGGTGGCTCTCCTGCCAGATCCTCCGTCCGCCTTTGCATTAACGCTCCCGCTCCCACCGGGGGGGGTGTCTCTTTAACATGGCGTCCCGATTTTTCCACAACGGGAGGAGGCGCAAAACCTCCCACAAAAACCTGGCTGGCGTGCGATTGCAGATGGGATCTCACTATTTTTTAAATCATACGCGGGGCTTGGCTCCTTTTTGGGTGTGCGTGTGAAAGGGTTGGTGGGAAAACAACGAAGACAACAGGAAGAGAAGCGGGCGGGCTGCACGCGCGGCTTCTTCGGACGAAGGGGAGGAGGAGGAGGCACATTCGGAGGTTTTTCTCTCGCCCCCTCCCCTCGCGCCCCGTGCAATGCGGCCGTGCGGTCCCGTTTGCTCGGGAGTAGACCCTCTGCATTTCGCGGGGCTCGGCACCCGCAGCAGCACGCAGGAAGAGGGATGGCGGCCTCCGTTGTTTACGGCGCAGCTTTGACGGGCAGCTTCCCTCCTGAAGTGCAAGAATTTGGAAGCGGGACGCCGCGCTCTTTCCCGCCCCGCTGGCCAGGCTCTCGTCGGGATGGCCCCCTCCTGCTTGGAGAAGGGATCCATTGCCATCTCGTCGAAGAGGGCAGAGCTTCCAGGGCGGGGGAGGCGCCGCCGCAATTCGGATTGTGCTGTTGGTCAAGAATGTGACTCGTAATTCCAGAGAAGAGAGGCGGGGGAGGGCGCCTTTCTCCTTGAAGCGGATTGGGGCAGGGCGGAAAAACGGGCTCCGCCTCCTTCCCTATTATGGATGGGGGGGCGGAGAGGAGGGGCGTGTTCGCGGTGGGGGTGGGGAGATGACGGCTTTTTGAAAGCATCCCGGAAGTGAAACTGCAATTCGGTTGCAGGAGAGGAGTATAATAAGAGAGATCTGAGGAGCCGGCCCCCAGGGGTCATGTTCCCTCCACCTCCCTCGCGATATTTCGGCAGGCTTGAGTTCCACGAAGGGTCGGTGCTGTAAAGGCCGTTGAAAAAATAAATAAATAAATAAATAAATAAATAAACTCAGGGAAGAGCAGGCTCTCAGTAGCTAGTAGCCACAATGACCTGTCAGAGGCTGCATCTCCTGAATGTCAATTACCTAGATTTACCGGTGAGCAGAGTGCTAGAGTGCTCCTCATGCCCTTTCGGTGGGCTTCCCCTGATGGGCATCCAGGTGGCTCTTGCGAGGAGGACAAGATGCTGAAAGGGATGGGCCTTTGGCCTGATCCAGCAGGGCATGTCTTCTGTTCTTCAAAGCAATCTTTTCTAGTCTTTAGGGGCAGTAGATTCTCCTGGAGTTCAGTCCATAAATCAAAGCAGAGGACTGTTTTATGAGGAGTCAAATCCAATCCTGTTAAATTCAAGTGATAGGTTTCAAATTGTTTTTTAACTCCTCGATCTCAACAGGAAGTGGTTTTTATTCTTGCTCTACTGGTCTTTGACAATCATATGTAACTCTTTCTCTCTTTCTGACTTCAGCATTTTTCTGTTGTTGCCTGCAAAATTTTGAAGGCTCTCCTTTTCCTCTTGGTGGAATTGGGGTTCCAGAACCACATTCTTCTCCCCTGGGTACGGTGCAGGCTTTAGGCAAAAGTTACCTAGGAGAACAAAACAAGCTTCAGTGGGACAATATTTATTTCATCTGTGTCTTCCCTACCTTCGTAACTTTATGGTAGCTGACGTGCGACGATGCTGTTGCAGGCTGAGGTAACACCCAGTGAACTTCATGGTTGTGTAAGCATTTGGATGCAGGTTTCCTCAGTCTGGATCCCAACTGTCTGGAGCAGAGCTTTCCAAAGTGTGTGTCTTGACACATTGTGTCGGCTGCAGTGTGTAGGTGTGTCTCACAAATGCTCCCTGCGCTTCCCCAGGGGCTGGAAAGGGGTTAGTTTAACCTCCTGTTTGCTACTAAAACTGAATTACTGTGTCGCAAAATGATGCATGTCTAAAAAGTGTGTCACCAACATGAATAGTTTTGAAAGCTCTGGTCTAGAACACTGCTTTTGTGAGAAATCCCCCCACAGAATTGGACCAGTGTTTTCAACAGTGTTAGATAGATAACCAAGGTGTCAAATGGCTCCTTAAACCAGAGGTTTTTTCAACCTTTTTGAGTCCACGGCTCCCTTGACCAAATACATTCTTTCTATGGCACCCCTCTCATCCTTTTTTTAACACCCTCCCTTGTGGAGTCTTCCCTCAGCATCCCCTTGTCTCCCTTTGGGAGTTCTCTGGGCAGCCACTGCTGCCCCCCCCCCCCCAAAGAGAGGCGCCTCTCAAAGACACCATTCGCCTCAGGAGCTTGTAGCCAGGGCTACTGCAACA
This sequence comes from Lacerta agilis, assembly GCF_009819535.1. Lineage (NCBI taxonomy): Eukaryota > Metazoa > Chordata > Lepidosauria > Squamata > Lacertidae > Lacerta > Lacerta agilis. Next base: position 428,616 of record NC_046324.1, read on the forward strand.
AACAGCTATGCAAGCCTTTGGGCAGCAGAGACATAAAAGGGCATCAGAGGAGGGAGGGACAGAGGGCAGTGTTGCCCCCGGCACCGCTGACTGTTATTCAAGGCACCCCAGGGTGCCACGGCACACTTGTTGAAAAACCACTGCCTTAAACCAAAGTTGTGGTCGCCAAAAGGGAATGTCTAGTTGCCATTTTGGGGGCAAGGTGGCTCTAAAGTCCTATTTTTCATATGGTGGACTGACTGATTATCAGTTCCAGGTCGGTAGCCGTGTTGGTCTGCCATAGTGAAAACAAAAAAAAATTAAAAAAAATCCTTCCGGTAGCACCTTAGAGACCAACTAAGTTTGTTCTTGGTATGAGCTTTCATGAGCATGTATCTGAAGAAGTGTGCATGCACACGAAAGCTCATACCAAGAACAAACTTAGTTGGTCTCTAAGGTGCTACTGGAAGGATTTTTTTTTATCCCCCCCCCCACTGTGATTATCAGTTAACTATCTGGCTAATTCAGATGACAACCTTGAGCTAGGTTAAGAGCTTAGAGAACTTAAAGAAGAAAAGTCACTTGATTGAGGGACGGTCCGCATATATTGGCCTATTCCGACCTGTTCAGGCAGGACAGAAAAAGCAATTTGGTTCCAGAAATTCATTCTAATTTTGCAGACAAAATGGAATTCTACAAAATGGGGTATTAGTGTGCGAAAACAGTCCAGAACCAATGATCCCTAGATGGCTAAGATGACAGGCACCATCCTGGCACCCAGGCATCTTCACTTGGTTGTAAGTGGTTGAAAGCCAGATGCAAAATGCGCCTGGCTAATTTCAAACACTGGGCCGATCTGCTTTTTCTGTCAGATGTTTATGAGAAGGCAGTGGTCCTCCTCAGGAGCTGATACTCACAGGTGCTTTTAAGATGTGAAGGTTTTATGTAGCTAATGTGGCCAATCACTGTTGGCAGACTCGGTTCTCCATGAATTAGTCCACTTTTCTCTACCTTTTTAAAGCCATCACATTGAATCAAATCCTAGAGATCTCCAGCTAAGTGAATATAATTATTCCCCCATATTTAGCTTAGGCACCATCTTCCTGAGGGACAGAGTTTCTATTAATTCAAGCCCAGTCATGTTGGCTGATTTATTTTTACTACTACAGTACTTTTTTTTTTTTAAGAGTCAGGCTAATGTGAACGTCTGCTGTGTAGCAGCTGCAAGTCGAAGGCGTTCCTGGTGACGGAAGTGGCTTAATTGCTAGTAGCTTTGCTCATGTGGGGAAATGTGTGGACGAGCAATGCTCTGAGCATGTGTGGCTGCCAGCTTCACAATTACGGGAGTTGTTGGGTGAGGATGTGCCACTTTGGAGCTTCTTAGGCAATGCTTGTGTTTGCTGCTTCCAGGATAAAATCATGCTCCCAAATAGTGGATCTGAAATCCAAGAAGCAGCCTCCTTTCATGTACCGTGTTTCTCCGAAAATAAGACACCGTCTTATATTTATTTTTCCTCAAAAAAACACACCATGGCTTATTTTCAGGGGATGTCTTATTTTTATTACCAGTAAGTACCAGTATGGTACAGCAAACTACATTTATTCAATTATAACTACCGTATGCTTTAGTGAACTTGGGTATAAGCAGAGACTGTGTCACCTTCCTTCCCTTTGATCTGGCCCAGATATCATTGTTGGAATGAGTGGGTGAGTTTAATATAACTACTGGTGACAGCTAGGTGGAATCCTAGAATTGCAGAGTTGGAAGGGACCCCAAGGGTCATCTAGTCCAACCTCCTGCAATGCAGGAATCTCAGCGAAAACATCTATGACAGGTGGCCATCCAACTTCTGCTTAAAAACCTCCATGGAAGGAGAGTCCACCACCACCTGAGGAAGTCTGTTCCACTGTCAAACAGCTCTTGTTACTTTTCCCCAGGATGACAAGGAGTACTCTTCAGGTTTGACAACTTCAACCCTTAAAAAAGGTCAACAACTTTGGCTGGCCCTTTGGTCGGCCCTCACAGTCCTTCACTTCATCAAATCTGGCCCTCTTTGAAAAAAATTTGGACACCACTGCAAAGTCTCCTGGGATGAGTCTCAACCCCTGAACCTGACAATAAGTTTTGTGTGACTATTAAAAGCTGAAGTGGTAAAAAACCTGAAGTAGTATTTCAGCTCATGCAGGCAAGAAAAAATCCATTAGTACTTTGAAGGCAGCTAAGAGTTTATTAAGTGTGTTCCCAAAAGAACTCAAAACTGTTTTTCAAGCTGTGCTACCGTCTTCAGGTTTGGTCAGTCAAGCAGCTACAAATCCCCCTAACAGTTACTTCATTCAACCCACATTTTGCCAGCTTCCTTGCAAAAATATCATGGGGGGCTTTGTCGAAAGCCTTACTGAAATCAAGCAATGCTATGTCCACAGCATTAGGTATGGGGAGTAAAGAATAACTTCTTGTTTTTAAGCAGGAACTGCAATGTAATTGTGCCTAGTGGAGTGCTTGCATTCAGTGTTCTAGCCAGCCATGCCTTCTCTCAGGATACTCCATTACATTACAGCTGTACCTTGGTTCTCGAATGGAATCCATTCCGGAAGTCTGTTCGACTTCCGAAAACGTTTGAATACCAAGGCGCAGCTTCCGATTGGCTGCAAGAGCTTCCTGCAGCTTATTGGAAGCCACGGAAGCCCGCATCGGACATTCGGGTTCCAAACAACGTTTACAAACCAGAACACTCACTTCCAGGTTTGCGGCGTTCGGAAGCCAAAACGTTTGAGTCACAAGGCATTCGAAAACCAAGGTACAACTGTATCCCCACTCCTTGCTTTGAACCAGGGGTAGTCAACCTTTTTATACCTACCGCCCACTAATGCATCTTTCTTGATGGTAAAATTTCCTTACTGCTCACCAGTGCTCGATGGAAGGAGGATTCAGCTTGTGCTGTAGAACCCCCTACTGCCTACCTAGAATCCTGAAACGCCCACTAGTGGGTGGTAGGGACCAGGTTGACAACCCCTGCTTTAAACGATTTGCTGTCTTTCTGTTGCAACCGAGAATGCTTATTGGACTGCTCCCTTTAGTTGCTGGCTACATACTTTTATATACAGTACAGTATCTGCAAATTCTTGAGTTTCCCCATTCCCCATGGATAGTGCAGTTTTGGCTACATATAAGGTTAATGATTAAGCTTATTGCATTTCTGCTGGTGTAAACACCACAAGAAGAGTATGGTTGACATGTCTGACATGTACTCTCTCAGACCAAAGCTTTGCATGAAATCACATTTGGGAGAGACTGATTTGGGTGCTAGCCCATTTCCTTCTGACCAGTGCTTTTTTTTAAAGAAAAAAGGTGCCAGTACTCACCATGAAGGGACCCAGGTGGCGCTGTGGGTTAAACCGCAGAGTCTAGGGCGGGGGTAGGGAACCTGCGGCTCTGGAGCCGCATGCGGCTCTTTCGCGGCTCTGCCGCGGCTCCGGGGCGGCTGCCTGGGGCGCGGAGGTGGCGCGGAGTGGTGGGGGCACTGCGCCTGAGAACTCCTCGGCCGGAGGGAAGACGCGCCAGCCCTGCCAGCGATGGAGGGGCGGTTTGCAGGGGGGAGAGAGAGAGGGAGGGAGGAGGGCAGAGCCTGGCGCGATCCCCCCCCCAAAAAAACCTGTTTTTTGCTTTTTGGCTTTTTGCCTTGCTCTCCCACCCCCCCTCTTTTTTTTCCTCCCCTCCTTTTTTAATCCAAGGGGAGAAATCCCATTTTTAAAACAAACAAACAAACGAAAAATAAACAAACACCCCCCACAGCTGCTGCAGCCACTCTATTTGAATTTTATTATTACCCTTTTCTCCCTCTATCCCCCCTTTTTCTTTTCTCTTCCCCTTTTGTTTTTGTTTTCAAAAAAGGAAAAAGAAGAAAAAGATTTCCCCCCTTTATTTTTATTTTTTAAACTACTACATATTTTTAATAGATATTCTCCCCACCCCACCCCACCCCCAATTTATATTTTTCCACCCCACTTTTCCATTCCCACCCCCCTTTTTCTTTCTTTATTAATTCGCTTGCCAACCTATCTTAGAGGGGGAAGCCCTCTCTCCCACCCACCCCACCCCCAATTTATATTTTTCCACCCCACTTTTCCATTCCCACCCCCCTTTTTCTTTCTTTCTTAGTTCGCTTGCCAACCTATCTTAGAGGGGGAAGCCCTCTCTCCCACCCACCACACCCCCAATTTATATTTTTCCACCCCACTTTTCCATTCCCACCCCCCTTTTTCTTTCTTATTAATTCGCTTGCCAACCTATCTTAGAGGGGGAAGCCCTCTCTCCCACCCACCACACCCCCAATTTATATTTTTCCACCCCACTTTTCCATTCCCACCCCCCTTTTTCTTTCTTTCTTAGTTCGCTTGCCAACCTATCTTAGAGGGGGAAGCCCTCTCTCCCACCCACCACACCCCCCCAAAACAACTTTGAGCTGAACCCCAGAAAACGGGGGTAGATCACTGCTGAAAGTAGATCACAGTTTCTTGGGAGTTGGCCACCCCTGGTATAAGACATGTAACTAGAATAAAAAATTTAAAAAACCAAGCAAATAATTGTAATAACTACTGTAATAAAGCACTGCTATAATTATATATAATTTCCCTAAAATTTTGGTTTCATTCGCCTTTCCGTGCTGAAATGTCACAACCTGAAGGACCATGGCTTGCCCCCCCCCCAGTTTTGATCCTGGGTACGCCCCTGAGTCAATGCAAAAAAGTAAGAACTTATTCTTGTTGTTTTTACTAATTATACTTTGCATTGGCTCCTATATGTTATTTATTATTATTGCATTAAGGTAAGAAACAATATATGCAGCGTTATATTTGTTTTAAACGTCGCAATGGTTTTGCAGCTCCCAGGTTTTTTTTTTTTCCTTTGGAAACGGGTCCAAGTGGCTCTTTGTGTCTTAAAGGTTGCAGACCCCTGGTCTAGGGCTTGCTGATCAGAAGTGTCAGCGGTTCGAATCCCTGCCACGGGGTGAGCTCCCGTTGCTCGGTCCCAGCTCCTGCCCACCTAGCAGTTCGAAAGCACGTCAAAGTGCAAGTAGATAGGGACCGCTCCAGCGGGAAGGTAAACGGCGTTTCCGTGCGCTGCTCTGGTTCGCCAGAAGCAGCCTTGTCATGCTGGCCACATGACCCGGAAGCTTCTGCGGACAAACGCCGGCTCCCTCGGCCTATAGAGCGAGATGAGCGCCGCAACCCCAGAGTCGGACACGACTGGACCTGATGGTCAGGGGTCCCTTTACCTTTACCTTTACTCACCATGAAGTTGTTACCGTAAGTGCCACACTTTTAACATTTGAAGAAAAAAAGGTGCCAGTACTGCATACCCTTGAGTACCCCCAGAAAAAAGCACTGCTTCTGACCATCCTATGTCAAGCAGCTCAACAAGTCCCTACTAGATGCAGTTGCAAGAATAATTTATTTGGGAGCATGCATTGTGGAAGGACAATGTATGTGGAAGGACAGCAGCGGTAGAGCTGCTGTTTTTGCAAACAGAAGACGCCAGGTTCAGTCCCTTGCATCTCCCTGCCTGTAACCCTGGAGAGTGCTGCTTGTCAGAGTGGACAGGACTGAGCTTGGTGGGCCAAGTGTCTGACTTATGAATGTAGTGAGCTGCCTGATTCCATTTCTTCCCGTTGCTCTGTGGATTCTTGTGATTCCAAGGCAGCTTTGCATAATGCAGATGGGCTGTTTTCTTTTGCATCTGTAGTGGATATATGTATACATAAAATAAATAGGCAAGAGGATGCATTAAGACATGGAACCAGACCCCCACAGCAGGAGAGAATGTTCATCGTACCAGTGACTGTGAGCAACACACATGGAGAAACACATGTTGAGCCCCGTCTTTTGATACTTTCACTCACACACAGTTCTGAGTATATTTTCATGGCACTGGGAGCATCAGAAATATTATGCCCTCTTCTAAGAAGTTCGTAGCTGGAAAATCATTGGTTTAATGCAGTGGTTACAAACTTCATATACTACCTTGAGCTCCTTGGAAGAAAAAGGTGGTATATTACCGTAAATAAATAAATAAACTTTACAGAATTTTGCTGTTCTGGGTTCTGGAAGTTGTTTTTGATACCAAAGAAGCCTATAAACCCATGCCACCTGAAGGTTTGAAATGGACTCCTACATGTCAGAGCCTGGATAGCTCAGCCGGTAGAGCATGAGACTCTTAATCTCAGGGTTGTGGGTTTGAGCCCCACATTGCCAACAAGATTCCTGCATTGCAGGGGGCTGGATTAGATGACCCTCATGGACCCATCCAACTCTACAATTCTGATTCTACTGTATGTTGTGTTTCATTTGATCAGAACTGCGGCTCAAGACATATAGCATTGACTTGGAGAGGCAGGTTGTGTTGCTACCCTTTAAACTGGATGTTCAGGTGTGAATGTACATGAATGTAGGTTTAGGATGGGCAGGTGTCTTACCTCTGGGAAAAGCAAAGCTGATGTGTGAGCAAAGGGGTTTTCTAAGACTGCAATTTCCCAAACCAATCATTGTGTCCATAAATCTGATGCACCAGCATTAAAGTTTGGGGGTGGGGGAGAGCATTTGCAAGCTAACTACACACATTTTTAAAATGTATTTAGCTTTGTTTGAATGGCTGGGCTCTCCTTTTGCTTAAAAATGTGATTCCCCAGTGTATAAAAAAGAGGACAGATAGCAAGCAAACATTTTTGAACTGCAGATCTATAGTGATCATTGTGTGGACTGAATTTCTATGTAACACTGCAGCTTGCTTCGTTTAACTGGTCTTGTGTTTGGGACAATTCTTTGGGTATTGGCTCTCATGATGCTGGCAGGGTGTCCTGAATGTTTTTAAGAATTCGATATTTTCTGGGGTTGGTTGCCTGTGACGATGAAAACAGTCAGGAGATCTACCGTAATTGAGTATTTTCAGGGTATCAAACTGTGTGAAGTTTAAATTCTGTGACTGACTTAAATAGGCCAGTGTTTTTCAATGTTGCCTGATGTGCCGTGGGAAAAATTGAAAAATTCAAGAGAATTACTTTATATATAGTCAATATAGGCACAGAGTTAATTTTTTAAACGTTTTCTAATGGTGGTGTGCCTCGTGATTTTTTTCATGAAACAAGTGTGCCTTTGCCCAAAAAAGGTTGAAAAACACTGAAATAGGCGGTACAAGTCTATACATGTTTCCTTGGTAGTAAGTATCACCGAACAGAGCAGGAGTTATTCCGAGGTAAGAATGCATAGGATTGCAACAGTTCTTTATTGTCAGAGGCTAGAAACTTGAATGCTGGCAATCCTTTGAAAATCCCCGTAAACACAAGGGGGACTTGTTAAACGCGTAGTAGCGCGTTACGCGATGCAGACGTTTGTTGTCAAGGTCAGATCACGGTAGCAATTTTAAAATGTTTTTCCTAACCCCAAGCTGTCGGACCTTCTGCGCACCAATATTTTCAGAAATTACTCCGGGTGAGTGTTTTTTGCGGAAATTTCTATTTGCGGCTCTGGAAACCTGTTGCCCCCGCCCGGCGGTCTTCCTCCCGGGAGCGCGCGCTCTTGCGTTGCTCGCATGAATTTGTGTGGCCTGCGGCGTGTTGCCGGCGCCGCGTTTGTAGCCGCGCCGAGATCTCGGCCGGGGCCCCGCGCGCGCCTAGCCCCTCCCTGCCGGCCGCCCTTTGCCGAGGCCGCTGCACCGCTTCGGCCGCCACGAGCCGCGATGTAAACATTCCACAAAAGGGCTCTTCCAGCCACCGAAGAGGGCAGGGCTTGCCTCTCCGCCTCCTCGAGCGACGGCTTCCTCCGCCACAAGCTGGCCTGGGGCCGTGCTTCGCCATCCAATGGGCGAACGGGAAGGGCGGGCCTTTGAGTCCAATACGGACTTTTTTTTTTTTAGCCTTCTCCCCCTTCCTCCTACAAACCCTCCTTTCGCATCCCCTTCCTGGGAGCAGTCGCCCAATCGAGGCAGCGGAAGCTGGCCAGCGCCGCGCGGCAATTGGCGGAGAGACCGAGCGGCGTCAGCGGCGCCCAATGGCCGTGCGGGAGGCCTCCCCGGGGGCAGGGGAGAGGCGGGATTTCCCAAGGAACAGAGAAGCGGGCAGTGCTCGGCGGCGGCGGCCGTCCTGAGGCGGTTGGTCTGGGTAACCTGCTCCCTCGCCGCTGCCTTCACTTCCCTTCGCCCGCTTCCCTTCGAGCGGCGCCCCCGCCGCGAGCTCCCTCGCCGCCCTGCTCGGTGTGTGGGGGACGCGGGGCGGGTAGACGGAGGCCTGGCTTGGCCTTCGGCTCCTGACGAGGCTCTCAGCCCCGCCGCCTGAGGAGAAAGCGGCAGCGGCGGAAGAGGACGGCGGGGAGCGAGAGGAGACGGCCGCCTTGAGCGGGAGGAGGCCGGCAAGTACGAGGCGGCGGCGGCGGCGGCGGCGCTGAGGTGAGCAGAAGGCGCGAGCGGCTGGGCGCGCGCACGCGCGCTGACAAGACCCGTGGCGGGCGGGCGAAGGGGAGCGTGGTGCGCGCGCAGTGTGTGGAGGGGGCGTGGCTTCGTGCCTGTGTCGCGCGCGCCATCCGTTGAAAGCGGGAGGGAGGATGGAGGGAGTGGAAGCGATTCGCTCGGTCATCGGCGCGGCGGCGGCGGCCCTTCTTCTTGTTCCCGCGCTGCCAATCCTAGGTTGTTCTGGCTGCTTGGCCCCGCCCCCAGTTTCCTTTTCCCCGGCCGGCTCTCTTAAATCTCCCCCCACCCCGCTTATTCGCGATGCATTGTGGCTCCGCCCCCTCGGCGAGGACGGGGAAGGGCGGGGGGCGCCGCCGGATGGGCGGGGCCTCCCTACCGCTCGCTCTCTTTCTCCGGTAGCGCTACCGCGGTCACCGGCGCCGCCGCCTCTGTTCCCCTTCCCCCCTCGGTAGTTTCGTCCTGGATGATGCGGCCTCTCCTGCGGGCGGTGGTCGCTACAGTCGGGCATTTGGGTCCTTTTAAAAAAAAAGTTATTTTTTTTTATCACTCTTCCTGGAATTCTGCTTCACTTTCACGACGAAGAGGAGAGCTGCTTGTGCTGCAAGCCTAGCTCCGATTACTTGGGAGTAAGCCCAAGTGGACTTTATTGTTATTAACATTTTGTTGTTGTTCAGTCGTTCAGTCGTGTATCATTTATTAAATTTGTATACCGCCCTTCATTCGTAGATCTCGGGTAGATAAAAGATAAAAGGGAGGGTAGATAAAATCACAAAATGCTTAAGAAATAGAACAGAATAGAACAATAATCCCCCCTCCCTTCCTGCAAGCACATTTAAAAGGATATAGGATGTTAGCGAGCCTTTTTGAAGAGAAACTTTTTCACCTAAGTACAGTATAATGAAGGTGCCAGACAGCTAAAGAGCGCAGGAACAGCCGTGCTTTCATTCCACGTGCCTGAGAAGCAGCTGCAGGAAGTAGTAGCTGCCTGGGCACCACCTCATGGCTTTCCAGGCGAGAGCTATGGCAGTCGTAAAGCCCCCTAAAGGACCTTATCCGAGGTCATCAGGGTGAAGTTGGGCTGTTGCCAGAAGAGCGATGGTGACAAAAGACCCTGGAGGCCCCTTGTAATGCCACTACTTGCACTGCAACCAATCACTTTGAATCCTTAATCACTCAGTTCTTACACTGATGCCTTTTGTCCTCAGATGTTCCTGTGTGAACAGAGGCAGCACACTTGGCTTTTCCAGACACTGGGCTGTGCTTAAATGGGGTTCACTGCCATTAAATATGCTCTTTAAATAGAAATATTCAGTGTGCAATTTTTAAGAGTGGCTGTTTAAAAATAATGGTGTTTGTGTTGTGGAATTTAGAGGGCAGCTAGCTGGCAGTTATTTTCCTCTATTTTAGGAATGCAATTGGATACCTAGAAGAGTTGGTTATAAATAATACATAACTATTAAAGGATTTTTTTTTAAAAAAAGTGACTGTTTTTCCCTTTGAAAAAACTGCTGTGTAAGTTTCTAGATTTCTTCAAACCTTATGTAAATGTTTTATATGTGTGCAATGTTATTGAATTTGATTTATTCATTCAGTTTTTTGCTGTCATGGATACAACCATGTCTCTCAACCTAAAGTGCAGTTATAGAAATAGATCATACTAGTCCTCTTAAACCACAGAGCCTAGGGCTTGCTGATCAGAAGGTCGGAGGTTTGAATCCCCATGACGGGGTGAGCTCCCATTGCTCGGTCCTAGCTCCTGCCCACCTAGCAGTTCGAAAGCACATCAAAGTGCAAGTAGATAAATAGGTACTGCTCTGGCTGGAAGGTAAACGGCTTTTCCATACGCTGCTCTGGTTCACCAGAAGCGGCTTTGTCATGCTGGCCACATGACCTGGAAGCTGTATGCCTGCTCCCTCGGCCAGTAATGCGAGATGAGCGCCGCAACCCCAGAGTCGGACACAACTGGACCTAATGGTCAGGGGCCCCTTTACCTTTACCTTTAGTCCTCTTAAAGGTTTCGTCATATTCTATGCTATGGTTTCAGGGCAGAGTGGTTTTGTGCTTCTTTTACAGGAATGGAGAACACTCTAGGTGTTCTTGACCATGCCAATTGAGGCTAATAGGAGTTGCAGTGCAACATCTGGAGGGCCACAGGTTCTCCATCCCTGCCAAAAGCATTTTGTCATTTGTTACCATTGGTTTGGTTTTGGGGGGATGGAGGGATAGTCAGCCATAGGTATTAAACTTCTCAACTCAAATCTACATACATGTTCAGTAGGACTTTTTCTCTAGTAAAGATGCAGTGGTACCTCGGATTACATGCGCTTCAGGTTACATACGCTTCAGGTTACATACTCCGCTAACCCAGAAATAAGAACAGAAATCATGCTCTGACAGGGCAGGGGCAGCGGGAGGTCCCATTAGCTAAAGTGGTGCTTCAGGTTAAGAATGGACCTCCGGAATGACTTAAGTAGGTAACCAGAGGTACCACTGTACTCACTCATTTTATTAAAATTGCATCCTGCCTTCTTCAAAGAGCTCAATTTAGCAGACAGCTTCCCTTGTCTTTCCTTCAGAACATCCCTATGAGGTAAGCTAGGCTGAGTGAAAACGACAAGTCCATAGTCACCTCTTGAACTTTACAGCTGAATTGGGGTTTGAAACTGGGTCTATTCGGTCCTGTCCTACACTCTGACCACTCCACCACACTGGCTGGGAGTAGTCTGCTAGGAGGAAGCTCCACTGAGCTCAGTTGGCCTTTTGAGTAGGCACATATAGGATTGTTTTGCATAGAATAGCATTTTCATGTTGACATAAGTTCTGCATATCCATATTTTATGTTTACTTCACTTCCATGCTTGAGTGGGCTTATAAACCACTACAAAGCAGTAACAATAACATAAAGTCTTAGGACTTTTTAATAAAAAAATAGGGGAGTGAAGTTATAGGCGGTTCAGATCAGAGAGCATGTGAAATTACTACTGGCCCTTATGTGATGATCAGTTGACAAATGGTGTGTTACAATATCTCAAACAAACAAACAAACAAACAGCTTATTGGGAAGAGGAGATAACATTCTTATTGTATGTTGATGCTTCTGTTTTTTAAATCTAATGCCTCTATCTGCATTAATGAAATCTAGAGTGGATTGTTGCTATGAGTGATAAGTACCTACTTCAGAGCAGCTGCATTAATATAACAGGGTCTGTGCTTTAGTAACGCAGTTGCTCACTCCTAGTGCAAAAGGTTTGGATTTAGACCTCTGAATATGTACTTGTGACTTTATCATGCAGAAATCTGAAGCTCTTTACTGATAATTCATTCTCAATAGCCCTATTCAGGCAGCCTATTGCCCAGTCAATTAATCACCCAAGGGAGACTGATGGGAATGATTACAGGTGGGTAGCCGTGTTGGTCTGCCATAGTCGAAACAAAATAGGAAATTCTTTCCAGTAGCACCTTAGAGACCAACTGAGTTTGTTCTTGGTATGAGCTTTCGTGTGCATGCACACTTCTTCAGATACGAAGAGGCAAAGGGGCTGCACACTTTGTATCTGAAGAAGTGTGCATGCACACGAAAGCTCATACCAAGAACAAACTCAGTTGGTCTCTAAGGTGCTACTGGAAAGAATTTCCTATTTTGATGGGAATGAGCATGCTAGCTTCATGCCCCCCACCCTGTCCTCAACTTGTGGAGGGCAACTATGAAGCTGGGGGCTTCTGTATCTGCAGATTCACTGCAATTTTTTAAAATTATTACAGTGGTACCTTGCTTTATGAACGTAATCCATTCTGGAAGTCCATTCTTAAACCAAAGTGTTCTTAAACCAAGGCATGCTTTCCCATAGCAGCGGGGACTCAATTTACAAATGGAACACACTCAACAGGAGGCAAATATGTTCTTATTCCAAGACAAAGTTCACAAACCAAAACACCTACTTCCAGTTCTTCAGCGTTCTTAATCCAAGTTGTTCATAAGCTACCGTATTTTTCGGTCCATAAGGCGCTCCGGACCACAAGACGCACTTGTTTTTTAAAGGGGAAAAACCAGGGAAAAAATATTTTCCTGGTTTTCCTCCTCTAAAAAACACGGAGGGGAGTGCTGGAGGGGAAGCCCCTTCTCCCTTCACAGCGGCTCATCCCCGCTTCCTTAAAGGGACATGGGGACGAGGGGAGAAGGTTTCTCCCCTCCTCCCCATGTCCCTTTAAAGCAACAGGGGATAAGCCTGCTTTTGGCGTCGGGGCGCAGGGTGGTGGAGAAAGCAGCAGCATCCCCGCTGTTTCCTCCACCATCCCATGCCTTGCACCGATCCCAAATGCCTTGCACCGATCTACCAACATCCCCTTTGCTCCCCGCCGCCTTCCCCCATCCCCCGTCGCGTTCGGCGGGACGTGGGGGGAGGCGGCGGAGGTGTTGGTGGATCGTGCTAGCAGCTCCGTGAACGGAGCTGCTGGCACGATCCACCAACATCCCCTTCGCTTCTTGCCGCCTCCCCCCATCCCCCGTCGTGTTCGGCGGGACGTGGGGGGAGGCGGCGGAGGTGTTGGTGGATCGTGCTAGCAGCTCCGTGAACGGAGCTGCTGGCACGATCCACCAACATCCCCTTCGCTTCTTGCCGCCTCCCCCCATCCCCCGTCGCGTACGGCGGGACGTGGGGGGAGGCGGCGGAGGTGTTGGTGGATCGTGCTAGCAGCTCCGTGAACGGAGCTGCTGGCACGATCCACCAACATCCCCTTCGCTTCTTGCCGCCTCCCCCCATCCCCCGTCGCGTTCGGCGGGACGTGGGGGGAGGCGGCGGAGGTGTTGGTGGATCGTGCTAGCAGCTCCGTGAACGGAGCTGCTGGCACGATCCACCAACATCCCCTTCGCTTCTTGCCGCCTCCCCCCATCCCCCGTCGCGTTCGGCGGGACGTGGGGGGAGGCGGCAGAGGTGTTGGTGGATCGTGCTAGCAGCTCTGTGAACGGAGCTGCTGGCACGATCTACCAACATCCCCTTCGCTCCCGCCACCTCCCCCCATCCCCCGTCGCGTTCGGCGGGACGTGGGGGGAGGCGGCGGAGGTGTTGGTGGATCGTGCTAGCAGCTCCGTGAACGGAGCTGCTGGCATGATCCACCAACATCCCCTTCGCTCCCAGCCGCCTCCCCCATCCCCCATCGCGTTTGGCGGGACGTGGGGGGAGGCGGCGGAGGTGTTGGTGGATCGTGCTAGCAGCTCCGCTCGCCGAAAGAAGCTTCTTTTGGTGAACGGAGGTGCTGGCATGCAGCAACATCGCTGCTGCCTCCCCCCACCTTCCGCCGAACGCGACGGGGGATGGGGGGAGGCAGTGGGAGCGAAGCCTTCGCTCCATAAGACGCACAGCGATTTTCCCTTCCATTTTAGGAGGGAAAAAGTGCGTCTTATGGAGCGTAAAATACGGTAAGCTGTTCTTAAACTAAGGTACCATGGTATTTGGAAAAACAGTGTTCTAAAATGCATTGGGACCCACAGCCTACATAAGTTGGTCTTGTCTATTTAAAAGTAATTATATTTTTTAAATTAAATTAAAATTTTACATTTTTAAAATTTAAAAATTTCAGATTTTACTTCATTATAGCAGTGCAGTGGTACCTCAGTTTTTGAATGTAACCCATTCCAGAAGACCTTTCCAGTTCTGAAACATTCGAAAACTGAAAACTCAATATCCGACAGTTAGGCCTCAGGATCTTACACTCAGCGGAAGCTGCGTGGCATGTTCGACTTTCAAGACGTGTTCAAAAACCAAAGCATTTACTTCTGGGTTTACAGCATTCAAAAACAGAAAATGTTCAAAAACTGAGGTACCACTATATTCCAGAGTTATAAATGATTGAAATGGTTATTTTTTTAAAAATGGTATGTTTCCTCTTGCCTTTACTTTGGTCATATCCAAGAGGGGATAAGGTAATTGCTGATGAATTGCTTATTATCAATTTCTTCCTTCAAGAATTTCACAGTGACATTTTATCCTTTTAACAACAACCTTCTGTGATAGTTTGCAGGGGAGAGAGTGATTCTTAGACTTCCCAGTGGGCTTCACAGCTAGAGCTTTAGGATAGAACTTAGGATAGTTATAAGAAGTGGGGGTGGGTTTGCTGCTAAAACTAATTGCCCTACATCTGATTCATTTTTCTCCCCACGGCACAGTGTAGCACAACTTACCTTTCCTCTTATTATCACATTATGTGTTTCTCTCTTCTCTTTCCAAGCCCGCTCCACATCATGAAGTAATAATTTTAGAACTCATTTTATGTCATACTGATGGCAAGGGTGAACTACACATTGGCCCCTCTCAGTGGCAGTCTGGCTTTTCTTGCTCTGCCTTTTCAGCATCCAAACCCTGCAGCAGCTTCCATCCTTTTCATTGGAGAGCAGTGCCACTTTAAAATCATGGAATGCACAGAGGACAAGGCTGGTTTTCTTCATACTGGGCAGAAGGTGTATTAGTGCTACTGACTACTCTCAAAACCTAGTGCAGAGTGAAAAAGGAGCCCTTTCCCCTCCTTGCTGCCCTTTGGAACTCAGGCAAATTGTGGGATCCTTCTTCCACTTAGCATTGGAGCTACTCAGAAGCATGCTGCAAGCACCTATTGCGTGTCTCTTAGCCTAAGGGTGGACGCTGACTCCTCCCTTTTCTTGATTCTTTTGCCTGTGCCAGAGATTCAGAATGTTATTTAATTTTATTATGTTTCTGTTGCACCCTTCCTCCAAAAAGCTCAGGTACATGATTATTTACCCGCTGCCACCACTGCTTAATCTTCCCAACAACCCTGGGAGGGAATTAGGTTAAGCTTTATATCTGAGTGGCTTGAACCTGAAACTTTACCATACAGGTTTTCAGCTGTTTTTCTCCGCTGCGTGGCATGAAGCACATTATCTGGTGGAGGAGAATGGCCTCTCACTTCATAGACATAGGCAAATACAGTTGCCAGGAAGAGGGCAATCTGGCACCTACACCTGTAAAACCATGGTGTATATCTTTTGAGTAGGAGGGTATTGCCCTTGATTAATTTGTAAATCATAGAATCATAGCGTTGGAAGAGACCACAAGGGCCATCCAGTCCAACCCCCTGCCAAGCAGGAAACACCATCAAAGCATTCCTGACAGATGGCTGTCAAGTCTCCACTTAAAGACCCCCAAAGAAGGAGACTCCACCACACTCCTTGGCAGCAAATTCCACTGTCGAACAGCTCTTACTGTCGGGAAGTTCTTCCTAATGTTTAGGTGGAATCTTCTTTCTTGTAGTTTGAATCCATTGCCCCATGTCTGCTTCTCTGGAGCAGCAGAAAACAACCTTTCTCCCTCCTCTATATGACATCCTTTTATATATTTGAACATGGCTATCATATCACCCCTTAACCTTCTCTTCTCCAGGCTAAACATACCCAGCTCCCTAAGCTGTTCCTCATAAGGCATCGTTTCCAGGCCTTTGACCATTTTGGTTGCCCTCCTCTGGACACGTTCCAGCTTGTTAGTACTGTATCCTTCTTGAACTGTGGTGCCCAGAACTGGACACAATATTCCAGGTGAGGTCTGACCAGAGCGGAATGCAGTGGTACTATTACTTCCCTTGATCTAGATGCTGTACTCCTATTGATGCAGCCCAGAATTGCATTGGCTTTTTTAGCTGCTGCATCACATTGTTGACTCATGTCAAGTTTATGGTCTACCAAGACTCCTAGATCCTTTTCACATGTACTGCTCTCAAGCCAGGTGTCACCCATCCTGTATTTGTGCCTTTCATTTTTTTTTTGCCCAAGTGTAGTACTTTCCATTTATCCCTGTTAAAATTCATCTTGTTTGCATTGGCCCAGTTCTCTAATCTGTTAAGGTCATTATGAAGTGTGATCCTGTCCTCTGGGGTATTAGCCCCCCCCACCCAATTTGGTGTCATCTGCAAACTTGATCAGGATGCCCTCAAGCCATTGATAAAGATGTTGAATAAGACTGGGCCCAAGACTGGGCCCAAGACAGAACCCTGTGGCACCCCACTAGTAACTTCTCTCCAGGATGAAGAGTTAATGAGCACCCTTTCGGTTCGGTCAGTCAGCCAGTTACAAATCCACTGAATGGTAGCATTGTCTAGGTCTAGCCCACATTTTACCAGCTTTACAAGAATATCATGGGGCACCTTGTCCAAGGCCTTGCTGAAATCAAGATAGGCTCCATCCACAGCGTTCCCTTCATCTACCAGGCTTGTAATTCTGTCAAAAAATGAGATCAGATTGGTCTGACATGACTTATTTTTCAGAAACCCATGCTGACTTTTAGTGATCACAGCGTTCCTTTCTAGGTGCTCACAGATCGTTTGCTTAATGATCTGCTCTAGAATCTTTCCTGGTATTGATGTCAGGCTGACTGGGCGGTAATTGTTTGGGTCTTCTCTTTTCCCCTTTTTGAAAATAGGGACAACATTTGCCCTCCTCCAGTCTGCTGGGACTTCGCCTGTTCTCCAGGAATTCTCGAAGATTACTGCCAGTGGTTCTGAAATCACCTCTGCTAGTTCTTTTAATACTCTTGGATGTAGTTCATCTGGCCCTGGAGACTTGAATACATCTAAACTAGTATTACCTCCTTACTTATTCTGGGCTGTGTTTCCCCTGTTGAAATGTTTGTGCCCTTATTTTTGAATCAGTCTGAAATGCCTGTTAGGGAAATGGTCTTTTTTTTTTAATGACCTGATCAGGGAGTGTGCCTTATATGTGCTACTGTACTTTGTCAGACTATAGTGTCCTCTTAAAGCTGTCCTTTTCTCCTTTCCATTTCTTACATATCTTTCTTCCTGAGTAGTGGTTTGAAATATTTTAAGTATTAGAAGTTGATATTTTCAAAATTATGGTACTTAATCTTCTGGGTGAAATTTTACTCTTTGTTGTCTTAACTAGAATTTTGTATTGTTCCTTTAAAAAACACAGTTGTTGGTTTGTTTGTTTGCTTGCTTGCTTGCTTTTTTCATTTTCAAGCAATTCCCAAATCCCTGTTACAAGTTTGGAATCTGCTTCTGAATGGTGTCTGTTAAAGCAGCTTTCTGACCTTGCCTAACCTCTGGGCAAATCAACAGCATGTGTTCTAATGGGTGCAGAAGGAGAGAGAGAGAGAGAGAGAGAGAGAGAGAGTGTGTGTCTTGAGGAACAATACATAGTAGCATCATTTCCTATAGTTAAGTGACCTAAATCTAATTAGCACTATCAACTGACGTGTATGTATTTTCAGAGTTAATGGAAGGTTATGTATGTCAGTAGTTTTCTTTTAGCCTCCTAAGGCTTCGACCATGCAGATTAAGACAGAATTGTTTCAGTTGCTTGTAGGGATCTGGAATGAGAAACAGGAATATGTAGCATATGTGAAGCTTAGCATTCTTAGTGTTGGGCTTGTAGGTTCTGATTATGGTGCCACTGGTGGACGAATCCTGTGAGTTCTGCTTTTGAGACAGCAGCATTTTTCTGTCCCTTCCTCAGCAGCCCCTTTGCCTCTTCAAAAACTGCTCCAGAGGGTTAGGAGACTCCCCAGAGCTGCATAAGAAGAAGAAGAAGGTAATGAGAGGTAATTTGTGAAAAATGCAGAATGCACTGCCACTGGATCCCAGTTCTATTGGTGACAGGGTGGATAAAAATCAATGATTTAAAAAAAATCAGATTTTTTAAATTTAAATTGGATTTTTTTATAAATAAAATGCTTTTTGAGGAAAATATATTACCATCCAAAGGTTATTCCATCATGAAATAAAGATTAGTTTTTTAATTATGTAGAATAAGGCTGTATATGTTTATTTTTTTTTGTAAATTCCATTAATCCATTCACAATGTCATGCTCTTCCAGAGGTTTTTGTAAGATTATTGGGCAGTTTCTCTGCCTACAAGATATTACCACAGATGCTTGGTTTACTTTTGTAGTTCTCAAAACTGAATTTGACTCATCAGAGATCATGCCTCTTCTTCACTGCAAAAATGTTATAACATGAACAGAGTTGCGAAAAAGACCTTAATCCTATTGTTCTACAAACCTATGAATACAGAATCAACCCCTTCAGTGCTAAGTTTCAAGAAGTTCAGTGAATAGAATAGAAACAATATTTTTCTGATTGTTTGGAGTGGAATAGATCTGCAGAAGAAGAAAGTGAAATGAAGTGTGAGGAAGAAGGGGCAAGCAGTACAAAATGAAAGTGAAACTTTCTGAGCACAATACTGCACAGCCACAGACAGACAAGTCTTTGGATCTTTTTGTGTGTATGACCTGAGGTTTATCACATTCTTTCCTTGGAGGAAAAAACCTATAATGGCAGCAGGCCGTAAAAGACCCAGTTTGGCAATATTTTAATGAAGTTCATTTACCTGTCGGTAAGGTAGGCATGCGTGCAAAATGCAAACACTGCAACAAAGAAATGCAAGGTGGTGGCCCGAATGAGGCAACATCATGAGAAGTGCTGTGATGAAGATGACCAAAGAAACACATTTGAACAGGCAGGATTTCAGGTTGGTAAACATTTTTATCGAATCATATTTCTAAAGACTGCCTTGAACTGTCATGTTTGAGCAAAATTATATTTCTTATTATTACTGCATGTTACTGTCATTTGGTACAGTTATGAAGAAAAGCAAATATTCCTTTTGGGGCAGTGCTGTGTACAATAAGCAGAAATTGTATAAACAATAAAATAACAGCATTGACTTTTTTGTTTAGGGGAATTCATGGATTCTGGAAACTATCCACCTTCAAGAAGATCACCATCCTCCTGTTCTACAGTTTCAGAGTTATCTATCTAGGATATCATCATCAAATACCCACAGTCACATATCACTATCACCTAAAAGAAAGAAAAAACCCTTCCCTCCTGGAACCACCATAGATAAGTTTGTGATAAAAGCTAGCAGATTAGAAAAAGAGTTAATTGATGAAAAAATTGCCCAGTTTGTTTATGCAACGAACTCTTCTTTCCGTCTGACTGAGAACCCACATTTCATTAATATGGGTCAGTCACTGAGACCAGGATACAGTCCACCCAGCAGAGCAGATGTTGCAGGGAAACTGCTGGATAAAGTGCATGACAGAGAAATGGAGCAATGTGCAACAGCTCTGGAGGGTAGAATTGTTAACCTAAGTATTGATGGGTGGAGTAATGTCCATAATGATCCTGTTGTATGTGCTTGTATAACAACAGAAGAAGGGAAAGTCTTCCTTGCACAAACGATACGTCAGAAAATGCACACACAGCAGAATACTTACAAGAAGTGGCAGTAAAAGCTATAATAACGTGAACAAAAATTCGAATGTCTAGTATGCAGTTTGGTCACAGACAATGCTGCAAATGTATCCAAGATGAGAAGAAATTTAGAAGAGCAGGAAGGGAACACAAAGCTAATAACATATGGTTGCAGTGCTCATTTGCTGCACCTCTTAGCCAAAGACTTAAGTGTTCCAGATATAAAGACTAATGTTGAAATTGCTAAATACTTCCGTAGCAATCATTTTGCTGCAGCAGCTCTGAAAAGGATGGGTGGAACCAAGCTAACGCTCCCACAAGGTGTTAGATGGAACTCTGTGGTGGACTGTTTTGAGCAGTATACCAAGAACTGGCCTATTCTGATGACAGTTTGTGAACAAAATCGAGATAAAATAGATGGCACTGTCACAGCCCAAATCCTCAACATTGGGCTTAAGAGAAATGTTGAACATATGCTGAGCATCCTGAAACTCATCTCTGAAGCTTTAAACAAAATACAGAAAAATAACTGTTTTATTGCTGATGCTGTTGAAATTTGGAAGGAACTGAGTGAACACTTAAAAACAGAACTACACATGGACAGAATTAAATTACAAGTATTAAAAAATCGAATGGGACAAGCACTGTCTCCAGCTCATTTTTTGGCAAATATTGTCAATATCCAGTACCAGGGTCAAAACTTAAGTGCTGAGGAAGAGGAGTTAGCTATGACATGGGTATCCAGCAATCATCCATCTGTAATGCCAACTATAATAAACTTCAAAGCTAAGGGGGAACCATTCAAGAAACATATGTTTGCTGAAGATATTTTAAAGAAAGTCACACAAGTGAACTGGTGGAAGTCACTTAAGCACTTGGATTTAGCGACTCTTCAAGTAATGATTTCACTTTTAACAGCAGTAGCTTCTTCTGCAGGTGTTGAAAGAATATTCTCTTCCTTTTGACTTTGTTGTTGTTGTTGTTGTTGTTGTTCAGTCGTTCAGTCGTGTCCGACTCTTCGTGACCCCATGGACCAGAGCACGCCAGGCACGCCTATCCTTCACTGCCTCTCGCAGTTTGGTCAAACTCATGTTAGTAGCTTCGAGAACACTGTCCAACCATCTCATCCTCTGTCGTCCCCTTCTCCTTGTGCCCTCCATCTTTCCCAACATCAGGGTCTTTTCTAGAGAGTCTTCTCTTCTCATGAGGTGGCCAAAGTACTGGAGCCTCAACTTCAGGATCTGTCCTTCTAGTGAGCACTCAGGGCTGATTTCTTTGAGAATGGATAGGTTTGATCTTCTTGCAGTCCATGGGACTCTCAAGAGTCTCCTCCAGCACCATAATTCAAAAGCATCAATTCTTTGGCGATCAGCCTTCTTGATGGTCCAGCTCTCACTTCCGTACATTACTACTGGGAAAACCATAGCTTTAACTATACGGACCTTTTGACTAATTTATTCTAAATTGAGAAATTGTTTGGGACCTGATAAAGCAGGAAAGCTTGTTTTTCTTTTCCAGATTGAACAAAGAAGAAGATGAAGATGATGAGTGAGCTACAGAGGACAGTATTTAAGTTTTTCATGTGTAGGCTGGGCTGACAGTCTTAAGTTTCTTAAAATACTGTATATATATTTTCTTTAGCCAAATTAGTTATCAAACGTGGATGTTTGTTTAAGCAAATAACATATGCTGTAATGTTATTATTTCAGTTGAATAAATCTATTTAAATTGTTATTATTAAGGTAATGATTATTGTAAGGTGGTTCAGCGATTGCTCATGAGTAACCAGCCTGACGCCGAGGTTTCTGAAACTAGGTTTCTTTATTGTGCAGATATGTACAGTGCAGCAACAAAAGTACGTCTAGCTCATCCTTCGTCAGAGTCCGGGAATGACCCCTTCTGGTTCTTTGCCCAGCATAAAAGCCGCGGGATGCGGAACCCCTCTGCGTCTTTCCGCCCTGCGCAAGTGGGGAGACGGAAGAGGTGCCTCCCCTTCAGCCTCTGCTTGGTGCGCAGGCTCTCCTTCCCTGTCAGAGCCCTGACTCCTACTTCCCAGTCCCATCTCTCCCTCCCCACTAGAGGGATCACTGTCTTCCTGACTGGAGGAAGATGAATTGCTAAGCAGTTGGGGCGGGGGCTCGCGATACCGATAACACCCTGGCATCTCCTTGCCTTGAGGTGAGGGCAGCCCCCTGACAATTATTTTTCTCCTTCCTAAGTACAACAGAAAAGTTGTCCAAATATGAATGATTAACCTATTAAATTGGATTAAAAAAAACTAATATGAAAAGTTGTTATTCTAAAAATCTTCATCTACTTGCATATTAAAGTTATACCAGCAAGAATTAGTCTTTATGTAGAATGTTGTTGTTGTTCAGTCGTTCAGTCGTGTCCGACTCTTCGTGACCCCATGGACCAGAGCACGCCAGGCACGCCTATCCTTCACTGCCTCTCGCAGTTTGGCCAAACTCATGTTAGTCGCTTCGAGAACACTGTCCAACCATCTCATCCTCTGTCGTCCCCTTCTTCTTGTGCCCTCCATCTTTCCCATCATCAGGGTCTTTTCTAGGGAGTCCTTTCTTCTCATGAGGTGGCCAAAGTACTGGAGCCTCAACTTCAGGATCTGTCCTTCTAGTGAGCACTCAGGGCTGATTTCGATAGGTTTGATCTTCTTGCAGTCCATGGGACTCTCAAGAGTCTCCTCCAGCACCATAATTCAAAAGCATCAATTCTTCGGCAATCAGCCTTCTTGATGGTCCAGCTCTCACTTCCGTACATTACTACTGGGAAGACCATAGCTTTAACTATACGGACCTTTGTCGGCAAGGTGATGTCTTTGCTTTTTAAGATGCTGTCTAGGTTTGTCATTGCTTTTCTCCCAAGAAGCAGGCGTCTTCTAATTTCGTGACTGCTGTCACCATCTGCAGTGATCATGGAACCCAAGAAAGTGAAATCTCTCACTGCCTCCATTTCTTCCCCTTCTATTTGCCAGGAGGTGATGGGACCAGTGGCCATGATCTTAGTTTTTTTGATGTTGAGCTTCAGACCATATCTTGCGCTTTCCTCTTTCACCCTCATTAAAAGGTTCTTTAATTCCTCCTCACTTTCTGCCATCAAGGTAGTATCATCAGCATATCTGAGGTTGTTGATATTTTTTCCGGCAATCTTAATTCCTGTTTGGGATTCATCCAGTCCAGCCTTTCGCATGATGAATTCTGCATATAAGTTAAATAAGCAGGGAGACAATATACAGCCTTGTCGTACTCCTTTCCCAATTTTGAACCAATCAGTTGTTCCATATCCAGTTCTAACTGTAGCTTCTTGTCCCCCATAGAGATTTCTCAGGAGACAAATCTCAAATTATGTAGAATACTATGATTTAAATCAGGCCTTACTGACTAATGATTTAAATCGTGATTTAAATCAGTTTGATTTAAATCAAATCCACCCTGATTGGTGAACAAAAGGCAGCCTTCAGTTCATGGAACGGTAGTTCAAATCTCAGCCACACACTGGGCTACTTTGACGTTATTGTCCTACTAAAAAGCTTGTTTTAATCTTAAACCCCCTATTACATTGGCTCAAATTCTCATTCGCACTTTTGTTGAAAAAGGAAAATAAAGAGGATATGCCCTTTTATTTTAAAATGTAAAGCATATCACTTTCCAGAGATAAGCCACTTTGCATTGTTGAAATGTTCAAGTGGATTACAGTGGTAACTCAAGTTACAGACGCTTCAGGTTACAGACTCCGCTAACCCAGAAATAGTACCTTGGGTTAAGAACTTTGCTTCAGGATGAGAACAGAAATTGTGCTCTGGTGGTGCAGCGGCAGTGGGAGGCTCCATTAGTTAAAGTGGTGCTTCAGGTTAAGAATTGTTTCAGGTTAAGAACAGACTTCCAGAACGAATTAAGTTTTTAACCTGAGGTACCACTGTATATGTAAACAAGAGATAAATTGGCTAAAGTGAATAAGTTTGCAGACCAGTACAACACAACCAGATCATTTGGAGGAAGGCGATTATGTTTGTCTCAGCATTTGATATTTGCTCTCTCAGAACCTCCCTATGTAGGGCTCAAGTAGTGGCATTCTTTTTCTCCTTAACAGTTATGATCTGCACAGGAAGTAATAATAATGTGTAAAGAATTCTTCACAAGACCAGTATATGTTTGAGTAGGAAGCTGTATGAACTGCAGAGCTTGATCAAAGTCAGTATGACTTACAGAGCTTGATCAAATGAAGTTCTAGTGGAATAGACAATTCCACTAGAACTCCAATAGACAAGAATCAAAGAGAAGAAATTATTCCATAACGGAGTGAATATTGTCTCTAATTTTTGTTATTTAGGGAGATTGTGTAGAAAGAAAAACAAACATTCATAAATTTATTCGAGAGGAAAATTAATAATGGAAACTCTGAAATCTCCAGTGTGGAAAGCTTTTTAAAAATAGGGTAGAATATGTTATTTCTGATTACTTATTTAATCATCATAGGTTAGGAAACAAACTAGAGGATCTCTGGTTTTTGTGGCTCTGCTTGCTCAAAATCAAAAATGTGCATGGATCAGCACATGATACACACCCCATCATTGTTGGGGACAGATTTGTTGCAGAAGGCAATATATTAAAAGATGGACATCATCACTGTGTTTTATGTCCTCCACTTCCTTTCTGTGCTGGCTGGCCTGATGGGAGTTGTTGCCCAAACCATCCAGAGGGCACCAGTTTGGGGAAGATTCCTTTCAAGTGTCACTCAACAGAATTGATTTGTTGATTCATTGATATAATGGCTAACAACCATGAATGAGCCTTTTTATTGCCTTTCTGAAATACCATGAAATATTAGGTAGCCTTAGAGCACCCTTGCAAATAATTCTTAAAAGATGCAAAGCTAGTATATTTAACCTGTCATTAGTGGCTTTGAGGGCAAAAAAAACATCTCTACTTTGTTACCTGAGTGTATGTACAGCTGAAGTGGGTAGTGTAGCACAGTTATTGAATGGGGAAGCCCTGGGACATTCCCAGTTGGTGGAACCCTCCTAGGTGGCCTTACGCAAGCCAACATTCTCAGTCCCACATCTCCCATATAAGAAGACTGGCATTTGCCTACCTTACAGGATTGTGGTAAGGATCGGGGAGGTAATGCATGTGAAGCTCTTGGAAATAAAGCTATATTATTCTCTGCAAGCCTGCCTTAAACTGCCTAAATGATCCACAGGTAACACCTGGGATATGATAAAGGGGAGAATTTAGATCCCTGGAGTGAACTATTGTATAGCGTTGCTCTTGTTGTGAAAAGGATGTCACAGTCAACATTCAGCATTCACATTGTTGGAAAAAGTAGCTAGGAGACAGCTCCAAGTATCCACTACTGCAGTCCAGTTGGGCCTCTGGCCCTAACCTTTATCTTTGTATGACTATTTTTGTTTTTTAAATTTGCCACATTCTCCTCTTCATTTTTCCTTTACAAAGTTTTTGTCTGGATAACAATTCATTCATCACTGATGTTTATAAGTAGCCACATAATCTGGTCATTCTCGGGAAGAAGCAATCTCATTTAGACTAGCAGGTAAAAAGGTAAAGGTACCCCTGACTGTTAGGTCTCCAGTCGCGGATGACTTTGGGGTTGCGCGTTCATCTTGCTCTATAGGCCGAGGCAGCCAGCGTTTGCCGTTTACCTTCCCGCTGGAGCGGTACCTATTTATCTACTTGTAGTTTGATGTACTTTTGAACAGACTAGCAGGTAAGGGAGCTTTTTAAAAAGTTGGTCCTCGGTGCCTTTCAGAGCCAGAATGGCTAGCTGGGCATCATGTGGATATCAGACTACAATGGTTCTATGGACTAGTTGCCTTGTGAACATATCTTCCTTTTCCCAGGCAACCAGTGTTCGAAATTAACCAGTTGCCAGTCGCTTTCTGCAACTCAGGGGTGCTCCCTTGTGGCCAAGTTGAGATTTGCAGTCACATGGTTTGCACATGGTGCAAAGAACTCTTCTGGCTGGGCAGGAGATGCCTTCCCTTTCAGGAAGCTTGTTGATGTCTTTTCCATTGTTGTACAATTTGCATAAGAAGCTCTTTCACACAGTTAAATGGATTGCTTCTCTGGGGTGGGGGTGGGAGGCAGAAAGGGAGATCTGGCCGATTTTCAGCCCACACCTTCAGTCTTTCTGTGAGACTTGCAAGTTATGGACAGTTAAATGGGTTTTACTCAGGGCATTAGAAAAAAGGTGCCATGAAGCTGTTACAGCAAGTGCCACGCTTTTAACCAGTGCCTTTTTTCTAGGTAAAAAAAAGTGCTTGTACTGCATACCCTTCTCACATCTCTGCGGACCTCAGTATGAATACGGGGACGCCGCAGGGGTGCGTGTTGAGCCCGCTTTTATATACGCTCTATACATCTGACTGTGCTCCCAAGTACCCTAGTAATAAGATCATTAAGTTTGCAGACAATACAACGGTGGTTGGTCTAATAATGGCTGGAGAGGGGGAAGTGGCCTATAGGAAGGAAGTTGAGCAGTTGGTGGAGTGGTGCAGGGAAAAGAATCTATTCCTCAAAGAAAACAAAAGAAATAATTGTGGATTTTCGGAAATGTAAATTGAATATTCAACCACTTAATTTCGAGGGGTAGTGTGTGGAACAAGTCTCAGTGTTTCGCTTTCTGGGAATGGAGTTGAGAGGTGATATAACGTGGGGAGCAAATAGTAAAGATTGATGAAGAGAGCACAGCAGAGGCTACACTTTCTGAGAATCCTCCGGAAAAACAATCTATCAAAGGACCTGTTGAGGGCATTTTACCACTGTACGGTAGAAAGTGTACTAACCTATGGTCTGTGTGTGTGGTTTGGGAGTTGCACGGTTGGGGAAAGAGCAGCGGTGTCCAGGGTTGTAAAGACAGCAGAGAGGAAAATTGGGTGCACTCTTCCTACTTGGGACCAAATTTATGCCTCCAGGTGCTATAAGAAAGCAACAGACATTGTGCAGGATAGTGTGCACCCTGGAAATGATCTTTTTCAGCTTCTGCCTTCTGGAAGGAGGTATACAGGTGAAACTCAAAAAATTAGACTATCATGGAAAGGTTCATTTCTTTCAGTAATTCAACTTAAAAGGTGAAACTAATATATGAGATAGACTCATGACATGCAAAGCGAGATATTTCAAGCCTTTGTTTGTTATTATTGTGATGATTATGGTGTACAGCTGATGAGAACCCCAAATTAACAATTTCAACTTTGGGGTTTTCATCAGCTGTATGCCATAATCATCACAATAATAACAAAGGCTTGACATATCTCACTTTGCATGTCATGAGTCTATCTCATATATTAAACTCCAGTAGCTAATGAAAACAATTGCTTACATAAATGGACTTTTCCACAATATTCTAATTTTTCAAGTTTCACCTGTAGGGTCATAAAGACCAGGACCAGCTGCCTGAGAAATAGGTTCTACCCAAGAGCGATTTCTGTTCTGAATGCAGTCTGTGAGGGAGGAATTGTACTCAGATGTGGGGTATCAGAATTTTAGGGGTAAATTAGGGGAGGTATCAGAGTTTTTAGGGGGGTGTTATGCAGAGGTGGGATGGGTGGGGATAGCAGGTTGATGTTGTAAGTTTGATGTAGATGTTCAATTTCGTTGTTCAGCATTGGACAATGACAATAAAGATTATCCTATCCTATCCTATCCTACCCTTAACAGGAAAAAGGACTGGTTTTTATTGTGGGGCTTCTGTTGCTGATTCCTGTGCTGGCTGATTATTTAAGGAGTTTCTACTGGTGATCTTGCTTCTCAGAAGTGAAATGACTCTAGCAGTAAAGCAGTGCCTCTTTTATTGCTTTGCCTTTCATTTCTTCCCATAATAATATTTTTGCTGGTTTGCTTGGAAGGTTTGCCCCCTTTATTTGGATTCTGCATCATTTTTTTTTCTAGGAATGCATATTGAGCATGGGGGTGGGGAGAGCACAGCTGGTCTAAGGAAGGTGGGCCCCTCTACATGGCCAGGTCCTGTTGGGGAAGGGGATGGGGGGGGGGAAGCTGCACCTGACAGAGGGAGAATAGGAGGAGGAGGCGGCAACTGGAGCACTCCTGGTGCTGCTTTGTGGGGTGAGAGGGTTACAGGGTTGTTTGGAGCTGCAGTGGCACCAACACCAATGTCAGGAAGCTGCAGGAGCTGCTTAAGAAGTTGGAGCAGCAAAACGAGCAGCTAGCTCCGCATTTGCAGCGCTGGTGGGGCTCCAGGCAACAGCCCCCAAAGGCTCCTTGGCAGCATCCCCAGCAGTGCAATGCCAGGTGTCTGCACCCTCTTGCTGCAGCTGTCCACATCCTGCTGTTGCCCATCACCATCAGAAGCAGCCTCTACTTCCAGGGCTCGAAAGTCACTGCCTTGGTCCCAACAAAACTGGACCCAGGTGGGCTCTGCGGAGCTGCTGAAGCCCAGCGAGCTGGACTGGCTGGCTGGGTGTGGGGAATTATTTGGCTTGTGCAGCACTTCTGGTGCCGTGTTACCCTGCCATGCCGACCAGGTGATTCACGGAGCAGTGCAGCAGTAAAAGAGGCGTATGTTTTGGTGCGCTGCTGTGCCGCAGACTGTGCATTGCAGCCACACCAGTTAGGTGGAGATGTTAGGCAGGCACCAAACAAAAGCGGCTGGACATCTCCACTGCCTCGTTAAAGGCCGGTTGTCAGTTGCAAAATGTAACCAGCGCCTGGCTAATTTCAAACGCTGAGTCTAAGAATAAATATTCTTATATCTTGAAATAAATATGAAAACCATTTTTATCTTGTTCTTGGTTCTTGTCCTGCCTATTTGTGACAGTGAGTGAGATTTACTGGATGTGTGTTACCTGCTTTTTGAACCCAAGTCTGCAACATGAGGCAGAATACCTTTCTATTCCTTCCTGGAGATGAGTTAGCAAAGTTTGCTGATGACACCAAGTTGTTCAGGGTAGTTTTTAACAAAAAGAGGCTGTAAGGCGCTCCAAAGGGATCTCTCTAAACTGGGGGGAATGTGTATTAAAATGATAAATCTGATGCAGAGTTAATAAGTGTAAGGGGATGCATGCAGGGGCAACATATCCTAACATTACATATATGCTATTGAGGGCTGAGCTGGCAGTGTCTTACCATTATAGGGTCATAATTAGGGCCCAATGAAGATGTTGACCCAGGTTGTGGCAGCGGTAAAAATGGGGAATTATATTTTAGGGATCATTAGGGAAAGGATTGGAAACAGAACTGGAAATATCACAATGGCCTTATACAAGCCTATAGTGCAGCTGCACTTGAAATACTGTGAAATCCTGGTTACCACAACTCTTAAAGGATACTATAATGCTGGGATTTTTTAAATAGAAATGGTGCAGTATCACCCTACTTTTTAAATAATTGCATGAGTGGTCCTGTACCATTTACAGGGAAGTGCTTTCCTTTACAGAAATAAAAATGTTGTTGTTCAGTTGTTCAGTAGTGTCCGGCTCTTCGTGAACCCATGGACCAGAGCACACCTACCTTTCACTGCCTCCCGCAGTTTGGCCAAACTCATGCTACTCACTTCGAGAACACTGTCCAACAATCTCATCCCCTGTCGTCCCCTTCTTCTTGTGCCCTCCATCTTTCCCATCATCAGGGTCTTTTCTAGGGAGTCCTTTCTTCTCATGAGGTGGCCAAAGTACTGGAGCCTCAACTTCAGGATGTCCTTCCAGTGAGCAGTCAGGGCTGATTTATTTAAGGATGGATAAATTTGATCTTTTTGCAGTCCATGGGACTCTCAAGAGTCTCCTCCAGCACCATAATTCAAAAGAATCAATTCTTCGGCGATCAGTCTTCTTTATGGTCCAGCTCTC
The DNA here is from genome assembly GCF_009819535.1 of Lacerta agilis. Classification (NCBI taxonomy): domain Eukaryota; kingdom Metazoa; phylum Chordata; class Lepidosauria; order Squamata; family Lacertidae; genus Lacerta; species Lacerta agilis. The sequence goes on from NC_046324.1 coordinate 458,108, forward strand.
ATTTCCATACATTACTACTGGGAAAACCATAGCTTTAACTACCGTATAGAGCGCACCGAACCATAGGGCACCCTAGTTTTTAGAGGAGGAAAACGAGAAAAAGAATTCTTCTCTAGCCATGGTTCTGGCGGCAGAGGCAGACCCTCCGCTCGAGGGATCCTGCTGCCATCCAGTGCCTTCGCTCCATAAGATGCATAGACACCCCCCCTTCCTTTTTAGGAGAGGGAAAAGTGCGTCTTATGGAGCGAAAGCGTCTTATGGAGCGAAAAATACGGTGTACAGACCTTTGTCGGCAAGGTGATGTCTCTGCTTTTTAAGATGCTGTCTAGGTTTATCATTGCTTTTCTCCCAAGAAGCAGGCGTCTTTTAATTTCGTGACTGCTGTCACCACCTGCAGTGATCATGGAGCCCAAGAAAGTTGTTCCATATCCAGTTCTAGCTGTAGCTTCTTATCCCACATAGAGATTTCTCAGGAGACAAATGAGGTGATCCGGCACTCCCATTTCTTTAAGAACTTGCCATAGTTTGCTGTGGTCGACACAGTCAAATGCTTTTGCATAGTCAATGAAGCAGAAGTAGATGTTTTTTCTGGAACTCTCTAGCTTTCTCCATAATCCAGCGCATGTTTGCAATTTGGTCTCTGGTTCCTCTGCCCCTTCGAAATCCAGCTTGCACTTCTGGGAGTTCTCGGTCCACATACTGCTTAAGCCTGCCTTGTAGAATTTTAAGCATAACCTTGCTAGCATGTGAAATGAGCGCAATTGTGCGGTAGTTGGAGCATTCTTTGGCACTGCCCTTCTTTGGGATTGGGATGTAGACTGATCTTCTGCAGTCCTCTGGCCACTGCTGCATTTTCCAAACTTGCTGGCATATTGAGTGTAGCACCTTAACAGCATCATCCTTTAAAATTTTAAAAAAATTCAGCTGGAATATCATCACTTCCACTGGCCTTGTTATTAGCAAGGCTTTCTAAGGCCCATTTGACTTCACTCTCCAGGATGTCTAGCTCAAGGTCAGCATCCACACTACCTGCGGTGTATGAGACATCCATATCTTTCTGGTATAATTCCTCTGTGTATTCTTGCCACCTCTTCTTGATGTCTTATGCTTCTGTTAGGTCCTTCCCACTTTTGTCCTTTATTATGGTAATCTTTGGACGAAGTGTTCCTTTCATATCTCCAATTTTCTTGATCAGCTCTCTGGTTTTTCCCATTCTGTTGTTTTCCTCTATTTCTTTGCTTTGCTCATTTAAAAAGGCCCTCTTGTCTCTCCTTGCTATTTTTTGGAAATCTGCATTCAGTTTCCTGTATCTTTCACTATCTCCCTCACATTTTACTTGCCTTCTCTCTCCCGCTATTTGTAAGGCCTCATTGGACAGCCACTTTGCTTTCTTGCATTTCCTTTTCATTGGGATGGTTTTTGTTGCTGCCCTCCTGTATAATGTTACGAGCCTCCATACATAGTTCTTCAGGCACTCTATCCACCAAATCTAAATCCTTAAACCTGTTCCTCACTTCCGCTGTGTGTTCATAAGGGATTTGATTTAGATTGTATCTTACTGGCCCAGTGGTTTTTCCTACTTTCTTCAGTTTAAGCTGGAATTTTGCTATAAGAAGCTGATGGTCTGAGCCACAGTCAGCTCCAGGTATTGTTTTTGCTGACAAGACATTAGAACTTCGTAAATAATCATGTTATGTGGGCATGAATGGACAATGAGGAAGTGTCCCTCACTGGCAGCTCTACCTATCGCAGAAGCTGTGACTTTGCAAACTGAAAGTAAAAGGCTCACCCCAATGAAAGCCAGTGTGGTGTCATGGTTAGTGTGTCTGTAGGAATAGGACCTGGGAGACCAGAGTTCAAATCCTCACTCAGCCATGAAATTCACTGGTTGTTATTGTCTCACAAATGCCTAAATTTCAGTCCCACTGTGCTCTCTTTATGATCTGTTTTGCTATGGCCCCTAGCTTCTATATCTCAGTTTCTAACACTGCAGACAACCCTTGTGAAGTAGATTAATATTTGCAAACAAAAGTACTTAAGGATGCCATGGAATTCCCATTTTAGGAAGCTTTTAAAAAGCAGGTTAACCTGAGAAATAGGTTAGGCTAAAAGAGTGATCTGCCAAAGGCCATTCAGAAAAACTTTGCTAACTCAGCTTGGGTTGAAACTGGTCTTTCTTTGGGGGGGCATTAGGATCTGCACAAGCAGATATGGTAGCATTTATCTTATATATGGTGCTGTAGTTCTATAGTTTGGTGTAACTGCACTCTTGAAGCCATCCAGTTTCTGTCAAGTTTATCATGATGCACTTAGGTGAAACTAAAATGTAATGTGTTTGTCCACCTATAAATCTTCAGTCTAGGCACATTCTACCCTCTAAACCAGTGCTTCCCAAACTTTGGCCTCCAGCTGTTTTGGGACTACAATTCCCACCAACCCTGACCCCACTGGTCTTGCTTGTGAGGGATGATGAGAGTTGTAGTCCAAAAACAGCTGAGACCCAAGTTTGGGAAACACTACTCTAAATTCCTACAAAGAGCAGCCTTTGTTTAAATTGATAACTAGAATCTTTGTTGCTTTGTCTCCTTGATTTTGAAATACAATTTTTACTGTTAAAGTTGACAGTTCATTGCCTCTATTTGTCCATTCCTCTTTCTAACAGGTTGTGTAGTGCTTTCCTGAGCATGAATTCAGAATGAAGCGGCGATTGGATGAACAGGAGTCACCTGTGTACGCGTCACAGCAGAGACGTATCGCCAGCAACACAGAACCATTCCAACACCAGCATCGTGTTCTTGCTCCAGCACCTCCTGTATATGAATCTGTTTCGGAGACCATGCAATCTGCTACTGGGATACAGTATTCTGTAACGCCCAGCTACCAGGTAGAATTGCTCTCATGTTTTTTAAGCTTATGTCCTCTGAGGAAGTTCATCAATCTTCATTGCTCTGTGGGCAAACAATAACATAACAATAAAGAGCATGTTTTCTCTCTCCCCACCCCGCCCCCGGTGTGTGAGACTCAAGCCTCTTTGCGCTTAGAAGTAGATACAGTCTTGAGGCCCATCATTTAACAGTGCAATCCTCAGCATGTTTGTTTGGAAGTAAATCTCATGGTCAAGCTGGTACTGTCAGTAATGGGGATGGGTGTATCAGTTTAAATAGGTGACAGGGTTCTAGCCGTGCTCTTCCTGTGCCCGGCACAGGGATGCAGCATTGTTGTTCAGACATGTCACTCCAGGCCAGGCTTAGCTTTCTCAAAGGAGCACTTGAAAGCGAAGCTCTAGGCTGGACAACCAAAGATGCTTCAGCATATGAGTTCATTTTTACCACAGATGTTGTTTTGATGGAAGTTACTTGGAGTCATCATTCCCAGGTAACCTCCAGAGCAATTGTTTGGAGATGCCCATTCTGGCATAAGGCTTAATCTTAGTGACTTGTCTTTATTCTCTCCTTCCCAGATGTCCACTGTGCCACAGAGCTCCAGCAGTCATGGGCCCACTCTCGCAACTGCCCATAGTGGGCATCACCATCCCAACCCACCCCAGCCTCATGGCAGCCAAGTGGTGCAGAGTCATGCTCACCCAACTCCCCCTGCAGCACCAGTGCAGGGGCAGCAACAGTTCCAGAGGCTGAAGGTAAGGTTTGAGGTAGATTGACTTGGTTTCATTTAACCTTTCTTCAGAGAAGCACAGACTGTTATGCTGTTAGCTCAAGTGGATATCCACTTACTTGGTTGCAAGTTGCTTTGGGTTGCCATGGGCGTGATAAAGCGATTAACAAATTGAATAAATATATAAAATAATGTGTTGTATGGCTGTGGGCTTTTAGAACTTTTAGGTCAGGGGTCAGCAGACTTTTTCAGCAGGGGGCCGGTCCACTGTCCCTCAGACCTTGTGGGGGGGCGGACTATATTTTTTTTGGGGGGGGATGAACGAATTCCTATGCCCCACAAATAACTCAGAGATGCATTTTAAATAAAAGCACACATTCTACTCATGTAAAAACACCAGGCAGGCCCCACAAATAACCCAGAGATGCATTTTAAATAAAAGGGCACATTCTACTCATGTAAAAACGCTGATTCCCGGAATGTCCGTGGGCCGGATTTAGAAGGCGATTGGGCCAGATCCGGCCCCTGGGCCTTAGTTTGCCTATCCCTCTACTAGACGAAATGTTTTCTGGTACATTGTCTTCAGTAGCAGCCAGGCTACTGTATGAGTCTTTGCTAGCAGGTTTTGGAATAACTAGTTAAGGTTTGTTTTTGTGCCTTGCTGCAAACCTGACCAGATAAGCTATACTACTGTACATTGAGGAATAGCAGAAATAAGATACTGTACATACCCTGTTTTTTCAATAGTTTAGTTACACTGATGAACTGTACTGTACGGTTTTCTCTCTTCTTCTTACATTGCTGTTTATCATAACTGCATGGATCTCATATCTTGGCTGTTAAAAGGTTTATTTCCCACTGCCACCCCTACATAAAGGTCAGCAACAGCAGGAGGAGGCAGAAGTCAAACAGCATTTAGGTCAGTGATGGAAGGCCTGTGCACCCCCTCCCCAAGTTCTTGTTGGACTCTGGTTCACATCAGCCTCAGTTACCACACCAATGGTCAGGCATAATGGGAGTTGTATGTCAGAAACAATTGGATGGCCACAGGTTTCCAATCTTTTGGTTAAGGCCACTTGCTGCCCCACTAAAATTTTGTGCAGGCCTAGGACGTTTTGATTTCTTGCCTGTTCACCTGGACAAATTATTGCATTTATATACCACCTTTTTCTTTCAACAAACTAAGGGTGGTGTACATGGTTTTCTGCCTCCCTATTTCACCCTCACAACAAACCTGTGAGGTATGTTAGGTTAGGAGATGGTGTTGGGCCCAAGGTCTCCCATGGAGCTTCATGGTTGTCTTCCTTGGCCAAGGGATGTGTGAACTTTGATAGCCTCTGATCATCTCTTCTATAGGTTGTTTTGTTACTAGTATTCAATACTAGTCCTACTCAAAGTAAACCCTCTGAAATTAATGAACTTAGACAGTCCTTTTCATTAACTTTTACTCTGAGTAAGGCTTACTTTACATACATCCCATTTCTTATATGTATGTAAATATCTATTTTGGGGGGGTGTTTCTTTGTCCTGTACTTGTTTTCTGCTGCAGCATGTGCTGTTGCCACTGTCAGGCGCAGTGAGTATTACTTTGTGAATATCTCTGATATAGCACTTGGCTGGGGCCAAGAAATGGCTGGGGGGGGGGGAGAAGCCCCGAGGTGTGTTTCTCCATTTTTTAAAAGGAATTTGCCAACCAGCAATTGTGCCTTGGTTGTTGAACAAAAAAGTAAACAAAAGTTTCCATCATTGAACTCAGGAAAACTGTTACGTAGCCAACTATAAGTCTGAGGAAAGAGCACATGCATAGCCCAGCTGTTGCAGAAAACCCCCCATTAAAAAACAGGTTTTCAGTCAGGCTGAAATATTGCTTAAATAACCAGCCTGAAGAGTGGCTGTGGTACAGTGTATTGTTTTTCTGCACAGCACCCTGTTTATGAAGGGTTTGCCATTTCAGGCTTGTCCACTAGACATTTATTTTAAAAGCCTGCTTGGAAGCCCTGGGTCCCCCACTGTTCTGGGTCTGTGGAAACAGGCACTCTAACCCAACCCTTTGTAATGTGTAAATTTCCCGGAAAGCAGCAGCAACACCCATCACAACGTAAAACAAGAAAGTAGTGTCAAGTCCCTTACTGTGCCCCTCCTTTGGAGCTTTGCTTTGGGCTGTAGTAGCACTATTGACTTCTTGAGAGGACTGTTGTGTTGCATGACAAGAGATGTGAAGCTCCAGAAAGCCCCCACCCCTGAAAAAAATAGTAGAAATGAGGGACACACTATTCTCCTCCACTCTGCCCAGTTCCCCAGTTTTCCCCAGGCCTTTATATCTCTTATGTACGTCTGGGCTTCACAGAAGAGAGAGCTATACGCAGTGCAGAATTGCTTTCTGGTGGAAGAATAAGTTTTGCTTAACTGCTTCTTTGTATCTCAGGGGTTTCATTGTGTGTGCATGTGCAAGAATGGAGATAAAATGGTGACAGAAAGACATGTTCCTAACTTGCTTATTTTGGTCCTAGGTGGAAGATGCCCTCTCCTACCTTGACCAAGTGAAGCTGCAATTTGGCAGCCAGCCTCAAGTCTACAACGACTTCTTGGACATCATGAAGGAGTTTAAATCTCAAAGGTGTGAACATGCCATGTGCTTTATTTTAACAGATGCTTCTTTGGGCCATGTAGTATTTCACTAGTAAGGTCAAAATCAAATACCTGACAATATCACATATTTGAATCTTTTCCTTTGTCTGCCCTAAATTCACCAAAGTCCTATCTTGCCTGCTGTTTCTTTATATTGTGCTTGTTTTCATAATTCTACTCACAGCCCAACTTCATTTTTAGCCCCATATCTGGTTTAAACCCCTCATGCCTAACACCCCCATCTATAGCTGGCCTAAAAAAGCAAAGTGTGTTCTTAAGCATGCCTTGTCCAAGGTCCAAATCATAGCCTGGATGGGCTTGATATGGCAAAGTTGCTGAAACTAGTGGGCCTGAGCATGCTTAGTGCCTTGATAGGAGGCTGTCTGAGTACATAGGAAGAGAATCAATAGCAGCCATAGGAAAACACAAGTAAAATGTGAAAAGGTGGGAGACTTCCGGTGTGAGCGCCATTCCAAGCAGTCGGGAGCTACGGGCTCTGTTAAACCGCGGGAAGAGCGTAAAAGGGAGGCTTGAGCGAGCGAGGCTCCGGTACAGCGCTGAAGAAGCCATCTCTAACCGAAGACACGAAGTAGCGGGTACTGCCAGATTTTGAGCGCTCCGCTTTTCCTCAATCTGGATCCAAAACAAGGACTCTGTAAGTACGGAGCTTAATTCGAACCTAAAGTGTTGAAATTTGGCTTACAGAGAGAGATTTAAAATGAGGAAGTCCATCTCTCTCCGACAGTGGCAAGATCAAAGTAATGTCAATGAAGCGGAAGCCGCTTAAGACTTGCTTTAAAGTTTAATGCTGATTTTGTATGCTTTAGAAAACCCTGTTTGGGGGGAAGATTGAGAGCTTGATTTTTCTTCTTGTGGATTACAAATTAAAAGGAAAGATACCATTAACCCTCTGGCCAAGGAGTCTGGGTCAGACAGGGAATGGCGGATTTGGACTGGATTGCGTAGCTGGAAAAATACTGAGACCCCATCACTTCCTGCCTACTCAATTCCCACGGTGTCCTTGAAGTTTAAAAATGCTAGACTCAACAATGACACCACTCCAGCAAAGACTATTGTTTGAACTTCAACTACTTCAGCAGAAAGTTATGGACAAGTTTACCCAGATTGGAACTACTTTGGAGAATTGTTTTATATACCCACTTGATGGAAAGGATGTTGATCCAGTGGAATTTTTTGAAGAGGAGGGTACACAAGTTGGAAAACAAGAAAGGCTTCCCAGGTGTGAGAGGCGGGAAGTCCATAGTTTGGACAGTATACTGAATCCCAGGGGTGGCAGCCCAGGGGTTCGAGAACAACAACCATGGAAAATGCAATACGGAGTTGAGAGTGGAGGAAAGACACTTTTTGACAAAGTTTTTGCAACTACTTATCAAGAAGAATGCTACATTCTGGAGGAGAGGAAGCTACAACAAGGAATACTAAGTTTAAAATTGAATATGAAGGAAATAACAGAAGAAAAAGAAGTAAAACTGAATTTGAAGGAAATAATATAAGAAGAAGAAACTGGACTGGGGGAACTTTGGGGGGAGACCTGTGGGGGATGGGAAAGGTAATGGGAAGAGTGATGATGGACAGGAGGGGGGAGGGGTAAAGTATGATTAATGGGGATATTATAAAGGCTGACCACGGTACTCCGAAACCAGAGGGAAAACGGACTATGAGAATGGAAGAAACATTTAGGTATATGTTAAGATGTGTATATATATATATATATATATATATATATATATGTAATTGGAATCAGATGAAATATAGGCTACAGCTTAATAAAGTTAAGTGAAGAGAGGATAAAAGAAGTTGAGATGTGGACTTGATGTTTTATTTGATAAGAATAAGATTTAAGATATGTTGATTATAATTGTAAGATTAGACAAGAAAGTAGATTAGAAAGAAGATTAGAAATGAACGCAAAAGAGAGGATGTGAGGAAGTCCCAAGTTTAGGATTATACAGAAGATAAGGATGAGTAAATAAGTGTTTTGTCTCTGTGTATCTTGTGTAGTTTTTGTAGTGTATTTGTATTTTGTGTATTTTTATTATTAAAATCCAATAAATTCTTATTTTAAAAAATGTGAAAAGGTGGCTGCATCACTAGATATGGTTCTCAATGTATTTTGAGAAAACTCCTCTTTAAGGGAGAGGTTTTTATGCTTCTTAAATGCAAAGTACTTGAACAAATTAGGATGTGCTCAGGTGTGCTGAGTCAGAAAATTTGCTGTAAGGAGATTTAAGCATAAATCATATCCTGAATGAAAAAATAAAATTTAAAAATCTTTGAAACCCATTGGGAACCATGTCCACGTCTGCAGCTGCCTTTTTTGGTTTTGAAGACTCACTTGGAACCTGTCTCATCGACTTCCACTGTGGAAGAAATGCACATAACAAAATTAAGAAGTCCACGATGCAGGTTTTGCTTTCTGATGTTGCACTTGAAAAAGAAAAAAAAAATGAATTTTTATTAGATTTTTTAAATATATCCTGTCAGGGAACTGTTCCCGATGCAGCGCAAGGTGGTGGAAGGGCTCTCCGGATGCTACAGAGAGCCCCAGTCCCACCTTGCCAGCAGCACCTCCTCTGGTAGCAAAGAGAGCGGTGAGACGTCCAGCGAGAGAAGGGGCAGAGTTCACAGGGGAAAGGAGGGAGTAGAGGCTCTGGGGATGCAAGAGAGACCCAGCACTCCCCCAGTCTCGAGGGCGATGCGGGGGAATGCAATTTCCGTCGCCCCAAAGACGTCGTGGGCTGAAAAGAAAGGATGGAAGACGGGGTTTTCGTATACCGAAACTCTTTCGTTGGGGTCAGAACCGGAAGGGGCTATTCCCAGATTCTGACACCACTTGATACAGACATGAACTTTTTAGCTCTGCACTGTATATAGTTTGCACAATAAGAAGAAGAAGAAGAGTTTGGATTTGATATCCCGCTTTATCACTACCCGAAGGAGTCTCAAAGCGGCTAACATTCTCCTTTCCCTTCCTTCCCCACAACAAACACTCTGTGAGGTGAGTGAGGCTGAGAGACTTCAAAGAAGTGTGACTAGCCCAAGGTCACCCAGCAGCTGCATGTGGAGCAGCGGAGACGCGAACCTGGTTCCCCAGATTACGAGTCTACCACACTTAACCACTAAACCACACTGGTGTGGTGTAGGAAACAGCGGAGTTCTGGCTGCTTACCCTGCTGCTTGCTCATGAGCAACTAACTGAGAACCTTGAATATCCAAAGAAAAATAAAGCAAACAGGAGTTGCCAAAGTATCTGTAAGGACGTTCAGTGGCTGTTCATGAGTGAAGCCAAGACACAGGAACTTCTAAACTAAGTTCTTTATTGTGCTCAAAATATGTACAGTGAGAGCAAAAAGAAACACTTCCATCCCTGACTAAACAGATCCCAGGAATAACTACTTCCTGTTCCTTGCCCAGCAAAACCAGCGTGGGATCCGATGTCCCTTCTCTGCTTCTGGGTGTGGGAATCTGACCTTCCCCCCCAGCTTTCCCCCCGGCCATAAGGCTGCTTCATCCCCTCGCCTCTACCCCTACTTCCTGTTTCTGCTGGCCTCTCACCACTTGAGGAATGCAGGGGGGAGGAGGAGGAGGAGGAGGCATTTTCGCTTTGAGAACTCTCCCCGCTGGAATATAATTTAGGAGGATCTCGGTAATTATAATGTTTGCTTTCTCCAGCAGCGCTGAGGGGGGGTTCCTGACATCCACCCCCCTCAAAGTCCCTCCTCCTCCCCCGAGGCTCTGGGCTTCACCTGCTGTACTCCCCCCTCGTTTCCCTCTGTTAGTTCGCCCCCCTCCCCCCTGAGGGGCGATACCGGAAAACCCCTAAAATCTTCCTCCTCGTCTTCCGTGGAGTCGAAGATGTCTTGGAAACCCATGGGTAGCCCGACCTCCACCTCATTACCTTCAGGGACCTCATCTTCCCACTCTGACTCCCTTTCTGTGTCGTCCCGCTCCCCACCAGACCGGAAACCCCAAAACTCTTCCTCACTGTCATCCGTGGGAGCAAAGACCTCCTCCCACGGGCCCCTCGCCGGCTTGGGCTTATGTGGAAACAAGGCATGGAACTCATGCACTAGATATTCCTCCGAGATGGTGCCTGCTGGTACCCATGCGTTCTCGGACTCTGGCTCCCCTTCCCATGCCACCAGATACTCCAGCTCACCTCCCTTCCACCTGGAATCCAGGATCTCCGTAACCTCATTGTAGGAATCCTCCTCTTCTAACACCGGGGTTGGTACCTCCTCCCTGGCCTCCCTATGAAACCGGCTCCCTTCCCTATACTTGGACAAGAGGGCACGATGAAACACGGGATGAATCCGCATACTTTCCGGCAGCCTCAAGCGAAAGGTGACTGGATTAACCTGTTGGGTTACCTCAAACGGCCCCAACCTTCGGTGCACCAACCTCTTACACCCCCCCTTGATGGGCAATCCCTGTGACAAGAGCCACACCTGGTCTCCTACCTGAATGCTTTCCCCTTCCCTCCTGTGCCTATCCGCATCCCTCTTGTAGGTTTCCTTGGCCCTCTCCAGCGTTTCAACTAGCTGCTGATGCACCCTCACCATTTCCCCAGCCAGCTCCTGCGCCGCCGGTATCTCCAGGACCTCCTCGTCCCTGCTCGGAAAAGCTCGAGGATGCCGCCCATAGTTGGCCATAAAAGGGCTCATCCCTGCGGTGACATGCTCTGCGTTGTTGTACGCAAACTCTGCTAGTGGCAACTTGTCCACCCAATCGTTCTGTCTCTGGTTCACGTAACAACGCAGATACTGCTGCAACACCCCATTGGCCCTCTCCGCCTGGCCATTGGTCTGAGGATGCCTGGCCGAGGACAGAGCCACCTCCACCTGCAGCAAGTCCATGAGCTTGTGCCAAAACCTAGAGGTGAATTGCCGTCCACGGTCCGAAACAATCCTCGACGGCAGGCCGTGCAGTCGGAACACGTGCTTGAGAAACAGCTTGGCCGTTTCTTCTGCCGACACTGCCCTCGGGCAAGCTATGAAGTGACACATTTTGGTGAACAAGTCCACCACTACCAACACCGCCGTCTGCCCCTGGGACCTTGGCAAGTCGGTGATGAAATCCACCGAAACTACCTCCCAAGGCCTCCTGGGCGTGGGCAGCGGTTCCAACAGCCCCGCTGGTGCCACTCTCTCCCCCTTGGCCCGTTGACACATTTCACACCCCTGCACATACTCCTTTACATCCTCCCTCACCCCTGGCCACCAAAAGTCCCTGGTTACCAGGTCCAACGTCTTTCGCTGACCAAAGTGACCCGCTGTGGGGGTGTCGTGCAGCTGCTTGAGTATCTTGGCCCGCAACCCCCCATCTGGAACGTACACTGCCCCCTTGTGGAAAAGCAGCCCCTCCCCTTCAGCAAAGTCTCCCTCTGGGCCGCCCTCCTTAAGCTTCTGCAGCTGCTTGCGGGCGAACTCATCGTCCTTGGTCAATCTGGCAATTTCCCCCTTAAGGTCCAAGATCCCCCCGCAAGCCCACTGCTGCTGACTGAAGACATGTCTCGGTTCCGGGGCTCCTTCGTCAGCCAAGTACTCGGGCTTCCTGGACAAGGCATCCGCCCTGATATTCTGCTCTCCCGGGACGTACTGGATCTTAAAATGGAAACCGGCAAAAAACTCTGCCCATCTGATCTGCCGCTGGTTGAGCACCCTAGCCGTGCGCCAGTACTCCAAGTTTTTGTGGTCTGTGCAGACCTGTATCTGGTGCGTGGCCCCTACCAGAAAGTGCCTCCACTGTTTGAAGGCCGCATAAATAGCAAGCAGCTCCTTGTCCCACACTGTGTAATTGCGCTCAGACTTGTTCAGCTTTCTCGAGAAGAAAGCGCACGGTCTCCAATCACCGGCCTTGTCTTGCTGCAAAAGCACGGCACCAATTGTGCGGTCTGAGGCATCTGTTTCCACCCTAAGTGGAGCGTGCGTGTTCACGTGCACCAGCTGCTCCTCCGACGCAAACACCCTCTTCAAACGCTCAAACGCCTTTTGGGCTGCCTCCGACCAGACGAACTTCTTCTTGCCACTCAAACAGTCCGTTATGGGCCCCGCCACCTTGGCAAAGTTGGGAATGAACTTGCGGTAGAAATTGCTGAACCCAAGGAACCGCTGCACATCCTTCTTGTTCCTAGGGCTCTTCCACTCCAGCACCGCCTTCACCTTCTCGCCGTCCATGGCCAACCCCTTGTCGGTTAAACGATAACCCAGGAAGTCCACTTCTCTGGTGTGAAACTGGCATTTCTCGAGCTTGACGTACAGCCTATGCTCCCGCAGCTTCTCCAACACCGCCCTGACGTGACGCACGTGCTCCTCCTCGTTCCTCGAGTAGATCAGGACGTCGTCCAAATAGCAAACACAGTTCCTGTAGAGGAGAGGACCCAGCACGTGATGCATGAAGGCCTGGAAGCAGGGGCTTCCCGCTTGCAAACCGAAGGGCATAACTAAATACTCATAACTGCCCAGGGGGGTAAACATGGTCGTCTTCCATTCGTCCCCCTCTCTCACTCGGATCAAGTTGTAGGCCCCCCGTAAGTCCAACTTGGTGAAAATCTTGCCCTCGCGCACCCTCGTCAGCAGGTCGTCAATCCGCGGCATGGGAAACGTCACGGGCTGCGTCATGGAGTTGACCCGCCTGAAATCCATGACCAGGCGTCGCTGGGAGGAGTCCTTCTTGTCCATGAAGAACACGGGACTTCCTCCGACCGCCCGGGACTCCCGTATGAATCCTCGTCTCAGGTTCTTGTCAATGAACTCCTTGAGCTCATCCATCTCCTGATCCGACATGGCATAGAGCTTCCCCGTGGGCAACCTTGCTCCTGGCACCAGGTTGATCTGGCAGTCGTAAGGCCTGTGGGGTGGTAGCCGATCAGCCTCCTTCTCACTGAACACCTCCGCGAATTCTGCGTAGATTTCAGGCAGTACTCCACCCTCACACATCTGGACCGCTGCTGCCAACACCTTGCCGTTGTAGTCACCCCTCCTTTCTCCAGCCAGGCCGCCTTGTTTCCCTGTGGTTCCGCCTTCTCCCCCTCAGGCTGAACGGTTCCTGCCATGCCCTGCCACCCCCTCCTCTGCGGGCATGATCTCACAAAATGCCCAGTTTGGGAGCAGACATAGCATTTGAGACCAGTCCGAGGGGCCCTGCCTTCAGCCTTGCGCCCAGCTCCAGGCCCCTGGGACGGCTTCACAGGCGCCCCCCCCAATCTCCATCGGCTCTGGCTGCTGTACTCTGGGCGCATGGCCAACACTGCCTGGAATACGGTTGCTTAAGAAACGCTCCGCCCTGTGCGATCCCTTCAAACGCGCCCTCTCCTCCAGCCTCACGCCCACGGAGAGAGCGCTCCGCATCAGTTCATTCATGTCCTTCGGCTTAGGACAACGCGCCAACTCGTCCTTCACTTCCTCATTGAGCCCCGCTTCAAACAAGGCTTGGCTCTGTTCGGATGATAAGTCCCAATGCAAGGTATGGCAGAGCATTGAGAATTTTGACCAATAAGCTCTCACGGTCATGGCTCCCTGCTTGAGCGCTAGCAGCTCCTGCCTGGCCACATCTTTCTCGACCGAAGATGTGAACATCGCATCCATAGCATCAAAAAACTGCGTAAGGTCCTGCAGAGCAGCATCCTCTGATGCAATTAAAGGCCTGATCCATGCCCTGGCCTCCGCCTCCAGATGAGTAATCACAAATGCAACTTTCTCCCTGTCATTGGTGAACTCAGCCTCCTGCAGCTTCAGGGCATACTTTATCTCAGTCTTAAAATCCAAGTAATTCCCGGGGTCCCCACCAAACTTGCTCACCAGCGCCCCCAACTTACGGCCAACAGGTGCCTTCTGCCCCCCCGGCTCAGCTGCCTATGTTCCTCCAGACGCGCGCTGAGCCTCTCGGCATGGGTCTGTAGCTCACCATTCCTCTGCTGGAGCGCTGCCAGTTGGTTCTCCCTCTCTTCCAGTCGGGCGTTAACCTTCACTGCATAGGCTTCCAAATCCCCCACTCGTTTCTGCAATGCTGCAATCTGCTGAGCCGCCTCTGCCATCCCCTGCTCGTCCGTGCTCATCTTCTCCCGGTAGCAGCCAAAAGATAAGAGGCAAAGGGGGGGGGAACCTCTCACAAACAGCCAGCAGAGATTCCTGGGATGCTGTAAGGACGTTCAGTGGCTGTTCATGAGTGAAGCCAAGACACAGGAACTTCTAAACTAAGTTCTTTATTGTGCTCAAAATATGTACAGTGAGAGCAAAAAGAAACACTTCCATCCCTGACTAAACAGATCCCAGGAATAACTACTTCCTGTTCCTTGCCCAGCAAAACCAGCGTGGGATCCGATGTGCACCCCTCCCTTCTCTGCTTCTGGGCATGGGAATCTGACCTTCCCCCCAGCTTTCCCCCCGGCCATAAGGCTGCTTCATCCCCTCGCCTCTACCCCTCCTTCCTGTTTCTGCTGGCCTCTCACCACTTGAGGAATGCAGGGGGGAGGAGGAGGAGGAGGAGGCATTTTCGCTTTGAGAACTCTCCCCGCTGGAATATAATTTAGGAGGATCTCGGTAATTATAATGCTCTTTCGCTTTCTCCAGCAGCGCTGAGGGGGGGTTCCTGACAGTATCAAAATAAAAAGGAAATGATAAATACTACAACAGCCACTTGTCATTGCAGATTTGATACTTGTATAAAGATTGTTTCTTGGGGAAAGATATAGGTGCTTTTGGGGGGGCAGAAAAAGAAAACACAATCCCTGAGAACTCTTCTTTCTCACCCCCGCCCCCAAGAGATTTAGAATCTTGAGTTTTAGCAATAGATCATCAGACAAACTTGTCTTGTCGCAGCTTTTTGCTTAATGTGAAATGCCCATGCCTATATATTTTCTTTATTTATATTAAATATTTATTATCTGCCTTTCATTAAAAAAATCCAAAGTGTGAATAAAATCAATTCATATAACAAATAAATTCAATTTGTAACCAGAAAATAAGCATTAAAAATAAATTCTTAAAAAACTAAAAACAGAACAAACAATTCCAAAACCCATCTACAATCTAAATGCCTGGACAAATAGGACAGTCTTCATCAGGTTCTGACAGCTTTTGATGTCATGCCAGGTGGGCCTCCTGATGAAGGGCATTCCACAGTTGAGGTGCCACCATAGGTAAGGCCCTTTGCTTTATAGTAGCATGCCATATTTCTGCTGAAGAGAGGGTACTTGAAGCAGAACCATTCCATAAGTTCTTCAGGCGTGGGCAGGCTGGCATGGAAAGAGGTGCTTGTTCAAGAATTTGGGCACTTTTATTTCCCCAAGCAGCATGTTGGCAGCTTGCCTGCCTTATTTTCTGCTAGTAGCCATAATAGGGTGTGTGTGTGTTAACAACATTCTCTAAATGCATGTCTGAAATGTGTCAAATCCACAGAGGAGACCTGATCTCCCTCTTCCTCTTTGTCTTTTGATTTCACAGCATTGATACTCCAGGAGTGATTAGCCGGGTGTCTCAGCTGTTCAAAGGCCATCCTGATTTGATCATGGGTTTCAACACTTTCTTGCCACCTGGCTACAAAATTGAAGTGCAGACTAACGACATGGTGAATGTAACGACACCAGGGCAGGTTCATCAGATCCCGACCCACGGCCTCCAGCCCCAGCCTCAGCCCCAGCCCCAGCCCCAGCATCAGCATCAGTCTCAGCCATCAGCACAGTCTGCCCCAGCCCCAGCACAGCCAGCACCACAGCCAACACCTGCCAAGATCAGCAAGGTAACTGCAAGATGAAACAGGTAGTCTCTAGCTTAGAAGTAGGGACACCTGTGGTTTCTGGACAGAGAAGGCCCTCTCAAGGGACAAAGTGAGGTTGATTTGGGGTTTTGTCAAGGAGGTATGTTGCCAAAGTGGAGAGTCAAAGACAGATAGCTGACCTATGGGGCACAATCCACCAACACATTCTGTGCAAGCCTCACTGCACATGAGCACAATATCTGTTTGGAATTTCCTTCTTCAGGCACAAAAATTTCTGGGCCAACCAAGCTTTTGCAGCTCTGCTTTGTTAGCATACCATAGTTGGTGTTGTAAATTATCTGGCTAGGTGGATTCACAAGGGAATAGGACTGCCTTTGGGAAAGGAGTTGAAGTGGATGAGCTTCTGGTTCCTTTCATCTCTATATTGCTGCACAATTATTCTGGGCAAGGTCTGTATCATCCTGAGGTAATAATAAGTTTTGCTGTTTGTTTTGCTTTGAGCACAGTCAAGCAGCACTCTGGAGGGCTCACTAAGGGCTCACTCAATAGGTGGCTGTTCAGGAACCACTGTAACCCAGTGTCTGCTTTACTTTCCCAGCCATCCCAGCTACAGACACATACACCAACCAGCCAGCAGACTCCCCCAATCCCCTATGCATCCCCTCGCTCTCCACCAGTCCAGCCCCATGCACCTGTGACAATCTCTCTTGGATCCACACCATCCCTCCAGAATAACCAGCCGGTTGAGTTTAATCATGCCATCAACTACGTCAATAAGATCAAGAATCGTTTCCAGGGACAGCCAGACATTTACAAGGCTTTCTTGGAGATCCTCCATACCTATCAGGTGAGTGGGCAACTGCACAAGTCTTAATGACACCTTTTTCCTGTTCAATATTCACTTTTATATAGAAGGAAAGAGTGGCTTGTCAAGCAAAGAAGGAAAAGATGATTACTGGGTGCAGTGCTATTTTTCTAGAAAAAGAGGTACCAGAACTCACCCTGAACACCTCCCTTGTTCTCTTATAATGGCAATGGCACCCACCTGAGAGGTGCCAGAACTCAGTTCCGGCAAGTTCTGCCTTAAAAAAGCCCTGACTGGGTGAAGCATAACAAATAGTAAATCCTCAGCCAGTTGACACTAGCTCAGTTTTGCTTCAAACCTACCTGCTGTAGTAATAGAAAGTTCCAGGAAATTTTCTCCAGAGATATTGTTTAAAAGCCATCATTAATGGAGATGAGTCATACAAAGGGTGCAACATTTGTAGAACAGCCAGATGTGCCTCTCAAGTGTCTGGTCCTCCGTGGAATCCTTCCATCTGAGCTCTCATGCTAGGTGTTGTGGATTTTCTTTAAAGAACCAGGAGAACGAAACTGGTTAGAACAGCTGCTCTGAGCTCTTCCTTTCTCTTCCATGTCATGACAGAAAGAGCAGCGGAATGCTAAGGAAGCAGGAGGCAACTACACACCGGCACTGACTGAGCAGGAGGTCTATGCCCAGGTGGCCCGTCTTTTCAAGAACCAGGAAGATCTGCTCTCGGAGTTTGGGCAGTTCCTGCCAGATGCAAACAGCTCTGTGGTGAGTTTGCTGCTAATGTTACTTACAGGGCACCTTGAAGGAGAGCATTGCTTATCCTGTTCTGCTTACTTGTTATGGCACAGTGTAGCTTGCGAGGTACTAGGATATGGATTAATTTAATGAGGTGGGGATATATAATTATAATAATTAAATAAATAAAATGGATTGGACTTCAGAGCAAGAGTTCCTAATTTGGGTTTGTATTGTCTTATGATTCCCTTTAGAGGATCACTGGCAAAGAGCCAATTTTCTTAGTTTTCTTTCTGGAAAGGATATACTTTGGGTGATGTGAGTTGAGTCCTGTTCTCTATGCCCGCCCCCCCCCCCCCCAAGTTAACAAGGCCATTTTAATACCAAGTTCCTTGCACTCTAGAGTCCTTTGCCTCGGTGATTACAATGAAATACATTTGCCTGTATGGGATACTGGGATCAATAAATGTGTTTGTACATTGTTGTTTAAACAAGCTTTTAAGCAAGACAACTGCAGAGAAAGTGGAGTCTGTGAGAAATGACCATGGGGGCACAGTCAAGAAGCCCCAACTTAACAGCAAGCAGCAAAGACCTAATCAGAATGGCTGTCAGATCCGGCGGCATGCTGCAACTGGGACGACTCCTCCAGTGAAGGTGAGCATTGATCATCATCTTTATCAATAGGCTGATACCAGATACTGCAATGGTCTGTTGCAATGAAAGCAACAGAGTCCCTTGTGACCCTTAAATGCTGGATTGTGGCCTAAGCTTCTGTGGACTAGAGGCCACTTGATCGGATGTATGAAGGTGTTTCATTAGTTGGTAGATGCATATATTTATATTTGAAAACAGTAGGATTGGGGTGGAGGAGGAGACCATGAAGAAGGTCACAGAAGGTCTGCTGCATTTCTGCATAAAGCCCAAAGCAAGAACAGAGTGAGCTGTCAGTGGGACAGCAGTCCCTATGCTTAGTCGTAAGTTACAAATGGACTCATTTTAGCTGGAAAATCATTTGTTCATCAGAGCCCATCAGTGCTTTTGAATCATTGTCTTCCTAATATTTATTTATTACAATAACCTTTCAGGATGCAAATTCTTCTGAAGGGAATGGAGGGGCTGTGCTGCTCTAGGACAAGAAACACTTAAGCTGGGAGTTAACCTTGGTGAGAGTGAGGGAACAGCCAGTAAAGGTGTCCCATGGCACCTGGAAGCCCTTGTGTGAGGTCTGCAAGAAAAGGTTGAGGTCCTGGGTGAGGAGGAAGCAGGCATATAATCTGGGATGGGATGCTAGCAAATAAGTGTTTCTAGGCAAGGTTGTTCAACTCTTGTTGATCAATTAATTTGTTCTAAATGAAACAGTGTTTGTAATTCACCATTCAGAATTTAATATGGGGCAGTATCAACTGTTGCTTATTTTAATGCTTTGCCTTTCCAAGCTGATAATGAAAACCCAGGGAAGAGTTAGTAGTACAGTGGTGCCTCGCAAGACGAAATTAATTTGTTCCGCGAGTGCTATCGTATAGCGGAAATTTCGTCTTGCGAAGCACGGTCGGAGGAAGCGCGGCTTTATGAAAAAACGAAACAAACTGCAAAACGTTTTCGTTTTGCGAGTCGCGGCCATAGGAAACTTCGTCTTGTGAAGCACCCTTTCGCTAGCGAATGCCTTTCGTCTAGCGAGTTTTTCGTCTAGCGAGGCATTTGTCTAGCGAGGTACCACTGTACTGCTGACTGGTTTTCTTATATGTCTTCAGTAACCATTGTTTAACCCTGTCAAAACAACAGTAATGTATACCATTCTCCACTACTCTGGCTTCTCTGCAGCAGCTTAGCAAAACTAAAATATTTTGCAATAGGCATCAGCCCAAGTATTATCTTTCGACTCTGGTTTTTAAAACCCTTTTGTGGCTCATTCTCTCTTTCTGCAGAAGAAACCAAAGCTGCTCAGTTTGAAGGACCCTTCAGTGGTAGAAGCTGGAAAACACGGGACAGAATCTCTGTTCTTTGACAAGGTGAGGCTTTGGATGACATCTGCTGAAGCAGCCATTGGTTTTCAAACAGCCCTAGTGCTTACAGTACTTTTATTTGAGTCCTACTCCCAGATCAGTGTGCATTAGGAAAGCAGCCTTAAGCCTCCCAGATGTTACCAGTCTGTTAGTCTCAGCAACTAACATATGGGGGGGGGGCTTCTGACCCTCTCACACAACTTTTGCATCACTGCCCCTTTTCACTTCTTACCTGGCTGTGTATCTCTCTCCTGACTGAGGTGAGATCTCTGATTCTTAGATACCTTTTGAAGCCACTGTTTCAGAGACTAAATGACATTTTGAAAATTTGCAAAACCCCAGCAAATTTTGCCAAAAGTACACTTCTGTACAAAAGGAGCAGTGAACTAAGCGGTTTTGCATTATAATTTTCAGCAATGAAAACAATTGCAACTATTAAAAAGAGTTTCATGTGTAAAAACAATTTCAGTTGCAACTGAACAACATTTTCATTTGTCAGATACTAAGATTAACCAGCTTTTAAATAGCATAATAATAATCTACCAAAGTGGATTCAAGGCTTGTTTAAATTGAAGCATTAGCTCTTAAATCAGTAGAATTTTATATAGGTGCTTATTCCATTTATGAATTGTTTCCCATGTAGCATCCCAAAGAGATGATGTTGAGTACGGTGTCTTGACAGTGTTGTCATTCATTTTTCTCAACTATTTGCCAACCATATTTTTCCTTCTCCCACAAGGTTCGAAAAGCTCTGCGAAGCACAGAAGCATATGAGAATTTCCTCCGTTGCCTGGTCATTTTTAATCAGGAGGTGATATCTCGAGCTGAGCTTGTACAGTTAGTTTCTCCATTTTTGGGGTAAGTGAAATAAATTATACTTGACTGCATGATTCATTGCCAGCTGTTTGTATATTTGGGTGCTTGACAAAGGAGATGAATTTACTGGCTGCATTGAGCCAACTTGATTTGGAAAGTTGGGAATTAGCAGCAGTGAACATTGGGCTCACTTGCTCCCTCCCCTGCTTTCCTCCTTCCTCCAATTGCAAGGTGAAGAGATTAGATACTTCTGCTTCTAGTTGGTTGCAAACCATAGTTGTGGTGCTGAATCCACATAGCAAAATGTGGCATGCTTAAACCACAATTCCAAACAGGAATAAGTTATGGCAATGCAGTTTGTCCTTTTTTTGTGTCCTAAATGTGTAAATCGTTTAGACAAAAGACTTAGATAATCTTCCTGCAACCACTGAGTTCTATAATCTTTTCTCTTTCCTCTCCCATTCCCCCCCCCCTCCTTTTAGGAAATTCCCAGAGCTGTTCACTTGGTTTAAAAACTTTCTGGGCTACAAAGAGTCTGCACACATGGAGACTTTTCCTAAGGAACGGGCTACAGAAGGGATAGCAATGGAAATAGACTACGCTTCTTGTAAGAGACTTGGCTCTAGCTACAGAGCCTTGCCGAAGAGCTACCAGCAGCCCAAGTGCACTGGTCGGACTCCATTGTGTAAGGAGGTAAGGCAGCATTCTTCATATTGAAGTAAATGGATGCTAGTGGAAAATAGGAAGGTGCTGTGCATCAGCTTGGACTGTCTGGCAGCAGCTCTCTATTGCCTCAAGGAAAGATCTTTCCCATCATTTGCTGCTGCATAATAAATTGGAGGTGCCTGGGACATTCCTTTAAGCCATGTGTGTTACCGCTGGGCTGTCGTTCTTTCCTTGGATGAGGTTCAGAGGAAGAGCCTTGGAATGACAGTACCCTGAGACTTAAGTAGGCAGGAGGAAAATGGCATAGCTTTGGCCAAAGTGACTGAAGTCGTAAGCTTGCTTTCTTTTTGCAGAAATAACAGGAAAAGAAGAAACAGCAGCTGGCACCAACAATTAAAGTATTCTGTCAATCCTGACTTTAAATGTATAAATTAATATAGGCAGTCCATATATCTGAATAAATATCCAAATGAGATTATTATAAAATGTACATAATTTCTTTTACAATTAATTTCATTTTAATTTTCACAATTTTTTAACAGATTAACATCAAATTTTACACCAAATTTACTACACATTTTAAAAGTTGACTTCCCACCCTTCTTCCGTGGTGTTTGTATTCCCACTCATTCCTGCTGCAATTATACTTTAATCTATTCCACATTCTCTTCATTACAGATTTATCATTCATCTTCTGCTGCTCATATTTTAATCCTTCCTACAATTCCATTTAACTATGATATTTCCCAAATTGTCCAAATAAGGATCTCATTCTTCCACAAAAGATTTCTCATTAGATCTCTTCTTTTGCTGTCACCTTCCACATACCATTAGGCCAAATTAATCAAATTTATAAGGAAGCCAGCTGCTTACATGTTTGCTTCTGAGGCTTCTTGGCAATGGAGTCAGTAGAGATTTCCGTCCGTGCCTTGCCTCTCCTGCCTGTATCAGAGTCCTTTGACTCCGTCTAAGGCAGGGAGAGCCAGCAAACAGTGCTTGTGGCTAATCTTCGCTACCCTGGTGCCATCAGAGTGTTTGAGGGATGCATTTGCCTTTTCTGCCCCCTATATTCTCCATCCAAAGTCTCCCTGATCTTGGAGAGCAGCTCTCATGGTCACTATTCAACCTGATAGTCAGCTGTACATTATTTCAAGCATCCAGGATGTGAGCAGGCTCAAATGGGGAATATATTGTACACGCTCCCTGATACCAGGAGCTGTGAACCTGTGGCCCTCCAGGATTTGGATTGCAAGTCCCATCATGCTCTGAACTGGTGTCCTGCATACTAAGCAGTACATCATGCTAGCTCCCAAAAGTCTGGGGCAATGGGAGTTGTTAACCCACAAATAGCAACCCTCCCTGCCTTAAATAGTCTTCACTCTCTCAAAGGGTACTGTAGTGACAAATGCCTCAAGAGTTGCACCTCACAGTTGATAAATCATATGATGTCAAGGGTGTGTCTGAAATGGCATTATGGCAGGGGTCTCCATCTTGTCAAGAGCCTACGTGCACCTAGAAACTCATACTGGTAAGATGGTGCCCATTTTCAAGAGACCATGTACATTCCTGGTCAGTTGGAGAAGGGAAACACATAACCTGTGCGGTCTCCATTTTCTCATTTGAAAGAAAAGAAAAAAGCCCTTCCTCTCCAGAAAATAAAATGATGGTTGCAGCAGCCCTGTTTTGACTCTCACTGAGGTTGGGCCTCAACCAGCTTGGGAGTCCTGAGCCACTTGCCAAAAACATATCAACAAAAATAGATTGTTTTGTAAGGGGGGGTGGGTGCTGTTGTGCAGCAAACACTTGCCCTCAATCAAATCAATGTATATTTTTTAGTGGAAAAACGTGACAAATGGTGCAGCATTGATTCCCTCATGCATTTCCCTACCTGCAGTCTGAAGTGGTTACTGTACTAAGTCAGGGACATGGGTAGCGCTGTGGTCTAAAAACGACTGAGCCTCTTGGGCTTGCTAATTGGAATGTTGGTGGTTTGAATCCGCTTGACGGGATGAGCTCCCGTTGCTCTGTCCCAGCTTCTGCAAACCTAGCAGTTCAAAAGGACACCAGTGTAAGTAGATAAATAGGTACTGCTATGGTGGGAAGATAAATGGCGTTTCCGTGCACTCTGTCACTCGTCACAGTCCTCCGTGCGCCAGTAGCGGTTTAGTCATGCTGGTCACATGACCCGGAAAGCTGTGGACAAACACTGGCTCCCTCTGCCTGAAGCGAGATGAGCGCTGCACTCCATAGTTGAATTTGACTGGACTTCTACTGTCCAGAGGTCCTTTACCTTTATCTTACCTGTACTGAGTCCTTTTTTAAAAAAAATGTTTGACGTGGCCTATATTGAGGTTAGAAAGAATGGAAGAGTTGAGCATGAAGTCCAATAAAATGCATCATTATTGGGTTATTTTCTCTGGGTTGATATCTACATAGTGCTTGTAAGATAAGAAAAACATGTGGTGTCTCATTTTAGGCCTCCAAATCGGGAATTCTTTGCACTGCAAATTTGGTCAATGTTACGCAACTTAAACTGTATGCTCCTTTCTTCAAGTTGCAAAAAATAATTTCTGTGTGTATATTTCTTGTATGAGACCCTTTAAGTTGACCAGTGGAGTAAAACAAGTTTGTATTCTGGCCCTGTGCTTTTTTATTTCTATATCAATGACATGATCCTACATTTAACTTTGGTGGAAATCAAACATTCAGCATAACTTGAATTACTATCATTTCCACGAGCTAAATGAGATCATGACCATAGAAGGGACTGGTGCTACTGGACAGAATCTCAACGGGATTTTTAAAGTACCGGTAATCCTCAAAAGCTCCCAGGGGTTTCCACTCTTTAAAACGGAGCATTTTAGAGCCAGCTCCCTGTCTAAACTTTGGCCAGCTTCATTAGGATCTGCCTTTGCTGAGCTGTGTTTCCAAGGAATGCCCTCTGTTCTCCTGTGTTCCATACGCAGATAGATTTTGTATTTGTGGGCAACTGCAAGTGGAGGACATCCAGCATTATTTATTACAGTACCCACTATACTCAGAACCTAGGAGACCCTTTCTAAATCCCTTGGTCGTCCAGGAAAGCTGTCTCTCCCCAGCAGAGAGGGTTCTATGGCTGCTCAGGGATGCTAATGCTCCAGTGACTTATAACGTGGCCCTCTTTGTGCTGGTGGCAAGAAAGATCAGGAAGAAAAACCTGGACAAAATTGCAGTAAACTGTAAGGGAGATTCAGAGGCCTAAATAGGAAACTTGCAAGCTGTGTGACGTCCCCATTCTACATGAGCACCTGCATTTTATGATCTTGATGGTTCAGGCAGTGGCTCTGTTTTTATATATAGTTATATAGATACTTCTTTTTCCTGACAGTGTTGGTATGATTTTGTCATGGCCTTTGGCAAGTACAATAAAGCTTATTTTATTGTTGTGTGTCTACTGGTGTTACTTGAGTGGTTTCTACAGAACGTGCATAAAGTGCAGGCGTGGGCACACTTGGGTTTAAAGGCCTCTGCATATTATCTACACTTTGCATATTTACTCTGTGAAACACCAGTGTCAGTGCCATTACATCCATAGCAACTGTGCTCACCTCATAAAGTGTAGAGCCACTCTGAGGTACTGTCATGTGTGGATTGCAAAGTCTAGTCTTCTTAAAATCCAAGGCACATTATAATGTGTTAGGCAGAAATAGAAATGACTGATACTGTGGTCCTGCAGGTGGAGCTCAAGCGCTCCTATTCAGTTTTGCTCAAAGCATGATGGTTTCTAGTACTTTTAATCTTACAACTAAACTGACCAATGGATCAAAAATTCAGAAAATCTTTTGTTACTGCCCTTTCTTGTACATCTATGACAGTTCCCCAAAATCTGTCAGAATTTGCTTTATGTAGGAGCTGGAATTATCAGTATCTGGCTACTTTTAAGTGAGATTCTTCTCTCTCCTCCTAAGGTTTTGAATGACACCTGGGTCTCATTTCCATCCTGGTCTGAAGATTCCACGTTTGTGAGCTCCAAGAAGACTCAATATGAAGAGCACATCTACCGGTGTGAGGATGAACGATTTGAGGTAGCTATATCAGAGCTTAATGTCATGGGAAGCTTGGGATACTGTTAGGTTGACTTAATATCTGCTTTGATGAATGAATAGCTCTTGATAGCTTTGGTGTAAAGCACTAACCAAGAGTGTGGATTGTGAGAAGGAAAGCCACCAATTTGAACCTTGCTCCCACAGCAAACAGAGTAGGAGCCTAAAAAACTCACCTCTGCTTCTGTAACATATTACAGATATGGATGATAATACCAGCATGCCTTGCAAGGTTGCTTTAAGGATTGACTATGTTTGTGTATGTGAGGTGCTTTGAGCACTCAGCATTGTATAAATGCACAATAGTAATAGTATCATGGTGGTTTGCAATAGTCTTCCTATCTTACCCTCCCAGATATAATACTTGCCCAAACTTTGCTTGCTGCCATGTGCATCTCCTGAAAGTGAGTAGCTGCAGGCTCATAGGTTTGATGTTTTGCTTCACATAGAAATTAAATTACCTATTACAATAGCACCCTCCACCCACCAAAAAATTAGATTTAAAGACTATCGGATGTGAATAAGAGTTTTGTTTGGATCTATTGCTCTGCTTTTCATCTCAGATTCCACCATCTTACACAGTGTTGAAAAGCCTTTTGTACTATATGTAAGAACCCCATTCCCACATATGACAGAATTTGTTTATTTTTTTATGTCATTTAGTTATTGCTATAAGCCACGGCTGATGCATGCTCTCCTTTTCAGCTGGATGTTGTCTTGGAGACCAACCTAGCGACCATCAGAGTCCTAGAGACGATACAGAAGAAACTCTCACGCTTATCAGCTGAGGAGCAGGCCAAATTCCGGCTGGACAACACTTTGGGCGGCTCCTCAGAAGTTATTCATCGCAAGGCATTGCAGAGGATATATGCTGACAAGGCAGCTGACATCATTGATGGGCTTAGAAAGAACCCAGCCGTCGCAGTGCCTATTGTGTTGAAAAGGTAACTGGGAAATGCAGGTGGAGCACCCTCATCCCCCTGCCTGCAAGTGCTGCTTTTAAATGATGGTTTTTGGGGTGGCATTTTCATCCTGTCATTTAGCAAGGTTCTCAGTGTGACTGATGATTCATTGCACAATTTAAAAAGCAGTTTCAGGTAGACCCTTGGGGGTTACATTCCAAGGCACCACAAACACCAGTTAAATCATATATCATTGAAACCCATTGAAAAAGCCTGCAATGCCCTGCCACCGTTTCACCCTTTTAGTGACATTTCAGTGACATCTTTATGATGTTTCAGGGTCACTTCTGTGTTCAGCACAATGCACGAACATAAGGTTGCACACATATTGAACACGTGTAAATGGGAGGCTGCCTGTAATTTAAAAGGCAATATTAAAATACATATCCATTAAGCGAGCGTGTGTATCATATATAGAATTATAGAATCATAGAACCTTAGAGTTGGAACCCCCTGCAGTGCAGGAATCTCAGCTAAAGCATCCATGGCAGATGACCATCCAACCTCTGCTAAAAAAACTTCCAAGGAAGGAGAGTCCACAGCCTCCCAGGTGACACCATTCCAATGTCAAACAGCTAGGCAAGGAAAAGGCCATCTGTCATGTTGAGGGTTCTGTTCATAGTTGAGGGTCACATACAAAGATACTCTGGATGTAAAAGAACAGTCCTTACAAGGTAACCTGGTCACAATCTGTAAAGAAATAAAAAGTCAAAGCTAAGACTTTGAATTGGACTCAGGCTCAGAAGAGGACCAGGAGCCAGCCTGTATAGCTGGCAGGGCACTCAGCCCAGCTTGCACTTTATATTCAGAAGTCACTCAAGTTCCAGGCCATTCTCAAAGGCAGCCTCCCTTGCATCACATTGCTTATGGCCCAGAGAAGCTCAGCACTGGTGACCACTCACCTTTGTATCTTGCCCCCCGCTGAGCTCAGAGTGGCATCCATGGATGGGGTTTCGCTCACTTTGTCCTCACAAAAGCCCTGTGATGTAGGTTAGACCAAGAGCATGTGGTGAGCTTCACAGCTGACTGAGGTTTGGAACATAGATCTCCTTCACCCAAGTCCATCATGCTAGCTGTGGATTAAAATGAAGTTACTACAAAGCTTCTGCTACAGGAGAGCGGATGGTAAACTTCTGTTCATGGCAGAGAATGTTTTTTTAAACAGGGAAAGATCCACAATGGTGATTAATTTGTAATGTTCTGATCTAGTCATGAATTATAATAGAGAGCAAGAATGTGGCAAGACCGAAGTAGCCCACCTTCCGCTCATGTTCTCCCATGCTGAATGTGGTCAAATCACGAATGCCTTGAATATCCCTTGAATGTTAAAGTCTGTCAAAGGCAGGATGCTTTATTCCTGCTATTCCTCATGGCTGTACTCACCTCTCAGGTCATGTTGCCTTTCTTTCTGCTAAGGTTAAAAATGAAAGAGGAGGAGTGGAGAGAAGCCCAGAGAGGATTCAACAAAGTGTGGCGGGAACAGAATGAGAAATACTATCTGAAGTCCCTTGACCACCAGGGCATCAACTTTAAACAAAATGACACCAAGGTCTTAAGATCAAAGAGCCTTCTTAGCGAGATTGAGACTATTTACGATGAGGTAGGTTTGGAAGCTTTGTCCTCTCTGTTTCAACCTTATTTCATCCTGATTGGCAATTGATGGAAAGGATGTTGTGAATTATTGCAATATTTCAATTTTGTTATTGGTGGGGCTTGTTCTTTTGAGGCTATTTGTTACTATAATACAAAATGGAAATGAAAGTTTGCTTTTTTCTAACAGTGGGTGACAGCTTCCTTTTTTTATCAAATTGCTTTTTTAATTTTAATTTTTATCAAACTACCTCTCCATTTGTTCAACACCTCAAAAATGCACCTGCATTCAGGTTGTGGCCATATGCAGTAAACTGATTAGATGACAAACTCAATTTCTTAAGTAGTAGTAGTAATAATGATTATTATTATTATTATTATTATTATTATTATTATTATTATTATTTACACCCCGCCTATCTGGCTGGGTTTCCCCAGCCACTCTGGGTGGCTCCCAACAGAGGATTAAAAACAGAATAAAAATCCCTAAACAGGGCTGCCTACAGTGTTTGGCAGCCCTAATAATTAAAGAGGTTTATATCCTTCAATATCATTTCTTGTTACAGTGGTACCTCGGATTACGAACTTAATTCGTTCTGGAGGTCTGTTCTTAACCTGAGGAGCACTTTCGCTAATGGGGCCTTTTGCTGCTGCTGCACTGCAGGCGCGCGATTTCCGTTCTCATCCTGGGGCAAAGTTCGCAACCCGAGGTACTACTTCCGGGTTAGCGGAGTTTGTAACCTGAAGTGTTTGTAACCCGAAGCGTTTGTAACCTGAGGTACCACTGTACAGTGGTACCTTGGATTAAGTACACTCCAGGTTAAGAACTCCGCTAAGAACAGAAATCGTGCTCTGGCGGCACAGCGGCAGCAGGAGGTCCCATTAGCTAAAGTGGTGCTTCAGGTTAAGTATGCTTCAGGTTAAGAATGGACCTCTGGAATGAATTAAGTACTTAACCCGAGGTACCACTGTACTGTAATCTGAGGTGGGCAAAAGGGTTTCGGATTGAGAGGAGAAATGGCTGCACCAATGGTGGGAAAGCTTTCAAGGAAACTGGTCCTTTTGCGTGCTATGAAGTCTGCTCTGGCCTCCAGATGAGTGGCTTTGTATAAACTAGAGCTGTCCAAGTGGTCGATCGTGAGCTGCTGGTCGATTGTAGGCTGTTTCTGGTCGATCCTGGTCAATCACATGAAAACAACTGTGGTCTCTCCCCCTAAAAAAAGCTCAACAACTTTGGTCAATCCAGTGGGTAGATCACTGCCAGTTTATTTATAGTGGGAGTAGATCGCAGTCTCTTGGAAGTTGGACACCCCTGGTATAAACTAATTAGTTGCACAGTTCTTTTTATACTTACTGCAGTGATTTTCAGCTGATGAGAGAAGAGAGCCACGTGGAGATGGGTTTCATGCTTTTTCTCTCCTGATTTTCAGAGGCAGGAGCAGACTTCTGAAGATAACATTGGCCCTCACCTGTCCTTAGCCTACGAAGATAAACAGATCCTGGATGACGCTGCCTCTCTAATTATCCACCATGTGAAGCGGCAGACAGGCATCCAGAAAGAGGACAAATACAAAATCAAGCAGATCATGTATCACTTCATCCCAGACCTGCTGTTTGCTCAGCGAGGCGAGCTGTCTGATGTGGAGGAGGAGGAAGAGGAAGAGATGGATGTGGATGAAGGCTCGGGGGCCATGAAAAAGCACAATGGTGTGGGGGGTAGCAGCCCTCCTAAAGCCAAGCTGCTCTTCAGCAACACAGCAGCCCAGAAGCTGCGTGGAATGGATGAAGTCTACAACCTGTTCTATGTCAACAACAACTGGTACATTTTCCTCCGTCTCCACCAGATCCTCTGCTTGCGGTTGCTGCGAATATACAACCAGGCTGAACGGCAGATTGAAGAGGAGAATCGGGAAAGGGAGTGGGAGCGGGATGTGCTGGGTGTCAAGCGTGACAAGAGTGACAGCCCTGCCATCCAGCTCCGGTTGAAAGAGCCAAGTGAGTACACCCATACTTGGCTGGGGCTAGTGTGGCAGTTGCTGGTCTTTGACAATGGTCTCCAAGGCAGAAGTGGTGGGGCTGCTTTCTGTTGTAAAGAGCCATCTTCCTTCCCATCAGCACAGTTTGGCTTTTGCTCCAGCCATGAAAGGCCCTTGTCAACTGCTACAACCTAGAGTGATGGCAATAGCTTAAGGGGCTTTAAAATGAGTGTTAACTCTGGGCATGATAAATTTGTCCACAGTTGCCATCAGCTACTATAGCTATGTGGATGCTCCAGATTCAGTAGGTGTATAGCTCTGAATGCCAGGCTCTGGGAGCAAGGAATGGAAGGGACTGCAGCTTTTCTGTCCAGCCAGTAAGCTTTCCTAAACTGCTTGGGAGCAGAATGTTGGATAGGTTTTCTTCTCCAGTCAAGAGGGACAACTCCTATTCTCTTGCTCTTCCCTTTCCCTGTTGCTTGTCTGTCTCTGCTGCCAGAGATTAATGTCTCCAAAACTTCAATCAGATGGGTTAATGATTATAACCCAAACAACAATAAATGGTTCAAACTATTGTTTATTTTTTAAGTTGAGAGATAAGGAATGGAGGATACAATGCTAAGTCCAGTGAAGGACCCAGACAAGAATGAAGTTAAAAGGGTACTGAATAAAACTGGACACAGTATTTTTTTAAAAAAATCCATGTTTCAGCAGTTACATGGAAAGATTCAAAGCTTGGTAACTCAATGCTAGCAAACAGTGAGTAATAGGTATCTCATTGGAGAAGAGAAAGAAATGGACTTCTGCATCTACCTGATAAGGAAGGAAAATATGGCATCCCAAACACACACAGTCGTACCTCGGAAGTCGAACAGAATCCGTTCCGGAGGTCCACTCAACTTCCAAAACGTTCAACTTCCAAAGCGCGGCTTCTGATTGGCTGCAGGAAGCTCGGCGTTCGGGAGCCGAGGTACGACTGTATAGGTGGCCAAGAGAGGACTGGCATAGATAGATAGATAGATAGATAGATAGATAGATAGATAGATAGATACCAGCCCCTTCTTCAAGCATTTTTAAGTAATGACAGGTGTCTCCCTCTTTACGTTCCTGGGTACGTTCCATGTATACATGTGATTGCATAGAGTGGGGAACACCATCTAATAGCCAAACTCTGCCCAAAATCGGCCAAACTCCATCACCATCTCTCCCTCCAAACCTTTTTCTCAAACTCCAAACTCTCCCACCTTCCTACTGGCCCATATCAACATTTAATGGCCAGGTGGTGAGAGGGAGGGAGAAGCAGGTCTCACATGGAGCATCCTTCTTTCCCCTTTTAGTGGATATCGATGTGGAAGATTACTACCCTGCTTTCCTAGACATGGTGCGGAACCTGTTGGACGGCAACATGGACTCTTCGCAATATGAGGACTCTCTTCGCGAGATGTTCACCATCCATGCCTACATTGCCTTCACCATGGACAAGCTGATTCAGAGTATTGTTAGACAGGTGAGGAGGGGGCAGGGGTTCTGGGGCTTGCAAGAAAAAGCAGGCCTTGTCAGTGCTGTGCTCTAGAAAACCAGTGCAGGGCTCATAGTCACTGTCAGCTGAACCTCATCTCCTGTCTACCAGAGGAGATGGGGATGAGAAGTGTTACCTTTTGTCTTAACTATTTTGAGCAAGTGATTGATTTATATAGCACTTAATGCCAAAAATTAACTTTTACCCACACCTGTTACTCATAGAAGGAATTGCTATTGGATGGTGTGCCATTTGTGAGCTGTAGTTCTCTCTCTGGCATGATTTAGGCTGCAATTTTATGTGGGGGTTTTTGTACTTGGTAATTTTGGTTACCAGAAAGCATTGTAATGTCTCCTGTATATGATATATCTACAGCTTCAGCACATTGTGAGCGACGAACTCTGTGTACAGGTGACAGAACTGTACCTGGCTGAGAACAGCAATGGAGCTACCGGAGGTCTGCTGTCATCACAGTCATCTCGGTCCCTTGTGGAGACAGCATACCAGCGCAAAGCTGAGCAGCTAATGCAAGATGAGAACTGCTTTAAGGTAAAAAAAAAAAGTATTGGAGTCTTTACAAAGCTAGGAAGAGAGATCCTGATGTACTTAGGGTGGGGTAATGGAATGGGGACAATCTTTGTCGCTAGCAAAACGTCCAAGGATGTGTATGTTTCCAAATTGCATTACGCTTACTGAACAATTCACCAGGTATTTCACCTGGCTTCTGCCATCGCCCCTTGCAACCGCTATTGGTGTAACCACCTACCAGTTCCAGTGCCATAGAGACAAATCGCAAAAGGTGCTATAGGCTTGTATACAGCAGTGGTTGCTTAATGATGCTCTGGGCCACATGCAGTTAAGCTGTTGTGCTCCGTCAAACAAGGCAAGCATAAAAGGAGCAGTGGCTTTGATTTTGTTATTTCTTGACTTTTATATATGTGTTGAAAATGCTTTCCAGCTTTTCCAAGCCTGATCTTTCACACCATTACTTGCGACTTGTAGAAGCTTACAAATCAGTTTTTTCCTTGGAAACTAGAGCACCTAACTAGTAAAATTTATGTAGTTTTTCTAATGATTTATAGTACACTAGTGGTTTCAGCCCGTTAAAATAACGGGCGCTAGAACATATGTGGTGATTTTTTTTTTAAAACTCACTTTTAAAAAACTTTTCTTTTGGGGGGGGGGTTTAGAAAATCCACTTTCCCAGTCCTGCCATGCCTTCAAACATCCTTCGCCCTGCTTCCCCTTTTCTCTTTCTGTCCCTTCCCTCTTTCTTCCTGGCACTCCAGTTCTCTCACAGCCTTCCTCTCTCTCTCTCTCTCTCTCTCTCTCTCTCTCTCTCTCTCTCTCTCTCTCTCCCCCCCTTTATACAAACACACAGAGAGAGAGAGAGCGCTGCTGAAGTGTGTGGAGAAGAGACAGGTCACTTTTAGTATTGCTTGCAGAGGATTCCCTTCTGCAAGCAGGGATCCCCGGAGGAGAGGTGTGGCCCCCCACACCTCCTCTCGCTCTGGGCCAGCGGACGACGCACCAGCAGCCTCCTCCTCCTTCCCCCCTCCCTCCCTCTCTCCCTCCTTCCCTCCCTCCCCCCTTACTGTCTCCGAACGGCCGAGCCCTCCCCCGCCAGCTCCGGGCCTCAGACTCTTCCTTTCCCTCGAGCGAGGCAGAGCTTTCGCCGGCCAGGCTGGGCAAGCCCCGACGTCGACGCCCGCCATGGACGTCCAGCGGCTTTGCTGGGGCCTGGCCGGCTCCGAGCCCTTCTGGATGAGAGTGTGGGGTGGAGAGGGAGAGAGATGGGGCAGCATCCCTGAACCCAGGGGCTGGGCTTTGTGGGGCGGGAGGGGGGTCCCCCCTTGCCCGGCAGCGGCGAGGCAAAGCCCCTTTGTGTGCGCGCCGCCTCTACCCTCAGCAACTGGGATTCAATGGGGAAACTGGCAGGGTGGGGACAACGACAAAGTTGAAGCGGAACGTCGGCGCTCCACGGGGCGGGCTGCCCTGTGCTGTTCCTGGGCCGCTAGCCTTCAAGGCTCAGCTTTCAGCGGCAACAGCAGCAGTGTGGCCTCCGTCCTCGGCCTCCCCTCTCTTCTGGCGCACGGGCGTTCCATTTCAACCGCCCCGCTTGAACTGCCGACGCTGCTCGCGGCCCGATCTCTCTCCATCCAATCCCTGTGTCCCTGGGGCACATGCGCAGTAGCGCAAACCCAGAGACACACGGACTGGACACAGAGACACTTGCATTTTATATATATAGATTTGACACAAGCTGGCAGAAGCAGCATTAAGTCAGATCCCAATTAGCTGCTCTTTCTGTTTTGAATGAGCAAAGAAAGAAGGTGGCTGCCTCACCTGTGTGCTGGCATAGGCTTCCATTTCCCTGAATTGCCATTCTTAGCATTTTCATTTTGGTTTCTTGGGTGTCAAGAGTGCCTTTCGCTTCTCCCCCACCTTCATCACTTTCCCAAATGCTACACTAGACAGACTTAAACATGACTTAACTATAGTCCTGATCTCTTTCACTTTTCTTTCTATTAAGTAAATGTTGTCCCCCACCCCACCTCTCTTACGGATACATAGGCCGCCCCACCAAAGTCCCAGTTTTTTCCACCAGCTCTTCACAATTATTTTTTTCCTCTACAGCTCTCTAGTTCCATTGCACATGGACATTCCATAGTTGCACTCACACTACCCAGAGCTTCATTTGCACCTGAAATCTCTTCAGCATAGATCAAAAGGCTGTTAAATATAATGTTTCCTTCCACTGAAGTTCACTCTGTGTTCCCATTGCTTCCCGGTAGCGATTTCCATACCCCCCCCCTTTTTTAAATTTGTCCCTACAGGCTGGAGCAAGTTGATATAAAGCTTCTGGTTCTCTTTTCCCCCCTTAAACCCAAAATTGTGGGTTGGGGGAAGAGAGGCAGGTGATGGACTCAGTGCTTCCTGCTGTAGTCAGCAAGTCTGGGAAACAAGCAGAAACTGAAGAAAGACAGCTGGGGTTGTGAGAAGCAGGAAAGTGTAACCACAGAACTAATTTAAAAATGCAGTGCCCAGTCCCCCTGCTCAGTGAATCAAAGGACATGCAGGATTAGTGACTCAGCAGTCCAGCCTGGTCTTGCAGCATGGCCTAGCAGCCAGCAGGGCAATTCCCTCACTTTTCCCTTAAGGGCAAAATAATGCAGTTTCTTGGTGGAGGCTGCTAGCCCAAAGAAAACTCATGGTTCCTATGGTGATAGTGGCTGCCTCATCTGTAGACTTCCAGCAGAGAACTTTTCAAGTGAGCTCTCTGCTTATCTGAACCTTCTTTGATCTCTAACAAGGTGACTTTACATTTGCTGGGCCAAGTTCAGCCTGTATAGCATGCATATGGCTTTGGGTACCTAATAAAAACTCTGAGGATTATTGAGCTCCTTATTGAAGTACTGTCTTCTGTTGTGCAGTTGATGTTTGTTCAGAGCAGAGACCATGTTCAGCTAACTATTGAGCTGCTTGACACAGAAGAGGAGAACTCTGATGACCCTGTTGAGGCTGAGGTAAGAAAAGGACTGCTATTGGTCAGTGGTTCTTAATTTCAGCTATCAAAGGAACATACATGCATTTTTACTGAACTGCTTCAGGTGCAGTAAAAATAGGTTCAGGTTCTATTATGCGGATTTTTTCAGATTTTAACATGTATAGTTTACCTGTGTGTAGTAATAAGCAGATTCTGCTGTTTATCTTCAGACTATGAGTAGATTATATGTGTGCACAACTCCTTACAAAGGCAAGCAAGTCAGTATATTCAGGCTTCATCTGATTAGGTGCTTTCAGGTCAGAAACATTCATGATAGGTAGATAACTGATTTTTTAAAAGCAAGCTGAAAACATTAGCCATAGTAGGTGCCTAATTCCAAATGTTGTATTTTGAAGCATTACATACAAACAAGACAAAGTGAACCTCAAACAATTTCCAATAATTAGTTGGAGTTGCCCAGTGCTTTTCTATGAAGTCTTCATGAGGAGCAATGACTGCATGCATTATTAGGCTTGAAAGCAAACAAAAAGTCCTTCCAAAATATTTAGGTTCACACAACATAATTATTCAGTGCCAAGACTACTTGTAGAAGATACTGTTGGGCACTGCCAAAGCCAAAAGGGTCTAATCTTATTTCTTTTTATATCCCTTTGTCCCTCAAGTTTGGAGTGAGTAATGCAATATTTTTAGCAATACAAGTGAAAGAGCAATATATTGTCCTTAACATGAATGGTTCAGGCTGCTTTCATTGTGACCAATGTAGGGAAAAGGAGTGTGAGTTCTTTCAAAAATGGACTTGAATTTCAAAAGTTTGATCCTGTAAGTTACAGGTGCATTTGCACTAACAAAATTCTATAAAATCGCGGCTTACCAAGATCAGTGAGTTGCCACTTATAAATGTTGTAACATTTGTGGCATTGAACAGCAGTAATTTTAAACAGATTATTCTATCCCTGCTTTAAAGTCCAAGTAGCACATACCTCTGCTGTTCTAAAGCAAATAAGACAGGGTTTCCCCAGCTCTGTTTTTACAAATAATGAGTGTCGTATCATCAATAATAATAATAATAATAATTTTTATTATTTATACCCCACCCATCTGGCTGGGTTTTCCCAGCCACTCTGGGCGGCTCCCAACAGAATATTAAAAACACAATAAAAGATCAAACATTAAAAACTTCCCTAAACAAGGTTGCCTTCAGATGTCTTTTAAAAGTAAGATAGTTGCTTGTTTCCTTGACATCTGATGGGAGGGTGTTCCACAGGGCAGGCGCCACAGTAGGCCCTCTGCCTGGTTCCTTGTAACCTCACTTCTTGCACAGAGGGAATTGCTAGAAGGTCCTCGGAGCTGGACCTCGAGTGTCTGGGCTGAATGATGGGGGTGGAGATGCTCCTTCAGATATACTGGATTTAGGCTGTTTAGGGCTTTAAAGGTCAGCACCAACACTTTGAATTGTGCTTAGAAATGTACTGGGAGCCAATGTAGGTCTTTCAGAACCAGTGTTATGTGGTCTCAGCAGCCACTCCCAGTCACCAGTCTAGCTGCCGCATTCTGGATTAGTTGTAGTTTCCGGGTCACTTTCAAAGTTAGCCCCACGTAGAGTGCATTGCAGTAGTCCAAGCAGGAGATAAGTAGAGCATGCACCACTCAGGCGAGACAGTCTGCGGGCAGGTGAGGTCTCAGCCTGCGTACCAGATGGAGCTGGGAGACAGCTGCCCTGGACACAGAAGGGAAACGGAGGCTCCTCCGAAGTGGGGCTGTGTGCATGGTCCTTCATCCCTGGGTACCAGCATAGGAAAGCTTCTTCTTTGTTAAAGGAAGCTCATTGGTGCATCTCTTTATTCTGTTTTCTATTTCAGCGTTGGACCGACTATGTGGATCGGTACGTCAATTCAGATTCTACCTCTCCTGAACTACGGGAGCAGCTGGCCCAGAAGCCAGTATTTCTGCCAAGGTGAGTGAAATGATATTGTGCATTACTCTAAGAACTAATGGGTCATTTTGAGGCATGCATTTCCTCTGGCGATCATAGCCCCATTGCCTAGGGTCACTGTAGGAAACTGGCAGCTGGAAAGCACATGGTGGCAGTTGTGTGCTGCTGCTGCTGCTGCTGCTGCTGCTACTGCTGCTACTGCTACTGCTACTGCTACTAATAGTCTGAGAGTTCCTTGTAGGCCTCTGCTCTTGTGACTTTAACTGCTCCCCCCCCCCCAAAAAAAAAACAAAGCAGAAATAGGAAATGTTTCAGGTCGGGTGGTCACTAGTATATACTTGGGCAACCCTGCTTCAGCTTCGTGCCATTGCACTGTGTAAAGACTTTGTAAACAGCTTTGAAGCTCTCCCATGGTTGTGGCTAAGTGCTGATCCACACATTAAAAACAGCCGTAGCTGTCTGTCTATGTCTCCCTCTCCTTGTGGTGGAAGGCCCTTCACTGAGCACTCAGCACAAGCAGAGAGGAAAGGAGTGGGT
This sequence comes from Lacerta agilis, assembly GCF_009819535.1. Taxonomy (NCBI): domain Eukaryota; kingdom Metazoa; phylum Chordata; class Lepidosauria; order Squamata; family Lacertidae; genus Lacerta; species Lacerta agilis. Next base: position 495,227 of record NC_046324.1, read on the forward strand.
CCACAAGGACTGGTTGATCAAATGCTTGCCTGTACTAAGGAGGAAAAACCACCATTGTGCACACTGACCCAACTAGCCAGCAAATGCCATCATGAGCTTTTGTGGCAATTCTTTGAACGAATGTGCCTTGGTAGCATATCAAAGATCACATTTTGGTCAGGAAAAAAGGATGGTTATGTGTAACAGGATTTTCTCCTCCGCAGTGCAGGTCATGCACCAATTTAGCCAGTGCCTGGGAATCACCCTTCCCCTCTCAGCTTGGGCTGAACTTTGCCGGGAGGGGATTTGCTCCTTTCCCCAGCAGTTTTTCAGCAAGTGGAGGAGGATGCAGGCAACCACGGCAATGTTAAATGTGTTAATCATCCCTTACGCTCTTATCGTCATTCAGCACGAGCAGTGTGATGGATTTTGAGGAGCAGGCCCCACGAGCCACAACGTCCAGCCCGATGAGGGAGGCGGGTGCTAATTCCAGCAGGGGCTCTCTGCTTTACAGGAACTTGAGGCGGATCCGCAAGTGTCAGCGGGGTCGGGAGCAGCAGGAGAAGGACGGGAAGGAGGGTATCAGCAAGAAGCCCTTGGAGAACGTGGAGAGCTTGGACAAACTGGAGTGCAAATTCAAGCTCAACTCCTACAAGATGGTGTACGTGATCAAATCGGAGGATTACATGTACAGGAGGACTGCTCTGTTGCGTGCCCATCAGGTAGGCCTGAGCAAAGTGGGTGGGGTGAGCAGCTCTGGCTTCTCCCCAAGGGAAAGCTGCAGGCAGCCAGGTTACAGTGGTGTTTTGGTTCATTCCCCCCACAGCCCTCTGCTTGCATCACTGTTCATCAAAGCAACTGTGTTTATGACCAGAGGTGTCAGGGTCTGGTCCGTATCTTACTGGGAGATCAACTGGGAACTCTCTGTATTCTGCATACATTGGCTTGCCTTGTTGCCAGTAAAAGGGGATCACTTCAATGGCACACTTAGTATGTGTAAGAGAAGGCACTTTTTCTGGCAGAAAACCTGTGTCCGTTAGACTATATGCAGATTGTGACATGGAGGTAAAAGAGGGTTGTACATCTGCTAAGTAGGCATGCATGTCTGACCCAGGCCTCATTGCATAACGCCAGTCACTAAAGCTTTGTCTTGTTTCTCCCTTCCCTATAGTCCCATGAAAGGGTGAGCAAAAGGCTGCACCAGCGATTCCAGGCCTGGGTTGACAGATGGACCAAGGAGCACGTGACCCGTGAAATGGCAGCTGAAACTAGCAAGTGGCTAATGGGGGAGGGCTTGGAAGGCTTGGTGCCTTGCACCACTACCTGCGACACAGAGGACCTGCACTTTGTGAGCATTAACAAGTACCGCGTCAAATATGGCACAATATTCAAGACACCCTAAACTCCAGGGGGATAGGAAAAGGTCGAGTTGTGGGTGCACATTTTGTGCAGGTTCATCAAGGAAAACAAGGAAGATGCCTTCCTCCCGCCTCCTCCCCAGCCCCTCGCTGTTATCTCCGTAACAACAGCCACTTCTGGACTAATTCATAGCTGGTACATCTTGTTGCCCCAGGGGGGCCACTTTTGGAAATGTCCATCCTGAGAAACAGAAGCTGGAACTGTTGCCCAGAGGCTGAGATCACACGCATGCTCCGTGCCACGAGGGGCGCTGAGGTGTCCGAGTCGCTGTAGAGAAGCCCATCTTGCCTGTACACACACCAGCAGCGTTCTCCCAGCCACATGGGCATCAGTGACAACTGGGGGCTTTGAATAGCCTGACAATATGTGGTGCATTTGAACACCCCCTCCCCAAGAAGAAAAAGGAAAAAAAGTCTTGCAGCCAGAATATCTTGGTTGGGAATCTCCTAAATGCCCATTCCCCGGCTTCAACAGGAGTAGACAGCAGACTTTCTGGAACCTTTCATCGGCTCTCAGGGCTCAGCAGTCCAGATGGCGGAAACATTGGCTCTTGAGTTTGCTGCCCATTCTCTTTTCTCTCCGGTTCCTTCCTTGCTATCTGGGTGCCTGACTTAACACAAACCATTTAAGATCGGTCTGTCCTTTCCAGTGCCAGTGGAACGATGTTTTTGTTTGGGGTTTTTGTTTTTTTTAACCTGCTTGTTTACTAGTCTCTCCTAGTGCCATGCACCAGCTTTTCACACAAACACTTCCTCTCACCTACACAGTACCCCTATACAGACGACACACGCTTTCACAATAGCAACAACCTATATGAAACTGGTTTCCCCCTTCTTTCTTGTAAATAAATGTACATACTTGTCAATTTTTTTGTTTTTTATTAAAGAAAAAGTATGCTTGATGTGCTAGTATAACTATACTAGCTTCTTGTGTACCTTAGTACCAGGTGGCTTCAGGTTCAGGTTTTAGTAGCTACAGATGAGAGTGACAGAGACATTTTTATTACACTTTCTACCAAAGGGAGTTATCATTGTAGTGCTTTGTGTGGAAACTTGTTCCTTTTTGTAAAAAATAAATACAAAAATACAAAAAACATTATTATTATTATTATTAATAATAACAATAACAATAATAATAATTACATCTTGGTTCTTACCAGAGAAAGATGTGTTCTTGCTGGTTCCCTCACCCTGTTCTGAGAGATGTATGGCTACCAATTATGGGCAGGGAGGCATCCAACCCAACAACAACAAAAATTCTTCACCATGGAAAGGGAAAAATACGCGTGTGAAAGAGAGAGAATGAGAATGTGTGTGTTGTGGTTTTACATGACTCGTATTTTAAGCAGCCTGTGTGGTATACGAATGAGAATATATATCAGATTTTTTTAATTCTTTTTGTTTGTTTGTTTGTTTTGGGGAGATTGTTTTGGTGGGTAGTTTTTTTTTATTATCCACCTAGTCTTCCAGCTCAGAGAATTTGCACTTTTTGAAAGTGTTGCTGAGCTCCCTAGTTTGGGGTTGATTGTGCTTTCTTGTGTGATTCTTCTCAGTGTTGAAGAAAATATCCTAAATACCAAACCAGTATTTGACAGAGAGAGAGAGAGTTTGTGTGTGAGTGAGAGCACATGCACGACCATAGGAAAGAAGAGGGGTGGATGGCCTTTTGTGGTTTCACCAGTAACATACACAAGCAGGGACAATTTTTTAATTTTTATTTTTTTTACTATAGATGGCACGAACAGAAACTGAAGATATGAAGGTCTCTCTGTGGGTTTTGTAAATGGCAATGAACCTAACATTTGTGCCCTCCTCCAAGGAGGCGTTGGTTGCTTGTACAAAGTGACAAACCAAGCCTTTAAAAATATGGCTTGCTGGTGTTTGTCTTCTCCCCAATCTCTCCAGGTATTCCGGCAAGTAGCTGTCCACACTCTCAGAAAAGTGTTCTCACGGTCCAAGGCAAAGAAATGAGAGAGGAGAAAAAGAGGATCTGTGCGAGTATCTCTCTTCCCTGTAGTTTAGAGAACAGTGTAGAGGCACAGGTTGGGCCTCTGCAGTAAGAGGCAAGTTTGCACAGGGGAAATGTCACCTGCAGCAGTAAAAGCAAGGAGTGGAGCCCAGCTGGGGAGTTCTTATGGTATGCCAGCAATAAGCTAACTTACCCATGTCTCCTTCCCTTGCCCTTTTAAAAGAGGGGGATGGGGGGATGACAACACTACTGTGTCCTGTTCCATTTTGCTTGTGCTGCTCACCTGCTCCTCACTCTCGACAGCCTCTCAGATGTTCCTCTTCTGTGTATATTTAAATATCAGTTTAGACCTTTTTACCAAGTTAGAAAATAAAACAGCTGCTGCTGTTCCTTTGCCCAAGTGTCATTTTGAGCAAGACAGGTAGAGCAGGGTGGGATTTTTTTCTCACCCAGTATTTTCGAGGGTAAGAAAAACCACCTGCAGCTGCAAAATAAAGGAGGCCACCGCCCTTCCTGTAGCAGGATTTCAGAATTCAGCATTTCTCTCTCCCCACCCCCTGACCCTCCCAACCCTGATGTCTGACATCTGAGCTCCAAGCTCCTAGTGCTGGCCTGTACAAATCGCAAAATACTTTCGTTCTAATTTTAAATTGCTTTTTGTATTCTGTAACGTGAACCTTTTTGCCACCTATTCATGTGATGATTTCTATACAGATGTTGTAAACTTGACTGTAGTGCAGTATTTCCATTAAAATATCAGGGCTACCCATGTACAGATTTGGTGGTCGTTCCTGATCAAACTTGGCCAAAAACATTGGTGAGATCTTGATTGGGTGAACTTGCAAAGTGCTGTTTGGGCTCTTGACTTTCATGCATTTGCCTCTGGTGTGCAAAACTACTCAAAGCAGGTTGGTTCTCTTCAGTATACAAGCGCAACAGTGAGCAAAAATGTTTTCAGTTGCTGGGATTGTAACTCCCTTTTGTCAGATATGGTACAAAGGTGCTTGTATACTTGATTCTGATTTGAATAAGTTTATAGGGGCCTGTCCCCTTTAGAATTGGAAGTATGGCCTCATCCAAGTAGAGATTTGCAAATTGCCATTTTCAGTTTCACTCTGTTTCTTATTTTCCAATCTTAAGTTCCGTTTGTTCCATTTCTATGTTTGTTTTGTAATTCTTTTTTTAGGAAGTTCACACAAAAAAATTGTGTGCATTTCTCCTGGTGTATGGTTGACTATACATGATTTTGCCTAATACATGCATTTTTGCAAGCAATTTTCCCATCTAAAATGCATTGTGTACATTATTTTCACTAACTTGCTCTTTGTATGCACTTTCCCTGAATGTACCCTTTTTGTACATATTTTCTTTTTGGTTGGAGGAACTGCATTGCAAAATTGGAAGAAGTGCAGATTTCAAATGTTAACTGTCTTTTGGTTTGCATATTGGTTTAGGAAGTACAAACCAAACAGGTTTCTGAATAATTTCTCCACAGTCCATCCATTCAGATCCCCTCCGACCCTTGTGAGCCTTTAGCTTGCACACTTGACTTTTGCGTCCTTAAAAGACAACTAAATAAAGATCTGTGTAGATTTGCTACGTGCTGTGCTGGAAAGCAGAATCTCTTTACTGGAGGTACAAAGTAGCCTGTGGAAGATTCTCACTCCAGGGCAGCACTCTTAGTCTGTTTTCTCTAATGTGGAGGTCCCATAGCTGCAAATATTAAAAGTAGTTGTCTAGTCTAAATTAAAATCTGGAATAGGGAGGGGCTGTCATGGGACAGTTCAACTCATAAGATCTCTCTTCCCCACCCCCTCCCCTGGTACTAGACCAGGGGTCAGCAACCTTTTTCAGCCGTGGGCTGGTCCACCGTCCCTCAGACCATGTGGTGGGCCGGACTATATTTTTTTCGGGGGGGGGGGAATGAACGAATTCCTATGCCCCACAAATAACCCAGAGATGCATTTTAAATAAAAGAACACATTCTACTCATGTAAAAACATGCTGATTCCTGGACCGTCCGCGGGCTGGATTGAGAAGGCGATTGGGCCTTAGATTGCCTATCCCTGTAGTAGACCAAAAGTTTTCTGGTACATTGTCTTCAGTAGCAGCCAGGCAGATTGGTCTGGGAAGTTTTCTGGCCCAGCACAAACAAGTCTGCTGTCTCTTGCGTCTGAAGTGTCCGCTCCTAGATGCGAAGGTTTAATGTTCAGCAAGCAGCACATAATAGCCATTTACTCTCCCTGATGTACCTCATCATACTTGTACAGCTATCTAAGCTGGTCACCATCTTGACTCCATATTCTGCAAGGATGGAAATGACTGGGTTGGGACATGCTCATTATTGCAGGTTTTCAGACTGTCAGCAGAGGGGCCCCAACAGCTGGAAAGGAGGGAGCAAGAGGGATTGTGCTCAGTTAATCCCTTTCTTCAAAGGCTTTAACATTGTAAGTTTCCAATTTGTTTTAAGCCAGACTCTGTCTATAGATGCTGCTTCTCTTATGGTCTGGAAATCATTTGTGCACAACCTAAAAAATGCAATATTTGATAATCAACATTTTGCTTGCCCTGTTTTTGTTGTTGCTCCCTCTCACACTTCATGTTATGGGTGTTTCTCACTTTACATACCTGTGTCATGACCCCAACTGTGAGCCAAGACTGTGACATGGAGGAGGAAGAGCCGGGTGGCTCAGGAAGAGCAAAGTTGCAAGCCACGGAGACACTGAACTCTGGTCCCAATGCCAAATCTGAGATGGATTCACTCAGCCAGAAGCCTCTTGCGACAGAGCTTTCCAAACTTACGACTCTCTTCTAATATGGAACCCCCTAAACAGGTTTCCCTGAGGAACCAGCACCCCCCCCCCAATATACTGTACACCAAGGACCTCACATTCCTCAATGCCTGCTCTTCATCACAGCCAGCATGGAAAGTGGGAGCTGGCAGACCTTTTGGAATGTCACCCCAGCTGATGCATTAGGAGGGTCTGTGGCTGTTAAATGTGGGAGAAGAGATTGCTCCCTTCTTCCAGCGCAGCTTATTGTGTTGTTTCTGTGCTGTGTGTTAAAAAAGAGATGCCTTTTGTCAGCATGTTATTCAAGTTTGAGAGCTGCAACTCTAGCCAAACCTTGCCTGCTTTGCCTCAGCCAGCATCCTCCTGTGCCCCATTGTGCTCAGCAGTTGGGGTGTTACAGGCAGTGGTTTTCAGCCGAGTATCCTAAGTCCTTGAACTCGTAAGGTGTTTGGCATCTTTACACAGCGCTTCATCAAACAATCCTCTTTCCAGTATGCTTGAAGATTAGCTGCTTGTTTCTAGCCCCTAATTATGTTGGCATCCTAAGGGCAAGCTTTGGGCAAAAAAGAAAGGGGGGAAACCCTAATAATTGCTCTCTCTGAAGTATTCATAAATTAACATAATCTGAATGAATTCAAACTTAACAGGCCAGTGCTCCTATTGTGAGTGTTTTAGTATGCAGCATTGTTTGGAATTAGTGGAGAAGCACTTCCCCTTGCATAAGGGATCAGGGTCAAAAGTAGATGAGGCAGCAGTTTGCCCTAACAAGAGAAAATGTCAAACGGCTTAAGGAGCTGTGCAGCAATTTTCACACAGTGGGAAAGTGGCATAACTCAGTGCAGAGCACCTGCTTTGAATGCAGAAGGTCCCAGGTTTGGACCCCAGCATCCATCTGGGGGAGAACCATGCTTGAAATCCCGGAGAGCTGCTGTCAGTCAGTGCAGACAGTACTGAACTAGACGGCCACAATGGCCTGCGGAAGGCTGCGCCCTGTCCTGCATCAAAGTGAGTTTCTAAATCACCTCCCCAGATCCATGGAAACCTTCAGAGACCTGAATCAGAGCCTCTAACGTGCATTATAAACTGGTTCTCAGTATGGTTCCAACTTTAAGATGCTATTTATTACACCTTTCCAAGATACGACAGATTAGCTGCTCTTGTTTGTTGTATTTTAAATCATGTTTAGCACATGTATAAAAGTAATAAAGTACACTTAGCAAAATGTGGGGCGGGGTAACCACCCAAGGAAACCATTCCCAATCCTTCATTTTGTTTTATGAGGCATAGGCCTACATTTTGGATGGCTTTGAAACTGATAACAGATTAAATGTATGTTTTGTATCCATGGAGAGGTGCAAATGTTTCAGAGGATGGGAAGAAGCATGTTACGATTCTAGATATTCACATCATTTCTCAGTTGCATAGTCATTTTCACATTGCTGTTAAATTGACCAAATGCTCTGCCATGGTACCACTAATGAGAATCACAGAGAAAAGACCATGTGAGAGACAGTGATGCTTGGATGTTTCTTGACATGATTCGTGGGATTGATTTCTACATGGAGGGATTTGTTTAATTTTCATGTGGCAGTGCTGTCTGTTGTGTCAAGCCCCCAGCTGCTGACTAAAGTGGTGCACTCTAGAAACAGGTTTACCTCCTCAGGATTGCCTCTTAGTTATTTTCAAGAACTAAGCTGCGGAGATTAAGCACAATTGAGCAGTTGGTAATCCATGGAAAAAAGCAAGTGGATCTTTCAGGAAAAAAAGCTTGTGTGCTGCTGCTCCTTGGCAAGTACAGTGACTGCATGAGCAGTGTGCTTTGTCCTTAAATGCTCTCAAACTCTAAATGCTGAGCTATAATCTTCTAGGCAACAGGGATGAAAAATATTATCTCGTCTGTAGGGACCACAGGTTTCCAGCACTGCCTTTTGGCAACAAATTCCTTAATTGTGGACTGTGCAAAGAAATCTCTGTGTGCGGATGGGAAGCAGGTGTGGCTGGATTCCCAACTCCCATCCACCCCAGTTGCAGGCCCAAGGTGAGCGTTGGTGGGCTGCAGGTTCCCAACCCTGTTTCCATCCAAGGCACAATTAGCTCAGCATTAGATGGGGCAATGGCTGCCATCAGAGATGCCTCTGAAATGGGGGAGTAGGCCACTTCAGGGTAGGTCTGTCAATGTTGGCTGTGATAGCTCCCTGGACGTAGAAGGCTCAAGTCAGTGGTGAGAGATATTGCCTTCCTTGCTTGCGGGTTTCCAGGAGGAATCTGATTTAACACTCTTGGGTCAAGGATGCTGGACCAGAGGGACCTTCAATCTGACCCAGCAGGACTCTGGTCTCTCGTTTGAGGCAGAGCATGCCTGAAATGTTGCAGAGTTGAAGAGCTTGGAGGAGCCCAAGGTAAACCTGTGGCTATCCAGATGTTGCTGTACTACAGCTCCCATCACCCCTGAGCCCTGGCCCTGCTGGCTGGGGTTGATGAGAGTTGTAGTCCAGCAGCATCTGGAGGTTGCCACATTGGCTACCTTTGCTCTAAGGTGCTGCCAGCCTCTGTTGATCAAGCCCTGCAGAGTTCACCTCTGGAAGTTTTCATTGTTGGAGGGAACTGAAAGCCTTCAGACAAGAGACAGAACCCTGGCTCAGTGGCAGAGCATCTGCTCGGCATGCAGAAGGCCCGGTGTTCAATCCCCAGCATCTCCCGGCAGGGCTGGGGAAAAGCCCATCCTGAAACTCTGGTGAGCAGCCGCCAGTCAGTGTAGGCAATGCTGAGCCCAGGGAGACCATTGGCCTGACTCAGTCTAAGAGCTTCCTAGGACTGATAAGTTCATTTTCTTGCTCAGAAACCCTGCAGGTTAGAGTGTTCTCCAGCTCTAGGAGGGGCCTGAGCCTTTGGGCTACGACATCCCGTTGGCTGCCTGGAATGCTGCGCTCCTTGTGCTGAGGGAAAAGAAGAGGAAAAGAACCCTTTCAAAGCATTGGGCATTATGTGCAATAAATTTAATTACTGCTCAAATCATACAAATTTGTAAACTACAAAACACAAAAGTAAAGGAATGGAAAAGAGATGAGGAGCACACACAGAGACACAATTCTAATGGGACTAGGGTTTGTAATCAAAGTGAAAAGCCCAAGGCATAGGCTGGTCGACTGGGATTCAAGATGACATGTATGGTCATGTACGAGGCTGCTCTGTAGGCCACACACAGGGATGTTTACTGCACAGGATTTCTCTCACACAACATCTGCTTGTTAATCCATCTCTTCATCCCCCACCCGCTCGATGGTGGCTGGTACTTTTCACTCTCTTACGTAAATTCTTGTGCATACCACATCATCCGCACCAAACGTCTGGAGGGGAACAGAAAAAGAGACACTTCTAATCAAATCAGACAGCAGAAAGGGTGCAAGACTCCCTCTGTTGCCAGGAAGTGGCAGGGTGTTGCTCTCTTGGTCTGTGTAGTGACATGGATTGGGCCCAGAGGGACTGGGGCACATGGATAGGCAAGAGCAATGAGGGGAAGGGTCTGCTCAGAAAGGGCAAGGAATGATAGCATCATCACTGTCTCCTCCCCATTAAAAAAAAAACAAGCACTCTTCACCAAACACTAGGTAAAGGTAAAGGACCCCTGACAGTTAAGTCCAGTTGCAAACAACTCTGGGGTTGTGGCGCTCTTCTCACTTTACAGGCTGAGGGAGCTGGCTTTTGTCCACAGACACTTTTTCCAGGTCATGTGGCCAGCATGACTAAGCCTGTTCTGATCGGCAAGCCCAAGAGGCTCAGTGGTTTAGACCACAGCGCCACCCTTGTCACTAAACACTACACCCATGTTAATACTGAGCTAACTGAGGACATCTTAGATCTGGCTAACACCTGGATTTAATGGGCAGTATTCAACTTAAGTTTTTCCTCAGAGTAGACCAATTGCAATTAATGAAGATGGCTAGGTTGGTTCCATTAATTTAAGTAGGGTGACTGAGTAAAATTTAGTCGAATGCCACCCAAAAATTCCAGGCACGGACCAGCTACTACTGTGTTTTTCTCAGCCACCTTGAGGGCAAATTGAAACCTCCTCCCTCCTCCCTTTATTTCTTTCTGTCTTTCATAGAAAAATAATGGTGCTGTGAAAACACAGCACTACAACAATATCAGTGAAAGCATCAACAGCATATTAGCAAACTTGTTAAAAACAAGTGCAAATCCCCAAGTGCAAATCCCCAATCCTCTCAAGAGCAGAGTTTTTAAAAGGAAGCAGGGAAGATTCCCACTTGGCAAGGAGTTCCACAGGGCAGGACCTGCCACATGAAAGACTCGGCCCCTGACAAGGGCCCACTGAAGTTAGGTGCCTGGGAAACGACCATCGGGTGGCTGCTACATCAAGAAGAGTTCTGAGGGACCCCAAAGCCGACACCCTGTTTTGGAACATTTTGAGTGACCTAATAAAGGTGTTGCATTGATGTAGATCTGGGATAACGTGTTGCCTGAATATGGATTTTTCAATTTGTCAGCATGGCTACTTCTGCTTTTTATATCATCCTTAAGATTGTTGTGGGTGGGTAGGTAGGTGTGGAAATGTTCAAGGGACGAGGGCTTGGGCTCAGCTGAGACCAAGTCTGAAAAGTCACAGCCCTGAATGAGCTTCTAAACTGTGTGTTGAACCTTCTCACCAGCCACGTTCAATTTCACAATTCTGCAATGCCATTTATAGAAATGTTCACTCATTCATCCGTGCCCCACAGCTTGCTGCCTTTAATCGGCTGAGGCATGATTTTTTTCCCCCAGGGAGAGAGAGAGGAGGGGGCTTATGAATGTTTCTTTCAAGCTGCTCGAAAGCCTCTGGTCTTTGATGATCATTGATTTGGAGATACCTTTCTTCCCCCTTGGTGTGATCTGTGAACTATGCAAAATTTGCCTTTAGGCTGCTTTCATCAGGAAAGTAAAGGATGGGAAGAGGGTCCTCAGTGAAAATGGTGGTTCTACCAAAAAATGTGTTTTTGTGTCAGACTATACCCATCTGTATTTCAACTGAGAATTTTTTTTAAAAGGCAAAAATGATAGTAAACTTTGTACACCAGGATAAAAGACCCAGATTACAATCAGCTGTGATCTATCTGCAGTGGGGGGGGGGAGCTTGCTCTCCCTCATTTATAAAAATGTCATATTCAAAATGCAATTGGAATAATACACAACACAAATGATAAACTATGGCAGCAAATGGAGTTTGATAGAAATATATAAAGTACTGAGTCTACTGTGTTTAATACATAATAAAAACATTTTTATTCTCTAATAAATCCATGTACAAAGGCAGCTCTGAAAGCAAGAAGCAAGATGTGGGCACCTCCATTAACTCCCTCAGTCTCTCCATTGATACCTTTTGTACTGCATCCAATTTTGATACGACAGGAAAAGAATGTTATTCAGAAATGGAGAGAGAAAGACCCTTATAGACTAATTTATTTATTCGAAAATGCTTCAGCTAACAAATAACGAGAAAACTGGGAACGCAGGGTGTAAATTGGTTTTATGTTCATTGAACGGAGTATTTCATGTCAAACTGAAATTAAAGCACATGCCACAAGACCTTTAACATCCTTTGAAATTTTTATTTTATATACAAATGCATGCATGTATGTATACTCGATCAAAAAATTAATGAGTTAGCAATTGGAGGATGCAACTCTGTGAACCAACTATGGGAATCTGATCCAGGGAGAGATTGCAGAGGTGGATTGGAATAATTTGTGGGCTAAAACCCCCCACTAAAATCAGTTTCAACTTGGATACATTTAAATTACTACACTGATGGCATTTGGCACCATTACGGTGTAGTTATATTAATAAAACTATCCCACCATTGTGCTGGAGAGGCTGCAATAGGTCAACACTTCACAGTGTGGTGGATGTGTGAACATAGAAAGCCCTTCTAGCAGAGGGGATTTACAGAAATAAGCTACATTATGGGTCAACATGTGGAATGTACTTCAAGTTTGGGATTGTTAACTATTTTTTAAAGGGCAATCTGAACTTTGATGTGAAGAACTAATTACTTTTCTTTTAATAGCAGCACTCCTACTAGAGGCACAGAATTGGAAAGGATTGGACCATCTCTATATCTCTCATTACTGCTGTATCGGAAAAATTAACAAAGAGATTACATTTACAGGTAGGTAGCCATGTTGGTCTGCCATAGTCAAAACAAAACAAAATAAAAAATTCCTTCCAGTAGCACCTTAGAGACCAACTAAGTTTGTTCTTGGTATGAGCTTTCGTGTGCATGCACACTTCTTCAGAAAGAGATTACATGCACTGAATAATACAATTTGTGTAGACAATTGGCATTCTTTTATAAAACCACACCTGTGGCAGTTTCCTTCCTGTGAAAATGGGTCACAGTAGAGATTGGAGGGTGTGTGGGGGAGGAGAAGGTTCCAAAATCTGTGCCACTTGAGACCAATTTACCTACAAGGTGGCCTTCAGTCAGTGGCACTGGCACCCCTGCAGGTGCCACATAATACCTGTTCCTGCAGGTCTTTTATTGTGGCAGCGCCTACACTTTGAACTCCTTGCCTCTTGATTTCAGGCAGGCACCTTCACTGTATTCTTTCTGGCGCTTGCCTGCTGATGCTTATTTAGGTGCTTAGAAATGCTGGTGTGAATTTTAATGTTTTCATATTAAAACTTTTTGTATGTTTTAGTGTTGTAAATTGCTCTTGTTTTTAGTGTAGATTGTTTTAAGGGTGTTTTTCTTTTCAGTCAAGTGGTGTATAACTTTTATGAAATAAATAAATAAAAATCCACAAAAACTCCCTCTCCCAAAGGTTTTAGATTTCTATGGCTAACAGAGAAGTTGCAAAAGCAGAGCTTCCAAGGACCTTGGAGGTTCACCTGAGTCCTTTTGCTCCTCCTGAACCACACCATTTTTCCGATGCAGCACTTGTGGTGGGGGTGGGTGGGCTGAGGTTCTTTTGGCTTTTACCAAAGACCAAACCTTTGTCTGTCCTGTGAAACTTCCTGCCAGAAGAAGTCCAGCAGGAGTCAGCCCTGCTTTCATTTTGGAATCTTTTATCAACTACTGTGCAGAAAATTTTATTTTATTTATTTTTGCAATCTAACTTTTTAACCAACCCCCCCCTTTGCTGTATTTCTGATGTTTTTGTGGCTGTTGCATTGTGTCTGAATGCTGTACTCTGCCTTGTTATATTTTTTATGAAAGTGAAGCTTGTAAATATTTTAAGTAAATAAATAAAGTGGAGGTTAGGACTGAAGATCTTGGGAGACATGATGGGGCCACTCTGTACTTCCACTTCTAATGCAGAGGGTTCTGGGTCTATTTTATTTTTTATACAACAAAGGGTATTCTGTAGAGGAGAGGCTTCTCCCTACTGGGCTGACCCTGGGTTTTGTGGGTCCCTTGGCAAAAGACCTTCATGTCCATTGCCCCCCAAAATGCAGTATTGCTCCAAGACATTATGGTGCCCTTTTAATTTTGTTGGACTCCAACTTCCATTACCCCTGACCATTAGTCATGCTGGCTGGGGCTGATGGGAATTGGGGTCCACCAGCATCTGGAGGGTCACACATTCCCCATCAGTGCATGAATACAACAGGGGAAAGGGGGCTTTTCTATGTACCAGGAAAGCCCACCCTTACCATCGAGACCCAACCCTGTAAAAATAAAATTTCTTACCAAAATCAGCTCCTCTCCGGCCAGTTCTCTCGTCCAGTATGTTTTGGGGCCTTCTCCCTCCAAAAGACTTTGTTTGCAATAGATCTTGTTTTCAGTCTCCCAAGTGGCTAAACTCTGCAAGCAAAGAGTACCCCCCCACACACACAAACACACAATCCGCATATCCGGGGGGGGGGGGATGATTAGCTGCATTATTTCATGACAAGCCTAAAGAATCCAGATTAAATAGCATTGTCTTCTCAATCTTCATCTTGCCCCCATCAGAGTCTCAGTGCTACCATCCCTCACAGAAACTGGATGTCATCCATTTCGTAGTTGCTCATTTGTGATGCCAAAACAGTTCTGCAGTGCAGCCTTCCATCTGCTCAGTCAGTGAGTGACAAAGGTGCCACTACTAGCTGAATGAAACAGATTTGGGGTGGGTTTTGGTTTGGTCTGATATGTTTGCAGGTGTGAAGATCACCTGGCCAGGCCCACACCAGAGCAAGGGACCCACTGCCCATATCCTAGAGCTGTTCCTCCTCCTCCTTGCTATGGTTCACCTGTGCTATACATGCAGGTGAGAGTGAACAGAGCAAGGCAAAGGCTTCACTTGACATGACTTCCCTTCCCAAGCAGTGCAGCGGATTGATCACAGAGGGCAATCCTGATCTATTTAACTATTTTTTTCTTTGGTAGTTCAATTTGTAGGTGCATGGGGCCAAACTGGATTGGGACCCCTCTGCCCGCCTGTTTACCAGGGTAGGGTCCTAATCAGCCTTCCAAAACTATTCACACACATACAGGTGAAACTCGAAAACTTAGAATATCGTGTGATCCAGGCTCATCAATTCAAGACTATAAAAGATAACAGGATGTTCTCCTTTCTCCCCCTTCCACACCAAAAAAGAGAAAATGGGGCTTTGGGGACTTGCCCCCCCCAAAAATATTTGAGGGGGCTGGGCCCCCTCAATGTTGACGTTCATTGCCATTCAACTGCTGTGCCATGTGATCCATTATGTGGGGTGGGCCTTACCTGACCCCCACAATATTTTATTCAAGTTGGCACACCTGAGTGACAAACAGATAAAACACATCCCGGCACATCAAAATGTAGCAGCCTGAGGATGTAATACTTTTCTAGAATAAGAAAGACTCTGGACTGGAGAGATCCCAATCAGCAATGCCTTTATGGTCCTTAATTGCCCCTGGAATCAGGATGATCTCACAGAAATCTGTCCCAAATCTCTAAAGGACCCATTTTATGTGGTTGATGGCAAGAGCGAGGAACCCCTGGATGAGGATCAGTAGGGTTGGAAGGGACCCCAAGGGTCATCTAGCCCCACTCCTGATGATGATGATGATGATGATTGATTTGGGCAGCATATTGTTGGACTGCATGCCAACTGTTGTTGGCATCTGTCTGTCTCAAGAGGCAAAGGAGCGTCAAGTCAAATCTCTGCCTTAGCAGCCCCGAAGGGACCTCCCTGGGGCGCAAGCCTGGGCAGGGTGTCTGGAGGTCCTGGGCTGCCCAGTCTTAAGTACCGGTAAATCTGGCACCCTGGTGTGAAGATCCCTCCCGCGCCCCTCGTGCTCCGCTGGGCAGGGCCAGGTGCAGCGGGCAGCCGGAGGGCGCGGAGGGACGGGTGGGGATGCTGCCAGCTGTTCTCCACCTCCACCTCCACCTCTGCCTGCTCGGATGAAGCGGCGGTGCAGCGCTGCCGTCCAGGGCGCCCTTAGAAAATCCAAAGAACCTCTGTGATGCAATCTTCAAGCAGAAACCAAAAACAAGCACCATGACGGCCAATAAAAATGGTGTATATTTTTTATATTATGTATAATAACAGTAAGACAACGGACAGTGATCCGGTATTAACACTGTTTCATGTACGTCTTCTTCAGCGTATGACTGCAAAATAAATAGACAAACAAATAAACAAAAACCTGCATGGAAATGTATCCCAGTAATCCATGAGATCAATATATCTACTATAAATATGCATGATACAATACAACATAACAATAATAATGTAACATAATAGCATACCTCAAAATATATTGGAAGCAATTTTCTACGGAGCAGTGTTCATAAGAATATGTAACCACTGCTGGTAGTTCTCAGGATTTCAGGAGCTAATAAACCTACTCTTATCACACAGTATGTATTACTGTGATACATTTCCATGCAGGTTTTTGTTTGTTTGTTTGTTTTGCAGTCATATGCTGAAGAAGACGTACACAAAACAGTGTTAATACCAGATCACTGTCCGTTGTCTTACTGTTATTATACATAATATAAAAAATATACACCATTTTTATTGGCCGTCGTGGTCCAGGGAGCCCTGGCTGCAGCGCTGACGGGAGGCTCGCCGACAGCCTCCCTGCGTCCGCAGCCCGAGAAGAGGTGGGCGAGAGTGGCGCTGCCGGCGGGGCTGGAGGGCGCAGGCGCCCTCCTCAGGCCGTGGCGCCTTGCACCAGTAGCCTCAATGGCTAAGGCGTCCCTGGACAAAACCCTTCTCAGCTTTGCATATATATCATCTTTTCACCAAGGTGGTGTGCCTGGTACTCCTCCCCTTTATTTGACCCCAACAACAACCCTGTGGGGTAGGTTAGGCAAAGAGGCAGTGACCAGTCTCTACTAGTCTGCTGGAAACACTATTAATGCATTAGGCCCAGAAAATCAAGTCGGCTCCCCATAACTCAGAGTAAGCCCTTATGGAAAGAGCCAGAACTTGTTTTCCACCTCTGAAAGCCAGCTCAGAATTGCATCTCTGTTTATATATTAATACATGTATAAACATTAATATGGGTGGCGCTGTGGGTTAAACCACAGAGCCTAGGGCTTGCTGATCAGAAGGTCGGCGGTTTGAATCCCCGCGACAGGGTGAGCTCCTGTTGCTCGGTCCTAGCTCCTGCCCACCTAGCAGTTCGAAAGCACGTCAATGTGCAAGTAGATAAATAGGTACCGCTCCGGTGGGAAGGTAAACGGTGTTTCTGTGCGCTGCTCTGGTTCACCAGAAGCGGCTTAGTCATGCTGGCCACATGACCCAGAAGCAGGGCCGTCTTAGAGGGATCGGCCGCCGTGGCGTGGCGATCCCTCGGCACCCCCAGCGTGCCACCTCTCCGCCCGCCTCCCTCCCGCGCTGGCCGCACCCTCGGGAGGGGGGGTGGGCAAGCGGGGGATGAGGGGCATGGTGCTGGAGTGGCGTGGGGCTTTGAGCGCCCTTCCAGCGCTCCAGCTGGGGCTCCGGGAGGTGAGGGCGGACGGCTTGCAGCCCGTCCGCCCGTCCGTGGGGGCGGGGGTGGGTTGTGGAGGGGGAGCCCGGTATGCCGGTGGGCTCGCGGGGGCGCCCGGCGCCGTGATGCGCCGCGCCACCAGCCCCTAAGGACGAGACGGACCTGCCCAGAAGCTGTATGCCGGCTCTCTCGGCCAGTAACGCAAGATGAGCGCCGCAACCCCAGAGTGGGACACGACTGGACCTAATGAGGACCTAATGAGGACCTAATGGTCAGGGGTCCCTTTCCCTTTCCCTTACATGCACATTTGAGTCATAAAATCATAGACCCTGGGGGGGGGGGTACCTCCCAACTCTGCAATTCTAAGGTGGGATTGTTGTCAGAGTGTCCTGTTCGGAGCTGAGCCATGAAGCTCCCTGGGTGACCGTGTGCCATTTCTTAGCCTAACCTACATCACAGGGTTGTTGTGAGGGTAAAATGGACCCTGAGGTCCTTGGAGGTAAGGTGGGATAAGAATGTAATAAATGAATAGCAGAGTATCCTGCCTTCTGGGCAGTGGGCCCAACTCTTTGGAACTGCCTCCTGTTACAAACCAGGAGGGCATTGTCCCTGCTGAGTTTCAGGTGTTCAGAGGAGGGCTGGCCCATCCTGTTTTGCCACCTGAGGCAAAAGGGGAGTGTGCCCCCCCTCACCAGAACACACACACCCTTGCCAGGCTGTTCTGCAAGGCATTGCAGCTTGCCTTCTCTGCCCCCCCCCCCCCCAGGGTGGGGGAGATGAGCAGCAACACCCCAGGGGTTGAGCTCCTCTGGTACCTCCACTGCCTGAGGGAGGAGCTTCACACCCACCTCAGGGGTGAGCCAGCTCTGGTCAGGTGAAAATGGCTTGATTTCAGGTGGGTTTTGCCCTGTGACCATTGTTTCAGCATGTCTATTCTCTGAGGTTTAAACCTGTTTTAATTGGAGCGCTTTGCAGGTTTTTTTTTTCTTACCTGCAAGCCGCTTTGAGACCTAGGCTGCTGCTAAATCAACCAGTCCCTTGAATGATCATTTGTGTTTTTAATAGTGTTTTTGGTTGTTGCACACTGCCCTGATGTTTTATGAGATGGTGGTATAGAAATACTTTTATAGTGAAATAAATCGATATAGTGGGGAAAGAGAGTACAAAACCCTTAAATGAATAAGGCAGTAACACACAGCGGTTATTTATTACCCGACACTTCCGCCCGTCCACAGTTTCTTCATCGAAGCTCTCGCCCACTTTGAAATTGATCTCGGTGGTGCGGACAGTGGTGGAGGTCTTAATGTAGAACTGGTCCCCCTCCTGGCGGATCTCCACATGTGGTTTCGAGGCAGCAGCTACAGCTACCTTCCGGAGCATGGCGTTGACCCCTGGGCAAAAACCAAGGAGGAGGAACCATGACGCTGAACACAAAGTTAACTGCCCAAAGGACATAAGACGACATTGAAGAGCCTGCTGGGCCACGAGGCTGGCAAGCCGGAAGGTGTGCAGAGGAGGGCAACCCAGATGATCAAGGATCTTGACACCAGGCCTTATGAGGAATGGTCGAGGGAGTTGGGTGTGTTTAGCTCAGAGGAGAGGAGACTGAGAAGTGACAGGATAGCCAGCCTCAAATATCTGAAGTCCTGTCACACAGAAGATGGAGCAAGCTTGTTTTCTCCTGCTCTGGAGGGGAGGACCCAAACCAATGGATTCAAATGACAAGAAGGAGATCCCAAATAAACATCAGGAAGAACTTTCTGACAATAAAAGCTGTTTGACAATGGAATGGACTCCCTGGGAAAGTGCCGGACTCTCCTTCCTTGGGCTAGGAATTATTTAGTTA
Source organism: Lacerta agilis (assembly GCF_009819535.1). Taxonomy (NCBI): domain Eukaryota; kingdom Metazoa; phylum Chordata; class Lepidosauria; order Squamata; family Lacertidae; genus Lacerta; species Lacerta agilis. The sequence goes on from NC_046324.1 coordinate 514,134, forward strand.
TGATTCCTGCATTGAAGGGGGTTGGACTATATGACCCTTGGGTGTTCCTTCCAACCCTACACAGAGGCTGGCCAGATGCCTTTCTGGGGGAAACCAACAAGCAGGATCTGAGCACAAGAGTGTTCTCTCCTCCCCGGTGGTTTCCAGCAGCTGGCATCCAGAAGCATCACTGCTTCCAACATTGGAGGTTCTCTTCTACTGAGTCAGACCCCTGGTTCATCTTGCTCAGTATTGCATACATTGACTGGCAGCAGCTGTCTGGGGTTTCAGGCAGGGAGTCTCTCCCCGCCCTCCCTGGTGATGCTGGGGACTGAGCCTGCAAACTTCTGCCTGCCAGGCAGGTACTCTAAGGTTTAACTAGGGCTCTTCCCCAATGGCTTGAGAGCAGAGGCTGTGGACATAGGGGTGGGGAAAGGTGGGGATGGGGCAGACATGTAATTCAGTCCACCTGTTAAGGCCAACCGCCTTCATTCCCATTTCCCGAAACAATACAAGAACCACAACACAAGCAATCCTTGGGAATCTGCACTGTGGTTCTCTGGACTGGGGAAGAGGTGGATCCCAGAGCCCAGTGTGTGTAAAAAAAAGGCATGCATTCAGGTATCTAGAATACAAAAAAGCATTGTATTAAGGGAAATTGCTTTGCAAGAATAGCATACAGTCGTGAACAAAATAGGAAATTCTTTCCAGTAGCACCTTAGAGACCAACTGAGCTTGTTCTTGGCTTGAGCTTTCGTGTGCATGCACACTTCTTCAGATACAGACTTCCATTTCATGCGGCTCAATGTGGTGCCTTCCATAGTTCCAGTTGGTATCTGAAGAAGTGTGCATGCACACGAAAGCTCATACCAAGAACAAACTCAGTTGGTCTCTAAGGTGCTACTGGAAAGAATTTCCTATTTTGTTTCGACTATGGCAGACCAACACGGCTACCTATACAGTCGTGAGTATACTAGGAGAAAGTAACAGTAAAAAAAAAAAGAATTTTCAATTTGACTTAAAAATATATATATATGTGGAAATATGAAGTTAAGAGTGATAAAGTAAGAAACCGAGAGAAACAAAAATTGTCAGATCCGCGCATTCGCAGGAGTAAGTCTCAAGGTGTTCAGGGATGCTTACTCCCATGTAAACGTTGCAGGAATACAAGTTCAGCCTGCCCCCACCCCTTTCTAAAACGATCCCAAAAGAGAGAGAGGGAGAGAGAATCCCCACACGTTGATTTCCACCCTGAGCCCCTCCCCGCGCTCATTTACTTGAGAGTAAGCCCCGTTGTCTTTGTCCATTGAGTTTTCTGGTCCCATCACCTCCTGGCAAATAGAAGGGGAAGAAATGGAGGCAGTGAGAGATTTTACTCTATTGGGTTCCATGATCACTGCAGATGGTGACAGCAATCACGAAATTAAAAGACGCCTGCTTCTTGGGAGGAAAGCAATGACAAACCTAGACAGCATCTTAAAAAGCAGAGACATCACCTTGCCGACAAAGGTCCGTATAGTTAAAGCTATGGTTTTCCCAGTAGTAATGTATAGAAGTGAGAGCTGGACTATAAAGAAGACTGATCGCCGAAGAATTGATGCTTTTGAATTCTGGTGCTGGAGGAGACTCTTGAGAGTCCCATGGACTGAAAAAAGATCAAACTTATCCACCCTTAAAGAAATCAGCCCCGAGTGCTCACTGGAAGGACAGATCCTGAAGTTGAGGCTCCAGTACTTTGGCCACCTCATGAGAAGAGAAGACTCCCTAGAAAAGACTCTGATGTTGGGAAAGATGGAGGGCACAAGGAGAAGGGGACGACAGAGGATGAGATGGTTGGACAGTGTTCTTGAAGCGACTGGCATGAGTCTGGCCAAACTGCGAGAGGCAGTGAAGGATAGGCGTGCCTGGCGTGCTCTGGTCCATGGGGTCACGAAGAGTCGGACACGACTGAACGACTGAACAACAAGCCCCGTTGAGCACAGCGGCGATTCCTTCTGAGTAAACTTGCCTCAACCCACCGCGTTCACCTTTTACCTGGGAGTAAAGCCCCACGGGGCGGGGCAGCTACTCCCCTCCACCCCGGAGCGAGATAGTCCGGATCCGATGCCGCGCTCCCGGACGCGGTGCAACCCCCGGAACCCGGCGGCCACGAGTGACTCCCGAGTAAACGGGCCCGGGAGGATTCGGCCGCAATCTGGCGCGCGCTCAAGTCGCGTCCCGCTCTCCAATGCGCCGCTGACTCCCGTGTAAACGTGTGCACGAGGATGGGGGCGGTGTTTTGTGGGTGGGGGGAATGGGTGAGCCCCTCCGCCCCCCTGGAGTCCCCCGGCCAAGCCTCTCCCGGGCCTCATGCTGCCTAGCGTCTTGCTCGGCGGGAGGCAAAAGCTCCTGTCCCCCGACCCCGACCCCATGAAGCGCTGCCGGAGCGCCGGGCGCAGCGGCCAAGGCTGCCCTTCCTTGCTCACCCAAGACTTTGAGGAGCTCGTCGAAATTCTCGCTGTTCTTCATCTTCCAAGTGCCGGAGAAGTTGGGCATAGCTGGGGAAGAAGCTGTCCCGGAGACCCGACGACGAAGGAAGGGAAAGTCAGGCGAGCGAAGCAGGCAAGCAGGTAGGCAGCGTCGGGCGCGTCTCTCTCTCTCTCTCTCTCTCTCTCTCTCTCTCTCTCTCTCTTTCTCTCTCTCTCTCTCTCTCTCTCTGCCTCCTTCTCTCTCTCCCTCTCTCCCTCTTCTGTGCAGGCACCTTGCGAGGTGGCCAAGTGTCTCTGCGCTTTCCCCGCCTCTCCACTCTGCCCACCTCCCCCCCCGCTCCCCCCGGGAGCCTCCCGTCCACCCATCCATCTGCCTCTTCTCTCCCCCCTCACCCCCCATCCATCACCCACCTACCCACCCGCAGCCTTCCTCCTCCGTTCCCAGAAGCACCCACCCCATGATCCATCATCCCTTGACCCTCGCCATTCAGGCAGGCAGCCTGCGCGCGGGAGCTGCCGCCTGTGGGTTCCCCGAAAGGAGAGTCCCTCACTCCTCTCCAGCACCCGCCCCCCGCGCGCCAATCCTGGCTGCCTTTGCAGCTGGGAGACCGAGGCAGGGAGGTTCGGGAGCCGAGGGGGAGCCACTATCCAGGAGGAGCAGGAGGAGAGGTGGGTCGTGGGTGTCTGCCCTCCAGCTCGCCAAGGACTGGACCATGGATGCTGAAAGACTCTAACCTTTCCGCGCAGGAGAGGGCAAAAGGTGGCTTCCTAGCCATGGCGGCTCTGGGCCGCCTTGGCTGTCAGAAGCCTTGGGCGGATTCATATCCAGCGGCCTTTTAAACGTGTTTGTGGGAGGCTTATTGTTTTGTTGTTTTCGTTTTAACTATTCACTTGTGTTTTAACCTTGTATTTTATTCTGTGAAGCGCCTTGAGATCTTGTGATGAAGGGTGCTATATAAATAAAATAAAAGTAAAAGATAGTGCCTTCTTCTGAAGATCAGGCGCTGTGAATGGCGACTGTGGAGCTGCCCTTTCGCTCAGGTCCTGCTCCTTGGCCCTCCATGATCCAGCAGGGCTCTTCCTACCTTCTATAGGGGTGGATGGCCAAACCTACATTATCAGTTTATTGTTCTAGTCAAAGGCACAGCACCAGTACCAATAAAACAACATCATAACTGCTGCCTCCTGCACTGTTTTTGCTGTTGTTTTTGCAGCGTGTGCAGCACCAGAGTGACCTCCCCAGGCAACCAGCCTCACTGTCCAAAGGAAAGCAGAGCAAGATGTTTGGCACCCGCTTGGCTGCAAGAGTTGCTGGAAGGAAGCGTACAAGGCACCACCCAACCGTCTCAGGGACTCCACTCCAGATTTCATAGGGTTTACGCCTCAGCCTTTTCTTCTCCTGAAGACCTCCTGCCAAGCAGCAGGTGTAGATTTTTCCTTGGGGTTTACTCGCAAAGCCTTTCTCTGCAAGGCAGCAGAGGTTTAGAATCCAAGTTTTCCTTCTGCCCCTCTCTTCCCTCTACAGCACGGGTGTCAAACACAAGGCCCGGGGGCCTAATCCGGCCCGCCAGACCTCGTCATGTGGCCCGTGCGCGCCTCCCTCCCTCCCGGTGCCTGCCCGCCCGCACCGGGGAGGGAGGGCGCGCGCGCGCTCACTGCATGCACGCAAACACACACTCACAGGCGCGCGCACACAGAGCAACCTCCTTCCCCTTCCCCCTGATCATGTGCCCCACTGCTGCCGGGACGGTCACCAGCACCACCCCCTCCCTGCATCTACACACACACACACACACACACACACAGAGACGAGCAGCTGGCCTCTCTTGTTCCGTCCGCAGCCGGCACAGGCGCTTCCCCTCCGGGAACCTCACGGAGAAAGAGGCGCCGCGGCGGGGAGGAAGAGAGAAGTAGCAGCCGGCGCCGATCTCCTCCTCCTGTTTCGCCACCGGCGGAGGATCCTTCTCCTTCCTGCTCCTCTTTCCTGCCACCACCACCACCGCCTGGAGGTAGCTTTTCTCCTTGGCGTTGCTGGCCGGCTCTCCTCCCTTTCCCCGTGCGCCCTTGTGCCGCTCCCTGGGGGGGGGCCATGGGGCTCCTGTCGCAGGGCTCCCCGCTGAGCTGGGAGAAGACACAGCGCCACGCGGAGCACGTGCGCAAACACGGCATCCTCCAGTTCCTGCACATCTACTGGGCGGTGGGCGAGAGGCACAAGGACTTGCTCAAGTGGGGCGATGAGGTGAGTGAGGGCCGGGGAGATGGAGCTGAAGACCGGATGGATCCAAGAAGCTGCCTTCCTTCCTTTCCTCTCCTCTCCTCTCCTTCCTTCTTTTGTTTTCTCTCTCTCTCCTTTCTTTCGTCCACCCACCATGGCGCACTTTTGCTGTTGCTGCTTCAACTTCAACACAACAACCTTGGGAGTTAGACCGCTGGCGGCCCTGCCCTCGCCCAACACCACTGCATGGTGCACATGTTCATAGCTGTCAACTTTTCCCTTTTCTTGCGAGGAATCCTATTTGGAATAAGGGAATTTCCCTTTAAAAAAGGGAAAAGTTGACAGCTATGCATGTTGCATGGGGAGCGAATTTACTGGGCGTCGACGGGGTTTGCCCTGAGGAAAAAGTTTGGGGTTGTTATGGTTGTTATTGTTATTTGTTAAATTTGTTTGCTGCCCTTGGATCTCAGGATAGTTCACGACATGAAAAAGCACAACATACATTATAAAGCAAACCAATAAGACACACACACACACACACACACACACACACACACACACACACGTGGGTTCCCTTGCACCCCCAATTCTGCTGGTTCACACTCAACTGAGACCATTTTTTGCAGTGTCATCAAGATTGAGATCTGTCTGTTCCTTATATGAGGTCCCAGAAAATACCAGAGCATTTTGCATGGACATTTCATCAACAAGTCAAGATTTACTGCCTCTTTGAGCCAAATAGTTGTAATGCAGCATGAGAGGAGAACAAAGATGGCTCTAATTGGTTTTCTAAACATTGCTAACAGATTTGGGTGGAGAGGGAAATGAATTTCACAAAGAGAGGGTTTGCTTGAGCCTAATAGGAAGCAAGCATCAAAGGCCCAGCATCTGATGATAGAATCATGATTCCATGACTAATGAATATTCTTATTGACCATAATGAAAGGTTCCCCCCCCCCCACATGGCCTGGCAATGCTCATCCCTGTTCATGCAGAACGCAAAAGCTGTTGACTATGAAATTACCATTAATTAAATAGGACATCCTCTGAAAGTCAGAATATATGCAGAGATGATGGTGGCGGCGGCTGGCATAGAGCAGAGCAACGCACAGGAAAAGGCAGTAATGAAGTCAGCAGGCAAGAAACATGTGCCAATCAGGCCTGGATCCATGACAGAGGGAAGACGTCAGTTGCTGACCCACAGCCAAATCTCTATGCTCTGTTCCACAGTGTTACAGGCCTCTCCTTTCTTTGGACCAATGCAGCAGCAACTGTCCAAACAACCTCCCAGTGCTAATGACTTACAGAAGCTTGTTTTCTCTTAGGTTTTCTTCCCAGCTAGATTAGTACAATGCACTCTACCTGGGGCTGCCCTTGAAGAGCATTTTTTATAACATACTTAGATTTTCCTTATTGTAAACCTCTTCAAGATCTGTGGGTAAAGGTAAATGTAAATGGACCCCTGACCATTAGGTCCAGTTGTGTCCGACTCTGGGGTTGCGGCACTCATCTTGTATTACTGGCTGAGGGAGCCGGCATACAGCTTCCAGGTCATGTGGCCAGCATGGCAAAGCCACTTCTGGTGAACCAGAGCAGTGCACAGAAATGTCGTTGACCTTCCCGCTGGAGGGGTACCTATTTATCTACTTGCACTTTTGACGTGCTTTCAAACTGCTAGGTAGGCAGGAGCTGGGACCGAGCAACAGGAGCTAACCCCGTCACGGGGATTCGAACCACCAACCTTCTGATCGGCAAGCTCTAGGCTCAGTGGTTTAAACCACAGCGCCTAGATCTGTGGGTAGTAAGTATGAAAAGAAAGAAAGAAAGAAAGAAAGAAAGAAAGAAAGAAAGAAAGAAAGAAAGAAAGAAACTTTAGCCATAGCAGTTGATACCATTGTGCTGTCAATCAAGGATAGAAATGCTCCTCCCCCTTGGAAGTGTTGGCACAGAGAGCTGCTTTCTCCCTGCACCAACACTAGAGATGGGTAAAACTGTCAATTTTGCATTCTCTCTGTTTCTCATGTTTGAAATGTTAAGTTCACTTCACATTTCCACATGAGGTTTTTTTTAGTTCACTTGAAAATTCATCAGCATTAGTGCAAATTTATCCTGATTGTATGCAGTTCTGCCTACTACCCTGTTTCTCCTAAAATAAGACATAGCCATAAAATAAGCCATAGCAGGATTTCTATGCATTTGCAAAATATAAGCCGTTCCCCAAAAATAAGCCATACCCCGAAAATAAGCCATAGTGACGTGGTCCCTCCCATTAAAACAGCCTAGAGAGGCATGGCTATGCAGCGTACTGATGCGACGCGGTTAAAATAAGACATCCCCTGAAAATAAGCCATACTGTGTTTTGTTGAGCAAAAAAATATATAAGACGGTGTCTTATTTTAGGAGAAACACGGTATATGTATTTTTGCAAAGCATATATACCTAACATTTATATTTCCCCTAATATAATGCTTGTCTATATTATTTTCACTAAAAGGGCCCACTTTTACCCTAGTATATGCATTTTTGTACTCATTACTTGGCTGGAGAAAGGCATTGCAAAAGTGCAGATTTTGCAGGATTTTGTTTGGGAAGGTGCAAATTAGGTTGATTTGCTTTTATATGTGAACTGGATCAAGTTCCTTTCTCACTACTCCCCCACCTCTAACCAATGCATTGAGCCATTCTTCAGGAGTGTGAGGACAATTATCTAATTTTTAGCCCTATCTTTATCACGACGCCCACTGTCTCTCTGAGGGCCACCAAATGGCTCTCCCTTCCACTTTCCCTGGGAACACTCTGCTTTCCATAAATTATCCCTTCCCTGCCGTTCTTTATTCACCTGAATCCCCTCAGGCCATCCTTTTCCTCCACAGATGGATCTCATCCATCTTCCCAAAAGTGTCTTGAAGACAAAGGAAAGGAACATATGTACAGATGGAGCCAGGGACACTCCATCATCCATCGAAATCAGCGGCCAATAATGGGACCCCAAGTATCCCCCTGTGTCTATTGACTGACCATCCTGGAGTTGCCTGAGATGGCTGTGTGCCCGTGTGTGCAGGAAGGGGAGGACGGGTCAGAAGAAAACAGCATGTGTAAGTTATTAAGGTGCAAAGGCTGCCGGGGGCGGGGTTTCTGGAGGAGAATTTTAATAAATAGCCTGTGACACAAATAAATTATACATCTGGAAGGCAAATGGCTGTTGTAAATTTAGCTGCCAAATTAAATTGACGGTGGGTCTCCCTACGTGACAGTGGGTGAAATGTAACCCGATGGGAGAGGAAGGAAGAGCATAGCCACACTCATGCTTCATATGGTCTATTAGACACTCATTAAAATGTCACCGCATCATTAGGTTTTGCATTTGGGGCATCAGCCAGAGCAGGGGCCCCTGCGCTCAAAAGAACAGAGAAAGCGTTTGCTGACCCCGCCCAGAATCTGCGAATCTTCTTATGTGTGATCTTGTAAAGATGATAATAAATAAATAAATTGCAATGCTTCTGCATATATTTTATACATCAGGAATGATGCTTTGTTCATCTGTTAAAATGGTACAACAGAAACTAAATTGGGGGAGAAGAAATCTCAAAGTGAGGGGGGCAGACCCTACTTTTTCATTTGGCTCAGATGATGCCAAATATGGTAATGCCCCTGCCCCCACCTTCCCATCTCCTCTTCCAGTAAGGAAAGAAATGACCCCAATGTTCCCAAAACAAACCCATGAGGAAATGGGACCACCTGCTCCATTCTGCTGCCTCCTTCAGGGCTGGGGGAATATAAATGACACTGTCTATGTTTAAACACAATTTACTACCCTTAATGCTGTGTCTTGAGACTTCCCAAAATTGACTGGAAGGTTGCAGGCGAGGAGGGGAGGAAGGAAGGTGGCTCAGCGCTCTCTTTTCCAATGTGCAACATCCAACTCTGATCTTGCATATGGTTCACTGGTCACAAAGCACATTCAGGGCACAGTTGTGGAAAAGAACATCACCCAAATGCCCCCGTTTTCCCCTTTTGCTTGCACTGCACACTTCCCCCATTCTTATTTTCTGTTTGTTTGTTTTATTTTCATTATTAACCCTCCCATTTGATGTCATAAATAACCACACTGAGTGAAAGAGAGAGAAAACAAGAAAGAACAAATTGCATTCGCAACACAACCCTATGCATGTTCACTCAGGGGCTAAGTCCCACCGTGTTCCTTGAGGAACATGTACAGAGGATTCCATTTGCCTGTTTCCAGCAGTTTACCAAGCCTTGGAGAGTGCCATTTAGGCTGCAGTACTAGCTTGGCTGAGCATGCTGCCAGCTGACCCTACCATAGGAAAAAAAATGAACACAGACTACTAGCAGGTGGCAGAGAAATTTGAATAAGTTTGCATCCAAAGGCCAACCTACCTAATCCATACTTTCTGAAAAAAACATGCAGACTACAGCAAAGACATCCATCAAAACTCACACTCCTCTGAATTCTGTGTGTACAAAAATGCTCTGACTAGGTGTGCATGCAAATGCATATATTTGAGAAGATAACATTCAAAAATGCATTACAGTTGGGGAAATAGCTTTGCTATTTAGACAAATATAGCTTTGCTATATTAGACAAATCTGCATATAAAAGCATGTAGATTACAGGAAGTTAGCACTAAAATGCTGATGAATTTTCACGAGGGCTTTTAATGAGGATGAGGATGATAATAATGAACCCAAACTGATTTGGAAATGTGGAGAAGCAAGGCTTAAGATTAGGAAAATGAGAAACAGTGAGAAACTGGAAGGGACTGATTCATTCATCCATGCAGACCATCCCTGGACTTGGCACAGTGTGAAAGGATGCGTGATCTTGCACTCTCTGGAAATATGAATAAGTACTAACAAAAATCTTAAGTGCCCTGAGAATGAGGTGGAAACATGGAATCCACTTTTCCAGAGGAATAAAAATTTGCAGACTATGCTAGGACAGGTTTATTTGTTCCTTCAGAGAGCTCCAGGTGGTGTACATGGGTCTCCCCCTCCTCATTTAGTCCCCACAATCACCCTGTGAGGTAGGCAAGGCTAAGAAGCAGCGACTGGCCCAGGTTCACCTCAAGTGAGCTTCCTTGCTGAGTAGGGATTCGAATCCTGGTCTCCCAGGTCAAAGCCCAACTCTCTAACTGCACTTCTTCCTCCAATATCCCTGTCGTGCCTTCAGCACATATAAAGATGTATATAGATTGTATGTTATTGCTATGTTAATTGATTCAGCTCCACCTACTGGCCTTATTCATGAGAGTCTGACAAACTTCACGACAGAGGTTTCAGCAATCATCAACGCCAGACCTTTAACTCTTGTTTCTAATGATCCAAAGGAGCCTCTTTGGTTAACACCAGCAACTCTCCTCACTCAAAAAATTGGAGTTATCAGTGCACCTTCTGGAGAGTTTACCACCAAAGATTTGTATTTGCGTCAATGGAGGCAAGTCCAAAGTCTCGCAAACACTTTTTGGGATAGGTGGAAGAAACAGTACATCTCTATTTTACAGCCGAGATCTAAATGGCAAACCGCCAAGCCTAATCTTGTTAAAGACTGCCAGTCCCAAAGGAATGAATGGCCTTTAGCCCTCATCACCAAGCGAAGATGGAAGAGTTAGAAAGGTTGAAATTAAGGTTTGTAAAAACCAGGAAAGAAAGTTATTCCTTAGGCCAGTCTCCAAACTTATTCTACTGTTATCATCTGAGGACTCAAATGGTGGTATTGGTTGATACCAGACGGGAAGTGTCAGGGGCGTACCCAGGATCAAAACTAGGGGGGGCAAGCCATGGTCGTTCAGGTTGTGACATTTCAGCATGGAAAAGGTGAATGAAACCAAAATTTTAAGAAAATTATATATAATTATAGCAGTGCTTTATTACGGTAGTTATTACAATGATTTGCTTGAAAAAATTACTTTTTATTCTAGTTACATGTCTTATACTAATACCATTTTTCTTGGGTTTGAAGAAAACTTGTTCAAAACTTTTGTTTCAATCCAGACCCCATCCACATCCATTATTAAAAAAATAAAGGAAAAACGCACAGATTACCTGAAACAGCTGGCAGCAGGTTGGCTGCTGCAAATGGCGCTGAGTGAGCTCAGCCCAGCCCTCTTCCTGCTCTCAGCCATGCAGAGCTGCCCGCCCATTGGCCTGTGCCTCAGCAATATTAGCCAATGGCTGCACTGGGAGGAGGGAGGATGCAGTGAGGGAGAGGGGGGAAATGGTGCTGAGCGGGGGGGGGGGATGCTTCTGGGGGAAAAAATTTAGGGGGAAAAATGCTTTGATAGCCCTGCTGTGTGTAGAATCATAGAATCATAGAGTTGGAAGAGACAACAAGTGCCATCCAGTCCAACCCCCTGCCAAGCAGGAAACACCATCAAAGCATTCCTGACAGATGGCTGTCAAGTCTCCGCTTAAAGACCTCCAAAGAAGGAGACTCCACCACACTCCTTGGCAGCAAATTCCACTGCCGAACAGCTCTCACTGTCAGGAAGTTCTTCCTAATGTTTAGGTGGAATCTTCTTTCTTGTAGTTTGAATCCATTGCTCCGTGTCCGCTTCTCTGGAGCAGCAGAAAACAACCTTTCTCCCTCCTCTATATGACATCCTTTTATATATTTGAACATGGCTATCATATCACCCCTTAACCTTCTCTTCTCCAGGCTAAACATACCCAGCTCCCTAAGCCGTTCCTCATAAGGCATCGTTTCCAGGCCTTTGACCATTTTGGTTGCCCTCTTCTGGACACGTTCCAGCTTGTCAGTATCCTTCTTGAACTGTGGTGCCCAGAACTGGACACAGTATTCCAGGTGAAGTCTGACCAGAGAGTGGGTCCTGCTTGTTCCTATGAATGGGGTCATTGACTTCTGCCCCCCAAATCCTGCCCTGACGGCACCCCATCCCCTGTTTCCAACAGAGCTGGCCAGATGCCCCGCTTTCCCTCTGTCCCCAGCAGTACCTGAAACTGCCCCTTTCCAAAGAGGCTTCATACATATCCAAACTGCCTTTAGCTACCCTGTGAACCTTGACATGTGCAGGAGAGATGCTGACCCCTCCAAAAAAAACATGGGTCGCGTTTCTGCTCGGTCGGTAGAGTGGACATCTCCTCGTCATTCTGAGGCCCTGCCCACGAGGTTTACATTCGCACCACCACCACCACCACCACCACCATCATCATCATCATTTGGGTCTTGCTGTGAACTTACTGCCCAGCGGGAACAGAAATGCACTCTGCACATGCTCAGAGGCGCCCCAGTTTCTCTTCTTGACTCCCAACGGAGAAGCAGCCAACAGACGACAACCCAGCCATTGTCTAAGAATATCCCCCCGCCGCCCTGCCGATCCCAGAAGGTTTTGCTGCGGGGGTTGCTGGCAGTTGGGAGGAAGAGGCGCTCTGCACTTGGCTCAGAGGTGCCGGAGCCTCAGGTCCTGTCGCCTCCTGTGGGGGCGGGACGGAGGGGAGGTCCGGCTCTGAGTCTCTGCCCTCCGGGCTGCCCCGTCTTGCTGGGAGGCGGGTTTAAGGTGCTCGTGCAGCCGCGGCAACTTTCCCAACAGAGCACGGTAAGGAGCGTGGAGCCCCGGCCAGCCAGCGAGCCAGCGATCCGGTCCCAGCCCTGGCAGGGCCGGTGCTAGGGTTTTTTGCGCCCTAGGCGAGATCACGTTCTGGCGCCCCCCATCGTTCTGCATACTTCGCGCATGCGCAGGAGCACTCCATTGCGTCACGTGCACGCACAGAAGCAGCGCTCTACTTACATACTTTTTGGGGTGCAAATAGCACCCCGGAATGGATTGCGTCCGTAAGTAGAGGTACCACTGTATTTAAAATATTTATGCACCTGCCCTTACATTCAAAATTCCCGAGACAGTTTATAAGAACTAATACAAATTACTTTAAAAACAGTAATAGGCAGTACTGAAAACGATCTATATGCAGGGGGTTAGGCAGAGGTTAATAAAGCCTGGGGAGATAAAAAGGTCTTTAGAAGGAAAAGGATGAATGAGTAAAAGCTTATTTATTTGGCACAGAGAGCATTGCCATACTCAACTGTGAAATAAGCAGTGATGCTCCTTCCCTGCCTGCTCCACAGAGCTGTGAGTGCCATGCAGCCTGCCCTGTGCCCACTAGGCCAACCTGTTGCAGCGATGGACTCTGTTTTGTTAGCAGTGAAGTTTCATCTGCCAGTCTGGTGGGCCTCTGTAATGTGGTCTAGTGGTTAGAGGATCAAGATGAGCAGTCTTCAAAGCCACTCATAGACCCAGTCTCTTAGCCTAACCCAGGGGTCAGCAAACCTTTTCAGCAGCAAACTGTCCCTCAGACCTTGTGGGGGGCCAGGCTATATTTTGGAAATAAAAAAAAATCAACTAATTCCTATGCCCCACAAATAACCCAGAGATGCATTTTAAATAAAAGCACACATTCTACTCATGTAAAAACACCAGGCAGGCCCCCCAAATAACATAGAGATGCATTTTAAGGACACATTCTACTCATGTAAAAACACGCTGATTCCCGGACCGTCCGCGGGCCAGATTTAGAAGGCGATTGGGCCAGATCCAGCCCCTGGGCCTTAGTTTGCCTGTTGTTGTTGTTCAGTCGTTCAGTCGTGTCCGACTCTTCGTGACCCCATGGACCAGAGCACGCCAGGCACGCCAATCCTTCACTGCCTCTCGTAGTTTGGCCAAACTCATGTTAGTAGCTTCGAGAACACTGTCCAACCATCTCATCCTCTGTCGTCCCCTTCTCCTTGTGCCCTCCATCTTTCCCAACATCAGGGTCTTTTCTAGGGAGTCTTCTCTTCTCATGAGGTGGCCAAAGTACTGGAGCCTCAACTTCAGGATCTGTCCTTCTAGTGAGCACTCAGGGCTGATTTCTTTGAGAATGGATAGGTTTGATCTTCTTGCAGTCCATGGGACTCTCAAGAGTCTCCTCCAGCACCATAATTCAAAAGCATCAATTCTTCGGCGATCAGCCTTCTTGATGGTCTAGTTTGCCTACCCATGGCCTAACCTCTTCTATAGGCCTGTTGCACAGATAATGGGGGAAAGAGAAATGTATGGGGAGGGAAAGATGAGATAGAAACCTAACAAATTACTAAATGCATAGGATGGGAAGGGTGAACTCTCATCCTTGGTCTCAGGCAGCAAAATGTCCTGCACTAGCCCTCAGGGGAACAGCTCAGCTGGTAGAGTAGGAGGCTTTCAATCTCAGGCTTGTGGGTTTGAGCCCCATGCTGGATAAAAGATTTCTTTGCAGAAGATTGCAGGGGGGTACTTGGACCAACTCTACAATTCCATGAAATGCACAAGCCCCATTGATTGTCATCACCACCCCACTTTTCGCCAAAGAGAGCCAGTGTGGTGTAGTGGTTAAGAGCGGTGGACTCGTAATCTGGGGAACCGGGTTCGCGTCTCCATTCCTCCACATGCAGCTGCTTGGTGACCTTGGGCTAGTCACACTTCTCTGAAGTCTCTCAGCCCCACTCACCTCACAGAGTGTTTGTTGTGGGGGAAGAAGGGAAAAGGAGAATGTGAGCCGCTTTGAGAATCCTTCGGGTAGTGAAAAGCGGGATATCAAATCCAAACTCCTCCTCCTCCTCCTCCTCCTCTTCTTCTCTTCTCTTCTTCTTCTTCTTCTTCTTCTTCTTCTTCTTCTTCTTCTTCTTCTTCTTCTTCTTCCTGCTTTCAGAAAGCAGTAGCCAAGGGAAGTGTCAGTGACTGGGTCCCCTCTCTGGGTCTCTGCCTGGGGGCATAGGGGAAGGGAAAAGGGAACAAAGGGGCAGCAGACGACAGGCTGAAGACAATAAAGATGGTCAAACACGAAACCACCTTATACCAGCTAACAGTCATAATATTATTTACTGAATTTACCAACCTATACACATAGGTCTCAGGTGGTTCACAATGTAAAGTACAATGTAAAAAGTACAATATACCGGTACATAATAAAATAATTTAAACAGTTAACAATACTAATATATACCCCCCCAAAAAACCATTCCCCAGCAAAAGCCCCTAATTAACAATGCCCCAGCCCACAAATACAAATACCAGGCCCTCCAAGTGTCCCTGTTTTCTAGGGACGTCCCTAATTTCGACAAGCCATCCTGGTTTCTGATTTGATCCTGGAATGTCCCACTTTTCCTTAGGATGTCCTTATATTCATTGGAGAAATGTTGGAGTGTATGGAGTTATCCGACCCCTAAGCTGTCTGAAGACAATCCTATATAGGGAAGTTTTTATATATGTTGGAAGTTGCCCAGAGTTGCTGGGGCAACCCAGTGTAAAATTATCATTATGGAATGGGACGTCCCTATTTTCATCAGAAAAATGTTGGAGGGTGTGAAATCCAGATACAAAATCTAAATTAACATATAACATTTAACAACAATTTAAAACACCCCCACCCCCAATTTAACATTTAACAACACCCCCATCCCACCCCCCAAAGGGACAACTCTTTTGATGTCTCTCCTTTGGGGCAGCCCCAACCCTAGGGCAGGCGGGCAGGCAGGCTTTATAGAGCAGGTGTTTCCAATGCCGCCTGCCCGCCCGCCCGCCCAGGGTGTTGGCTCCTGCCCTGCTTGCACAGCTGCAGGCAGGTCCTGGTCTACAAGTCCAGTTGAGGCCACAGGTCCAGCAGGTGTGTGTGTGTGGGGGGGGAGTTGGAGATCAGATAAAGTGCTGGAAATCTTTCCAGGCCCTCTTGGAGGAAATTGATTTTCTAGATGCATTTCAATCAGGATTTAGGTACAGTTTTCGCACAGAAACTGCTTTGGTCATCCTATTTGGTGACCTTTGTCAGGAGAGAGACAGGGAAAATGTGTCCTTGTTAATTCTCCTTGAGCTCTCAGTGGTTTTCAACAGGGTGGATTTGATTTAATTCAAACTGACTAGTCAGTAAGGCTCAGGGTGGATTTAAATAATAAAAAAATCCGATTTAAATAAAAAAAACTGATTTAAATAAAAAAAAAATCCGTTTAAATTGTGATTTAAATCAGTTTGATTTAAATCAAATCCACCCTGGTTTTCAATACCATTTACCATGGTATCCTTCTGGATTGACACTGCGAACTTGGGGTGGGTGCCTTTATGTGCCAGGCAAAAACATTCCTCTTCTCCCAGAGTGGCCGGGGGAGACCCAGCCAGATGAGCGGGGTATAAATAAATTATTATTATTATTATTATTATTATTATTATTATTATTATTATTATTGGCTAATTAAGCAATCTATGGCCTTTAATCTGGGGAGGGGGCATTGTTTTTGTTTGTTAATATGCTGTGCATTTTTCTGTTATTGTAAACTGCGCTGTGATCCTTGGATGAAGGGTGGTATGGAAATTTAATAAATAATAATAATTTTGTCTTCTGGAGCCCAGGCACCAACAGAATGCAGATGTGAAACAGGATAATCTTCTATAAAAAGCAGATCTAATGCCAAGCGCCCTTTCATGTTTGAGCTCCATAAATGAGGTTTGTCAGTGAAAGGTTAGCTGATTGTCCCAGCCTAATTAGAAACCACATCAGCCAATTATCTCAATTATCGTGCATTTGGAAAGATCTGCTGCATCCCCACAGGGAGGGAGGAATGTCTTAAAAATTAATAATAATAACCCAACCAATTCAATTGTTAGAAGCAATTTGAATTACGCAGATTTAAGCATCCATGTTCAGTGCATAATAAGACAAGCGCAATGGGGCATTCCTCAGTAAACTCAGCATGATTTGCAATTTTTAAAAATTCTAATGATCATGACAATCAGGAAATGGGTAGAACTACGTGGGGGGAAAAGATGACATTTGGATTTGAGAACTGAAGGTAATGGTTTCTAGAAAGTAGCTTTATTAGGTGTTATACTGGAGTGGGTGAAGTGAGTAATGTTTATATATAGCAGAAAGATGAAGAATTGGAAGTTCTTTAGCTTCTTAACTTTTCTCTCTCCCCCCCCATCTCCCCCCCTCTCTCTCCACTTTCTATTTCTATTCCTTTTCCTTTATCTCTTCCTCTTTCTTTTTTTGTCCCCCCTTTTCTCTATCTTTTTTATTCTTGATTTTTTCTTTATACATTCTATTAAAATTCATTTTTTTTTAAAAAAAGAAATGGTAAGAACTGAATTTCAGATTGGAAGAATGAAAACCCAAAAGAAACAAAAATTGACACATTTGCCATCTCTAATCCCGTTTTATATTTTTACTGTAATTATTGGCCTGTTTTATTTATTTTATTTTTTTTATAAGATTTTTTATTATTTTCCAATAGAACAAAGAAAAAAAACACTACATAAACACAATAAAAACACAATACATAATAAACATTAACAATATAGAAACAATAACAATAACAACAAACAAGAAAATCAAATACAAACCTTGACCAACATCTATCTTTGTACTTTTCTTATTTCTAACTTCTCTAGTAGGGGGACTTCCCCTGTTCCCTCCACTGCCTTCAGTATCAAATAAACGTTTTAGGTAGCTTTATATCTTTGTCCATTAACATTTACTAATACTCTTTAGATTGCTTAATCCAATATATATCATATCTTATGCCACTATCTTAAAATACTCTTTTACAATTAAATCGTTTATCACAAAAATTTCTTCTAAACAATTTTAACTAACCTTAACCTGCTAAAGCCGATTCTTCTGATTAATTCTGCTCAAGTATTCAAATATTCAGTTTTACACATTTAAGCAAATAGTCCTTAAATTTCTTCCAATCCTGCGACACCTTCTCCTCCCTCTGGTCTCGGATTCTAGCGGTCAGTTCGGGCGAGTTCCATGTAGTCCATTAACTTCATCTGCCATTCTTCCACTGTTGGGATCTCTTCACCCTTCCAGGTTCTTGCCAATAAAATTCTAGCCGCTGTTGTGGCATACATAAAAAATACTTTATCCTGACTGGGTATCTCTTCATTGGCATGCTCAGAAGGAATGCCTCTGGTTCTTACTAAAGGTAATTTCATTACCTTTTTAAGCTCATTATAAATCTTATCCCAGAAAGCATTTACCCCTGGACATGACCACCACATATGAAAAAGGTACCTTTCGTAGACTTACATTTCCAACACACATCAGACATTTTAGAATTCATCTTAGCTCTCTTGACTGGTGTCAGATACCATCTATACAACATTTTCATTATATTTCTCTTAAACTATTACAAGCTGTAAATTTGATACCTTTCTGCCACAGTCTTTCCCAGTCATCCATCATAATATTATGGCCCACATCTTTCGCCCAATCTATCATTGTCGATTTAACCAATTCATCTTTCGTATGCCACTCTAGCAACAAATTATACATCTTGGAAAGGTTTTTTAGAGTTCGATTCAATCAGTTCTGTTTCCAGTTTTGATTTTTCCTTTTGAAAACCAATTTTCCTTATCCAATTTAAATACTCATAAACTGATGATATTGCAGCCAGTCGGTGACTTGGCTTTTTACTTGATCATAGCTTTTCAGCTTGATTAGGTCGCCATCTCGCTGCAATATATCCACATATCTTAACCAACTTGCAGACATGTTCGGTCTCTTATAGGCCTTGGCCTCCACTGGTGAAATCCATCTAGGAGTCTTTCTCTCTACAAGCTCTTTATATCTTGTCCAAACCTGATACAAAGCTTTCCTAACTATATGGTTCTTAAAAGTTTTGTGGACTTTCGCCCTTGTCATACCAAAGGTATGCATGCCATCCAAACATATTATCAAATCATTCCAAGGCCAACACGTCAACATGTTCCAGTTTAAACCAATCCTTCAGCCAGCAAAAAGCCGCTGCTTCCAAAATAATCGTTAAATCCGGCAGGGCAAAGCCTCCTCTCTCTTTAGAGTCTGTCAGAATCTTGAACTTAATTCTAGGCTTTTTTCACCCTGCCATATAAATTTCGATAGGTCCTTTTGCCATATCTTAAAACAGTCCAGTTTATCCAAAATTGGTATGGCTTGGAATAAAAACAGCATCCTTGGTAGAACATTCATTTAACAGCTGCTATTCTTCCCATTAACGAAAGTTCAATCTCGTCCATATCTCCAAATCTTTCTTTATCTCTGTCCACAATTTTTCATAATTGTCCTTGTACAGGTTCAGATTTTTTGCTGTGAGGTTGACACCTAGATATTTACAGTCTTAACAAAATTGAGACACAGTGCAGTCTTGTAGTCTTTGTATCTGCTCTGAACTCATATTTTTGCTCAATACTTTGGTTTTCCTGCTTGTTTAGTTTTGAAACCGGCTACACGTCCAAAAAGTTCATTAATTCAGGGCTTTGGGGACACTGCTTTCAGGTTCCTGTAGGGATAACATCAGAATCATCCGCGGAAGGCGCGTAGTTTGTACTCTTTCTCTCCCACCCTGATTCCTTTTATCTGCTTCTCCATTCTTATCATATTTAGGAGGACCTCCAGGACCGTAATGAATAATAAAGGGGAGATAGGGCACCCTTGTCTTGTTCCTTTCTCAACTTCAATTTCCTCCGATCACACTGTTTATTATTATTTTCGCTTTTTTGTTCTGTATAGATGGCATTGATGCCATTTAAGAATCTTTCTCCAACTCCCATCTTTTCCAAATTCTTTTTCATAAATGTCCAAGATACATTGTCAAAGGCTTTCTCTGCATCTATGAACATTAATGCTGCATCTGTGTTTATATTTCTTTCCAGTTTTTCTAAAATGTCCACAATGATTCTTGTATTGTTGTTTATTTGTCTTCCTGGTAGGAAACCTGCTTGATCTTTATGAATATAGTCTTTCAGCACTCTTTTTAATCTTGTGGCCATGACATTCGCGAATATTTTATAATCCACATTTAAAAGGGAAATTGGACGATAATTTTTCATTAGTGTTTTATCTGTGTCTGGTTTCGGAATCAGTGTGATAAAGGCTTCTTTCCACGTCTCTGGTGCCCTATCTCCTTCTAGTATTTTGTTGCAAATTTCTTTCAAAGGCTGTGATAGCCAATCTTTCAAAATCTTATAATACTTTGCAGTCAGTCCATCTGGTCCTGGGGCCTTCCCTAGTTGCATATTATTGATTGCATCCTCTATCTCTTGAGTCGATATCGGGTGGTTGAGAATTACTAGTTTATCCTCTGGGACTTTTTGCAATCCATTTTTTTTCCAGAAATCGGTCTATCTCTGATTCTTCTATCTTCTCCTCCTTGTACAGTTGTTTATAAAATCTTTGGAAACACCATCTGATTTCCTCTGGATTCTCCACAGTTCTTCCATTTACTACTAAATTACTGATGACGTTTGCCTTCTGTCTTTTTTTCAACTGCCAAGCTAATAATTTTCCACATTTGTTTGCCGACTCGAATGTTCTTTGCCTCATCAATTTCACTTTCCATTCAATATCTTGGTTAACAATTTTTGCGTATTGGGATTGCAAGTATTTGACTTCTTTTTGAATTTTTAAACATTTAGGATGTCCTCTTAATTCTTTTTCCTTCGCTTTAATCAGATTCAACAGTCTTTCCATTTCCGCATTTTGTTGTTTCTTCTTTTTTGCTTTTTCACTTATGAGGAATCCTCTCATTACCGCTTTACTTGCATCCCAAACAATCCTCTTTTCAACTTCTGAATTCCAATTGATTTGAAAATACTCCTTCATCTTTTTTACAGCTCTTTCTACCAGCTTAGTGTCTCTCATCAAAGCGTCATCCATTCTCCACCTAAAAGAATCCTTGGAAACCATTTTTAGAGTTATCTGTACCGGATTGTGGTCCGAATATGTCCTTGGGCCGATTTCTGCTTTTTGTATTTTTGGTGCCAATTCATTCGAGATCCAGATGTAATCTATCCTCGACCATGACTGTTGGGATTCACTGAAATAAGTTGCCTCTGTATCGGTGGGGTTTTTTTAACCTCCAAGAGTCCACCAAGTTCAAATTGTCCACCATTTCAAAAAGAGTCTTTGGTAGTTTCCCATCATTTGTTAGTTTAGTTCTTTGAGATCTGTCCATTAATGTGGAAACTGCACCATTAAAATCTCCAAGGCAAACTATTTTGTAATCCAAATAGTCCAACAGCAGGTCATGTATATTCTTGTAGAAAATTGACTTTCCATCATTTGCATAAAGTCCCAGAATCAAGAATTTTTCGCCTTGTATTTTGATTTCAATTGCAATGTATCTCCCTTCTTCATCTTTGAATAACTGTCTTGGGCTATATTTTTCCTTTGCGTAAATTACCACTCCTCTCTTCTTGACTTCATCCGATGATATGAATTCTTGGCCTAATTTTTTGTTCTGTAATAGTCTTCTATGTCGTCGAACTATGTGGGTCTCCTGTAAACATATTATGTCTAGATTCTTCTTTTCCAAACTATGGAAAACTCTGCGTCTCTTCGGTCTCTGATTCAATCCCCGAACATTCCATGTCATCAGTTTGAGCGCCATTTTCCTTTACTTTTTTAATCTCCTCCTCCAGATGCCTCTGCTTTCTTGCCTTCTTCTGGGTCCTTTTCACTTGGTCCTGGTAGCCCCAGTGATGGAAATGTTCCTAGAAGTCTGTAAAAGAACGCTGGATCAAGTGGTGTGCCTTTAAAATCTTCCAGATGTTTGTCCAGAAACTTTTGCTTTTCCACCGGGGATTTTATCCTTATCTTTTTTCCTTCAAACGTGAAGGCCAGGCCTTCCGGGAATTCCCAACTGAAAGGGATATTTCTTCTCCTTAGCTCAGTTACCAAATCGTTGTACGACACTCTTTTGTCCAGGAAAAATTTGGGGATGTCCTTATAAAAGATGACTTTGTTCTGCTGTACCACCAGGTTATTCTTATAGTGTAGGTCCAGAAAATAGTCTCTGTCGTATCTGTTGTGCAACACAATCAAACAGTCACTGACTGTTTTGGTGTTCTTCTTTCCTCTGGATCCTCTGGGTCCAAACCTGAAGGCCTTCACTATGAGGGCTGAGACGTCTTCCGCTTCCAAATGCCAAAATGTTGAAAATTGCTCCACAATATATGCTTTTAGGCTATCGCCTTCCAATTCAGGGAGACCTCTTAGACGGATGTTCCCTTCTCTTTGGCAGAGTTGAAGAAAGGCAAGGGATTCTTCTACACTTCTCTGCTGTGTTCCAATTCTTTCTATTTTCTCCAAGTCAATATTATCCAATTTCTCCTCCACCTTTTTTATTTTTTCTTTAACCACTTTAAATTCCTCAGAGTCCTTTTTCAAAACTGTCACTTCTTGACCAATTTTATTAATTTCTTCTCTGTTTTTCCTTACGTTTTCCTCAATTTGTCCAATTGACTTTTCCAATGTTTGGGTGGAATCTTTAATTTCAGCTTGAAGTTTCTCTGTTGCAGAGTTAACTGTTGCATTTATTGTATTTACTGAAGCCTGCGTTTGCTTCAACTCATCAGTTACATTTTTAAGTCCTTCTGCTATATCTGCAATACTAGCAGCTAGTCTCTCCATTTGCTCCTGTAAAGTTAAGGAAACAGAGCCTTTTCTTTGTGCAGAAGCAGTTGTTTTGGATCTAGTGCTATCTTGCATTTCCTGTGGGTTCTGCAGCTGGAGTCTCAAGGTCACCCCAGTTGTAGTGACAGTCTCAGACATTCACAGTAGAAGACCAACAGTCCCAAAAGTAAACACCAGGTGGCCAGCCGCTCAATTCAGAGAACAAAGAGACTGCTGAGCCAGGAGTCCCATACAGTTCCAACAAATCCAACTTTTTAGGCAAAGAGTTCACTTACTTCCAAAATTTCAAACTTTTAACAGTCAAGAAGCATTAGTTAAAATAGTCCAAGTCAGTACTTATTTTTCCACTTGCAATGTTACCACCAAGTCCATATATATAGTTGTAACCGGCAACAAAAAGTCTATAATGTCTCCACTGGTAAACAGTTACTGAAACAGTTACAAAGAAAAATGGCAACAATTTAACGCAGCCCGCTTCTGACCCTGAATCCTAATCCAGAGGGTGAGCGGTGTCTTCTTTTGCCATAGCTCTTGTTATTAAGTCTTTATAGAACTTCTAAACAACTTTTAATCCACTTTTAAAAAGTTTGGCAGAGTTCGCAAAACTTTTCCCGTTAGTCGCGGCTTTGCTCTTTTGCCGCTACCAAGCGTATTTCAAGCAGTTCAAAGGGAACAGGCTTCCTTTTACAGTTTCTCTGTAAGTTAATACTTTAAAAAGTTTAAAAGTCCAGTTGAAAGTTCTACTTACAGAGCTTCTCTTTGCAGTTTCTAAGCTGGAAGTGCTGGGTAGGCTCGAGTCTGGCGGGATCGCCTGCTTTGTCCTCCGGAGGCACCAGCCGTCTCTTCAGTTCCCGTACCGGAGCCCATCGCTCGCTCGATTTCCCCCCTTAAGAGGGTCAATCGAGAAGCGGGGCGGCACGTCTGGGACCCACAAGACCATGGTCCACGGGGACGCTCTTCCCGTGGCTTTAAGGGGCCCGCGGCGCAGTCAACGGTAACCCCCTAAGCCTCTCGGAGGACGGATGCTCTTTCAGATCCCGTCCGCCATTGACCGGCACCAAACCGGAAGGTATTATGGCCTGTTTTTTTTTCAACACATTTTATAGGATGTATATAGTTTCATTCTATTAATGTTTAATTGTATTTAATGGATTGATTTTTCTATGTTTTTCTAACAGGTCTTATTCTTATCCAAGCTATCTTGAGTCCTATCAGGAAAAAATGCAGAGTACAAACCAACCAACTAACCTAACAAGCCAACCAAATGATTGGTTTCCAATATCAAAACAGGCTGTGATTCTGAAAAGAGCAGTTTTGACAGGGTTCTTCCTACATTCTGATGTCCTAATACCCTTTGGAGTGGGACACAGGAAATCAAGAGTTGCCTGTCTGTACTTGCAGGGCTTTTTATTATTGTTATTTTAAGTTTTTAAAAGTTTGTGCAAAATATAATGAAAGAAGAAAAAAGAATAAGGTACAATATATGCTAATATATATATGTTTCTTATATATGCTAATGCCTATATGATTATTAATAACCAACTGTATGCTGTAAAAGAGATGCAGGTAGAGCTGTAGTCAAACCACTGGTTAAAGGGAATTATAGTTTTGTATTTCCAGTTCATCAGTACAGTGGTATCTCGGGTTACAGACGCTTCAGGTTACAGACTCCGCTAACCCAGAAATAATGCTTCAGGATAAGAACTTTGCTTCAGGATAAGAACAGAAATCGTGCTCTGGCGGCGCAGCAGCAGCAGGAGGCCCCATTAGCTAAAGTGGTGCTTCAGGTTAAGAACAGTTTCAGGTTAAGAACGGACCTCCACAACGAATTAAGTTCTTAACCCAAGGTAACACTGTACCAGTCTTTTGACTATAGTTAGGGTGTACAGAATCCATTTTTGTTGTTCTGTTTTCAATTTCCATATAACAGGTATATAATTCAAAAGAATATTTTCCTCTGAAACATTTAAGTTTTCCCATACACTCAAATTTATGCAGTCCAACACTTTCTCCCAAAACTTGGTGAGAATAGGACACTGTAAGAACATATGTTTCAAAGAGACATTATCCTTACTCCATCTCCAACAAAGAGCCACATACACCAGACACTCCTTTTTATGGAGTCCAATGGAGTCCAATAAATTCTAAATATTATTTTCTGTTGCATAAGTCTTAATTTTAGATCCATCAATATCTTTGCTATCGAAGCTGAGACAGTGTCCCACTGCCAAGGTAGTATTGTTGTTGTTTAGTTGTTTAGTCGTGTCCTACTCTTCGTGACCCCATGGACCAGAGGTCACGAAGAGGCGGACACAACTAAACAACAACAAACAATGCTACCTTGGCAGTGGGACACCGTCTCAGGTGCTATAGGAACAACCAATTCTTCATTCCGATCATTTCACACAGTCTGCATATCAAACTAATTTATTAATAACAAATATCTATAAAAATGATAGTTTTTTTGTTCAAAATGATTTGAACAATTGTTCTAATATCTTTGGCGTCTCACCAGAAAAGCTGCCAGTCCAAACATTGTTGTTACAACATGTTGTAACTGCAGATATTGCCATTGGGATGCATCTGATAGATAGTTGTCTCTTAAAACACTCTGAGTATAAAATTCATCTTCCTCATTTTGCCCGCTTGCATCCAATTTTTAAATATTACCATCTTTTCCTAATTTTTAAATTAAAGTTTCCCCAGAAAGCCAATTTAGCATGTGAAAATTGATCACATTTTTTTCTTAGACATTATATTCCATAAAAGACCCAGGGCTTGGCTATGCCTGTTTATTTTTATTTTATTTATTTCATAAAATTTATATACTGCTTGAGTATATATTTTTTTATTTAAACATTTGCAAAACGAAGAAAACAATAAAACTATTAGTGAAAACAATTAAAACATTCAGAATAGTAAAACCAACAATAAACTGTTCTGGGTCAGCTCATCTAAACAGAAATGTTCTTAGCAGGCATTGAGAAGAACACAGTGAAGACACCTTCCTGATGTCAATAGGCAGGGAGTTCCAAAGCATAGGTATCACCATACTAAAATATTGATTTCTTACAAATGCACCTGTGTCACTTCAATTGAGAGGGCCTGTATGGGGCAAGGCGGTCTCGCAGGTGAGCTGGTCCCCAGTTGTTAAGGGCTTTGTATACAAGTAGCAACACTTTGAACTTGGTATTGCCGAGGGCATGGACAAGATGACCCTTTAGTGCACCTTCCAACTGTACAATTCTCTTATTCTCTGATTCATGGCCCTTCCTTTTGGCCCAGGTAGCAGAACATGGAATAGTCTGTGGTGCATGAAATTGCAGGAGAGCAAAGAACAATGAAATGGTCACATATGCCTCCCCACCCCATCCCCAGTCAGAGGACTTCAGCTGCAACTTCACTGAAGCCGAGACTGACCACAGTCGGTCGCCATGGGACCGTCTTCATCCAGCAAGAATGGCTTCTTGTAATAACCTCTTGTGTTCAGCTGCTTCATGAGGGCTGCAACGGCTGCTGTGACTCTTGTCAATGGCAATTAATGAACAGCTCATTAATGCTCATTTTTGGAGGCCCTGCTATTATCATGAATGACTACAATTAGCCACTGGAAATGGAGCAGCTGTGGTGGGTGGGAGGGAGAAAGGGAGAGGAGCAACAAAGAGATGCAAAGTAGCTTATCTGGTTAGCAGGCCTCCTACAGAGCTTTTGCCCTTGGCTATACAAAAACAGGCTCCGGATGCATCCTTTAGCCTGGAGGTGGAGGAAAAGAGGCACCATTATCCTGGATGACTTGATTAAGGTGCTCAGAATGTAGAATTTAGTCTGAAGCAGGTCTCTTTCCCTGCAATGGGGGGGGCATGCTTGACATTTAGATGCACAAACTCTACACTTCTGAATTATTTTGCATAGCTTTATTTTGACCTCAGAAATGGTAAGATGCATGTAGGCCTCCTGTAGGTGTGTGGACAGAGTCCTTATATGGCTTAGTCACTAATGAGAACACAGGAAGCTGTCTAAGGCTATTAATCAGCCTATCTAGTTCAGCATTGTCCTACCTGGAGATGCTGGAACTTGAACCTGGGACGTTCTGTGTGGACAGCAGGCCCTCAACCATTGAGCTCCAGTCCTTCCTCAAGCTTGGGTGTGTGGAGAGTATCAGAGCCTGAAGAGTTAAGTGCTCTGCTGTGACGCACTGGTCACTGTGTGGGCAGTTCACATACGGGCTTTTGTCTTTGTCTGTGTGCGCTGTACTTTTTGGTTTCGTTTTCACCGACCGGAGCAGTCATGGAACTGAGCACTCCGGGAGAAGATTTATTGTTTTTGTAAATAAAGTTAGCTCGTTAAGAAGACAACGCTTCAGTGAGTTATTACTGGGCTGCCTTGGCAGTTACACACAAGCTTCTGCTGTGGCTTTGAACTCTGCTAATAGCCAGGAGTTGCCAGGCATTAAAAGCAAAGCAATGCAGTGAAAGCCTGCCGGACCCTGGTATACGCTACAGATTGTGGAACACTCCATTTCACAATCCAGCAGGGTGAAGCCAGGAGTTTTCTGTGGCTGTTCTGTCCTTGCTTAAGAGAGAAAAATTATTGCCTCTACTTACTGGTGTGTCCTATAAGCCTTTCCTTCATTCAAAAGCCAAACCATTTAAAGTAGAGTTCTGTGAGTGTTCTGTGAGCTCTCAAGGAAGTCAAAGTCGCAGGTACAAGACCTTGGACAGCTCAAAGGGACCCTGCCAGAGGCACCTGCCAGAGCTGTTTTCTCTGCAGTGATCTAGAGGCAACGAAAGCCTTGAGTGCACTGTCCAGACCTAGAGGGGGTGGACTCCACCATCCTGGAAGAGCTGCCTAGGTGGCAATGTTGGAGAAAGAGGCTTGGAAGACTTAGCTTTGTAAATAACAGTAAACAAGTCTTCATCTGCTGGCAATATAACAAGGATGGAAACAGGTTCTAAATGACTTAAAAAGAAAATATGTGGTTTCCTTACAAAAAAGATTGTACCATCTTCAGGTTGGCAAAGATGTAGGCTTTAAAATCTCCATTTGGGGAGTTCTGTTCACTTGGCGTTTCTTGCAGCTGGGAGTCATTGGCTGCCTGACTCTTTGCTTGTTCTAGGAAGCACAAAGAGGGGGAAAGGGAAAAGAGGTAAAAGCTACTGGAAACCAGCTAAGCCACCCTCACTAGCAACATGGACTCAGGGTTCAGGTTAAGTCTGTTTATGCACGCAAGCAGGAGTCAGTAACTAGGCTAGAGGGTCTTCACATTATTTTGCAGTCTTTGGCTTTGCAAGGCTGGAGAGTCACCCTCTAATTCACCCACCAACCTAACCGTTTTATTTGTATGCCACTTTCCCACAAAACACACATGCTCAAAGCAGCTTACAACAAAGAAAAGGGGGACATTTCAAAACCATTCACTGGCAGAATGATAGAAATGCAGATACAGTGGTGCCTCTGGTTACGTACTTAATTCATTCTGGAGGACCTGAAACTGTTCTTAACCTGAAGCACCACTTTAGCTAATGGGACCTCCCGCTGCTGCTGCGCCGCCAGAGTACAATTTCTGTTCTTATCCTGAAGCAAAGTTCTTAACCTGAAGCGTTATTTCTGGGTTAGTGGAGTCTGTAACCTGAAGCGTCTGTAACCCGAGGTACCACTGTACAAGCTACCACAGCAGCTCAACACATCTGGCCATTTCCGATGCAAATGAAGCTACACCATCTACATCACAGGAACGAACTTGCCCTGAGTCTTGGACTTATAGCCCGACAGGTCATTGGCCCAGTTCCCTGTTACATCCAAGCTTGAGGAACTGTGGTTTGTTCCAACCATAATTAGTTAACAAACAAGAATATCACACCATGGTTTGATCCCAGCTGATTTTAAATAATCACAGTTCCTTGAAATGTGATGTAACAGGGTATGGTGGTTAGTTCAAAAGCAGAAGGTTCCAATCTTTTCTTTGCAGGAAAGGAAGGAGAAGTATCTAAGCTCACAGTAGCTTGTTTTTACAATGGGAAACCAGTGTAAACTGGGCCATTAGCTGGGGAATGGGATGAAATGAAAGCAAATGCATCCAGATTATCTGACACTGCTGAAAATTCAGGCGTGCTGAAGCATTCTGTACTCAAATGGTGGAAGCAATAATTTTCCATATGATTTCATTCCTTCAAGGGAAGAGACGGCTCTGGCGGAGCATGCAGCAACTCTGGGACTTGTCGCATCAGGTTGGATGGCAACATAATAATGTGACATGACTCAGAAAGGAAAATGCCATCTGTTGCCTCCTAACACATTAAGGTCTGCTCCAACACATTAAGCAGAAATAGAAATGTAAGTTTGCTGTGCAAAGCTGCCTACCTTGCTGAGATATGAGAAGTGAACAGATGGATTATTTTCAGGTAGCAACAAAGGGGGCTGGCTTAAACTGAGCCACACCATTGACCCCACCCAGCTCTGTATCGTCTACACTGACTAGCAGCAACTCTCCAGGGTTTCAGGCAAGGGACAGTTCCAGACCTACCAGAAGACGCCAAAGATTGAACATGGGAGCTTGTACAGGCAAAGCAAGTGCTCTTCCAGTGACATCACATTTTATTCACCTCTCGCCAGAGGCAGGCCGTGTGGAGCCCTCCCATTCTCCCTGGTCCCAGGCTGACTGGGGCTGATGAAAGTGATGGTCCACCAACATCTGAAGGGCCTCCTCCCAACTTATTTACAAGAAACTTCATCTGAGTTTAGTAGTATGTGAATGAATGACCCTTTCGCTGGGCCCCCCTCTCCGCTCTTTCTCCTACCTGACTTGGAAGGGGAGTTTGGAAGGTTTGGGGTTTTACTTTCCCTTAAATGCATCTTGTCATTTTCATCCAAACGGGGGATCATCATTTAAGAGGAGCTTTGGCTAGTTTCAAAACAAGCCAGTTTCAAATCAGGCATCATGGAGCTGACTTGGTGAAACTAACTATAGTTATTGCTAAACTATGGAACCTATTGCATGCAAAGCATGAGCTCTACCTCCAACCTTGAATCTTGGATTTTAAGCTTCCTTTCTTCTTCCATTCTGCAAGGAGGGAATCAACAGCTCATACTCCAGAGTTTGAACTAACCACAGTTCCCTGTTATGTCCAAACTCAAGGAACTGTGGTTTAGATGAAACAAAAAATTGTGAATTAAGCTTCCAAACTCCTCCTCCTTGCTGTACAGGAAATAGAGAGAAGAGGAGGAGAAGGTGAACCTGGGAGGATATGGTCACTCAGATAACACCAAAGCATAATTTTGTGTTAAAACATAGCTGAGACTGCCCAGTGGTTAGAGCAGCTTTCTCCATCCTGGTGCTCTCCAAATGTCATAGATCACAGTTCCCTTCCTTTCTGACCATTGGCCACACTGGCTGCTGAGGCTGATGTAACTTGGCATCCAACAACTTCTGAATGGCACCAGGTTGGGAAAGACTGAGTTCAAATCCCCAGTCATAAAGCTCAATGCGTGACTGGATTGATCACTGGATTGCATTCAGTGTAGCACTACTTTCAAGTCATTTAGCAGTATAGTTGTTGCACTAGTGGAACATCGCGGTACAAAAGTAAAGACAAGCACATTCCAGAAGATGGCTGGGCAACTGATACCACACCGAGGGTTAGCTGTTGGGCAGCAGACTTCCACTAGAGTAACTGTTGCATTGGATTCCTGTGTCATGGGCCAAGAACTCCAGATATGGCCTAGCATTTTTCAGCCTGATCTACCTGGCAGGGTTGTTGTGAGTATTTTAGCAGGGCAGGGAAGAAGAATGTCTGCTGCCTGGAGGTCCTTGGAGAAAGCATGGGAGAAAAGTAATAAATGACATTGCGTGCAATTCTGAGAGGTTGCATAAAGTTCAGTGTTGATTTTTCTGCTCAGAGGTTGTCTATTTTTGTTTTCCTTTATGCCAAAGGAGGCTTGACGCATGGCTTATTTTGGATCCTTTGGCTTCTGAAAATCCCCAGGTGTCATCCCAGTGAGGTCACTCTGCATGGCTTCATGCAGCCTCTGCAAAGTCTGCAGCCGAGGGAAGCCGGGTCATGCTCACAAACTCATAAGAACGTAACAGCACAAAAGAGCCTGCTGGATCCAGCCAGTGACATCATAGTGCTTTTGGTGCCTGGTGTGGATGCAGCCAGTGTACCTGCTTTCAGAACCGCAAGCGTAGTGCCTCCTCATTCCTAGCAGGGCCTTCTGTGGATGTGTTGAAATGACCTGGAAAAGTGGAGCTAAATGCTTCTGGGGCTTTTCCACATGGCAACGGCTTTGCCTTCTACAGCAGCTTGTCCTGGGGGCATATCAGGCCTGCTCAAGCCCAGGACTCCCCCCACCCCCTGCTTCAGAGGCTCAGCCTTGGCCTATCGAGCCTCACACAGATTCTTTGGAGAGGATGTGGTCGGCCACTGCAAGAGCTGGATGCTGGACTCGAGGGGCTGAGCTTTGCTTGCTTGGAGCCAAGGCCCTGCAAAACACCCTTCCTTGTTTCTGGTTCATGTCATCCAGGTCAGATCCACTGCACAAGGAGGAAGCAACCTATTCTGAGTGAGGCCCTCAATCCAGTGATCCCGTATTGCACAGAAGGTTTCAGACAGAGGGTATCCCCAGCCTTACCGGGAGATGCAGGGAATTGCGCTTTCTGCATGCAAAGCAGATGTTTGGCCCCTGAGAAGCTGCCTTCCCCTGCCTGGCACCTCGCTGCCCTCTGGGTGGGATGAAATTAAGCCCGGCTACTCAGGAACTCTGAAAGATGAACTGAGTCATAAAAGATGTAGGAACTGGCCTCCGCTCTCACTCAGCACATCGCAAAACACAATGAGGAAATTCTTTTAAGGCTAAAGTTTCCATAGGGGAAAACCAAACACCAAACAAAGGCTGGTGACAGCAAGTGTGTTTGTGTGTGAGAGAGTGGGTGCACATAGTGTGAAGTCAAACCAGATCATTAAAAAAGATATCAAAGCGGTTTACAGTAATATAAACATAAAAGCATATAATACAACCATACAAACAGTTAAAAGCAGACATCAACTAACTATTGTGGAAGGATGCATTTGTAATGCTCAGCATGGGCATGGCAGAATAAAGAAGTTTTCAGCAGGCATTTTAAAGTTAGCACAGAAAGCACCTAGTGAATCTCTAGTGGCAGAGAGTTCCACAGAACTGGGCCTGTGACACTAAAGGCTCAGTTTCTTGATGTTGTCAAAGGCATCTCACCAACTTGGGAAATGACCAGAGAAGCTCCTGCAGATGTCCTCAGCGACTGAGCTGGGGTATCAGTCTGCACCCTGTTGGGCTTCCCACTTGCAGTGTCCAGGGAAGAGCTAAACTGTGCCAGGGTTAGCAAGTTCACAAATGTACACACAGAAACATATATCCAAATTAAATGCACTTCTCAGTGCCTTCATTTAAATGGTTTTACTCAGAGGAAAGCAATGACAAACCTAGACAGCATCTTAAAAAGCAGAGACATCACCTTGTCGACAAAGGTCCGTATAGTTAAAGCTATGGTTTACCCAGTATGGAACTCACTTCCATAAAGAAGGACCATAAAGAAGGCTGATCGCTGAAGAATTGGTGCTTTTGAATTATGGTGCTGGAGGAGACTCTTGAGATCTTTGCAAAAAGATCAAACATATCCATCCTTAAAGAAATCAGCTCTGAGTGCTCACTGGAAGGACAGATCCTGAAGTTGAGGCTCCAATACTTTGGCCACCTCATGAGAAGAGAAGACTCCCTGGAAAAGACCCTGATGTTGGGAAAGATGGAGGGCATAAGGAGAAGGGGACGACAGGATGAGATGGTTGGACAGTGTTCTCGAAGCGACTGGCATGAGTTTGGCCAAACTGCGGGAGGCAGTGAAAGATAGGTGTGCCTGGCGTGCTCTGCTCCATGGGGTCACGAAGAGTTGGACACGACTGAACGACGACAACAACAACAACTTGGAGTATGTCTTCCTTTAGGGGCAGGAAAACTCTGGCCCTCTCGAGGTTGTTGAAATCCAGTGTCCATCCGCCTCTGCCACCATGTCCACTGCTTAGGGACAAGAGGAGTCCCGGGGTCTGACAGCATTGGGAGGGGAGCAGGTTGCCCCTCCCCAACTTAGTTGGCTATCACTCATATATTTTGTGGGGAGAATTGCCAGTCCCGTTACTTATTAGGAGCATCACCCTTTCTTTCTCCTAAGAAAAATAAGATATGAATTGATTTGTTAATAAGACAATACTTATGCCTTCAGGAAATCACAGCAACTGACATTTAGGGCAGATCACAACTGTACATTTAATGTACACCCAACAGTTAAACCATATGATCCCCACCCCCAATAATCTTGGTTAAGAGTGCTGAGATTTGTAGCTCTGAGAGGAAAACATGTGACTTTCTCCAAAGAATCCTGGGAACCATAGGTTCCCTCCGCAACATTTTTTGTGCGTGTGGGGTTTTTTACCACGAAGGCTGCAGACACACCACAAACTTCAGTTCCCAGGATTCCTTTTTGGGACAGGGTGGGGGGCATGCACTGTAAGTGTGTGAAGCTACAGTACATGCAGTGTTTGGAAATAAAACAGGACGCCTGTCCCCCAAACCTTTTCAGGAGCCAGAAGTATTATTTAAAAAAAATATGATTTTGAATATCAAGTAACAGAACAGACTTAGACAAGGAACACAAAACCTAGCAGTTGCGCAGGAAAAAAATGAAAAGAGTGGCTGATGGTTGTAGTTTTGGAAGTTCCCAGGAAGGCAATGAAATGAAAGTGCCTGTCCTTGATGGAGGGTGAAAACCACGTTTGATGGTCTTAGCAAAGTCAGTGCAAAAGGATATGGAAAGTGTGAGGTTCCCCCCCCCCCGCATATTCCTTTTTTTGTTGTGTTGATTTGTCCATCAGGAGAAGCGCGCTGTCCCACCCGGGCCAAGAGTTGCATTTGGAAATACGAGGGGTTGTTTGGGGACCCAGTGTGGCGACGCTCCAGTGATCTGATTGCTTGCAAAAGCTCCCAGCCCCCCCCCCCCCCGGGAAGTCTTTCTGCACGGATCCTCCGCCAGCAGCCCGGCGGCATCTCCGCAGCCACAAGGGGCAGCAGCGAGGGGGAAGCGGCCCGGCACCGACAGCGCACGCGCAAAGGGCGCCGCCCGGCAAACGGCCTCCTGCCCACCAGGGGGCGGCAGAGAAGCCCCTCTCGGGTCCTGCCATTACTTCCCCGGCCTCCTGGCGGCGAGAGGCGGCGCGTCATCGTCTGCGTCACCAGGAGGCGCCGGTAGTGCTGCGGGGAGCCTTGGAGACGGATTGAACTATCGCTAGATCCGTCGAAACAAATACAGTACTGTATATCTCTAAATTGGACGCGGGTACTGCGTGGGGTAGGCGAGGGAGGGGGCGGTCGTGGGGGGCCGCGTTTCCATAGCAACATCCCTTTCGCCTCCCTCGGGGGCTTCCGCTGCAGGGTGGGCCTCATGCCCGGGGAGGCGCTGGCGCTGGATGCGGCCCTCCTCGCCGGCGCCGCCCCTTGGGCTGCCGCCTCGTGCGCCTTGGTGCAAACTTTGTGTCATTGGCTGGGATCCAAGGCCGAGGGAAAGGCCTCTCCTTCCGCCACCTCG
Organism: Lacerta agilis; assembly: GCF_009819535.1. Taxonomy (NCBI): domain Eukaryota; kingdom Metazoa; phylum Chordata; class Lepidosauria; order Squamata; family Lacertidae; genus Lacerta; species Lacerta agilis. Next base: position 547,840 of record NC_046324.1, read on the forward strand.
GGGAGAGTGGCGGCTCCGTCGGCCAACCTGGCGCTGCTGCTGTTTTTATATTTCTTTAGACTCCCCTTTTTCCATGACAGGAACTCCAGGCGGCTTACAGATAAAATAGAAACAGCTGAAAATAAAGAGGGGTGGGTGGAAAGAGCCATTAAAAAGCAATTAAACATTAATAAAATTGAAGCTATCTATCTATCTGATGTATGAAAACATACAGATCATTACAGTAAAAACATCACAGCACCAATCTTTTAGGACTTTGAAATCGTGACCTTGTGAATTTATGGCAGAGGTGAAATTAGAACATGTAGCTTGTTTTCTTGCTCGCTACTGTGTTTGTTATTTTATTGCTTTCCTTGTAACTTGATATTATGCACATTTATTTCTTCACTGGGAATGTTTCTACCTTGGTTTGACTACCCCTCTTTCCTTCCCCAGACCATTTCTGTGTGTCCAGTTTGTATGAAGAAATGACTACGCAAGTAAGTGTATCAGAGCCACAACTTTTAATTTTACGATTTAAATTTTATTACTTCATAACAGGGATATTCCTTTTTCTCCCCTAGTACAGTATTCTCTTCAAGCAAGAACAAGGTGAGGAAATAATCCTACTGGCAAATTAAATGTATGAGAAAGGGATAGATTTTAACGTAACTTATGAATTCCATCTTAACTGTTCAAAGAAAGAAAGAATTTATGAAAGAAATGTTCTAGTTGTCATGATTCCTGGTATGTTTGAAATATGAAGACAAAAAATTAAGGATCAGAAAAAGGAAAAGTGTGAAAAATGAATCCCATTTGCATCCAGCTGCAATAATTTCTGATACCATAGGGATAGGGAACCTTTGGCTCCTCACATGTTGTTGGGCTCCAATTCCCTTCAGTCCCAGTCAGCATGGTCGCTGGTCAGGATGATGGGATTTGTAGTCTCTAGGTTGGAGGAGTATGTTATGTACAGTCTTGAGAAGAGACGAAACTGGGGGTGGTGGGAGAGACATCCTAACATTCTTTGAATACCTAGATGGCTTCCTAAATAAAAGAGGGCAAAGGCTTAAACTCTGCTGTTCAAGAGGACACGATTAGATCTAATGGGCTTAAATTGCAGGTTAGATTTTGGTTGTACCATAGGAGAAGCATCTTGAGAACGAGCAGTTTGACAATGGAATCAGTTTCCTAGAGCAATGATAATGTGTCAGACCCAGTCATTTTGGATATTTCACCCACCCTGCCCTACCCCACCTGACTGGCTGAGTAAAACAAAGGAGAAATACATCTACTTCTAAAATTGTTTTTTTTTTAGTCTAGAGTGGGCTGATTGATATTAAGGCAGAATTGATACTATCTGTGACACCTTGCTGTTATCCAGTAAAACTTAGGATAACCCCAGCTGTTAAACTGCATTCCTTTTTGGAATAATCTTGCATTCATCTTTCAATCAGTTATTTTCTTTCCCAGCACATGACGATGCCATCTGGTCAGTGGCCTGGGGAAAGAATAGAAACGATGGCTCAGAAACAGTCATCTCAGGCTCTTTGGATGACATGGTGAAAGTCTGGAAATGGTGAGTTCCAAAAAAGAAAGAAAAAGAATTGGTTAAACTGAATTCTAGAGAAGCCAGGAGCATGATGTAAACATGTGCTAGTCTGTTTGGCATCATAGCTAGTTGCTGTTGATATAACTTCTGTGAACTTGTCTAATCCTCTTTTAGCTCTGATATAATTTGGTTTCCTGTGTATACACGCTGTAGTTAAACACAAATTCAGATTTTATTTTTAAGCTGTGCTTTGATTTACCCAAGCAAGGCTTGCAAAAATTTGTTCTCACTGTGCTAGTTACAGGTAGGTAGCTGTGTTGGTCTCCCATAGTCAAAACAAAACAAAACAAAACAAAACAAAACAAAACAAAATCCTTCCAGTAGCACCTTAGAGACAAAGTTTGTTCTTGGTATGAGCTTTTGTGTGCATGCACACTTCTTCAGATACACTGAAACAGAATTCACCAGACCCTTATATATAGTGAGAGAGTGAGGAGGGGTATTACTCAGAGTAAGGGTATTACTCACTCTCTCACTATATATAAGGGTCTGGTGACTTCTGTTTCAGTGTATCTGAAGAAGTGTGTGTGAGGGATCCTATTCCTCCCCTTCAATACTTCCACAACAGAGACACTCCCTAAGTTTCACTGACAACGAGGATGGATCCTTCAGTGTTCATATGGGAGTCGTCTCTGGGGTACCTCAGGGCTCTACGTTTGAAAACCTCTTGCCACCCATGGGATTTCCCTAACAGGGTTCCCAACTACTGCAGTTTGCCTTCCCTTTAGGCAAATAAGTGGCTCACTTGGCTTCACTGTCCAGCCCTCTGTGTGACAGGAGAATAAGCAGTTTCCTCTTCCACAGGAAAGCTTTGTTCTCTCCTCTTAGTCACACCTCTTAAGGTACTGATCCACTGCCAGAGTCAATGAACGTTTAAGCACATTTAACTTTATTAGGTAACTAGAAAACATGGATGTCTCGGGTTATTACTGGTACAAATCTTCTCATGTAATTCACCTTCGTTATAATATTTCCTGCATCCCGTTAGTAACGGTGATGACCTTTCCTCCCATTCCCTAAAGCCTAACCTCTCCTTTTCTCTTTCTAACCCTCCACACCCAACTGCCAGCCCCCCAACTGCCTTTCAATGGTTGTTCCCCCTCCTTTTAGAATGCCAACTAGCTCCGCTTCCCAGGGAACACCTACCTAACATGGGAGTGATAGGTTAACCCATGATGAACCAGAATCGTCAGCAGGCATTATTCCGCCACACTGTGTATGCACACGAAAGCTCATACCAAGAACAAACTTACTTGGTCTCTAAGGTGCTACTGGAAGGATTTTTTTTATTTTTTATTTTTTATTTTGTTTTCACTGTGCTGTTAGTAACTTGTGGTTTCAAAAGTGTTGACAGTGGGTTTCAGACAAGGGTGTTTCCTTCCTGGAAATGCCAGGGATAGAATGTGGGATCCTTGCCACTGAACTAAGGCCTTTCCCATTGACTTCCTTGGGGCTTCTATGTGCATAATTATTTCATCTCCTTTTCATGTGGAAGACTGCAATTTGGGGAGGGCAATGGATTGTGAAAACCAAAATTAATATGGAAATGGAAAAATGTGCAGAACAGAATTTCAGAATGTGGTGATAGGTGTGCCATATGAAGAAACATGTATTATTTTTAAATTTTTGTTTCCTTTTATTTTGCAAAGGAACGGAGAGAAGCTGGATCTCAAGTGGACGTTAGAAGGTCATCAGCTGGGTGTAGTTTCGGTGGATATTAGTCACATGGGTACCATTGCTGCGTCAAGTTCTTTAGATGCTCACATTCGTATTTGGGACTTAGACACTGGCAAACAGATCAAGTCAATAGATGCTGGACCTGGTAAAGTTCAAAAGTTCTCCGACTACTAAGAATATACATTTCAAGGGCTGCAAGTGTTCTAATGAGTAGTTAATATTTATTTTTAGCATACTGTTGCTAGTATTGGTGTTATGAAATTTATGTGTGCTATACATTGCTCAGAACCGTTTGAGAGGAAGGGTGATTAATAGGAAGGGTGATTTATTGTTTATTTAATTAATTTAAAACATTAACTAAAGCTTTATGTATGTATTTGCTATTTTCATAAAAGAGGACCTTGTGGTGGATTACAAGGTAAACATATGTTCCATAAAAAGCTAGTCATGACTAACTGCAATCATATGCATGCAATCATATGCCCATTAAACTCTTTAGGACTGACTTCTGAATAACTTTACACAGGATCAGGCTGTGAATTCCATAGAAATCAATGGGGAGTTAGTAATTTGTTCCATTAGGAAGTAGAGGCTAAAGCTCTGCATGTTTGCTCAGATGGTTTGTGCATTGAGACAGTTCCAAGGTGACTGAGCTGGTGATGAATCAGTAAGGGGCCCCAGTTTTACCCTTGTCACTGTGATGAAGCTCATTAGCTGAATTTCAGGTAAGCCACTCATTCCCAGCATCTTTTTCTCCATCTTCAGAATGGAGGATAGTAATCCTGACTAGGGATGTGAGTGAGAATATTATCTGGAGAATATTATCGAGAATGAGAATATTCTCCACAAATCATAAATTTTAATGTAAGAACCAGTTTTACAACCCACATTTAAAAAATCCAGTAAATAGTAAGTCAAGCCATTTTTTTTCTTTTTTATTTTTTTTTAATAATATCTACTTTATTTAGATTTAGATTTAACAATTTCACAACGAATTTAAAAACCTTTCGCAGATACAAATACAAAGGAATAACAACAACCACAAAAGGTAAAAAACAAACAAACAAAAAACAAAAAACAAAAATAAGAACCACAAAAAGTAGAAAAAGGGGAAGGAAAAAAGAAAAAAAAAAGTAAGACTAAGTGTATAGTCACATAGGTAACTTCTTCCAATGCAAGAGAGATACAAAGGAAACAAAAAGCAGTAATTAATTCTAGTTACTCATTATTCAACTTTTTTTTATCTTTCCTATATTCCTCCCTGCATTGCTGCAGTTCCATACAAATAATCTATACAGTTCCATACAAATGGTCTATACAGTGACTTCCACCTTCCATACAGTACTTTACTTCAGATTCATCCTTCCCTCTGTTTTAAATCATTTTCCTATCTTTTATCTTTCTTAATTTTAATTCAAAATAAATCCTCCTACTTTCCTTTTTTCACAAATTTCTTTCACTCTAAACTTAAACAGATTGTCGATTTTGATCCTTGTTTTTTAAAGTATTCATTCAAGCATTCCCACTCATTTTTAACTAAACTTCTGGGTTTACCTTTTATTATATCTGTTAATTTTGCCAATTCTAAATATTCACATACTTTACAGAGCCATTCTTCCCGGGAGGGTACAAGTTTCTCTTTCCAATATCTTGCCAGCACTGTTCTTGCCGCGGCCGTGGCATATAAATAGACAGTGGTTTTATTCTTCGGTATCTCCTCATTTAATATCCCTAGTAGATATGCTTCTGGGGTCTTACTAATGTTGATCTTAAATATTTTTTTCAATTCTTCATGCACCATGTTCCAATATTTTACGATTTCTGGGCATACCCACCACATATGATAGAAGGATCCTTTCTCTTTTTGACATTTCCAACATTTGTTTTGATTGTTTTTGTTTATTTTAGCTAACCTTTCTGGAGATAGATACCATCTATGGTGCATTTTCATCAGATTTTCTCTGATTAAATAACATGCTGTAAAATTGATCATTTTGGACCATACTTTTCCCCACTTCACATATTCTATTTCATGTCCTAGATCTTGTTCCCATCTCTTTATAGCTTTACTTTTTTCTTCATTCCTTGCATAACAGCTAGTCATACATCAGCATTGCCGTGCACTTATAAAATAAGAACAGTTCAATCAGTGTTGGATATTTAATCTGGAGTTTAGAGCACTAACTTTTCCCTCCTTCTCCTCTCACAGTGGATGCCTGGTCACTCGCTTTTTCGCCTGACTCCCAATATGTTGCAACAGGAAGCCACATAGGGAAAGTGAACATTTTTGGTGTTGAGACTGGAAAAAAAGAATATTCCTTGGATACAAGAGGCAAATTCATCCTGAGTATTGCATATGTAAGAATCTTGTCTGTTAATTGGTGTTTGGTGCATTCTCTTACTATCTCCACCACTTACTAATTCGTCCTGAATGCCCTGTGTTTTGCTAGCATTTAAAAAGTGGTGCCAAGGGACAGATGACCAGGCTTCAGACCTCCACTGTGTTAGCTCATTAAGGGTTTCAAAATGCTGATCAGCAAGTGCTGCTTCAGAAGATTTTCAAATCCAGCACCTCTTACTCCGTTTTTCTTCTTCACGAGGCTGTGTGTGCAAATCCAAACCAGATAAAATGCTATGCTTTCACACTATATGGGGCCCACAGTAGGAAAGAAATTGTATGGTTGCCCAGAGATATTAAAACACAAGCCCAGATAAATTGAATGTGACAAGAATATAACTGTACTTGTCAACAATCAATGTTTGTTTTTTCATGGGATTTATAGGTGTGTCCCCACTAGCTGATGATCCTAGAATATGTTGTGGTGGGGAGCCTCTGTCTTGCCGGCCAGAAGTTGCCCACCAAAGGCTCTAAGCTGGCCGAGGCCATTTCCCCCAATTCCTGATTCAAGGGCTTTGCATGGAACCCCAACTGAAACAGAAGGGGGGGACCTTCCTTTTAACAGCACCTTGCACTTTATGTCATTTTGATGTCATGTGATTGGCGTATGGGCAGCCTAGTAAGGCTGATCTTGATAAGGATCTGGCCCATACCACCAAAAAGGTTCACCACCCTTATGATATAGCCTGAAATCAGCAGCTGACACATTTTATGCCCCAGACCAATTGGTACCCTTGATTAGGAACCCACCTCTGGGTTTTCTTGCAGGAAAATCAGAGCCTTGTTGAAGTGAGACTGATATCCCCTGGTGGAGTGTAGACCGGTACTGCAAAGCATCTAGTGCTCTGCAGACTTGCCTAACGCTGCCAAGCCAGGCCCAAGCAGGAAGATTTGTAAGAGACCTGCAGTGTCAAGCTGCAGCTTGAAGCCTTTCCCAACATTGGATCTGCTGGATATATCCACAGGTATATTTAATCTTCACAGCATAGTCATGCACTCGAGCAGAGAGGGCTGCCTTTCTCATCTTTGCCCCAGAAAGAAATTGGCTGATGTTGGTGAGGCTTAAGTATAGTTGACTTTTTATGGGTTCTACAACCTCTGGTCTGAATCCCTGTTGCTGGGAACAGCTACTGGGGAGAGTGCTGCTGCTCTCGGGCTTCCCCTAGGCACCTGATGGGCCATTGTCAGAACAAGATGCTGGACTAGATTAGACTGTGGCCTGATGCAACTGCTCTTTTGCCAAATCATTTTTATTAGATTTTCCAATTATACCAATCACATCAAATATTTCAATTTTACATATAAATATCAAATAATCCATATAATCCAAATAAACTGCCGAATTGTTAATTTTTAAGACTTCCCACGCTTCAAGCTTTCAGGAATTTTAGTCCGCCTCTTATTTCCGTTGCCTTCCACAGCCCTTCGATGTCTCCCATCTCCCCTCTGATGTTGTCTGTCATTCTGTCCAACAGTATTTCATTCCTCTTTCCTTCACACCACTGAATTGTTTCCCAAGTGAGATAAAACAGCTGAAAAAAATCTGTGTGGATTTTATGTCCATAATTTCCCATATATTACGTTTCCCCCTGACACGTTGGTGTTTTTCTAGTTGAATCCAAAGGTCGTAACTCAGCAGCTGCCATTTCACTCAACCCTGATAAATTCCATACAGTGCGTTCTGCTCATTTCCCTTTCATACCAGCTGGATCCAAGCCTTTTCAGGGGGGTTGCCTGTCGTATTTTAAGTTTGGTATATTAAAAGTTATATATTGGCTCCCCCCCCCCCGGGCAATCGACAAAGTCTCTTGTAGAAAAATGAAAACAACCAGCAATCGGGGTGCTTTGCCAATTTCCAGATTAAAACACCTTTTATCTTCTTCCAGATGGCTTCGAAAAATAACTTTTTTGTATAGATGGTACTTTTTTATCTTATGTTCGTTTCCACACAGTTTATATTTTGGAGGCTGTATTATTTCCGCAAATGTCGCACTTTCCAGTTTTCAAATCTCACTTGCTATAAATAGTGAAAACATCTCTTTTAGGGGGGGGTTTGCCCATAGATATAATGTAATATGGCAAAGTTCAATAACAGAGAGCAGGGCTCCACCCCCCCCCCTTTTCGTTCCATTCCCACATACCGATAAGATGTTATAATCTTCTTTCTCTTGATCTTTCTTGTCCTCTCAGTGGCTGGATTTTATAGCAAAGTACTTATTCTCCTTCTTGCATGAAGCGTGTCCAAAACTTATCGAATTATTCATTTAAGTAGTGGAACTCGAGAGTAGGTGGGGTAGCTTCAGGGAGTGCCAAGATTCTCGCGGGGGCTTTGCACCCCAAAGGCCCCCCCCCGCTCCTCCTTCCTTGGAGTTTGGAGCAGGGTTAACGGGCACCGCGGGCGAGGCAGCTCTTCCCATAACCCCTGGGAAGATTTCGGGAGGCTGATTTACTCCCATCTCAGCCTCTAATTACCCCGTGAGAACTGGAGCGATGTTAATATCCACCATCACCCTCCCGCTTCCGGAGCGGAAATGCAACTGTGCTCTTTTGACGTAATGTTCTTATAACTTGACCACAGTATTCAAGGCATTGGTGACTTCAAGGTTGGATTACTGCAAAGAACTCCAGGGGTGTGTGTGTGTCCTTGCCATTGGTTTGGATACTGTTGATACTGCATATTATGGCTCAAGATTTGCACTGGGTGCCAGTTTGTTACTTGGACAAGTTCACGGTTTACTCTTATTACTTAAAGCTGTGGAGAACTTCAGGCCAGTTTACATGAAAGATCACCTTACCCCATACATGCGTACTTGACCACTTTGATCTGTGTAACTTGCACTTTTACAAAATGCTGCATAATGTTCATTCCTCATCTGTTTGGACTCAATCCAATCTATGCTTTGGAGCAACCTTCCTAACACAGGCAGGCATCTTTTCTATGCTGTTCTAGATGCTTTCAAAAAAACTTTTTATTTTAGCTTAGTGGTGGTTGTTTTCATTAGGTGGTCTATAAATTTCTCTAAATAGAATATGTTTTCCCTTTATGCCTGCTTGCACTTGGGGATGGAGGAAGATAGATTTTTTTAAAAAAATACCACAATTCTCTGTTATTTGCAGAGCCCGGATGGAAAATATCTTGCCAGTGGAGCTATAGATGGAATTATCAATATCTTTGATATTGCGACTGGAAAACTTCTTCACACATTGGAAGGTAAGGCTTGGAATGTTTGCAGCAGATTGCTCTCCATCTCTGGGAAGTGGTCTGAAGCCTCCAAATACAGAGGCTGTGCTTTGCTTTCCTCCTACATTTTCAGGTTGCCGCCAGAGCTTCTCCTGCCCATGCTTCCAAAAACAGTTCAGGAAAGGAGCTAGTCAAACAGGGTTGCAGGGGTGGGGGCAGTACAAGATGTGATATATGCAGGCCTTCATGGATGAAAGTGGGATTCTTCTATATTTCAGGGCACGCTATGCCAATCCGTTCCTTGACATTCTCCCCAGACTCCCAGTTACTTGTCACAGCTTCAGATGATGGCTACATCAAGATTTATGACGTGTAAGTGCTAATCCTTTCTCTGTCCAGAGCAAGGCAATGTCTCTCAAAACTGATCCATGGTAATGTAATGGTAAAATCTATTTTTTTGGAGATAAAAAAAATCAATTTCCCCTTGACTCTTGTACACCTTTCTACCTCCGTGTATCTCCTCTTAACTGCTTCTCAGTTTTCCAAACCAACAGGAAAGAGGTACTTTGCTTCCTTCCTTCCTTGCCAGGATGTATGTTGAGAGCATGAGGTTGTTGGACTCCAATTCCTGTGTCAGCACCAGCCTGCAAGGCTGATGGTCAGGACCGGTGGGAGTTGTAATCCAACAACATCTGGAAGGCACCAGGATGAGGAAGGCTGCCTGAATCAGTTACGTCAGTGACAAACTTTGGCTTTCATAGAAAAGAGCAAACAGCCCCAGAAGACATTGCCAACCCTAATCTAGTGTTACCAGTTTCTTACAGTGGCCAACAGAGTTACAAACTCAGATATACAAACTAGGCATCACATGGCACCTTAAGCCCAGGTTACGGTCACAACAATGGAAAGTGTAGCCCCCCCCCCATCACCCAGATTACAAAGATGAAAATGAATTTGTGTATATCATCAGCAGAATAAAATTTAACAGCGGTGGTTCCCCACCTTTTTGCTGCTGTTTTGATTCCTTTGGGTTATTCCAGGTGTCTTTTGTGGCCTTTTGAACAATTGAAGCAATTAACCATTCTAAAAAGAAAGCATCAAAAATAAAATTAGCACCCCAGACCATACCTTTGTGTTTTGGGCAAATAAATCCAGAGTAACTACCATTTCCTGATTCTGTACTAAGCAACAACAACACATATTACAGGCCTACGCAACTGATGGTAGAGATGCCCAATGCATGCATGTGCATGTGCATTTATTGTTTGCTTGTATTTATATTTAGCTTTTTAATCCAATGGATTCACAAGTTAGTTTACAATCGAGACAAACAATTATAAGTGAACCAGAACATCATCAGAAAAACTACCAAATAAAACAAGTATCAATAGAATCAATATGGAAGTGGGCTGTTCTTCAGATTGTTAGATGGAAATGGCAAGGAAATCTGCATGCTTTCCATGGCTTCCTCCACTAAAGAAAGGCTGTGTTAAGTTTTCACCTACAAAGCTGGCCAGGCCAGGTTCAGGGTGCAGAAAAGTCCAAAAGAAAGAAAGAAAAAAGAAATAGGCCATCACCATAAAAGGGTAGGATAGGTTTAGTGGCCTAGATTTGAAAGAAAATGGGAAGTATCCCCTTCAGAAGGGGTCTGGGTGGTCAGAAGGGCAGAAATGGGGGAAATACCCAGACAGTGAAAAGGAGAATGGTCGGGGGGGGGGGGGAGGAAGAGGTAATGAGAAAGCTGGGATTCCTCCCCCAAAACAGAAACGGTGGGGTGGTGAGTGGGCAAGATAAACTGCAGGAGGCAGTAGAGTGAACATGGTAGACCCTGGAGGAGATATGATGTGCATATGCTCACTCCAGCCTTAACAGTCACACAGGGCTTTAGCCATTCAAGCACACCCAGGGAATTCTGTTGCAAGTAGAAGACAAACACCAGATCAGGGTTGGAAACAGCCCTTTTCTCCAAATGGCAGACCTCTTCTCACTCCCCTCCATCGTCGGAGATCTCAACCTCTGTCCCTCCTCCTACAGTGGTGGCTCCTTCCCTCCCAGCACTCGGACAGGCTCTCTGAAGTGCAGATTTACCCAGCCTTATGCCCCCCATGGCACCCTCTCACCCTTGCTTGTTCTTTCTCAGCCTCTTGTGTCTGGTAGAGAAAAACACTCAAATGCAGCTGAGCAGCAGAGACACAGCAGCAGCAGGCAGGCAGCCGCCTTCTTTCTAGTGTCTTTCTAATGGAGGGTGGCATTAGCATTCATGTCTGCAAGCAGCAGATCCAAGCGGCAGCCAGCAACAGGCAACAGCCTGTTAGAAGCGCCAGCAATTTTAATAAGTTGCAGTACACAGCGACAAGACATAAGAAATTCCTCACAATCAGCCCATTCTCTGTTGCAGGAGGTACCTGGTGCCCAGTTAGTTTCAAACACTGGTGGCCACCCAGATGCCTTTGGGTATCCTGCAAGAGCGGCCTTCTATGTCTGAATGTGGAAGTTCTATTGGGTTGACATGTCTAATAGCTACGGCAAACCTCTTTTTCCTTGGATTTGTTTTGTTCCCATCTGGCCATCAGCCCCTAGGAAGCTGCCTTTATACCAGGTAGTATATGCTATTGGTTCATCTAGCCCATTTCCCCCCTGCACCACCTTCATCCATTTGGCTCCTGCAAAGAAGTATCTTTTGGCGTTGTTTGCCCTTTTCCTTTGGAAGACGAAGGTTGTAATTAATGTGACTGATAAAGGCAGCCTTCCCCAGCCTCATGCCCTCCAGCAGCTGTTGAACCCCATCTTCCATAAGCCCCAGGCTGCATGGCAACTAGTTATAGATGATGGTGGTTGGAGGGCACCAGGTTGGGGAAGGTTGAATTAAGGGATAAGTCCTATCCTGCTAAGTTGGTTGCGTTTTCATGAAGTGCAAACCCTTTCACATGGCAGGAAAGTATGGGGTGCAGTCGAGCACATACGTTTTATTCTTTCGGAATGCTAATCTCTTGGACCTTGAATGAAGAATGTGGTAAAACGGACCCAGCACTCCCAGGTAGCCAAGATTTGCAAGGAAGATTCATAATAAGAAGCAACCGTTTTTTCACAGAAGTTTGTCCACAATTGCTCCAACTTTTCATTGAGAATACTCTGATAAACATCCAAAGAAACTCAGAGGTTCCCTGGAATATTATTTTGAAGAGCCTGTTGTTAAGGTGTATTTCTAAACTGTAGCCTGTTTTTGAATTCTGCAGGCAGCATGCGAACCTGGCAGGCACCCTGAGCGGCCACGCATCTTGGGTGCTAAATGTAGCGTTTTGTCCTGATGACACCCATTTCGTTTCTAGGTATGTAGAATGTTGACATGACCTGATTTGGTTGGGTTATGCGTTACATTTTCATCTTGCCCTTTCTTCATGGAACTCTAGAAAGGAGTATCATTCATTGGGTTCATTGTTGAGCAGCACTTAGCCTAATTTCATGTGGGTAGCAAGGAGAGGGGGAAATGGATGGGAAAGGAGGTGGGGCAAAGAGAGAGAGAAGTGGTGACCCACATTGGGCTTTGACCTTTCCATGCCTGCTGCAGGTCTATGCTGGGTTTACTCTCTTCTGCCTCACCCCAAGCTATTCTTTTTAAATCACTAATTTTATAAGGGGCAAGACTACAAACACATAACATGAGAGGAACCCCCCAGAATTACAACAGAGGTAAGTAGAGCATCCTTGTAAAGCAGGCTAGGCTGAGATAGACCCTGCTCCCTCGTCTTCTGATGAACTTCATGGCTCAGTGGATTTGAACTTGCCGCCGATCCTATGACATTACAGCATCACCATTCATTTATGTGGATGGGATGTGGAGATGAAGGCCTGTTTATAAATGGAGCTTCATGGAGTAAAATTCACATAGTTTTGAAAACTGGGTGCATGACTGGTGGATTGATTTTCTTAATTGGGCAGAAATAGGAATTGTTGTTGTTGTTTAGTCATGTCTGACTCTTTGTGACCCCATGGACCAGAGCATGCCAGGCACGCCTATCTTTCACTGCCTCCTGCAGTTTGGTCAGACTCACGTTGGTAGCTTCGAGAACACTGTCCAACCATCTCATCCTCTGTCATCCCCTTCTCCTTGTGCCCTCCATCTTTCCCAACATCAGGGTCTTTTCCAGGGAGTCTTCTCTTCTCATGAGGTGGCCAAAGTACTGGAGCCTCAACTTCGGGATCTGTCCTTCCAGTGAGCACTCCGGGCTGATTTCTTTAAGGATGGATATGTTTGATCTTTTTGCAGTCCATGGGACTCTCAAGAGTCTCCTCCAGCACCATAATTCAAAAGCATCAATTCTTTGGCGATCAGCCTTCTTTATGGTCCAGCTCTCACTTCCATACATCACTACTGGGGAAACCATAGCTTGAACTATACAGACCTTTGTCGGCAAGGCGATGTCTCTGATTTTTAAGATGCTGTCTAGGTTTGTCATTGCTTTTCTCCCAAGAAGCTAGAATTCCCAAGAACTAGGAATTAGCAGCCTTATTTCCAAAAGGTGCCAAGTAACTGCAGGATTGTATTCAACTAACTTATACTCAAGACTCCTTAAAATTTATGGACCTAAGTCATGGCCAGTTAATTACAATCATAGGTCTACTATGAGTAAAAGTTAGTTGAATACAACCTATGCAACTTCTCCCCTTGTTTTTAAGATGGGTTTTTCACAAATGAATATACCGTATTTTGGGGGCGGGGGGTTTGCCCAGAGTTGTTCAGCTTTTTTGGGGCGGGGGGTTGCCAACACTCACTCACCCGCCGGAACCAACACTCCCAATCGCCAGCAGCCACCAATCACCCATCCCCCCTCTGCCCTATCCATGTATAACTCACTAAAAAAAAATCATTTTATGCACGGAAAAATACAGTGTGTTGACGTTAAAAGAAGTCTGACTAAGAGTGTAATGGGATAAATGACAAAGAATTCCTAAGATTTCTTTACCTTGCTATCTTGCTGTACAGAGCATGGGTTTGCTCTGCTCTGCTGCAATGTACTTTATCAGTCTACTTTCCTGCTCATTTCAGTGTGTGTTTTTCCCCATAAGCAGCGAGGTGTTAACAGCACCCCCAAGCTCTTGCCCTTGTTCTCCTGGGTTTGTTTGCAAAACATGTTAGCGGAAGAAAACTGTTGGCGTCATCTTCAAGCATGGCAAAATGTGGGGCATCTATTGTAGGGGTATGAGCTGTGCAGAATTTTTCTGAGAGCTGCATTGAGCCATACTTGTCTTGGGGGTTTGTGCAGGACAAAGGAATTGCCTTACACTGACTCACACCATTGGTCTATCTTAGCTTAGTGTTCCCTACACCGAGTGGCAGTGGCTGCCCAGGTTTTCAGGAAGGCATTACCAGCCCTTTCTGCAGATGCTGGGGACTGAAGCTTCTGCACACAAGTCAGATGCCACACCACTGTGCAAGGTTCTGCATTAGACACAGTTGCATGCTGTGGGCTCACTTTCTCACATGCTGTTTGGTAACTGGATAGCTGCCGGTCAATAAGTGTACAGCGAGTGGAATGTGTGAACTGCATTTTGCTGCGGTGAAGGAACATGGATGCTTGAACTTTCAGGTGCCTTGTTGGATCAGGCCAGTGAGTTCCGCAAGTCTGGTCTCGGTTGGAAACTAAATCTTGTGTTGCTAAGTGCAGTTAGTTACTCTTTATTCATCTGCTTAGTGTTTGTGGTGCTGTGGTGTAAACCGAGCCTTGGGCTTGCTGATCGTAAGGTCGGCGGTTTGAATCCCTGCGATGGGGTGAGCTCCCGTTGTTTGGTCTCTGCTCCTGCCAACCTAGTTCGAAAGCACGTCAAAGTGCAAGTAGATAAATAGGTGCCGCTCCGGCGGGAAGGTAAACGTTTCTGTGCGTGGTTCGCCAGAAGCGACTTAGTCATGCTGGCCACATGACCCGGAAGCTGTCTGTGGACAAACGCTGGCTCCCTTGGCCAATAAAGCGAGGTGAGCGTGCAACCCGAGTCGTCTGCGACTGGACCTAAAGGTCAGGGGTACCTTTACCTTTACATAGCATGGCAGCTTCTGCTTTGCGCCATGTCTTGCACAACGCATGGACTGAACATTATGCACGGCAAATACACACTTAGGGAAACAAAAACAATTCTCGTGCCAGACTTCAGATTTTCTGCAGAGGCCCTGCTCCAAGTATCTTCTTTAATATGCTACACTCTTAAAAGAGGAACTTTTCTGCATCTGCTCCAGGGACACGTCTGGTGCCAACACTGGTACCTTTTTCAATACCAGGGGAAGACTGTCTTTTTTTGCCCAGACAATTCAGACGGTTGTTTTTTTGTTTTTTGCTTGCTCTATTTGACTTTTCTTTGGGGTTGGGGTGTTATTCACAATTTTGTACACCAGCCTGGAACCTTTCAATGAAATATCCTAAATAAACGTGACAAAATAGTGAGTACCATGGCTTCAGGATAGATGGATGTGACTTGCAATTTTTTAATTCCCCAGCTCAGGGCGAGAGGCTCACACCAGTAGACTGCACAAATGGTGGTTCATGAAGCGGAGGCCGTTTTCTATTCCTCGTGGGTTGGTATTAACAGGGAACAAATTTGTTGATCATTGTTCTTTTCCAGTTCATCGGACAAAACTGTGAAAGTGTGGGATGTACCTTCTAAGACCTGTGCTCATACCTTCTTTGATCATCAAGATCAGGTATATAGAACTTTGTGGCTGTCAGTTGTGGCAGCCTAGGGAACTTTCCTTACATTAAAACCTTTATTTAGTTCAGGCTGCATAGAACTAGTCTTGAGATGTTCCAAAATTTGAAGGGTTACTTCCTGCTATATTGGCAGTTTCCTTACAGAAGTAGTATATAAATTTTGTTCCATAAAATAAATGTGAAGTGTGTCCAATTAATTGTCTATCCCTGTTCTGCCTACTGATCAGTTCTCTTAACACCTGAAACAGAAGATTTCCACCCCCCACTCCCACATAAAACTGGGCATTTTAATTTGAGATGATTGAACCACTCAGCTTACCTCTCGCAAAGTGCTGGCAATGGGTGTGAGAGCCAAAGTGCAGTCCCATTGGCCTGCCTTTTTAGCAGAATGAGTGTGCTTTTGCTGGCAGAGGCCATAGCTTGGTGGCAGTATATGCCTGGCATGCAAAGAATGCAGGCCCAATGCTTGGCATCTCCACATCAGGGAGCAAGTGATGGGCAAGTTCTGCCTCAGACGAGTTGCTGCTACTCAATATGAGGCAGCTTCTTGTGTTTCAGTTTTATGATTGTCACTGCTCGACTCCCATCAGCCATAGTCAGGGCACAGCGGAGTTGTAGCCCAACATCTATGGGCCCATTGGGTTGGTTCTCTTGTGCAGTGGACGGTACACAGCATATATAAATTACCTTTAAAGAAAAGGACGTGATCATTGTAATTTTTAAAATGTCTGTGATAAGCTATTGCCTAACGCTATGTAATCAATCTTAACTGATTTTTGGTTTTGTTCACAGGTCTGGGGAGTGCAATACAATGGAAATGGTTCTAAAATTGTATCAGTTGGTGATGATCAAGAAATCCATATTTATGACTGTCCAATTTAAATGTACCTAAATCAATTTGGGTTCTTTTCAAAGCTTTCAAAAGGTGTCAATTTTGACAATTGTCTTAAATTGTGTGCATCAAGAAAACCTTTAGATTTTGACAAAAGCAAATAATCAATATATATCTTAAGTTTGTATGAATTTTGCTATTTATGTTTATAAATGTATTTGTTACTTTAAATTACTTAATTTGCCAACTGGGCTACTGGAGTATCATTTCCCCTATTAGACATTTCCCCCCTATTTGGGGTGGCAGTGATTGTCATGGATGGCACAGGTGTGACTACAAATAAGAAGGGGAGCCCTGCAATTTGCAAATATATGCAATATACGAGGGGTGGCCAACTCCCAACAGACCGTGATCTACTCAAAGAGTTAAAAACTGGGAGTGATCCACCCCCTTTTGGGGGGTTCAGGTCAAAGTTGTTGAGTTTTTAGGGATAAGGAAAACCCCATTTTTTAAGAGTGCAAGGGAAAGTTGAGCTTTTTTAGGGGAGCCAAAGCTGATGAGCATCTTTGGAGGGAGCAAGTGATCTACTGGTGATCTACCACATCCAGTGATCTACCAGTAGATCACGAGCTACCTGTTGGCCATGCCTGCAGTATACAAAATGTTTCTTTCCAGCAGGGGGCACCCAAGCATAAACATCAGAAAAAGATGCTGCTTGCATGGAAGTTCTTAAGCTTTTAGCAGCTGAATTCCTATTGTGTGTCCTAGCTCCCTAAGCCGAGAAAGCATTTAGTTCCCATTCCAGAGAGATGGGGTGAGAGTTGCCCTTTTGGTTAAGAGTCCTCACACACCACACTGAATGGTCTTGTTTTATTTGAAGCAATACTTCAGTTTTACAGCACAACAGGTTTAGAGAACAGCCCATTAAGCTGAAACTGTATAGCTGTTTTATGTAAATAGGGCTCTGAAAGTTATTTCAACCAAGTTGCAGTATACTCAAGTCTTGTTAGAGGTTTTTTTTAATGAACGCTTAAATATATAGTTACAAAAATGATACTCAGCATATCTGTGCTGAACATGACAAGTGGCTTCAAAGGCCAATTTTTGAATCTGTCACACTAGCAGTCCACCTCCGGTTCAAGATGTCTGACACTGCACACCAGTTCTTGGACCTTCGTCATCCTCCTCATAGGCTTCCCCATGATTACGGAAAGCTCGCTCTCTTGGATCAAATTTAACAAGATCAACTTGATCCATATCTTCTGAAATCATTACTTCTTCTCGTGGAGGAAGCAGAGCTTCTAACAAGGGTAGCTGTTCCTTGGAAAGCCACTGATGCTCTGGGAATGCAACCTGTAATAAAAAGGCAGCATTAATGTAACTAGGAGACTCTTGAGTCCCATGGACTGCAAGAAGATCAAACCTATCCATTCTCAAAGAAATCAGCCCCGAGTGCTCACTAGAAGGACAGATCCTGAAGTTGAGGCTCCAGTACTTTGGCCACCTCATGAGAAGAGAAGACTCCCTGGAAAAGACCCTGATGTTGGGAAAGATGGAGGGCACAAGGAGAAGGGGACGACAGAGGATGAGATGGTTGGACAGTGTTCTTGAAGCGACTGGCATGAGTTTGGCCAAACTGCAGGAGGCAGTGAAAGATAGGCATGCCTGGCGTGCTCTGGTCCATGGGGTCACAGAGTCAGACACGACTAAATGACTAAACAACAACAAATGCTCACATCCTGCATTTGGAACAGCAGCTCCTTGAACACAAGCAAAGACCTTAAGGCTGATTTTGTTAACTACCATGAGGAATTATTGCCACTGTCTTGCAGATAGCAGGGTAGGCAATCTGGTGTGTGGAGGGGTCAGACAAAATCAAGCACCCCCTCCCTCGTTTTGTCCCTCAGCTGCTTTCTACCAAGCTGACACAGCATGGCTTTCTCAAGATAGCTTACAATATAAAACAAGCCAGCAATCCCAAAGTAAGAGCAGATTAAATGGCAGAGCTAGTAGGTGAAAACTTTGCTTAAAAGCTATTCAAAGGATCCCAGATGCCATTAAAACAAGAAAACAGGGTGATGCTCATCTGACACTGAACAACGAGTAGCTTTTAGATAACATGGCTGGGGAGAGAATTCCTTTGTGCACCTCCCTACCCCACCTCTGAAGAACACATTTTGGCACATCCCTCCCATTTTTACAAATCTCTGCTACTGCTTCATGTGCACAAACCCTGAAGCAGTAAGCAATAAGGGACAGTTGAGGTGCCTCATGAGCTTGCAGTTCAGCCTGTGTTTCAAGAACGCTTTGCTGCTTGTGTGGCACCTACAGGGCACAGCCCAAGTTGCTAACTTTACAACCAGGGGCGTAGCAAGGTAAATTGGTACCCAGGGGCAAAATAATTTTTGTCACACCCCCCCCCCCAGACATTGGAAGGTCAGGTGGTACCCGGTGCGGAAAATTTCTTGTCAACCCCCCCAATTGATTCCCCCCACCCCGCAAAAATGGTTTTTACGTTATTTCATATTTTCTTACAAAGGAATAACAACAAGTAATAATAAAAACTTTTATTTATATCCTGCCCTCCCCGGCCGAAGTCGGGCTCAGGGTGGCTAACATCAGATACATAACATTGGTATAAAATCAAACAATTAAATTACCTCCTAAAAACATCTCAAAATCAAATTAAAGTCTAATTAGATGGCTTTCCACAGGGTTAGGGTTGGGAACAGTAAGTGTTCTCTGAACTGAAAATTCAGCCTTCACGACATAGGAAAACAGCCAAGTGAACAGCTATTTTGGTGGAGGAGGGTCAAGATATTAACCGATATGCATGAAATTTCATATATAGCTATATAATTCCTAGTATAGTAAGATAAGACCTTTGGAGCAGGCATTTTAAAAAAAAATCTTAAAAAAAAATGTTCCTTGATAATTTGTCACCCCCTCCATTATGGAACCTGGGGCGGGCCGCCCCCCCTTGCTACGCCCCCGTTTACAACTGCCCATTCAGTTGGAAATGCAGTTCATCCAGCTTGTAGGCAGATAGATTCAAACAACTGTTTAAAAGCAACTAGCTTACTTACCAAGAACTGAATTATTAGGGAACCTTTTTCCAATGGTGACTTGTAAATTGGCATTCCCTCATTTATGATGCATTTGACATCTCCATGCTTTATTACTTCACCTGTTTGAATAGTGATTACACACACTTAAGTATGAGGGTAGTTTGTTAGCTTTCCGAAACCCCTTTCCCTTGTTCCCGACAGTAAAATGATACATGAAACCCTACTGAATCAGACCAAGGGTGGTGGTGAGGAACCTGAGGCCCACTGGCCTAATTAAGGTAGGTTCTGGCTCAGCTCAAAGGGTGTGGGGCAGCTTACAAAGCCTTTCAAAGCTCTGCAGAGAAAAACATTTGAAAAGGGCTTCTGACAATCTGGACAAAAAAAAGGGGGGGCATGATGTCATCGTGACATCTGTTAACTGACAGGTGAGTGACTCTGCTCTCCTGTCCAACTTTCATAGAATCCTAGAGTTGGAAGAGATCACAAGGGCCATCCAGTCCAACCCCCTGCCAAGCAGGAAACACCATCAAAGCATTCCTGACAGATGGCTGTCAAGCCTCCACTTAAAGACCCCCAAAGAAGGAGACTCCACCACACTCCTTGGCAGCAAATTCCACTGTCGAACAGCTCTCACTGTCAGGAAGTTCTTCCTAATGTTTAGGTGGAATCTTCTTTCTTGTAGTTTGAATCCATTGCCCAGTGTCCGCTTCTCGGGAGCAGCAGAAAACCACCTTTCTCCCTCCTCTATATGACATCCTTTGATATATTTGAACATGGCTATCATATCACCCCTTAACCTTCTCTTCTCCAGGCTAAACATACCCAGCTCCCTAAGCCGTTCCTCATAAGGCATCGTTTCCAGGCCTGTGACCATTTTGGTTGCCCTCTTCTGGACACTTTGCTCAAGATGGGTGGGTGGGGCCCTTTGGGCTAAAAAGGTCAGCGTAGTTCAGCATTCCACTTCCACATAGCCAATCGGATATTTGGAAAGCTCAAAAGCAGAACTTGAGGAGCTATAGCCCTTTCCCACTGTTCCCTGCAATGGGTTCTGAGAGACAATCCCTTTTAAAGCCATCTAAATTTGTGGGCATCACATCTCATGGAAACCAGCTCGTCTTTTTGTCCATCCTGTCTCCAATCATCAGCTCCAGTGGATGATCTAAACTGGTTTGCAGCAGAAACTCATTAAAATCAGTATCTTAATGGAAGCATGCAAGCTGCTAATTAAATACCATTTGCTAAGCATTTTTTTCTTTAACAAGGTAGACTCAACACCTACCTGCTTTGGAAGTTATTACAAGGACTCTGTCATCCAAGGTATCAATTGTCTTTTTGAAGCCACACAAGGCTTCCGTGAGCTGAATTTTCATTTTCATAATTAAGTCGTTGCCTCTTCTCTGAAACACTGGGTGGTCTTTCTGATCTAGCACAATGATGACATCTCCAGGCTCCAAATCAGGTTCCTGGTCACCTTCTCCGTGAAAAACTATTTTCTGACCATCTTTCATACCTATGAAGCAACACATGCTATCAAAGAAATCACATTCTGATGATTTGTCAAAACAGTGCCAGCAACCTGAATAATGGACATCCTGTAACTTCCAGCCTACGGCAAGTTAGGAATACTTTCAAAAGTTCCAAATTATGTGGCCTCATTTCCAAAATAAAACTGATGCTTTAGGAATGCTTTTTAAATTTCTGACCAAGGGTTTCAACAGCCTTGTCCTTTTGCTTTCCCTCCCTTATAACAAATCATATGTATTAATATAAACCACTACAATCCTAGCAATCACAATGCAATGTTAAGTATGATTGCATGAAGACTGCTTACTCTGCAGTGTCTTTATAAATGTGTGTGAGGAAGAGGGTGTGCTGCAAATTAACTCTAAAATGCAGCCAACTGTATAAAGGTAAAGGTAAAGGGACCCCTGACCATCAGGTCCAGTCGTGTCCGACTCTGGGGTTGCGGCGCTCATCTCGCTTTATAGGCCAAGGGAGCCGCCGTTTGTCCGCAGACAGCTTCCGGGTCATGTGGCCAGCATGACAAAGCCGCTTCTGGCGAACCGGAGCAGCGCACGGAAACGCCGTTTACCTTCCCGCTGGAGCGGTCCCTATTTATCTACTTGCACTTTGATGTGCTTTCGAACTGCTAGGTGGGCAGGAGCTAGGACCGAGCAACGGGAGCTCACCCCGTGGCAGGGATTCGAACCGCCGACCTTCTGATCAGCAAGCCCTAGACTCTGTGGTTTAACCCACAGCGCCACCTGGGTCCCTGCCAACTGTATACACTGGGATAAATTATCCTAGTCAAGTTGCAACTCACCCTATTTTTCGCTCCATAGGATGCACCGGACCATAGGGCGCACCTCATTTTTAGAGGAAACAAGAAAAAAATATTTTTCTGGTTTTCCTCCTCTAAAAGCCGTTTTTTTTAGGATCAGCTCAGATTTGTGCAGCGCTTTTGCAAAGGGGGAAAAGCAAAGAGGAAAAGCCCTGTTTTTATGGGGTTCAACTCACATTTCAATAGCTTCTTAAGGAAAGGGAGCCATTTCTACTGTTTCCAGACAGATAATCTAATCAGGCAGTCACGTCACTGGGGAAACAAACAACCTCCCTCTGCAGCACATTCAACAATGGAGGCCTGGGTAAGGGGGTGGGGCTGAAAGGGAGCCAGGGACTCTTATCTCTCTCCCGATCTCTTGCTGATCAGCTGCTGAACGGGGTCCTTTCAACACCCCTTTTTCTCTTTTGGCCCCTGGGCAATTCGGCTCCAGGGACCACCATTCACTCCATAAGACGCAGAGATATTTCCCCTTACTTTTTAGGAAGAAAAAAGTGCATCTTATGGAGCAAAAAATACGGTAAGCAATGAAGCACAGCAAAGCTTTAAAACGGAGGAACGGGAAATCCATCCATCCATCTCTTAGTGCCATGCTACTCTACTACTGCTGCCTTCTGAAACAAATAAAACATACTGTATGGGATCAAAATTCCAAAATTGAAAATTTTGAAAGCATCAAAATTTGAGATACTGTTTATGAATTATTTTAATCTGCTGTGGGTTCCCTACGGGGCAAACAGCAAGATAAAAAATATTGCATGCCTATGTGTCTCAGTCTTCCTTTTACCATGTAGTTACTTGAGCAATGAAATTCCAGTCCTTGAGGATCACTAGGATACCTTAGTGCCTTGTGGCAGTGAAGCCTTGCCATGAATGTCGTGCTTGAAAAAGGAAGCAATGGGCATGTGCAGGAGGGGCCAGGCATTGGGGATGAGCAAAGAGATATTCCCTCATGGGCTGCCAATTTGGGTAGCTAGCTGCCTGGGAAGGTTGGGTGTGATGAGATCCTTACCTTTGTCAATGTGTATTTCTATTATTTTTTTCTCTCTAACCACCTTGTTGCCATTGCAGGTGGTGCATCTGTCTTTGGGATTTATTCGTTCCCCTTGGCCTTTACAGTCTGGACAGACAGTCTGGATTTGCTGCACCATTCCAGGCGCGATCTGCTGAACAAGCACCTGCACTCCTCTTCCTTTGCATGTAGGACACTTTTCCACAGCACCTTTCTTTCCACCGAGGCCTTGGAAGGAAATACATATGCGCACACACAGTAACTCCTAACGTTTCCTGATGGCAGGCAGCAACCAAGCTCCCGTTACCAATCTCAACATCCGTGTATAGCTCTCATACCAGGCCACACCAAGTGAACAGGGCTTTGAGACTACATCTTAGCTACCAATTCAGTGCCAAACATTACTCCCTCTGAGTTCTGCGTCTCCCTGGATCTGGCATAATTATTCAAAATAATTCAAAATAATTGAACAGGTCTAAGCATATTTATATACAGTTTGGACAACAGCAAGGAAACTATTTGATTAAGTCCACAAACATTGCTAGGCTGGTCAATAGTTTCCAGTGCACTCTTTGAACAGAGCAATCTGTTCACTTCTCATGACTTTTCATAAGACTGCCAAATATTTGACAATAGCCTCGAGAAGTGCAGATCAGTTGGAATCCTATCAGTTCACAATTTATGTGATATACACATCAATACACAACTGACGTGTATCATGGACCAGAGATAAACACATTTTTTAAGAGGATCATGGCTCATTTTTTTATAGCAATCATTCTCGTTTTGTCATTAAAAAGAATGATTGCTATTAAGAAAATGAGCCGTAGCCTGTTTCAGAGGCAAATACGTCTGAAACAGAAAGTTTCCCGTTTCACCCCTTTGTGGATTGAGATTTTGGATCTTAAGTTCCCTTGGGGAGTGAATTTAACTTGGCAGCTTGTAGAAGAATAAGAGTTTCCTAATTAGGTAAACTATATTTTATCCATTCCCATCCTCAGAGGTTTGTCCCAAAAGTGCCTTCTAGAGTCAAATGCTCCTTTAAGATCAAGAAAAGGGAAATTCCAGAAAATACCACTTGCAGAAAGACTCTGCCTCTGTGGACAGACACAAATAGAATCCGGTGCACAACTGGTTGGTTGTTAGTAGGGAGTGGTATTCAGATGTATTTAATTTCGCCTTCTTTATGTTTACTCAGGATGGGGATAAGATGGAGATAGGAGCCAGGTTTCTGCACCATGCAATGAGGATTCGTGAATGCTTAAACAACATTAAGTGTTAGATGCAGGTTTCTGATGAGTGATTTTATCGTACTGACCCATACTGGAAACTTATGTATATGTCAATAAAGGTTTGTGAATTTGAAAGAATGTAAATGGCACATTCTTGATTTTAGATTTAAGAATCGTTTGGTGAGCACTGCAAGTACTTCCTGAGTAATCACACCCACAAAATGCTTCTGTGTCTGACTTTAATGTATTCAAGACAGCTGGTGCCTTCAAATATCCCTGCATGTAATGTTCAGCTCACCAGAGGCCTTTAGAACACTTTTTGGGCACAGCCCAACTTCTATATTCAAGTTCACCGAGTCATTTACCTTTGCACTTATCACAAATTACATTCTTCTGAAGTGCCAGCTTTCTTGTGGCTCCATTGTACAAGTCTTCAAGGGTTATACTCAACTGATGGACAACGTTCTTTCCTTAATGAAAATGAAGGTCAGATGCTTAACACAAGATCCCCATTTCCAATGTTCATTTTAAGCTTTTTAAAGCCTAACAAGCCTCCAGAATGGAATGTGTACCTTTTACTAAGAGGAAACTGCTTCTGGACCACAACAGCTCTGTTTCTGCAATATGGCTTAGCTTTTCAGAAATTACGAAGTTGGCTTCCTATCTAGCGTTTTAATTTTTTCCCTTTTTACTATCTGTAATGCCACACATGGACAAAACCAAGATGAAATTCCCCTCATCTGGCTTTATCATATATGCATCCTAGGCAAAGAAGCACGACACGGCAGTTCCTCCCCCTCAAAGGCCATTTCTTGAAAAAACAGCCAGGCCTGCCAGCAACCATGGCAAGATCTAATTTAAAAAATTGTACTTGGGAAGGTTGAGCAGGGAGCATGTGTTGTTGGGCACTGCTGATTATAGGCAATGGCATTCAATGCTCATCCATGCCCACCACCCAGTTCTTGAGCTGGGAAGGCTGGGAGGGAGGCAGGGAAGGATTGTCTGTTTGGCCCTGTGTGATCAAAGCTGTTTGGAAACTTTCTTAGAGCTGTTGACAATCCCTGCACATTTACACTTGCCAGAGAATGGCATGGCACTTCTCACAGAATGTGTATTTTGAAGCGTGACTGTAGTCCTTAATGGGGCTCTACATGGTGAAAGGGAGCAGGGGACCACCTGCCCTCTGCACATTTGAGCACACGTCTGATGGGGAAGCAAACTGGCTACCCCAATGCACAGAGGGGGAGCTAGGCAGGCATACTGTCAGGGTGGGGTCAGTGGCACAGCCTTGCTTCCTTGATCATGTGGAGCTCTTTTGTCAGCTTAGGCTATTGACCAGAATGAAGTTGGTCCTCTGGACAACTTACCTCTATCCACTTCTTTCTTTAGACACTAATGGGCAGTGCTGAAATAAGTATCCCTAAACCAACCAGTTTTCAAATGCATTGTATTAATAGTTATAGCCCTCAAATTACAAACACTATTCTAAGTGCAGAACGAAATCCCCCCCCCCAAAAAAACCCCAAGGGGAAGCGCACCAACTCTCAAAATTAGTATGTTTCATGGATATGAAACTAAAGGACGGACTAAACTATCCTGGTTTGGGTTCTGCATTTTTTTGTTCAACACCCCCCCCCTTTTTTGGTTCTGAGGTCTATCACCTGAATCTAAGCATTATCCAAGATAACCTCAAGTTACAGTAAGATATTGTTGCCATGGTATTCCCAGAATGGAAAACAGGTGCAACAGGGCCAACAAAAGTCAATCATTAATAATAGTAGCTTTGCCTTACAGTAAGGCCGAGAGAGCTGCCTCATGAATGAACCCATCAGTTGCAGTTCCCATTGGTAACTACAGTGGAACCTTAGTTCTCCAACACCTAGATACGTGAACATTTCAGCTCCCAAACGCCAAAAGCCCAGAAGTAAGTGTTCCGGTTTTTGAACTTTTTTGGGAAGTCGAACATCCGATGTGGCTGTCGGCTCTTGTTTCCAGGGCGCCCACACCAATCGGAAGCAGAGCCTTGGTTTTCGAATGTTTCTGAAGTTGAAAAGACTTCCAGAATGGATTACATTCGAGAACCAAGGTACCAGTGTAAGTATTTTACACTTTGGACACAATACTACAGTAGCATTCTACATTTTTGTCTCAAACACTAGAATTTAACTGATGCAGTATTTAAAACACATGTGCATACCTCTTCTTTCTCTATTCATTCTGCCTCCACCACCAAAGAACATGTCAAAGATGTCCATGGGGGAAGAGAAATTGCCGCCACTTAGGCCTCCTTCTTTAATAGCTTGCTCCCCACCCTGGTCATAGAGATCTCTTTTCTTTGGGTCTGACAGAACTTCATAAGCCTGGGATATGAGTTTAAACTAAGAAGAGAAAGAGACCCTCTAAATAGCTGGCTAGCAGACAATAGTTAAGTTTCATACAAGTGATTAAGAAAACTCCTCAACATCCATTAAAAGACTATTCAGTAAATATATACCCAGCAAAAGCAGTGGTCTACCTATTTTAGAGGTTTTTTCCTGCAGTGGTTAATATAAGAAAAAGCCAGGCCAAAATAAATGCTGTAAAGGAAATTAGCAATTGCTAGCAATATATCAATCAGCATAAGCACTGCTCACAGTACACCACAGAAAATAAAAAGATATATACAGCATTACTCACTGAGGAAAATGCTCTGCTGCCTGCAAGACTTCCCATCCCTGGGTGCAGATGGAACCCAAGAAATTACTAGCAAAATGCCTGTCATTTTGATGGATAAAATGTAATCTATATTGTAAGGATCTCCGGAATAGTGTGTGTGTGTGTGTGTGTGTGTGTGTGTAGATACTCTGTATGGACACCCACTGTACTTGTACTCCTGCGCATAGAGTACCTGTTTTAGGATTACTAAGTGTCAAATATTGGTCATCCATCCCCACTACAACAACTAAGCGCAGTGATTTACTCCCTTCTGCAAAAGACCAGCCACTTGCTTTCACGAACTAAAAAAATAAAACTTGTGCCTCCTAGCTCGTGTCTCAACTGAACCAATGTTGCCCACCTGCAGTTGCCTCCCTAAGACCCCCACTTCACCCTCTCCAACCAAAGTCCATACCCGCTCGCCCTCGCTGGGATTCTTGTCCGGATGGAACTTCAGAGCTAACTTGCGGTAGGCCCGCTTGATCTCATCCGAGGTGGCACTTGGCTTCACCCCCAGTGTATCATAGTAGCCCGTTTCCTTCACCATGGCAGCAGCCTGAGAGGATGAAAGAAACAGAAGGAATCAGAAGACAGCACTCAGGTTTTTCTTCATCAAATTTCCCTCATTTTGCTAAAGAATTTCCCAACCTGGAATGCAGGTTGTCATCAAATATGTTTTGAAGGCACTAAGAAAGCTTTGTACAGTGGATGCTTGGGTTGTGAACGCGATCCGTGCGTGAGGCGCGTTCGCAACCTGCAGCGCCCGTAACCCACAGCGCTGCATCTGTGCAAGTTGTGATTCGCCGCTTCTGCGCATGCGCCGAAACCCGGAGGTAACCCGTTCCAATACTTCCAGGTTCGGCACATTTGTATCCCGCAGCGAGCGCAACCCGAGGTATGACTGTATATGGTAAAAACCTGAACTGGGTACTGCCAATTAATCAAATGTTCCCTTTTTAAGGTGGGATTTAAGGCAGAAGAACTTGTAAAAATACAAATGGCAAGAACCATTTTAAAAGTATGCTCTTTCCTTACACACAAAGTAAATGTTTCATTATTTTCTGCATACATTTCATTGTCTGAACACAAAATATGCTTTCTTCAGAACTACTGTACAACGTAGTGTGCACACACTCAGAGGATGGCCTCCAAACCACCCTAAATATCTTTGCAGAAGCTTATGAAAAGCTTGGCCTATCACTCAACACCCAAAAAACAAAAGTGTTGCACCAAGTTGTACAAAATAACCCCTCTGCAGCACCACAAATCCAACTCAATGGTGTAACGCTGGAAAATGTCGACCACTTCTCCTACCTAGGCAGTTATCTTTCCACAAGGGCCAACACTGATGCCGAAATCCAGCATCGCCTGAGCTGGAAAGAGTGCGGCTTTCTCCTGATTGAAGTGTTTGAGGACTGGGACATTCGTAGGGAAACCAAAATGCTTTTTTTTTACAAAGCTATTGTACTACCAACCTTACTGTATGCTTGTGTAAATGTATACTTTAATAAATTAATCTGAAATGGACACAATTGAATGAACACATTAAACAAGCACAAAAATTGTCCCAGACAGCCCTTACTTTTTTCAATTATCAGAACAAATATCTTCTGGTGCAACGGGATTCACCCTTCCACTCCTCCTCCCTGCAGCTCCCCCAAACTCTGCTTAGGATGGTGGGAGAACCTCTGCAGCAGGTTTGAGGATGGTGGGGGGAACAGAGAAGGGGAAGTCCACTGACAGGGATATTGGCTGTTGATAAGCGACTATGTATTTTGCATGCCATTTTCAGTCACATTAAAAATATTTCGGCATCTTCATCTAATGCAAGAGAAAGGCATTTTTGACCTGCTCATATTATTTCATTTCATCTACTTGAGGGGACTGGAATTTTTTTTTCAGGCATTGATAACAGAACATAATAGCAACACAGCATAGATTTTTAAAGTTTTGTTTATTTAAAATAGGTTAAATAAGTATGGAAAAACAAATTCCCATTAACGTAGGAGAGCAGAAAAAATCCAACAGAAGGCCCACATCACTAGACACAGAAATTAACTACCTAAAAATGACGAAACTAGTTTGCTCCTCTCCTTTTTTAAAGAGTAGCCTAGTATCTAATACACTGAGCTATGAAACAAAAAGGCCTTTAGCTCAACGGCAGAGCATTTGTTTTTGTCTGGAGAGTCCTTAATTCCCAAATCCTGGGCATCTCCAGCTGGCTTTAAGGAATGACTGCCGCCTGAAAACCTGATGCCAGTCAATGTGCTGCACTAGATGGACCCATGGTCTGACTTGACGCAAGGCAGCTTCTTCAGATCATGTCTCAGCCTGGAGTTTTCTCGAAGGCCTTAGGTGAGACACTCAATGCTAGCCTAGCTTGCACAGAGAACCGCAAGGCCATAAGCTAAAATAAATTATGACATGGTAACAAAAATGAAGCACTCTTGAACATTAGAAATGGGCCGTGGTTGTTCTCTATAAGGATGAAACTGAAGGTTTCCAGTTTGACTATCCCTGTAGCCACCAGTTCATTCTTCGTCCCTCAGTTCCCATTTGTCACATTAATATTGACCTACCTCACTGGATTGTCATAAATATATATATATCTGATACAAATGCAAGGCATTACTAAGACCGCTCCAAGTGTCCTCTTTTTAACCCCAGTCCCATACGAGGTTAAGAGCGTTAAAACCGTAGTGTTTGCGTTAACAACTACAAGGCAACTTACAGAAAACCCTCTCAAAAACACCACGGAAACACTATGTTCCGTTGCATACTGTATTGGAAATTATCCTATTGTACCAATAACAAGTTCTACTTGATGCAATTCATGTTTCTTCATTAGAACTAATTCACCAATAACTACTTTCACTAGTCTGATTTGCATGTATATCTTTATAACACTATTCTCAACGAAAAACGGTGTTTGTGCCTATTGGCATCCACAACACCAACAAATGCCTTGCTTGAATCGTTTACGTTCCCTCTCTCGCAGCAGGAGCTTCCTTCTCTGCCAAGTCTGAGCCAGGGCGGCCGGAGGAAGGAGCGAGGGGTGCCTGGCCTCGGCCTCCCAGCCCCGCCGAGCCCCTTCCCTGCGGTCCGGAGGGCCCCCTGCCAAGGACAGCCAGAGGAGGACGCCCCCTGCCGGCAGCGCGGAGTCGGGGGGCTCCCCGAGGATCATCCAGCCCAACCCCGATTTCCATTCCTGCACTTGCAGATCTGAAGGCGTGTACAGCGGCGATTCCTTTCTCGGGAGCCGCGTCCGCCTCTGCCCGTCCTTCTCCCGCATTCAGCGCCCGCACCTGAGCCTCACCTGCCCGTCTCCGGCGTCTCCCTCGCGCGCTCCGTCGCGTCTATTGGCGCCGCGTCCGAGAGCCTTTTATAGGCTCCGCCGCGAACTTTCTGGAACGACGCCGCCGCGACGTCACGACAAAAGCCTCGAGAAACTTAGCGGGACCAATCGGCGAGCGCTGGGAGGCCGGAGGCTCCGCCCCCTCCTTTCCGCGCCCATTCAGAGGGGAGACGAGGACGGAAAGGGCGCCTCGACCGCGCGGAGTTGCTAAGCGACGGCCGCCGCAATCGGCCCAGCGCCGTGAGCGAGAGAGGGGCGGAGCATGAGGCCCCGCCTTTTGTCGCCGGCCGAGCGCCTCCTGGATCCTTCTCGTTGCTTCGCGCGCGCCGCTCCTGGGCGCCCCGGTGCACAGCAGCCCCTTTCTCCGTTCCTTCTCTTTCCGCCTCCCCCCTTCTCCCTTCCTGCATTGCAGGGGGTAGACTAGATGACCCTCGTGGTCCCTTTCTTTCCCACCACTCCATGATTCCTGCTGGGGGCGCTTGGAGGAGCTGAAGCCTCGTGGCCTCCCGCGTGGGAATTACTTGGGCAAGACTGCCCTGTGCAGCTGGGAATCGCCAGCCCTGCGTATTTCTTACCATTAATTTATTAAATGTGTTAGTCTCCTTTTTTGGCCCAATGCATAGCGACTTGCAACCTAGGCCCTCGGCTCACTGGTCGACCTGCAACCTCTGGCAGGTGTCAATCACCTGCTGTCATAATTACATCAGAAGATTGAGAGGTGGAATTGTCCCACTCACTTGCTAAAGCTGTCACCCCACCCCCACCCCCTGCAATAAGGATCTGGAAAGCCAGGCCAGTTTATTTACTTTAATGCATTAATGTTGCCCCCTTTTCTCCATGGAGCTCAAGGTGGAGTCCATGGTTCTCCCCATCTCATTTAATCCCCACAACAACCCTGTGAGGTAGGCTAGGCTGAGAAGCAGCCCAAGGTCACCCAGTGAACTTCATAGCTGGGTGGGGGATTTCTCCCAGGTCCTCACCTGACACTCTAACCACCCCACATAGGTCAGATATAGAATTGCACAGATGCCACTCGGCTATGATACCTGCTCGGAGAGCTTGGGTAACTCTGCCTCTCAGCTTGATCTACCTCACAGCCCTGTGGTTGTGAAGGTAAAATTGGGAAGTGGGGACCATGTAGGCAACCTGGAGCTCCTTGAAGAAAGGATCAGATACAAACATAATAAATAAGCAAATTAAAATACAATTTGAGGTGAGAGTCAATCCCATTGAGTTCCATGAGATGCAATTCCAAGCAAACATTCATATTTCAAAATGTACTAAAACATTTGTTCTCTACCCTCAAAAAGACCTAAATAAATAAATAAAATGTATTAATGATCTGCCCTTTGTCCCAGAGTGGAAATACATACATACCCATGACAGAAAATAAAGGTTTCCTTAGCAGCAGCGGCCAAAACTACAAATCAGCAATACACACCACCCCTCCCTTTTCTTTTGCAATGCAATTATAGATGTGTTTACTCAGAAGCAAGCCCCATTGAGAAAGGAGTGCAGCCTTACAATGCAATCGTACCCATACCTACTCAGAAGTAATTCCCGTCAGGTTTGATGGACAAGTGAGAGCATAGGACTGCAGTTTAAAGCTGGACCTCCTTGAACACAGAAGGCTTTTTTGAGCATTATGCTGGGCATCTTCCCAGTTTTCAGGGCTGAGTGAGGACTGTCACTTCTGAGCCACCTCAAGAAGGCAATGGGGCAGTAAGGTCACTGCCCTGACCAGAAGGGGTCAGATCAGTGGATGAAAACCAATGGAAAGGTTTTGTGCATGCAGCACCAAATACATGTAAATCCAAAGCTCATGGCTGATATCCCACACACAATCCAGAAACAAATTGCATTGTTAGTACCAGCCTTCCTCAACTTGGTGCCCTCCAGATGTTTTGGGACAACAGCTGGAACTGATGGCTGATTAAACCATCTTCAGCATTTAAGATGTGTTTGCATGGAGGGGAATTGCTTTTTTTGTTATGATTTGATCGCAGTGCCTGGAGACAATCTGTCAGGCTGCAGGGACTAGAGGAGGAATGAGCGCTGGGTGCACCTGCAGCTGCCTTCCTCTTCCCCAGCTGCAACAAAACCTGTCTCTCCCACATTGGTCTCTACAGCCACAGCAGGTGCTGTAACTCTCCAGTGGTTTGACTTTAGCTCTGAATACGCAGTCCTCCATTGTCTCCCGAGACAGACAGACGCCAACTACATTTTTATTTTTGTTTTATGTTGTAATCTGCCCTGTGATCTTTGGTTGGGCAGTATATGAATTTAATAATCAAAATAAATAAATGGGGGTTGTACTCCAAATATCTGCAGGGCATTAGCGGTGTGTTGAGGGGGGAGGCTGACTGAATGTTATGTGTGCAACTCCTTCAGAAATATTGGGATGTCTCCAAAGTCAGTCATACTCTGAGCAGACCCCTTGAAATCAATGAACATGACTAATTTCAAAATTGCCACTGTAGGCTCCTTTGGGAGGAATGTAAACTAAATAAAAATTATTCAGGTACATTGATTTCAATGGGTCTACTCTGAGTAACACTTTGCTGGATACAACCTACTGGGCTATGTTGTTCTGCTAGTGGAAGCCAGCACAAGGACTCCTGCCCCCTTCCCTTGTGTCTTCCCCAGGCCTGCTCTGGGGGGTCAGGAGAACCCCCAAAATAGTGCATGGGATGGAGTAGGAGAGGGGAGATGGTTCTGTTTAGTCCAAAGAAATGCTTGCAGTGATGAAGCCATCTCAGAGCCACATTGCATTGCTTGGAGAGAGGTCCATTCAAACTGGCCCAGTAAGCAGAGAGCAAGAATGCACAGATCTGAAGTTCAGGAAAGCCACGAGGGGGTGAAATGCAATTCATATCAAACATCTAGAGAGCTTTGTGCTAGAATGACCTGGCAGTTTAGAAGCAGTTTTCTGAAAGTGTGCAGACATGTTATAAAATACTATCTGGGATAACTTTGATTTAAAGGAAGGAATATGCATGGAATATAAGGAGGTTGTCTTACTGCATTTCCATCAGCTTGTTTGTCCTCAGTTGCTTGTGCATCCACTTGCTTCTCTGCAGAATTGGCACTGGATGCCTTGTCCTCTGGTGGCTGCCCATTAGCCTTCTTGTCCTCGGAGGGCTGCCCATTAGGTTTTTTGTCCTCTTTAGGCTCCATTTCAGGTTCCTTTGTTTAGATATGCTGAAGAAGATTGGGAAAAACATTCAGAAATGATGAGATATGAAAGTACCTTTTCCTCAAATGCAAATTGCAAGTGTGTGTCCCCTGCCCATGATCCATTTTGGGAACACAGTACACATAAACCTTTTAAAAAAAACACCACTTTTAAAACCCACCCTCCACATCAGGGTCCCAATCTGGATCAGCACCACTATCCCTGCTGACAATCTGTGGAAACAAACCAACAACCTTGCACTTTAGGACACAGATTCATAGCTGACATAACACATACTTGGATCTTCACTGTCAAATAAGTGCACAGTTCTTTGCAATCTTAAAGCAAAATCGTGCATGTTTCCTCGGTGTTTCCCATTGAGGTCAGTGGTACATACCCTTGGGGTGTAGGATTTCAGGCCAGGGGCGTACCCAGGATCAAAACTAGGGGGGAGGGAGCCATGGTCGTTCAGGTTGTGACATTTCAGCATGGAAAGGCAAATGAAACCAAAATTTTAGGAAAATTATATATAATTATAGCAGTGCTTTATTATAGTAGTTATTATAATTATTTGTTTTATTTTTTAAATTTTTTATTCTAGTTAAATGTCTTATACCAGGGGTGGCCAACTCCCAAGAGACTGTGATCTACTTTCAGCAGTGATCTACCCCCGTTTTTTGGGGTTCAGCTCAAAGTTGTTGACCTTTTTTGGGGATGAGGAATGCCCCGTTTTTTAGGGGTTCAGTTCGTTTTTACGTTTTTAGATTACTGACCATATTATGTAAACAGCAAACAAAAACAGCTTCAAAAAACAGAAAAACTTCCCCCCCCCCAAAGCAGAAAGCCCCCAAATAGCTGAAAAACTCAGTTTCCTAGGATCCTCAGCCATCGCAACTCACCATGCAAGGGAAGTGTTTCCAAAGCTCCTTTGCAACGATCAGCCAGCGCAACACACACACACACACACACACACACACAGTGGCCGGCTGCCAGTCGGCAGAGTTCAATTGTTATTTAGATTTTGGGAGGGGGAGAAAGACCAGTAGTTGAGCTTTTTTAGGAGAGCTTTTTTTCCTTTTAGGCTGCCGATAACCATTTAATTATTATTATTTTTTGCTTCTGGGGGGGCAGGTGCCCCCTCCTGCCCCCCCTTGGGTACGCCCATGTTTCAGGCCTAAAGTGAAGTCTGTTTCCTCAGAAGTAGAAGTAAGTCTCACTCAACTCAATGGGACTAACTCCCAGAAAAGCATGCACAGGGTTGCACTCTTTCCTCCGCATCCCTTTTTCTTTGTCTTTTAATATATGTAGAGCGCATAGAAAAAATAAGGTGCTTTAGGAGTGTTAAATAATATTAATATACACACTTATATGGGATGAAGTCCTATCATGTGTTCCTAAATTCTTCTCTGGCTTTGATTCAAATCTGCGCCCAGGAAGAATTGTCAGCTGATACATCTTTCAATCATAGCACAAAAGGGCACCTGGGTAATGTAGCTTTCCTAAGATGTACTTGCAAAAGAAGACTGGACTCAAAAATACACCAATCTTCTTTTGGGACAAGGGGAATTTCTGAGCCACTCCAACCTAGACTGAGGGGAAAGTGAGTTGCCCATCACCAGTGCTTGCACTGAGCATCATTTACCATCACTTTGTCGAGTTGGAAGAGACTCCAAGGGTCATTTAGCCCAACCCCCTCCTTCAATTCAGGAAAACCAGCTAAAGTATGCATGACAGGTGACCATCCAACCTCTGCTTGAAAACCTGCAAGGAAGGAGAGTCCACCGGTGTTCTGTACTAAGCTTGGATCCTAGAACAATAGGCAAGTAGGATCCTAGAATGCAACAACTGATTGGCTTGCAGGAGAAGCCAATCAGGCTCCAGGAGCAAGTTAATCAGCCTATTAGGCTAGTAGGATCGTAGAATGCAACAACTGATTGGCCTGCAGGAAAAGACCAATCAGGCTCCAGGAGGAAAGCAGAATCGGCCAATCAGACGGGACTCATAGTGTAAATAATGTACAGTCATACCTCAGGTTACAAACGCTTTGGGTTGCGTGATTTCGGGATGCGCACCGCGCCAAACCCAGAAGTACCAGAATGGGTTACTTCCGGGTTTCGGCATTCGCACATGCGCAGAAGCACTAGATTGTGCTTTGCGCATGTGCAGAAGCGCCGAATCGCGACCCGTGTGTGTGCAGACGCAGCACTGTGGGTTGCGAAGGTGCCTCCCACATGGATCACGTTCGCAACCCGAGCGTCCACTGTATATAAAAGCCTGAGGTTTGGGGGGCAATTCAATCACTGTTTTACAAGCTGCAATAAAGAGCATGAAGTCACTACAGGACTCCGAGTATATTTCACTGGCGACAAAGGTGGCATCCTGCTGTGCTGTCCGCCACGCACTCCACACAGCCGCCACAGGCAACACAGCATTGCACTGCACATCCAGGCTACGGCTCCAGGACCCAAGGACCCAGAATGGCAACAGACAACAGCTTCATGCCATTCAGTCCAGCCTCAGGAGACTGGGAAGGATACGTCACCCGCTTTCAGTTCCTCCTGGAGGCAAATGACATCACCAATGCAGCCAAGAAGAGGGTGACATTCTTCAGCGTCTGTGGAGAATAAACGTTCAAGATCGCCTGAGCCCTCCTCGCTCCCACAAATATCACAACTGTTCTTTACGAAACAATAATGGAACGGCTGAAGGGGCTCTTCTCGCCACAACCCTCGGTGGTAGCGTATCACAACGCCTTCTACGCAAAGTGGCAGGCCCCCGGAGAAACCATAACCGGGTATGTAACCTCCCTCCGCCAGGCTGCCAGGCTCTGCAACTTCACAGAGCTGGAGAATATGCTCTGCGACCGCCTTGTGGGCGGCCTGAGGGACGAGAAGCTGCAGTGGTGCCTCTATGCCAAGAAGGACCTGAAGTTCCAGGTTGCCCTGGAGGAGACTCTAGCAACTGAAGCCACCGAGAGGTTAGTGCAAGGATTCCAGTCAAACGTGTCGTCCCAACCAAGGGTCCATCACAAGGACCTCACCGATGACTCAGAATCAGACCGGGAGGACGTACACCGAGTGCAGCAGCGCACACAAGCTGCCTGCCCGCCATGACAACCTCATCCGGAAGAGGGGAACTGCGCAAGCTGCGGGGAGAGCCACAAGTGGAGGACTTGCCGTTTCCGCAAAGCAGAATGCCGACAATGCAGAAAAGTGGGACACATCACCCTGGTGTGCTCTGCCCGCCCCACCCAACGCCTCGCATCAGATGGCCAACCCAAGAGTCCCAGGCCCCACGGTCCGACACACCAAGACAACTCGACAGAGATCACAGACTGTCAGATATACCAGTTGCCTCATTCCAATGCAGAAAAAAATTACATTGAGGTACAGATAGAGGGAGCCCCGTGCCGCATGGAGCTTGATACAGGCTCAACCCTGTCCATAATCTTGGCACAGACATTAAGGAAATTGTGTCCCAGTGGCGGTCCCAAGCTTAGGCCGGCCCCATTCACCCTCCAGGACTTCCAAAAATGCAAGGTCCTCACGATGGGGGTGGGAACCTTCAATGTACAATATTGAGGGCGGAAGCGGCGATTGGAATTGATCATGGTCAAGGGGCCCTACGTTAGCTTACTGGGGTTGGCGTGGTTTGGGCCACTGGGGCTAGCCATCACTGGGGTGAACCGCACCAGCTCCCACAGGGACGTGGACGCCATCTGCAAAGAGTTTCCGGAGGTTTTCGACGGGGCATTGGGACAATATACTGGCCCCCCTGTTGGCCTACAACTAGACCCCACCATACGACCCATCAGGTTCAAGGCCCGCCAGGTCCCGTTCACCCTTAAATCCCGCATTGATGAGGAATTAGCCCGGCTCGTGGAGCAAGGAGTGCTTGAGCTGGTGCCTAACGCCCCCTGGGAAACCCCAATCGCCACACCCATCAAGCCCAACGGCTCAGTCCGCATCTGCACAGACTACAAATGTAACATAAACAAGGACCTTATGGCTCATGCATACCCAGTGCCAGTGGTCAGCCATGTCCTCACCACCCTTGTGGGGGTCTAAGATTTTTGGCAAGCTGGACCTGGCCCAGGCCTATCAGCAGTTGTGAGTGGACGAGGCCACCGCCGAGACACAAAAGATTGTAATGCACAGGGGTGCATTCCGTATCAAGCGGCTGCAATTTGGTGTCAGCGTGGCACCAGGCATGTTCCAAAATCTAATGGACTCTCTCCTCAAAGGAATTCCAGGCACCACCTCCTTCTTCGATGATATGTTGATCGCCGGGGCCACGCCAGGGGAGTTTGGGGACTGACTCTGCACTGTCCTGCACTGTTTCCAGACAGCCGGCCTCAAGGTGAAGCGGGAAAAGTGCCTGCTAGGAGTGCAACAGGTGGATTTTCTAGGATTTACAGTGGACGCAGACGGAGTCCACCAGACTGGGGAGTCTGTTCCACTGTCAGACAGCTCTTTATAATCTGACTGTTTAGATGGAATCTCTTTTATTGTGATCTGAATCTATTAGTTTGGATCCCCCCCACCTCTGGAGCAGCAGAAAATAAGCTTGCTCCATCTTCCATGTGACAGCCCTTCAGATATTTGAAGATGGCTTTCACATCCTCTTCTCCAGGCTAAACCTACCCAACTCCCTCAACTGCTTCTCATCAGGCTTGGCTTCCAGACCCTTTTATCATCTTAGTCACCCTCCTTTGCACACTTTCCAGCTTGAACATTGACTGTTGTAATCTGAAATGTCCTTTAAAATGTCCAGTTTTTATGGTAATTATAGGGAATGAATCAGGGGTGCCAACTTGAATAAAATATTGGGGGAAGGCAGGTAAGTCCCATCAATCACATGACGTGGCACACCCACACCATATGAATGGCAATGCCCATGAAATTTGGCGGCTTGGAGTTGGCTCCTATGGACTGAATTATTATTATTATTATAACAATTGTGAGCTGTAATATTTTGTTGGAGAGGTGCCCAGGACAGAACATACCTGCATTTACGTGAGAATTCATCTAACAAATGTGATGCTTGAAGACATTTTGTCCAAATGTGCAGATGGGAGATTCAGCTGTGGCAAGGGTAAATAACGGAAGATCTGCTTGAGAAAAACAAAAACAACAGAGAGCTTAGAAACATCCCATCCTTTCAGAGACCACTGAACAATACCACCAGCAGCCTTTCCTCTGGCCAACTGTCATATGGAATGAATGGAATGTTTTCCCCTTTGACATTTATGG
Organism: Lacerta agilis; assembly: GCF_009819535.1. Classification (NCBI taxonomy): domain Eukaryota; kingdom Metazoa; phylum Chordata; class Lepidosauria; order Squamata; family Lacertidae; genus Lacerta; species Lacerta agilis. The sequence goes on from NC_046324.1 coordinate 586,346, forward strand.
TCGCTTAGGAACACACTTGCTCCTGATTTTCTGCTTCCTTTACCTTCTCAGGTCATCCTAAAAATATGTGTGTGTGTTTGTGTGTGTGTACATGGACTTTTTAAAAGAGTGAGGTCTGTTTTATCTGTTTAAAATATTTCCATACTGCCTTGTCTACTGACTTAAAGCAGAGCAAATTACTCTGCCACAGCAAAAGCACACACCCCATCTATGTAGCAAAGCCACAATTTATTAAAACAACTTCAATAGTAAAAATGCCTGTGCAAGTGATGAGAGAGAGAGAGAGAAAGAGAGAGAGATTCGGGGGGAGATGGAGATGCAAATTTGGGCCACATAAATTTGAGCTGGCCCAATACACTTGGACACCTGAGGCAAACCACAAAATGATTCCCCCTCCTCACCAGAGAAGAAGGGGTGAGTGGGGTGGGGAATAAATATCTATGTTGGGAACAACGGTGGGAAGGGACCAGCAGCGCCTATTCTCCAAGAGGCCACTGTAGAGGCAGCCAGGGGAGGGGGTAATTTGACCTCCAACAAGCGCATTGCAGCTGTTGCTGCCACAGATCTGCTGCCTCTGTGGATCCTGCCACCTGAGATGGTTGCCTCATGGGAGGGGCAGCCCGGGTGTGAAGTCCCTATGAAACACCGGACAAGGCCACTGCATTGGTTTGAGGCGCTCGCTGGGTTGGCTCCAGATCCTTTCAGGTCACCACTCTCATGTGCTGGATTGGGCCCCAAATCAGATTGAGGGGGGGCACACACCATTCTAGTACAGACTTGGAGTAGAATCCTAAACACACTTATCTGGGAGTAAATCCCAGTGAGCCTTGTGGGGCTTGCTTCCAAGAAGACATGCACAGAATTAAAGCCTTGGAGCAGGATCAATCAAGCAATCAAGCAATCAATAAAATTTATTCGACCGTCAGTCAGTACACAATCATTATCCATACAAAAATTAAAATGTCTAAACATCTCAAGGAGCTTAACATTAAAACATACAAGGAGAAGTAGATTATACATTTAGACCCATGTCAATACTGTCGATTTTAACCTTACGGCGTTTAAGGGCCAAAATAAGAAATTTGGCCACCAAGAAAGTTGTGGTACCAGTGAAATTGTTCAACAAAAACAAAACCTGTCTTTCTCTGTCTACTAGGCTAAATTGGCCTAGGAGTGGAGCTATAAGTTTTTGTCTAAGATCTGCATAAAATGGGCAGGTCAAAAGGATATGTTCAGTTGACTCAACCGCTCCCTGGGCACATGGAACTCCCCTGTATCTTCCCCACAAAACCGCCAATTCCAGAACATTTAACCTAGCGGCTATGAGCAGTCTGCGGTATTCCACATAGAGGATTTCTGCCAGATAAGGGCTGGTGAAATCTGGAATATCTGATCCCCCAAAAAACATCCCAGGTTTCACAAGGGCAATATCCTCTTGTCTAGCAATGTCCCTCAGTCTTTGAGAGATCACAACTTTAGTATGACTGAATGTCATAGACTCCAGGAAGAGATGTGACAGGGGAGCAGCAACAGCCAACCTGGAGCCCTCCAGATTCTGTTGGAATGCAACTCCCATCTGTCATGGACCTGAAGGAGCAGAAGATGAAGTGACTCCACCTGCTGCTGATCAGCCTTCTTGCTCTTGATGGTGTGGGAATGTTTAGGAGTGTGGATGAGTATATATTATTTATATATCTCAATCCCAGCTTGTGTGAGCAAGCTCCAAACTTAGCAGAGTTACATTCCCTTCTAAAACACAGCAGAAAACGGTTGCATAGGCTTGCTAAAGCCTCTATAAGAAATATATATTCCTGGTATATTCCCCTTCTTCCCTCTTAAAAGCAAAGACACAATACAGTACTGATTATTAGATATAAAAGACTTTACTTACAGACATCCAAGAGTCACAGTACAGGCTCAAAGAGGCAGATAAACTTAGATAAACATATTTACATGTGGTGAAGCTGATTCCATAAGGAAAGAAGCTTCACTTCTGCTTCTCTCAGCTGCAGGCTGAGAGAGAGCATCCTGCTTGTTCAAAGGACGAGGCAAAAAGGGGAGTCTTCTTTGGGATCTGGTTCCCAGGTAAGACCACACCTACTTCTGGTTCCTGTAACTCAGTCCAGGTAAACAGGAAGTTAAGCCTGGAGGACTGAGTTACCTTCATGTCCTCTCTAGCAGTGTTGGGTTTGGCTGCTCTGTGTTTACATCCCACAGATGGAACCAGCTGGCTCCAGATTTCTTAAGCAGGGTTTCCAGTCTCAGTGAGTTGCTAGAAACAACATTCATCATTCCTGACCAGACTCTTGCTGCTTCATGCTTCTTGTAACCTTGGACCCTTGGCTTTCTTGACCCCCGGATCGTCTGACTATATGAACTGAGTAGATACTCCTGAACTTTGGACTGGACTGGACCTTGTACAGTGGCACCTCAGTTTACAAACTTAATCCATTCCGGAAGTCCGTTCTTAAACCAAAGCCGTTCTTAAACCGAGGCGTGCTTTCCCTAACGAGACCTCCCACCACAGATGCCCCTCCACCATTTGGCTTCCATTCGTAGACTGAGGTAAAGTTCGCTAACCGGAACACTACTTCCGGTTTTGCAGAGTTCATATACCGAATAGTTCATAAACAGGGCTGTTCTTAAACCAAGGTACCACTGTAAATGGACTCTGCCGTCAGGCAACTACTGGCCTCTCCCACCACTGAGCTCTGCCATGGCTGGCAGCACAGGCTACAACCCCATCTCTGTTGACTGTTGGCTGTAGCTGACAAATGCTGGACTCTACAACATCTGGGCAATTCCACATGGGCTATCTCAGGCCCTCCAAGTGTCCCTGTTTTCCAGGGATAGCCCCAGATTTACAAAAGCTATCCTGGTTTCTGATTTGATCCTGGAATGTCTTGCCTTTCCTTAGGATGTCCCTATTTTCATCAGAGGAATGTTGGAAGCAGTGCTGTTTTTCCAGAAAAAGAGATGCCGGAACTCACCATGAACACCTCCCCCTTTTTCTCAGAATGGTAATAGTGGCCACCTGGAAGGTGATGGAACCCACTGAGAGGTGCCAGAACTGAGCTACGGTGAGTTCTGGCTGGAAAGAAACCCTGGTTGGAGGGTTAAAGATGTGCTGCCTGAGCATTAAAAATTTGTAGCCAGCTGGCAAGGGGTCAGGCATGAGGTGGCCAGAAATGGTTTGAGGGAACTAAAGTTTTTAAGGAACTGTATGAAAAACCTGCTCTTCCAGTTTCCTGCTGACTGGGAAGGGATTGCGGATCTGATTATCCGATCAGTCAAAGACCCGCAGGGGAAAGAGGGGAGAGTGCCAAGGCAAGCCCCCCCCCGAAAGTTCCACTAGGATTGCAAATCTATTGCAAATTTGCCTGCTGCAATGGTGCTCCAGCTGGGCGAGAATGACCTGCCGGACACTCCTGTATTGAGCCTGTGCACCCGCATGCAAGAGGACCTGGAAGAGTTGGCGGCAACAATTCCTGGACTCAAAATACTCTGGTCGCCACTCTTGCAGAGGCGCGAATGGAGAGGGAGTCGTAGCCCAGCTGCCACTGACAGGGCCAGGAAATGCGTCCAGAACGTGGTGGCCAAAAGGTTTTGTCCATGGGGGAGCACTCATATGCCACCCGGGCATCACATATCACAACGCACCCTGTACAGGCCTGATGGAGTTCACCTGTCTAATTTTGGGAATGATTTATGGCTGACCTCCGTGTCAGCGGGGTTGAGGGATTGGTTACAGGGGTGAGTGGTTGGTGGAGAACGCTCGCGCTCTTAGTGGCGGATAGGATCTGGTTCAGGTGATAGGCGTGGCACGTGATGTGGCCATGCCTATGGAAATGCAAGATATTCTGGTAAAGGAATCCAGGGTCTCATTGGTTTGGCATTCCCCGAAAGGGGTCCTGCCTGCACCCGAGTCCAGGGGGCATCAGGTTGGCTGCATGGTGCGCCCTCTGGCAGTCATCCCTGGTGTTCATCCTTGTCTGTCCTACGAACATGGCTCTGGGACAGGTCTACCTGCACGGGTGCAAGGAGACAGTGAACCAGAAGCTATGCAACCACTCACCTGGTTGTAATCAATAAAGTTGTAGCCTAAATTCTACCAAAAACCAAACCAAATATCTGAGTCATGTGTGAATTTTGGGGGAAGGAGGAAAAAGGTCTAAACACGCAAAAAAGTCCATGGAAAATGTGAGTGTCTGGAAATAGCTGGAGATTGGGCAACTCATCATGCCAAATAAAGTGATTGGTGAAAACCAGAGTATTTGGAACTTTGGAAGGAAATAATTGATCACAAAAAGAAAGTACACTACATTTAATTGGACATTGGGAAAGTTTATATTTGTCCTTGTGGCCTTTTCCTTCAACAGACGGTTCTGGGTTGATGTTGAGAGGACTAATTAACAACTATTGCATACCATCTATTCTAGACATTGTAAGCAGTATCATTTTGTTAACTTTTTCCACTTTATAGGCTTTATTTTCTGCCATTATTTTGTGGAACTGTCATTGTAACTTAGGGTATTTCCATTTCCAAATTGCTCCTATCCCTTTGTCTGATATTTTGCTTGCTCCCAACCAGCCTCGTCTTATCCATAGGGGCTACTGGCGCGCTGCGCCAGGGCGCTGGCCCCCCAGGGGTGCCCCTGCGAGCCCGCCGGCATACCGTGCGCCCCCTCTCCAACCCGCCCCCGCCCCCACAGGCGGGCGGACAGGTGCTCACGCGCCACCAGTGCAGCCGCTGCCACCCATGCCGCTCCCGGGCAGGCTGCGAGGTGGCTGCCCTCGCCTCCCATCCTGCACGGGGAACCCAGCACCACGCCCCTCATCCCCCGCTCGCCCACCCCCTCCCGAGGGGCGGCCAGCGCGGGAGGGAGGTGGCCCCAGAGGCGGAGAGGCGGCACGCCAGGGGCGCCGGAGGGATCACCGCGCCACGGCGGCCAATCTGCCTAAGACGGCCCTGCTCCCAACTAAGGCTGGGTGGTGAGAACAAACAAGGGGTGAGTTGTGGCCTTGAAGGAGTGATAAGACTGAGCTGAAAGAATTATTGTTTTGAGAATAAACTAGAAGACTGGCTGCTATAGAAACAGTGTAAACTAACATAGAATGACAACAACCAGAAAACAGGCTGCAGCAGCCAGAAGGGGATCTATGCAGGAGACACCAGACAGACCTGTCTCTCAATAAATGGCAGATTTTCTGGCAGAATTTAAAAAAGACACATTGAAAGAAATGCAAAAACAGTCTGAAATGATGGTAGTGGAAATGGGAAAAAAAATACTAAGATAGTCAATAAATTAGAAAATTTAACAAAAAAAACCCCAGAAGCTTTGGACCCCTCTGTGGAAGGGTTGGAGGCCTAATCTAAAAGAAAGAAAGAAAGAAAGAAAGAAAGAAAGGAAGGAAGGAAGGAAGGAAGGAAGGAAGGAAGGAAGGAAGGAAGGAAGGAAGAAAGAAAGAAAGAAAGAAAGAAAAAGATAATGTAGACATTAAAAAAGAGCAAGAGACAATAAGGGGTGATATGATGGGACTGTCTGGCAGACAGGATCAATTTGCAGACTATCTAGCGGTTTTGGAGATGAGACAGAAATCTCAGGTAGTAAGAATGAGGGGTGTGCCAGATGAGGGGGAAATGGATCTCACCAACAGAAGCAACATAATTAAAAAAAGAAAAATGTCTTACCAGAAATAGAAGAGAAATTAAAATTGAAAGATTGTGAAGAGATTTGAGAACATGTCAATGACTGGTTGCAGTATTTCCAAGTAAATGAGGTATTTAAAGAAGATAAAAAGAAGTATACTCTATCTAGATTTCAAAGAGAAATTATAGATGACAAGACCAAATTATTGAAGATGTATAATTTATTGCTAGAATTGGAAACCAAAGATGAAGAGGTTAAATGTGTAATGATTAAATGGGCACAAGATTTAGGACATAATATACAAATGGAAGATTGGGAAAAATTACAGAAAGTGGATTTAAAATTTACTGACTGTATAATTTTGAAAGAGAACTATATGAAAATGATGTATTGATGGTATATGACTCCTGTTAAACTTGTAAAAATGTACAGAACAAGCTCCAATAAGTGCTGGAAGTGTAAAGAGAAAGAAGGTACGTTTTATCATATGTGGTGCACTGGCAGTGGGACGGGGAAGCAGATGGAGCGAACTGCCCCTGGCAACACTATTCCGTTAGGGTGCCATCACAGCACCCCCCCCCCCGGACACACACTGCGCACCCCCAAGCACCGGGCGCCATGCCCTCACAGATGGCGCATCACACCCCCAGAACACATGCCACGCCCTCGCGGGCGGCATATAATGCCCCTGGGATGCATGTCACGCCCCCTGGGGGTGCCAGCCACGCTCCTGCCTGCTCTCTGCCCCCGGTAGCAGAGCATGCAGCTTCGCGACTGATGTGGTGGAATTGGTCAGGAATTGCCAAAAGAGCGGAAGTTGTTGTTTATGTATTCTACAATGGCAGCTAGGATTCTACTAGCTCAAAAATGGAAAGAGGACAATATACCATCGAAAGTCAAACTTATGGAATATGCTGAAATGGCAAAACTCACGGGAAGACAATGATAATGAAAACTTTAAAAAAAGATTGGGAACTGTTCATGTTGTATCTACAGAAATATTGTGAAGAAATGGACTCACTAGCAGGGTTTGAGTAAACCCTAGAACTAAGAAAACAAGTGTAAAGGAAATTAATCAAGTGTAAGATGTAATTTGAAAGAAATTTGGTGATAAGAACATAAGAGCATTTAGCTAAGAGATCATAAAACAAGATAAAAATTAAGCAGAAGTAGCAAATATTTAAAGAACCAGAAGGGGAAGTTGAGGGAAGTCATGGGATGGAGGGGTTTCGTTTTCTTTTCTTTTTTCCTTTTTATATGATAGATGTGTTGAATACTAAATTGTAAAATTTCATATACAAAATTTTGAAAAGAAAGAAAGAAAAAGAAAGAAAAACCTGCTCCTCTTTTGCTCAACCTTTGATTTGCGTAAGGGCAAATCCATGGTACATTGCAAAAGATGTGTCTTCTTCAGCCTCCTCTTGGGCTGCATCATCTGGGTCTCTTTGCTGCATTGGCCAATGAAAGACTGGCTGCCTCAAATCTCAGGGCTTTTGGGTTGTAGCACCCTCAGCGTGTAACTGTCTCCCCGCAGGTGTTGTGCTGGCTTGCTTAGTATTTGGTATAGTTAGAGAGCTGGCAATCATTTGAAAAACTTACAAAATAAACACGTTCTACAATATTATATTGAAATTTTCTTGGGAATTGTTACTGTTGCAGTGAAAATTTGTGCATTTTTTTTAAATATAAAAAGTGATATTCCCCCCTTCATTACACACACTTTATTTAGTCATTTTATGTTATTTATTTAATTTGCATAGTGCTTAAATGTAAATAAAACCTCTTGAACTCTACAATTCTATGATATGAAATCATTGCACAGCCGAACAGTAGAGGGAAATGGGTGGTGGACGGTGGACCAAGCATGGTTTCCAATACGAGAAAGCTTTTGTGACTCACACATAACGTGCACACACACAGCTTGCAACAAAACATTGCGATGTGAAGTTCCCCTGTTCAGTATTTCTGCCAGCCAACCTGCCATGCCCTTTCCCACAATACTCCATTCCGTCCCCACCCCCGGTCTTTTGTTTCCCTCACTTGTCTGCTGCACACTTAGGCAGATCAGCCCTTCTGTTTTGCAAACCACCTTAAGTTTTTCCCCTCCTCCAAATCTTGGAGTTCTCCCAAGCCTGCTGACCCGTCCAAAGGCTCCAGACTTGGAGAATGAGTTTGCAATGAGTATATTGTGAGCTGTAAGCTCCTTCGTGGGCTCTTAGAGGCTATGTTGGCAGAGGTATAAATCCGCCAAATAAATTAAAGTGTTGAGTACTGAACTCCCCTGTTGGTGTAAGAGACATCACAGAGAGCAGAGAAATTAGGATAGGATGAATTCCATATTTGAACGAGGGATGGGTGACAAGTTTGGTTCAGTTTGAGCTTCCCAAATAGGCAGACCAATGCACAGGTATCTTTTGAAATTCACACTACTCTGAATTTTGCAATCCTGTGTACAAAATGCAGCATGATATTAATGAAAACTGCATGCAGAAATGCATTCATTAGGATAAATCTACACTTGAAACACTGATGTTGTGAGGACACTGATCTGGAAATGTGGCAAACTGAACCTGGTGTTAGAAAAATGAGAAACTGAAATTGGCAGTTAGTTACCCCGAATCTGAACAGACATATGTTGCTGTTGTTTAAGAGCTGGAGGACTTTGGTTCACGAATTTTGCACAATAGATGCAGACTCTTGTATGTTGAGATTAAGCAGTATGAATCTGGGTTTTGAATGATGTGTGCCCCATATTCCATCTTTCTGTCTGTCTGTTGCAGAAATGCCTTAAGAATTTCAGCACCCTTTTCCCCAAGTCAGTGACCGAGATCCAGTTCTGTCCTATAGAAAGAGAGCAGCTGCTATTGTACAAAATATAATATTCAAATAAGAGGACCAGAATAATTGGAACCAAAGATTAGAAGGAGAGAGAGAGAGAGAGAGAGAGAGAGAGAGAGAGAGAGAGAGAGAGAGAGAGAATTTGCATCTTTAAAAAAGCATCTCATTGACATTCTTCTCATGGATAATTAAAGAAAGGCAAAGGAAGGTTGTAACTGTTGAACACCATCCAAGCATTGATACATTTTTGAGCATGGTCAGTGAGAAATGGCTCCTAGGAACTCTGAGTCTCCTCCTATTGCATTACGTCTTTGACTAAGAAAGTGACCATTTGCTCTTGGTTTCCTAAGTCATATCAGCTTATTTCTGCCTGGCCATACAAAACTCTTAGCATATTTGAAGCCAGCATTGGTCTGCCAAAGAAGTGGCAGCCCTCCCCCAACTCCCATCAAGGATAAAACAATAAGCGGAGAGAGAATGACCGAAAGCAATGGAATCAGGTAAAGTAATTTTTGTAAATATCCATATTTCTTTCCTAAGAAATGGTGGCTGCAGTCCAATGCAAACTTACCAGGTAGAATAAGTCCTACTGAACACAGCAGGGCTTGCATCTGAGTGAACATGAGGAAGGTTGATTTTCTGTGCGTTCTGAGAGCATGGACCCGATTCTGCTCTTGTAAGAAATTAAATGAGTGTTCTTTCTCATTCCATTACAACCAGAAGTAAATGTTGTAGATTTCAGTGAAAGCTCCTTGTAAATCAGCAGGCTATGGGTTGCTCACTTAAAACGGGTAACAAGGATAACCAAACAAGGAATTCTTTGTCAATGGAAGGACATGGAAGTTTTCACACTGTTTCTCATTTGCTGACATTGACTTGGGAAAGAGAACTTTTGCCCTTCAAAAAATAGCTACTTTGCACCTTGTTTTTTTTAAACAACAACAACAATCAAGCAATAATTTTGAGTTGCTGAATGTTCTAACATTAGCATCCTATGTATATTAGTACATAGATGTGATTCTATCTCCCCCCCAACCTAAAAAACCACACACACACCTGAAACCAGTAAATGGAGAAAATAGAACAGGAGAGAATGAAGTGGGGAAAGTAACCATTTGCATTCCGACATGGAAACAAGTGCTGCTCAGTTGGGAGTGAAGGCAAGTCATAAGAATGCATGCAGAAACGGGCAGGCAGGGGACGGGAAACGTTTTGTAGAATCGCAAGGTATTTTGCAAACGCTTCGTTCCTAATTCTCTGTACTAGACACCATTATGATGATGATGATGTTGTTGTTGTTACTATTATTATTTATTTGTTGTTTGGGTTTTTTTTAACCAAGGTAATTCAAAGCAACTTACAACATATAAGCAATCACATACGTTGAAACTGGCATAAAAGAAAGAAATCTAAAAGACAATTCTGTTTTTAAAAGGCAGGATCAGAACATCCCACCCACTCAAGGAGGCAACAGATTATTAAGAGCCAAAGGCCTGGAGAAAAATAACAGTGTCTGATGTGTGACATCAGGAGTGCAGCAGGGTGAGGCACAGCTGGATTGGCCCAGTTCCCCATGGGGAACTCAATCACGCAGCTAATCCCCACTCAGAAAGCAGCTCTGCCAATCAAATGCAGGGTGCTTTGCTGGGCACAGGGCTTGCAACACCTCTTGCGGTTCCCAAGTGCTCCCAAACAAGCTCACTGTCAGATAAATTGTCCTGCCCACCTCTCAAAGTTGGCTCAGGGGGTGGGGGTTAATGAGACAGGCCAGCCACCTTGGGCTTACCTGAACAATGAATAAGACGGAAATTGTTATGTGGCTCAGGACCACCATACCTCAAGGACTGCCTCTCTCCCTATGAACCAACCTGGAGCCTGCAATCATCCTCTGAGGCCCTTCTGTGTGTGCCTCCTTCTTGAGAAATCTGGAGGGTGGCAACAGGAGAAAGGGCCTTTTTTGCGGTGTCTCCTCAATTGTGGAATGCTCTCCCCAGGTGAAAATATTCCTTTTTAATCACATTTTATGCAAATCTACCTCCTTTTTTGTTTTGGGGGTGTGCTTCTTCTGAGTCCATGCATAACTCTGCCTACAGACTTTTTAATGAAAGGATTTTCTTTCCCCTTCTTCAGGAATTTGTCAGAAGCACAGAACAACTGGAAAGATTCTGGAACAGGACAAGAAGATTCCTCAGGTAAACATATGTCAGGAAAGGAAACACCCAAAATGTGGTACATAACTGCCCAATTGGGCCTTCTGTGAAAGGGGGGAGTGAAGGAGGACGCACAAGAGGCCAATTAACCTGCTCCAGGTGTAGCATCCACCTTTGCTTTCATGTAAGCGTGGGGGGGGGGAGAGCAACTGCTAAAGCAGCGCAGGAAATGCCAACCTATTCCTGTGCCTACAGCACAACCCAAACCGTCCTCCTGAGTGCACCGGCACTTTCTCCCACATAAGTTGGATGGGAGCCTTCTGGATTTGTCCGTGGTAACTTTTTACACTGTTAACCTGAGTTTCATACCTCTCCCTGCTGCACGCACAGAGTTTCAAATGGAGCAGCAACTCCTTTCCTCTCTCTCGCTCAAAGCATAATCATGAAAAAACCAAAAATGAACTAGTTGTCAGTGTCTGCAGAATAAAGGAGCTTTTGTGGGGACCTAGAATGGCTTTTCTGTTCCTCAACAACTTTGTGCGGGGTTTCGATGGCGCTCTGCCATTTCTTGCTGTGGGAGCATTATGCCATTGTTGAACGGAGCCAACTTTAAAAAGGGGCTTCCTTGCTTCTGGGACTCAGAAGGGCTTCACCATTGTGTCTGTTCCTCCGTTGTGCACGGCAACTTCCTCAGTGGTGAGAAGCCCTCTTGGATCAGACCAAAATCCTGTCTAGTCCAGCATTGGGTTCCCTAACCGGGGGGGGGGGGGGGGCTATTTTGAATCAGTCTGCATTGAAAGGCAAATCTATTCCTACTTCCCCAAACAGTATTCTCACAGAAACCCAGCCATCCTTTGAAATTTGCACTTTGTTGAATTTTGCAATGCAGTTATCCCGCCAAATAATGCACACAAAAACGTATATACTGAGGAAAAAGTGTGCCACTGGGCTGCATGTTCCTCACCGCTGTCCCACATGAATGACTTTGTGCAAGTAGAAATGTAGCACAGCAATGAGAGGACAAAGCCAGATCCTTTGTACCTGATGTGTTTATTTCCTGGCTTCAGGAAGTTCTTATATGGAAGAGCATTCAAATATTATATCTCCCACCTGGTGGGAAAACAAACAAACAAACAAACAAACAAACAAACAAACATAGTTTTGCACCTTCAATAATTCCAAAAAAGAGGGGCCATCAGAATGTCTAGCTCAGGGATACAGAAGCCCTGTTTTGAATGAGCCTAGTTGTGTGGTGGTGGCAGCAATCCAGAGTAGCTCCACCAAAGAGTTCCCAATCTCTTTCAAATCATCTCCTGCCTTCCTCCCTGACTTTCCTTCCCTGGAAAAATGCAAACTTTCCCTCTGCCTTTCTTTGGGGGATTTGTTCTCTCTTTCCATGCCTTGGTGGCAAAATGACATTCGCCTTAGTTTTTCTCTCAGGTGAGGATGCAGCACATTCTGGGGGGACTCTCAAACTTTCTTTTCTTCTCACCTCCTGGCTGAAGTAAGAGTCAAGTGGCATTTCCCCCACCCCTTCATGGGTTAGAAACAAATGTTGCTCTGGTGGCTACTTGAGAACTAAGTGAGTTGTTGTTGTTGGGCTAAGCCTTGTCTTATTCTGTCTGTCAAACCCTCTACCTCCATGCTGACCAAATGTCTGTCTCCCCATCCATGGATCCAAGTCCTCCCTCCCTCCCTGCCACTTTCTTGATCCCCTCACTTTGTCGCACTCTAGCACAGCCATGAAATAAAACACATGGCTCTGTAGCACCTCCTCGTTTGGAAGCAGTGATGCATCTGAATTGCAGCTGCAGGAGAGAGGCTCCTTCTTACGCGTTGTGCTTTTGGGCATTGGGCAGTGGTCCTGGGTTGTGGGGGTTGAATACCTTTTGCTCTTTCTGCAGTGGGGTCTCTGCAAGATCCCTGTCTCCAGGGCCCTGGAGTCACCCCACCAACATGAGAGGGGAGCTGTTTAGCCACTGTTTAGCTCCAAAGTTGAGCGTTCAGGAACTCCGAAAACATTCAGTGCTTCCATTTCCAGACAATGGGATGCAGCAAGTTCTGTGACATGCAGTGGAACTTCCAGGAAAATACGACTTAGGTCACTCTGAAAGTGATGTTGGAGTAGCCTGCATCCTTTGCCCAGTATGTGCACAGCAAATAGCAAATAATCAAGGATCATTCTAATGCATTCCTAATTATTATTATTATTATTATTATTATTATTATTATTATTATTATTATTGTATCACCTTAGAAGGTTGCACAATCTTAGAAGGGTCATGGCTGTGACTATCGTGAAGGATCCTGCACTTCTGAATTTGCTACCTCACTCCTGGTGTTGGGTTAACCTCTGTGTGAAACAGGGCCCTGAACTAGATGGACCTTTGGTCTGAATCTTGGGCTCTTATTAGCTATGATAAGAATGGAACCTCCATGTACAAATACAGTATACCTCTGACTATCAGGCAGCAGGGGTAAATGCTAACAAGAAGTGAGGACTATTGCCTTCAAGCCTGGGCTTCCTGCTGGCAACTGGTTGGCTACTGGGGGGGGGGAGGACATGTCAGGATTGTCCTACTCACAAGTAGGACCTTGGCAGAGACACATGCCCGACTGACATGTTCCCTCCCTCCTGGGCGATCGTTCGGGAGCTTCATAAGCATTCCTCAGCCCGAACATCACAGCGACTGATGCCAAGAAACATCAGCACACTTACTGATCTGCAGAGTGTGCGCAGTTGTGTAACAGACCTCAGCAACTCAGCATTTAGGCTAATCTACTTTATAAACACACACGGAACTCTGAAACATGGCTCCCTCTCTCTCTAGCATCAGGCAGCAAAGAGAAAGAACAAAGGACAATAGTCCCACTTCAGGGAACACAGTAAGACAAACATCCTGTCTACGTCACATCCCATCAAAACAAATACCCAGTCATGTGATAGACAATAAACCCATGGCTGCACATGGGGAATGAATCTCCAACAGGACATTGGACCCTAATGGATATTTAGACTTACTCAGCAGAGCTCTTACATTCTTAGCACTCCAGGCTTTTGTAGTTTTTATTCCTTTTAAAATCTTGACAGTGAGGAATTGCATCTAAATGCCAAATCCCACCTTCTCTATAGCAGAATAAGCTGCCTGTAGAATGGGTGGCAAGCATTGAGACATCATTAATGAGAAAATTGTTACGTGCTGCCTCAATCGCTAAGTGTGGAGAAACTTCAGGGATTATAGGGCTCAGTTTCCTTGGAGACGGCGGTGTCTTGAGGATGTGTGGTTTTAGCTGGACACATATAGAACCTGAGCCTAAGATGGAGGGGCTCACAGCATTAATGCCCCAACAGGTGTTGCTTCTCCATTAGTCTCAGCTTGAGAAGTAGCACAGGGCAAACAGGTCTCTGGGTCTCTGGATTCAGTGGCAGACCTCGGCACCTCAGATTTCAGTGGCCCCCTGTGCAATGCCAACCTCTGGTGCCCCCACCTCTCACCTTCCATTGGACACCACAGTTGTGGCACCTGCTGCAGTGCCCACAAGGCTCTCTGCCCTGTGCGACTGAACCAGTTGCACTCGCCTAGATCTGCCTTTGCCTGCTTCCAGCTCAGCTCTCTCTCCCCCCCACACTCTACCCACAGTTCTCCTCCCAAGCAGCTAGTGGGGGGGGGGGAGTTTTTTAGCTCTTACAACTGAGCTCGGGTTTTTTAAATATGCGATGAAGACCCTTAAGTGGCCTGCTAAGGTCACTGCCTTACAAAGAAACCTGTTTGACCAGTCCAGCAACCTCCTCCATGAGATTCCAGCCCTCCCTGGGCCCAACAGCCCAAGATCTGGATGGGACCCAGGGCATCATACAGACTGGCCCCGCTCCTGCAAACCACAAGAGAATATTTCATTGTCTGCACGGAGATGCACACGTGCTGCAGCAGTCTCCTGTTTCTCTGCCTGTTCCCCAGTGCCTCTCTGGACCACGTCTGCTGATGGGCTGGTTAAACTGAGGATGGACCCCACGTGTCTGCAAGCTCCCATAACTGTTCATCAGATGTTTCAAGAATCCTTAGAGAAATACGGGTCTCTCAATGCAATGGCCAGCAAGAAGGATGGGGAATGGGAAAAGATCACCTTTGCTGAGTATTACAACTATTCTCGCAAAGCAGCCAAAAGCTTCCTGAAGGTAAACTGGGGAGGCGGGCGGGCGCTGAAGCAGGAGATCCAAAGTGCTGTCCTTTGGGGTGTGGCTCTTATGTGGTTGCTTTTCAGAGTCATTTTTAAAGCCTAAGGAGAGGTGTGAACAATAAGAACAGACGAGCATCCTAGGAGGGTGGGCAGGTCCCTCCCTGGCAGGAGGACCAACAACCCCAATGTCAGATGTCTGGTCCAGAAGCTGTCTGTGTCTCAGAGAGATGGGGGGGGGGGTTTACTGATGTGGCAGTGGGCCAAGCTCACACTGCTTCTATTAGTGTTTCAAGCCCTAGCAAGTTGGGACCAGCTGATCGACAAGATGGCCTTACAAGACTGTTTCAGTCTGCAGAACTGGCACTATTGTAGCTGCCACATAATCCCAGTTCCACATCTGCTGGTAATTGATATTTTAGTGCAGCAGCACCTCCACGCTGGAACTTCCCACCTATTGACCTCAGGCAGCATTCAGACTTCTATTTCTTTTGCAAAAAATATGTTTTATCTTCTCTCTCTCTTTCTCTCTCTAGCTTGGCCTTGAGCGATTCCACAGTGTAGCAATACTTGGGTTCAATTCCACAGAATGGTTCATTTCAGCTGTGGGAGCTGTTTTTGCTGGGTAAGCTTTGGAGGAGGCATACGGGACTTATTTCACGCACTGTTCAGCCAACCTTGTTTTGCAAGATCAGAAACAAAAGGAACCACCATTTATTCCATTATGTCACCACCTCACCAGTATTTCATTTTGTTTTACTCTTTTCTTATGTTGATATCTCACCTTTCTTCCATCTTGGAACCCTGACCACATCTGCTTAGCTTCTGCAAGATTATATCCTGGGGATGCCATGGGAACACATTCTATACTGTAAAGGCAGCGGTGTGGAGCCCATGGCCTTCCAGATGTTGTTGGACCCAACTCTCATCAGCCTAGCCAATGGTCCAGAGGTCAGGGTAGAAGACTCCAATTTCCATTGTTACTTGCACTGTTTCCATTACGCTGCTGTTTAGTTTCCAACAAAAACGACATCATTGGGCTTGCTGTCCGCTGTGGTGGAATTTTGTGCAATTAGCTGCATTGTTATTATTATGTGATATTCCATACCATTAGTTTCAGTGTGAAAGAAACACAATGACAATGGGTTTATGTCATCCATTATGTGTTGATTTGTGGACTGAAAGCAACAATAACAGTAAATACAGTCCATATGCATCAGACTGATTTCCATTCTGGACATAGGATGAATGAGTGAACACTGTCAATTTCCACACCAGTTTCCATCGGCATCCTCTGACCTCCTGAGCCACAGCCCCCCCCCCCAGCCTTATGAGTAATTCTGGCAGGGTGAGGAACCAGCCTTGGAGTACCATGGTATGAACTAAGCCCTTGCAAGGAGGGACAAATTTCCTGTCTGGACTTGGAATAACCAGCCAGATTACCAGTGTAGCTAGAAGCTGATGCTGGAAGCTAGAGAGACAGAGGCATCTCTACTCGGCACTGGACCCAAGGCGGGGGGGGGGGGGTTGTTTCCCTGGCAAACTAATGTTGAAGTGAGAACTGCTGGAGGGTTAATGCTGTGAGTGCCTCCATCCCATGCTCAGGTTGTGTATGGATGTAAATAAAACCATAGGTCCTAAAGACACCACCATCTCCGCTGACCTTGGTTGCAAGGAAAGTGCAGGAACCCCTAGAGCCTCTCAGAGATTGAGGTGTGCACAACATTGCCAGGAAGCAAAGCTTTCATTTTTTAAAAGTGTTTTTCCCTCCCCTTCCAGTGGCATTGTGACAGGGATCTACACAACCAGTTCTCCTGAGATCTGCCGCTACATTGCTCAAGATTGCCGAGCTAATATCATTGTGGTCGAAAACCAGAAACAACTGGACAAAATCACGCAAGTAAGAGACTGCAGCTTCTTCTTCTTCTTCTTCTTCTTCTTCTTCTTCTTCTTCTTCTTCTTCTTCTTCTTCTTCTTCTTCTTCTTCTTCTCCTGACCTGCACAATAAAGTTTGTGTTAGAAAGCTAACCCATTCCCAGAGGAATTGACTGGGGGTTGAAAGGAAAGGCTGGGTGCAGCTGGGGTTAAGCACAGGCTCTGCATGGAGAAGGTCTCAGGTTCAATCCCTGCCATCCCCAGTTAAAAGGATCAGATAGCAGGTGCTAAGAAATAACCTTCTGCCAAAGAGCTGCTGCCAGCCAGGGAAGACAATACTGGGCCAGGTGGAGCAATGCTCTGATCTGTCTTCAGGAGGGCATTGTTTTCTGGGAAGGACTGAAGAGCAGAGTCAGGCCTCACTGAGTTGGGCTGTATTCCATCAGCCTGAGCAGCTGCAGATTAGCAGGACACTCCCCAGATCAGCAGACCTTGCACTGGTGCTGGGGAAGGGGAGGCCATAATCCAGCTGTGCCCAAAGTGGGTGGTAGTGCCCCCTGGGGGTGGGGTCACTTGTCAGGGTGCGAGGAGGCAAGGGCTCACTGGATCAAGTTCATCCATTTTGTTGAATTAATTAAACCAATACAGGCACCCCCCACTTACACACATTTTACTCACGTGCAACTGTGTATGGGCACGGCACCAGGAAATAAATAAATAGAGTCAAACCATGTAATGGTGGGAGAGAGCTGGAGAGTCCTCATGACTCCCAAGGAGACCCTCCCTGGAGCCTGAAGGGGACAGCAGTGAGAGCAAAGGACGCCCCGGAGAGACCAGAGGCGCAGGGTAGCGCAGCAGCCACAGAGGCCCCTTTCCTGCGCATCCTCCAGTCGACTCCAGAGCTTCAACTCCAGTTGAAGAGAGTTGTGTGGAGAGAAAGCAGGGGGACAGCTGGAGAGCAGGATTAAAATGGGTGTTTGGGGGCTTTTTAGAGGGTGTTCCCCACTTTATGTGGTTTCCTTTATGTGCGTGGGGGCCCAGAATGCACCCCCCACATAAGTGGTCAGGGACACACCTGTACTTTAAAATGGATTTTGAATAAATGTGCAATTGCTGATTGGGTCATGCATTCAGAACAATGCTTATTATAGGGTAAGGGGGAGGGACACTGGGGATGAGTTATGGAACCAAAGGCGGGGGTGGCCCCTAAAAGTTTGGGAACCCCTGATAAAAGCCAAGCCTGCTTGGCGGGAGTTGGGTACATAAACAGTGGCTCTTGTCAATAGATTGCTGGGGGCAGGAAGGATGCAGGGGGCCCAATCCGCAGAGAGTGTCCTTGGCCCAAGGAATCCTATGTACATGGCTGCTTGGAAGGAGCAGGGTCTCTTCCCTGCTTCTGCTTGCATCCTCTAGAAAGCACCGGCCAAACAGTATCCCCCTTGCCCTGCTCCTTTCCTAGGGAAAACCTGCTCTTCAGTGACAGATTGGAACAAAGGGCAATCCAGGGAAATTGCCATTTGCTCTGACTGAGCACCAAAGAGTGGTTTTCCCTGAGGGAGGCCATGGGTGGTAGGTGGGGAGCAGTGGAACAAGAGGGGGTTTGGAGAAGCCCCAGGGCTGTGCTCCTGAGTTAGCCCGGTCACTAGCAGCTCAGGTGGCCCCCATGGCTGAGAGTCTTTTCCCAGCTCTTCCGGGTTCAGTAGCTGTGGGGCTTTTTTTGGAACAAGGATTTAAAATACAACAAATTCACATATGTTTCATCTCCCCCCCCCTAAATGTTGCACAGATCCAGAATTGTTTACCACACTTGAAGGCCATTGTGATGTGCAGGGGGCCCTTGGCTGAGAAGCATCCCAATTTGTACACGGTATGATGGGCAAGGAACCACAAACCATACAAGAAATTCTGCTTATTTCTGCTTATCTGATTCATTTTGTCTCTTCTTCCTTGTTGCTGGAATGCCTGAAAACCAATGAAAAATGCCTCCAGGAGTGCAAGTTGTTAAAAATAGTGAAGAACAGCTTTTCTTCGGAATACATTGTGCATGCAGAATATAGCTTACATATGAAATAGCTGGTGAGCTTGTTGTCCTGCAAGCAGAATATTCCAAGGACTGTTTTCAGTGAGTCTCTTTCTTCCTTTAGTGCAAGGATGGGAGAACCTCTCTCAAGCCAAGGGCTGCGTTCTCTTCTGGGCAACCCGGCAGGAGCCACACACGAACTCGACACACATTTGCAGTTCAAGGGCACTTTCCAGGCAGGCGAGAGGGAAGCCCAAGAGCCAGGGAGAAACCTAAAGGGCTGCATCCAGCCTCTGGGCTGCAGGTTCCCATGCCTGCCATACCGGGATTGTGGGGGAAGGGCTGCAGCTCCGTGGCAGAGCACCTGCTTGGCATGCAGTCCCAGGTTCAATTCTCAACATCTCCAGGTCAGGCCGACAAAGAGTCATGCCTGAAACCTTGGAGAGTCTCTGCCAGTCAGTGCAGACAATACTGAGCTAGTTCACTGGTCTTTAGCTGGTGGGTTGTTGGGACATGGCCTGATCCAAGGAAGGTTGGAAATATATGGCTGGAAATTAATAAATGCATCCTCAAATGCACATTTGGGTTGAAAAGGTAGAAGAGTCGTGGACCTCCAAAGAAGCAGAGTGCGGGGAGATTCAGGACATGTAAAAGAAAGCCCTTCTTCATGCATAGTTAAACTATGGAACTCACTTCCACAGGAAGCACTGATGGCAAGCGTGCCGGCTTGCTCATGTGTCGTGTGCATGTGCGGGTGCCGTACGCACAGACACAGTGGAGTTTTGAGAGGGCCTGGTCCCCTTCTTGAAAATTTTGGGGGGCCCAGATGGCCACCAACCTAGATGGCTTTAAAAGAGAACAGGACCGACTGGTGGAGGAGAGGGCTCTCAAGGACCGCAAGCCACGAGGCCTCTGCTCTGCCTCCACAGCTGAAGCCAGCCATGCTTCTGAACAGGGCCGTCTTAAGCCTATCTGGTGCCGTGGTTCAATGATCCCTCCGGCGCCCCCCCCCCCAGCTTGGGATTTCCATTTTCACTCACGGACCCTGCACGAGTTCCTGCATCTTCATCTGCTGCAAAGCAGGCAGCAGCTCGTCAGGTGCAGCTCCTCCCCCTTTTCCCCGTTGGTAAACAGCCTTCTCGTAAGACGCAGTGGGCAAGATCCCACACACACCCCAAAAGGGGGGCGAAACCAGAAAACGGCGAGCTGACCTGGGCAGCCTTGGTTTCAGGAAGGGAGGGGGGAAACTACAGCCACCAGGGAGACCTGCTCAGCGACCTGCTCTCTCGGGGAAAAGACAGAGAGGGGAAAGCGGCAGGCGAAAGGAAGAAAGGGAAGAGATGGGGGGGGGAAGAGAGGGATACACACACAGAGAGAGAGAGAGAGAGAGAGAAAGGGAAGCAGACTTGGTCCGCGGGGTTAAGTCTCCCTCCTCCTCCTCCCGCGGAGACTTTCGCCCAACTTTTCCTCTCCTTTTAATCGCCCTCCAAAACTTGCACTCGAGTAAAGTGTTACGGAAATTACCGGGTCGAGAAGGCTCAGCTCCCGGTCCTACGGAGGAAGCCCGTGGTTCGCTGCGGAGGCAATGGAGACCAGCCGGAGATTGGAGCAAAAGCAAAGGAGTTTATTGCGCAACAAGGTTCAGGAGGATCCGAACCCCGAACAAAGGGTGTCACGGACTTTTAAAACTTCCCGCCATTGCCCAGAATACATAGCGAAATACATCACAAACACGTCAGAAATGGGAGGAGGGAGAGGAGGTTCTAGTGGAATTTACATATAGGAAAAACAAGTTTTGCATAACAGGAAGGATGGCAGGAACCGGTGAATGGATCTAGGTGGGGTGTAATACACATTGAAGGTTTCCTCTGCGTCGGGACAATAGAACGCTCCTAGGAGGATGTCTGCTGCTATGGTAACTGATGGATGGGTGCTTGAATGGATTACCGGGAGGGGTGTATCTCCTCCTGCGGACGTGACTCGCTGCTTAGGGGATTATGAAAGCCACTGAGTGGAGAGTCCAAAAATTATGCAGTATCGAAATAATATACTTCTGATGATCGGAGGATGGCGGGGACCGAGGGGTCAGAAAGGTTATTTTATAAGGAGCAGATAGACACTCGAATCAAGCAGATCGGACTTTGCGTTGCTGAGATATTGAATTTTATGCTTTTTTACTGTCTGAGCTGTCAGACAGGCCACCCACAGTCTAAATAAGTCCACTTGCAACATTGTTGCACTTCATAATTAATAGTTTCCCAAACTAGATACATTTTGGTTTCGGTTCCATTGTTCTCGCAGCAGGGAGCCTGTCAATACCCACTTAGCGTTCAGTCAAGTGTGAAGGTGATGATTGAATCATAGTAGCTGAGCTGAACGTTCCATTTTGCAGGCTGAGCTGAATGCATGCTCCTGATTGGTGGGTTTCCCGTTCATTGAGAAAATGGAGCGTGTACGGAGCGCTGTTTGACAGGAGCGCCTTTCCGGAGGCTTTTCGGGGCGCAGATCGGGACATTTAGGGGGAACCCTTTATCGCGAGGGTTTTATGTGGTGCTTGTGCGACTTGTGTGGTGAAGGGGTACCCGCTCATCGTCGGGGGGGGGGGGCAAAGAGAAGAGAGGAGGCTTCCAAGTCCCGCACTTGGCAGCGCGGGGGTCCCGCGAGGAGGCTGCGCGGTGGGGGAAGGTGGTGGCTGGAATTTTCCCTAACAGTCCCGCACTTGGAGATAAGATTTGTATTCTGGTTCGCAGAACCACAAATCCTTTTCTCCACACCTACACCTCCGTAACTTGGTACTCACCTTCCCCACGCGCCTCGGCTGGTCGTATTCAGGGAGAGCGGGCCGGTCATGGTTGGATGCCAACATCGGGGCAGGCACGGTGGGCTGTCAAAAGCCAGCTGATCGGAGAGTATGATGAGCTGTCACACGGCTGTCAAAGTGGCAGGTAGTCACACCGGCAAGCTGTCAAAGGCGGCAAACGGGGGGGGGACAGGGTGCGCTGTCAAATAGCTGTCAAACAGCTGTCAAAGTGGTGAGTCCGAAAATGCGGAGAACTGTCAAACAAATGTCAAACGGCAAGCAGTCAGAATAAGGCGAGCTGTCAAGGCGGTAAGTCCGAAAGTGTGGGGAACTGTCAAACAGCTGTCAAACGGCAAGCAGTCAGAATAAGGCAAGCTGTCAAAAGCGGTGAGTCCGAAAATGTGGAGAACTGTCAAACAGCTGTCAAATGGCAAGCAGTCAGAATAAGGCAAGCTGTCAAAGCGGTGAGTCCGAAAATGTGGAGAACTGTCAAACAGCTGTCAAACGGCAAGCAGTCAGAATAAGGCAAGCTGTCAAAGCGGTGAGTCCGAAAATGTGGAGAACTGTCAAACAGCTGTCAAACGGCAAGCAGTCAGAATAAGGCAAGCTGTCAAAGCGGTGAGTCCGAAAATGTGGAGAACTGTCAAACAGCTGTCAAAAGCTGTCAATAGCGGCAAGTCCGAAAATGGTCGGTGGGAACGATGTACGGGGACTCGGGAATGGTGAAGCAGGAACTGGGGTGCGATGCTGGGGTGCGGCGAACAGGAACTGGGGTGCGATGCTGGGGTGCGGTGCTGGGGTACGAGGAACAGGAACTGGGGTACGATGCTGGAGTGTGGCGAACAGGAACTGGGGTGCGATGCTGGGGAGCGATGCTGGGGTGCGGTGAACAGGAACTGGGGTACGGTGCTGGGGAGCGATGCTGGGGTGCGGTGAACAGGAACTGGGGTACGGTGCTGGGGAGCGATGCTGGGGTGCGGTGAACAGGAACTGGGGTACTGTGGGCCGTACCCTCGGGTGTATGAAGAGTGGGAATTGAGCGCAGTTCAAGGGGAAGGGCTTGAAAGGTCCTGTTGGGGCACTTCTCATGTTCTCACGTCGGAAGGCAGGGCTTGAACGAATTGCGGGTCAGTTTGAGCTGGCAGAGGGGCACGGAAAGGATTTGGAGGGTGGGACTCTGCGGTTGGTTGGGCCACCGAGACCTGGGTGCCTTGGGGTGGCCAATTCCCTTGGGGATGAGGTGGCACCATTTGCTGGTTCTCATAACCCTGGGCCCAAGGAGGGTGCGAAGGAAAGGTGGGGTATCGTGAGTTTCCTCCAGGGAATGGGTAAGAGTTGGCTTCGACCCATGGGCTCCCTGGGTATAAATATGGGCAGTTACGTCTTAGGTGCCCTGGTTGAAAACACAGGTGACAGAGGCCGGTGGATGGGCCCCAGGGTCGTGGCATGGATGGGCTTGCATTCAATCCTCCCCTTCTTCCTCGCCCCCTGCCTCCTCCCCTGGCCGGGAACCCAGGAGCTGGGAAGTAAGGGGTTTCCATACTGAGGGCAAGCACTGTCTCGTCCTCTGCCCTGGTGTCCGTCCTTTTCTTTTCGTCTCGATTGTTAAAGACGGATTTTGCAATTGATAATATCTCACTAAAGGTTTTCCCGTCGTAACCAACTAGGAGATTCAAAGCTTTCCTTATGTCTGGTGTTGCTTGGTCTTTGAAGAAACCCTTCACTATTATATCATGGTGCGGATTCTCGGGGTCTATTCCGCCCCAAGTTTTAATAGCCGCCACCAACCGGGAATAGTAGTCCGACGGATGTTCGTTGGGCCCTTGTATTACCGTTTGGACTTTTGTCCAATTTATAGAGCGCTGTCCTGACGCCTTGATGCCGTCCAGGATGGCCTTTTTAAACACGTTTAGACGCCAAATGCCCCCTGGGGTGTTGTAGTCCCATGCAGGGTTGGGCTCTATCCGCAAATCTCTAGGGGTCAAAGCCTCTACCCCTACAGGTCTACCCTCCTGGTAATTTTCTTGGTTTAAGGCTTCCTCAGCCTTACTCAAAATATCGGCCTTTTCAGCCTCATTGAATAAAGCGTTCAGGAGTACATGGACATCAGTCCAAGACGGGTGATGGGAAGAGAAAATGGTAGCAATTTGCCGATGGCACTTATCAGGGTCATCTCTCAAGGAGGGCATCACGTTAGCCCAGTTTACTAAATCCGCAGTCCGGAAGGGCTGGTGGGTGTAAATCATCCGTGGGGCCCCATCAGGAGTTGCAGGGGGGATGGGAAAGGCACGCAGGGGCATCTGGTAAGAGGCCATTTGGTGGTTGTTTCCCCCACTCCCTTTAGTTTTTACTTTTACTGGCTGCCGGGAAGCAGATGGCGAAAAGGCACCCTGGATGCGGATGGCCAAGTCCTTAGCGGTCTGAACCATAGAGCGGGTGGTCATGCCTTCCATGTTCTCAAAGAGATTGGAGTGGGGTGACAAAGCATAGGCATCGTGGTCACTGACTGGCGTCAAGACCGGGTCAGCTTCCATTTGGTTGTTGGATGCTGTTGCTATTTCTCCCTGGTCAATGGGTTGGACCAGTAGCTGCTCACCTTGAGCTCCTGCCTGATTATTCGGGTCTGTATCATTTTCAGGTCCTGGGAGATTATTTTGTCCAGGGCCATCATTCTGTGCAGGGGGAGCTGTAGGGGCTTGTCTGGGTCGATTATAGTATAGCGCCATGGCCTGATCCATAGAGTCATCGTCCGATGGATCCTCATAAGGGGGCGGTGCAGGACCTCCCTTGGGTTTCCTAGAGGCTTTCTTAGGGGGTTTTATCATAGGCATCTGGAGAACCGGGGAATCCTTCAGAGTAGTGAGGATCTGATATACGACCTCGAAAGTTTTTAGGTAGTCCAACTGGCGGGGTCTTTCTTCTAGTAAGTGCTTCTTTAGAGCATTTAAGCAATCCTGGTTGAAGGATCCCTCCGGTGGCCAGCGGAGTTCAGATGACGTTTTATTAGTAAAAGATGGCCAGGTGTTTTCGCAGAGGTCTTGCAACTTCTGCCTGGATAATAGTTCCGAACCTGGAATTTCTTTCCAGTGATCCAGTACAAACTCGAGGGGGGAGTCGGGTTCCGGCTGGGTAAAAGAAGGCTTGCGAGAAGCCTTCTTCCCAGCGGAAGTACGACTGGGCTTCGAAGCCTTGGCACCCATTGTTCCTTGGGTTTTAAGAGGAACCTGGGTTTTGGAAAGGAGGAATGGGAAAGGTATCTTAGTAAGTCGGGTTTTCTTGCTAAGGGAGTGGGACAGGGGGGTTTCTTAACATAAGCAAAATACAGTACACGACGTTCCAATAATCTAGCCTGGTCCCTTGCGTTCACTAGTTCGGCTAGCGGGGCGGCTGACCAGGGGGATCTACTCTAAACTACCTCTTCCTTTCCTTTTTCTGGAGCTCCCTTTTCCTCTTCCTTTCTCTTCCGTTTCTTCTCATCTATTCCTATTTCTCAACCCCCATTTTCCACCCATTACAGGGTACCCCCACCTGGCAACCTCCTGCCTATCGTTAACAGCTAAGGAAGGGAGCCCTACTGGACGCCTGCCACTGCAGTGCCAGATCGGGCAGCCCTTTAGATAGAGTTAAACGGTCCGGAAAAACCTCCCTTGCGTTCGGAAGCGGGCTCACGCACGACTAGCGTGTTTTACATGGCCCGACCGGGGCGGCTGAGGTTTAGGATAGTGCAGAGAAGTCCTTTGCCCCTTGGCAGCTGGCAAAGTAGAAAAAGAGCCCAGTCCCTTGCGTTCGTTAGACCAGCTAACGGGGCGGCTGACTGGGTATTTGGAGAAAAAGAGATAGAGCTCAGGACTCCCCTTTCGAGTTGAGCAGCAGTCCACGGGACAGACTGAGAGACAGGCAAGAAATGATAGGCAAGAGAGCAGTAGATTGCGGTTGCCAGGCTTACCTCCCCCCTCCCCCCAATCACCAGTGCACTGGATTTATACTTACGCGTCTTCCACCGCGATCCGCTGGATCGTTGGAGACGAAGCCGGCTGAACTTTGCCTTTGCTCCCCGGTTGGCTCCCCTTGAGACCTGCAATTACCGCCCGGAGGATGGCCAGGGATCCGTCGAGTCTCCACGGGAGAAAAGGGTCCCGTTGCCGGCTGAAGGCTCGGTGGGGGTCCCCAGCCACCACGGGAGAACGCAGGTCCCGGGTTTCGGCACCAAGACTGTTATGGAAATTACCGGGTCGAGAAGGCTCAGCTCCCGGTCCTACGGAGGAAGCCCGTGGTTCGCTGCGGAGGCAATGGAGACCAGCCGGAGATTGGAGCAAAAGCAAAGGAGTTTATTGCGCAACAAGGTTCAGGAGGATCCGAACCCCGAACAAAGGGTGTCACGGACTTTTAAAACTTCCCGCCATTGCCCAGAATACATAGCGAAATACATCACAAACACGTCAGAAATGGGAGGAGGGAGAGGAGGTTCTAGTGGAATTTACATATAGGAAAAACAAGTTTTGCATAACAGGAAGGATGGCAGGAACCGGTGAATGGATCTAGGTGGGGTGTAATACACATTGAAGGTTTCCTCTGCGTCGGGACAATAGAACGCTCCTAGGAGGATGTCTGCTGCTATGGTAACTGATGGATGGGTGCTTGAATGGATTACCGGGAGGGGTGTATCTCCTCCTGCGGACGTGACTCGCTGCTTAGGGGATTATGAAAGCCACTGAGTGGAGAGTCCAAAAATTATGCAGTATCGAAATAATATACTTCTGATGATCGGAGGATGGCGGGGACCGAGGGGTCAGAAAGGTTATTTTATAAGGAGCAGATAGACACTCGAATCAAGCAGATCGGACTTTGCGTTGCTGAGATATTGAATTTTATGCTTTTTTACTGTCTGAGCTGTCAGACAGGCCACCCACAGTCTAAATAAGTCCACTTGCAACATTGTTGCACTTCATAATTAATAGTTTCCCAAACTAGATACATTTTGGTTTCGGTTCCATTGTTCTCGCAGCAGGGAGCCTGTCAATACCCACTTAGCGTTCAGTCAAGTGTGAAGGTGATGATTGAATCATAGTAGCTGAGCTGAACGTTCCATTTTGCAGGCTGAGCTGAATGCATGCTCCTGATTGGTGGGTTTCCCGTTCATTGAGAAAATGGAGCGTGTACGGAGCGCTGTTTGACAGGAGCGCCTTTCCGGAGGCTTTTCGGGGCGCAGATCGGGACATTTAGGGGGAACCCTTTATCGCGAGGGTTTTATGTGGTGCTTGTGCGACTTGTGTGGTGAAGGGGTACCCGCTCATCGTCGGGGGGGGGGGCAAAGAGAAGAGAGGAGGCTTCCAAGTCCCGCACTTGGCAGCGCGGGGGTCCCGCGAGGAGGCTGCGCGGTGGGGGAAGGTGGTGGCTGGAATTTTCCCTAACAAAAGGGAGGTGGGGAAGGGGAGGGAGAGGAGCGAGATCGGGCAAAGAAGAGCCACTAGGCTCGCTCTGGCTCCCGCTCTCACCAGCATGTGCGTTCATCGCTTCTTCTCCTTCCTCCTCTTTCTTTTCTTCCTTCCTCTCTCCCACCCCCACCTGGGAAGCTCTTCAGGCAGGGGGGACTTGGGTTCAAGACCCCTGCAAGGCTGGGAAGAGTCTCCTGGCCAAAGCTCTGGAGAGACTCGAGGAAAGGAAGAGCTTTACACATGTTGGGCGCAAAACCAAGCTTACGAGTCTTTACCATTCCCTCACCCTCCCTGCTGCATTAGCCTTTTCCGATCCGAGCTCGCCCGGGCGAATTTCTGTACAGTGGTACCCCGCTAGACGAATGCCTCGCAAGACGAAAAACTCGCTAGACGAAGGCATTCGTCTAGCGGAAGGCTGCCCCGCAAGACGAAAAAGTCTATGGGGCTGCCTCGCAAGACGAAAAATTTTCGTCTTTTTTTTTTCCGTTTTGCGGAGCGCGGCTGTCATTGCCGCTCCGCAAGACGAAAAACCCGCTAGACGAAAATTTTCGCAGAACGAATTATTTTCGTCTAGCGGGGCACCACTGTATTTTAGTATCCTGCAGGATGCTAATCCCGGCTCATCTGCCCAGCGGAGAGTGTCCTGCTCCCGCATTTCAATGGGTCTACTCTGAGGAGCATCCAAAGCCCTCGAGCCTGACCCCGGAGAAGGAGGGGGCTGCTGTTGTGCCAGAGGCTTCCGGTGAGGAAAGCACTTTCCCCTCCGCCTCCGAGGTCCCCAGCGCCCCTCTCTGTCTTCAAGGCAGCTTTTTCGGAGGTGTGGCGATCTGTGCCCGGAGGAGCGCGCAGCGTCGGGCGGCTGGGCTGAGTGGGTGGGGGCGCTGCCCCTCGATGGAGGCAGCTCCGCCGCCGCCTCGCTTCAGGGGAAGGAAAGGAGCGCGGGCGGCTGCATGTTCCTCCTCGATGCGCCCCTGCTGGAGGAGCCATAGGGCTTAGTGGCTCGTTGCACCCCGCCAACCTTTGGCGGTGTGCAGGGAAAGGGGCGGCTGCCGGCAAAGCCACGCAGCTCCCCCACTCGCTGGGGCGCCCCTGAGAGGCCAGCGCCCTGGCGCAACGCGCCACTAAGCCCAGAGACGGCTCTGCTTCTGAACGCCAGTTGCTGGGAAGCCTAGGATGGAAGAGGGCTCTTGTGTTCAAATCCTGTGTGAAGGTTTCCCGTAATGGACCAATGGCCTGATCTAGCAGGCTCTTCAAATGTTCTCAGATGCTGCAATGGTCTGAATTGCCACAAGGCAGTGCCCAGCATTCTGCATGAATTCTTGTAAGAGCTCTTCCTGGATCGTTCCCCCTTTGCTCGTCAGCCTTTTCAAATGGTGGCATCCAATGTCTGTGGAAACGGAAACTTTACCCTGATGCTGGAGCTTGCCAGGCAGCTTGGGAGCAGCAGGATTAGCGCTTTGTGGGATGACAGGGTTCACTTGGCCAGGATGAGGGCATTATGAAGCGTCACCAGGGAAAGAGAACTAATCCTTGACCCATAACTAGAGGGGTGGCACCTGCCCAGCGAGCGCAGAAAAGGACGTTGGCTCACGGAGACTGAAATCGCCACAACAATGAACGTGGATTCAGGAATCTTTAGCTCAAACATCCATCATTTATCACCATGTAGCTATGCTACAGGTGGGTAGCCGTGTTGGTCTGCCATAGTCAAAACAAAATCGAAAATTCTTTCTAGTAGCACCTTAGAGACCAACTGAGTTTGTTTCTGGTATGAGCTTTCGTGTGCATGCACACTTCTTCAGATACACTGAAACAGAAGTCACCAGATCCTTAAATATAGTGGGGAGGGGTATTACTCAGAAGGGTGGTGGGAATGGGTGATAGACAAACAATTCAGTGTAGATAAGGGCAGCTTCAAATCAGCCCCTATCACTGACTTCAGTTAGATTAACTCTCCAGTAAGCATCTGCTTACATATTATACATTTAAAGCACCTCACCCCCAGAATCCTGGGAACTGTGGTTTGTTAAGAGCGCTGGGGACTGTAGCTCTGTGAGGGGTAAGCTGCCATTATTACCATTTGGGCGTGTTTGCAACAAGTGTCTTTAGTTCAGGGGTCACCAACCTAAGGCTCATGGGCTGGAAGCGGCCTGCGGAGGCCATTTGGCCGGCCCACGAGCCACCCCTGAACTGAGCTGCCCGCTCGCACCACACTAAACTGGCGCAGCGCGGGGACTCACTTCCGCGGTACTGGAAAACGCATCAGCGCACGTGCAGACGCTGAAAATTGTGGGCGCGTGCACAATCCAGCCCACAAAGAGATCTCTGCGGGACCGATCCAGCCCAGGCAAGATACGGTAAACCTTGCTGACCCCTGCTTTAGTTGATTCACAGGTACTTGTACATTGGGGGAATTTAGTAAGAGTAACAAAGACCAGAGTTTTTTATTTCTCTCTGGTAAACAGGCTATCAGGAAACAGAAGTTCAGCAATATTCATTGATTTATTTAGTGCACTTGCACCCTGCACTTCAGCCAAAAAGACTCCCAGAGCAGAACAAGACAATTCCTACCCTCAGGCTTATGAGAGCCCACCTGCTTTTGACATGGGCTCCTGAATTGTTTCCATTCCAGATGAGGCTTATAAGAATTGCCACACAACTCCAAAAATTAGCTATATAATTAGCTTGTTTTCCTCTTCTCTCCTCTTCCCCTTTTTCTTTTGTGTCGTGTTTGCTTTTGCTTTTGCTTTTTTAAGATTGTAAGGCAGCAGGGAGGGACTGTCTTGCTTTTATTATTATATGAGCTGTTCTGGAAGTCATGTGGCTGAAGGGCAGGGTAAAAATGCTTTATATAAATGTTAAATAAGCAATGTCTCTCCTTCCCTGTTCTATTGCAGATGGATGAATTTATGGAGTTGGGCAATGAGGTCCAGGATGGAGAGCTGGATGCTCTGATTGAGTCCCAAAAGCCAAATCAATGTTGCGTTCTGATCTACACATCCGGAACAACAGGGAAACCCAAAGGGGTGATGCTTAGCCATGACAATGTGTGTATTCTAGGCACCTACCTCTCCAAGGGCTGGTCCATGGGGGGAAAGTGCATTTTAATCTTCAGCTTCAAATAGGCAGGAATGCTTGGAAGTGACTTGCCTTAAGAACACAACAGCACAGGGGAAAAAATGTTTCTTAAACTATAAGCAAGAGAGCAGAACAATCAATGGGGTTTGTTGGGACATATCTCAAAAGCCTGCCTCCAGAATGTAAAAAAATTCACTCAAACCAGAACGGTTCAGGCCATGGCAGCTTCAGGTGGGGCTGGGAATGAGCCCCATTTGAAATCATGGAGAGCTGCTGCCAGTCAGTGCAGAAGAGCCAGTGGTCTGAGTCTGCATAAGGCAGTTTCCTATGTTCCACATGATTTGCACACAGAACCTCTGAGGGTTCAGTTGCTGGCTCCTCCAGCTGGAAGATGAAGCACACAGGAAGTGATGGAGAAGACTCACTCCTCCTCAGACCCTAGAGAGCTGCTGCCTGCCAGAGTCTACCATGCTAGGCTAGATAGACAATAGTCTACCTCTGCAAAAAGCTGCTTCCTGTGTCCCTGACAGTGGATGCAAAATTGGTGACTCCTGTTTCCCTACGTGATTTCTATTCTGGCTGGTTGACTTGCTCCTGACAGCTGCCAGCAGAGAGGTTATTTATAATGTCATCCTCAGCCTGGAAAAATCCCTTGCCCATATGTGTGGGCTGATGCCTTCTTTATTAAAGGATGTTTCCCTCTGCCTGTGATTAAATTTGGAGCCACAGCATCTCACAGGATGAGGCAGAAAAGCATATTTAGATGTTCAGGAGACACCAAAGCCTTGGACTCAGAAGAAAGCTTTCTCTGCCACCAGCTCTTGCACCTGCTTGATCTCAGCCTTTGCCCATTGCCCTTCTCCTCACATGCCACAAAGCTTCCCAGTCTTACTCCTTTCCTAGTCAAAGTGCCGACTGGCGCTGGTCACAGGAAGCAAGCTCTTCCCCTACTGAAACAACTTCACTGGCTACCAGCCTGTTTCTGAAGTTTAGGCCCAATAACATAAGAACCTAAGAAGAGGCTGGCTGCTGGATCCGGCCCATCTAGCTCAGCCTCTTGTTCCCACAGTGGCCAACCAGATGCCCCCAAGGGAAGCCTGCAAGCAGCACCTGAGCACAAGAGCCCCCTCCCCTCCCGTGTTTCCAGCAGCACTGCTGCTTCCGACTGTGGAGACAGAGCAGAACCACCACATCTAGTACCTTGGAGAGCCCTGTCCTCCATGAATTTATCTAATCTTCTTCACCTCTCTATACACATCTGCCCGGGTGCTAAGCTCCTTGGGGAGCACTTTCTCTGGGTCCTGACAACATCAGATGCTCAGTTGGTGGTGAGACAAGAGAACGCCTTTTCTGTGGCGGCCCCCAGGTTGTGGAATTCCCTCCCAAGAGAGGTCAGACAGGCTCCCTCTGAAGCTCCTATCCTTCTGCTGGGAGGTTAGGAGCTTCCTGTTCAGGCAGCTGCCACTGCAAATTTTAAATGTGCTGATTTAATTAATGATTAATGCTGATTTTAAATGTGCTTTTATGTATTTTAACCATTGTTTTAAACTAGGGTTTGCTTTGTATTTTATAATGATGTTTTTAAATGTTGTAAGCCACCTTGAATCCCAACCTGGGATTCCCCCAAATCCCTGGAGAGCTGCTGCCCTTCAGAGTCAACATTACTAGGCTAAATGGACTAATGGACCATGTAGCATTTCAAGAAGTGCTAATTGGTGAACACAAATTGGAAGTGGACCAAAATCCCCCCTCCCATCCCCTCTGATAATGGAGCGACAATTCCCAGAGTTCTCTGGGGAAAGAAGAGGAAGAGTTTGGATTTGATATCCCGCTTTATCACTACCCGAAGGAGTCTCAAAGCAGCTAACATTCTCCTTTCCCTTCCTCCCCCACAACAAACACTCTGTGAGGTGAGTGGGGCTGAGAGACTTCAGAGAAGTGTGACTAGCCCAAGGTCACCCAGCAGCTGCATGTGGAAGAGCGGAGATGCAAACCTGGTTCCCCAGATTACGAGTCTACCGCTCTTCACCACTACACCACACTGGCTCTCTAAAGGGATTGATTGCTAAACCACTCTGAAAACTGTAGCCCCCTGGACCGACTACCACTCCCAGAATTATTTGGGGGCAAGCCATGAACTGCTTCAAGTGGACTCAGAGTATTTTCCATGCATGGTGTGAATGTGACCTTGGTCTTTGCTGATGGAGGGCTCCTCATTGTCAAAGGACGTCTGCTCCATTATCTAACTCTTCTGTATTTATCTGCACAGGTAACCTGGACTTCGGCCCATGCCAGCCGGGCAGGGGACATGCAGCCGGCTGAAATCCAGCAGGAGACCATCGTCAGCTACCTTCCTCTCAGCCACATTGCCGCCCAGATTTATGACCTCTGGACTGGAATCAAGTGGGGAGAACAGGTCTACTTTGCAGAGCCAGATGCCTTAAAGGTCTCTGTAAAAAAAAAAAAAAAAAAGCCCTACCCAGTTATTTTTCACTCTTCAAAACTGTCAAGTTGAACTTGGTGTTTTTCAGTGAGATGATGCAGGAGACCCTTTAAGGCTTTGAAAACCCCTCTGGAAAAAAATAAGCAGACTATATGGGGAACAAACTGTTAATTTACTGCCTTTGGGGGTGATTAAACCCTTCAGCAACCTTTAAGTGTAAAGTCAGACTAGTGAACAGGATGGTTAAAGTATAATTGACTGCAGATATATGTCTTTATTCTAACTGTCCCTTCCTGGCCAAAGAGTCTGTAGATTTTGAAAGAACTACAGAACTCAGGCTGAGCCAAAAGGGCATGGGCATGTCTTTTGAGCATGTCTTTGGTAGCCACAAAAAGCCTACCCCTCTTTTCAACAATGGGGTCTTTTCTGAAATGAAGCTTCACCCATTCCGAGTGAGGGCAATTCCTATCTAGGAATGATTGCCTTCACTCTCAAGTGGCTTTGTTTGACCTCAGAAATATCAACAATATGTAGCCAAATAGGAGTAGCTAGCTAGTGTCTGGCTATATTGTGTTGTCTATGCAATTTCTGGTTGTCTGTGGCCTCTGCTTTCCAATTTTGCCATCCATTCTTGGTCTTCTTAGGGGAGCTTGGTGGGTACCCTGAAAGAGGTGCTGCCCACCTCACATATGGGAGTTCCCCGGGTGTGGGAGAAGATCATGGAAAAGATCAAAGATGCCTCTTCTCAATCTGGATTTGTGAAGAAGAAAATCCTCTCTTGGGCCATGTCGGTCAGCTTGGAACAAAACCTGAGTGTCTCTAATAGGTACGTCATACAGATCTGGCCAGCAGGAGATTCAGCACAGATTAGCACCAGGGACTCCTAGTCCTTAAAAACAAGCTCAGAGTAGACTTCCATTTTTCCAGGTTAAAAAGGTCAGGTGGTTTTTGTAGGTGACAAAAGACTCAGCTGAAACTTTCAGCTTTCATGTCATTTTAGAACAAGCTAAAAACTGGCCCAGTTCATCAAAGTTAGAGTGCAAGAGACCCTTTGAAAGTTGCATAGAAGCAGGCAGAGGGCCTTCTTGGTAGTGGTGCCCTCCCCGTGGAACACCCTCCCATTAGATGTCAAGGAAACAAACAACGACCTGATTTTCCATAGACGTATGAAAGCAGTCCTGTAACGGGAAGTTCTTAATGTTTGATGTATTGTTGTGCTCTTTTATATTCTGTACCCAACAAAGTGGCTGTGCAAAGTGGCTGTGGCAGCCCAGTCAGATTTGTGGGGTACGAAAAACAAATTATTATTAGAAAAAGAAATAGCGCTGAATGAGACAAATACCAGGTGGAGTGGGGGGGGGACCTTCTTCTATCCCTTCATTCCAGCCTCGCAAAAGACATTCCAAGAGAATGCAAGGCAAGGCCCTTGAAGGGAGTGGAGGTGTGGGAATGTTAAAGATAGTAGGAAAGGATATATTGAATAAATATTATCCTTCCTTCACTCACGCTAGTAAGTGATGTAGCAGAGCAGATTCTCCTCAATATAGCTGGAAGCTAGTTTATAGATTCGTTTGAATCTCTTAGTTAAGATTATTTCCTGGTGTCCCCTTTAATCCCTCCTAAAAGAATAAAGACACAGGAATCTTTCTGAGTAAAGTAACAAAAAGTTTACTCACATTTCAGTTCACGATTTGATCCCTGAAAGGCAGACTTTTCTTAATAGTTACACAAAGAAAGTGTGAGTTCACACTGAACTCATGTGCTGCTGGCTGAGAGCCAGCAGACAGCAAAATTACATTAAGAGAACAAAATGGCTGCAGGAGAGCAGCATGGCAGCAAAAGAGAGAAGCAAGACAATAGAAAAACAAAACTAGACTGAGAAAATGGCTGCGTGACTCGGCTCTTTTGTGGAGTCAGCCAGAGCCATGCCCATCTCCCAGGTCACATGCGGGGGGAGGATGCTCATGCTCCAGACCAGTGAAAGAGGAAGTTACCCTGACTGGATGTCCCCCTGCCTGTGCCCACTCCAGCGAAATAAGGAATGTTGCATTTGACTGCACCAATGGATTACATCCCACAGGAGGGAGAACCCTGAGAGCCAGAGAATGAAAACTGGAGGGCCACAATCCTCTCTTCAGTTTGAGGTTCCCCACCCCTGGTGTAGTCCAACAACACCTGGCCCAACCCCGGAGCAGAGCATTTTTTACCTCTGTCTGTCTCAGGAGACAATGGAAGAGAGTGTTTTTGGGAGTGAAGTCAAACTGCTGAAAGGTAGCAGCCCCTGCTGTGGCTGTAGAGAC
Organism: Lacerta agilis; assembly: GCF_009819535.1. Lineage (NCBI taxonomy): Eukaryota > Metazoa > Chordata > Lepidosauria > Squamata > Lacertidae > Lacerta > Lacerta agilis. Next base: position 621,112 of record NC_046324.1, read on the forward strand.
CAATGCAGGAGAGACAGATTTGGTTGAAGCTGGGGAAGAAGAAGGTGTCTGGTTGTGCTGATGCAGGTGCACAGTAGAGTAGACTGGATGAGATATTATTCTAGGCAGCTTCCTGGGGTGGGGTGGGGGAGAAGCCTTTTCCCTGTGGCCACTTTGCATATTGTTCCGTTCTTGATGTCAGTCAAAAATAAATTCCATTTGGCCTCTTTTTCTGCATCTCAAAGCTATTGCCATTTCTCTTTTGTGTGTGTGTGTGGGGGGGTCCCCCTCCCTCCCTCCCTCCCTCCCTCCCTCTTTTATTTTCCATAGTGATTTAAAGCCCTTTCGAATGAGGTTAGCAGACTCTTTGGTACTTGCTAAAATCCGCCAGGCTCTGGGCTTTTCTCGGTGTGAGAAGCACTTCTGTGGAGCCGCTCCTCTCTCGACAGAAGCGCTGCACTTCTTCCTGGGCCTGAACATCCCCTTGTATGAAGCTTATGGGATGAGCGAGACCACCGGCCCACACTGCATGTCCAGCCAATATGTTTACCGGCGTTACAGGTAAAGCTGTGCCATCTTCGTTCTTGCAACCTGGTCATTCAGGACAATGGCCCTCAATTAGGGATTGGTAAGAATTTTTTTATTATTATTAAGGGTTTTCTTGATTTACAAAGGTAGTGCAATGTCTCTCTCATATTTTTTCCATGTAACGTTTTTACAAGTGAATTTCGTTTGTTGAGACATTAGGAAGAAAAAGGGGGAAAGAGGTGGGTGGGATGGGGAGATGGGTGGGGTGGGGTGACAATGTTTCTATTTTGCTTAATATGTGTAGGGTTTGGCGTCAGCGTGGTTTGTGCAGGTTCTCTGTTGCCCAAGTAATGTGGTCCAAAAATGCATATATTGGGGTAAAGTATGTATATGAATGCATGTATAAGTGAAAATAAAGTACAGAAATGCTGGTATTGAGTAATGCAGCTTCTGGGACAAGAAGGGCTGAGGGGAACCAGGCAGTATTAGCTGTATTCCTTCCCACTGCTGATGTTTGCACATTTAACTTTTTTAAAAAAAAGTTTTTTAAGCTTCCAGCTGCCATCTTGCCTTTGTCCGCCAGTGCCATTGAAGTTGAATAATTCCGAAGCCTTGTGCATTAAAACAGATGCCCGCCATCTATTTTTATTTTAAGCTGGAGCCATCTTCCCCCACTCCTCCAGGGCTACAGAACAACTCCAGTTCTGGGGCTCTGAGTTTTACAGCATCTGTGTGTCAGAACACTCACATGTTTCCCCCCCAACAAACATACACAATTATTTATTTTTCCGCATGGGAGCTCAGAAAAGGGACCCAGGCAGGACTTCGGAGGACACTTGGGCCCTGTCATCTGCCCAAGCAGGGCTGGGGGGTGGGTGGGTCAGGGCTGCTGTGGGAGGACCACGATGATGCGACTGTCCGCTCTTTGGGCTGTTGGTGCTATCGCTGCTGCTGCTGCTGTTCATGTTCCCTTTCCCTTGCAGCTGCGGCAAAGCTATCCCAGGCTGCAAAGTGAAGTTAATGAACAAGGACGACGACGGCAATGGGGAGATTTGCTTCTGGGGGCGAACTGTTTTCATGGGCTATTTGAACATGGAGGACAAGACCAGGGAAGCGATTGATGAGGATGGATGGCTGCATTCTGGCGATCTGGGGAAGATGGACAGTGATGGGTTCCTCTACGTCACAGGAAGAATTAAAGGTGAGGTGCCCTAGTGCAACGCTTCCTGGGACCTAGTCATTCTCAACAGGCCAGCATGCTTAGCACTACGGTTGCACAGCGGAGAGATGACGCAGGTCACACAGGGGGGGGGGAGGGGGCACACCATCTTGGTCTGTTTTTAGGGGGGTCCTCCTCAACCAAAGATCCTGTGCTTTCTCCCCTTGTTAGCATCTACAGGCAAGGGGAGGCAATCACCTCAGGCTGCCTGAGAAGATGTAGATCTTCCCTCACCCCTTCTTCCTTGGTGGGGAGGGGGGCTCCATTTTTGGGTCTGCCTCAGCTGCCCAAAGGTCTTGGTCTGGCCCTGGCAATCTTGCTCTCTCCTTTCCTGCTATAGGCTCTTTTGCTATTCCAAATCTTTAGTCAATTGTCCTGCCCTGCCCCCTTCTGGTGGTTTTGCAGGTGGCACTTCAGTCTAGCATTTCCACAGGGTCACTCAGAGGCTCAGCTGCTCACCTTAGAAAGAGCTGTGATTCAGAGGGAGAACAACTGCTTTGTACATAGAGGTTTGTGGGTTCAACACCTGGCATTTCCAGTTTAAAGGTGATGGGGAAAATCTTTCTCTGCTGGAGGTTTTCTCCTCCGGTCCTTGTGGGAGCTAGGTCAGCTCAGGAAGCCCTTACACCTGGGTTTGTCTGCTCCCAATGTACATCGAGTTGTGATTCTCCAAGCCACATAGTCCCCCTCAGCACACCAGTGTAGTGGATGCAATCCTGGTATGGACAAATTTGTCCAGTTTCTCTCGGTTTCTCATTATTCCAACCATAAACTTGGTTTCTCACATTTCCACATCATTTTGCTTTTTTTTAAAAAAAAAAAATCCTCTGAATTTCAAAGGATAATTGTGTTTCAGTTCACATGTTGTAGTGTGAATTAAGTAGCTTCTCATTAAAATACAGATAGAAACAAAATTCTCTCTCTGCCCCCACATCCCCATAGTCCCTCGTATACAGAAGGTTCTCTGCCAAAAGCAAGGGCTTTACATTTTCCCCACTTTCTTTTTTCTTCTTCCATGGAAAATTGTGCTAGCACTACAGATGGGCAAATAAAACGATTTCAGTTTCTCATCTTCCCAATCTTAAGTTCAGTTCCACACAGTCCCACATTGATTGTTCAAAATAACTTTTTTTTTAAAAAAAAGAATTAAATTGCCAGACATACAACCTGTTACAGTTTCCCCCTGTCCTTGCGACAGCAACCCCAACTACATCCAGTTGTATTTAGTACAAATTTCTCCTGACATCCACCTTTTAAAAATGCAATTTTAGCAACTATAAACAATTTTTTGCAAAGTAATTTCCCAAATACAATGCAGTATAACCTGCTATTTTCACTACTCTAGGCAACTATTTTTTGGCACACTTTTTGTACGCATTGCTTGACTGAAGAACTGTACTGCAAAACCTGGAGAAGTGTGGATTTTGAAGGATGCCTGATTGGGCTTTGACTTTGCAAATTTCTCCCCCATCCTAGAAGGCACATGCATGTACTTTCTTTGGGGCTTCCCAATGTCTCCTCTGGTTTGACTCATCAGAAAGCAAGCTAAGCCACCCATAAGTAAAAGAGTGAGATCTAAGCTCCACATTGAGGAATGCCTTCTCTCTCTCTCTCTCTCTCTCTCTCTCTCTCTCTCTCTCTCTCTCTCTCTCTCTATGAGTGCAAACCAGTGTTTCCTGTTCTCAGAGATCCTGATTACAGCTGGGGGTGAAAACATCCCTCCAGTCCCCCTTGAAGATGCTGTCAAGAGGGAGCTGCCTCTTGTGAGCAACGCCATGCTGATTGGAGATCAGAAGAAATTCTTGTCCATGTTGCTGACTTTAAAGGTACAGGTGCAGCACAGTTAAACATTTCTGGCAGATGTACAAATGAGGCTCATTCACTTTGTGTTGAGCAGGAGGAGGACACTGTCTCCACTGAAAACTGCTTATGGCAGTTGTGTCCTAGAGAAAGGGCCTTCCCAGTGGTGTCTCCTGAAGGGAGGGTGGGCAGCCAGAGGCAGGGCCGTAGGAAGGGGGGGTTGTCTGCCCCGGGTGCCATCATGGAGGGGGGGGGAGTTGACAAATTATCAAGGAACAATTACTGCCCTTCTAGGGTGGTTCATAAAAAAATGCCTGTTCCAAAGGTCTTATATTACTAAACTAGGGATTATATAGCTGTGTATGAAATTTCATGCATATCAGTTAATATCTTGACCCTCCTCCACTGAATTGAAATTTCATAGGAAAACGGCCAAGTAAACAGCTATTTTCATGGAGGGTCAAGGTATTAACTGATATGCATGAAATTTCATATCTATGCTACTGAGAAAGTGTTTAATTTAAAAAGGATCTGCACTATAGAATAACAGTGGTAGCAATACATTGAAGACAAGTAAATATTTTGGGGAGGGTGGTCCCTAGCGCCACCATCCCAAAGAGGATAAAATGGGCGGACTTGGGTACTCTTTTGTCCTCCCCTCCCCCAATGTCTTTCTCTCTATCTGAGCTGGTTCCCTGCCTGTTACGTTACATGCAGGGAAACCCATGTGGGATTCCTCTCTGTGTAAAGTCTTCAAGCTGTTCCTGCGCGCGCATGAGAAATCACCCCATTGTCAAAATTTATCTTTCCCCCCACCTCCAGTCTCCTTTGTTGTGTGTCCTGGCTGAGGGGGGAAACAAGAAGACGGATGGCCATCGGTCAGGGATGGTCTAGTTGAGATTCCTGCATTTCCCCAGGGGTTTGGCTAGATGACCCTCAGGGGTCCCTTCCAACTCTACAATTCTCTGGTGCAAGCTTGCGCAGAGTTTTAGGTACAAGTTGGATGCAAGGGGCGCATAGGATTGCAGCCCATCTTATGCACCGTTGGCTGGGGAATAAGTCCCACCGATCATGATGAGACTAGATTGCTGCTGTGCGGTCCTGTTTTTTAAAGAAATGTTTTCCTTTTCGGATAATACAGAGCATGGTGAAATCACAATATATAAAACCCCGCCTTCAGTAGTTCCAAGCACTACTACAGGTTCCACATAATATCTGCACTGCATTGTTTACTGTGGCAGCACCTGCACTTTGGAACTCCTCGCCTATTGCAACAAAACACTGCCTTTGCTAGACTCTTTTCGGGCACCTGCTAAAAGCATTCTTCTTCAGGCAAGCATACCCAGATGCTTAGGAAGTTGAAGTAATTCTAATCTTAATATTTTAGCTTTTGTATGTTCTAAAGTAGGATTGTTAATTTTTTTATTTTACTGCTGTGGTTTTTTTGTTTTTTGTTTTGCTAAACCATTTTGCATGTTTTTTAAAAATAAATTTTATTAAATAAATAATAAACAATAAATATAAATAAAATAACACAAGCATAAACACAATCCATCCTGTAGATTTAAGAATCTGTTCACAGTCGCCTACTTATTATCAGAGGCCCAGAATCCACATTCCTTTGTAAGAAAATATGGAATAACGGAAAACCATTTTTGCGGGGGGGGGGGAATCAATGGGGGGGGTGACAAGCAATTTTCTGCACTGGGTACCACCTGACCTTCCTATGCCTCTGGCCAGAGGCCGTCCCAATGTTGTCAGATTCCAGCTCCCATCAGCCTCTCAGCCAGGACTGCCTAATATCAGCGGTGGCAGGGTGTAGCTCTCCCTGGTCTGGAATGCCATCTCCAAAATGGTTCGGCTGGTACATACAGTAGCATCTTTTCCAGAACTTTCTGTTCTCTAAATTTTTAAATCTCATTGTGCTGCTTTGAAAATTCTGTTTTTGCATTTTTTTAAAGCATGTGCATTTATTCCTTTAAATTCCAAGATGCTTTCTGGGGCTTACTGCAGTTTTTAGATCTCTTTTTCATTTACTTGCTGCTTTTATACTGTTGCATTTTAAATACTGTGGATGACTGCACAGTGTGGAGAAGAATATGGGACAGAGAGACACTTCTCTGCCTTTCTCCTGTTAGCAGAACTTGACTCATCCAACAAAACTGATCAGTGGTAGATTCAGAAGAGGCTTCTTCCCATGAGTCAATGGAAATTGCTTAGCTTGGCCTTTAAATGGGAGTTGACAGAGAGAATCCAATACCCTGACTTCACTATTCAACCTCAGCTCTTCCCAAGCCACAACTCTCTGTGACTCTGCTCCCCCCCCCCCCCCCAGTATTTTGGCCTGACTGAAATGTCTCCTTCAATGCAAATCCTCTGGCTTGTCTGGATGGAAAACTCTCTGTGTGTAGCAAATATGAAACAAATCCACATTTGCTGCTCTGCTCCCTTTTTGCCATTGGCAGGTGTCCTCTCCCGCAAAGGCTGCCAGACAGGGCATGTGGCCTGGCTGAAAAAGGTTCCTCCCTTCTGGACTAGATGGGGCTTTGGCCAGATCCGGCAAGGGCTCTCTTTCTGAGGCAGTATGGAAATTCAGGCTGGGTGGCCTCTTTTGCACTAGCAGGCCCCCTTTCCACACCAGGATCACTGCCACTTAAGTACATGTGTGAACACTTTATGCTGTAAACCACCCTGTGATCTTCAGGTGAAGGGTGGTATATAAATTTAACAAATAATAAAAAGCTGTTTATTTCACCAAGCTCTCCTTCCCCATTTCCAGTGTGCAGTGGATCCTGAGACTTCTGAGCCTACGGACAGCCTGACCCAAGAAGCCAGGGAGTTTTGCCAGAAGGTTGGCAGCAAAGCCACTCAAGTGTCTGAGATTGTGCGGACAAGAGATCCAGCTGTTTATCAGGCCATCCAAGATGGCATAGACAGAGTCAATGGGCAGGCAGTGGCCAACGTTCAGCGCATTCAGAAGTGGGCAGTCCTACAAAAGGATTTTTCCATTTCTAGTGGGGAATTTGGTAAGTTTTTCAAGGGCTGGGTTACAATCTGGAATTCAGTTATATTAAAAAATTCCAGATGTATCTCTTTGGAGGGATAGTAAGACTGCTAAATTTGGGTTTTGGCTTTGGTAAATGTATCTAGTAAAGTGGAACTGCAGGATCTCTGGTGTAATGCATCTATCATAAGCAGTTCTTCAGCTGGGATCATTAAGCCTCTGGATTAGAATCCACCTTTTCCACACACACTTTCCTCATGACAACCTGCTAATATCAATTCACTTCCATTTTAGGTCCAACCATGAAACTAAAGCGGCAAACTGTTGTTGAGAAGTACAAAGATGAAATTGATTCCTTTTACAAAAAATAAAAGTCAGCTGTCCAGTATTGCTCTTTTTCCAATAGAACAGAAACGCACATTCTGTAGAATATGTAAGGCCATCTTTCCAAGGAAGCTGTTTGAAGACCACCACCATTTTGAAGAGGAGCACCAGATACTAACAAGAGCATGTTTTGGGTTCCACTTCTAAATGCTAATTAGGCTACAGAAGTCAGAGAGCACCACACACACCCCAGAATTAGTGTTGGAAGGGGTCCAGAGGGTCGTCTAGTTGAGCCACCTGCAGTGCAGCAATCTCATGTATCCATGACAGATGGCCATCCAACCAATCCAATATTCATTCCAGTGAATATAGATTTTCATTCAGCTTATTGATAGGGCTGGACCAATCTGCCAGTTGTGATTTCTCATTTTCAGTGCAATCTTAAATAGGATTTGCAACTTTTCAACATCAGTTTGTTTCTTTAAAGAAAGCATTCACTAAAATTAACCATCAATTTAGTGCATATTTCTCCAAATACACAAATCTCTTTTCTGCCTTCGTCAGACCACACCTGTAATACTGTGTCCAATACTGGGCACCACAATTTAAGAATACTGACAAGCTGGAACATGTGCAGAGGAGGGCAACCAAGGTGATCAAGGGTCTGGAAACTAAGACTTATGTGGAGCACTTGAAGGAGTTGGGTATGTTTATCCTGGAAAAGAGGAGACAAAGAGAAGATATGAGAGCCATCTTCAAATATCTCAAGGGCTGTCACAGGGAAGAGGGAACAAGCTTGTTTATTCCTGCTCCAGAGGGTAGGACTCAAACCAGTGGCTTCAAGTTACAAAAAAGAAGATTCTGACTAAACATCAGGAAGAACTTTCTGACGAGAACTGGCAGTGGAACAGACTCCCAAGGGAGGTTGTGGCCTCTCCTTCCTTGGAGGTTTTCAAGCAGTTTGGATGGCCATCTGTCAGGGATGCTTTAGCTGAGATTCCTGCAATTGCAGGGGGTTGAACTAGACAGTCCTCGAGTTCCCTTCCAACCCTACAATTTTGATTCTTTGTTGTCACAATCAGTGAGTAGGATTCTCCTAATATACATATTTTGTATGCAGTTTCCAAAGTATAATGAATTTTGACATTAATTTTGACCAATATATGTAGTTTTATGCACACATTCATATAAGATATATACCTTTGGTATACAGCTTTACGTTGGAGAACTGCACTGCAACATTCAGAGAAGTATAATTTCAAAGGTTAGCTGCGTTTTTGTTTCCTGTATTGTTTTGGGACATGCTAATTTGGAGAAGGGGACGACAGAGGGTGAGATGGTTGGACAGTGTTCTCGAAGCGACTAGCATGAGTTTGGCCAAACTGCGGAGGCAGTGAAAGATAGGCGTGCCTGGCGTGCTCTGGTCCATGGGGTCACGAAGAGGCGGACACGACTGAACAACAACAACAATTTGGTATGGTCACATTAAAATGTGAACTAAGCTAAATTTCTCCATCTTTATTTATAGCTTCTGGAAACAGTTGAGATTCAAACACTATTTCTGTTGAAAACATAACCATATTATTTAAAGTTATGTCTTCTAGCAAATGAAGTTGAACATACTAATTTGTACTAAATGCCACAGGACTGTTTTCATTGGATGGGTGCTGGTTGTATTTTTGTCAGCTGAATAACAAATTAAAATAATTTAGATCAGACTACAGATCTCAAGTTTTGCAACAGATGAAAAACAGGCATTGGCACAAGATGTAACTATGAGTTAAATCAATGGTCTTTTAACCCAATCTTACAGTTAATTTTTTTCTGGCCCTGGCGAATCCAGGACTCTCTTAGCTGAAGATACGAAACAAGCACCTTCTGAATGCAAACGTTAAAAACACCTCTTGAATTTATGCTGATTCACTGTAGTAGCAAAGAACAAGACAACACAAAACATATTCCTTAAGTAGGTTTGTGCCATTGAACTTAATAGGACTTATTTCCAAATCAACATGTAGGATTGCATTGTTTGTGTTGAGGCAAGAGCAGCGATAGGGAACCCCTGTGGAGGACTAGCCAAGGATATTTCTATTGCACACCCATGATTTGTGCTCGTGATGCTGTCAGAGCAGTGGCATGCCGGCCTACCAATTCTGGGATGTTGCAGAATACACCCGCCATAAAACAGTGTGGAGAGGCCACTCAACTAGTCAAACCTCGGTTCCCACCTCTTTCCTCACCTCCACCACTGGGACAGGAAGCATATGTCAGCTTTCATCAACCTATTGCCCTCCAGCTTTTTGGGGGACTATTAAAATTGTAGTCCAATAATTCTGGATTGTGCTCTAGGTTCATGAAGGCTGGTGCACAATTGTTTTTTAGATTATGCAGCAGGCAACATTGATGTGGAGACGTTGCCTGTGGTACATTTCTTTGAATTATAAATTACACACTTCAAAGGAGCAACATGGCCATGTTAATTTGGGGCACTTATTTGCCCATCAAAGGGCTTTAAAACTGATTAACCAATCCATCCTCTGCTACACTATGAATGAAAACCAGTAGATTCTGGACTGAGGACATTGCAACATTTATTGCTTAACACCTCAGGCACTTGAAATGCATTTCTTCACACCAACACTATTTAGCACATTATATATATTTAATGAGCCAGTTGTATGTTACTAGCAATAGCTACTAAAGGGACTAATTTTTGCCTTCCAGTTCATAGAAGATGTACTCAGAGCTGCCTTTTCCAGAAGAGCCAATATGGACTACCACAGAGGGACATGAGCTCTCTGCAGGCTGGATTATTCAAAGCACTTAAAACTAGTCTCCTAATTAAGAACCAAAACAAAGGCGAGCGTCTCTTTGGGGGGGACTTTATTTTTTTCTTGCTTTGTGTGCAAATGGTAACCTCAGTACAATCCAAGAGACAGACAGAAGCAGCAAAAATATAACACATACAGATCAAGCAAGAGCTGTTTCCCAAGTTCTTTGAGAAGCCCGTATTAATACACAATATTGAAAGTTACATCTCAGTGCAGAAGCGAAACACGAAAAAGACAAGTTCCCAAAGCCTCACCCTCATCCCTACTTCTGGTTGTGCAAATACTACATGGAAAACTGGCAAGGCAAAGCAATCCTGCATGACGGCTTTAATGTGTGGGAGAAAAAGAAGCCAGATTGGTGGCATCAGCCAGCTGCAGGCCCAGCCACAGTTCTCCTATCACCCTTGGACAGAGACACAATGGAAAGAATCTGGCATTGGATTTCAAAATGTTCAAAAGGTTTGTAACATTCATGCCCATAACATAACGTGCAAGGGGCATGTTATGGACTTGCAGCACCTGTCAGACAAAGTCCAGCCACTCCCATTTGTGCATTTTCTTTTACTATGAGGGAAACAGAAACCTGATGGAAAGCAAGTTCTCTTCCTTTGCCCCCGGATAACATCTGCTCAACACAATCCATGCACAATGATACTGTGAGATTGCCCACCCATTTCCCCACTTCATCTGTTGTTCCTTTGGGAAGACACAGCATCATGCAGTTAAGTGTTACCAAATGTCACCAGGAGAGGTGCAGAGCTGCTGTTTCCAGCAGCAGCTATGAGCCACGCACCATATATATATATATATATATATATATATATATATATATATATATATATGTAAAATTGAGCACAATATAAAAGCCATTACATACATACAGTAGTAACTGTAAATTATACATTTGGTATCCCATCTAGACAGGAAAGCATTAAACATTCCCTTCACAATCTGTAGCATTCAAAATCAAGTTGCGTAACTAATCTTCATTGAGGAATGCTAGAGCAAGTAATGTGCAGAGAAGACTAAAAAGGAGTAGTCATTTTTACTTTTAACAGTATCCCTTCAGTCCCAGAAGGCTAGAGATACCTTGCATTTTATATATCACAGCTCAAGCCCATGTAATGTTTCCACAGTTACAAGTCTTTATTTATGCTTCTGAAGGACAGGTTCCAGGAGTACCTCTGTACAGCAAGTTTTCTTGTTTTTTGCTTTAGAAAAATATATTGTGCTATTTTAAGGCTATGCCAACTCCTGCGTTCCTAATGGATAACAGACCAAGCCTCCTTCAAATTTGTAGTGATAAAATCAGACTTTCGCATATCTGCACACTTAAATACATCAAGTGTTTCTGAAAAAGTAGGACTCAAAATGGAAGGTTGCCAATTGTGTGCAAAAAGGAATTTGACTGACATGTAATAAATAAAAATAAGCACTTGGAAAAAGTCCACCAGAAGCAGGCACAAGAAGAATCGCATCCATTTGGGCTGAATTTATTTAACAGAGAGGCTCCCCGTCTAACACTTTGCTTTCCTCAAGAGAAAGGCAAACAAAATGGATATGAATTGCAGACAGCTAACATGTTTTAGTAACAGCTTCCATCAGGGGCAATTGGAGATGCTTTATTCCATTGCCCTTACTCTGCGACAAATCTCTGCTGTGAACTCTGAACACTTTGAGTTACCTCCCAAATCTTTGGTCAAGACCTGAAAAGAAAGATGGAAAAAAGATGGTGAAGAAGAATGGACACTTTAAACGCTTCAGTTTAATGAAATGTAATTAGCTAACTACAGCCACACAGTCTTTTCCAGGATCAGGACACAGTGTGTGGTGTTGTCCTCCTGTGCCCCAAGTTAGAAGAGTTGTGCAAGTTCTTGGTTAAGGGAAGGTTTTCCAAACAATCATCTCAAAGGCTGGGCATTTTGCAAAGTGGTGCCCAAGTGTTATGTGCTCAGCAGGGCCAAGTGCCACTTGCTCCACCTGACTGTGTCCTCTCCATAATTATTGGGACAAGTCTGAGTTGAGCCAAGAAAGGCAATGGATAGAACCTAGGATCTTCTGCATGTATAGCAGGTGCTATAGTATTCCCAAAGGCACTCTGAACTTCTAATCAAAATCTATATGCTCACTTAACACAGAGCTGAGATGATAAGAAAGCTCTCCTTTTTCACCGCTGCTCAATTAAATCATAAGAACCCAATCTAGTTCACACAGAAGAGAATCTATCTACCCTGCAGGCAGAGATAAGCACTCCTTTCTCCTCTTTGCAGAGCGCATGTGCAGAATTGTAGGTGCTTGTTGCTGGATACAAACAGCTAAATATTGTCTCCCAACTAAATGCCAACCTCCAGTTAACAGATAATGCTAGCAGCACTGTTTATAAGCTAGATACTGCAGCAAATACTGAGACACAAATTGGAGCTGGTGGCGCTATAGACCTAGTAGAGTTTTAGTGTATGTGTTGCGAAAGAGCGCACTTATAGCCCTGGCAGAAGAGAATAGGAGACTTGTTCAGTGTCAGTGGAATTGGACAACAGAAAATTCTGTTATCCAAACTGGCATAGTGTGTGCTCTAGTCCTATCTGAATCACATTCTGTAGAAACTGGATTGCAAGATCACCAGTGATAGGTGAACCCTGACAAGACATACCTTTCCTTCTTTGATGGTATCAAAACAGGCATCTTCTATTTTCGTGGCATATTCTTGCATTCCCATGTGTCGCAGCATCATCACTGCACTCAACAGAAGTGCTGTTGGGTTTGCCAAGTCCTTTCCAGCAATATCTGGAGCTGTTCCATGAACCTATGAAAATAAAGAATGCTGACCTGATTCTTTGGCTAAACCTAAAACTTTGATTCAGTGGATTATCTTGCACCAGTAGCGGAAAGTTGGTGATTTTTACAAAGCCTATCTATTATCACATGTCTCCTGCTGCCAAGGCAAGTGGTGATGCTGGTAGTGGCCAGCGGCAGGAACTGCTAAATTCCTGCTGCAGCTGACCAGGGGCGGAGCGAGGGGGGGCAAAGGGGGTGATCCGCCCCCGGTACCAGCCTGGGGGAGGGTGACACTCCTTGGCCCGCCCCTCGCCTCCATGCCGCGGCTCCACCCGCCCAGGGAGCCTGGCCAGCGGCAAAAAAAGCACTGAAAGGGGGGGAAAAGGAGAGCAAAGCAGGTGCAGTGCCTGCTTTGCTGTCCCCCCCCCCAATGCTTTTTACGCCACTGGCCAGGCTCCCTGGGCGGGTGGAGCTGTGGCATGGAGGCGAGGGGCTGGGCGGGCCAGCGAGCAGCAGCAGCAGGACCAGGTGAGATACTAGGGGGAAGCAGGGCACCCGAGTAATGGAAAGATGCATATATAACTCTGATACCTAAACCAGGTACAGATAGGGCTCAAATGAAAAACTATCGACCAATTTCTTTATTAAATGTGGATTATAAAATATTTGCAAATATATTGGCCACAAGATTGAAGAGAGTATTGAAAGAATATATCCACAATGATCAAGCAGGTTTTTTTACCTGGAAGACACATATTAGGAACTTAGTGGATATATTAGAAAGGTTGGATAAGAAGATAACACAAGAGCTACTTTGATGTTTATTGATGCAGAGAAGGCCTTCGACAATGTTTCGTGGAATTTTATGAAGTAAAATTTGAATAGGATGGAAGTTGGAGATAAGTTTATGAATGGACTAGAGGCAATTTATTTTGAGCAAAAAGCAAAGATTATCATAAACAATGTGGTGTCAGAGGAAATTAGAATTGAAAAAGGAACCAGCCAAGGGTGCCCGCTATCCCCGCTTTTATTCATCACAGTCCTGGAGGTCCTGTTGAATATGATAAGAAAGGAGGAAGAGATTAAAGGAATTAGGGTGGGAGAGAAGGAATACAAATTGAGAGCCCTTGCGGATGATTTAGTGTTGACCTTACAAGACCCTGAACACAGTGTGGTGAAAGCACTGGAAATAATACAATAGTTTTAACCAACCAAAGTGTTGGTTAAAAATTTGACATTGGAGGAAAGTAAGACTACAAACTACTACTGGGTTTAGGTTTGTTAAATACCTGGGCGTTAATATGACTGTAAAAAAATTAAATCTATATAAAGACAATTATGAAAAATTATGGAAGGAGATCAAAAGAGATTTAGAAATTTGGACAAATTTGAAGTTATCTATTTCAGGCCGAATTTCAGTAGTAAAAATGACTGTATTGCCGAAAATGTTATTTTTATTTCAATCATTGCCAATCATTGATAAAATGGATTGTTTTAAAAGGTGGCAAAAGGATTTGTCGAAATTTATCTGGCAGGGAAAGAAACCAAGAATTAAATTTAAGATTTTGACTGATTCAAAGGAAAGAGGTGGATTTTCTCTGCCAGATTTAAGGATTTATTATGAAGCGGCTGCCTTTTGTTGGTAGAAAGATTGGTTCACGTTAGAAAATGCTGATGTATTAGATTTGGAAGGACATGACAATGTTTTTTGGATGGCATGCATATCTTTGGTATGATAAGATTAAGGCCCACAAAGGTTTTAAAATGCACATAATCAGAAAATCTCTGTATAAAGTATGGATGAAGTACAAATATTTGTTAGAAAGGAAAACACCCAGATGGCTGTCACCGTTAGAAGCAAAAGCCCACAAAAGAACAAATACGGATAGACAATGGCCGAAATATAGTGACATTTTGATATAAGAAGGAGAACATTTTAAGTTGAAATCATATGAACAATTGAAAGAACATGTTACAGACTGGTTGCAATATTATCAGATTAATGAGACACTCAAGTCAGATAGAAAAATTGGTTTTCAGATAGAAAAATCCAAGTTGGAGACAGAATTGATTGAGCCAAAGACTAAAAACCTTTCCAGAATGTATAATTTATTGCTTGAGTGGCATACTAAAGATGAAATGGTTAAATCAACAATGATAGATTGGGCAAAGGATGTGGGGCACAACATCATGTTGGAAGACTGGGAAAAATTGTGGAAAACAGGTATAAAATTTTCAGCATGTAATTTGCTGTATCATGGACAAAGTAATAAGTGCTGGAAATGTAAACAAACAGAAGGAACTTTCTTCCATATGTGGTGGTTGTGCCCAAAGGTAAAAGACTTATGGGAAAAGATTTATAATGAAATGAAAAAAGTGTTGAAAAACACATTTAAAAAGAAACCAGAAGCCTTTTTACTGGGCATCCTAGGCCAAGAAATTCCTAAATGTGATAGAACTTTATTTATGTATGCCACAACCGCAGCTAGAATCTTGATAGCTAAAAACTGGAAGACAGAAGAATTACCAACGGTTGAGGAATGGCAGATGAAAATGATGGACTATATGGAGCTTGCAGAGATAACTGGGAAACTTCGTGACCAGAGGGACGATGCGTTGGAAGAAGATTGGAAGAAATTTAAATTGTACTTAAAAAATTATTGTATAATTGATAATTAGACATAATTTGGAAGGAAAGTTAGACTGTAGATGAAGAGTTAGGTTAAGTGTTTAAGATAGATGAAATATGAGTTAAAATAATAATTAAGATTAATAAATAAGTATTTTATAGTAAATAAGGTTTGGAAAGATGACTGGAAATTACTAATGATGATAGACAAGGAATGCAGGAAGAGGAGATAGGAGGAAGTCAATATACAATGTGAAGGACAGTTGTTAATGATAATAAGATTTTTTGTTTTTATTGTAGGTTTATTTGTCGTAGTTATGTTTTTATTATAGGTTTGTTTTTTATTGTTGTGTTTATGTTAGACTATGTGGTTGTTGTTTTTTGTTTTATAAAATTCAATAAATATATTTTAAAAAAAGAAATATTCCAACAAACAACTGCTAGAAAGAAACAAAATAGTTGCAACTTCTACATATCTGGCTAGGCTTGTCTAAACAAAAATGTTTTCATCTGGCATTAAAAAGAGTACAGTGAAGGCGCCAGCTTGATGTCAACAGGCAGGGAGTTCCAAAGTGTATGGGTTGCCAGACTTGCAGATTTATTTCTTACAAGTGAAGAACAAGCATGATGACCTGCAATAGACTGAAGCGGTTGAGTGGGCATATATGGGATAAGGCAATCCTGCAAACAAACATTTCCTACCCTAAACAAAATCGAAAATTCTTTCTAGTAGCACCTTAGAGACCAACTGAGTTTGTTCCTGGTATGAGCTTTCGTGTGCATGCACACTTCTTCAGAAGTGTGCATGCACACGAAAGCTCATACCAAGAACAAACTCAGTTGGTCTCTAAGGTGCTACTGGAAAGAATTTTCGATTTTGTTTTGACTATGGCAGACCAACACGGCTACCCACCTGTAACATTTCCTACCCTGTTATCCAGTAATACCTCCGCGAACATCCACCTTGTCTAGCGTCCATTCCGGCGAACATCCATGGCAAACCTGGAAGTACCAGAATGGGTTACTTCCAGGTTTGCCAATCGCGCATGCGCAGAAGCGCCAAATCGTGTACATGCACAGACGCAGCGCTTTTCGGCTAGTGGCCAGGGCTCCAGAACAGATCCCAGACACAAAACGAGGCATAGCATTAGTAACCCTTTGAACCTAGCTTGGCAGCAAATGGGAAGCTAGTGCAGATCTCTGAGCAGAGGTGTCACCTGCTGACAGATTCTTCCTTCAGTGAGCAACCATGCTGCAGCGTTCTGCACTAACTGCAGCTTCTGGATTGAGTGCAAGGGAAGCCCCCCTCAGAGTACATTGCAGAAATCCAGTCCCAAAGTCAAGCTTCTTTGTTACATGTACTTGAACAGCCCTGCAATGAACTTATTAAAACCCTGCAGAGAGGCATTTGCTTTTCCAGAAAGCAAATACGTCAAAAATCAGAGAGCCACAAGGCTCTGGCAGAGTTCAAGTTTCAGAATTTTATTTCAGAATAGGAATCTTACTGATTCAAAGATTGCAACTCCATTGGCACCAATGTTTCCACTTGGTGTTACTCCAAGACCACCAATCAATCCTGCACACAAATCACTGGAAGGAAAATGCAAACACACAATAAATATTTGAGTTGGTATATTTAGACTCTTTAAAGTATTATATACTTGCAGTGGGAAGTTTTGGGGGAAAGGGAGCTATAAAGCAGAGCTAGCAGAAAACAGATGATGATCTTCACAAGGACCTAAAACACAAAAGGAGTGTTTGGTAGCAGAGTGCAGTCATGCACAGCCTGTTTACTGGGTGCAAATAGGAGCAGGCCAGTGCAAAGCATGGCTTCGGGAATGGAGGAGGCCGGACAAACTTAGAAAGCTGCAGCACAGAAAGACCCAGAGAAGCTATGAGCAAGTGATGCACTTTGATGAACTTTTTAGGTATACTAAAACCCTTCCTCCAATCAGAAGTACAGGGTGGCCAACACCACAGACTAAATGAATAGAACATACAATTTAAAAACCCCCACAAAATCAGTGGTGACAAATAACTATAATCACCTCTGAAAAATCAATTCCAATTCTAGTCCAAAAACCTGGACAAATGAGATGTCTTTAGTCTTCATTTAATGTGTTTTTATTGTGGGGGTGAACTGGATGTCAGCTGGAAAAGTTTTATAACCAGGGCATCACCACAGAGAATGCCACCTCATGACACTGTCCTGACAACTCCAAGACATGGAATGAGTAAGGCATCTCCTGCAGATTGTAACGCAGGTGTCAGTTGGCATTGGGGAAAACACACCCAAGTTACTGGGTCCCAAGTAGTTTAGGGCTATAAATGTAAAAAAGCAAGACCCGGAATCAGGCTCAGCAGCTGACCAGCACCCAGTGCACTGCTTGAACAACTGGAGGGATGTGGTCCTTCCTTGTTGGCCAGCAGCATTCTGCCCCAGCTGCAGCTTCCAGAACATCTTCAAGGTTAGCCCTGAGCACAACACATTTCAGAAATCTACCCAGGATATAACTAGTGTGTGTTTGAGAGAGACTGAGGCCAGGCTATTCTGATCCAGGAACAGCTGCAGCTGGCAAACCAGGTGGAGCAAGGCATAAGTGCCCCTTGGGCATCTCCAGTTGGCACTTTCTGAGTTAACATGCTTCAAGTGCCATTTTATGCAGCAGGCCCAAATTGGCTTCTGTAAGAAATAAGGCCTAGTTTTATGGCTGCTTTTCAGAGATTTGTTCATTATTTGCACACCACTTTGAGAGCTTGTGTTGAAGAGCAGTTTATAATCATCTTATAAATAAATACGTACATAAAATCCTCCACACTAGCTCAAGTCTCCTTACCTAAGGATGTCACCATACAAGTTTGGCATTACAAGGACATCAAACTGAGATGGATCCTGCACCATCTAAGGGACAAGAAATAAGCTGCTGTTTTTAGGAGGAAAATAGCAACTATGAAGCACCTTAATCATGCGTTTGCTATGTACTCACATTGAGACACACAGTGTCGAGATACATTTCATTAAACTTAATATCTTTACAGTTTTCTGCTGCTTCCCTGCATTTTTTCAGGAACAACCCGTCAGACATTCGCCTGTGCATCAAGGAAAAAAAAGCAGCATTTTAGGGACCTAGATGTGCATACCAGATTAATGTTGCATTCAGACATGGGGGGGGGAATAGTAGTAGAGAGGGAAAGCACCTGTCGATGGCAACTATAGTGTAACATGCCGGGCTTTTAGTTTGAGTTCAGAAGCAAATATCCATGTTTCAAAGGTAATATTCCTTTCTAATCTTAAGCAATTCACAAATTTTAAGAGAGAATGAGAAAGATGGAGATATAACAAGTTATTTTATGCTTTCTGCCCTAAAAGCAGAAATTGTATTTTTCAGGGAAAATTCATAACCTGCCTTTCCTCCTAGATGCTCAAGGGAGAAAACGTGTGTTTTGTTCTCCCAATAAACCTGTGGAGCAGGTGAGGCTGAGACCAAGCGACTGGCTCAAGGTCCCCCAGTAGCTTCATGGATGAACAGGGATCAGAACACTCTCAACTACTACATTACACAGAGACCTTACAAGCTCTTGTTATATTTGATACTGTTCTCTTGAATGGTCACAGAGATCTATATACACATAATGACGTGCGCATGCACACACACACAAACACACACCCCTCTTGGAAGCCAGCGAGGTCAAAATTTTTCTCTTCTATTTAGCTGTGCTCAGTATATATTATAGTAGATAAGTCCACCGAGCAGAACAAAAGGTCAAAACATATCTGACCAGCCACAACCTTTGAAAACCTCATCCTAATGACAAAGGGACACAGCAAAGGGATGGTATCCGCAATATACAAAATACTACTCAAGAATCCCATGAGCTCCCTAGACGCAATCAAAAAACAATGGGAGGATGACATGGGATATGAAATCAACCCCACCCAATGGACCAGAATGTGGTCTAAACTTCCCTTTAAATCCATATCAATGTAAAGAAAAGAACTCACCCTGAAACTAACCTACAGGTGGTATCTAACGCCAAGAAAATTAGCGCCAATACACCCAGGAACCTCACCAAAATGCTGGAGAGGGTGCACCTCCACAGGCACATACCTCCACATGTGGTGGGAGTGCCCCAAAATCCAACCATTCTGGACAACAACCATACGAGAAATATGATAACCAAGCAAGTGCTAGAAATTACCCCAGAATTGCTCTTACTAAACATCTTCCAAGACAACAATGCCCATGCACAACACAAAGAACTCATAATCCACCTACTCTCAGCAGCCAGAAACACCATAACCAGACCTTGGAAAGACCTGTCAGGAGTAAGCATGGACCAATGGTACCAAGTAGTATGGGAAACAGCCCTACTAGAAACACTAACCAGTAAGCTGAAACTGACACGACGGGGACAAATAGAAGAAGACGCCTTCACCCGGTATGGCTCCCCTTCATCACACACACAGCCCAACAAGACAATGACAAAAATCTACCGACAGCATACAAATCAATATGGCTAACCTGACCAAAAACACTCATCCACCCCACTCACACAGGAAACCAAAGATCACCACAGCCAACCACTAATGAACAATCACATCCTACACCAACCCCGACCTCTCTCACCACCAAAGGAACACAAGGGAACAACAGAGAACCTGCACAAACCACACTGACACCAAACCCTACATATATTAAGCAAAATAGAAACATCGTCACCCCACCCCACCCATCTCCCCATCCCACCCACCTCTTTCCCCCTTTTCTTCCTAATGTCTCAACAAACAAAATTGATTTGTAAAAATGTTACATGGAAAAAATACGAGAGACATTGCACTACCTTTGTAAATCAAGAAAACCCTTAATAAAAAATACCTTTAAAAAAGTATCTGACCAGCCAAAAGAGATTTTTCGCTTACCACTGTAGCTGATCCGCTAGGGTGGCTGGCAAGGGCCCTCCAAATATACAAGGGAAGCTCTCTTTCATGCCACCCAGGGACAATGCTGTGGTACTATTTGAGTAAGCTTGTTCAGTGCCCGTAACACAATGTAAAAAACTCTTCAGAGCAAGGATGGCTAAACTGTGGCTCTTCAGATAATGCTGGATTCCAACTCCCATCAGCCCTAGCCAGTAAGGCCAATGGCCAAGGCAAGGAAAATGGTAGTCCAAGATCACCAAGAGAGACACAGGTGAGCCATTCCTGCTCTAGCCATGGTATCAAATGGCCTTCAAAACTGTGTTTAAGCCCTCTATATCCTCACCCACCATAAAATTTTCAAAGCAAGGTAACCATAGACTATTAAAAAAAGAAGTCTGTGGTAAAACTGAAAAGTTACTCTGTCTTCCTTGTTCAGGAGCATCTAGATTCCAAGTTATGGAGCGGAGACAAGGGAAGTGGGCACACTCAGCTGTAAATAATACAGCAACACTGTATTGTACCAAACATTTGGCAAGAATTTCTTTTTTCCCCCTAGGTGCAGATTTGAATACAAACTCAATTACAGTATTCATGCAGCAGCAGCAGGTTTAGGTTATTCTCAGTTAGTTTTAGACAAATGTTGCAAAATTTAATTGTGCTATCCTGGATTACTGAAACATCCTTATTAATACAAAATTAGCTTTTTTCTATGCAAAACCCTTTTTTAGTTAAGGGTTACTTTCATAAATACCTCTAGTATGCACCATCTGCCAAAAACAGGAAAAAGAGGTGAATTATTTTCCTCTTAATAAAACATACTGGGCTATGGGGAAAAAGGTTTCCTAACCGAATGTAATTTGTGGGTGAAGGTTTCTAAACAAGAGTGCTATTCTTACATTCTAATCTAGAGCAGACTGAACTGGGGCAGAGAGAGAAACAGGAGCCCTTCTGATGGCCCCAGCAGAAGATGAGAACCTGGCTGTTACCGGTATTTATTTAGAGCATTTTTATCCCTCTCTTCAGCCAAAAAAGGCTCTTCAATGGGATCAAAAATTAAGAATGTAAGAAGTGCCTGAGAGATCAGGGCAAAGGGGGCTCATCTAGTCCAGCCAGATGCCCCCATGGGGAACCAGCAAGTGGGATCAGACAAGCCCCTTCCGCTCCAGCAACCACTCTTCAACCGTATTAATGTCTCAGATAATGGAGGGAGAGCCTAGCCGTTGTGGCTCATAGCCAGCCACAGCCATGAATTGGTCTAATCCTCTTTCAAAGCCACCGGACTCTGCCCAACACCGTTCCCACACAGGCACACAGCTCCGTACTCAGCTTCTTGACATGGGGAGGCCGGGAGCAGCAGGTTATCCTCCCACTCTCCTCCATGGATTTGACAGAGAGAGTGGCTAATAATTTCATAAAAAAACACGTAAAGAACTATTTTTTAGTGAGTTAACATATAAACTGTTTTTTTTTTAAGTAGAGCAAGTGAATGGAGTTTAAACTTTGACAAAGGCCTGACTGCCAAAAGAAGGCTCCATCAAATGTATGGCATCCCCTTCTGGCAGCAACAGGAGGCAGAAAACCTTCACACACTTGTCCATTAAAAAAAGCAGCATGACTTTTGCATATTAGAACTGGGTTACCATCATGGTCACGTACATAATGTTTGCTTTGTGCACAGCTGTAACTTTGCTTCTTTGATTGTTTCTGGCATACTCAAAGGCAAAATCAGCAATGCGTTTGCTGGCATCTTCCGTGATGAGCTTGATACTCTGTACAACACCATCAACAATCTGAAAGACACACAACGGTTACATGGGTAGTCAAAAACAGACTCCTAAGAAAGTAATTCTGTATAGGTCTGGCAGGGCTGGTCTGGTGAATCATCCAGCCCACAGAATACTGCATTTGAAAAATTCTACAGCAGTTAAGGAAGCTAATTTGTTCAAGTGCTTTCTAGTTCAGGCAACTGATATTATTTGGAGGAAGTGTGTGGTCCGGCTGCACTCTGTACTCATACCACGTGCTCGATTCCGCTGTATTCCCCTTCTGTGTTCTCTCGTATTGTGACTATGTCGACATCTGTGTAAGGGGTTTTGTAGCCTTCAATCGAAACACAAGGGCGGACGTTTGCATAAAGGTCAAATGTTTTACGAAGCAGCAGGTTCATTGACGGGTGGCCAGCAGCTATGGGTGTTTTCAAAGGGCCTGAAACACACAAGAGGAATGGACGAGGTACAATTGTTTAGAACATAATGTCAGACCACGGCCTGCTCCTTAGCAACAGCATTCCTCCCCACCACTCCAGAGTTAAACCCTCTGGTTTGAGGTGGGAGGAGGGGACTTTCTCCCTTATAATGAACACCTGTCCTTGTTGCCAGGCTCTTGCTACAACTTGCCATGGCATACTGCTCAGCACTAAGCAGAATTTTACACAATGGGGATATATTCTGCAGGAAAGTTCCTCATCTTCAGCTGCAGTATTTCAAAAGGCAGGAATGATTTCAATCTGCTGAAGGAAAACATGTAAGAGAAGCGGCTGAGTGGGGATCAGGCAGGACAGCCTTCCCTGACACGGCGCCCTCCAGGCGCTTCGGACTACAACTCCCATCAGCCCATCAGCACAGCCAGAGATGACAGAAGTGTTAGCCCAAAACATTTGGAGGTCACTAGATTATAAATTATTGCCATTTTTATTCTGTTTGTGTCCCTGCCCTCAGGCCCACAATCCAAGAGATACGACTCAAAAGAAAAAGGGACTGGGAGGGAGAAGGGGGGAAAGCAGGCCCTAATTCTTAGTAATGGAGACCTTGCAGCAGGAGCAGAAAATTTTGGAGTGGAGTCAGAAGTTGTTGGTTCTTCAGCAGAGGCAACGGAAAGGTCCTGCAGTCCCAGATCTCCCTCTCCTTGGGGAAACTGCACAGGAACCTGCTTTAAAGAAGGCCATACTTTGTCTATCAAGTCTAGCATTGTATACGATAGCAAATAGATGATCTGCAGGATTTCAGGGCAAGCCCTTCTCTGTCACCTGCTGTGTGTTTCTTTTAAATAGAGCTGCAAAGAATTGAACTTTGGACGTTCAGCACGCACAGGATGCACTCCACCACTGAGCTATGTTACCTTTACAGTTAGCATAACAAAGAAAATTCAGCATCAGAATTGAGAAAATGTTGGGTGGAGGCAATTTTGGGGAGAAGAATGCATGAGAATGTAAGCAAGCAAACGTAGGTATAATATTTATTTAGGACTCCCCTCTTTTTCTGGGTTAAAAAAAGAACATTCCAGCAAGATGGAATAGGGTTGGGGTGGGCAGAGTCTGGGGTTAGGTGTTGCTAGACTACAAACCCTATCATCCCTGGCCTTTGGCCATACTTGCTGGACCTGATGGAGGTGGTTCTTCAGCCATATGTGAAGGGCTACATGTTCCCTTCCCCAGTGCAGGGCTCCTCCATCATCACTCTGGACTAGAGATGGGAAGGCCTGGGAAAAAACCAGAATTTTTTTTTTTTGGGGGGGGGGGACACAAGGTTTTTTCCGTTTTTTCCCAAAGCCGTTTTTCCCCAGAAAATTTGAAAAAAAAAAATAGTTTGATATAGTTTGAATATTCCACACACTATTCCCCCCCCCCCATTTTTCCTGAAAAAATGGCTTTGGAAAAAAACTGAAAAAACCTGTGTCCGTCCCGCCCCCGCCCCCCCCCCAAATCCATTTTTCCCCAGGCCAGGCAGGAACTCTCACTGTACTCTTTCTGGTAACTGCTCAAAACATTTTCATTAGGGCCAGCCCATCTGAATACGTAGAAGCTCCCTGCGACTTACTTCGTTTTAACCACTGCTGACTATAATCATCTTTTGAAAACTCTTAAATACTTGCGCTTTTAACTGTATTTTATCAATTATTTTACCGTAATATTCTGTTTAGAAAGCTCTCTTACCATCCTGCGGTTTATAATATATAATAGCAAATTCAATTAAAAAACACACACTCCTTTTCCTTTCAAACAGAGTTTGAGCCTTAGTGCAACATACTATTCAGTTACTTCTGGGCCTGGCATGCAAAAGATTTGCCTTATGCTTTGCCCCGGATGGAAAGGCCTGGGGGAAAACTGAAAAAAATGCCCCCCCTTTCCCCCCAAAGCCGTTTTTTTAGAAGTCCATGAGAAAAATGACAAAGAGGAAGAGCAAGAAGAAATGGAAAATGATGGCAGTAGTTAAGAAAATGAGATAGAATAAACTGCATGTATATGTTGTGTCTTCTTCTTTTTTAAGCACTAGGCTACTCAAGGTGTAGACCTCCTATGGAGCTTAAATATTGAGATGGACCTTAACTTTATCTGCTGTTGGTGCTAAGGGGCAAATGTGATTGTTTTTTTATGTTGGTTTCTTGCTTTTTGTTGCTTTTGAGGGAAAGGGGGTAGTTACTTGTTTTATTGCAAGCAAATAATTTTATCTACACTGTATTTCATGCAATTTGTAACACTGAACTTTTTTTCAATTTTTCCAAAATTTCCATTTCCCCCCGGAAAAAAACCAGGGATTTCCCCCCCACCCCATAGCTTCAAAATTTCCAGAAATGTTACATCTCTACTCTGGACCTTCACACCCATCAAAAATTAGGCTTAGGGAATGTTTCTCATGACACTTCCAATATATGCTGGGGGAAAGAAGGGAAGCTTGACATGAATACAACAAATTGTATGTTAGATTTGTGGCTCTTGTTTGCTACAGATCAGAGTTCATGGGGTTTTCCCATTTATCAACATGCACACAAAAGCTCATACCAAGAACAAACTTAGTTGGTCTCTAAGGTGCTACTGGAAGGATTTATTTTATTTTATTTTGTTTTGACTATGGCAGACCAACAGGTTAGGTTCAGAGATAATGATGGGCTCTGGCTAGAGGTCACCTAGTGAGCTTCATGGCTGAATAGGGATTTAGACACAGGTTTCTCCAGCTGAAGTCCACTATCTACTACACAACACTGGATGCCCCATATGTAAGAGAGATGAGTCATTTAGGCAGCCGTAGAAGGAAACACTTTTGAGGCTGTTCTTTTCATAGAGAAAGGTGTTCAGGTGTATTATTAATTATTATTATTATTATATCTTACAAGAAGACTTACATGTAGTTCAAATGCAATGTTTGAAGAATATACAGTGGTACCTCGACTTACAAATGAAAAAAATGCCCGCACGCCTACGAATTTTTCGACATCCGAAGGACATCCGTTGGCGGTTTTAGATGTGGTTTACTCAACTTACAAATTTTAGATGCGGTTTACTCGACTTACGAATTTTTCCAAATTTTTGGTTTCCAATGCATTCCTATGGGGAAATCGCTTTTTTTGACTTACGAATTTTTTGACCTACGAATGTGCATTCGGAACGGATTAAATTCGTAAGTCGAGGTACCACTGTATACAAGTTGTCCTTGAGAGGCTGCAATCCTACTCACACAACCTGGGAGTGAGCCCCACTGAATAGTCACTTACTTCTAAGTAAATGCACACTAGGGTGCAACAACACTATTTCTCAAATAATGGCGCTTCTGTCCTTAGACACAAACTATTAACGGCTTTGTGGGCTTATAGAATAAGGAAGTACATAACATTACTAAGAAATTTATTTGTATAGAGCAAAACTCTGTACAAAATTAAACACAGGTTTGTTCAGTAAAGATGCAACAAAATCTGAGCGCCTTTTTTCCTTTCTCTCTCTCTCTCTCTCTCTCTCTCCCTCTCTCCCTCCCCCCCTCCCACCCCACCCATCAACAGGAACCTCCAACATACCTTTCAGTCCTATTTTGTTCTTGTCCATGGATTCTTTGGCATCTTGAGGTATTGTCCATTTGCCTCCTGGCCCTTGGATTGCTGTCACATTTCTCTCTTCAAACTGAACAGGTGCCTAAACACAATTGTTTCACATTATCTTCTGATCTGTTGGGGGGGGGGGAACTATCAATTGCCAAAGGGACTTTGTCAAAACACACCCTGCAAAAGAGAAACACCGCCCTGGAAGCAAGTGTCTTCAGGTTAGATAATGGGAAATATTTACACAGGAATACGAGCTAGCAGGAAGGATGAATGCATTATTATGAGCTGCTGTTTCTGGATATTGTGGGCTCATGGGAGTATAAGTGGGTGATAAGAGGAAACACCATTGAGCAAGTTAAGTGGTTTAAATATCTAGGCGTTTATTTTCATTATAAGGCTGGCTGGGTAGCTCAGAGAATCCGCCATTAATGCTGCTAAAAGCAGTGTGTCAGTGATCACTCGTTTCTATTATTCCAAAGGGAACCAGTATGTTCCAGCAGCCCTGAGGGTGTTCAATGCTAGATTAAGCACACAACTACCATATGGGATAAATGCCTTTAATCAGGATACTGAAAGACTTCAGTTTTCCTTTGAAAAAAAATGTGGTGTACCAAATCGTGTCCCCCTACACTGCCCTATGCCTAAAAACAAACCAATGCCTTTTAGTAAAAAAAGCCTGTCTGCTAAAATTCAAGTTCTGGTTGCGGCTGCATTTTAGATCTGAACCTAACAGTCTGGTTACAGACATGTTAGCTGAATAAGCAACTGTCATCATGGTTGAGAGGGATTGAGAAGAAAATTAAGCAGCCCGGAATCCCATTAGACACCCCGTACTGCTTATTGGAAAATTCTGCATTTGAAACAATTAAACACAGATTGTTAGACAACACATTTCAAGAACTTAGTAGCCAAATCAGGAATAGCACCTGTGTAAGTCTGGGGATGATGTGAGGCAGACAGCCAATGGTGACTTATCTTTCCCACTTGACCAACCCAAATCTACACAGGGCGGGGTGGGTAAAAATCAATTATTTTAAAAATAATAATAATAAAATCTTATTTTTTAAATTTAAATTGGATTTTTTAAATAAAATGCTTTTGGGGGGAAAATCGTTCTAAAGATAGTTTTCTATTTAAGTTACATTATAGTCCAAAGGCTATTCATCAGGAAATAAGGATTTAAGTTTTTCTTGTGTGCTAAAACTCAGTCTAAGGTGGTTTAAAAAAAAAATCGTTTAACCACATCAGTTAACAAACATGGATACATATGCTATAATGTTACTGTTTTATTTACATAAATTGTTTAAATTGTTGTGAAGGAAATGATTATTTTTCTCCTTCCAATAAAGTACAACAGAAAAGTTATCCAAATGTAAACAGTTAACTTTTTAAACCGCACAATAATTTCATAATTATCTGTTAATGTATTTCTACCTTCAACCTTTTTATACCTACCACCCACTAATGCATCTTTCTTGATGGTAATATTTCTTTACCGCCCACCAGTATCCAGGATTCAGCTTGTGCCATAGAACCCCCTACCACCCACCTAGTATCCTGAAACACACACTAGTGGGTGGTAGGGACCAGGTTGACAACCCCTGGTATAACCAAATCAGTAATTTTTGATATAACTGTAAAAACTACTGTAAGGTTCGCATGAAGGTGCTTCACGAGTAACGGAGCAGAAGCCCAAACAGTCTGTTGCACTTTTATTGTGCAAACTATTTACAGTGCAGAGCTACAAAAAGCATGTCTGTCTCAGTCGCTGGCAAAATCCAGGAGTGGCCCCTTCCGGCTCCTTCCCCAGCATAATAACTTCGGCACCCCAAGTCTCCTCCTACCCTCCTTGTGTTTCACCCCTCTGCACAACTGGGGTGCCGGAAATGGCATGCCTCCCTCCTGACCAGCCGGGCGAGGTGAGCGCAGGGTCTCAGCAGCATCCCCAAGCCCTCTCCCTGCCAGGCTCCCTGCTTGTGGCTCCTGGCTAGAAGAGGTGCTGGGGCTCTCAGTGGCATCCCTAAGCCCTCTCCCTGCCTGGCTGGTTCCTTCCCTCTCCTCCCCACTGGAGGTGCTGCTGCTGAATTGGCATCGGGGCTCTCTGTATGCTAACGGACCCTCCATTCCCCTCAGCAGGACAGGTGGCAGTTCCCTGACAACTACTCTGAAAATTTATCATTCCAAAAATGAAACCTTCATCTGGTTGTAAATATTAAGATTATACCAGCAAGAATAAGTCTTTCTGTAAAAAAAAAAAAGATTTAAATCAAGTCTTACTGACTAGTGATTTAAATCAATTAGATTTAAATCAAATCCACCCTGACACAGGGCGTACATCCTAGTCAGACTGAATGTGCTACCTTTGGCAATACTACAGGGGAGACTCTAGAAAATGCCATTCTCAGAGAGACTATGCCCCTGTGAACAGAGGCAAACAGAAACCATCGCACATGTTCTTTTGCACTGTCCCTGGTATCAGACAATTCAATCTAAGTTTATTATTCAGCTGGTTGCTAGTAGGGAGAGGCATTCAGACAAATGTAAGGTAGCTTCCTTATGCTTACTCGGGATGGGGATAAGATGCAGATAGCAGCCAGGTTTCTGCAACATGCTATGAGGATTTGTGAATGTTATACAACATTATCATAAGTGTTAGTTGCAGGTTTTGATGAGCGATTCTATTGTACTGAACCCTACTGGAATCTTGTATATATGCCAATTACCAGTAATGTTTGAGAATTTGAATGTGAGTTCATGTCAGCAAAGTTGAAAATTCTCAATTTTCTGGTGGATTTTTTACCCATTTTTAGAAATGCATTGGGTTGTTTTTTTTTAGAAAATTGGTAACATAACAAAAGGAAAGAATACAAGTTGAATTAGGGAACAGGAATGGACAAAATGTTGGCCAAATCTAGAAACATTTCCCCACAGATGATTATTCTTAAGGAAACACAAATGGATGCGCAAAGGTCTTCAGGTGTAAGAAGATCCTGCTGGATCAGGCCAATGGCCCATTTACTCCAGCATCCTGCTCTCACAGTGGTCAAGCAATTGTCTTGTGGGAAACCAGCAAGCAGGATTCAAGCGCAAGAGCCCCCTCCCCTCCTGTGGTTTCCAGCAAGTGGCATTCAGAAGCAGGGCTGCCTCCAGCTGTGGAGGCAGAGCACAGCCATCCTAGCTAGGAGCCATTAAAAGCCTTCTCCTCCATGAATTTGTCCCATCATATTTTAAACCCATCCAAGTTGGTGCCCATCACTGCCTCCTGTGAGTCAGTATGAGTGCCATAGTTTAACAACGCACTGTGTGAAAATATTGAAAGGCATTTTTAAGTTAGCACATCAGTTTTCATTGCCTTCATTCCCTACCCTTTAAAGTCTAAGTGACTGGATTCTAATTTACAAAGTATTTTCACCAAATACACTTTAGTGATTCCCGATACCATGCTCCACCAACCACCTACTTCCACTACTTTTGGCTACAGGGTGGAGTGGGGACTTCACAGGTCTTTACTAAAACTAAGTGGTCTTTACTAAAGGCAAGTCAAATAAGCGAATCAAATCAGGTCTCCCAACATCTTAGGGTAGGGATAGGAAACCATTGACTCTCCCTATGTTGCTGGATCCCTACTCACGTCAGCATGGCCATTGGTTAGTGTCAGGGAACTGTCCCCGGCGCAGCGCAAGGTGGTGGAAGGGCTCTCGGGATGCTACAGAGAGCCCCGGCCCCACCTGACCAGGAGCACCTCCTCTGGCAGCCGAGGGAGCAGCGAGGCTTTGAGCAGGGAGGGGCAGGCTTTTCAGGGTATGGAGGGAGAAGGCTCTGAGGATGCTGGAGAGACCCCGCACTCCTCTCGCTCAAGGTGCAAGGAAAGAGACACGCAGCCTCCGACACCCCAAAGGCATCGAGGGGTGAAACAAAAGGATGGGAGGCGGGGTTTCCGTATACTGAAGCTCTTTTGTTGGGGTCAGAACCGAAAGGGGCCATTCCCGGATTCTGATGATGCTTGATACAGACATGAACTTATTAGCTCTGCACTGTACATAGTTTGCACAATAAAACCCTTAAAGGAAACTCGGAGTTTTGCCTGCTTACTCATGAGCAACCAACAGAGGACCTTACAGTTAGGAATGACTGATGGGAGTTGTAGTCAGGCGGCCCAATGTTTCCCAAAACACACTGGAACTAAATAACATCACTGGTTCTGAGAGGTTTTGTTAGCCAATGTTTACAAGGGCTTGGAACCAATCCAAGACTTCTGATATAGCAGTAAACTAATCTAAATTTAAGTGTTCCGAGAGCGTTGCGCGTGGCTGTGGGCAAGCGGTGTTTCCCTGGCGTGGCCACCTTCTCCGTCCCTGCTGTGGCCTCTTTTCCCCCCTCTCCCTTCCTCGCGTCTTCTTCCTTGTCCTCTTCCCCCGCTTCTCCTTCCCTCACACTGCCGCCACCAGGCGATGAGACACACCCCGCTGATGTGCTCCGGCAACACACGCGGCCTGTGGTGGATTTGGCCTTCAGCGGCATCACCCCCTACGGGTACTTCCTCATCAGCGCTTGCAAGGATGGGAAACCTATGCTTTGCCAGGGTGACACAGGAGATTGGATTGGAACATTTCTGGGTCACAAAGGAGCTTTCTGGGGTGCCACTTTGAATAAAGATGCCACTAAAGCTGCTACAGCAGCTGCAGATTTCACTGCCCAAGTGTGGGATGGTGTTTCAGGAGATGAAATAATCACCTTTGCCCACAAGCACTTTGTCAAATCTGTGGACTTTACTCAGGACAGCAATTACCTGCTGACAGGTGGGCAAGGTAAACTGTTGCGTATCTATGACTTAAGCAAGCCAGAGGCAGACCCTCAAATCGTCATCGGCCACACGTCTGGGATTAAAAAGGCTCTGTGGAGCAGTGATGACAGACGGATCCTTTCAGCAGATGACAAAACTGTCAGACTCTGGACAGAAATACATTTACAGAAGTGAAGGCAATAAATGTTGCTATGTCTGTCAGCAGTATGGAATATATTCCAGAAGGGGAGATAATAATAATCACATATGGAAAAACAATCGCGTTCCACAGTGCAGAAACTCTGGAACAGATTAAATCCTTTGAGGCTCCTGCAACACTTAATTCTACATCCCTTCACCCTGAGAAAGAATGTCTAGTTGCGGGTGGCGAGGACTTTAAACTTTATAAGTATAATTATAATACTGGTGAACAACTAGAATCTTACAAGGGGCACTTCAGGTCTATTCACTGCGTCAGATTTAGCCCAGACAGAGAGTTGTATTCTAGTGGCTCTGAGGATGGAACACTAAGACTGTGGCAGACAACAGTCAGGAAAACATATGGTCTCTGGAAATGTGTGATCCATGAAGAAGGTGTAGAGCTGGGAAAATCAAAGGCCAACCTTCCAGGAACTGCAGAGGAAGACCTAGAAGACCTTGACTCTGAAAACTCAGAATCCATCTACAGCACAACTCCTGCAGTTAAGCCTTAAGTTCACAGCTGTCAATGGCAACATATGGACTTTTGAGACTAAATCAAGGAATGCAGCAGCGTCCCAGGATGCACACTGTACCCCAAGGCAAAGATGGGCAGTAATTGATGAGAATGTATTGGAACTGGCTGTCTTTCAAAAGAGCTGAGAGTATTGAATGAGATGAGCAGTAATGGTTTTTCGCTATCTTCTAGCGCCACTGCCTGTTGTATGTCTGAATGTAACATGGCAGCCAAGACCCAGTTTCTCCAACTGTGGTCAGCTCAGTATAGTGTTAATAATTGAGGAGAAATGTAATGGCTTCTAGTAGTGTGTTCTCTGAAAGTGGAAAGAATTGGCAAAAAGACAGGGTTATGTGGAAAAACAGCAGATTTGGTCCCCCACCTCCCTTTTATTGTACACCACATGTAAATAATCTGTTTTCAACCATCTAAATAAATAAAATGCCTCTACAACCCTCTTTAGAGAGCTTATAAACTGTACAAGCTAACTCATCTGTTCACTAACAACAATGAGCATTTTTGAGGTTCTAATGAGATAAGTCTGCTAAGACTGGTGGTAGCTTTTGCATGTAAGTGGCTGAATTCGCTTCTGCTTCAAGTTTTTATTTTCCCCACTCCACCTCGGCAAATTTATTTAATCAACCTTCTCTCTAAAATAACAATCTTGGGTCAATCTTCCATCTTAATTTCTCCCAGTAGCATCCACTTTCTACACCAGAAATAAGTTTTGTTTTTTCAGTTTTAAATTTGGTCTTTTGTGTGTCATCAGATTATACATATGGTGTATAGGAATAAAGTTGTGGCTTTGAGGGGGCTATCTGTATTAACTGGAGAATAAATATAAATATGAGCCTTTCATATATATATATATATATATATATATATATATATATATATATATACATATATATATATACCGTATATACTTGAGTATAAGCCTAGTTTTTCAGCACACTTTTTGTGCTTTAAAAGCTGCCCTCGGCTTATACTCCAGTCAACCATTCCTTAAGAAGTGTACAAGAACGGCGGTTCTTTACTCTCCCCAGGCAGCTTGTTCCATTCCTGAACTGCTCACATAAATGCAAACTTTACACCCCAGAAGGCAGAAAGCCTATCAGTTAAGGAAGTATTAAAACCCCACAGGTGCTCACTTTCCCTGGCTCCTGCTTAAACAGGACAGGATCCCAGCCTTCTCTGTATAACACAAAGGAACATTGCACTGTGAGTTAAACCACAGAGCCCTAGGGCTTGCTGATCAGAAGAATGGCGGTTCGAAACCCTGCGACGGGGTGAGCTCCACAGCAGCAAAGGAGGAAGAGGAAGGAGCAGCCCAAAGGGCTGCTTTGGGCTGCTCGTTCCTCCTCTACCACAGTGGCAAAGGCGAACCAGCTTATACTTGAGTCAATAAGCTTTCCCACATTTTTGTAGGGAAATTAGGTGCCTCGGCTTATATTTGGGTCGACTTATACTCGAGTATATACGGTATATATATATATATATATATATATATATATATATATATATATATAATTAAAATTAAAATAAATTTAAGCGTTCCAGTTGGTGGGGTCTCTCTCAGCTTTCTTAGTTGACAGTCACCTGGGGAATATCCTTTTTTGCAAGCAACTTATGTGACTTGGCTTGGAGCTCTCATGTGATTATAAGGATAGCCTATCACATCAAAGTTTCCTGCTGTTATGTGCAGAGCCACCACAGCCAAGGCATCTGTTGCTCTGAAAGCTACTGCTCTACCCTAATAAGAAAAACAACGGTTCCCAAACAAGCAGATAGCTTCTCAAAGCAAGAGACCTTTGCTCTTTAGAACCTCTCCTTCAACTGACCTTTCATTAACTTATACCAAAAGTGAACAAATCCCAACGGTGTCCAACTGAACCTAAGACATGCAGTCAAAGAGTAACTTACTTTAGCAGCTGCAAAAATCTCCACAACAGCAGCAGATATTTCTGGTCCAATGCCATCTCCTGGGATCAAAGTTACTGTCTGAACCTAGATGTTAAAAAAAAAAGCCACCACATACCATGATTAAACACAGATTGACAGACATCTGTATGCCACTTGGGGCTTGCATGGTGTTAAGTTTCTTCTTCTTTTTTTATCCTAACAGAAATAGAAAGAACAAGGGCAACCCTCTCAAGCAGCAACTGGCAGAGAAGCAACAACAGTGCATACTAAGCTTTCAGAACAGCATCACTACACAGCAAGGCACACGACTTGGAGTATGATACTCAGATGAAAGTGACAGTTCTGCCTGCTTGAGATTTATTCGTTTAACCCTAATCATTTTACAGTTACACAAGTTACAATCCTCCAGATTTCCTCATTATCCACTGACGCTTGGTTATTACAGCATTACCACTGTCAGCCAATAATTTTTTGAAGTTCTCTTTGCCTATGGAACACTAAATGC
This sequence comes from Lacerta agilis, assembly GCF_009819535.1. Classification (NCBI taxonomy): domain Eukaryota; kingdom Metazoa; phylum Chordata; class Lepidosauria; order Squamata; family Lacertidae; genus Lacerta; species Lacerta agilis. The sequence continues at coordinate 654,856 of NC_046324.1, forward strand.
TACTATGAGGGTTCCCTTACTCCCCATCAAGATGTACATGTGTGATATTTTAATATGTGTACCTAAAGTGTGAATGTAACAAACACTTGGGAGGGAACCAAGGAGGCTCACCGGGCACTGTCGCTATATCTCTTTAGGTTCCTTTCTTCAAGCCTCTGGCTTTTAACTATCTATGGTCTTCTTGCAGAGGTGGGATGTTTGAATTTTTTTTTTTTTAGTCTTTTTAAAATGCTGGTTTTAAATGTATGTGTTTGCTTTTTGCTTTAAATATTGTAAGTCGCTTTGAGCTGCCATCACAAAAACTGGATAATAAATGAGTTAAGATAGACTACAGTTCCTTGATGAACTGTATAATGTACTGCATAATGTCTCTAATTTATTCAGTTTTCAAAATCCTACTCCTGCTGATTTTTATTATTATTACATATGCATCAAGCATATGTTTGCAGCGAGGTTAAAAACAAAATAAACAAGCTTAAAATTAAGTCATGGACAAGCTTGAAGGAATATGGAAGATTTGCAAAAGACAACTCAAATAATAATAATAATAATAATAATAATAATAATAACTCTATGCTAATAGTAACAACTGCACTATCCAAATTGTTGAAATAAATCAATGAAACAGTCTTGAATAACATCACTGTTGAGGAATCATTCTAAAATAATTAAGGATTTAAGCTGCAGAGAAATCTACTCTAGATAGCATAATTTACAAATTTTCCATAAATTTGTAAATTATGTAACTGACAGTACATTGGATGTTTATAATAATGATAATAAAGGATTATTTTGAATTAAAAAAAAGAGAAATCTACTCTAGATAGCAAAAATAAATAGGTCTACTGCCTGCAGGGAAAAATATTCAAAATATTCAAAACAATGATGCCAAAGATAAGAAGGTTCTCAATTGTCCCTGTCCCCCACCACTTTGAAATTTTCCAACCAAGAAGCATGTAATGAAAGGCATTAAATACAAACTATAATTTTCTTTTGTGGACTTACTCGTGATAAAAGCCAAGGCCTGGGTAGGGGTTTGGTTTTTTTGCCACAATTCAACAGGGTTTTCTCCAAATGTGTGACCACACAGAGATCAATTTAGTCAAGTTAGACTGAAATGTGGTACTACATTGAAGTGTATTGGAATGGAATTAGGCTACACTGAGAGAGAAATTCCACAAGCTTGGTTTTATCTTGGTATTTAGCACTTTTATTGAGAAGCTTCTCAAAAAGAAAAGAAAAAGTTATACTATTATACTCACAGAACTACCAAAACTTCTGGTCACCTGTTTTTGGCCTTTGAAAGCCCCTAGTAGACGAAAGACCTGTAGAAATGTAACAAAAGCAGAAATGCCAATATGTTACACAATCTAAGTCAGCAGTGAAAAGGTTTATACAGTGGCACCTCGGTTTACAAACTTAATCCGTTCCGGAACTCCGTTCTTAAACCAAAACCATTCTTAAACCTAGGCGCGCTTTCTCTAATGAGGCCTCCCACCACCGGTGCCCTTCCACCATTTGGATTCCGTTCTTAGACCAAGGTAAAGTTCTCAAACCAAGACACTATTTCCGGTTTTGCGGAGTTTGTAACCCAAATCATTCTTAAAGTGAACTGTTCTTAAACCGAGGCACCACTGTACTCCATAAAATGGTTTGCGTGTATGATCGCAATGCACCTATTATAAGAGAAAGGGCTCACATGTTTATTTTCTATTTTTAGGAATTCCTGTGATTTCCCCCTGATCTCATAGGTTTCAAAGAAGATGAGAAATTGACTGGAGCAAACTGCAGGAAGATTGCTGTCTATGGAGTTTTCCACTCCTGAAGCCCAATGTCTCCTTCCTTTCAAAGAATCAAGTGGGAACTCATCAACATATACACCTCTCTTTTCTCAACACAACCATAATTACAAATGCAATTCCCTAAGTACAGTACTCTTGAAATTGTGATGAGGAAAGCTTATTATTGCATCTGCAATAATCACATCAAATACAAAGTCTGTTGCATTGATGTGCTACAGAGAGCTGCAATATTAAGAAGCATGGAAATCTGCAAAACATATTTAACTAGAGACTATGGAAGGACATGAATGGCACCATGTGCAGCAACAGATCTACAATGTCACCTCCTACATATCTGAAAGAATACCATCACTACACATTCTGAGATTGAAAGATGCTGCAGTATGACCAGCCAAATTCACCCGCTCCAAAAGAGAAGTCAGAGTAGAATAATATCAATTTTTACCAAGCCCATTCTTTTTGTATCACTTCAGCAAGCCAGAAAATTGTCAAGATTACTTGAGGACAAGAGGCCATGTCACATTTAATCTTGACAAGCACAAGTAGCAACATGCTCCACTGACCCTGCCATAATCCAAGTGCTCAACCATTCTCACTAATGGACAAGAGCAGAGCAGGAAAAACCTCTTCACCCATTTGAGGAAAGGACAGCCAACATAATATACCATAGTAGCCTGGAATATGACATGTTTGTTGCCACACCTGGCTACGTGCATACACAGATCACAGTAACTATAATATTTGCTCAAACCTGATTCAGAAATATTCAATTCCCACAGCCCAAACTGCCCTCTCTCCTGTTTTCCTCCCCATCTGAAAGGAAACAGTATGACCTATAGACTACAACTGGCAGGCTAGATTTTGACAGCAAGCAGTGTTTTCCTGCATGGAGCAAAATGTTCTCACCCCTTCTTCAGATTTAGGATTCACAATGCTGCAACCACAGAACAGCTCTGTATGGGACCAGGGAAGCCTCAAAGTTCAAGTCATGCTCTCAGCTGCAAAGCTTATTAACAAACTCTGACCATCTCTCATGGGCATTTTTGCACCAGCACATTGGACTTTTCTTCTCTTTGCATGATAGTTTTATCCATGACTCTCTTCCCACACTAACAAAATAGAACAGTAACATCACTGAGTTGCCTTCCAACCCTGCTTCTGAGCATCCCAGAGGTACCTGGTTGGGCACTGTGTGAAACAGTAACTAGCCCAGAATCCTGTTTACACATTTTTCACATTTATATATCACCTTTTCCTCCAAGGAGCTCAAGGTGCAGTACATGGTCCTCCCTTCCAAATTTTATCTCCACAACCCTGTGAGGGAGGTTGGGCCAAGAGACAGGGCCAAGGTCACCCAGTGAGCTTCATGGCTAAGGATTTGAACTCTGGTCCCTCCAGGGTCAGAGTCCAACCCTTCACCACCGGGTCAGCTCACAGTAAGCAAGCAGGTGCCCCAAGGAGAAGCATCCCACGGCCTCTCTTCTGCTTCAGGAGCACTTCCTCCTTCCTCCCCTTCCTCCGTTATTTGCCCATTCCTTCCTTCACTTTCCTGTCGCGATTAAACTGCCATGAAGCTGCCTGGGTCAAGCAAAGATGCGACCCAGCGCTGGTGCCACGGTTTCAGGCAGCCTCCCTCACCTCCGCCTCCTCCGCTGTTGCTGGGCTGCCACCCGCTCCTTTCTAGCCAGCAGGACCAGTGAGCGGAGCTGCAGCCCAAGAAGATCTGGAGGACAAACAAGGCCGGCCGAGGCTGCTCTTCGCGCTCCCCCTGGGCGCCGGCCTCCCTCGCGCCGCCGCTGTCCTTCAGCCTCGAGGCCCCAGGGCAAGGGGAGGGCAAGGTCACGCGAGAGGCGCCGAGCAAGGGCGGCCTGAGGCGGAGAGAGAAGCCGCCGCCTCGGCCTCGCTGCAGTCCCTCTCGCCTTCCCGCCCGGACAAGGTCGCCTCCGCCTCGCCTCACCTTCGGCGCCCACCAAGTCATGGCGGCGGCGGCGACGGCAGCTCCTCCTCTTTCGGCTCTTTCCCTTCGAGGCGCCTCTTTCGCTCCGCGACGGCAGAAGAAGCCGCGGCCTCCTCGACGGCCTCTCCCCGCTCAACCTCGCGCTCGCCGGCGCTGCGCGTCCAATCGGAGTCGCCGCCTGCCCCGGATGTGGCATCGGGTTGGTCGGGGGCCGCTAGGCAAGGCGGGGCTTCTAGCGGGCACCGCCTGCCACGCCTTCGCGCTTCCTCACTGGCCGGCGCGGGGCGGGACGAGTGAGGGGCGGGGCCATCGGGAGACGGACTCCGCCCTCTCGCCTCGGCCCGCTAGGGGGCGCTGCGAGGAGAAAGGCGGGGGGCGAGGGGCGAGGGGCGGCGCCGATGGAGGGAGGCCTGCTGCCTGTGACCTCGCTCGGAGGGAGCGCAAGAAGATCCCAGCTGGAGCAGCACGCCAATGGACTTGCCTTGATTTATTCTATTTCTATAGCATTGGTTTTTAAATACTATTGGTTGAAAAACTTCCTGGGCCCGCAGCACAGTGGAGGAGGCAGGCAGGCAGGCAGGCAGGCACCCACCCACCTCTGGTTTCTCTCGCTCAGGAGGGAGTGTCTCTTCTAACCTCAGAATGCTTGTAGCGTGCGCATGTGAATCATCTAAAAACAAAGGCCTCACATGCAGATGTAATTGACAGATCAATCTAAAATTCATATGATTAATCAACATTTCTTGTAATAGGGTTGCCACTCTATTAAAATGCGTAAAGTCTCCCTGAATAGTGCTTACTTCCAACTGGCCTCTTCCACAGAGTTGCTACTGTATATCCTGATGCTCATTGAGCAAACTTACTTTTTTAAGAAAGATGCCCGACTGCCACATTGTGTGCTCACTTACTTGGGGATAAGCTCCATTGAATTCAGTAGCGGTTATCTATATATATAAAATCCAAGTGTCTCTGCGTCCAATCCCTGTGTCCCTGGGTTTGCGCTACTGCACATGTGCCCCACGGACACAGGGATTGGAGCGCAGAGACATCGGGTCAGGAGCGGCGGTGGCAGTTGAAGTGGCGGTTTGCGCGGCCAGGAGAGCACGAAGGCGCAGAGCTCCTGAAGGCGACCAGCGCAAACGGAGCCCCCCGACCGGCTTCTGCATCACCGCTGCCATGGCCATCTTGGGGGAGGGAGGGCAGCCGGCTGGCCGGCCGGCGCAGACTTCGGGGATGGGGGGTGCCCGGCCGCCTCTCGGGGGTTTCGCTGCGGCTGGACTCGGGACCCCCTCCTCCCACCTTCCTCCCTCGAGCGGGAGGGAAAAAGAAGCTGCAAGCAGCTGGCCCCATTGCGCTGACCCTTTCTCCGGCTCCCCTTGTAAAGGGGGCGCAGGAGTGAAAGGGCAACGGCGCGGGGCTGTGGAGGTTTTGCCCCAGCCGGGGAAGCTAAGTGGCGGCTGCCGCCGGCGATGAGCGTATTGTTCTTACCTAATTGAAGCAAAGAACCCCGTAAGCTGTAAGTACGGAGTTTAATTGGCCTTAAAATTTCTTTAATTGGCTTTTGGGGAGGGATGTCAAAAGGAAGTCCGTTCCTCTCCCTGCCGAATTGGAAGAAGTAACAATGTATCTGGCTGTTGCTGCATTTGGCTGATACAATGTTTCTATTGGAGTTTCTCTGACAAGTATGATCTGTCAAAACCCCTGTTAGGGGAGGATTGAGACTTTTAAAGCATTTCTTCTCAAAGTTGGTGGAATATGATTTTTGCACCCTGATTAGGGGGAAATGGCGGCTGAAACTTGAGACTTAAAGATGGAAAAGTACTGAACTTTGTTATTTCCTGCCTGCTTCTGCCATTTTTGGTTTCGCTTTTAAAATGACTTTAGATCCGGGAATGACCCAAGGACAAAGGATAATTCTTTTGAAACTAGAACTTTTGAACCAGAAATTAGAACTGCTGAATCAGAATGTCGACAAAAAGTTTTTTGGAATTGGTAAGGTTTCTGAGAACTTTGCTAATGAACTCGAGGAGAACCTTGCTAAGGAACTTGAGGAAATATCTGGAGAACAAGACACAGTGACTATGCAACTCCAAGAAGAAGAAAAACCCTGTTGGTGTGAGAGGCCCAGGGTTGTATTTAGACATATTATATCCGATTTCTGGGGTGGGAGCCCAGAAATGAAGGAACAACAATCTTGGGAATTACAATTAAAAGTTGATTGGAAGTTTGAAACGGAGATGCCGGATGGTGACGTATTATATTTCCTGAAGAGCTTTGCAAGGATGCTTCTGGACAAGGCTTTGGCCTTTAGATACAAGGAAAAAGAGGACATTCTGGACAATGGCTTTGGAAAGGAAAGGGGTGAAGTCTGGTGGGTGATTCCGAGGTGGGGAGAAAAAATGGTAAGAAGAGGGGTAGGGTGAAAATTTTAGATGTGTAATCAGGAAGGCTTATCATGGTACCCCGAAGTCAGAGTGTTAAAAAATTTGATTTAGAATAGAGAAGAGATACTTGGACTGTTTTTAAAGAAGGATAGTTTAATATTATATAAGGTTTGAATTAGAAATACCAGCAGCAGTTTTAGTGGAATAAGAGATAGATAAGGTTACAAGAAGTTAAGATTTGTATTAAGAAGTTGTATTTTGATATCTTGATGTTAAATGACTTAAATTTTAGAGATGAAGATTATGAATTTAGGTGAATGAAATGTTGAAATAGATAGAAAGTTACTTATGTAAATTAGAATTGGAAGCAGAGGAGAGAACGGGGGAAGTCCCCTTAATTAGATTCGAAATAAGATTTTAATTAAATGTATGGAGTGTTGGTGTTCCGGTGTAGGTATGTATTTTCTTTTATTTCTGTTTTTCTTGTATTTGTTGTTGTTGTTTTTTCTATTGTATTTGTATTTGTTTTGATGTGAAAAACCAATAAATTCTTGTTAAAAAAAAGGAAAAAGAAGCTGCAAGCGAGGCAGCAAAACGAAACGGGGATCCATACAGGGGCGTCGCTGGGGAGGGGCGGTGGGGGCGGTACGCCCCCAGTGACAGGGTGAGCAGCGGCGGGTGGGGGTGTCAAGCGGCGGCCCCTCCCGCCACTCCCACGCGCCACCGCTCCCTCCGTCACCCCGGGAGCAGCAGCACACGGATGGGGTGCTTCTGCCGCTTTTTTTCGGCAGGGGGGCGACCAGCGAGGGGGGTTGTCACCCTTGTCACCCCTTCCTCGCTGGTCACCACCCCCCCGCCGAAAAAACCGCGGGGGGGGCAGGGAAAGCCTGGAAAGGAAGCAGAGCAGGCGCGTTTAAGCGCCGCTCTGCTTCTTTTTCCGCTTTCCGCCGCTTTTTTTTCGGCGGGGGGGGGGCCGACCAGCGAGGTGGGGGTCACTCTTGTCACCCCTTCCTCGCTGGTCACCACCCCCCCGCCGAAAAAAACCACGGGGGGGGCGGGGAAAGCCTGGAAAGGAAGCAGAGCAGGCGCGTTTAAGCGCCGCTCTGCTTCTTTTTCCGCTTTCCGCCGCTTTTTTCGGCGGGGGGGGGCGACCAGCGAGGTGGGGGTCACCCTTGTCACCCCCTCCTCGCTGGTCACCACCCCCCCGCCGAAAAAAAGCCTCGGAAAGGGGGAAATCCCCCCTTTCTGTATACACGTGCGTCGTGACATCATGATGACGTCACGGCGCGCGCGTCGTGCCCCTCCCCCAGGGGGTGCCTCTGCGCTGCTGCCGCCCCCAGCAGCGCAGAGGCTAGCGACGCCACTGGATCCATATATTGGAAACGGGGGATGGGGGATGGGAAGGGGGGCTGAAGACTAGGGAGGGGGTAGCAAAAAGACGGTCCGAGGACTCCATTTCCCACTTACCTGAGCCGGAGGAAAACGGAGGTTTCTCGCCTGACTGCGGTGGCTGCGGCCTTGCGTTGAGGGAGGGAGAAGGGAAGGGGTGGGGGGCGGCCAGGCCCCGGCTGAGGCCCGGAGCTGGCGGGGGAGCAGCAGAGGCGGATGGGGGGGGCTATGGACCCCACCGAGGCGGTGGTCCAGGAGAAGGCCCTCAAGTTCATGGTGAGGAGGGAAAGAACGGGGAGAGGGTGGCGGTGGGGGGATGCGGTTGGGGGGGAGTTGGCGATGACTGTTGCTGGTTGCTGTGGTAGGAAGAGGAGGGGGGCATAAATAATTGGAAAGGGAAGCTCTATGGCGAAAGGGAGAGCGGAGGCTGTGGTGTATATGGAACCCGCTGGCAACCCCAGAATATCTGTGAAATGGGTTTAGGTAACCGGGAGGACCAGGGAAGGCATACATGTTGAGAGCTGAGGATTCTGTGGGATGTATTGGGGGGGGGGAAGAGGGCCAGGCGAGTAATGCCTTTCCTTTTCGGGGTGGGTCTTTTGGTGTTTATTTTTATTTTTTTAGGTGTGAGCTTCTTTTATGTGGGGTTGATTTCGAAAGAGAGAGGATGCCTTTTAAAAAAAACAAACCCGAGGGATTTGGGTAACGGGGGCTTAAGAATGAGGCTGAATTTTTGAGGAGAAAGATTGTGAGGCTTGGGGACACACTTAAGGAACGCTGAAGGGAAGGCCTGTATAGAGGGACTGATAGAAAAGATGGAGGGTTTAGGAAAGCTGGACCAGATTGGTTGTTTTTTGTTTGTTTTTTAAGGGATGGTGGCAGGTGGGCACCTATGTGTTCTTAAAGAGGCCTGGAGTAGGATTAGGGTTTTGGTTTCAAAGGCAGACTTTGAAGGCAAGGTTAGCTATGTTGGGTCACTTTTGAAGAATGCAGGTCTTCTCACAAAAGTAGGTCAGCTCTGCGCGTGTTCCCGATGTTGCTAGGGCAACAGGGACGCTATGCGCAGAGCTGGCTGCATCGTGCGGCTCTCGCGTTATTAGAAAAAAAAACGAGATAAGCCCGACTGCATGGTTGTCCACTTTTTTCCCTGTTTTTACAAATGTTTGACCACATATGTTCTAGCGCCCGTTATTTTAACGGGCTTAAAGCACTAGTGTTACAATAATATCAGATGACTGAGTGCACTGAAGTCCCAAAGTCAGAGCTTCAAAGCATCCAGAGTTGCTTGCAAAGAGCACTGCATGGTGTTTTAGGTGCCTGAGGCTACCCACCAGCAGATGTGGTGGAGCCAAATCCTACTTTCCTTTGCCAATGCCAATCGAAAGAGCACTTTACCTCCCCACACCTGATATCTCCACCTGCCGCAACCTTGTGCCACATGCAATGCCAGGTGTGGGATAGGTGGCTGTGGTTTGGGGATAATGGCCTCCTGGGCTGGATTTGAACCCATGTTGGGCCAGATGTCTGGTTGGCAGCTGGGAGAACCGAATGCCAGACTGGCAGGCCTCTGATCTCATTCCACTGGGCTCTATGCCTATGTTCTCTGCATGCTTATGAGAGTGAGCTCCATTGAAAGCCACAGGACTTGTTCTGCATAATCCCACTTCAGATCCATGGCTGCAATCTAATGCCCTCTTGAAATTGAAGCCCCTTTCAAGTGAGGTTTGCAACATGCAATACTGGGGCCAGCCCTATCATTGGCTTCAGGCCACACGTGTATCATTTTATTTGTGTGCTGCTTCTCCACAGTTAAAACCATGTGAGATGTTGAAGAACAGAGCTATGTGCACCATGTGTCTGATCTGTGTTCTCCTGCCCTCAGGTGTGGTGGGGGACATGGTGGTTGTGCGTGGCGAAGCAAGATGCCGCTGCCAGCCTGGTTGGCTTGTGTGTGTCGAATTGGGGGGCAGCTGGGGGCAGCCCCATGCAATACACGGCTGTTTCTGTCCTCAGACAGATGGCAAAGAACACAGCTGAACAGCTTAGCAAGTCAGCGACTTTTTGAGCTTGTTGAATAGATAAGCCTCTGAGGACTGACACCCTCTGAGTAACTGGTGGCTGGGAACGGCTGCCAAGACCATGTAACACTGGTCCTAAAGGTCCTTAAATGGCCTTGGCCCTGTAGATCTGAAGGAGCATCTCCACCCCCATCATCCAGCCCGGACACTGTTCTTTTCCCCAGGGAAAAAAAGGTGGTCTCTCTTCAGGGGGGGAGTGGAGTGTCTGCAACCCAGAGGTGAAGAACCTGTGGCTCTTTAGATTCCTGCTTCCACTAGTCCAGTCTTAATGGTCAGAGATGATGGGACTTGTTGTCTAGCAGCATGTGGAGGGCTTCCGGCTGGGGAAGACTAGTCAGTTTAGGAATGGATGGGGGGTGGCAGTGAGCACACTCAACACAGATCCAGACAAGGCAGGGTTGCTGTGGTCAGGAGTCTTGCTGATGGGAGAGAAACTGTTTAATGCAGATTTCCCCCCACCTGTTGTCCTCCAGATGTTGGACTCCGAAATCCCATGAGCAACATCCAGAATGGCCAAGGAGGGGAACTGTAAATCAGCAGCATCTGCAGGAACCACATGCAGAAAGGTGCTTGGTTCCTAATCCTGTACGCTTTCAACAATGTTGATTCAAGACTTTATCTGCAAAACCTTTGATTGCCTGTGATAAATTTTTATTTGGCCATGCAATCTTTGGGCAATTGGTTGGCCATTTGCAAACAATTCAAAATGAAGTGAAGCTGAAGCAACACCCATGATGAAAGATGGTGGAACTGATAACACTCTGCAGCAGCACCCGCAGAAATGTGCTGATGTCACATGGCAAGTTTATCTTGCTTGGATAAATATTGCAAAACAGCCAATGGGAACAATGGTCAAACATCCTTTGGGGTTGTCAGGCCGAAGTCTCAATCCCACTAACTTGGAAGTAAATTACAGGTAGGTAGCCGTGCTGGTCTGCTGTAGTCGAAAAAATAAATAAATAAAAATCCAGTAGCACCTTAGAGACCAACTACGTTTGTTATTGATATGAGCTTGTGTGTGCATGCACACTTCAGATAAGTGTGACCTCAGAGGGACTTCACTTCTGCATAAACATGCCTTGGGGATGGGCGGGCAGAGAAAGCACCCAGAAGGCACATGGCTTCCCCCAGAGAATTTTGGGAAATGTAGTTTGTTGAGGGTGATGGCAATTGGTACACTGTAGCTGACCCCTCACAGTGTGGCAAGGGAAGAATCACATCCAGTGCTCCGCCCACATTTGCCTCTGACCCTTGGCGTATGCTGCAGTAACTTGGTCAGTTTTTTAAGGTGATATAAAACCCAAGTTCTGTTTTTTAGTACAATGTCATATTCAGCTGCTTCTCCTTCCCATCGATTTCTTGAAAGGATCCACAGTCCCTGGCTGGATCTTGCCTGTCCTTTCTCCACCCTAAAGACAGGAGCAAACAAGGAGACACACTATTTTCAAAGCTACAAGCTTCTTGCTGCAGAGGTAATCTCACGATTAAAGGGATCTAAATGTTTGACTGTGTAATTCTATTGATCAACTAGGATTTTACAGTAGGAACAGATTTACTTTCTTTAAACTATCTCAGTGTTTTCCTTTTCTTTCTTTCATATGTCTGAACTCACTGAACACAGGCAGGGAGCTTGAAAAATCTGATGTGCTCACTGCAAACTACATGTTACATGTCTGCACACATGCTGTACAATTAAATCTCAGGGCTTCCCCCAAGGAATCCTGGCAATTGTAGTTTACGCCTCACAGAGCTACAAACCCGAGCACCCTTGGCAAACTACAGTTCCCAGGATTCTTGGGTGGAGGCTGTGTGCATGAAATATAGGGTGCCTACACAGCCAATGTCTGGAGCACCCAAAGTCATTTTCCTTTTGGGTAACAGGAGGAATCAGGGAAGAGGCCTTGCCTGGCACTGTTATTAGCTGTGGAGGGGAACACTTACATGCTAAAACAGCATGAAGAAGGCACATCACAGCCCACCCTCTTTTTTGCAGGGAGTTCAAGCTAGTCTCAAAAAGCCTTGCTTCCTGAATCGCTGCAGTAGGGGTAGCCAAGGTGCTGTTGGGCTGCAATTCCCACCAGCCCCAGCCACCACGGCCCATTATCCAGGATGATGGGAGTTGTAGTCGATCATCACATGAAGAGCATCCCACTGGCCATCCTTGCCCTACAACATATTTCAGGTGGGTCTTCTCCCACGTCCTCTACAAGCAGCAGCTTCTTCTGTCCCGCCCTTTTTGCGAGTGCGTCCCGCCTGAAGAAGAGTTCTGTGACACTCCGAACTTAGCCCGCTCCCCGATCCTTACTCGGCCGTAATCAGGTTGGGCGGAGGCGAGTCTGTTTTCAAAAGGGGTTCTTGGACGCCACCTAGTGGTTGAGAACCTTCCCGCACCACGAAGCTGCAGAGAGGGAGGGAGGGAGGGAGGGAAGAAGGTTCTTTCACCGGGTGCGCTTGAGATCAGAGGCAGCCGAGATGGTTTCTCCAGACCCTGGAAGCTCCCCATCAGATTTTCGCCCTTCGGAGAAACCCTTCCGTTGCACCCGAGGAAAACGTAGGGCAGTCAAGGAGACAGCCTTCGTGGGTGATATTCGCGTGGGATTTTAACCCCCTGCATCTTGCCTTTGCTTGTTGCTGCTGCCCAGACAGCAGCCAAGAGCCTCCCCGATGCAGGCGCGGGGATTTTCTTCCTCTCGGTCCTCAAGTTGCATGTCTGCTCTGAATGCCTGCAGGACAGAGAACTCCTGAATCTTGCCATGGGATCTTGCCTGTGCGTGCGGAGAGGAATCCTCCTTTAAGATGGGTAATAAGCAGACGATATTTACAGATGAACAGCTGGATGCCTACCAGGTGAGTGGCATTTGCCTTGCAGGCGGGGGGTGGTGAGGCGTGTCTCTCTCTGTACGTGGACGAGTCGCCCTGCTGGTCTGTACATATTCTCTTGCCAGAGACAGAAAATCCAGGGAGCACCTCCCCAAGGTGGCAACCCCCCCCCCATCGCCCCCAATGCACAAAATACTGGATGCTTTTGAGTTGGTCTTGGGCAGGGGTCAGCAAACTTTTTCAGCACCCTCAGACCTTGTGGGGGCCGGACTGTATGTTGCCATGCTTATGACCCACATTTTTGGCAAAACCCCTTATTGGGAGCAGCCCCAACGTTGCCCAAATGTGACTTTTTTGGGGGGGAGGTTCCCTCATACACCCACGCTGCTTCCTTTGCATTTTACACATTGACAGTTCTTATTTCTCTCGTAAGGTGGGGTGGGGGGCTGAGGTATGCGCTCCATTCCTGTCAGCCCTGGAGGCCGCAACTGCCCTTCCTGAGGTCAGTCGCCGGCAGTTCCATGGTGGAAATCCAAACTGGCTCCTTTCCCCCTTCCCCCACCCCAGAAGAAAAGATTGCTGTGCGCGCGACGGACGGAGAAGAGGCTGGTCTTGAGCAGCCGCCCGCCTCACTTTTGACCCCCAAGCCTGGCTGAGTCGCAAAAACCATTGTGCGTGCGCGCTATGCCGGCTGCCTGGATTCCCGCACTGTTCGAGGGCCGGATCTAGAAGGCAGTTGGGCCTGATCCGGCTCGCGGACCTTAGTTTGCTGACCCATGGTCTTGGGGCTACATTTGTTTTAACTGCAGTTTAACAGTGTAATTCTGTATATGTTTGGTAAGAGAAAAGACGAGCCTCACCCAGTCCAGTGCAACTTTCACCTGTATAGGATGCCAGCCTAAGAGAGCCAGCAATTTGCAGAGAGGTGATAGCTCCATGGCAGTGCTCCTGTTTTGTAAGCATTTATAGTCATGCCATTTATATTCTACTTTTCGTGCAAAGAGCTCCAGTGCCTGGATACACATTCCTCCTTCCTTTATCATTATACATCCCTGTGAGATGAATAGAAAGCTCCTATTTCCTTAGTCAGACTATTTGTGTACCTAGCTCAGGGTTTTCTGGACTGACTGACCTGGTTCTCTAGGACTGTGGAAAAGGGGCACTTCCATCCATCCCTCCATGGAAACATCAGGGATTGAAGAGAGAGAAGTCAGCCTGCACAGAGTCACAGGAGAGCTCTGTCCCTCAAGGAAAGACCTGCCTATACAGAATCAGACCAGTCCAGATGTGTCTAACCCTTTTTTAATGCAGTAACAGCATTCTCTAAACAAACAACTTTTCTTTTCTATTATATAGTGTAACTTTTTGTAATTAATGTTATGACTGGAATCAGGAGCGTACCCAGGATCAAAACTAGGGGGGGGGGGGGAAGCCATGGTCCTTCAGGTTCAAAAAAAAAAAAACAGCTTCAAAAAACAGAAAAACTTCCCCCCAAACAGAAAGCCCCAAATGGTTGAAAAACTCAGTTTCCCAGGATCCTCAGTCCTCGCAAAGGAACTACTCACCATGCAAGGGAACTCAGTTTGCCAAGCTCCCTTGCAATGATGAATCCCGGAAACGATGAATTCGCCCCCTGACACTGCCCAAGTCTCAGCCTGCATCCCCATTTGACCAAGCAGGGTGCAGGCTAGGATCCGGTCTCTAATAGGCATGCCAGCTCTTTGTCGGCATGAGGGAGGGGGAAACAGCCGGCGCAACACACACACACACACACACACAAACACACACACACACACACACACACACACACACACACAGAGAGAGAGTGGCCAACTGCCTTGGCAAGAGCGGAAGAGCTCATTTGTTATTGAGATTTTGGGAGGGGGAGAAAGACCAGTCTTGTGCTTTTTTTCCCTTTTAGGCTGCCAATAACCATTTAATTTTTTTTTGCTTGGGGGGGGCAGCTGCCCCCCCTGCACCCCCGGGTACGCCCATGACTGGAATAATCTTATGTTAACTGCTTTGTGAGGTCTGCCTGAAAAGTGATATATACATCTCACAATTTTTAGTTTATGAACACAAGGCTTTGGGGTTGAATCAAACTTGTGCTCTGCTATGACTCACAGTTGGTCTCCCCCATGTGGCTCTTTCCCATGTTGCCCATAGATTGGGGGGGGGGGTCTTCCTGCCTCTTAGCATTCTTTGACACAGGGGAGAATCCATCAGGAAGCTCTGCTGTGGAAACCCAACCAAATGTCCTGGTAGGATGCACCCTGTGGATTAAATCTGTCTCCCCCTGCTACCCTCCATGGCTTCTTAATGGCACCCCAGATTTCACAACCCATCTCTCTTGCTGAACGGGGGGGGGGGGGCAGGGGCACCAATGCACATCACTCTGCTCGCACTCACGCTGAGTTTCACCTGCCAGTTCCACTCATTTTGGAGAGATGTTTCTATAACTCCCCGCAATCCCCTTTTGGTTGAATCCCTTTGAACAATCTGGCATCCTCAGCAAACCTGGCTCCTTCACTGCTCACTCCTGGGGGGGGGGTATCCTTTTCTCCCCACCCCCATCAGGAAAATAGCTTGTTTATTCCTGCTCTCCATTCCTGTTTCAAGCCAGCTTCTGTTCTGTAAGAGAAACTCTCCTCTAATTCCATCCCTACCAAGCTGGCTCAGGAGTCTGGGGAGGCAAGTCATTCATCAAAAGCATTTTTGACTCGTCAATAAAATGTCAGTAGACAGTCCCAGTCCCAATATCAAAAGCTTATTGGAAGTTCAGGCATATAGCATCAACTGGATCCCCACCAATATTCTGTGCTTGCTGACACTCAAATAACTTTAATAGGTTAACCAGACAGGACTTAGCCTTCTGTAAGTTATGAAAAATCGGTGGCATAATATTCCCACAATTTAATTATTTTTATTCATTTCATAAAATTTATATGCCTCTTGATTGTAAAAAAAAAAATCCCTCAAAGCAGTTTACAAATAGAATAAAACTATAACAATTTGAGGCACGCGGGTGGCTCTGTGGGTTAAACCACAGAGCCTAGGGCTTGCCAATCAGAAGGTTGGTAGTTCAAATCCCTGCGACGGGGTGAGCTCCTGTTGTTCAGTCCCAGCTCCTGCCCACCTAGCAGTTCGAAAGCATGTCAAAGTAGGGTTACCAGACGTCCCCGTTTCCCGGGGACAGTCCCCAGATTTGCGAGTAAGTCCCTGGACAAATTCCATCCCCGGACTGTCCCTGGATTTCATCTAATGTCCCCGGGAAACGCAGCAGCGGCAGTCTCAGCAGCCCGGAGCAGTATCTCTGGCTGGCTTCAGGAGCTGCTGGGAAGTCCCCATGTGATGGTGGTGCAGGGGCTCTAAGATGCAGCTTCCGGGCTGCCTCCACCTTCCCTGACCCCAGCAACTAAGCTGTGAAGGGAGATCAGAGCTTGAGTGCAAGCAGGAGGGGGCACAGTTAGGCAACGGGAAGCCTCCCTTCCCAGCCGAGGGATCCTACACAAGTAGGATTTGGGATGGGGCTGCTCCGATGGGAAGGGAGGCATCGCACTGCCTGAGCCTCGCCGCCACCACTCTCGGCCCTTCTCTGCCTTCCATGCCTGACCCACCACCCACCACTTCCCCGCCACGACCACCACTGAAGAACCAACAACTCAGGGGTTGCCCAGGCTCATGGAGAAAGGAGATAGAAGCCTCGGAGGAAGGGGAAATGTGGCGGTTGAGGTCAAGGCGGCGGCCGCCCCTCTGCCACTGCCATCACTACAGCATCAATGTCCCGAATGTGTAGTAATTAATTAATTAATTAAAGTGTCCCCAGATTCACTGAAAAAAATCTGGTAACCTTATATTAGAGTGCAAGTAGATAAATAGGTACCACTCTGGCAGGAAGGTAAATGGCGTTTCCGTGCGCTGCTCTGGTTCACCAGAAGCAGCTTAGTCATGCTGGCCACATGACTAGAGATGTGAAGGCCCAGAAAAAAACCCGGAAAAATTTGGGGGGGGGAATTTTTTTTCCTGTTTTTTTCCTGAAGCCTTTTTTGTTTTTTTTCCCAAAAAATTGAAAAAATATAAAATAGATTATGGAATGTTTTATTTTAACATGATGAATAAAATATTTTAAGATAAGGGGTTCAAATATTTTATAAATCATTTCTAAAAAATATGTATGGTATCAGATTATTCTAATTTCTGTGGGGACAAGCAAGTCCTAGGTTACAAACTGAACTCTCCAATGCAAGAACAAGATACATTTCTTCCTGTAGGAGGTGCTGTTGTCACCAGAAAAGAAAAAGGTTTCAGTTTTGTTTTTGCATGCGTGTGGTATGCATTGGTTCTGTTCCTCTTCACTAGGCCTCAAAGCACTGGAAGAAAATATAGGGCAACAAAAAGGGCCTGAAAGTATATACTTAATTACAGCTCAGAAAATGTTTCTGGTTAAATTTCATGCTCATTCATTGAAACTCAGTCCCATTTCCTTCTTCAGTTCTTTTTGTGAGAATGTTTTTTTAAATACTGTGGAGAGGAAATATGAATAATTGTTACTTCTGGATTTTTAAAAATTGTTTTGTGGAGTTTTTTTTGTTCCACATAAACTAGTAAACAGTTCAGAAGATTGTTGCTCCATTTGTTACAAATACAAATAAATATTATTTTAAAAGTAAATTCTGCTTGTTATAATTGTTGGGATACACTATATTTTTAATATGCTAGTTGTGATAATTTTATGCCCATTAAAATTGTCCATAGTTATTGTAAGGGTTTTTGTGGCTGCTCATGAGTAACCAGGCTGACGCAAAGACTTCTGAAACCAAGTTCCTTTATTGTGCAGATATTTACAGTGCAGCTAAATAAAGAACGTCCAGCTCAGGGCCGTCTTGTCCATAGGGGCTGGTGGTGCGCCGTGCCAGGGTGCCGGGCCCCCCCAGGGGCGCCCCCGCAAGCCTGCCGGTATACCGGGCGCTCCCTCCCCAACCCGCCCCCGCCACCCTTGCCTCCCGGAGCCCCAGCTGGAGCACTGGAAGGGTGCGCAAAGCCCCGCGCCGCTCCAGCGCCACGCCCCTCATTCCCCCGCTCGCCCACCCCCCTCCCGAGGGGCGGCCAGCGCGGGAGGGAGGCGGGCAGAGAGGCAGCATGCCGGGGATGCCGAGGGATCGCCGCGGCATGGCAGCCGATCCCTCTAAGACGGTCCTGGTCCAGTTCATCCTGCGGCAGAGTCTGGGAATGACCCCTTCCGGTTCTTTGCCCAGCATAAAAGGCACGGGATGTGGAACCCCCACCTACCCCCTCTGCGTCTTTTCCCCCCTGCGCAAAAGGGGAGACGGAAGGGGTGCTTCACTTCCAGCCTCTGCTCGGTGCGAGGGCTCTCTTCCCCTGTCACAGCCCTGACTCTCGTTTCCTGCTCCCATCTCCCCCTCCCCACTAGAGGGATCACTGCTTCCCCTACTGGATGAAGACGAATTGCTCAGCATCTGAGATGGGGGCTCGCGATACTGATAAAGCCCTGGAAACTCCTTGCCTTCCGGCGAGGGCAGTCCTCTGACAGTTATGTTTTATGTTTCTAAAGTAACAGAATGACTTTCAATCTGGAAAAGAAATTTTTTTCTGAAAATTTCCATTTTTTCCGGAAAAAAATGGGGAAAAACTGGGTTTTTTTCAAAGCTTAAAAATTTCCTGAAATTTTACATCTCTACACATGACCCGGAAAAACTGTCTGTGGACAAATGCCGGCTCCCTCAGCCAGTAAAGTGAGATGAGCCATTTTATGGGTATCCACAGGGGACATTTTCAACTAACTGTGTATGCAAACATCCTGTTTCCATATGGAATAGGATTCCCCATTCCCAGGATTTAATATACCTAATATATTAAATCAAATATATTAAATTGTATCATATCAATAGAGCCAAAGTAATGTAGTGGTTAGAGACTCAAACTGTGACTTGGCAGCGACAAGGGTTTGAATTCCCACTTGGCCATGTGGCTCACTGGGTGCAGCGGCAGAGGAAGCCTCTCGGGCACCTGGGGCATCCCTATGGGCGCCGCACTCCCCGCCCCGTCCCTATAGGGACAGCACAGGGAGGGACGGAGCGTGCCGTGGGGCCTCAACCGCCCTACAGCTGGGGGAGGGGGAGGCAGCCGGCAGACAGTGCGGAGTCTGTGGGCGCTGAGACGTGTGGCTTGTGCATGCTGCAGGCCCTGTGGTGAGTGCTGCCAGCCATTTTGTCACCCCCATCAGGGTGGCACTCGGGGCAAACCGCAGCCCCTGCACCCCACTTCCTCTGCCCCTGACTGGGTGACCTTGGGGGCCAGCCACTCACCCTAAGCCTAACCTACCTCACAGGGTTTGGGTGAGGAAAAACGGGGAGGAAGAGAACTCTGTATGCCACCTTGAGCTCCTTGGAGGGAAGATGGGATATAAATGCAATCAATCAATCAATCAATCAATCAACCCTCTGGACAGATTACAAAACCATGTGTTTTGAATTAACTCCATCCACTTCTTCCCTGTCAGAGGAAGAAAGTCTAATGTGTTCATCAAGTCATTCTCAATGCTGGTGCAATTTTCTAGCCTAGGGAAGCTGCCTGAGCAGATGTGGATGATTCATCTCCATCTTTCTCCAGGCAGGCCAAAACATTTTAATTGAATTGGAATTCAATTGCCAGAGCTCCAGCTGCTACAAAAATAAATAAAAAACAAATTGGAAGGTGAAGTTGGCTTTGTGTTTGACTGGTAGAATTGGCCAAACATTTGTTTAAAAGAGCAGGATATTTTCTAGATAATGGCTTGGATCCAATGCTAATCTTACTCAGAGTAGACCCACCGAAGTTAACAAGCATGGCTCATGTACGCCATTAATTTCAATGGATGTACTCTGTAATGTAGCCTTATTGCAGACCTTTCCGTTAACCTTGGGTTCTTTGTTGCACCCGGGGGGGGGGGTGAGGGAGGAAGGAGTAAAAAAAAAAGACACTGAGGATTTGAAATAGAGAAAGAGTTTTTTATTCCTGTCATGTAGAATGGCAGGAAGGCACCCGCGTGATAATTCACAGCGAATGCACCGAGCATCAGTTGCATACAGTTTATATAATCTTCAAACCCCTCTTTCCCCCTCCCCAGGAATCTGCTTCTTGCACGTCACACCATTAGTAACATCCTTGAAAATTCCTGTTCTTACAATCTTATCTTCTAGGCCAAAAGGTCACTTAGTCTTGAGTTCGTTCCTGGTGCCTAACTGTCTCCATGTGTACTTCAGCCAGCCATCTATCAAGGACTTGTCTCTGGCCAACACAGCCCTTACTCCCCCTGTGCAAATTCCCCATTCCACTGTTATCTTCAGGTACTAGTCACAGCCATTCCTGTCTCCTTGAGTGGGCCCCTCTTGATCTATTCCTGATTTAATATGCCAGTAAGGAATACACTACTAATCAAGGTTCATATCTAAGAGAAAAGGTTTCATCTAAACAGTTTACAGAAAAGCTTTTACTTAAAGGGTTTCAGCCTTGAGTTCATTATTGGGTGAAAGTTCCTGTCTCGCACTCTTATCTCAAAGTGGGGTTTAAGCAGCCCCTGGCTGCCCCTGGTACCTCCCGCCTTTCCCTCCAACCGGCAGGACCATCCATCAAAGAATTATCCTGTCTCTGGCTATCTGGCAACTCTTACATCCCTCGGCCAGGAATTCCTGTGCCATCCAGGGAAGGGGCGCTCCAGGGAAGGGGCGCTTTTCATTGATTAATGATATGCCAGCGAAGAAAGGTATGCACTAACAGAATAAGTTGCACAAAGAGAGCTTACAGAAAAAGCAAAATATTATACCAATAACATAAAAATATAAAAAGGCTGGGCAAATAGTATCAAATAAAGGCCAGGCAAATAGTATCAAATAAAGGGGCTAAAGTTTTACAAACTCAGGCAAAGTCTAAATACCATTTATAGAGAGGCTAGGAATGCTGCACATCAGTAGAAGCTACATGTCAAATAAAAGAACTTAAAAAGCATTAGAGAGAGACAAAGAATCTCAGTTTAAAAGACTTAAGAGGGTCTTACATAGAGAAGGAAAGTCAATTACTTGCATAGACAAAGGAAAGTCAATTAAAAGGACTTAATTGCATAGAGAACAAGGTAAAGGGGGTGACTTACATAGAGGAAAGAAGATCAAACTATCCAGGGGACTTTCAATATAGAATCATAGGGTTGGAAGAGACCACAAGGGCCATCCAGTCCAACTCCCTGCCAAGTAGGAAACACCATCAAAGCATGCCTGACAAAGGGCTGTCAAGCCTCTGCTTAAAGACCTCCAAAGAAGGAGTCCAAATGGCTGTCAAGGAGTCTCTCCTTGGTAGAAAATTAAAAGACTGTCTTTCAGAAGAAGAACCTACCTGTATTCAGGGAGAAGGAAGGTCTCTTTCTTTTCCAAAAAAGGAAGATTTTCAGCCCAGGAAATCCAGCTCAAAATCCAGCTCTCTCTCTCTTCAGTGAAATGCTTTCTAAAAAAAGACTGACTTTCAGTTCAGGGAAAGTTGAAAGCTCCAGTTATTCAGAGCCAGGTAAGAGATAAGGAGAAGAAGAGGAGGGAAAGGGGGAGGAACCCCCCCCTTAGCTGCCCACTTCTTGATTAACAGTACGTCAGTAAAGAATGCATTAGCAGACGAGCTTCTTAGCTAAAAACTCCCCCCCCCCCCAGGTTATACAGAGAGAGAGAAAGCTAACCAAGAAAGCTTGGTTACAAACAGACTTATAAACTTATAAACTAGAGAATTAAAACTCTCCCTCTTCAGTATAGGACTGAGTTGGCAACAACTTGACATCTTAAACCTGATATTTAATATTTATTGAGCTGGCTTGTAAAACACAATGACCTAGATACAATAAACAACATAAAATAATTTCAGGCTACAACTTGAAAGCTGCAGAGAATTGCAGTCAAACTGTTTTATTGTGTGTTGCTTTAACTGCACAAACCACCCTGGGACTTTCCTTGATGAACAGGGTGGTTAAAACATCATGTAGATGGAAGCAAGGAAGCAGTCAGGTGGTTTGGGCTGCCCATGAAAGAATCTGGAGGCACAGCGTGAGCAATCACTGCTAAATATCCCTTGTTCCCTTTTAAAACAAAGGCATGAATCTGTACCTGAACACAATGCATCCCTCTCCTTGTTTATTCGCCCCTCTCTCCCTCCTATCTCTGTCCTGCAAGGATGGAGAACTTGTGATTTCCAGAAGTTGTTGGACACCAGATCCCATCATTCCCAACCAGCTTGGCCAATGCTCTACTGCCTCCCCTGTGCCAGTTGTTATATTGCAAATTCCTCAGGGCAGGGACCTCTTCATTGTTACACTGTAAAAAACAACAACACATGCACACCAACGGTGCCTTGTATGCCTCTGAAATTGGGGGTGGCTAATGAAGACAGGGCCTTATTTGTGGTGGCACTGCAGTTGTGAGGCTCCCCCTTTTCACTACCTGTGCCAAGTGTCTGGTGACTTTTAGGAAGCAGGTGAAGGCTGCTTTATTGTCTGGCACGTCCAATGGTTCTAAACACATTTCTAGTGGCTTTTAGCAATCTAACAAGTGAGGCCTGCAGCAAAATGTTGTAGTGTGGAGTGCTCCAGTTTAGGGGTCCAGTCAGCCATGCCGGATACTCTGTGATACTTTATTCCATCCCCTCTGTCCTTGGTTTCCCATGCCTGCTTAACAGTGCCCAGTTCTCACGGGGCTATTTTTGTTTCATCCCCTAGCTAAGGGGTCTTACCCCACCCCACATTTTTTAATTGTACTTCTGCATAACTTGGTGTTTCACTGCAAATCTTTTAAAGCCCCCTTTTTGAGTGTGGCTGGCGACTTTATTCCTAGGAAAGGACTGGCACTCAGAAAATAAGTTCTCTGTTTGTATACATGATGATTTTACATAAAAACCTAAGCTGTTTGTGGTAAGCTCTGGACAAATTCACAGAAAACAGATTTCAGTTTAAAGCTGCTAGTCCATGGCAGTTACATATTTATTTAGAGATTTGATGATTCACCACTTTTCAAGGCAAAACGTCTCTGCAAAACAGAGGGGGCCAGATGTGAGCGCAGGGGTCAGAACCTCAGGCCCTTTGGGAGTCTCTGCCCCCCCCCCAGCAGCCCTTCATTTGCCTCCTTGCCTGCCTGTGGAGAGGAAAGAGCTGCAGGGGCAGTTGTAGGCGCAGAGATCTTTGACTTTTGCATGGCTGAGATGTAGCCTGCTCTGTATGGGCAAATGGGGCTCTTCATTCCTCCAGACGACGTCCAGGCTGTCTACTCCCTCCTTATTCTGTCTTGCCATCCTAGATCAGCAGGGACAAGGGTAGAATTTCACTTTGTGTCTGTCTCCCTGCCTTCTGCCATACCCGCCCTAAGAAGCAGCTCTGGGAAGAAGAAGCATGGAAGGACTCTTGTGTTTTCCTACCCTTGTACAGTACTGGGGAAAGACATTATTATTATTATTATTATTATTATTATTATTATTATTATTATTATTATAATTATACTGCCCTATACCCAGAGGCGCTGTGGGTTAAACCACAGAGCCTAGGGCTTGCCGATCAGAAGGTCGGCGGTTCGAATTCCCGCGACAGGGTGAGCTCCCATTGCTCGGTCCCAGCTCCTGCCCACCTAGCAGTTTGAAAGCACATCAAAAAGTGCAAGTAGATAAATAGGTATTGCTATGGCAGGAAGGTAAATGGCGTTTCCGTGCACTGCTCTGGTTCGCCAGAAGCGGCTTAGTCATGCTGGCCACATGACCCGGAAGCTGTCTGCGGACAACCGCCGGCTCCCTCGACCTATAGAGCGAGCTGAGCGCCGCAACCCCAGAGTCGTCCATGACTGGACCTAATGGTCAGGGGTACCTTTACCTTTACCTTTATCCCCGGAGGTCTCAGGGTGGTTTGCAGAAATGTCAAGGTGGTTCCTGTTTTGCTTATGAGCACTCAGAGGCATTCAGCAGACCACTGTCAGAATGTTGGGCTAGCCAGCCTGTGATGAGGATTTATTTTATAAAATTAATCCATGGTTTGAATGTTAGTTATACAGTTTTTCTTTACTGAAAAATAAGTATAAAATTACAACAACTGTGCAAGGTAAAATAAGACATGAATAGTAATATAATAAAATAGCACCCATGTAAAAAACAAACAAAAAACTATAAACATTACAAGATTATTATTGTATTTATCCTAAACCTAACCTAATACAGTGTTTATAGAAATGATTTCCAAATACTGTATTGTAAAATTTGTCCACGGCAAGTCTATGTTTGTACGTAACTTGTTCATGTGTTGCAAGTTTATACATATATTTTTTCCATTCGTTGAAGGGAACCTCATTTTTATTCTTCCAGTTCATCAATACCTGTATTTTTGCAGGTATTTTGTAAGGGCACAGAGAGTCCATTCATATTGTCCCTTTGTATTGGATATATAATTCAAAAGTATATTTTGCTCTGCAAATTTAAGAGTTTTCTGTACAGTCAGTCGTTTATATTCTCCCCTGCCAAAAATTTATCAATGTAGGACATTGGAAGAACATATGTTTTAAATTCACCACTTGACTGTAAAAAAAATATCAAAGTGGTTTTCAAAAAAAAATAGCAATAAAATTATCAATAAAAAATAATTAATAATAATTTAAGACTTTTTTGGGGGGGAAGTAGGCTAAGAATTTTCTAAGTTGCTAAACATGTGGGTAGGCTAATCTAAACAATTCCCCCCCCCCCAGCAGACACTGAAAAGAGTGCAGGGAAGGCACCTGCCTGATGTCAATGGGCAGGGAGTTCCAAAGTGTAGGTGCTGCCACAATCAGGGATCTCTTTCCTACAAATGTGGAACAGATGATAAGTGGCATTTGCAACAGGGCCAGTTCTGCAGATGGGAGCATTGAACTGGCCTATATGGGGCATCACAATACTCCTCAGCAGTAGTACAGTATTATTATTATTATTATTATTATTATTATTATTATTATTATTATTATTATTATTATTATTCCTGATTGAGCTCAGTGACGCTCGTCTTCTTCCTTGCAGACTTGGACATTTAGATGACATTCCACTCCCTTTCTTGTTAAGTACTGGCCTTGGCTGCTTCTCCAGGCCGATATAGTTACACAGCAGGTTGCTTGTGCGAGAGTTAACCCACTTCTCTTTGTTACCTTGCGCCAGCCTTTTGCTGGGAAATGGAGCCCCCTGAAACGGTAGCTCCGAAAAAGTGAGGTGTTTTGCACATTCTGGGATGAAGGCAGACGTGGTCCTGGCAGCTCAATTTCCCTTTGTGCCGATTCAGACCAGGTGACATCACCGACCAGGCGCCTGCTCCCTCCTCCCCCTATGCCACGTAATACAAGCCCAGGAAAGAGCCTCACTCTCGGATCACCCGGGGGGGGGGGGGCTTAATAATTGATGCTCCAGTAGGCACAGAGAGGGCCTTGAAACCCAAACCAGTTTGTCCCAGCCCAGGTCTGCTGGTTTAGCTTCTTTCCTTTCTTATGGTTAGTTAGGGCTGGCAAATTAGAACATGTTTAGCTGGTCAGAATTAAACTGGTTTATTGGGAATCCCCCCCCCCCATGTCATCCTGACTGTGTGTTGGGGGGGGGGGTCCTTAAGAGCGCCTCTTGCACCCTTGGCACTGGAGAGGAACACAGGCACCTGCCTCATACTGAGTCAGACTAGTGGTCCACAGAGCTCAGTACTGACCACACTGACTGGCAGCAGTGGCTCTCCAGGATTTCAGATGGTGGACCTTTCATCTATCAATGAGAAAAATAAAATGAAATAAAATAAAATATTCACTCTCATGAGTTAAGTGCAGGGGCTCTTTTTGGTCTTGCTTACCTTACCTAACTCCTGCCCACCTAGCAGTTCGAAAGCACGTCAAGTACAAATAGATAAATAGGTACCGCTCCGGTGGGAAGGTAAACGGCGTTTCCGTGCGCTGCTCTGGTTCGCCAGAAGTGGCTTAGTCAAAGTCAAATTATTTATTGCATTAGCGTTTAGCCATAGCATAAACCCAGCAAACAAAAACAAACAATGCCGAATACGAACAACAGAGTACAGGAGTCGCACTGAGCATGGCATAATAAAACTTAAATTACAATAAAACAGATAGAACTAATATCTAAAACACCTGAGGCCGATTATCTAAAATTACTAATAGATACCAAGCAAATAGAAACCTGGGGTAGGCTCTAAAGGTTGAACTAAAACAAAATGAGGACAGTGATGATAGTCCTGATCTAGGTCGCACACCCTGTCAAGGGAACCCTGAGTTTCAATGCCTGCAGAATAAAAACGGCCGCTCCGCATGAGACTTGGGGGTTTGCATCTACTAGTAGGAATTTCAGGCAACCATCCTTAGATATAATGGAGGACGGGATCAGGAAAAGAAGTTTGGGTCTTATTGAATCGTATAGGGGACACTGAAAAAAGAAATGTAAAAGGTCCTCTATCTCTTTCATATTGCAAGGGCAGAGGTGCTGATCAATAGGGATCTTAAGGTGTATACCCTGGAGGAAGGCCGTGGGTGGGGTATGGAAGGGGGCCATAGAGAAAGCTCTTCTTAATGCAGGCTCCGTCAGGTCACTCAAGTAATTGGCAAATGATCTTACGGCCTTCACTCTAGGGAACCAATATGGTCGTTTTTAAGTGAGCTGATCAACTGAGCCTATACTGAAATATGATACTGTACCTAAGTAGTTAAATGTTGCATATTGGCCGATGGAATAGCCCTCTATATTCCAGAAAGGCTTCTGTTTTGGCATGCCAAAAGACAGAACTTTAGTTTTAGAAAAGTTAATTTTGAGGGAATTGGCATCGCAATATGTCATAAGCCCTCTCAGCATGTTGTTAAGACCCTGTTTAGTTAATGATCGAATAACCATGTCATCCGCTTATAATAATATGGGGATCTTGATCTGTTGCAGGGAGGGGGGCAGATTGATTGAAGCCCTTCATGGTTGTTACTAAGTCATTTATATAGAAGTTAAATAGAAGGCAGCCTTGTTTAACTCCTTTATCCAAGGGAAATCAGTCAGAGAGAACTCCATTGGGACCCAATTTTACTCTGGCAGAGATGTCTGAGTGAATTTCCCTTAGAAGCAAGAGTAACCTTTTGTCAATATTAGTATTAATAAGCTTCTGCAACAGCCTGTTTCTAGAGATGGAATCAAAGGCCGAGGACAAATCAACAAAGGCTGCATGGATTTTGCAATTAAACTTATTTAAGTATTTGTTGATCAAAGTATATAGAACAAGGCATTGGCCAGATGTACTGTGACCTTTGCGGAAGCCAGCTTGTTCCAGATGGGATAGTTTCGTTTCATCCGCCTGCTCAATCCATTTCTCAAGTAGGAATCTAGAATAAATCTTATAGGCTATGTTCAACAAGCTAATAGGTCGATAGTTGGATGGATCTTGTGGGTCCCCCTTTTTATAAATAGGGATTCATAAATGAAATTATCACCACCACCCTCTCAAATCAATCAATACTTTTATTACCACCTTCCCAATGAAAACACCATGTTTCCTTTCTCTTTTTGTCTCATTTGCAGGATTGCACTTTCTTCACACGAAAGGAAATCCTTCGGTAAGCAGATCACACTTCCTTCTGCTCTGCTAATTTGTGCTGGGGTTGGTGGTGGTGCTCACATCATTCCCAGTGGAAGGAATTCAGGAAGTTCAGATTCATTTTTAGAAGAAAGGGCTTGTGTGCTGAGATGTAATGCTTGGTGATATAAAAGCAAGATAAAAGAAAGGACTTCTTCATGCAGTCCAATTAAACTATGGAACTCCCTGCCACAGGAGGCAGTGATGGCCACCAACCTGGATAGTTTTAAACGAGGATTGCACAAATTCATGACGGAGGAGAGGGCTATTGATGTCTGCTAGCCAGGAGGGCCATGCTCTGCCTTTGGATACCAGCTGCGAGAAACTGCAGGAGGGGAGCGGGCTTTTGTGCTTGAAACCTGCTTGCCAGTTTCCCACAGGCATCTGCCACTGTGAGAAAGGGATGCTGGGATAGATGAGTCCTAGGCCTGATCCAGCAGGCTGTTTGTATGTTCTTATGTTCTTATCAGTTTGGTTTAAGAGGGAGAAGATGATCCCAGCGAGGACAAGCTGCTGCTGCCTGGCACCATCTGGCGGCCACCGCCTCAGTCTGCCTGATCTGAACCATCGTTGTCTCTGCTGAGGACTCATCCGCACAGGCCTTTGCTGGGGGCCCTCGAGGCACAAGTGCATCCAGGCTTCCCAGGCCCAGCTCCGAGCGTTTTGTTTTGTCCTGGTGCTTTCCCCTGGAAAACCTGTGTTTTGCCGCTGAATTGGAGCAAACAGCAATCCTCAGAACCTGATAGCTGGTTGCTCCGATTCAGTGGTAAAATGTGGGTTTTCCTGGGGAAAGTGCTGGGACAAACAAACACCTTGCTTGGACCTGGACCTGGAAAGCCTGGGCATGTGCCTAGAAACACGGAGCAAAGCTAAGTGTGGATGAGGCCCAGCTAGCTGTGCCCTTTCTGGCAGAGGTCTTTCCTATCACCTCCTGCCTATCTGTTGTGGAGATTCCAGGGATCTATGAAACAGGGACCATAAAAACCACACTTTCTACAACGGAGTGATTGTCCTGCTTCCAGGCACTGTCTGACTTTACTGCCATTTAGCCCAATGTTGTCTACTCTGGCTGTCAGCTGCTGTCCAAGAACTCAGGCCAGGCTTGCTCCTGCCCTCCTAGCTGAGAGCCTCCTGAGATGCTGATCAATGAACACGCTCAGATGATGATGACCCGGACAAGGAGTCTCTGCTCCCTTGTACGGATGTTTTCCATGCCAGAAGAAATGTCATGTCTTCATGCAACTCATCAACCTTTCAGGCTGGTCTCATCACAAATGTTTTTAGCAGACACTGAAAAGAGTACAGTGAAGGCACTTGCCTGATGTCAATGGGCAGGGAGTTCCACAGAGTAGGTGCTGCCACACCCAGAGATCAGTTTCTTGCAAGTGCAGAACGGGTTTTATGTGGCACCTACAGCAGTGCCAGCTAGTGTAGACCCTCCCTAGGAATAATATGTATTCATTTCAGCAAAAACAGGTGTCACTTCTGTGTTCAGTGTACCTAAAAGGTAAAATAAAATTGAATGATAATTCTCTGTCCAGCCAAGGCTGCAGGACTTTCAGTTCCCACAAAGAACATCATAGTCTGAGGAGAAGAGAATGTGTCAGGCAGGCACTGGAGGGTGGAATAAGGGGACTGTGCTAATGGGTACAGTCTCCGTTGGTTTATTGATGCCCTGCCTGGCTCACCCTTCCTCACAAATATTTCCCCTTAGGAACAGCCAACCTTTTCTGTCTGCTAGGTATGTTGTATCTTTGCATGGCTCAGCCAAAGCTCCCATCCTTCCCAAACTGGTGCTTTGCTGAAACTGGACCTCTTGTTTCTCCAAAGTGTTCTTTGCCCCCCAAAGATGCTTCCATTCCCTAGCCCAGTCTCTTTGGAAGAGTGCTAGAATTTCTTTCTTTGTTTGGCAGGTGTGAGATTAACCTAATTCATCAT
Organism: Lacerta agilis; assembly: GCF_009819535.1. Classification (NCBI taxonomy): domain Eukaryota; kingdom Metazoa; phylum Chordata; class Lepidosauria; order Squamata; family Lacertidae; genus Lacerta; species Lacerta agilis. Next base: position 683,850 of record NC_046324.1, read on the forward strand.
TTTAAAGAGGCTGTGTGTGGTGCTTTTATTTCTCTGCCCTGCTTCTGAATGCCAGTTGCTGGAAACCACAGGAGGGGAGAGTATTCTCACGCTGGGATGGGATCCTGCTTGCGAGTTTCACTTTGAGAACAGGAGGCTGGAGTACATGGGCCATTGGCCTGATCCAGCAGAGCTCTTAATGCTCTTCTGAACCTATGGCTTTTGTGTGGCTGCCATGGAGCCTCCTGTACAAAGGTGAGAACAACTTCTCTCTTTCCTGGCTGCTCATCATCTACTGCAGCCGTGGTGAGAAGCCAGGGGTGGACTTTCACTCCAAGATGACAACTCCCCACCTTGCCCTTTCCCAAAGGACCTAGGGTCAGGCCCCGTGGCCCAGTCCCACCTACCCCCCCCCCCGGTAAAAATGTTCAAGAGCATGGAATAATTAAATCTGGGAGCCTCTCCCGGCTAATGGATTTCTGCCTGTCTCCTTCTTTTTTCATTTCTAATATGAAGAAAACCTTTAATGAGGGGATATGATTGATGCTTGTCCACAGCAAGAAAGAAAGAAAGAAAGAAAGAAAGAAAGAAAGAAAGAAAGAAAGAAAGAAAGAAATGTGTTCCAAGATCCCATTAGCAACTGGCAATGGATGGAGATAAAAAGCAGGCTTTTCAGGGTAGCTCAGCTGGCATCTCAGTTGGAGCATGGATCTCTGAAAGTGTATGTGGCACAACATCCATGGGAGCACATAGCCCCTCGGGACTTGGCCTCTGAGAGATGCAACACCCCCCTTCCTATGGATTCACGGAGGGGGCTGTGTTGCTTTCCACTGAGCCAGCTAATTGGTTCTGGGTCTGTCACAACATGAAATTACTCCCAAGGAGAATTGCTTCAGCTTTGGATTTTTTGGAAGGCCACAGGCAGAGGCATAGGAAAGTCAGGTGGTACCCAGTGCTTGTCACCCCCCCCCTTGATTGATTTTTTTTTTTTTGCCTACAAAAATAGTTATACGTTATTTCATATTTTCTTACAAAGGAATGTGGATTCTGGGCCTCTGATAATAAGTAGGCGACTGTGGACAGATACTTAAATCTACAGGATGGATTGTGTTTTGGCTTGTGTTATTTTATTTATATTTATTGTTTATTTATTTAATAAAATTTATTTTTAAAAAACATGCAAAATGGTTTAGCAAAACAAAAAACAAAAAAACCACAGCAGTAAAATCAAGAAAAATTAACAATCCTACTTTAGAACATACAAAAGCTAAAATATTAAGATTAGAATTACTTCAACTTCCTAAGCATCTGGGTATGCTTGCCTGAAGAAGAATGCTTTTAGCAGGTGCCCGAAAAGAGTCTAGCAAAGGCAGTGTTTTGTTGCAATAGGCGAGGAGTTCCAAAGTGCAGGTGCTGCCACAGTAAACAATGCAGTGCAGATATTATGTGGAACCTGTAGTAGTGCTTGGAACTACTGAAGGCGGGGTTTTATATATTGTGATTTCACCATGCTCTGTATTATCCGAAAAGGAAAACATTTCTTTAAAAAACAGGACCGCACAGCAGCAATCTAGTCTCATCATGATCGGTGGGACTTATTCCCCAGCCGACGGTGCATAAGATGGGCTGCAATCCTATGCGCCCCTTGCATCCAACTTGTACCTAAAACTCTGCACAAGCTTGCACCAGAGAATTGTAGAGTTGGAAGGGACCCCTGAGGGTCATCTAGCCAAACCCCTGGGGAAATGCAGGAATCTCAACTAGACCATCCCTGACCGATGGCCATCCGTCTTCTTGTTTCCCCCCTCAGCCAGGACACACAACAATGGAGACTGGAGGTGGGGGGAAAGATAAATTTTGACAATGGGGTGATTTCTCATGCGCGCGCAGGAACAGCTTGAAGACTTTACACAGAGAGGAATCCCACATGGGTTTCCCTGCATGTAACGTAACAGGCAGGGAACCAGCTCAGATAGAGAGAAAGACATTGGGGAAGTGAGAGCTGGACACTGAAGAATTGATGCTTTTGAATTATGGTGCTGGAGGAGACTCTTGAGAGTCCCATGGACTGCAAGAAGATCAAACCTATCCATTCTTAAGGAAATCAGCCCTGAGTACTCACTGGAAGGACAGATCCTGAAGCTGAGGCTCCAGTACTTTGGCCACCTCATGAGAAGAGAAGACTCCCTGGAAAAGACCCTGATGTTGGGAAAGACTGAGGGCACAAGGAGAAGGGGGCGACAGAGGATGAGATGGTTGGACAGTGTTCTCGAAGCGACTGGCATGAGTTTGACCAAACTGCAGGAGGCAGTGGAAGACAGGAGTGCCTGGCGTGCTCTGGTCCATGGGGTCACAAAGAGTCGGACACAACTAAACGACTAAACAACAAACAGCTATTTTCATGGATGCACGAAATAATCCCTAGCGTAGTAAGATAAGACCTTTGGAGCAGGCATTTTTTTTAAAAAAAGTTTTTTATGAACCACCCCAGAAGGGCAGTAATTGTTCCTTGATAATTTGTCACCCTCCTCCATGATGGCACCCGGGGCGGACTGCCCCCCCCCCTGCATACCTGGCCACACGTAAATTTTATGACATTGGCTATTGTCTGGCCATAGCCTTTTCCCTATTTCTGTGTTATTTATGGTTTTTGGATTGTGTCCCAAGGATATCTTGAGAAGAGCCAAGCTTGACTGCTGTCCATCACAGGAGTTTCTGAAAGCACCTCTTCAGGCTGGGGGGGGGAGGGGTCTCCTCACCAGCCAGAGGCTTGTTGGGGCTGCTCAGCTGAGGCAGAGGCACCTCAGCTGAGCAGCTTTGGAAAGCACCCCTCCCACCCCTTCATCCATCTAGCTTAGTATTTGTCTACAGTGACTGGCAGCAGCTCTCTAAGGATTCCAGCAGGAGTCTCTCTCCACCCTGCGTGGAGGGGTGGAGGATTGAACCTGGGACCTGCTTGCAAGGCAGATGCTCTGCCACTGAGCCATGGCCTTTGCCCACCAGGTTGGGGAAGGCTGGTCTGATCCAGCTGGCATCCAGTCTCTGGCAAACCTCCCTTCCCAGTCCTGAGACCCAGTCCTTTAACTGCAGATGCCAGACATTCAGCTGGAGACCCTTCTGTATGCAAAGTGGGCAGAGTTAACTTGAGTTGTGTGGTGTCCAAAGCTTCAGCCTGCAATTTTTTAGAAAAGAAAACCCACAAACCATCATTTCTCTCCATCACACGTCTCCCCTCCCCCCATAATAAAGCCTACTCATTTGCCAGCCCATCTGTTTTTTTAAATTTCTCCCTTTAGGTTTCAGGACAAAAAACCCAATTCAGCAAATCCAGGTGCCCGGGAATGCTTTTTGCTCTCCTGCAGAAGCATCACAAATGAAAAGAGAATGTTCAGTCGGCTGGCAAATTGCTGACTGAACATGGCCCACGCATCCATTGGCTGAATGTGATATTTATCCTGGATAGCTGCCCAGTTTCTGTGTCTCCACCTCACCCGGCCCCTTCTCCCCTCGCAGTCAAAGCTGCCCGTCTGGACAGAGCAGGGATTGGATAGGTCTGAGTGGAATCCCTCAGCTCCACCTCATCATTGCTCCGAGGTCCTGCCATCCATTTGCTTCTGCTCCAGTTGAATTCCAGAAGGACTTTGGGATTTCAGAATGTCAGAAGGATTCTGCTCATGTATCCTAAATTTGTGGGGTGGGAAGAGAAAAATCTTACAAACTAATATGCAGGGAGAATTGAAATCCATCACTTCTGAGTTTGAAAAAAATGTGTAAATATAATTTCTTATCAGCACCATTATCCCACTTTTAGAAGGTAACAAATTCTTCTGAAGCAGCTTGCAAGTAATTTTTTTAAAAAAAACCTAACAGTAATAACCTCACAATAACAGTGGTGTTGTTCTTGTTTTTTAAATTTTTATTTATATTGCTACATCATTACAATTTTAATACAACCTTGCAATCTTTTTAAAAAAATGAACATTGACTTCCCTTCCTCCTTTCCATGGCTTCCTTCTAATATCTTTCACCACTGCAAGTGATTATTACTCCGTATCATCTCGTTTCATGTTTCATTTCTGCATGTTTTATACTGCTGAATTTATTCTAAACCTGCTAGCGTTTTTACCTGTTTACAGTAGTTCTTCATATATTCTACAAACATTTCCCAATCCTCTTTAAATCCTCTTTTATCTTGCTCTCTTATTCTGCTGGTCAGACTCACCAGCCCATCGTTTTCAGCTGCCCTTCCTCTCTCATTGGGACTGCCCCTCCCTCCACTTTTGAGCATATAAAATTCGAGCTGCAGTTGTTGCATGGCGAAATAAATTCTTATAGTTCTTAGGAACATCTGACTCAATTATTCCTAAGAGAAACGTCTCTGGTCTTTTTGGGAATGAACTTTTAAACATTTTTAAATCACATTATAAATAACCTCCCCAAATTCTTTAGCTGCTCTGCATGATCACCACATATGATAAATGTCCCCTCTGTTTCTTGGCACAGTGTGACTGTTCAGCAGTATTGGGTGGGAGAAAGAGGGACTCAGGCCTGTTTTAGGAATGTAAGACTATATGTTCTCATTGAAAATGAGAAAATCCCAGACTTCCGGCGAGGAAAACAGTTGCAGAAAATGCACCGAGCACCGCAAAATGTATGCTGGAGCATTTTTCAACTAAATCTCATAAGCACTGTTTGGTTCACCTCTCAGGAGTTTGGTGTTTCCTTTTTTGGTGGGGGTGCATGAGGGGGAAGGAAAGGATCCTCCTCAAATCCAAGGCTCTGGAAATGGTGAGATATGTACCCCCGCCCCTGCACATTCCTGGGCAAATGGTTTGCTATATCTTTTCTGCAGGCCAGAATCGACTGGCATTGTTGTGGAGGAGATATAATGAGATGCTCAGAATCTCTCATGGCTTAATGGCCACTCAAGCCTTCCTAATCAATGAGCTATTACCAGCTTTTATCTTCCATTCCCAGCATTTTGCCTCCTGGGAAGTTCTTGTCACAAAGGTGGCAGAGTTCTGCACGGCCGGCTAGAGTTGGCCTTACAGCCTGGCAGGGACCGGTGCTGTGGAGGCTGACAGAGGAGGGCAAAGAGGGCACTGCCCTGCCAACTGCAGCCACCCCACCTGCCTGAGTTCGTTCTTACAACCCATCAGGTGCTGGCTCCACCTGCATTGGCTCTGGTGCCACCTGCCTTTCTCTGGTCTCCCTGCCTTTCGCCCTACCAGTCCCAATAGGCACCAGCTGAGATGAGCAGGCCCTGAGACCACCTCCTGGTTCCCCGGCAACCAGTGAGAGCTGGAAGGACTAGTAGCCAATCAAGAGGCAGAATGGAATTTACGTTAGCTACTGACAGTCGGATAGGTACTTCTTGTCTGGGTAGGCAGATGAGGTCTCTGAGCAGAGGGATCACCTGCTCTCTCTCTCTCTTCTTAAAATACTTTATTGAAACAATACTTTAAAAACAAACAAACAAAAACAAAACAAAACAAAACAAAACAATGCAGTAACAACACCAAAGAACAAACAAGAATATTCCTTTGACTTCCATTCATCCCACTATGTTTTCTAGGCTTCATTTTCGATTCCACACTTTGTATTATCACTTTTTAATTTTAATTATCACTTAATTTATTAGTGTTCCATATTGTCCTGCAAGGTTCGGTCTAGACTCATCAAAGCTATATCTGTAAATATTCTTTAAAGACATTCCATTCTTTATTTAATCTTTGTTTTGAATAATCTCTTAAACTTCAAGTCATTTTGGCTAGTTCTGTATATTCTATCATCTTCACCTGCCAGTCTAATTTGGTGGGTATCACTTCTCCTTTCTAATTGTTTTGCTATCAAAATTCTAGCCACTGTTGTTGCATACATGAAAATTTTTTCGGGATCTCAATATACATGATTCCCAAAAGGAAGGTTTCTGGGTTTTTTTTTTAAATGAACCTTTAAAGCTTTTTAAAAAGTTATATATGTGTGTGTGTGTGTGTGTGTGTGTGTGTGTGTGTGTGTAATGTCCCAGAATTCTCTAACTTTCACACAATTCCACCACATATGTAGCATTGTACCTTCTGACTTCTTAAACCTCCAGCAAACGTTCAATCTTTTTTTTAAATACATTTTGGCTAATTTGGCCGGAGTCAGGTACCATCAGTAAAACATTTTCATCAGGTTTTCTTTCAGATTATAACATGAGGTGAATTTTATGTCTACTTTCCAGAGTCTTTCCCACACATTCATTTGGATATTATAACTGAAGTCCTGGGCCCATTGAACCATAACTGATTTTACCTCCTCCTCCTTGACTTTCCAATCATCTTGGATAAAAGTTTTTATTACAATTGGATTAAATCTTTCTCTAATCTTGATAACTCTGCTGCAAAACTCTTTTGTTTGTCTTTTCTAAATATTTCATTAAGCTGAGAATATTGGAGCCAATCAGTTAGTTGTGTTCGGATCTCTTCAAATTTCTTTAGGCTTAATTTATTATGTTTTTCGTCCAGCAAGGTTTTATAAGTTGCCCAGTTCTCTTTCATATTTTTTTCCCTAACAGCGAACGCTTCTATAGGGGAAAGCCACCAAGGGGTTTTCAGTTTGAGTAAATCTTTATATTTGACCCATACTTTGTAAAGGGGTTTTCTTATCATATGATTCAAGAAACCCTTGTGGACTTTTACCTTGCCATAGGCCAAGTATGCGTGCCAACCATAAGGGTTGTCAGACCTCTCTATGTCCAACAGGTCTGTGTTTTGCAGTACTACCCATTCATGGATGCAAGATAGGCATGCTTCATCGTGATACAATTTGAAATCAGCCAAGGAAAAAAACCCTCTCTCCTTAATATCAATTAATTTTTGTTGTTCAGTCATTGTCGTGTCCGACTCTTCGTGACCCCATGGACCAGAGCACGCCAGGCACGCCTATCTTTCACTGCCTCCCGCAGTTTGGCCAAACTCATGCCAGTCGCTTCAAGAACACTGTCCAACCATCTCATCCTCTGTCGTCCCCTTCTCCTTGTGCCCTCCATCTTTCCCAACATCAGGGTCTTTTCCAGGGAGTCTTCTCTTCTCATGAGGTGGCCAAAGTACTGGAGCCTCAACTTCAGGATCTGCCCTTCCAGTGAGCACTCAGGGCTGATTTCTTTAAGGATGGATAAGTTTGATCTTTTTGCAGTCCATGGGACTCTCAAGAGTCTCCTCCAGCACCATAATTCAAAAGCATCAATTCTTCGGTGATCAGTCTTCTTTATGGTCCAGCTCTCACTTCCATACATTACTACTGGGAAAACCATAGCTTTAACTATACAGACCTTTGTCAGCAAGGTGATGTCTCTGCTTTTTAAGATGCTTTCTAGGTTTGTCATTGCTTTTCTCCCAAGAAGCAGGCGTCTTCTAATTTCGTGACTGCTGTCACCATCTGCAGTGATCATGGAGCCCAAGAAGTAAAATCTCTCACTGCCTCCATTTCTTCCCCTTCTATTTGCCAGGAGATGATGGGACCAGTGGCCATGATCTTAGTTTAAGCATAATTTTAGGATTAAGCATAAACTATTAAATATCAATTAATAGTTTATGCTTAATCCTAGGTCTTTTCCCTTGCCATATGAATTTCAAAATTTCTCATTGCCAATCCTTAAAGCAGTGCATTCCCCCTAACACCGGAATTGTCTGAAACAAAAAAATCATTTTCAGAAGGACATTCATCTTAACTGTGGAGATTCTTCCCCAAAAAGAAAGATGTAGTCCATCTCAATTTTCCAATTTTATTTTTATCTCATTCCACATTTTTACGTAATTATCCTGATATAGGTTGATATTCTTTGCCGTTAGCCAAATCCCTAAGTACTTGACTTTCTTCTTCACCTCTAATCCAGTAATTTTTTAAATTTCGTTCCCCCCCCCCAGCCCCATATTTTTAACTAACAATTTGTTTTTTTACATTTAATTTTAAAACCGGCCACCTGTCCAAATTCTTTTATCACCTCAATCACTTTTGGTAAACTTTCTTTGGGGGTTTTCCGTGGTAATGATAAGGTCATCGGTGTAAAAATAGTCTCATGGTCTATTAAACAGTAAAAAAATTTTTTTTTCAAAAGCAGCAAGCCCCCTAGAGATATGTGGTGCCATTAATCAGCATCTTATTTCTGATTTGGTTGCTAGAAAAGTGAGCATCTCTTGGAAGAATAAGCAGTTCTATTAGTACATTTTCCTAACTGGGACTTCCTGAGGATGCATTGCTAGCTTTGCTTTAGTTCAACAATCAGATATTCAGCAGAGATGATGAGTATAAGATGCATGCCTGGTCTTGGGCTAATCTGAAATTGCTTTGAGAGGAAGACTCAGCAGCTCAAACCCCAGCCTATTTTGTTTGCAATAAAAGAGGGCTTTAGAGCAGCATGAGGAATGGAAACAGTTCCTTACAGCCTCTTCTGTGTTTCGTTCTGTGTGTGTCTGTATGCTTGTTTACAGGTTGCACGGCCGCTACCACGAACTGGCACCAAACATGGTACCTATGGACTATACGAAGAATCCAGATGTTAAACTACCTATGCAGCTTATAGTGAACATGCCAGAGCTAAAGGTATTACTTTTCATGCCTACATTCTACCACTCTTCTGCAGCCCAACCCCACAAAATCTTTGACTGGGGGGGACTGACTTTGGCTGTAAGGCTGCGTACACACCATACATTTAAAGCAGATTTGAAACAGATTCTTTCTCTCAAAAAATTCCAGGCACTGTAGTTTCAACTTCACAGAATTACAACCCCCAGCAAACCTTAAGAAACTGGTGCCCAACTTTTTGAGGGGGGGAATGTGCTGTGCCTCCTCCTCACCTCACTATCTCCATTCTTCCAGGGAGTCACCAATGGGGAGAGGGCTGTTGTCCTCAGTTCCTGTTTGTAGGCTTCTCAGGGTCATCTGGTTGACCACTGCATGAGAGACTAGACGGGCCTTTGGCCTGACCCAAGACCCAGGCACTTCTTGTGAGCTTCGTTTCTTTGCTTAGATTGGTGCCTCACTTCCATGTAAATACAGCTTCTTTCTTTCTTTCTTTTAAAAAATGTTTTCATATTTGGCTATATGGGTATACCACCTCCCCCTGCCTCCCTTCTTCCAAAGATTCCCAGGGCAATCCCTGACTTCATCCAGAGTCTGTTCTCAAGCCATTGCAGCTTGGTTGCTTTGACCGGCTCGCAACCTTGAGGATTACTTTACAACATATCCATGGCCTTGTAACTTCATATATGCACAGGGTGATCGGCCACTCAAGACATTATATACAGGAGTCTAAATTCAACAGACGAGTTAATTTTAACACTTCACATTTTGAAGGAAGCTCTGGCATGATCAGTTGCCATATGATATATTCATATGCTCAGTATGGAACAAAGGAAGGTGGAGGGGAGAAAGAGGCACCAATCCATCAGATTGCAAAATGGGAGATCACAACATACAATATGGAGCCTAGACATTGAGGTCCACCTCCAAGGGTCTTCTGGCGGTTCCTTCACTGCGAGAAGTGAGGTTGCAGGGAAGCAGGCAGAGGGCCTTCTCGGTAGTGGCACCCTCCCTGTGGAACGGCCTTCTGTGGAAGGGCAACCCAGTCAGATGGGTGGGCTACAAATTATAATTATAATTATTATTATTAAGCATGGTGGTGGTCACCTGCTTAAGCCAGCATGTCATGGAGGTGCTGCTTGTATGAACCCGTGCCTTCACATGGAAGGTGGACTCAGGGCTTCCATGATTTATGGCAGGCTGAAGAAGAGTGGCCCAACTCCTGGCATGATGCATAGCATGGTGCCTGCCACGTGTCCATCCCCATTTGAAAGACAGTGTTGTTCATAACTGCATTGCTCAGTATGTCTAGTTGAGTCTTCCTGGCTCAGGAACTCAACCAGAGGCCCACACACTGTTGGGTTCCAGGTGGAAGTTGCAGCCAGTTGAGGATTTTCAGCAGGAGTTCAATTTCAGGGTCGCACCTTGAAGTGGAGCTCAGGTTGTCAACTCACACAAGCAGACATGAGTGTTGCTTCACCCATCCCACTCCATCAGAGTCCATGGCATCACCCTCTGAAGGGGAGGAATTTGGCCCAGGAGAGCAGGATGCAGGTGTTCCTGACTGTATGATCCAGACCTCTGAGTAGCCACTTTATGCATTGGAGCACCCCAATATTCTCCAACTCTTTCAACTTTTTTTGGGGGGGGGGAATTCCCCCAAATGAATGAAATTGTGGGCATTTTTTTCTCTGCACTTCAATTAAAATTAGGTAGGGTCACCTGGGGGCCAGATAACATTTGTTGGCAGACTGCATGGGGCCCCCTGGTATAAGAGTGCAGCCCTGTGGTACGATTTAGGTTCATTACCTGCTTCTGAGTGTCCTTAATTCATCAGTTTGCAAACTGCCATTGCCGTAACTGGATCCTGTGGTAATACACTCCTTTGTAAGAAGAAGAAGAGTTTGGATTTGATATCCCGCTTTTCACTACCCGAAGGAGTCTCAAAGCGGCTAACATTCTCCTTTCCCTTCCTCCCCCACAACAAACACTCTGTGAGGTGAGTGGGGCTGAGAGACTTCAGAGAAGTGTGACTAGCCCAAGGTCACCCAGCAGCTGCATGTGGAGGAGTGGAGACGCGAACCCGGTTCCCCAGATAACGAGTCTACCGCTCTTAACCACTACACCACACTGGCTCTCTTTGTAAGAGAAAGCAGTTGGTGGTAATGCAGGGGCATGGAAAGAAGAGAGAGGCTGCTGAAGTCCTGGGTGCAGATAATAACTCTTCAGGCGGCTGCTGCTCACGTTCCAACCTGGGCATGGGGGGAGACGGCAAATGGCTCTGCTCTGCTTCTTGCAATGGAAAGGCATGTCTTACTGTTTCATCCCAGCCTGGTCCATCCTCCCTGTGGACTGGCTGGGGACTTGTGTACAGGGACTGCAAGAAAAGAAATGTGCCTTGTGTGGCCACGTTGGCATCACTTTAGAGGAAGCGGTATGGAACATGTGCAAGGCAGGGTAGGGGCTGGGAAATACCCTTCCTAAAACCCAAAAGAGCTGCTCCCGGTCAGTGTAAACAGTGTTGAAGGAGATGGACCAATGGCCTGACTCTGTACAAGGGAGCTTCCTGTGTTGCTGGAACTGGCGGACTGAGTGGATGAGACCAAGAGTGGGTCCAACGCTCAAGAAGGCAGTTTCTGCCTGTGCTGTGGAGGGAAGTGAGGGGCAGATGGGGCTCATCCACCTGGGGAGGGAGCTCATCTAGGAGAAGGAGAGAGAGAGCACAGACTTTGCAGGCCGAAGGTCTCCAGTTGAATTCCTTACTTCTCCAGGTAGGACTAGGAGAATATTTCTTCCTGAAACCTTGGGAAACTGTGGCCGTCAGTGCAAGACGGGACTGAGAGTGATGTGCAAACTATCTGAGTCAGCAGAAGGCAGCTTCCCGTGATACACTGCTTTTCCAACTTGGGCTCGGATGTAAGCTTTGGTGAGACAGGCTTCACAACAAGTCCTAAAATCTCTGCTCCCTGCTGCCCTGCCTGCCTGTTTTCTCTAACCCTCTGAACAAACTCCTTCCCAGCCCCGCTACTTGCCAAAACACTACTGTTTCCCTTCCTGATGTCCTGGGTGGTAGTAAGAGTAGGGATGGGGGTGCCTGGGGAAAATGAAGTCTGTCCCTACCCTGCTGTGCTGAAAACTACATCTCCCATGAACCACTGGGCTTTCACCCGGGGCACCTGTACCACTAGCAGGCTGTTCCTGGTTCTGCCACTTGGGAAGTCTTGAAGGGGAAGCCCTGGGACATGGGTAGGAACCTCAGGCCCCCAGCCTGGAAAAGCTTTCCTATTCTTGCAGCTCCACCTTCATGCTTCTTTTCCACCAGTTAACTTAGAGGCTCCAGCTGTCTGACATTTGCATCTTTACCTGTGCAACTAGTCATTCCTTAGGAGTTGAAAACCACCCATTATTTGCAGGAGCTTGAGAAAAACTTAGTGTTGAAATGTACTTTTGACCAGTCATCTCTTGACCAGTCATTCAGAGTAATTTCTTATAACTGGGATTTTGTATTTGGTTGTATGCAGTGTCCCCCCCCCCATAGGTGTCGGTACTCACCATGAAGTTGTTACCATAAGTGCCAGACTTTTTAACAACAAAAAAGAGGTGCTGGTACTGCATACCCTTGAGTACCCCCTGGGGGAAAGCCCTGGTTGTACACTTGTTTTGGGTGATACAGAGAGACTTTAAATGAGTGTTTCAGCTAAAGTGCTGCCCCTTTTTTGGTTTCTTTTTAAAAGAGAAGCAAATCTGCAAGTTGCTCATGCGTTCTTCTTTCTGCAGGAGAACCCCTTCCGGGAAAGGATTGTCCATGCCTTTTCTGACGATGACGAGGGGAGCCTCAGCTTCAATGACTTTGTTGACATGTTCTCTGTACTCAGTGAAACGGCCCCTCGAGAGCTAAAAGCAATCTACGCCTTCAAGGTCTATGGTAAGGAGAGGAATTGGCACTGGGTTAGAACATCGAACAGAAGGGATGGGAATTTTGTTTTGGTCCATTTCAGATTTCTATTTAATAAAATTTATACACTGCTTAATTGTAAATAAAAATGTAATAAATAAATGAGTGATAAATTAAGAACAGATTAAAACACACAACCAAGTTCTACATATCTGTGTAGGCTTGTGCAACAAACCTCCCTGCCAACTAGCCCTCGATTCTTGAGGTCCGTCTGTTTGGATAATCCCCTTTTATTATAACTAGGGATAACTTAGTAACGGAGTTCTCTTGTCCAGCTGTCGTGGTGTGTTATATATATATATATATATAATATTTTGCTCTGGGCTCCTGGGTTAAGAATACCTCTCAGCTCTATCAGTTCCGGGTCACTCTCTCACTGCGTCAGTTAGCTAAACCCTTTTAGTAACTGTGTAGGCTTACCGAGGTTTCTGCCCTTTTGCCCCTCCTGAGTGAAACTCCAAGACACAAACTATCACCCTGCAGGTCAATTTTGCCTTTTCCCTGAGTTCACCTCCTCATGAGCATCCATATATCACTGGACCAAATAAATGCCTCTTTTATCTTGGCTCAACAAAAACAAGTGTTTATTTATTTCAGAACATCATGTTTCACGTATTTCAATAGTTCATCAGCTTAGTTACATCTAGAATGTAAACTCTTTCAGTATGACTGACTAATCTTCATCGTATCCTAGCCTAACCACCACTATCCTGGCCCCACACGCCTCTTCTCCCTGTCTCCACACACACCCTCCATCCCTCCTTTTAAACGGGGATCGCCCCGCCCCCAAAGGATGAACTGTCTGTCAAAATGAAGGTGGCTTAACTCTTTCTGCGCTGGGATGTCATACCTCCTCCACCCTAGGGCCAATCCGTCACAGCTTGTCTACACAAAAAGATTTTAGCAGGGGCAGAAAGAGTTCAGTGAAGGCCGAGGTCAACAGGCAGGGAGTTCCAAAGTACAGGTTCTGCCGCACTAAAATGCAGATATTTTTACAATGTGGAATGAATATTATGTGACACCTCTGGCAGCTGAATGGGCATATATGAAGTAAGGCGATCTCATAGGTAAAGTGCATGGCAGGGGGTTGGACTAGATGACCCTCAAGGGTCCCTTCCAACTCTATGATGCCCTCTGCTTCCTGGGGGTGCCATGTAGTTGGAAATTGTGCATTCGCTCTTGTCTTATGGAACAAATGCAAATCTTTTTTTCTTTTTTTTTAAACTCGGGCTTCTGAGAAGCAACATTCTCAGAAGCATATAATTGGTTTAGTATAACAGCTGCTTTTGAATTTCACCAAAGCGGTTTTTTTCGGGTGGGGGCCCAATATTTTTTTTAAACGCTTTCTGATTTATTTTCTTTATTGCAGAATGACCCACCAGATGCCAGAGCTTATGCAAATAAATCCACGCCCACTGTTTTACTGTCAATTACCCAACATGCTAAATGTCATTTTGCAGCTCTATAATTAAATAGGGCTGATGCTAATCCTGCTTCTTGGGCCAAAGACAATAAAACAAATCCACACAATGCCCTTTTAATTGCCATTCTCTTATGCATTTGCAAGATTAATCGGCAAGCACCTGGTGTAGAGCGGCCAACACCTGCCGAATTTGCCCCCTTGGCCTGCTGTTTTGTAAAGTGGAACTGTGGAGGACTGTAATGGTCACTTAATGGCTACTTGGAAAAGTCGCCCCTGTAGCTCTAAACTCTGTGGAAAAAACCCTCCCTGTGCTGTAAAGCCTTCAGGGCCACAGACCTGAGCAGGGGCGGAGCAAGGGGGTGGGGGTGGGGCGGGCCGCCCCGGGTACTGCCCTGGGAGGTGACACTTGTGGGGCGCGGCAAGTTTTAAGGCTGCAGCGCATGTACAGCATCACAGTGCCTGTGTTGCTGTTTGTGTGCTGCAGCCTTAAAACTTGCAGCGCCGCACGGTTGGGAGGGGTGCCGGCCACTCGCGCCCGCCATCTTGGGTGGACTGTGCCTGTCCGCACATGCACAGTCCATGTGGGATGTGCGCACGCTGTGACGTCACAGCGCATGCGTCATGATGTCAGGGTGCATGCTAGGGAGCGGTGTCCCGCCCCCAGGGGGGTGCCGCCCCGGGTGGCCAAGCGGCTCCCTACGCCCCTGGACCTGAGCCTTCCCTTGGCCGTGAAGTGGATGTGGAGCCGTGAACAGGGGCAGGAAGCAGGTCAAGTCATAGTCTCTCCACAGCTCTGAACTGTGGCTACACCCACAACATACACTGAGTGCACATGGCTTCCCCCAGGCATCTTGGGAACTGTAGCTGTGAGGGGGCAAACTATGGTTCCCAAAGCCAAGTGCTTTAAATTTGATTTGAATTATGATCTGGATGTGACCCATGAATCGTGATGGGACCTTCATGCCTCCTTCTCAATTCCAGTCCCCATTGGTGGGCTTTTCAGAAGCAGAATTCTGGATGAATGGTTCAGTCCAGCAGAGCTCTTCTGATATTCTTGACTGAGATAATGTCCACACATCCTTTCTTCACCTGCCATCCAGGGGTTGCCTTTGGGCTCACAGTGTCCTTGGAGAAGAGGCACATTGACCACCTGTTTTCTTCCATCTTTGCTTGCCCAGATTTTAACACAGACAACTTCATTTGTAAATCTGATCTGGAAAAAACCCTCAACAATTTGACAAAAGAAGAGCTCACAGAGGAAGAGGTGAGCCTGGTCTGCGAAAAAGTAATTGACGAAGCTGATATGGACGGTGATGGCAAGCTTGGATTTTCTGATTTTGAAAACATGATTTCCAAAGCACCTGATTTCCTCAGGTACATGTATAAGCATTTGCAATGCTCCCAGAATTGAGCAGGCTGTCCTTTTTTTAAATATATATTTTATTTTCATTTTTTCTGATAACCACAATTTTTCTTAACATATCATATTTACGTTGATTGACTTCCCCTCACACCCTAGTTTCAATTTCCCCCTTTTATTCTCTTTGCATATAACTATTTTTCTTCACTTAATTTCACATTCTTTTTCACATGCTAATTTTACCTTTAGTCCATAAATGCTCAGGGGCGTAGCGAGGGGTGGGTGGGTGGTGGCGTGCCGCCCTGGGCAGCGCCCTGGGGTGGGGGTAACATTTGGGGTGGGGGCACCGCTCCCCGCAATCGGCACCGCCGCACTTGCTGGCTTAGCCAGCTCCTGGCGCCTGCTTTCCTTTTTTTCCTCACCGCTGCCGGGGCGGCCAGCGAGGAGGAGGGGTGTCACGCTTGTCACAAGGGTGACACCCCAACCTCGCTGGCCCACCCTGCCCCTTGCGCCTGTGGGTGGCTCTGCCCGGCAGCGGGGAGAAAAACCCTTTAAAAAAAAGAAAAGCCAAGGCAAGCAGGGTGCTTGCCTTCGCTTTGCTTTTTAAAAAGGACTTTTCTCCCCGCTGCCGGGGCGGCCAGCGAAGAGGAGGAGTGTCACAAGGGTGACACCCCCCCATCCTCGCTGGCCCCCCTCGCCCCTGCGGGCGGCTCCACCCGGCAGTGGGGAGAGAAGCCCCTTTAAAAAAAGAAAAGGCAAGGCAAGCAGGCAAGGGCTTTTCCCCCGCTGCCGGGGCTGGAGCTGCAGTGACGTTGTGTCCCCGCCCCAAGGGGTGATTCTGGTCACCACCCCGGGTACCGAGGAGCCTTCCTACACCCCTGTAAATGCTACAATAATTCTGCTAATGTTTTGACATTTTTACTGTGTTCTTTAAAATACTCTATATTTTTCCCCATTCTTGATTAAATTTTCCTTCATCTTGGTGCCTGATCTACACAGTTAATTTTGCCATTTCGGCATAGTCTATCATCTTAGTCTTCAATTCTTCTTTCGTTGGGATGTCCTCTTCTTTCCACTTCTGGGCAAGTAGCATTCTGGCAGCTGTGGTCGCAGGCATAAATAGTCTGTTTTGCTTCTTTGGCACTTCATCTCCTAATATTCCTAGTAAAAAGGCCTCAGATTTTTTAACAAACATATTTTTAAACATTTTTTTCATTTCATTGTATATCATCTCCCAGAAGCCCTTTACCTTTTTGCATGTCCACCACATATGAAAAAACGTTCTTTCTTTTTCTTTACATTTCCAACATAAATTAGACGAGTTTTTATACATCTTAGCAAGTTTTACAGGTGCTAAATACCGTCTATACATTATTTTCATATAGTTTTCTTTTAGAGAACTACATGCCGTGAATTTTAAATTTTCTTTCTGCAGCTTTCCCCATCATTCAAATGGGAGCAGGCTTCCCTTTCAGGATGGGATGAGGGCATTGCTTCTGTAGCGTTGTCTGCAGATGTGTGGAGAGGAGGAGCAGAGCATAAAGGAAGGTGCAGTCAGGATCCTGAAGATACTGGGTTGTAGCCAATGTAGTGCCAAGTTAAAGTCACTTAGCAGTTGCACTCACTGTGTCAGTGAAATGCTTTGCACCAGTGGAATGTAGCTAAGCAAGAGAACATCTACCATAAGCAAGTTGCTGGCAATTTTGTGGTGCCATAGAGGGTTGTTCAATGGGTTTAACCTAATGCAACGGCTGTACTGAATTCCTCTTTGCACCTGCTAGTATTCTTGCACGAGTGGACACAGAATGGTGGCTACAGACCATTGGCTGCATTCTGCCCCACAACACCCTAGAGATAGGAAAAGGATAAAGCCACCGTTCAGATGTCTCCAGATGAAACTTGCAAGTTCCTTTTGAAGATAGGGTTTTTCTCCTGTGAGGTGAAGGTAAGAAATCCAGGAATTTAGCATCACTGCAGTGGGGCAGCAGCACATGCACATGCCTGCACACACACACACCACTAGACAGGGCTGCCCAAGAGGTAGTAGCAAAAGACCGGAGTTTGGGTTCTTTCTTATTTGGCAATTGCTTAATGGGGGAATGCAATTACAGGTATAACAAGATTCAAAGTTTCAGCACAGCCTTTCCCCAAACAGTTCTTAGTGCTTAAGTGGTGTATTGGGTTGAAAAACATTAATTAAATTAGGATTGATAAATCAAATGCTGTGGTTCAAATGCCACCTTCTCGGAACTGAAATAGTCAACATTACCGGAATAGGTACTGGTAATTCACCCAAAGAACCACAAATTTTATTTATTTATTTGGGGGGGGGGGCGGCTGCAAGGATTCTTTCAGGAATTCACTCAACTTTCCACTGAACTACAGTTCCAGGGTGCTTTGGGATTGAACTACAGGCCTGCCAATTATAGGAAGGCACCTTATGTTGAATCAAACTATTGGTTGATCAGCTTTAGGATTATTGACTCCAATTTGAGCCTGTGAGAATTCCTTCTTCACCCATCTAGCTGGGACTAATTGCGCTTTTCCAGAACTGTCTCATGCACTGACCCTGATCACCAAACTTGCTCATTTGATTCTTCCCCTTTCGCCTGCTTTGCATCATTCATGTCTATTAAATTAAATTAATTGGCTGTCCTTAATTTTAAAAAATGAACTTCCTTGATGCAATGTCCAGAAGGCACTATTTAAATGCAAATTAAACAAATAGTCATGGAAGGATTAGGGATGAGGATTGGGGTGGAGGAGAAAGCACTCTAACTTCGTTGTGTTAAATTCATTGTTGCCTTCTCTCTTGTCTACCTGTCATTATCTATCTAGAGGTCCTAGGATGGGTTACAATAGTATAGTGTACAATTATAAAAACAGATGAAACCATTGCATTGTATGCAAGAATGTTGGTTTGACAACATAAGGATCCACACTCACCATTGAACTTTAGAAACAGCAGATAATTCCTGTAAATGGCAGGGTGAAGAGTTCTAGATTGGCCTCCTCTCCAACGTGCTAGATTTCTGTGTGCATGGACATTTGGGGTACATGGATTCAGTCATGTGAGCCTCCTGCCAATCCCCTTCTGCACTTTAAAGAGGTGCTGTCCAAACACCTGCTGACCAACCCTCCCCCCCCCAGCTGCTTGTGAAATGTAGGCCTTCTGGCGCCATGGATTTATTGTTGAGCCAGCACAGTGGCTCTGGGTCACAATCTGGACAGATAGCTTGACTAGGCAGAGTTGATCAAATCATTCTAAACACACTTTTAAAGCACATGCTCTCTCCCAAAGAATCCTGGGAACTGTAGCTTGTTAAGGATGCTGGGAATTGTAACCCAGTGAGGGGTAAACTACACTTCCCAAGAATCTCTCTCTGTGGTGGGGGAGCTGTGGTAAATGTGCTTTAAATGTATTGTGTGGATATGTTGGTCTTTTGCATCCAAAATATTGGACTGGCCTTTATAATCCCTCCCCACTAAGTGCACGCTATCTCCGAGAATGACAGCAATCCCAGAGGGTTTTAAATTACTCCATAAAAGAGGAAGAGTTGGCGCCACAGGAACCCAGGATCTTTGAGTTACTGTCCTGCTGCTTCTGTATATTGTTACTTTCATTACTCCTTGTAATATTAGTCAGCTTCATCTCAGTACATCTGGGCTGCCTTTGTTTATACTGCACAGGGAACTTACCAGATCATGATTGCCTCTCTGTTCCAAGTTTTTATGTGCATATTTTAGAAAGGATTTCACTCTTTGAAATCTTTTTTGTTTTTGTTTTGTTTTGCAAAAGCAGATATGCATAGAAGTGCTGGAGGGATCTGGTACGTCATCTAGTTCACTCCCAACCCACCTCAATGCAGGAAATCCAGATTTTGGCCATATCCACAGTGGACAACAGGTGACAGGAAATATAAAACACCAATGAAACAATTGGTCCATCTAGCTCCGCGTGACCCACCCAGACTGGCCACAGCTCTGCAAGGTTTCAGATGGGAGACGTTTAAAGTCTTACCTGGAGATTCCAGGGATTGAACCTGAGACCTTCTGCATGCAAAGCAGATGCTCTACCCATGGAGCTGCAGCCCTTCCCTATAAGTGGGGAAGAGGAAAATTGAAAAGAAAAAAACAACAACTCCAACGGCAACCCATCCCTCTGCTCTAATAGCTGGCCAGGACAGAGGAAATTGTCTGTGCTGGACAGAGTCCAGAAGTAGGAATAAGTTGTAAATGACTGAGGCAGTGGCTGGTTCAGAAAATTTGATCCCTGTAGGTTTATTTCACTTTAAAAAAATGTTATCATTTTGAGGCGGCTTGTATTTTAATGGACCCATTAGCACTCAGAGCTGGCCACGGCTTAAGTGTTCTGTTCTACAAGACTGGTTACATTTTCCACAGGAAATTGTTTTATAAATCATTGTGGAAGCTAAAACTCTTTTTTATTTTTTTAAAAACAGATCTGTATGGATTGGTACAGGTGGTGCAGCAATAACTTCAACAGAGACAGACAGTGCCTTGCCCGGGGTTATTGGAGCCCCTGATATCAACCTGGCTTGATTACTGCATTGCATGGCTATGTGGTTGCCCTTGGAAGCTATTTTAGCCAGTGCAGAAAGTGGCAGCCAAGCTACTGACCGACAGCAGCTCCTCTGATAATGCCAAGGTTGCAGGTTCAATTCCCACCTTGCACAGCTGAGGTTGAGCTAGATCCTCGGGGTCCCTTCCAACTCTAGAATTCTGTGAACCACCCTTAGACCTCCGGGTATAGGGCAGTATATAAATTCAAACAACAACAACAGAATTCTATGGTTCTATGAACTTTACCAGTCTCCAGTTTGCTTTCATGTACAATTCAAGGTGCTATTTACCCAGGGGTGTTGCGAGTATTTGAAGGGGGGGCTTCGAGATGTGAGCCCACCGTTCAGATATTTGTGACAGAATATTTAATCCACTACACACACACTTGAGTTTTGTCTGGACTTCATTTATTTATTGCACATGTATCTCACCTTTGCCGGCTCTTCCAAAGCGATGCTTCTGTTCTGCTGTTACCTTGAATCTTGTTTATGTCTCTGCAGCACCTTCCATATACGAATCTGAAAATGTTGGGCTGAGCTGCTGGGAATAATTTGATGCCTGTCCTGCCTCTCTGAATCTCAAGCACTGCGCGTGTTTGCAGGGGGAGGGGGCCTACATGTCCGCCCCCTCCTCTGAATTCTTTAACAGAGGAGTGAACAAATCTCAGAGTATCACAGTAACGAAGAGAAGAAGCTGTCTCTCTGGAATGAACCTTGGCTTCTCCCACCTTCACCGTTGACCAGTGATGTGCCAGGCAGATGAAAAGTTGTGGGGTGGGTGGCCACATTGTTTTAACCAGACCAGATGCTGCTCAGTGTGTCTCCCTGCGATTTTTATATTTGTAAAGATTTGATATTGTTGTCCCTCCAAGCAAAAAGGAAGCAGCGATCTAGCAGAGACTCCCAGAAGGTAATGGATAAACATAAAAACCGGCCTTACAGGAGATGTCTCCACTGTTGCATAGCACAGTCTGCCTGGAGCTGTCACCTGACACAGATGGATGTGGCTGCATCCGTGATCATGGAAGATGGGTGTCCATGCCCAGGGAGCCAATGGGCTGCCTTTAGGTGCTTAAGCAACCAGTATTGTATGGATGCTCACATCCTGAATGAAACTTGAAACATTTATCTTTTTTTTTAAAGTGTCATACATTAGCAAACAATTTCTTCTTCAAATGGACTCTTTTTGAATCGTGTTGCTGGCATCCAAGGAAGGTCTCATTTAGTTTCATATTCCATTCAATAATTCTGACATATTGCAAAGCAACAACTACACACACAAGATGAAGCCAACATACTCATGAAAAAGTAAAGAGGAAGCACATCACCAAGAATAAGGACACCTTCCTCCTCAAATGCATGACAGCAACCCCTGACTCTTGGCTCCCTTACCCTCTCTACAAAACCAGCTTCCTTCCTTTTCTTTTCATGCCCAGTCTTGGCTGAAAACTGGGGCATGATGACAATCACACATGTACAATAACTGTTCTCTAACAGTCTTATAGAAGGGCTCTGATACATATTTGTGGCTTCTGTATCCAAGTTGTCCATGATTAAACTACTCCTGATTTTATTCTTCTTGGTGGATTTTTGGCCTGGTATAACTAGAATAATTTCTGAAATTAGTTCTGGAATAGGAGCTTTAATATTCATTCACTGCATTTATACCCCACATTTTTTATCCAAGGAGCTCAAGGTAGTGCACATGGTTCTTCCCCTCCTCATTTATCCCCCACAAAAACCCTGTGAGGTAGGTTAGGCAGAGAGGTAGTGACTGGCTCAAGGTCACCTAATGAGTTTTGTGGCTGAGTGGATATTTGAACCCCCGTCTCTCCCTGGTCTTAGTCCAACACTCTAACCACTGCACCACACTGCCATGTGTGTTAAGCAGCATTTTATTCGGTTCCTTTGCATTGTTCCCACCCTTTGTGTTACTGATGCATGTCTTGCTAAAAAACTGCACAAAAAGCACTCCACAACGGCTCTGCTCAGCCTCCACCATCAAAGGCATATGCATCTGAATACCAGCTGCTGTGGATTATACAATCACCACACCAAATCGGGCTTCTGTGGGTTTTAAAAAAATCATTGTCTGCATGTGCATTGGTAATGTGGGACAGGGTAGGATTTTAAAAAGGACTGATGCTCACTCTGAATTCAGAAGAGAAACTTGTCCAAAGGGATGGAAGAGGAACAATGCATCCATTCTACTTTGGAAAGAAGACCAGGTAATTCAGAACTCCCAAACCAGGGGAGAAAGAAAGACAATCCTGGAAGCCTCTCTGGACAGAGGGCCAGGGCACCTATTACCATTTCACATGTGCCTAGCAAGTTCTCTTGCTATCATGACAGCATCCCATCGTATTGTGAATTTTCATGCTTTCTCCTAATAGCTGCTAGGGACATAGGGCAAAGAAACTTGCCAGGGCAAGTGGGAATTAAGCAGGACCAGCCCAAGGCCTTCAGACAGGCAGGCAGGAGGTCCCAGATTCAATCCGTGGCATCTTTTCTGATGATCTTCCTGAGGGGAGAAGTGATGGCTGCCCACAAGAAAACAGTTCATCCAACATAGAAAGCTGCCTTATATGGAGTCACATCATCATCCCAGGATTCCAGACATGGCTGCCTCCCAGCGGAGGCACTTTCAGGGTAGTGCGACCACTTCTGTCACACTGGGCACAGTGGCACTGGGGGGGGCACCACAACAATGATGTCAAACTGAGCATGGGAGGCGGGAGGGGCACCCAATTTTAGCATTGCACAGGGCACTGCTGAAACTTGAGAGGCCAAAGTATGCCACAGCTCCCGGCCCTTCTTGGAGGCACCAGGGGTTGAACCTGGGTCCTTCTGCATGTAAAGCAGATGTTCTACCATTGAGCTGCAGATGGAGCCCCCAAGATGGGGAAGGGGAGACTTCAAAAACAGAGCAAGGAGGACTGAGGGCATTCAGTGACCTTGAAATGCTGATTGAAAATATTACAGGGGGACAGGATGAGAAACTGGGGAGGAAGGACGGGGGACGGTGCAATTGGGTGACTGGAACACTGAACAGAAGCACCCTAAAGGAAATGTTTTGTTTAGGTATCCAGGATTTTTATACAGATGCAGTTTGAGGATAGTGTGTCAACCCTGAAACAAAAAGTAGCAGCAAAGTGATTTGTTTGTTATTGGACCCCCCCCCCCCCCCGTTATCGTGGGTGTTTAGGGTGATTCCAGATGCTGTTGGGCTCCAAATCCCATCACCCCCGTTGCATCCCAGTGAAGAAAGTGGCTAAAGAGATTTCACTCTCTGTCTGTCTGTCTCATAGTGCTACTACAGCAGCCATTCTCAGCAGGATGCCCTCCGGAAGCTGCTTGACTTCAGTCCCATCAGCCCCAGCCAGCATGGCCAAGAGGAAGGGATGATGGGAGTTGTGGTCCAACACAGATTCCCCATTCCTAGGGGAGACAGCTATATGGACCAAAAGGTGTACTGAAAATCCCCATATAAAAAGTAAAGGACCCTGACAGTTAAGTCCAGTTGCAGACGACTCTGGGGTTGTGGCACTCATCTTGCTTTACAGGCTGAGGGAGCTGGCATTTGTCCGCAGATAGTTTTTCCGGGTCATGTGACCAGCATCACTAAGATGTTTCTGGCGAAACCAGAGCAGCACACAGAAACACCATTTAACTTCCCGCCCAAGTGCTACCTATTTATCTACTTGCGCTTTTTGGCGTGCTTTCGAACTGCTAGGTTGGCAGGAGCAGGGACCAAGGAATGCGAGCTCACCGCATCATGGGGATTTGAACCGCTGACCTTCTGATCAGCAATTCCAAGAGGCTCAGTGGTTTACACCACAGCACCACCCACGTCCCTCCTAAAATCCCCATAGTCCTGTGATATCCCCAGTCTGTGAATTTGGGGTATCCTGCTCAAAGTGGGGCGGTTGGGTGTTGTGTCACAGTGCTGGCTGCGGCTGATGGGGGTTGTAGTCCAAAAGCACAGAGGCTGTCCTAGAGTCTTTTCTGTAAGGACTCCTTTACACACATTCGTCTGGCGAGCTGCTTTGGGTCCATCTAGGTAGGAAAGCTGCTTGAGAAGCACCACCACTGCAGCCTTAAATGAAGATGCTGGGGATTTTCACAGTGAAACAAGGCACAGACTCTGCAAAGTCCTCCTGGCTCATCTAGCAGCTACGGAAATGAATCAGGACATTATGAAAAACATAAGTGACTCTTCCTAAATGGAGGTTTTTCTTTTATCTGCTGATAATTCATTTAATGTCAGATGGAAGGAGGTCTCAGTGTGAGTGGGGCAAGACAGAAGACAGTCAAGGACACACTGCAGACTGCCATCTCCAGATTTATTCTGGCCCCTTGGAGGACCTTCGTTGTTGCCGAGACCGTCAATTTCAGAGCTCTTTTCACCACTTAAAAAGTCATTATAGGAGTTGTCTCCTGGTGAAACTCTTCTAACAGTGATTCCCACCGTTACTTTTCTATATACATAAGCAAAATACACCACCCAAAATAGGACTGCGCTTTTATTCATTTAGGATGTCCGTCTGGCCCCTGGAAGGTTGCGCACGAGGGAACTTGGCTCTTGGCATAAAAACCTCTCTGCTATAGGGCAAAACTGAGCAAATGAAGGGACACTGAAAGGAGGAGAAAGGGGGTCTTCTGATGGGCTCTACAATGGTGCTTTTGAAATGTTTCAATGGGGGGAACGTGCCAGAGCCTGTCAGGCCTTGACTTCTGTCAAGGTCAGGGGTCAGCAAACTTTTTCACCAGGGGGCCGGTCCACTGTCCCTCAGACCTTGTTAGGGGGCCAGACTGTATGTTGCCATGATTATGACCCACATTTTTGGCAAAACCGCTTATTGGGACCAGCCTCAACGTTGCCCAAATGTGACTTTTTGGGGGGGGGAGGTTCCCTCATACACCCACGCTGCTTCCTTTGCGTTTTACACTTTGACAGTTCTTATTTCTCTCGTAAGGTAAGGGGGGGGCTGAGGTATGCACTCCATTCCTGTCAGCCCTGGAGAGCGTGCGTGCATGCGTGGGTGAAGGGAGAAGCCATTGGCTACGCTAAGTCAGGCCGGCACCGCTCAAGCAAAAACCTTCTTTTCCCGTGTGAGGGAAGACGAGGCGGCAGCTTTTTACCTTCCATGGTTCGCACCGTGTAGCTAACGAGTGGCCTCCCCAGCAGAGCGCAGAAGTGCTTCGGAGTGCAGGCACCCAGTCGCTCCTTTCCTGATGTCAGTCGCTGGCAGTTCCATGGTGGAAATCCAAACTGTGGCTCCTTTCCCCCTCCCCCACCCTGGAAGAAAAGATTGCTGCGCACGTGATGGATAAGGAAGGGGCTTCTCTCGACCAGCCGCCCGCCTCACTTTTGACCCCCAAGCCTGGCTGAGTCACAAAATCCACCGTGAGCGCGCGCTATGCCGGCTGCCTGGATTTCCAGACCATCCGTGGGCCGGATCTAGAAGGCAATTGGGCCTGATCCGGCCCATGGGCCTTAGTTTGCCAACCCATGGTCAAGGTGAAGAGCCACCTCAAATAAATAAATAAGTAGGTAAATATGGTTTTTTGCTGCTAAGGATATCTCTAAACATCAGACCTGATATTTATGTCAGCAGAACCGTCTGACTGAGCAGATAGGACATTCTAGAAAAGTATTCATGCCTTATGATGGAAAAAGGGACTTCTGTAAAAATGCAACAATTGCAGCCCAGAGTAGGAAACAAATGAGCGGAAGAACACAGCGGAACACAGCGGAAGAAGACTGTTAGGAAGCCAAGCTGCTGCTGGTTCTCATTTAGTGATCTTTAGTACAGGTTGAGGCTCAGAGCGACAGTTCAAGCACAGTGCTCAGAATTTAGTCTTCTTTTCTGCAAACAGGAATCTTCTGGGCTTATCACTCTGGTAGGGAAATGAATTACATGAAGGTTTATTTCAAAAGAAAGGTGGAGAAAGATTTTTAGCTAATCTACCAAAGCAGTTCTGCACGAGGGCAATTGAAAAGGCAAGCTTTGCACCCTGGACAGTTCATCTTCAGCCTGGATTTTAATGTGAGCTGGGAAGAAACCAGGTGCTCTTTCCCAACTTCTCACCTGCCACAAAGTCCCTCCCTCCACTTCAGCACATCCCCTCCTCTTCACTGCTGTTCCAGCAGGGGCACCATGGGAAGGATGGAATCATAGAATCATGGAATTGTGGAGTTGGAAGGGACCCCAAGGATCATGTAGTCAAAGTCCCTGCATTGCAAAAATATGCAGCTGACTCATGAGGAGATCAAACCAGCAATTTTGGTGTTATCAGCACCACAAACTAACCAACTGAGCTAACGCAAACCTCTTTCCCTGCTCCCTTTTGCCTTGCATGCTGCTATGGTGTGACCCAGACACCAGGAGCACTGGAAAATATGAATTTCCCAGCGTTTCTGACCTTGCTAACTGCATTTCCCAGCCAGGTGCCTAATTTGCAGCTGAAGCTGTGTGCTGGGCACCAGAAAGGCACGGGGTGGGGGTGGAGAGGGCACATATCGATTTATCCCTCACCCCAAAATGGCAAATCCAAAATCTGGGCAGGTGGGAGGGATCTGGAGTCTTATTGCTGGAGTGGGGATCTGGCGGAAAGATTGGGCCCTGTTCCATCCCGGGTGACATTAAAGGGGTGCAAGTGCAACAGGGTCTGATTTGGACTGTGGCTGGGTTTGGATGAGCAGAGCTATTTCATGCAAGCTGAGTAGAGTTTACCTTTTGGTTTGGCTTGCATTCTGCTTCTTTTCCAGGACTGAAGTGAATTTGTTCATAGGTATTGTCTGCAGTGGAGACATTCCTTTTTGAGGAAAAGGCTTTGGAGAATGGATCAGGGCTCTTTTTGCATGGATTCACAGTATAGACATGTGCCTTAGAGGATCGCCCAGTCTTTGTAGAGATTTGATCGTAAGTCTCTTTGGGCTGTATTGGTGAAGACTGGGGAAGCTTTTCTGAATCGGGGTCATGGGTGATGCCCTTTGACCATCCAAAAGGAATCTGTTCATAAGTATTGCTTGCCTCATCAAGATCATCACCATGGAGGGGTGCTGTGGATTTAGGGTGTTTCATCTTAATGATCTGCCCATACTTGTTTCCCCTTGGCAAATCTGGCAAACTCTTGGAGTGGTTTGGCTCTCGAGGCTCCTTCTCAAACACAAGAGAGCTGGCATAGGCTACAAATGGAGACTGCGATCCCCGGAGTTCTGAGGAGGTCACAGGCTTATTAGGTAACTTAGGAGACAGCTTGGGAGGAGCTGAAGCAGGAGGGTTTAGCATTGCTTTCTTGGGTGTAGCAACAGAGGATGGACCACTGGTGGGGGCAGGGAATGCCAAACAGCTCTTGTCTTGGTCTCGGCTAATTATGGAGTAAGTAGTTTCTGGGTGGGAGTTTTCTGTGACTTTTTTGCCATATAGTCTATCAGATTGCTTAGTCAATGCAAACACGGTACTTGTTTTTTTCTTGTAGGGAGAGGCACTAACTGGGCCGGGTTCTTCAGGCTTTGGCAAATTGTCCACCAACACTTTGCACATGTCTTTTGGCACCTCCAGGCTCATGTTGTCTAACGGGTGTTTCTTCACTGCTGAATAAGCAATGCTTCCTTTGGTTCCAAAGTCTTCCTCAAAGGATTCTGCTATTAGCAAGCAGCTCTTGTCTGGCACCGGTGGGGCTGCTTCAGGGTCCTGGTGAGATGGAAAGGGGCAGGAAAGCAAGAAGAAATGGCTGAGATTAATGTCCAGTTCTTAAACAAGGATTTCAAGATGAGAGAGGACAGAACATCAGGCCATTGGCTCATCCATTCCACAGTGGCCAACTTGGATGCCTATGGGAAGCCCTCAGGCAGGACCTGAGCACTGCTCTCCACTTCTGATTTCCAGCAACTAGCATTTGGAGGCACATCACCCCCACAGTAGAGGCAGAACACAGCCATGCTGCCTCGCAGTCACGAGGGGTGGAGGAAACGTTTGATTCAGTTTACATTTAAAGGTGAACCTACATAAAGAATTTCACTGGCTGCCAGCTATGTTCCTGGTTTTGGTGTGTGAAGCCCTATATAGCTTGGGATCAGGATACCTGAAAGATGGCCTCACCCCTTCTATACCTAGTTGATCACTGGGCTCTTCAGGTGCGGGTGACCAGCAGATGCCATCTTACCAGGAGATCCATTCTGCACAACGTAGGAAGCAGGCCTTTTGTGTGGTCGCACCTCCTCTTTGGAATTCCCTCCCCTTGAATATTAGGCACTGTCTCTCTTACCTTTTCGGCACCTACTGAAGACCTTCCTCTCCCAACTTTTAAGTGGAGAGAGGGTTTGCCTCTTTTAGTAATTGGTCTATTTAAAGCCATTTAAACTACTAAAAACCACCGTCACAAAACCCTGCAGCATCTTTCTAACAGTAGCCACTCAGAGCTTTTTCCTCAAGAAAAATCTACCTCTGGGCACAGATTCCGGTTCTCCCTTGACAAAGACTTCTGCTGCTCCTGAAGCTTTTTCCTGGGTGTCACTGGCCGGGGGCTGCTGTCTTCTTTTGCTGGCCTGGTGGCTGGTGAGCTGCCAGACACTTCTCTGGTCAGCTCCGAAGTGCTGCTTGTAGAGCTTTGCTGGAAAGCTCTTGGCTGATGCACAGAGATTTCATCATAGATGCTTCTTTCCTCTTGCTATCAGGATGTGGAAAAGAAATAACAAGCGGGATAACAGTAGTTAGATTTGCAAGAGGATTTGGAGGAAAAATGGAATGCTGAACTAGATGGACCTTTGCTCCAGGAAATACGTCACTTCAGTTTCTCTCAACTTTTCATTTCCCCAGCCTTAAATGTTAGCACATGGAGTTTGCAGGCAGCTGTAGAAGTTAAATGAATCCTTGCCTGGAGCACCCCTGCAGTTGGAAGAATACAAGGCCCAGTGTCCCTCGACCCTCATAACCTCCTTGCCCACCCCACACCCCTCAAACCCCACCCCCACCCCAGGCCTGCCTGCACCCTGCCAGCCACACCCTTCCCAACCACCCCAATACCCCCAGGGCCTGCTCCTTCCCAGGGTCTCCTTATTGTTTTTATTCAGCATGGCAGCTGGATGGGTGGCTGCCAGGGGCTGCCAGGCCGGAGCGTCAAAGCCTCCCATGGTGGCACTGGCAGTGTCAGCAGTGGTGGCCCCTTTGTGCCACTCCCCCTTTCTCTTCCCTCAGGCCTGGCGCAAGACTTTCCCCTCTTTCCCTCCACCCACCTTCTCCAACTCTGGCAAAGGAGGTGGCAGAGGAGGAGGAGGAGGAGGAGGAGGAGGAGGCCTCACTTGGCAACTCTCTCTCCCCCCGCTTCCCCCAACACCGAGCCATTTGCAGTTAGCGTATCTCTATGAAGATGGGAATTTGGGACTCTGCACGAGAAAGTGAGAAGCTGTGGTGGCTTAAGGGTTTTTGTGACGGTCCCGGCATTTGGGGGGCAGTTGGAGACTATGCCCTAGACTTGTGTTTTCTAGTCCAACCTTCAGGATCAAACTCCAATAACAAAGATAATAAAACATAAAAACAACAAAGATCAAGCATGAAAATGCACCCCAACCCCCCAATAAAACCCAGCAAAATCCTGCAAATTATATCAGAAAGTTAAAATAAAACGTGTTGAAACATCTGGGCACATAAAGGGGTGCTTATCCAATTTTAGGGTACCACCACGTCCAGATGAACTGGATTGCTGATCACATTGCTATACTTGGCTAAAAGCAACAGGATGACTCTATCTGTGGTTGCTTTTGGCAAAATGTAATGCTCAGATCTGCAATTCAGTTCACAGGATGACTATAGGAAGGATTATATTTTTGAAACAGAGTCTCTAATGCTTGACTCACATTTGAACAGGCTGTAGTCAGATTTTCTCCGAAAGGCTCTATCTTGGAAGTCTGGTAGTAACTTATGAGCTCCGCAAGGCTTGGATGGGTCTGGGTGTCCCCTGATATGACATAACATCCATTCCGTTGACAACTGATGACAAAATGGCGGCATCGATCTTTTCCCCTGCAGTCAAAAGAAGTGCCCCTTTTAGGACTAGGCAAAGAAGAATTTCCACTGGTCTAGGAGTGAAGGCAAGGGGAGCAGATCTGGGCGCATCATTAGCGACAGGTGCTGTACCCTCAGGCAGCTTCAGAGAACATGATTCATGTCCTCGATTGTGACTGGGGCAACTCAGCTTCATGCACAGCCTGCAAACAGGGCTTGACCAGGGATGCTTCCAATGTCCTCCTCATTTAAAATTTCAACCTGAATTAGCAAAGCACTTAACCTCAGTCACATCCACACCATACATTTAAAATATATATTTTAATAATAATAATAATTTTATTATTTATATCTTGCGCATCTGCCTGGGTTGCCTCAATACAATAGAAATGTTTGAGAGATTCAGAAAGGAACAATAGCTTTCTTGTTTGACATTGTATGGTCCACAACTCAATACACCATACATGTAAAGCAAGTATAATATCAGATGCCAAATAAAGTAAAAGTAGAAAGGATATCTAGCGGTAAACAAATTTCCATACCAAAATCAAACGTAATAAATTAACATCACAAGGTTCTGCATAGCACATGAGGGTTTACCTTATTATTTCAATACATTGGAAAAAGACTCCATTTCTCGTGGGAGAGGTGACTGTGTCGCCTGCGCTCTCGGCTTCTCATCATATATTTAATTCTTTTAAGCAGAGCAGCACCAGTAGCCTGAATACTGACCTTCTGTATAAGAAGGAGACCTCTTCATGGAAAGTCACCACAGAAGGGCTGAATTCAGACAGAGCATTTGAGAAAAGAGATGGACAGAGCCCGTCATAAGGCTTTGGGTGTGCAATAAACGGTTTTCATCTGACAACAAATGAGCCACAATGACAGAAGCCACCATGCAGAGACTCATCAAGGGCCTTCGACACACTAACACGTCTGAATTTGCATGAGTGTCTCTTTCACCATTTGTGGTATGACTAGCAAACTATCTGAATGGTCTCGATTAGCACCAGGAGTCAGTTTTCTCTGAACAACTGGCTGTATAAGAAGAAGAAGAAGAGTTTGGATTTGATATCCCGAAGGGGTCTCAAAGCGGCTCACATTCTCCTTTCCCTTCCTCTGTGAGGTGAGTGGGGCTGAGAGACTTCAGAGAAGTGTGACTAGCCCAAGATCACCCAGCAGCTGCATGTGGAGGAGCGGAGACGCGAACCCGGTTCACCAGATTACGAGTCTACCGCTCTCAACCAATACACCACACTGTATAAGGTCTAGGGTTGCTCTTTTGCCACAGAAAGTGATGCTTTGAAGGGGAGCCAGGCTCCACAATAGGAATGTCACTCCTGTTGTCACTGGGCTGCAACTGCCAGCAATCTTGGCCCATGGTCCTGCTGGCTAAGGCTGTTGGGAGCTGGAGTCCAACATCACCTAGAGGCCACCCCTGCTCTGCAACAAAATTGGCAGCACCAAAGCTTCAAGGGTCTCACAGTTGTGGGGCGGAGGTGTCCATGCCATGTCCTGGCCATGCCGAGGACATCACAAATGGCACCCTGAGAGGAGAAGGCACTTTCCCCACAAAGTGATGGCTACCAACTCAGAAGGCTGTAAAAAGATTAGGCAAATCCATGGAGAATAAGGCTATCAATGGCTCCTAGCCACACCAGTCACCATACAGTTTTTCAGAAGGTGGCTGAAAGAAGGCAGAAATAGTTCTTGCTGAATCTCTACTGACATAGAGTTCCACAGGGCAAGTTGCCAGTGGGAAGCTGCCATATCCCATATATTTACCAAACAATCTCTTAAGGTTGGTAGACCAGGATCCATCCCCACCCCAGTTAAGAACCTATGGTCAAAATAATAATTTCAGTGTCATCAGAGCCAAACAATATCACCAATGGATCTCACCACCTGCAGAAATTGATTCAAAATCAACTCAGAGTAAATCTACTGAAGTTAATGGACATGCCTAACTTAGTTCTGCTCATTTCAGCAGGTCTATTCTGAGTAGAACTTGATTCAATTCAGTCTTAGGAGGGACAACTGAGAGAGATGTATTGCATTTCCTCCTGACTGCAGTCAGTGGCCTCAAATTACATGCATCTCTGGAATTCGTTCCCGGTTGCCCCATCATTCCTTCTCTTTCCAGTGCTCAGGTGACACACGCTGCTCCCTAAGTAGTCTACCTAGGAGCATCTACACACAATAGAGAAAGCTTTCAGGAGGCCTGAAGGGTCCCAGGGCTTTCAGAAGAACACCAGATTTGTATAGAGGCAGCAACCCTTGGGGTGGCAATCCACCCAAACCACCCCATGGGGACTGGGTGGCCACAGAAAGCGGACTGCCTATTGGAGGAGAATGGCAGAGAGCGAGAGCAGCGATTCTATCTGTCCACTACATGATGTTCTTCTGGAACAGAACAAACAAACTAACAAACACCTAGCATAAGACAATTTGAAAATGGTGGCATTTTCCAGCCCAAAGAGACAATCTAAACTCAAAAGCTTACCTGTAGGAGAGGATGTATCCAAACGATCTCTCATTTAATCGGATGAGAAAACTGCCAAAGCTTTTTTCTTTCAGCTGCTCTTCAGTTTGCCTGTACAAAGGACAGCTTCTTTTATAATGTCCCAGCCTCATTTGGTACAGAAGTAGAGGTTAGACATGAAAGATTCTGTCAGTTTTAGTTTTTTCTCCATTTCTAATTTTTCCAATTGTAAATTCAGTTCTCAACATCTCCACATCAGTTTGCATTTTTTAAAAGTCCTCAAGAAAAGTGGGTCTCATAAATCCTTTTCCGAGGATCTATTCACTAACCCACAGCAACCCTATCATGGACTCTACTGTTAAGCACATTTTCTTTTTTTAATAAAAAGAGAAAGGCACAAAACCAACAGCCTCCCATCAATCCCAAATCATGTAGCTCAGAAGACAGTGGCAATTAACTAAAACATTCATTTCAGTGCTTTTCTCCTTACTTCCTTGTAATGAATCCATGGAACCATTCTGGCAAGCTGCTGTCCTGTAACATAAGAGGAACTTGCGTCTGCAGAAACCATCTCAGCACCAGGTCCTTGAGCATCTCAGAGGGCTGGTTCTCAATTTCCAGGCTGGGTTCCATCCCTCGAGCAAATTGCTGGTGCCTATTATTTATCCAGAGATGGAAATAGCTGAAAGGGGGAGGGGAGGAAAGGAAGCAAAGGAAGAGTTGCGTGGTCTGTATTATAGCCTTCTAGAGATCTCATTTGCTTACAGCTTTCTTTTCCAAAGAGTTAAAATATAAACAGAGGATCATGTTTCCTCAGTGGCAGGGATGGCATGCAACTTTACTTTGGGGCAACTCATGTGACTTTCAAATTGTCTGACAGAGCAGGAACCTCTAGCTATTGTATTTTGTTGCATTTTTATCCCACCTTTTTCTCCAAGGAGCTCCAGGTGACACATACAGCTCTCCTACTCCTTATTTAATTTCCTTTTTTTTTTTATAAGAATTTATTGGCATTTTTCTATAACAAACATATACCCACACCCACACCTACAATAAACAAATGCAAAACAAATAAAACAAATACAAACAATGTCAAGCTTTCTTATTGCATCTTTCTAGGAAAAAAAAAAAATTTCTAATTCCATATCTTGACTTTTGACTTCCCCTGCCTTTTCACCTTCGAGTTTGTATCCTTAGTCTATTTTATAACCATTTCTCCTACAAAAAAAACATTAACTACAATTGTATAATTACATTCAATTATATCTTCAACAGTTGCTAAAAATGCATCATCATAATAATACCTCACCGTTTAATCTTCTAAATCCATAAACTTAATCCACTTAAATTCACTTTGCTTATACTCCACCTCATAAATCTTCTCAAATCATTCACATCTAATCTATCTCTTCTATCCTTAAGGTTGCTGCTAATAACATAAAAACTTGAAATATCTCCTTTCATGTTCCAATAAGAAATATAACAAAAAGTTGTTGACAGTATTCACCCTCCGATTTCAATTTACCATATCAGGCTGCTTAAAGTTTTACTTAATGCTTCACCCCACACCCCCTCTGTCCATTATTCTTCTCCTAATGGCATCAGCACTGAACTTCCATATCTCTTCCCTCTCCAAGCGTCCACAGATCCCGGCACAGTCCAAACCTCTCCTTGCCGCGAGTTCAGAGGTGTCCATCTCATCCTCTCTCAGCTTCTTCGGTTCTTTGTAACATTCCTTTTCTTCTTGTGAATACCTTAATTCTCTGTCCCTGGCCCCCGAGCTCACACCTCGGGGACTGGATATACGAAATCTTAACGTCGCCTTGGGGCTGCCACCCCCAAAAAGCGAATTTCTTCTCCGAAGTAGCTCATTCATTTCACTCCATCTTTGCATCCATCCTCTCAGCTCTTTGGCAAGGCTTTCTTCCAAAGTATCAAAAGTTTTGTAAGCCTCCTCTGTGGGCATTTGGTTCCATTTCAGACCCCCACACAAGACTTTGACTTTTCTATAAAGCAGTTCCACCTTCAAGGCAGTGAGTCTCTGTTTGTCCGTTAGTCCAGAGTTCAGTGCCAGTTCAAGGACGAAACCCAGCATACTGGCAGAGGAGGAGGAAACGGGTGTCATATTTCTACTCCTCTCTTTGTTCATCGCCATTTTCCTGAACTGGAGCGCAAATACCGCAACTTTAAAAGGAGATATTTTCCTCTAGTTAACTTCCCAAAAGAAAAGTTTGCCAGTCTCCTGTGTCAATTTTAAATACATTGTAACCAGTTCTGTAGCAGCAATCAGTCAAATTGGTTAGATTCTTGAGCTCAAAGGGAGGGAGGGCAGGCTGCCATTCTCCTTCCCCCCGGATCGTTCCAAAAGCACGATTTCTGATCAAATTCTTTACTCACGACCACCGGGTTCTTTTAGCTCCATTCTTCACAGGTAGAACTTGGACGCTCACCGCGGGCTCTGTCGCCGCATTTGCATCCCGGTTGGGGCATGTCCCCGAAGCCCGGCTCCGTTTGCCCTTCACCCCCACTCCCCCTTTACAGGGGGGGCAAGGGAAGGGTTCAGAGCCTCCGCGGGCGCAGCCGGGGAGCCCAGGGTGCGGGACGCTCTTCCCGCACCCCAACCGGAGCCGCGCGCTGCGGTAGCGCGGCTCCTAACCCCCGGGATGGACAAGGCGCTTCGGACCCGAAGCAGCCTTCGACCACCCGACGATGGCGTCGCCGCCGGAACCTTATTTAATTTCCACAACAACCCTGTGAGGTCACCCAGTGAGCTTCACCGCTGAGTGGGGAATCAAACTCTGGTCTCCCAGGTCACAATCCAACACCCTAACCATTGCACTTCACTGTTAGCAGAGGTCCAGCAGCTCTTCTTGTTAACCTAGTGATCCAATCAACGCCAATGCACCCCGTGCCAAATCCTGGCAATGCACTAACAAGGCCCACTTGTGACCCCCAGCAGCTGTTATTCAGAAGCAAATCAGCTGCAACCCAGCCACCATGGCTGTGGTCATTAGGGATGCGGGGAGAAATTGGATTCCGTTCTCATTTAAAGGTGGATCTACATAAAGAATGGAAAGAATCGTACCAGCTGGCGAGCTAAGGTCAGGGTGCTGGCTTTGGGTGTGTATCACTTGGAACTGGAAGTAGCGTCTCATCCCTTATACTGCATATCCAATTGATCAGTGAGCGCTGCAAGTGAGCATGTCCTGCAGAT
The DNA here is from genome assembly GCF_009819535.1 of Lacerta agilis. Classification (NCBI taxonomy): domain Eukaryota; kingdom Metazoa; phylum Chordata; class Lepidosauria; order Squamata; family Lacertidae; genus Lacerta; species Lacerta agilis. The sequence goes on from NC_046324.1 coordinate 719,421, forward strand.
GCTGTCCATCTATGCAATGTCGGAATTGGGCCTTTTGTGTGGTGGGCGGCTCCTCCCCTTGGGAATCCCCTCCCTGTGAATATTAGGCAGGTGCCATCTTTGTTGCCTTTAAGCATCTACCGAAGATCTTCCTCTTCCAGCAAGCCTTTTAAGTTGGGATCTTTCCTAGTCCAGATCCATACTGGAATTGTTTGTAAGATGTTACTCATCATTGCCAGCCCAGGGCTCCATTGGGCAGAAGGCTGGGGTGTAAATTTAATAAGCAAACAAAGAACAAACAAGCAATATTAGGGTGGATAACATTTTCCAGGACCCTCCAGGGGCCACATGCCAACATGGGCATGGCCAATTTTTCATTCTATTTTTTAAAAAGTACAGTAGATGGGGTTGTCACAAAAACCTTTAGACATCATAGAGTCAAAGCAGGAAGAGTCAAAATTTTGTTTTTTAAAATATAATTTTGAGGGTTTCTTTGGTGACCCACAGAAACCTTGTGTGTGTGTACGAGGAGTGGCTGAGCTTCATGCTCCGGCACCAGGGGGGTGGAGAGTGGGGGAGGGGGCGCCGCCTGCAGGGGCATGGCACTCAGCATGGGCGGGGGGACGCAGCCACGATGGCACCCCACTGGGATTGCGCTGCTGGGGGCAATGCACCCCCCCACTCCTCTTCCTCCGCGAGTGTGCACAAGTGCGCATGCGTGGCTCACAGCCTGTTGTTTTGCCAACTCTGATGTAGTAACACTTAGAGAGGTTACAGGTAGGTAAAAAATAAAATAATTCCTTCCAGTAGTCTTAGTTAGTAGACTTAGTAGACTTAGTTGGTCTCTAAGGTGCTACTGGAAGGAATTAATTTTTTTTGGACTTGGAGAGGTGTTCAGACAGTCCCAACTAGTGGCCACTAAGAGGAACATCATACTGCCAAGGGCCATTTTTTTTGCACCCCGCTCCTGAAATGCACCTCCTAGGTCTAGAAAACTGGCAAAACGTGCATTTCAACTCATTTTCAGCAGGCACAGGAGGAAAAAACTTAGTTTGCTCACTTCCTCTCGTTCTGCACAGCTGTTAAAAGTGTGCACAAAATAGCATGCATCCTCCAGAACTCCTTCTCAGGCTGGATGGCAAAGACAGGGGTGTGTGGAGTTGGCAGGCCACTAAGCAAAGTGTTTGTATTTGGCCAGGCTCAAGATGGGAATGTTGGAGGCTGTAGCAGATGCTCCAATGAGGCTCGGTTTGGTGCTGCTGTGCAGGTTGCAGGTTACCCCAAGGCCTGCTGGAGTGATGGAGCAGACAGTGGTTGATTTCCCCATCTCTGTAAATATAAAGCCCAACCACTGCTCAGTTCTGTCTCCATTGTAGCCAAAACATCCATATAGTTTGAAAAGGTATATTAGCTTTTCTGTTCTCCTGATCATCCCACCCCCTTCAAAATGGAAACAGGCAATGTATCTGCATTTGAATAAAGTCCGTTACACTTTTTTGCATGGTGTTCCTTCATTTGCAAATCTGCTAAAAATAGGGAAAACACCAACTCTTTTCCTTCTTTTCTTATTAGATGAGGCAGTGTGGGCCCAGTACTGCAGATTGACCCTGTCTGTGCACGGCACGGCACCCCAGAGGCAAGGGCCCCAAACTGCTTCAGGGGAGAGATGGGAAACAGGGCTCATGCCATCAGCTCTGCTGAAAGGCCAGCTCTGACAGGCAACTTCTACCTCCGAACTGTTTCCATTTCATCCAGATATTATAAGAACTACTTATTTGACTTTGGGGATTGGTTTTCTTTTTCCCTCCCAGGTCCTTTTTCCTTTTGTGTTGTGCCTTCTAGATTGTCAGCCTGTTGGCTGGGACTGCCTTATTTTAACTGATTGCTTGTAACCTCCTCTGGAAGCTTAGTTGGGTGAAGAGAGTGACAGGAGTAATCTAAATCAGCAAATAAATGCCACAGAGTGCCATGAAGCCTCTTTCAAGAGAAAGGTGTACGGGGGCAAAAGGAGACCCTGATAGGGATCACCCGCAACTTTTCTACTACTAATCTGATTAGGCGAGCGATGAGGAGGAAATGGGGGCTTTGACCCTTCCTCCAGCACATTTCCCCTCAACCTACTTCCTCTCCCTTCCCCCATTATCTGTAAAACATCTGGATTGAGACTGCCTCACCCCCTGCATACCCAACCGATCTCTGCACTCTGCTGGAGAAGGCATCTTGCAGATCCTATAGCAGGGGTAGGCAACCTAAGGCTCATGGGCCACAAGCGGCCCGCGGGGGTCGTTTAACCGGCCCATGAGCTGCCCGCTTGGCGAGTCCCCATGCTCTACGCTAAACCGGCACATCGTGGTGCAGGGACTCGGTTCTGGAAATCGCGTCTGCACGGACACTGGAAATTGTGGGTGCGCGTGCTCACACACACGTGCAATCTGGCCCACAGAGGGATCTCCACTGGAGTGAACCGGCCCAGGCGAGGTAAACCTTGCTGACCCCTGTCCTATAGTATCAGGAAGTCTGTTCTACATGATGCTGCTGCAACTGAGTGTGGTGGCCCCCACCCTTTGCAGTTCATTTTAACGAATGTGTAATGCTCATTGTACAGTCCATGAGCTCTCATTAAAATATTGTGAAACCCAGCTTTTGGTTGTCATGTGGTGGTGGTTTTAAAAGAAGAAGAAACAACGCCTGTCCCTCATGAATTCAGAGCTATGCTTGGAAACAGGATGTAGAAGCAAACAAGCATGAGGACTTCTGTTTCAGTGTATCTGAAGAAGTGTGCATGCACACGAAAGCTCATACCAAGAACATACTTAGTTGGTCTCTAAGGTGCTACTGGAAGGAATTTTTTTATTTTTTATTTTGTTTTAAGCATGAAGATTGGCAGTCAGTAAGCAAGTCCAGATCCTCGGTGCTGCCAGCTCTGCATTTTGATATATTTAGACCTGTTGCTGTTGGTTGAATTATGACATTACAAGGTTAGGAATTACAGTGGAACATTATGCAAATAATTCCTTTGGCCCTGCATAAGTTGCTAAAGGAAAAATGCAAATTGGTCTCTGCTAGAAGGAATATAGCCAGCTGGAAAATATGCAAACCGCCAGGACTGCTTTCAATTCATTGTCTGACTATTGGATACTCTAGCCACCAGCATATCCAAATTTCAGACAATGGGAGCAGCATTGAAGGTTTACATACTTTCAAACCAGCTTAGAGTCGATAGAGTCCATGATTCCTGGGTATTGCACTGAAGGCTTTGCCTGGAGGTGAACAGGTTCATCTCTCTTTCCCTGGATCAGGGATGGGGAACGTCTCATGGGCTCCACCTTCCACCACGTTCTGCAAGTAGGGACAATGATCAGGGATGGTGGGAGTTGTTGTCCATCATTTCATATCACCATCATCACCTTTGCTATGACAAATCTCGATTAATGCCGTTGGATCTGGAGTTCTCTTCCTGCCACCATAAGGACTCTTTCCAATGGCAAAATGGGTAGGAATTCTGCTTCTGGGCCGGCAGAGGCATCCTGAGTAGGTCCTTACAGTTCTAAGAAGCCAAACGGGATGAAGGCCATGAGATCTCTTTGCAGGAGATGCCCCTGAGACGTCGCTGAGGAAAGGAAGAATCAGCACAAAAAACATAAGACTCAAATGGGGGGAAAGGCAAATGGTCTTCTCCAGTGCTTGCTTTCTTTAAAGAAAAAAAGGTGCCAATACTCACCATGAAGTTGTTACAGTAAGTGCCACACTTTTAACCTGGGGGGGGGTTGCTGGTACCGAGAACCCTTGAGTACCCCCAGAAAAAAGTACTGGTCTTCTCCCCTTCATTTTTCTTCACACAGGAAAGGAAAGAGAGCTGAAGAAGTCTGCATGCACACAAAAGCTCATACCAAGAACAAACTTAGTTGGTCTCTAAGGGTGGCGCTGTGGGTTAAACCACAGAGCCTAGGGCTTGCTGATCTGAAGGTTGGTGGTTCGAATCCCCATGACGGGGTGAGCTCCCGTTGCTTGGTCCCAGCTCCTGCCCACCTAGCAGTTCAAAAGCACATCAAAGTGCAAGGAGATAAATAGGTACTGCTCTGACAGGAAGGTAAACAGTGTTTCCGTGCACTGCTCTGGTTCGCCAGAAGCGGCTTAGTCATGCTGGCCACATGACACGGAAGCTGTATGCCTGCTCCCTCGGCCACTAACGCGAGATGAGCACCGCAACCCCAGAGTCTGCCATGACTGGACCTAATGGTCAAGGGTCCCTTTACCTTTTACCTAAGGTGCTACTGGACAATTTTTTTATTTTTTACTTTTTAAATATATTTCTACTGCATCAGACCAACACGGCTACCTACCTGAATCCAGAAGTTCCTCCTTATCCAGAGGTAAAGTAGAGAGGCAGGCTTGGCAGCACAGACAGCAACTCTATGGGGCGGAGGACAGCTCAGCCCCTCCACAACATGAAGGGATGAGGCTGAGCCAGCCCCAATCTTGAGGGCCCCACCGGGCCTCGTAACATCACACACATGCGACAAGTGTGGAACTTGGCACCTCTGCTTGGAGGGCCACATTCACCCCTTGGACCTAAGATCCCCCATTGCTGGTCATTGCTTGGAAAGTTCAACCCTCTCCAAAAAGGAACTAATTCTGTTCACAATTCACAATTTGCCCACGTGTCCTCGATGTGTCCACCCAGCTGCTGCTTTCAGAATTTTGCAAGCTGCCTGCTAAAGTATAAAATATACCTAAGATAACATCTACACCCCCCCACTCCCATGTCATGTTAACAATGGTATTATTTAACTCCTCCAAGTATTTTGGTCTTTTAAGTTTCAACAGCAGGCATCACTTTTCAGACATACAGAAATGGTAAATGCAATGAGCACAGAGTTAAGGGACACCCCCCCAATAGGTTATTGAACTGAAACTTTAGTCAAACTGAATTGAAAAACACTCAGCGTTCCACAGCAGAAGGAACTCAATTCACATTAAGTTCAGCTGGAAATTATAGGATATTCTTTCAGTTGCAATTCCAAGATTTCTGAATTAATTCAGTTAATTAGTTAACATGAATTAGAGTTCAGTCCAAGCCCTGCTCCTGCTTTATACTCCTTTCCATGCACAGTGAGGACTCATGATGAGGTATATCTTGCTTTCCCGATCTAATCTACACACCCCGTTTAATGCAATCTGCCCCTTCTCCCTATTTTGAGCAACAGTAAGTTAGATTTAGAATGTCAGAGGAAGGAAATGTTGTTCTGCCACCTAGTGGCTGATCAGGGTAATGCACGCCGAGGCCCAGAATGCGACGAGCTAGTCCATTTATGGATCTTGAACCCGCGGCCAATCAACCTTCGAGTTCACTCATTGTCACTCGCTGCAGTGAAGGTCTAGTAGGTTTTGTCAGGTGAGGACTAAAGTGAAAGATGGTTCAAGGGGGCGGGGGCGGGGGCAAGGGAATGAATGCAATTCGTGAGGAAGTATTAGAGCACATGACATGAAGGCAAAGAGTCCCTGATATTTCCAGGAAGGGCTTTCTGGCAGCCAAATGAGGGCTCCCTCCAGCTCCCTGTTGAGGCTGAGGGTGGTGGTGGTGAAGGAGCAGAACTGGGCAGCAAGACAGCGCTTGGGATGTGGCTGGAGCTGCAGTCATAGACCACATCTAGATCACATGACCCGGAAGCTGTACGCCGGCTCCCTTGGCCAGTAACGCGAGATGAGCACCGCAACCCCAGAGTTGGACACGACTGGACCTAATGGTCAGGGGTCCCTTTACCTTTAGACCACATTAACAGTCTCGGGAAGTGTAATTTACCTCTCCTGGATCTACAATTCCCAGCATTCTTAACAAACTATAGTTCCCACAATGCAATTTAAATCTGATTTAAATATATGCTGTGGATGCAACCTGGAATTCTCCATGTGGTGCCAAGCCTGCTCCTCAGAAGAGGTCTCTCTGTGGTGCCACCAAGGACAGAAGAACTGGAGACTGAGGTCTGAGCTATGGGCAAGAGTTGCCTAGAAGTTCTCTTTCAGTGGTGCTTGTGCAGTAGAACTTCCCAGGTATGGCTCCTCCATTTGAGCTTCTGGCTAACAACCCCACCAACCTCTTTTTTTTCTTAATTTTCAATTCCTAAAATCCAATATAAACCACATTCTATCAATCTCAAATTACAATTCAAATTCAAATATATATAAATTATAAAGCCAATTATACATTTTGTGTGGCCTCCTGCGTGCTAGATTTCAAGGTGAGATAATTAACTAATCCATTTACATTCAGTCTTGATCTTAATTCCTTATCAACAGCTACAGAGTTTTTTTTTACTTCCATTCATATTGGCACATTTAATAAATTTTATTTCTGCAAGAGGAATTCTGTATCCCATATATTTCCTGTGCGTGGTGTTTATTTTGTCCATGTTGTTTCGTCATTCTTCCCATTGTCCACCATGTCCTGCACAGCATCGCTGTTTCTGCTCCGCTCTTTCTTTTCCTTTGTTCCCAGAGAATGGGGCTGTAATTTCAACTGTGTCACACACCATTTTTGTTGTTGTTGTTGTTGTTGTTATTGTTTGAGTTTAGATAGAGAGTAATCTGGCGTCCCGCAAAAGCTCTAGCAAGACTCCAGCTTCTCCTTCTCGTCCAACTCTCTCAGTAACAATCTGGTGTCCCGCCAAAGCCTTGGCCGATCTTCAAAGCTCAAAATCCAGGTCCTCCCATGGCAATACAGTGGAAGTTCAATGCTTTAAATCCATTTCAATTTTCTCACACAGTTCTATTTTTCATTGCAAATCCATACCTGTAAATATAACCCCGTTCTCTTTTATCTCCTCTTGCCTTTTATCACTTTGTTAGCATTCAAGCGCCGGGGGCGGGGGGGCTTGCCGAATCATTTATGTAGAAAGAAAGGGTAAAGGCTCGCCCCTCACATACCATATTTTACATCAAAGGAAGTCTTCTTTCCAGTTTGAATCATAATGATTTTTTAGCTGTTTCAATTTAGCAGTTTATGCTCTTGTCCCATCCGTTCCAGCACGTGTCCATATATTAGTCCTAATTTCACGCTAATAAACAGAAGTACCTCTGCTTCTTAATAGCTACGTAGCAGGGTTACCAATAGGCGAAGTGCTTTTGCACTCAGTGCCTCCCTGCCTCCTGTATTCCATGCCAGAGCAAGAGGCAGGTACTGAGACAATTTGCAAGTGAAGTTCATTCCCCCCTGGGCCCTGTGGGGAGCTTGCAAGGACAATTACCTTCAAATCATCCTTGTTTATTCTTTGCTAACGGTCTCCGCTATTGTGGGAGCGGCATCCATTAAGGCAGACTGGAACCGGAAGCCAACAACCCCACCAACCTCATTCCACCCTCACCTCCCCCCTGGTGGCATGTCTTCTATATCACAACCAGTCTAAGGAATGGCACCACCAATCAGCTTCCAACTTGGCAGGGAGGAGGATGGACACAAAACTAGAATTAGTTGTCTCTGCCTATAATTGGCTTTGATCTCGCCAATATAGGCTGGTCTTCCTGCCTTCTGCCCTGCCAATGCCATTGGACACCAGCCACCTCTGAAACTTCCTAGTTCGGTTGTCTCCTGTGTTAATTCCCCAGAGGAGGTGGTTGAGGGGGAGTCAGCTGTGAGTGATTTCTAAACAGAAGGGAAGTGAAAGGCATGCCCTTATAAATAACTGCTGCACTTGCAAGTTGCTTCCTGTCAGCCTTCCCTTCTTCTGCTTCTCCTTCCTTTCTCACACGAAGAGAACTTGAGGCAACAAGACCATTTGCCTTTTGTCCGTCTTCCATTTCAGGATTATGTTTTTCATGCTGATTCTTCTTTTCCTAAGGGAAATTTCAGGTACGTGTCCTACAAAGAGATCTCACGGTCTCTGCTCCTGTTGGTTTCTTAAGGAGAGGAGCTGTGAAGGAAGGTCCGCCAAGGACCACGCCAGGCAGAGTAGCTGCTGCCACAACTTCCCTTTTCTTTACAACTGTTGTGAAGTCATGGAGAGCCCCTCGCACTCCTGCAAAGCCAATTTTGTGCTCCTCAGACCAGATGGGAGATGTTCAATTTGGGGCAGTGCCTGAAACAGCCTTTTGCTGGTAATAGTAAAAATGAAATGTGAATCTATACCACAGGCTGAAACTGCCTTAACCACCCTTCCTTTTTCACCATGAGAGTGAATGTGAGAGGCTGAGGGTACAGATTCACAGAATCATCCCATTGGGAGGGACATCAAATAACATCTGGCCCAACCCTGCTGCCAATGCAGGAAAGTTACTGCTCCAGCCTCACGGAGCAGTGACCTACCAGCCTGGGGCCATCTGTTCAATGAGTCCTGTGAGGAAAGGTTGAAAGAATTGGGTGCATTTAGCCCCAGAGAAGAGGAGACTGAGAGGGGCACAAAGACACACTGTCTGATATCTGACTGGCTGACACATGGAAGAGGGCAAAGACATGTTGTTTGGTGCTTCAGAGGGCAAGTGTAGATTAAAGGACTTTAAATGATGGTGGGGGGGAGTAGATCTGAGTTGAACCTACTTGATTGGAAGAGTACTGGTATTCTTAGAATGGAAGCAAAGAGCTAGAGGGATGGCAGTGGGTTCTCGCTGGCTGAAGGCCTTCAACTGGAAGCTGGGCAGGCACCTCTGGCGACCCTTTCCACATCTCTAAGAAGTGGACATTTAATGTGATGGCACCTACACATCGGAACTCCCTGCCTATCTATTGATGTCAGGCAGATGCCTTGACTGCGCTGTTTTCAGTGCATGCTTAAAGCATCTTGGTTTAGACAAGCCTACCCAAATATCTCAACTGCTGATGTGTTTTTAGTTTATTGCTGGTTTTAATTTTATGAATGTTTTAATTGTTTTTACTAATGATTTTACTGTTTTATTCCTTTCATAAATTGCTTCAAAGTTGTTCACAATTGGGCCATGTATACATTTTTATGAAATAAATAAGCAATGAGTAAAACAATCAATGGGATGGAGAGGAAAGGTTATTTCATTTAGGGAAAATGGCAGATGAGGGGAACATAATGAGGGGTGTAGGAGACATCTGGGGGAAATGGAAACAGTGGCAGAAATTGCTGATGTTTGCTTACTTCTTCCATCCCTGGAATGGAAATGAGTCCAGCAAATGCAATCAGTATTTGGTGCTGTTGCTGTTTTTTCAATCTCCAAATCAAATGTAACTGATTACAGTTTCCCTGCCCCCATGTGCATTGCATTAATAATAATATGTTGGAATAATGTAATGACAATGTAATTTACATATATGGTAATTGATTGTTTAAGTTCTGTAATTTTGTCACAGCCGATAGCAGCCCTACATCCTTAGGCATGACAGAGGTGTCTAAAAGTCTGCATGATGTAGAGAAAACGGACAGAGGTCCATTTTTCTCCCCCTTTGTTGGTCATCCAAAGGGGGTGAGATTCCCAGTGGCCCAAAGGGAGAACTATCTTGCAAGGCATTTACTTAAATTATGAAATACGCCTTCACAGGAAAGAGTGACAGCCACCCATTTAGATGGCTTTAGACAAATTCATGGAAAACAAGGTTCTGAATGGCTGCTGGCTTTAGTGGTTACATACCACCTCTGGTGCCAGAGGCAGCCGGGCTCTGAATTCCAGGGGCTGAGACTCTCAAGGGAGTCTTACCGTCCGGTCTCCTTGGGGGCTCCCCGTAGGCCAGGCATCTGGTTGGCCCCATTGAGGGCAGGATGCTGGAGTGGAAGAGCCTTTGGGCTGATCCAGCAGTGCTTTTCTTAGGCTCTGTCAGCCACTCTCCAACTCCAACTCTGTATTAGTTTGGGGAGCTGATGGCAGTTAAAATGGTGCAACACTGAATGTATATATACTAGCATAGATACATTCAGGAGAGGGACCACATTACAGCTTCCAAAGGTTCGGGGAATTACTTTGCCCTGAAGTGCAAGAGCCTACAAATACGAGCCGTGAACACTTTCCTCCCCTTACAGGCGCAACCTTCATTAATCTTTATGAAAATGAAAATCACTGGCTGAGCTGCAGCAACACATCAGCCGATCAGAAGGAATCAAGATGGTGGTTGGGGAAAGACTGCTCCTCCTTGGTCCAATTTCAGCCAATGCCTTGTGACCCAAGTTCTCAGTGCCCATCAGGAAAGGACCCCACAAGCAGATATCTAAACTGTACACAAAGGAATGTCTCTATTGCTGCTTTCCCAGGTGGTGGAATATTTGCATGCAAAGCCCTGTCAGGTAGCAATGCGTCAGATCTACACCCACTTATTAATAAGGAGGATCACTGCAGGAATTTCAACTTCTTCATTGTAGCAATAATAAACAACACTGCAGGTGAGTGCAATAAAAGACAGCATGGCATTTTGAGGTGAATTCGGGAAGCATAAGAGTAACGGGTGCATTGGAAAAATAAATAGGAGCATAGGAAGTCTGCCATACAGAGTTAGCAAGGATTATCTGCACTGACTCCAGGGTTTCAGAGAGGGTTATCTCTTGCTCTCTGCCCTTGAGCTAAGAACATAATTTCTCTTTTAGAACCATTTCCATTTATGTTTGCTAGTGGGAATGCAGGGAACAGCCATGAAATTCACAGCAAAAGCAAAAAGGATGTGCTTCCAACAGAGAAAACTCTTAAGAGTCAAAATAAATGAAAGACCTTTTTTAAAAAAAAAAAAGAGAGAGAAGGTGTTAGACCAGATGGATGTGGCATCTTAGTCGTACGCAGATTAGACCCATTGAAGTTACGGGGCACAGCTCACCCAGGTCCATAAATTTCAGTGAGCCAATGCTTGATAGGATCAGTAGGATGCCATAGTTAGCTGGTGTTTACTTTGACAGGGAGACAGAATGCAAACCAGTTCAATCAGATCCATGCAGAATAGCTGCCTTTAAGCTGCAATAATGCACAGCTCAAAATTCACAATTGGAAGCAAAAGTATTGGAAAGCTCTCCCTTTTCAAACTTTGCCCATTTTGCTTGAGGGTCAGTGACTTGAATATGCAATGTTAGTTTTCAGTGAGGTACAAATGCCAGAAAGAACCAAGGGGAAGCTTTTGCACATTTCTAGCAAATTGTATGAAAAAAATGTCATGATTATACTCTCATGTGACTGTGCCATTTTGCATTGCAGAGAGTAACATGCAATCAAACAATTTAGTGGTTGTTGAAGGAGAACAGAACTTCAGTCTTCCTTGTGAATTTGATTTGACTGGTGCCAAAGACATATTTACTTTGTATTGGATTAAGGAAACATTTGAAAGGAGGTGCCTTGCTTCTGTTTCAAATGAAGACCACTCTTTTTCTAATAATCTAAACTGCTGTGTTGGCACCAAGATAAAAAAGAGACAGGTCAATAATCTGAGTCTCCCGTTTGACAGACATCAAAGTCATTACCTGACAATTTTCAACACCACCACTTCAGACACTGGGGTGTATTTCTGCCTGGTTGCTGTTTACACCAACAGACATGTGTGGAAGATTGTAAATAATGTGTCTGTACAAGTGCAAAAAGACAACAGTGAAGGTGAGTTTGGAAATGATTTTTAAAAATGTGTTCTCTTGCTTCAGTTGAGTGTTGGGTGCTCAGAAACTCTCCTCATTGACTGGGGACTCAGGCAGGAAGGGCAGGCACCCTGAAGCCCTTCCCTCACCACTCAAGACATTTGGGAAACTCTCAGAGAAACCCTTGTGGGGGATGGATCAATGTCATCTGCCCTCAAATTGGGCTCTGCCACGAGGGGTGGGGGAAAACAATCAGTTCAAAACTTTCTTGTTTACCCTTCCTGAAACATTGAAAATAATACAAACGTCAGGTTCTGCACTTAGGCAGGAAGAACCAGATGCACAAATACCAAATGGGAGACACCTGGCTTACTAGCAGGACATGTGAAAAGGATCTAGGGGTCTTGGTGGACCACAAGCTGAACATGAGTCAACAGTGTGATGCAGCAGCTAAAAAAGCTAACACTATTCTAGGCTGCATCAGCAGAAGTCTAGTGTCCAGATCAAGGGAAGTCATAGGACCACTCTGCTCAGCCTTGGTCAGACCACACCTGGAATCCTGCGTTCAGTTCTGGGCACCACAATTTAAGAAGGATGTTGACAAGCTGGAAGGTGTGCAGAGGAGGGCAACCAAGAAGATCAAGGGTCTGGAAACTAAGCCTTATGAGGAATGCTTGAAGGAGCTGGGTATATTTAGCCTGGAAAAGAGGAGACAGAGAGGAGATATGATAACCACCATCCAATATTTGAAGGGCTGCCACATGGAAGAGGGAGGAAGCTGGTTTTCTCCTGCTTCGTGGAGGACCCAAATCAATGGATTCAAGTTACAACTCCACTTACCTTCAACGGGCTTGTATAGGACAGTTGCTGCAGAGGTTTTCTTGACTGGTGTGAACCCAAAACAGACAATTTTTTGCGGGGGGGGGGGGAGGTGCTGCTGCTCACCATGAAATTGTTACAGTGAGTGCCACACTTTTAACATTTGAAGGGAAATAAAGGTGCTGGCCCTTCTTACCCTTGGGTACCCCCAGAGAAATGCACTGGAAGGAGTCTCCCATTAAAAGGATTTGGGAGAAGTTGCTTCTGTCCAGACATCCAGGCAGGGGCCATAGCCCTCCTCAAGGGGGCGATCCCATGGGGCGTTCCTACTTGATGTACCGGTATGTCACAGGACCTCCTCGCCATTGCGTTGAGCTCCAAAAAGGCTACTTCCAGCAGGTGGCTGGATGTTGATGGTTGTGTCTGATGCCTATGCCAAACCTGATTTGACTCACTCAAAGCAGTGCTGCTCTGTCTGGTTCTTCTCTGTGAGTCAGGCAAAGTGGGCTTGGGTGCCTGGCCACACAGAAAAGAGATTCTGACTAAAGACCAGGAAGAACTTTCTGACATGAAGAGCAAATACAGACAGGATTTGGGCTTGTATGATCATATCAGCAGATCAATGTTTGCCATCCATTATCCTCACAAAACTTTGAGGAATGTTTAAGTAATTTGGAAACAATAAAATTAGCCTGAGGCTGGTATGTTGCTTTCCCTCCTACTGATACCATATCATATTGGGATCTCTTTTCAGGGTCTACTTTTACAAAAGAGCTACAGATCTCACTGACAGTGGTAGGAGGAATTGTTCTGATTAGTGGGATAATATTGTTCCTTTGCTGGAAGAAAAAGTCTAAAGGTAATGAAAGAAGAACATATTATAAAGTGGAATCAAAGGTGACTGTGTGATTTGCAAAAGCATTTTAAACTGCTACTTCATAATGCACATATTTTTTGTTTGACAGGAAAGGCATATGAATCGCATCAAAGGTACTACATGTCAAACCATATAAAGAATTCTGCTGGTGCTTCTCTCCCTTCCAGACCATAAAAATGACTCTAAATTTATCTCTTCCATTTAGGGATCAGACCACAACTGAAATGGAACAAGACTGTAAGCACAAGCCCCCTTTTCAACAATGTTATAAGTGGTGTTTCATGTAAGAGATATAGGCAACCTCCCAACACATATGCCTTAGATGGGTCACATTTAGTGGACATGAATCATTAAGTGTGAATGCAGATAGTTAGCATTCATGCAATTAAAATTCTGCATAGAACTTGAGCAGGTTAGGAAAGGAGACCAGGTCGCTGAACGCAAAGACGCCATGCAAGAAAAAATCTTACTTGTAGGAGAGAAAGGTGCACTTCCTGCCACAGGAGCCAAATCCTAGGGGACAAGGTCCCTTCACCCTCCCAAAAATATTGCCATTTAAATGGTGCGTGCGTGCTGTGCCATGTGGTTGATTGTGCGAGGTAGGGCTTACCTGCCCCCCATATTTTATTCAAGTTGGCACCCCTGCTCCCTGCTATGCTAGTTGTCTAGATGCAGGGAAACATTCACAAATATGATCTCTCAGCTGCTGTCTGCAATGGCTGCCTGCAATAGTAAGGTGGTGGTTCACTTTACCACCTTGGGATTCTAGAGCTTCATTCACATCTCATTCTGTGGGGGGCTCTTTGCTTTTGTGTGAGGGCCAGCTATATTTCCAAACTGCACTGGGGTAATAAAAATGCTTAAGAGGCCCTCAGGAATGACAGTGACCATTCAGTTTGGAGCAGCAGAGAAAGGTCTAGCAGAGGTTCAAAATAACAACAATGTATTATTTGTCCCCCGCCCATCTGGCTGGGTTTCCCCAGCCACTCTGGGTGGCTTCCAACAAAGATTACAAATACATTAAAACATCAGTCATTAAAAACTTCCCTAAACAGGGCTGCCTTCAGATGTCTTCTAAAAATCTGGTAGTTGTTGTTCTCTTTGACATCTGGTGGGAGGGCGTTCCACAGGATGGGTGCCACTACCGAGAAGGCCCTCTGCCTGGTTCCCTGTAACTTGGCTTCTCGCAGTGAGGGAACTGCCAGAAGGCCCTCAGCACTGGACCTCAGTTTCTGGGCAGAACGATGGGGGTGGAGACGTTCCTTCAGGTCTACTGGGCCGAGGCCATTTAGGGCTTTAAAGGTCACCACCAACACTTTGAATTGTGCTCGGAAATGTACTGGGAGCCAATGTAGGACTTTCAATACCGGTGTTATATGGTCTCAGCTACCACATTCTGGATTAGTTGTAGTTTGCAGGTCACCTTCAAAGGCAGCCCCACGTAGAGCGCATTGCAGTAGTCCAAGCGGGAGATAACTAGAGCATGTACCAATCTGGTTCAAGACAGTCTGCGGGTAGGGAGGGTCTCAGCCTGCGTACCAGATGGAGCTGGTAGATAGCTGCCCTGGACACAGAATTAACCTGTGCCTCCATTTACAGCTGTGAGTCCAAAATGACTCCCAGGTTGTGCACCTGCTCCTTCAGGGGCACAGTTGCCCCATTCAGGACCAGGGAGTCCTCCACACCCGCCTGCCCCCTGTCCCCCCTGTCTTGTCACGATTCACCCTCAATCTGTTAGCTGCCAACCATCCTCAAACTGCCTCCAGACACTCACACAGGACTTTCACCGCCTTCACTGGTTCTGATTTGAAAGAGCAGAACCACTGTATAACAGTGCCCCCAGCTCCTCTAGACAGTCCAGAAGGATGTTATGGTCGATGGTGTCAAAGGCATGTTGTGTGCAGGCATTGGACATGACAGGCTGTGCAAGTCTGCACTTTCTGACTGTGCATCTGGGACAGATGTTTTGCACCTCCAGATGTTGCCAAACTAAACTCCCATCTGCTCCAGCAAACAGGGGCAATGGCCAAGGATGTTGGTGATAAAAATATATAGTATTTTTTTTATTTATGCCCTGCCCCAGCCACTTTAGGCGGTTTCCAACACATATAATATAATAATAAAACATCAAACATTAGTAGTAACAATCTGATCCTATATAAAAAGTCACAATATCTTTAAAATAAACAACCTACATCAAATAAAGCAAAATTCAACAATCCATTAGAATTCAATAGTAACCAGCAAAATCAAACATCAAATAATAATTAAACAGTTTATATTTATTACAACAAAGAATTACTAATCTATAATCAATAAAAATAACAGCAAACCATAATGCAAACCACAAAACACACAAAATCTTTGAGAACAAGGACACACAACTCATCCCATCCCAGCTGCTTCTGCTATTCTCAAAGTCATGGTCTGGGAAAGGCTGGGGGTGGGGGAGCTAGAGGGAGGGGAAAGGCAGGTTGGAAAAGCCATGGCTTCCAGAAAGTCTCTCTCCCCTCCGGGAGAGTTGTAGGTGGAAGTTGTAGGTCAACAACATTTGGAGGGCCAAAGGTTCCCCACAACTGATCGAGGGCATTTCACATATTAAATTCAGAACATACAATATCCTGAAGGATGGTACGACTGAGTAACCAGAATCCTGAACCAGGAACAGGAGACAAGGCTACACGGCATCATTAAATTGCAGTTCACTCTTATTGATTCTAATAAACTTTCAATCAGTTCTTCTCCAGAATTGCTTAACTGAATGCCGGGTCAAGGACTTCCTGGACTGAATCACTGTAGCTGAATCATGTCAGGGTTCATATTTCTGCATGCTGGCCAGGCTAATAAAAGATCCATGCATAGAGAAAGCTGACTCACAAGTAGAGCATTTGGCTGGGATATTTCCCCCGATGTGCTCGGTTTCTATGTGCAGGGAATCCACACAACTCTTTTTATTTTAAAAAGACACACAACAGCAGACATAGATCAAGAACATCACAAACACAACAAACAGTACATGGGGTACTATCTAATGCTTGTTCTACTTAGAGTAGACCTGCTGAAGTTAATGAGCATGACTAATTTAGGTTTATTCAGTTTACTGGGGCTATGCTGAGTAGGACTCCCATTATTATTTTTATTATTTATCCAATTCATTCAACACAGAAATTTTATGTAAGTAACACTGGAAAAGAAATATATTGTAAACTGCCCCATGATCCTTGGATGAAATTAAATAAAATTAAAATTAAATATAAAATAAATAGGTAAAGAAAATAAAAATAACATACAAAAACATTTGCTTACTTTTAGTATAAAGTGGTAGAATTTAGAAAGGACTTTGCCACATGTTAGTTGTAGGTGCATAGCTTGGTTCTAAAGTGGTGCATCCATTATTTTCAGGTCCCTTTTAAAAATAAGATAGTTGAACTTTCTATCTTAAAAATCCCTTGATATAACTTTGTAGGATAGGATTGAAAACTCACCTGTCTCTTTCCCCCCTTTCCCCTTACAGGCTCCCCATATGCCGTTTCCAGCCGCAATGACATAGATGGGAATGAAGTTGTGTATTCACTCGCCATGAGTCCTGGTGTGAACCCAGATGGTCTCTATTCTTTGCCAGAGAGCAAATCCGATCCTGGAATGCAACCTGGAGAGAACGTGCAAGCAATTTATGCTGTGCCAAAGAAAGAGAGATATTGAGTAGTGTAGCGGATCGAATGTTAGCTAAAGATGTCTGCATCCACACTAACTATAAAGCCAGTGGCCATGGAGAAGAGTCCTTGATCTCTCAGCTTCAGTCAGGGACAGGCCACAAACAGTCTTTGCTTCCCCCAAAGAATTCGGGTTGCTGAGAGATGCTAGGAGATCCCTGTTTTGGCTCACAGAGCTACAGTTTCAGAATTCCCTGTGAAGAGGGATTGATTGTTAAACCACTCTGGGAATTGTTGCTCCAGAGGCCCAATAGGGGGATCTCATAACACAGGGTTGCCATAAACTGGACACAAAAGGATTTTGAGCTTTTTGGGGGAAAGTTGTTGAGGTTTTGGAAGATTGCCCACAGAAAGTTGGCAACCCTATCATAACAACATTCAGTGCCCTTAATAAACTACAGCTCCCAGAATTCTTGGGGGTGAATCCAAGACTGTTTTGTGGTGTCATTAGGTATTGTGGTGCTTTTAATGTACTGTAGGGTGTGCATGCCTCCCGCAAGAACCTGTGGCCTTCCAGATATGGGTCCACCTCAAATGCTCCACCCTTCCCTTACACCCTGCTGTGCAGCATGAGTTTTGCTAACTGCCTGCTTGGGGGCTGAATAGGATTTTTTTTCTGGAAGCCCCCAGTTGGCCTGGGGACTCTGTTTTTTGCTGACTCCATACTGCTGGGAGCCCTGCTATTGGATTGGTGATTTGGACTGGCTTAGTTGGCTTTAGTCTGGGCAGGAAAGACAAGTTAAGATCTGGTGGGGCAAATACCTGGGGCACGATTGGGTTAAGGGCACTCTTTGCCACCCTGCGCTGCCTTGATGTTGGGTCCTTTGGGGATGTTCTTTGGCCTTGGCTAGTGCCCAGGGGTGAACTCCAACCCGGTGGTGCCACAGTGCACTTGTCAGGTTCACATGCCCATGAGGACAGCATCTCAGGGGTGGGCAGGGCCAGTGGCAGATGTGGTTGAGGCAATTGCTGTGACTCTTCCTTTATAGAACAGGCTACTTACCAGCCATGCAAAAGCCAGGGGTTTTTGCTCACAGAGCGATCTTTCCCTGTTTTAAATCTGTTTTTATTATTTTTATTACTTTGCTGCTTGGTGTTTTCTACCCTTTAGGAGGAAGGATGGGATATAAATTTAATCTATATATATATATATATAAATGTTCCCATTGCATCTACGCCGAAAACCTATGTTCTCCATAACCGCTGCACCTAACAGCATCAAATTAGGACAAAGCGTAACTTGACCATCAAGGAAGGATCTGGCATAATAAAAATTATAAAAAACCACACCTGTCATACCTAAAATAAAGGATAAAGGGGAAAAAGTGGTGCGCCTATTATACCTCACCAGCAAAAGGAATGAAGACTCCAACAGCATCCAATAGAAAGGCGGATTGCCCATCAACATCATCAGACCCGGCCAGAGCAACAATGCCTGTGCCCTCACCTAAAATGGCCGCCGCAGCTTCGCATGTGCCGAGAAAAAAAAACCACGGAGCAGGAGGCATGCCTGAGAAGTCGCACTGAGTAAGACCAGCTCTGAGGAGATTGTGTCGCTGGGGTGCGTGATTTTGGGACTGGGGTGGGGAAGAATGCTCTTTAAGGTCGCCATTGCCCTCACCTAAAATGGCTGCAGCAGCTTCGCATGTAAAATGCATCTCTGGGTTATTTGTGGGGCATAGGAATTAGTTCATCCCCCCCCCCAATATAGTCCGGCCTACCACATGGTCTGAGGGAAAGTGGACTGGCCCACAGCTGAAAAAGGTTGCTGACCCCTGCTCTAAAGGGACAGGGAAGAATGAAAACAGGAGCTTCCAGAATTCGGGGTCAGGAGAATTTTAAAAAGCAAACAACAACAATAACAACAACCCCACAGCAACGCGTGGCTGGGCCAGCTAGTGAATAAATAAAATTTAAATACAGTGGTACCTCGGGTTACAGATGCTTCAGGTTACAGACTCTGCTAACCCAGAAATAGTACCTCAGGTTAAGAACTTTGCTTCAGGATGAGAACAGAAATTGCGCAGTGGCAGCGGGAGGCCCCATTAGCTAAAGCGGTGCTTCAGGTTGATAACGGAGGAATCCGAGGGCTATCTTGGACAAACTGGAGACCACCACCAAAGTTTAGAGCAAATAGCAGCCAGTAGGCTTGGTCTTTATTTAGAAGCAAAAGACTGTCGCGACAGGGCTCCCACTCCTCACAACGAAGGGAAAATGGAAGCCCCGAGAAAGAAGTGTCCCCAACTTTTATTACCTCCCCGCCACACCAAGATACACCCCCAACATTACATCAGAATATTTACAAGACGGGAGGGGCTAGGAGCAGAAACCTGAGCAGTTTCACACCTGAGCTGCTCCTTGCCATACCCCTCCCGGATGAGCTGTCCAAGGGAACAAAAGGTGGCATTGCCCCAGGAAAGGGTTGAGCATAGTCCTATTGAGTGGAATCCACTCCTGAGCGGTGGTCTTTTGTTAACCAGATCTTTTCCGTCTGGCGATGCTGAGGCGGGAAAGCCGGGCTTCCTGTGCCCGCTTTGTATGTGCGGCCGCGCCTCGGAGATCATGGAGGATGAAGTCCCAGGCCAGCCCTGTCACTAGGCTTCAACAGGGCATCATTTTCCAAGCGAAAAAGTCAAGATTAAACATACAGAAACAAAACGGAAACTTTGTATCTCAAAGTTGCAACATTTTGATCGGATCAGTCACGGTCAATTGACTGTGGAAACATTCTATTGACACCTTCGAAACAAAATAGAAAATTCTTTCCAGTAGCACCTTAGAGACCAACTGAGTTTGAAAGCTCATACCAAGAACAAACTCGGTTGGTCTCTAAGGTGCTACTGGAAAGAATTTTCTATTTTGTTTCGACTATGACAGACCAGCACGGCTACCCACCTGTATTGACACCTTGTTAGCCTGTCAAGATAAGCCTGCAGTACCAGCGAGCTGGCCACCAGGGGCGCTGTTTCGGGACGTCATTAGGTTTTTTTTATGAATGAACGAAGTCCGTAAGGGAAGGGAAGCGGGGTTTTCGAGCCTATTTTCCCCTTATCTACAGGGACGGCCACGTGTAAAAGAGGGGTACAACGTGTATGGGTTTTTTATGGCGCTTGTGTGACTTGTGGCGGGGAATTCTGTAACAAGGTTAAGAACAGTTTCAGGTTAAGAATGGACCTCCAGAATGAATTAAGTTCATAACCCGAGGTACCACTGTAAATAAAGCAAGTAAGTTGAGTTTGATTATCTGGGACACATTTCAGCCTGGCAAAAGCACTCAAGGAGAGGATGGAGCAGAGCTAGAGAGGGTCTGGTCTAGGAGAGGAGGGGCAGCCTGCAAAGGGTTTGGAAGGACACACAGGGCCCATCCACACATTCGCTAGTCCCATGCCTGCAAAACATGGGTCCAAGCAGCAGCAGCGTAGCTAGCTAGCTGCTCAGGTGCCCCAGGCAGCGCATGCACCCTGCAGCCAGAGGTGGAGCGAGCCGCCCATGAGGGCAGGGCAAGCCAAAGCAGGGCCCGCTGCGTGGAGCCTCTCCACCGCCTCCCCCTCAGCTGTAGGGCGCCTGAGGCGGTGGGCAGGCACAAGCCCCACACTGTGCCCTCTGCCTCCCCCTTAGGAGAGACGCGTGGCTCAGGCATGCGGCGCCCGGCGCCTCCCACCTCGCCTAGCTACACCTCTGCCTTCATGCTTACCTAAGTGTGCATCTCCAAACTCTTCCCTCTCAATTCCCCGAGCCCTTCCCCCATGGCTTTTGCTCCGTACTATAGGAGCCAGCAGCTGGACTGTGGTTGGATGTATGCTGATGGTGGCAAGAGGAATGCAGCCCGCTTATGGAGAGGGGAAGAAATGGGGCCGAATTACATCACACCAGTAAAATTGGCAAAAATGTATAAAACAGAACAAAAGAACTGTTGGAGATGTAAAGAAGGGGAAGGTACATTTTACCATATGTGGTGGGATTGCAAGATTAATTAAAAAATTGGGAAATGATATACAGTGAATTGAAAAAAATGTTTAAAATAACATTTGTTAAAAAACCAGAAGCTTTTTTGTTGGGTATTTTAGGACAAGAGCTGCTGAAAGAAAAATGGACATTATTTATATATGCTACAACAGCAGCAATACAGTCACACCTCATGTTGTGAATGCTCCGCGTTGAGTACGTTTGGGTTGCGTACTCCACAAACCTGGAAGTGAAACACGGAGCGCAGATGCTTCTGCGCATGTCCGCACGGTCTGTGGATGCGCAGAAGCATTCTGCACAGTTCGCACATGCGCGGAAGCGCAATCTCATGTTTCCGTGCATGCGCAAAAGCGTCGCCTGGGTTGAGCACTGTTTGGGGTGCGAACGGCACCCCGGAACGAATTAAGTGCGCAATCCGAGGTACCATTGTAATTTTAATAGCACAAAATTGGAAGATTGGAGAAGTACAGTCTAAAGAACAATGGCAAGAATAGTTGATGAACTATGCAGTGTTTGCAAAATTAACAGACAAGCTGTGTGAAAAGGACAATAGTGACTTTGAAAAAGAATGGGAACCTTTTATAGCATATTTGCAGAAACAACAAAAAATATGAACTCACTGGAAAGATTTAAATAAACATTTACAACTTTATTTAAAGAGAACAAGTAGTATAACAATGGGACAACATAGTATTAAATAAAAACAGCAGATTGTACTATTTGATGTAACAAACCAGAAATGGAAGCTGAGGGAAGTCAACAGGGAGGGGGGAAATCAGAAAATGAATGCTTAGTAATGATGATGGATGTTTGTTGTAAGAAATAATATCAACAAAAAATATTTTTAAAAAAGAAAGAAAGAAAGAAAGAAAGAAAGAAAGAAAGAAATGGGGTTGGATAGTGGGTTTCTGGCTTATTGCAGAGATTCAAAAGCCACTTTTTAGGGCAATGAGCCTCCAAAGGCAGCTTCCACCATGAAGTCATAAAACCCAGAGCAACCCTGGAAGACTGCTAAAGATGTATTATAATGAAATCAGCAAAGAGGGATTAGAGGAAGTCATGAAACAAAGTGAGAAAGAATAAGAAAGTTTTTATATATCTTTTTAGTAATGAGATGTTTTTTTCTTGTTATAGAAAATAAGTTTTAATTGTTTCAATATGTGAAAATCAATAAAAAATTTATTGAAAAAAACAAAACAAAAACCCAGAGCAACCCAGACCCAGCAAAATGTATTAACTCACTCCCACACCGCCCCCGACAGTAGCAGAAAAGCAGCCCTCATGGAAACCTGTCCCAAGCAGCCTCAGCCCATTTCAACCCGATCAAGCCTTGGAAACCGTCCAGGCGGCTGAAACCTGGCAGGAAGACCCCCGCAGCCCCTCCTGGCCTCCGGGGGGAGCCTCGCTCTCTGCTCGGCTGGCCGCGCAGGGACTCTCCTGGTTCCTGCAGAGGGAAGCGGCTGCTTTCCTCGGCGGAGACTTACTGCGCCAAAGCGAGCAGGCGAGGAAGACGGAGAGGAGGAGGCAGCTTAGGCAGATTCATGGAGGAGAGGGCTGTCAAAGGCTGCTAGCCATGAAGGCTGTGCTCTGCCTGCAAAGTTGGAGGCAGCAATGCTTCTGGTTTCTGGAAATCACTCGAGGGGAGAGTGCTCCTGCAGTGGCGTAGGAAGGGGCATGCGCTGGGTGCGGGAGTTATTTTTTGTTATCCTCAGTGATGACACCCAGGGCGGCCTGCAGCCCCCTTCCTAGCCACTGGGTCCAAGTGGTTTTCCGTTTGTCCCGCCACTTTCCCAGGGAAAACCTGCTCTTTTCTGCTAAATGAGAGGAAACATCAATCTACAAAAAACCCGATTGACATTTGCAGCATTTCAGCACCAAAGAGCAGGTTTCCCTGGGTGAAACAAGCAGAAGTTTGGATCGGCCAATAGAGAGGCCAGGGGGGAGTGCATTTGGCCCCTCAGGCTTGAGGTTCCCTAGGTTCTGCCTTATATTTGCAGAAGTTTGTTATGCAATTATGCAAAAGCATAATTTTTGCCTGGAGACTGCTATTTCCCCACCCACTAGTAGGAAAAGCTGTGAAAGCAAGGGGATAACCGTTCACCTCTAACAAGAACATCAATGGCAAAATCCTCCTAAAAGGTTCCACTACACAGCTTCAACTAGTTCTTTTTCATAATCTGTATTCTGCCTGAAGGCTAAAGAACCCTTTTCAGAGAAACAAACCCTGATTTCTTTATTATATTACTCATTTGGATAATATACTGACATAATTTTTTAAAAAATTGAATGCTTCTTCAAAGCAACTATCCAAAAGGCTACCTGGAGATGGTGAGGTGGATTTTATTTCTGGACCACTAGATGCCACCCTCACTCTTGCTAGAAAGCTAAGCTTTCCTTTCCTTTCCTTTCCTTTCCTTTCCTTTCCTTTCCTTTCCTTTCCTTTCCTATGGGATCACAGTGGAACCTCGACTTACGTACAGCTCTACTTACGTGAGATTCCTGTTACGACCTTCAGTGGGTGCTTTGACTTATGAACTTTCCTCTAGATACAAACGGAGGCCTTGCCAGCAGCCCAGAGCTCACCTGGCTGGCTACTGGGCAGCGCTGGGGCCTCCGCCGCCGGGGAGAGGCCTCCGATTTGCCAGAGCTCCCCCTCCCAGCTGTGGAGCAGCATTGAGGCCTCTGCTGCCGGGGAGAGGGCCCCCATCCCACCCGCAAAGCTGTGCAAGAGGTGCTGCCTGCAAGGGGCACAGCAGGGCGCACTGCAGCCCCAAACCCTGCCGAGGAACTAACCCGAGGAAGTCCAGAGAAGAGCCTGGCCTGGCCAGTGTAATAGGAGTATACCCATGTCACCTACATCTTCGCCCCACCACCACCCCTACGCACAGAGAGGGGACCTGAAATCCACTGCAACGCCATTTTAGATCCACTTCTTTCCAGAAGCAGAAGGACAAGTTGGCCAGAGAGGGGAGGGGGAGGCGGACGATAACAATTCGGATGTTCAGATGCAAATCTGACCGCTCATTATCATCCGGTCACCCACATCTCCGCACCCACCCATCACCTGCAGCCAGATTAGCTTCCCCACCCAGCCCCTCCACCGTTTGCATATCTAAATGCATCAGCCAAAACCCAGTGAGTGAAAACAATAGACAAACATTGCCTCAGGTCCTGACCGAAATAAACATCCTTATCGCTGGGGCTGCCCTTCCTCAGCGCACCCCACCCGAACCTGCAAAAACACCGTAAAGGCGTGCCTTTTTCCCTAATTGCTAAGCAGATGTCTCCCCTCTGTAATCGCTGATTTTAATGTGCCCTTTTCACCTCCAAAATGTCATGTATCGTTACGTTGTGTGTGGGTCTCTGACATTGTATCCAAAATGTAACTCTTGATTCTCCAGCTATGTACCTTAAATGTATCCCTGCACTCCATGTATTTTTCTCTGTAACAACTATAAGGTTATAAGGTTATCTGTACTCTGACTGTATCAAAATTACGTTGCAAAGGGCTTCCTCTAGCTGCCGCCCTTCATAAAGACCAACTGCCACTCATCCAGGAGCTGTCAGATTCCCGTCCTCAACATTCTATGAACTGTCAAATTGCTTCCCCTATACCACAGCGCCATCTACTGGGTCTACCACCAAAGCAGCAGGATAAAAGACAATGGAAACATCTGCCATTCAAAGAGAATCACCTTTATTCATATACAAAACAACACGGACGTTCACCCTCCAGGAAGTTCCGATCACCAACTCCACCCTGCAGGACAGAAGACAACAGGAGTATTAGCAAGTCCAAAGAACCGGCAGGAAGACCACTCCGTCACTATTGTATAAGCCATCTCCTTGTACTTACCTTATGTAAATCCCTCCTTCCCGCTCTTTTCCTTCCATTCACCTGTATGGAAACAAAAATGTATAAAACCCTCCCTGTGACTATACTCATGGTTCTCTCTCTTCGTGATTCTACACGGTGTAGGGGAACCTCTGTTGCAACAGATCCAAATAAACGGGAGGGCTGTGCCTTGCTTTCCCTTCTACCAGCTCCGGTGTCGCCTCTGTTTTTTCCAGCGTAAGTGGGGAGCTCAGAAAAGGTGTGGGCTTCTCAGGGCTAAATTTCCGGAACTCCTCCTTGGGAAAACCGGGCCCCTTTTTGCCTTTTTTGTCCAAAATTGGCTTATAACACCAGGAAAAAAAGTGACCCTGGCCAAAGTGAACCAGCTCTTTACTGACCCTTGTAGCCAGGTAAGCCCACCCACCCTCAGTGCACGTAAGAAAATAAATAAATGTTTATTATTTAAATCTACAATACTGTCTTATTTATTTTATAGTGGAGTACATTGATTATTGCCTTCATTTTATGGATCTATGGTCTCGTTAGACAGTAAAATCCGTGTTAAATTGCTGTTTTAGGGGGTGTTTTTCATCGTCTAGAATGGATCAAGTCACTTTTCCATTACTTCCTATGGAAAAGTGTGCCTCTATTTATGTACATTTCTAGTTATGACCAGACCTCTGGAACGGATTATGGTTCTAAGTAGAGGTTCCATTGTAATATTCTGATTTCTGCACATCTGGAAATCCCAGGTGCTCCTCTCCCCTGCCAATTCCCTCCTGCTGCCCTTGCAATATTCCTTAAGGTGTCCTCCTCCCTCTGGGGCAGGGGCTTCGGGGCTGTAGTAGCTAGGAGGGGAAGGACTAAGCACCCGCCTTTCTCACCGCGTCTCCCCTGAAAATCCTTCTTGTCATTTTGAAGTGAAATCCACCTGGCATAGATGTCAACTGGATGGCTCCACATGGCTTAGTATTGACAACACTGGCTGGCAGCAGTTCTCCAGGATTTCAGACAGAGAAGCCCCCCAGCCCTACCTGGAGATGTCCTTGGGGATGGAGCCCAGGTGCGGGCAAAGCAAGTGCTCTCCTGCTGAGCTGGGAGGGCAGGGGGAGAAGCATGTGCCCTTCTCTGAGCTCCTCAAGGGGAAGGCAAGATATGAAATGCAATGGAAATAAATATATAAAGCAAATCTTTGGTTGACATAGCTAATAAATCTGTCAATTTCAGTTTCTTTCCGTTTCACATTTTTCCATTTGCCTTATTTCATTGTATTCTTATTTTTAAAAATCCTCATGACAATTTGCCAGCAGTTTCGTACACAATTCAAATATGCACATTTTTGTATCCAGTTGTGCCTAAGATACACATTTTTGGCAAGAAATTATCCTAATATGTCTGTTTCTATTCATATATACACATTTCTCCCTTATATATGCATCTTTGAACATATTTTTGGGTTGGAGAACTGCACTGCAAAATTAATAGAAGTACAAGATCATGGAACCAAAGAATTAGAGTTGGAAAGGGTCACAAGGGTCATCTAGTCCAACCCCCTGCAATGCAGGAATCTTTTGACCAATGTAGGGATTAAACCTATGACCCTGAGATTTAGATCTTCGTGCACTACCAACTGAGCTACCCCTCATAATATGCATGTGTTGGTATGCAATTCCGCCTTTAAAATGTGAACTGAAACAAATCTCTCCCCATGCCCAGAGAAGGAAGGCTCAGAGCCAGGGGACTGGTGGTGGGACACCAGGAGAGGGCAGAGGGAGAAGAGTGGAAGGAGTTGTTGGAGGCTGAAGGGGCAACAGGGTTTGGTGAGCAGGGAGAGCCTGTGACAGAGCAGTTCTGACTCAGAGGCTGAAGCAGAGGTGGGGGGGGGGCAAAGGCTGCAGAAAAATACAGATTGTCCTACTCCCCTCCCCTCTCCTCTTGTCTCCCCTCCCCACTTGTCTCCAAGGACACACAGAGTGAGGCATGGAGTGGAACAGAGATTGGAGATGCCCCGTTGCAGTTTGAGCCTGCTTGGGAAACTTCCGGCAACGGAGGAGGCTTAGAGGTGGGTGAAGGTGGGGAGCCTCAGTCCTGGCAACTGCTCTACTGGGGCAAAACTTGCTGGGATGTATTGCTGAGTTGTATGGCGTTTCTTTGAATAACGAGTTAACTTCTCTGAGAAACTCTTGTTTCTTGCTTGCTGACCCGAGTCTGACCCCAGCCCTGATATATTTGCAGTTGGAAAAGCAGGACAATGCAGAAGGTCCATGGCTCAACCCCCGACATCTCTGATTAAAAGAGAACCAGGTGGGAGATGCCACTCCCAGTCAGAGCAGAGAAGCCAAGGCTGCAGAGGCCGTCTGGGTGTTGCTGAACTACAACTCCCACCAGCCAAATGTTTCCCATGCCTGACATAGATAAATAGTTTGACCAAGTACAAAGCAGCTTGGAAAAGTTATCTTCTTGCACCCTGCAGCCAATTTGTTCAAAGTCTCTTTGGCCTTACAATGCAGCCATTTCTGAGGAACCAAGAACTCTCAGAGCTGCATACAGTTCACTGCCAACGACTCAGACACACCAACATCAATGGCAAGGGGGCTTCCGCTTCACAGGCAGCTGCTATCCACCCCTCCCCAAAGCAAGACAGTGAACTGTTAATTAAAAGAAAAAGAAACAAAATCAAACTTCCTAGATATTTCAAGGCGGCCTTCTGCATGCTGTAAGTGTTTCCTGTCCGCTACATTTTCCTCTTACAACAGAGAGCAAACCTGCTGGGTGCTTCCTTTCTTCATGACACCCTCAAGCCACAGCTGACAAAGACAGCATCAAACACAGGCACTCAAGGGTGCCAAGTATGAGATTGCTCTGTAACTGTCACATCTTAAAGAAAAATGTATCCATGGTTTTCAGATCCGAAAGCTGTGATCCAACATGCATCATTAATTCAAGGAATCTATTCAAAACCATCCATAGGAGCTGAAAAATAACCTCACTAGATGCTTTTAACTCAACACTTTGTCTCCAGCAGTGGTCATTCAGATGCTTTCTGGTGAATATGTATTTTCAGACCTGAAAATTGTGATCCAATGTGCATCAATGTTTCCATGAGTTAAAGGAAGTACCAGGGGCATCATCTCACCCTCAAGATTGTGGTGTTAGGGCACCAACAAGTTGGCGTGCTGAAGCGCAGCAGTCAGAGTCAGGTAAGGTGAGGTCAAACAGTCCAGGTCAGAAGCCAGCTGAAGTCAGGTATCAGCACCGGGGTCAGGAGAAGCTGAAGTCAGGAACAGTCCAAGTCAAGAACAAGCCAGGAGTCAGGAACAAGCCAGGAGTCAGGAACAAGCCAGGAGTCAGGAACAGGACAAGCAAGAACAACCACGCACTCAGCACAGCAGTTGCAGGTGCTAGTGAAGGGAGCAGCTGGCCTTCCTTAAGTAGCTGGCCAGTAATCACAGCTGCAGCTGCCTCTAATTGTTCCATGCGTCTCTCAGCTCTATGCTCTACAGCTGAGAAAAGAGTAGGGGAGGGGCCCCACTGGTTTCTCTCCTCACAAGGGCCTGATTCTGCCTCGACTTCTTCCTCCTGTTCTGGTCTTTCCCCTTCTCCATCTGATTCTTCCTCTTCCGAGGAGTGCCGCCACCAGTCTTCTCCAGATATGACCTCTTCCATTTCCCCAGATTCTTCTGTGGGTGCAGCCTCGCCGGGTGGGTGGGCGGGCTTGCCACCACTCCTCCTCCTCATCTGGCTCAACCCCGACATGTGGGTGCCCACCACCTGCATGTAGTGTGTGTGATGTCACACGCACAGCATGCAATATTGCGTCGCATTTTTGGAGGGGGCTCCTCTTCCTCCTCCTTCTGCAGGCAGTGAGGCCCCCTTTTCTGGCTGTGGAGGGTGGAGCTGAACTGCTTCTCTCTCGGAGGCAGCACCACAGAGGCTGGCTGGCTGCATCTCTCTGGCTTTGCTCATTGACTTTGTGGGTGCCCAGCTCCCACAATTATATTATTGTGACTGTTACCCATGCCCCCCTGGAGTTGGCTCCTATGGAAAGTACTTTTCACACCAACAGTATCTCCAAGGGGAGGGTTTTATAGAACCAGGGTTATACACTCCAGGGGCCAACCAGTGGTCACAGTGGCCAACCAGCTGCCTGCCAGCAAGCAAGACCCAAGCATAAGAGAAGGTCCCCCTCCTGTGGTTTCCAGCAGCTGGTATTCAGAAGCATTGCTGCCTCCACCATTCAAACATAGCCATTGTGCCTAGCTAACATTCATAGCCTTATCCTCCATGGATTTGTCTAGTCCCCTCTTAAAGTTGTCTAGATTGGTACCCACCACAGCCTCCTGCAGAGGGAGTTCCATAGTTTAACTATGCACTGCATGGAGATGCACTTCCCTTTAACCTGATACTGTGTGTGGTGCCAGCTGGAAGCGAAGAGAGCTACATCTAAGCAAGGTGAGCTGACACCACCCACTGCCTGGCAGGATATGCCCTGCAAGTGCTCCAAGTGACTTCTTGCCCTTCTTCCCGTCTCCCCCGAAAAGGCTTCCACTGCCCAGATACTGCCAGATATCAGAATGGCAATGTTTCTATTTAAATCAATGGGACTGAAAAGTGCATCATTTTGGCTACAGCATGTGCAGTGAGATTAATTGACTGAATAGAATAGGCTCCTCAAAACAAATGCATTGGAATCTGGAGCAAAAGAGCCTCAGACAATCCCCTTCCAAATTAAAGAATTGCAAATGCAGAATAATCAATAAAACATCATTGATGCATGAATTATAGTCTGGCCATGAACACTTTTTTGTTGTTGTTTAAAAATTAAAGTACTTACATGGATCACTATCCCTTCTGGCTGCAGTAGATTAATTCTCTTAAATGCATTTTGTTATCTTTCAGTTTTAATGACTATTGAACTTAAATTGGCAATGCTGTAGTATTGGCTTTTAAGCAGGGCAAGCCTTACATTTTTTATCCTGAAGAGCTCCAGAGTCTGGTTCAAGGGACAGGAGGACATGAAACCTGAGGCTGCTGGCTTGGAGAGCCGTACAACAAAATTCGAGGAAGTGTGAATTTCAAAGGATGGCAGTGTGTTGATTCTTACGTTGTTTCAGAAAATGTGAATTAGCTGGGCTCTACTTTAAATGCAAACTGAATTACTTCTACTCCCAGGATTGTCCTGAGGTTAGAATGCAGGTTGGCCCATGTCTGAGTGCATGAAAACCTAAGAAGAGCCTTTAGCTGGATCAGGCCAATGGCCCATCTAATCCAGCACCCTGTTCCCACAGTGGCCAACCAGATGCCCCCTAGGGAAACTCGCAAGGAAGGCCTGGGCACAAGAGCCCTCTCTCTGGCAGAGGATAGTCACTGAGGTCAGCAGCCATCCACACCCCTCTCCTGCTCTGGCTCCGAGAACAGGAAACAAAAATGACAGAACCAAAGGTTATTCAACCAAGTGATGTCTAAAAAGGGGGAGACACATACTGTACAGGATCAGGTTTAAGGTGCTGGTTTTGACCTTTAAAGCCCTATGCGGTTTGGGACCCTCGTATTTAAGGGACCGCCTCTCCTGGTATGTCCCATGTAGGACCTTAAGGTCCTCAAGTGATAATCTTTTGGAGGTCCCGAGCAACAAAGACGTTAGGTTGGCCTCAACTAGGGCCAGGGCCTTCTCAATATTGGCCCCGACTTGGTGGAATAGCCTATCACGGGAGACCAGGGCCCTGCGGGATTTGGCATCTTTCCGCAGGGCCTGCAAGACGGAGCTGTTCCACCTGGCCTTTGGGTTGGTTTCTGTTTAATATTTATGCTTCATCTTTTATTGGTGGGTTATTTTGAAATTGAGACCTGCAGTTTTAATTGAATTTTAAATTTGTATTTTAATCTGTTATTTTAAATTGATCGTTTTTATGTTTTTTGTTGTGATTTTAATTGATGTTAGCCGCCCTGAGCCCGGTTCTCTGGCTGGGAAGGGCGGGGTATAAATAAAATTATTATTATTATTATTATTATTATTATTATTATTATTATTATTATTATTATACTGGGGTAAATGCATGTACTATGGAAAATCACAGACAAAAATGCATTATATTAAGGAAATATATTAGACAAGATTGCATAGAAAAATGTGTATATTAGGAGAACGTCATACTATAATGCTGATGAATTTTCATGATTTTTTTTTAAAGAAAAAGAAATTGTGGTAATGTGGAAAATGAAACTTCAGTTTGGCAAAAGGGGAAATTGAGAAAAAACCTGAAATGGACAGGTTTACCATCCCTGCTCATAAGGGAAGTTATGCTGAGAAATGGACATGCTTCTGGTCAATTCAGAGGAAGACCAGGCTGTTCCGAGGCCCCTAGGGCTTTGCTAGCAGAATGCTAATCTAATCAGCGGAAGAAAATATAACTACAGGTACCTGACAATGATTCATTGGAAAAGCACGGAAGTTGATGCACCTCCAAATGCTTGAATTAACTCTTGCTTCTAGACTAATTAAAAGTATCACACTGAGCCCTTGACCCCTGCTTGACAGATGAGGCTGGCAGCACTCATGTGACATGGCAAGGGGGAGAGTCTAGGAGGCACATCTTGAGTTACCTTCATTCTCCGCTGCCTGTGCCTGGTGAGTCTGTGCCTACATTGTCTCTACTGTATTTCTTGCATTTTGAAGATAGCTAGTTAAAATGTTGATGGTCTAAGTTGCTACAGTTGGCATCGTCAGCAGGCAGCTTCTTGCTCCAGTCCTTAGAAAGCAGGAGTGGGAAATGGCTATATGTAAAAAGGAAAGAGTCCCAGTAATTTTCCTGCCCACTTTGGGGGTGACATTCCAGTGGAGCCACAGACAAAGTGTTGTGCCAAGGATACGTGAGCCTTGGGCTGAAAAACGACCCCTCAGCTCTGCTTGCAGGTATGCCAGCTGGAAGTGGAAACATCATTTAAAAAGAACAGCACAGCTGTCTTGATTTTCTGGAAGCCGAACTCCACTGTTGTTGGGTTGGGTTTTTTTTTTAAACTGACTTTCAGCCTGTGGATGTTCGGCTTGGATGAACAACTGGTAAATAACATTAGATGCAAAGCCTGAAAGAACCAGGTGAACACCAAATGTCACACTAGGGGGCAGCACTGAACCATAGATTCTTCCTTCACCTCCCGGTGCTTGTTGAGGGTCTTGTAGTTTTGGATTGCAGGATCACAAATGGAAATAGTAGAAGCATATCTCACAGCTACAGCATAATAATCTCCAACATTGTGTGATGCAGATGATGAAAGCACCTGTGTGTCTCTAGGGGCTGACTCAATCTTCCTCCTGATTCAGGTATTTTTCTTTCCCCAAACTGTGTTTATGTGCCCCTCCCTCTCCAGACACATATACAAGAGGAAATACGATATAATTCAACTCCAATCACACAGTTCCAGATGAAATTATCTGAAAGGCTGTAGTCATGTCAAGTACACATTTTCCTTTTCGGTCTTTTAAAGACTACATTGAAAAACACCCTTAGAAACTCAGGGAGCTGCCTTATACTGAGTGAGACCAATGGTCATAGGAGCCAACTCCTAGGGGCTGAGGTCCCTTTGCCACTTCCCAATAAAATATTTGAGAGGGTGACTCCCAGTGGATGGGCATTGCCATTCAAAAGGGGTGAGTGCACTGCGTCTTGCGATTGATTATGTGGGGTTGGGGTTACCTGCTCCCCCATATGTTATTCCTGCCCCCCCCGCCAGTGGCCTACCTAGCTCATTAGTGGCTCTGCAGCGTTTCAGACCAAGGGACTCTCTAAACCTTACCTGCAGAGGCCAGTAACCAGGTCTGTCACCTTCTGCATGCCAAGAAGATGCCCACCCCCGGGCTACAACCCTTTCCCCTAAAAAATAAGGTCAAATGTGAGCAGAGCGATGGTGGTAACTTCTACCTTGTCCAAGTAGGCATCTTCCTTCCTTCCTTCCTTCCTTCCTTCCTTCCTTCCTTCCTTCCTTCCTTCCTTCCTTCCTTCCGCAACTGAACAAAATGGGATCTGCTGTCTAGTTCGGAACTGAATATGCAGCTTTCCCCCCTTCAAACCCACATGGGAGTTCAGTGCATAAAAAGCAATCAATACAATCATTCTTGGGGATTTTTTTCGTTTATCCAGAAGAATGGTATGCTGAAAGTGAGCAAAAAAACAATGAGGAATTGTATTGTACTATAAGGCTCCCACCCCCAACTATTGGCAATAGGAACTTGTGCTGATGGAACTGGGGAGCCCAACAACATTTGGAGGGCTACAGGATCCACATCCCTGCTTTAGGGCTGCAAAGGTTGAAGGATGACATCCTATACAAACTTGCCTGGGACCAAACACATTCAGACGTTCTTCTGGCTTACACTGTGCATAGCTTACACTGGAGCCTCCTTTGAAGGGAAGATTGGGTCAACAGTGACCTGTGTTTGCTGATGGGGTCGGATTCAGGGAGTTGGTCGGTGCCTTGTAGGCCATCTACCCCAAAGACATGTTCAACACAGGAAATCCAGAATCAGGGCATTGTGGAAGTACAGTTATGCCGGATGGGATGCTTGCACTCTGAACGCTATGTGTGGGGCTGCCTCTGAAGATGGTTTGGAAAATTCAGATTGTGCAGAATTTGACAGCCAGGTTGCTCATTGGGGCAAGCCAGTTTGGGCATATTACACTGATCCTGGTCTGACTGTACTGGCTACTAATTAGTATTTGGGCCCAATTCCAAGTGATGGTTTTAAACCTATAAAGCTTTAAATGTCTCAGGACTGCAGTACCTCAAGGACAGCCTCCCTGCATATGAACCAACCCTGCGATCATCTTCTGAGGCCATGCTTTGTGTGCCTCCTCATCGAAAGGTCCAGAGGGGGGCAACATGAGAACGGTGCCTTTTCTGCAGTCGCTCCCCATCTGTGGAATGCTCTCTCACTGGCAGCTTCTTTACATATCTTTACATGCCAGGCAAAAACGTTTTTCTATAACCAGGCCTTTGGCTGATTGACATTCTATGGCCTTTTAAATATGTGTGTGTAGGGAAGTTTGTTTTTTTGTTTTATTATGCATTTTGTGTTCTCATTTTGTATTTTTATGTTGCGAACACTGGGCATGCTGTCTGCGGCTAATGGGAATTGGGAGTCCAGCCACATCATAGAGTGTCCTATGACTACTTGCTCCATAAAAGAACTCACTGCAATGCATTCTCAATTACACCATGAAAATTAACTCGCAGCTCTTGATCTCCTGACTCTAAATTTTGGCAAAGTCTGTACCGAGAAAGAAAAACCCAGGGAAGTTGCAGCCTTAATAAGGAGATTGGAATAGCAAAATGACCTAGCAGTGGCAATTATTTTGGGTAGTATTTCAGACACCCAATTGGTTCACACTAACATATGTGAATCATAGAATCATAGAGTTGGAAGAGACCACAAGGGCCATCCAGTCCAACCCCCTGCCAAGCAGGAAACACCATCAAAGCATTCCTGACAGATGGCTGTCAAGCCTCTGCTTAAAGACCTCCAAAGAAGGAGACTCCACCACACTCCTTGGCAGCAAATTCCACTGTCAAACAGCTCTTACTGTCAGGAAGTTCTTCCTAATGTTTAGGTGGAATCTTCTTTCTTGTCCATTGCTCCGTGTCCACTTCTCTGGAGCAGCAGAAAACAACCTTTCTCCCTCCTCTATATGACATCCTTTTATATATTTGATATATTTGAACATGGCTATCATATCACCCCTTAACCTTCTCTTCTCCAGGCTAAACATACCCAGCTCCCTAAGCCGTTCCTCATAAGGCATCTTTTCCAGGCCTTTGACCATTTTGGTTGCCCTCCTCTGGACACGTTCCAGCTTGTCAGTATCCTTCTTGAACTGTTACATATGTTACATATGTGTGTGAACATATGTGACAAAACTACTGAGATTATTACAAATTTACAAAAGGCTTTTGGATTGACAAGCAAACTTTATTATTGTGCTTGGGTGAGAGATTTGTTTAAATTAAAGTTCATAGAATCATAGAGTTGGAAGAGACCACAAGGGCCATCCAGTCCAACCCCCTGCCAAGTTTGAACCCAAGAAAGACTGTTAACAATCAGATGACAGAGTTCCTAGCCATCACTAAGAAGCTAGAACTTGCAGATTTTAAACTGGATGGTGGACTGAAAGTTTGCTACTTTTGGGGGTCACTAGGATAACAATATGAGATATTGGTTGGTAAACCGCGGTTAACCCTAACTGATGTAATTGGCCATCTGGGAGAGGAGTGTACAGAGAGAATATCTTTCCAGCCAAGAATGGAAAACCCAGTGATTCCAGCTATGTGTTGTGATCTCAGAGGAGAACCAAGACTCCATCCAAAAGAGTTGTTGTTTCTGAAGTAACAAAGAGGGACACATATTCAAGTTTTGTGAAACCCCAAAACCAGCAAAATCCCTTTCATTTAAGCACCAAATCAAAATAATGGGAACAAGGAACAAGAAAGCAATTTTCTTTTGCATGAGAAGAATCTAAATATAAACAATTGTGATGCAAAATCAAACAAATGCTTCATAGATTCTGGATGTTCTTTGCATATGAGTTACGCTTCAGGTTACAGACTCCGCTAACTCAGAAATAACGCTTCAGGTTAAGAACTTTTGCTTCAGGATAAGAACAGAAATTGTGCTCTGGCGGTGCAGCGGCAGCGGGAGGTCCCATTAGCTAAAGTGGTGCTACAGGTTAAGAACAGTTTCAGGTTAAGAATGGACCTCCAGAACGAATTAAGTGTTAGGGCACCAACAAGTTGGCGTGCTGAAGCGCAACAGTCAGGGTGAGATAAACCAAGGTCAAACAGTCCAGGTCAGAAGCCAGCCGAAGTCAGGTATCAGTACTGGGGTCAGGAGAAGCCGAAGTCAAGGACAGTCCAAGTCAGGAACAAACCAAGTCGATCAGGAACAAGCCAGGAGTCAGGAACAACCAGAAACACAGGATCAAGACAAGCAAAAGCAACCACGCGCCCAGCACAACGGTTGCAGAAGCTGTAGAGTGGGCTAGTCGGCTACCTTATGAAGCTGGTTCACGCCCACGCTTCCTATGAGCTACAGCTGTCTCCAATTGCCGCCTACGCTTCTCAGCTCGGCGTTCCACAGCTGAGAAGGGAGGAGGAGAGGGGATCGGCTGATTCATCTCCTGACTGGGACCTGCTTCTGGCCCCACTTCTTCCTCTAGCTCTGGTCTTGCCTCCTCCTCCCTGTCAGATTCCTCCTCCTCTGAGGAGTGCTGCCACCAGTCCTCCCCAGGTACAAACTCCTCAGATTCCTCTGTGGGTGCTGCTCTGTCAGAGGGGGCTTGCCACCACTCCTCCTCATCTGACTCGACCCTGACATTAAGTTCTTAACCCAAGGTACCACTGTATTACCCCATTAGTGGATGACAGTAATCATATTGCAAATGGTGAAACCATAAAGAAATGTGGTATAGGTTCAGGAACCTTAAACTGCAAACTTAGCCATCAATTGAAAGAGAACCAGGTCCTAGATCTCCCACAATTGAATTGCAACATGATCAGTGTGTCCACCTTGGACAGAAAAAGTATTCATATACAATTTGGAAATGGTAAGTGCCAAGAAACCAAAGGTGGCAAATTGTATGCTGAAGCATATTTGATTAATGGTATCTACAAGACTAATCTTTCAGGACTCGAGGCTGCAAATGTGGCACACATGCGCCAGAAGCACGGAGCAGACTTCCCTCAAATTTTGGCACAGAAGGTTTGGTCACATAGACATCAAAGCCATGGTGGAACTGCAATGCAATGAGCTTGCAACAGGAAGGAAGGTAAACCAAAATGCACCAGTCAGAGCCAAGTGTGTAAGTTGCTTCACTGAGAAGAGTGTTTAGCCTTTCCCTGCTCCGTGTACTGGGCAGCGAAGCACCAGAGTGGCGCATGTAGCCTGCACTGCTGTACACTTAATGTTCCATCCCTGGGGAAGAATAAGTCCATACTGATTTTTATGGATGCTTTCTCAAGTGTTGTATACGTTCTAAAGGAGAAAAGTGAAACAGTGCAGATGTTCAGAAATTACATGACCATGCTGAGCATCATCATCATCAAATCTTTGTTACGGTCATAGACCAGCATAGGTAGGGGTGGGGCACAATCATTTAGAATCTGTAAAATGTTTTGGAAAGCTAAAAAGTATTTAAAACAGAAGGGACTGTATATATAAAAGACTATAAGAATCTAAAAAGAAATGAAAAGAATCTAAAAGAAGGGTTAGGAGCATTAAACGGATGTAGAAGAACATAAAAGGTTAGTATATAAAAGACTATAACTATCAATTTAGAGAGCACTCTGATGTGAATGTTCATTAAATCTAGTTTGTGGCACAGGTCATCATCTGACAAATTTTGAGCACTGCTATGCAGAACCTGGCAACATGGTATGTTGTAGCAGGGTTGGTATCTGAAAGCAGCAGGGAGGTATAGAATTGTCCTGTGTGCCCTGGGTAGTTATGGAGTAGTGGGGAGATGAGGCTAATACAAATGTCTCTATAATATAGGCACTGGAGAATATCTCGCTGTGATTATTAAAGAAACTAACTGGTAAGAATGTTCCTTTTGTTTGATCTGCTTATTTGCTGCCACCAGGGGAGGGATCCTATTCCCTGAAGACTGACATTTAGTCAGTGACAATGGAGGTGAGTTTACATCAAGCCACATGAAAACCCTCCTGGAAGAGGAAGGGATGACTTACAAACATGAGTGTTAGCCACACCCAACAAGAAAACTCAGTTGCTGAGAGAAAGTTTAGAGCTCTTCTGGAGATGACCAGATGCATGCTAAATGTCTCTGATCTCCCCCCCCCCCACACGTACGTGTGTGCATGTGTGTCTAATGGAGTAGACCCTGCAGTATATCTTCAGAACAGGCTGCTCACCAAGAGAACTACACACACACCTTTTGAACTCGTATGGAAGAGGGGCACATATATGTATTTGGCGCATGGGTGTAGCCAATATTTTTTTTTAAGAAATCAAAGTTGTTGAGCTTTGCCATGGAAGAGTGGCACATTTGTGCATTTGGCTTTGGCAGTGTTGCCAATCAACTTAAATCGCCAGCCAAGAGCAATCTAAAACTTATAAGTTACATGGATGCTGTCTAGACTCTAAGGATTACAAATCAACAGGTGGGTTTCTCTTTATGTTTGGAAATGGTCCTATTTCCTAGGCTAGTTATAAGCAAGGGTGACTCGCTTTTCTTCCATAAAGTGCTTGCTAATGATATTGTTAGCATGAGCACTTTCAGCAAAACAATTAAAATTAAATCAACCCTCAGTGTACGAGGAAGTTGGAACAATACTAAAGTGGAAGAGAAAAGACCAGCCAGCCCAGTTTACTGTTAGTCCAACATCCATCTGGATCCCGAGTTGGCAAATCTGTTGATGCAGCTTTCTATCTTAATGAGATGGTTTAATTCAAGAGATTCCTTTGCAGAACAATGCTGGTTGGCTGAATGAGCATCTTCACAGCAGCAGGAGGGCAGCTTCTTCAGCCCAAGGACTGCATTCTCTCTTGGGAAAGCTCCCAGGGGCCACAAACCAGTAGCAGGCAGGGCCAGAGGTAAAAGTGAGTGGAGGAGTGGGCTGCTGGGCTACATTTCAGTCATGCAAAAGCCAGATGTTTCTGTTGGACCTTCTTTGCCAACCAAGTTTGCACAGCGAATGGGATGATGGAATAAAAACTTGCCCACAATATCTTTGCTTATCTTTATTTTTAAATAATAATCAAACAGCTGCAAAACACCCCTTCTCACCACCTTTCCTCAACAGCATTCTATAACAGTACACACTACACCACTCGATCAACTTAAATAGTTTTCAAATAATCAATTACCCTATCACATCGCTGCATTTGGTGCAGTAGGTAAACTCCCCCTGCTAATTAGTTAAATTGTTAAGATACATCAGGTGTGCTGAATTGTCAAAATCTCACAGATGTGCTGCTATGCAAGTTATAATTACAAACACACAACTCTCAGTAGCACCATTGGCCACATTAATATAAAAAACCCCCAACGGTTTCTACTCCTACACACACACGCAAGCTAGAGGCATCATCACATTCCAGGGATACATTGTTGCTAGACAAAAGTCCTCGAAGGAAGGACTTGTGAGCAGCTGCGTCTGATAGAGAGAGAAGAAGAAACAAGATGTACTGCTCAATGATAATAGTAGGACTTGAATTCTCTAATGACAAAGCCTTAGAAAGCTCCTCTATTACTATTTTTCTTAGAGTCTGGGGACTCAGGTCTAAATATATGCATTTTTAAAAGGTACACTGTGACTCTTATTCAGAATTGGGTATGACAGTTGATAAATTGCAAAGGTTAATTTATTGTATTATTCAGTACAGAACCATTTACTTCCTGCCACATACAGAAACATTATGTTTGTGTGCATATACAGAGCGAAAGAAAGAAAGAGATATATAGATATAGATATAGATACCCACTCTTACAAGGGAATCTAAAATCAAAGCTTTGAAAGTGCTTTCATAATCTACTTGTCTGCAATTACTTAAGAAGCTACACTGGGGGAGATGAAAGTAGTCAACATCCCCAAACAGAAATATCAAATGCTCTATAGATACCACCAGTATTACAATGAATGTGTGTGTTTACATTTCAATTTGTTTTCCAGTTAAAAGCATATAAGAACCATTTGAATCCTTTTACACTTTTTCCCAATCCGTCTTCAGATTGCTTGCTCTGCAAGTTCCAAACTGCCTTCAAGTAGAACTGGACTCAAGTTGCCCAAATACTGTAGCTTTTGTTTTAGCTTTTTAAAAGGGCAGTGACAATTATTTATACATCAAAACATCTCATTATAACATTGCAAGGTAGTTTACAGAACAAAATCATTATCACACGGGCAGGAAGATCATAAAAGAATCAACATTAGAGTTAGCCAAACTTTCCATCAGGGCTAATGCTATAATAATAATAATAATAATAATAATAATTTATAATAATAATAATTAATACAGTCAAAGACCAGCAAGAAAATTGTACAGTCCAATTCATATAATTGGTATCTACTTAATAAAATTACAATTAAATTTTTGCAGATTTTTAAAAGTTTTATAAAATTGTATGGATGGAACTTAACCACCTGTCAACATTCCTGCAGTGGTCCTACGGTAGTTCGACTAGGGTACCAGTCACTGGTATTTGCTGTCATCACAGTGCGTCTTATTCTTGTCGCTATGTAGCAAAATTTTGCAACAATCCTAGTGGTCTCTATGTCTTTGTCAGCTAAAAGGTATCTGGTGTAGGCTTCCTCTGATCGACCGGGCTGTTTCACCAAGAGCAGTTCGATCAGTTCTTTCCTTGAGTCACGATACAGTGGGCAATATAAAAGGACGTGCCCAGTGGATTCGATCTCATTGCCCTCACAAGGGCATAGTCTTTGGTTAATCGGGGTCTTGTTGTATCTGCCCTCTAAGAGAGCGGAGGGGAGAGCATTAAGCCGGGCCCTGGAAAATGCCCAGCGATGTTTGGGGTTATCTAATGACTTGAGGTAATTTGCTAAGTGCATCCTTTGATGATCATAAAGAGGCCTGTAGATTGTTGAAAGTCGGTTAAGATCGTTTTGGTATTCAGTGTCGATGATTCTTTCTTTGATTAAATTTTTTGCCCTTCCCATTTCCAGGCTTAAGAGATGCCTTGAAGAGAGTCCATATGTGGGTAGTTTTCTAAGTATGCCCTTCCTCCAACTTGATTGAAATTTATCACGTTGTATCAAGGGGAGCAGGCCGACTGGTGTCTTACTAAATCTTAGCCAGAAGTAAAAAGCGGCTTGCCAAACTTTAGCTTTGACCCTGTGAAGGCCTGTTTCCAGGCGTAGGGCTGCATTGGGAACACATTTCAGTATTTGAAATATTGATCTTAGAAATCCTAATTGGATTTTTTCATAGGGGTCCAGATTGGAGAGAGGAACAAGCGGTGCACCGTACAATAGTTGGGCTATCGGTTTAGTCCTGAATAATTTGAGGGCTGCTGGAATATAGTTTCCTCCATTTGATCGGTGGAATCTTACAATTGCTGTCGTACTTCTTTGTGCGATGGAGATGTATTTGATGTGGGCCGTTTTCTTTCTGGTCGCTTGGAAAACGACTCCCAGGTATTTGAAGCATGTTACCTGCTCGATGGTTTGCTTGTCTATGTGCCAGTTATTTATTTTCCTTTTGTTAGAATAAACCATAATTTTGGTTTTTTGATAGTTCACTATTAGTTGTTCCTCCTTGCAATGTTGTGTGAGTTTGTTAAGGGCTCTTTGGAGGCCAATCTGAGTCTGGGATAGAATAACAGCATCATCTGCATAAAGCAGGATGGGTAGCCTTTTGTCTGCTAGTTTTGGGGCGTGTGCGTCTGCTCCTTGAAGGTGTACAATTAGAGAGTTTATATAGATGTTAAACAGATAGGGGGCCAGTATACACCCTTGTTTGACTCCCTTGGTTGTTCTAATTGCGTCGGAAAGTTGGCCTTCCCGATTGCATCTTATTCGGAGTCGTGTGTTGTTGTATAGCTTATATATTAGCAGCAGCAGCAGACGTCAGTCTATAGTTGACTTGCTAAGTTTGTCCCACAGTCAGATTCTTGATATGGAATCAAAGGCTGCTTTGAAATCGACAAATGCTGCAAATAGCTGGGGATTACCGTATGTTGCGTTGTGTATTTTTCGGCCAGATGTTGCAAAGTCAGGCAGTGGTCTAGTGTGGATCTCCTCTGTCTGAATCCTGCCTGAGGCCTGAGCATTGTCAAGTATTTTCTCTTTTTCAATCCATTCACAGAGGTTTCGGCTCAGGTATCTGGCGTATAGTTTGCTTATGATGTTCAAAAGACTTATTGGCCTGTAATTGGCAGGGTCGTCCTTGGGGCCCTTTAAAATAAATAAAATAAATGATAGGGCTAATGCTAAAAACCAGTGCTTGGGAAGCCCTCAGAATTAAGCATGCTTTAACCATATGGTGGAATCACTAGAAGATTCAGGACACATAAAAGGATGTCCTCCTTCATGCAATGTAGTTGAACTATGGAACTCACTCCCACAGGAGGTAGTGATGGCCACTAAAACGAATGCCTTTAAAAGAGGATTAGGCAAATTCATGGAGGAGGAGAGGGCTTTGGGTGGCTACAATCCAGGATGGCTGTGCTCTGCCTTCCCAATTGGAGGCTACAATGCTTCTGAATGCCAGTTGCTGGGAACCACAGGGTGGGAAGAGCTCTTGTGCTCCAGTCCTGCTTGCAGGTTTCCCACCAGCATTTGATTTGGCCACTATGAGAACAAGATGCTGGACTCGATGGGCCATGGGTCTGATCCAGCAGCCAGGCTCTTCTCAGGTTCTTATGCTCCTGTAGATGCCTGACGTATCTCAGTGGGAACTGCTGCAGCAGCTTCCAAAGCATCAATTTTCTTTAATCTAAGGATTGTCTCACACAAGCATTTTGCAAGCTCATCATTAAATAACACTCTGGAAACCATCCTCAGAGAAAGGTTGTGTTTATTCAAATATGACAACTTGGAGGGTTTGCAAACTGTAGATCAATCTGATTAACTGAATCAAAATATAGTTTGTGCAGGGAAGTTCCTTAAGGCAGAAGGGACCAACTCCTTACTGGGTACATTTCCAGGCTCATCCTATGGCACCACAGCAAAGGTTTGGGAGGACTCCTCTCTTCTCACAAAGAGCACCTTGACCAGTGCACTGGCTCCACCAGTTTGGCATTCACCCTCATGTGCTTGCTGAGCCCAAAGGGCACCCCAAGGCCCCCCAAATCCAAGCTGGCATTGGATGACCCAGGAGTGCCCTCAACCCAATATTGCCTCAGGTACTTACACCAGATTTTAAATTCTCTTTCTGATCTGTCCAAAAGCCAATCAAACCAATCAGAATGCCACTCCAGGGGTCATGGACTGGCTGGGCACAGAGGAGTGGTGGGAGGCAGCAGCTGGGGAGCCCCCTAGGGAACCTGCAGGGGAAGAAGGCTCAGAGTTGGTGATGGAACAATGGGTGTTCAGAGGGAGCAGACTGGGAGGAGGAAGTGTCAGAAGCAGAAGAGGTTTTAGTGAACAGGAAGAGGCTGCGGCAGAGCACAGTTCAGGCTCCAAGGCAGAAGTGGGGGCTGGAGAGGGGTGGAGCCTGAAGACAGAGAGGCAGGTGGCTGAAGAAGCCAGGGCATCTCTCCCTCCTGTTGAGAGCAGCTCCCCTCCCCCCTGGTCTCATACAACTCACCGAGAAATGAAACAGGCAGAGCAGAGGGTTTGTGCATGCAGACGCAGCCGGAGACTGTGTGGGGAAGACTCTGAAGAGGGGGAGTCCTAGTGGGCACTGGAAAGGCAGGGATCTTCTGTCCTCACAACTGCTTCATCAGGGCAAGACTTCCTCAGAAGAGTTGCTGAGACCACTAGGCTGGAGCTGTGGTTTGTTTCCTTGGATAAAGAGTTAATTTCACAGGCCTCAGTTGATTTACTGGTTTGTTGCTGACTTGTGCCTGACTCCAGCCCTGACACCAGGATAGAAACTCCCAAAAGTATGACGCAAGTGCAGAAGGGAAGACCCAGGGTCAATCAGCTCCCCCCCCCCAATTCCTACTCACCCCTGAAACAGCCAGTTGGGGGGGGAAAAACCCAAACCCAACCACAATGCTGTTAGAGTTTCTTCTTCTTTGGCGAGTGAGATTGAAAATGATGGCAGTTCTGCAATCAGGACACTCACTGTCTGTGTTAACTGACAAAGTCTGTATATTCCATGTTGCAAAGTTCAATTGTCTCTTATGACTGCAAGGTGGTGACCCCACTGGGTGCGGTAATCCAGTCAGGGGGGAAAGGGAGGCAAACTATGTTTAGGGCACCTTTTCTAGCCCCTCCCCTTTTGGGGTGAGCAGAGTGGATCCTAAAAAGGGTTGCTCAGTCATGCATACAGCTGCCGAGCTGCTCAACTGTCTTGTTCCTTGAGTCAGAACGACTGAATCTGTATCCACCGCCCATGTGCCGTTCCAGATTTCACGATCCTGCCCCCATTATCATTTGCCGATCACCATGGGACTTTGGGGGTTTGGGATGGGTTTTTGGAAGGTGCCTGTTTTGTTTTATGTGTGTAGATCAGTGCACACTGACCAATGCACAGTCTTCGCAGTAGGGCTCTGTTCCAATGGCATGAGTAGTCACAATGAACTGGTAGATTCATATCTGCTGCAGCCTTCATCCGCCTTCAAAGCCGTTGTAACATACCACTTGTTATCGCCCACCTTTTCTGCTGTTGAGGACTTCTTAGATCATTCTTTGTCTAGCTCCGTCCCTTTGACCTCACCGCCTTGGGTGACCCTGCTGGGAGTAGGAGATTCCTGACGGCTTCACTCACAAGGGTCAATAGGAACGTGCAAGCCCACTCACCATGACATGATGATGATCCAGCGAGTGAGTGTTAGATCTAAGGCCTTTCTTGCATAAGCACCCTGTCTGGGGAACTCCATTCCTTGGCCACCTCACTACTGAGTTGACCAATGTGCTTTTATGTAGAAATATGAGCTGGGGCTTCTGGAAGGAGATTGGGTTTTGGCTGCACTGCGTGTATGTGTGTGTTACTTTCATATTAAGTAGACAATAGTTGTATACAGGGAACAGCTGTGTCCCTTTTGTGGAGGTTTATGAGTGCAACCTGCAAAGAACTTTCTGATAGTAAGAGCTTTTCAACGCTGGAACAGACTACCTCAGAAGGTAGTCTGTTCTTTACTGAAGGTTTTTAAACAGAGGTTGGATTGTCATCTTCCAGGGATTCTCTAGCTGTGATTCCTGCATTGCAGGGGTTGGCTGAGATGAGCTTTGAGGTCCCTTCCAAATCTACAATTCTATGGTTCTGCCTGTCAGGCTGTGAGTATCACCCAGCAGACTTTAGTTCTCCCTTGCCTTCCAGTTCCCTTTAATGGACCCAGTTGTCAGAGAGCAGTTTTACTGGTTGGATCAATAAAATTCTGCTTGATTTGTTTGTATGGATGTAGAGCTACTATGTCTTTGGACCAAGAATTCAAAACCACCCATAACAGCCAGAGAAGCAGTAGCAACTTTGCTCTGACATCACAACAGAGCAGGTAACCCTCAGAATGC
Source organism: Lacerta agilis (assembly GCF_009819535.1). Classification (NCBI taxonomy): domain Eukaryota; kingdom Metazoa; phylum Chordata; class Lepidosauria; order Squamata; family Lacertidae; genus Lacerta; species Lacerta agilis. Next base: position 764,250 of record NC_046324.1, read on the forward strand.
ACATGTTTGTATTGCCGCATTATGAAACTGCATCCATGTCCCCCTCCATAGGGTTTTTCATGGGAGGAATTCCAGTGCAGAAGGCTGAGTATATTAAAGAAAACAACTCCATATGTTCAAGATTTCACATCTGCCTTTGGTGTGTGCGCGAGTGTGCATTTAGCAGCTCAATCCAAAGTAGCATATTCAGTCGATGTTCATATCTTCCTTTTTTTCCTGCACACTAATTACTTGGAATTTATCATTTAAAGGTGGCAGCCTAATTGTTTGTTTCCCTTGGAAATGTGGCTTTACTGTATGTTGTGGTTTAGTGAACTGTGAAATATCCCACTGATTCTAATCTGTATCAATAAAAGATTCATAAGGCTCTTTGACAAATGGAACTGCCTGCTTGCAAGTCTGCTCTTGACAGACACTTTAAGTAAGATCTACGTTTTTGTATCTCTCTCTCTCTCTCTCTCTCTCTCTCTCTCTCTCTCTCTCTCTCTCTCTGTCATGTGTGCGCGTGAGCGCATATGTGTGTGTGAGATCCCATGCTTGAGGTCATTACCTTTCAAACACTCATGAGAACTGACTACATTTCACGGACAAATGACACTGTCCCATTGGATTACTTGATATTAATATTAAATGAAAATGTTTCAGTGTCACTTCAAAATGCTTGGAATAATAAGTCATCCTGTGATTACAACAGAACCATATGTGCTCCACAGTTTTGCATGAAGACAGGCAAAGGACAGAAAATTGCTTTGGAAAATAGAAGGCAGGGTCAGGAGAATCTTGGTTCCCCTTTTAAAAAAATAGGATTTTGGTCCCTGGTGCCTGAAAAAGCACAGAGGCAGTAACAGGGGGCAACACAACAGAAGTTTATAAAACTGCATGTGGGGTAAAGAATATAATATATATTATATATTATATTTTATATATATATATATATATATATATATATATATATATATATATATATATATATATATATATATATATATATCTCCCTCCTCTCCCATTAATGCTGGAAGCCCGGGTCATTCAATGGAATGAAATGGCAGTCGATTCAGGAAAGTCAAAAGTTCTTTCCTGAATTGAAGTCCTTCTTTACACAACTCAGTGAATTTATGGGATTATCTGACATGAGATATGAGGCACAGATTGCTTAAAAGAGGGATTTGACAGATTCGTGGATAGTCAGGCTGCCCCTGGTTCCTAGCCATATCAGAGGCAGTCTGTCTCTCTGAATACTGGTTGCTGAGGAACTACAGAGAGCAGGGGTCATCAGGAACACCCTTCTCACGGGTGCTCCTGAGCTGCCCCATCAATCTGCTATGAGCAGTGCTTGGGCAATGATCTTGACCTGGTCAGGAATACTGGAAGGCTCTCAGTGTGCAAAAAATAAATAAATCACTGTTAATTGGAGACTGGCCAAATATTACCCAGTGAGCTTTATGGTGGACTGATGATTTGAACTCTGGCCTTCCAGGTCCTAGTAAAACACTTTAACCACTATACCACACAGTCTCTCTCTCTCTCTCTCTCTCTCTCTCTCTCTCTCTCTCTCTCTCGATTTTTAAAAGAAGTCTCTGGTGCTGAAAGGATAGCAAGGTTGACACCAGGTATGTTTCTCTGAGAAAATAATTCCACAAATGGGACACCATACCACAGCAAGATCCTGCCAACCTAGCAGCTCGAAAACTGTCTGTGGACAAACGCCGGCTCCCTCAGCCGATAGAGCGAGATGAGCGTGCAACCCCAGAGTCATCCGTGACTGGTCCCCTTTTCTTTACCTTTTACCACAGCAAGAAGATTACCTGATCACTACCTGCTTGCTCCACCTTGGGGGAGAGCCTCTAAAGATGATCTCAGTGCATGAGCAGGTTGGTTCAGATAACTTGTTTAAATGTCTTGCTTTTAAGAAACTCATAACTGAAGAAATGCTGACAAAATAAACTGGGCTTCAGATGGTTCATTATGTAAGAGTAATTTAATGAACTGAGAAAGAAATGTTTGTGGGGTTCAAAAAGTTAGTATTACAATTGGGGAAGCAGCATGAAAATGAAGCCAATTTTTTATATTGTCATAGCCCACAACTCAAATGATGCATTGTTAAAATGATCTTTCTTAAGTGAAACATTACTAGCAAAGCTCACATATTAGAGAATATAGAGGTAGCACTAGGACTCATGGGCATCGCATGATGCTGGATGTTGAAAGATTTAGGACACAGTAGTAAAGAAAGTCCTTCACACAGACACAGCACATGGCTCAACTATGGAATTCACTCCCACAAGAGACAGTGAGGGCCACAAACCTGAGTGTTTTGAAAGAGGATTAGACAGATTCATGGAGGAAAAGGCTAGCAGTGACCTGCTAACTCTGATGGCTAGGTTCTAACTGTGCTGTTGGAGGCAGAATGCTTCTGAAGGCCAGTTGGTGGATATAGCAGGAGAAGAGATGGTTGTTTCACTCTGGTCCTGCTTGGGAGTTTGCCATTGTGGTTGGCCCCTGTGAGAACAGGATGCTGGATTAGATGGGCCATTGGCCTCATCCAGCAGGTTCTTTGGATGTTCTTACGACCTTAGAGTGAGTTAAACATAGTAATCAGGAGGCTTCTTAGCCAATCTACATCTTCTTGACTTCTTCCAAACTCCTGTGGGAAATGTTTAGAAAGATAATTGGGGAAGATCTTTGTTTTTTTAATGTCAGAAAGCTCCTTAATAATTCATAGAAAACTTTTTTTTTGCTTCTAACAGTTACCACTATTATGTTTTTTTAAACCTTGCATGCTTGCATGCTGTACCATGTTACCTTGTAAATATTGTTTGATATTTCTAAGTAAGCAATATTTTTCTTAACACCTTTCAAAGTAATTTGAATAATGCTTAATGTCTATGCAATACCTGTCATGACCCGTAGGAAAATCCAGGTGTACGGTATATCACATTCTGATGAATTTTATTAATGAAATTTATACACTGCTTGATTGTAAAAAAGCATTTCACAAAAACACAAAACAATAAAATTATCAGTTAAAACAGCTCTTTAAAACACCCAAAAGAGAAAATCAGCAATAAACTTAAAACAGATTAAAACATACATCAGGTTTTTTTAGCAGGCACTGAAATGGGTAGAGTGAAGATGCCTGTCTGGTGTCAAGAGAAAGGGATGGTGGGATGTTTTAGAACATATGTGAGTAGTCTTTAGAAACATTTTTTTCCTGAAGAACTCAAGTAGCCTACAGACTGACTGCTGAGAAGCAAATTTTAATGAGGTGAATGGATCTGCATGTATAACATCTTCAAACAGATGTTATACATGCATATAGTTTTAATTATTGTTTTTTCCAAGTTTTTAACGAGTCTTGTTTTTATCAGTAAGCCACTTTGAGGCCCATCAGAGGAAAAGGTTGGGTATAAATAAATAAATAATCATAACTTTACCACCAAGCATCTTGAGTAGCTACTCTGACAAAAACTTCACCTGTCTATTTGTGGAGCCAAAGGGCACAACACACTCTTTCCTTGAAAAGAAAAGTTGCAGGTTTATATTGTCAACATGGTTACACTGAAGTAGCCCCTCTCCATCGCTACGAATCTGCCTCCGCGCCACTCTGACAACCGGATCCTCGATGCACATTTACGTTTACTCAGAAGCAAGTGCCGCTGTCACATTAACGGGACTCCAGATGGGCGTGCAATCGGATCTCAGACTGAAAAGGAATGCGCCGAAGTCCTGCCAGACTCCCTTGCACGTTGGCTCGGGAGGAAGCCCTAAACACATCCAACGCCCCCCCCCCTCCCGGAAGCGTGCGCCTGGCTCCGCTCTAGGTTGGGACCGACCGAGGTGGGCAGGCAGGCAAACGCCGCTGCGGAAGCGCCGCCAACTTCCCCGGGCAGGCTCTGGAGCGGGAAGGGACTGAGCCGGAGCCAAGCCAGAAGGGACCAGAGGTGGGTGGATGGCTGAGAAGGAGGGAGGGACGAGAGAGGAGGAGGCGGGGGCCAGCCTGGGCGCTCCCCCTATAAAGGAGGCTCTGTCCGGGCTGGGGTGCTGCATTCTTGCCTGTCGCTGCTGCAGGATCAGCCTCCTTCTGGTCCTCGTCGGTGGATCTACTCGCAAGGAGGGAAACCCGTCACGTGGGGAGCGGAGGGGGTGGTCGTGGAGGAAAGAAAGCAGCGCCAGGCGATTGGCATTCCGGCGCCGCGGCTGAGCCGGCAGCTGGCGGAGGAGAGAAGCGGAGATCAGCCCCGAGAGGAGGAGCCTCCATCTAGCCCGGCGCCGCCAGCGCGGGGCTCCACGGCCCGCCGGCCGCGAGGCATCCCCGAGCTTCCCGCCGGCCGCCTGCCCTTCCCCGCACCGAAGCGCCACCGCTTCCGGACCGCAGGAGACGCAGCTTGGGCTGCCGGGGCTGCAAGAGACCCGCCGCCGCCAGGATCCCGGGATGGGGACCCGGGAGCTGTCCGTGGTGCTGATCCTCGCCGGGGGACTCGTGCACGGTGAGCCGCTGTCTCCGAGCGAGGAGCCGTCCTTGGTGCTGAAGGAGAGTTTGCTGGGGTGGCTTAGGAGTGTCCGACCAGGACTTTTGGTCTGGACCGCACACATCCCACAGGCATTGCTCGCCCCCGTCCACACACACATCGCCAAACACATGCATTCTGTCTTAGTTTGGATGATCTAGTCTGGATAGAGAGGAAGTTTTCTCTGAGCTTGTGGGTGCATTTCCACCTCCTGATATTTCCCATGCATATTGGTATTTGTATTCTCTTCCAGAGAAGAGGGTGTACTTTGATGATATTTATGTTGTTTATGTATGGTGTGTATTTTAAGACCCTTAGAGCCTGCCTTTTAATAGGGTTTTTGGTGCAGAGAACCCCCCCTCCCACAAAAACCTCCATGGTAATGATGTAAGTAATATGTTAAAGTAAAGAAAGAATCACAAAAAGAATATACTAGCCAAACAAGGGCAAAGTGTGGATTGCTTTCAGCACGCATGATTTTGGACCTGCTCCGCATGTCTCTTTAACCAGCCTCTCTGGATAAAGCCTGGAATTGGCTCACCTGATCATTGCAGAGTATCAGGAAGGTGCTCAAGATAGTGGGCACCAGCAGGTAAGGTGAAATATTTGTATTATTAACTCCCAATTCAGTTTGAAGATCATTAGGAGCTTGAGAACATGAGAGCTTAAAAGGACAAGAGTTTTGGCACTTTTTAAAGAACAACACATTGATGATGCCATAAGCTTCTTCATTGCAATTATAGCATTTATATCCCAGGCTTTCCTCCAAGGAGCTCAATATGGTGTACATGGTTCTTCCTCCTCCTTGCTTAATCCCCACAACAACCCTGTAAGCTTGTTAGGCTGAGAGGAGCAGTGACTGACCCAAGGCCCCTCAATGAACTTATGACTGAATGGTTGGAACCCTGGTCTCCCAGGACCTAGGCCAATACTGGAATCTACACACTAATAATAATAATAATAATAATAATATGAATATGAATATGAATAATAACAATGCTGTGAAACTGATTTTTTAAATTTTTTTTTTGAAAAATACATTGAATTTTGCATCTAGTGTCACATTTGTGTATTGCACTTTACAACACATTTAAAACATTTTATTTGCAGCTGTGGAGCTGAGTCCCTATTATGCTAAATATCCCTTTTCTTAGTTCATTCTGCACACGGAAGTACTGAACCATAAATGACAACTGGGGCATCTGATGAAATGGACAGTAGTCCATGAACACTTATGCAACAATAATTTTGTTAGTCTTTAATCTGTCACAAGAATATTACTTTTTTTTGCTGCAAGGGACTAACACTACTCCTCCACTAGAACTAAATAATTCTTTTCAGTGTGTGAAACCTAATGGAGACTCACCTGGCTTTCAGCATTTCAAAGCTATTTTGTTCTAATATGATTTTTTTTGGTAACATTCTCAGTGACAGATATTGTTGGATTTAGGTTTTTCCCGCTTAATGGATTAAAGGCCACAGTAAAGCATTTTAAGTCCCATTGATTTTCCTTGGAGAGATTTGAGGATGCACTAACCTCCCCTAAAGTACTTGACTTTGCATCAAGCCCAAGGTGTACAAATCTTGGCTGCATCAAATAGATACAAAGCCTGAAATCCAGTACTTGAGAGTAAAGTTCTGTTGAATTCAGTGGGACTTAGTTATTTCCACACAGGTTGTAGTTGTGCTGTGAAGCTGAAAAACTAACTTAAGAGGAAGCCTGGTTGAACTTGACAGAGGTTACTTCTGAGTAGACTGTTAGTAAATGAATTAGGAAGACTAATTCCCCTTTAAAAAAGTATCTTTCAAAAGTTGAATTCCATAAAGATACAGTTGGTCCATTCTTATCATTTATGTTAAACTGCACAGAAATGCTATGTATTATTAGAATAATAGATTTATAGAATTATAGAGTTGGAAGGAACCATGAGGTCATCTAGTCCAGCCCTCTGCAATGCAGGAATCGTTTTGTCCAATGTGGAGCTTGAACCCAGAACCCTGAGATTAGGAGTCTCATGCTCTACCAACTGAGCTATGTTCATTTACTGTGTGTGTGTGTGTGTGTGTGTGTGTGTGTGTGTGTGTGTTTGGTGAAACTATATAAAGATACCAATACTTCAAGAGGAAACTTTGAAAATGTGGACATCAAAAAGAAAAAAAGAAAAAAGAATCCTGAAACGTTTGCCAGTTTTCAAATTTGTGTGAATCTTCATTTCAGTTCCAATCCTCACAGCAGCTTTTGATCCTCTTGCATAAGTGTGCAATTTTTTAAAAAGGTAAGCACATGAAGTGTTCTGGGAAAGGATTCTCCCATCAGATAACCAGTGACAAAGCAGCGCACCCAACCCCCTAAATAACTGCAGGGCGGCTGTGGGGAATCCTCACTCTCTCTGTCTAAATTATTCATACACCCATTTGGGACCAAATCAACCTTCCTCATTGAAATATTTCAATATTGACTCAAAGCCCTTGAGTGAGAGTCTAATTCTGACATGATATTTCCACATATGCAGATCCTTATCAAAATGCATGCATTTGTGTGTGCATGGTTATGCTAGTGTGCATTTGTGACATGTGCAGGTGAGCTGATGTGGGATTCATGTTGTTATTTTCTATAATAGTCCCATCAATGAATATGACATTTGGTAGAGTGATAAAATCAAATACAATCTGAATTTCAGACGCAGAGGGAAATAATTAAGGGAAGGAGTAAGGATGGGGAAGAGAAGGAGATGGAGATACAAGAACAGCAGTACTTTCTAACATATGCATTGGGATGACAAATAAAATGTGTGGTCCCTCATATTTTTCATCCCCATCCCATTTTCCTTTTGGGTCATGCCCTTAGAGTGTGAGCAAGAACAGTCTTACTTTAATTGATCATATCTAATCTGCTCTGAGAGCTTTTTCAGCGGAGGAGTACAAGGCTCTAAATAAATAAACAAACATTACAAAATGCATAAGTCAATGCATATACAGAAACACAATGTGAGGAACAACACCAGTTTGCCAAAGCTATCTTCTTAAGCAGAGAAATGTCAAACTGGTGAAAAGGCTAGTATCCAATGGTAGCCAAAAACCCTGAGCAGAGAGAGCCTTTGCATCACTGGCCTTCATTCAAGCTAGCAATGACAAGGAATGTTTGTACTTACAGCAAGCTATGCTTTAGGACTTCTTATAAATGCCAATCCCACTGGGCTTGCTCTAAGCGCAATTGTTTCTAACCAATCGGCTTTGAGCAGATATTGGTCATGCTATGGTGTTCCCAGTGAGAAACTCAATAGCAATCCCAGTGAGCTTATCATAGTTGATTGGCACTTCCAGCAAGCCTGCTTTGGGCAAGCATTAGCTGAGCTACAAAGTTTTTGTTGGGAACTCTATAGCACAGCAGTTCAAGTTTTTGGCTCTTCTAGCAAGGCCACTTTGGGCAGGCATCAGCTGTGCTATGAAGTTCCCAGTTCCAGCCCGTTTGCAGTTGCCTCCAGCCAGCTGATTGGCACTGACTGCAAGCATTCCTTGCCAAGGAACAGTTGGGAACATTATAAGAAAATAGAAAAGGCCTGCTAGATCAGGCCAATGTCCCATCGAGTCCAGCATCCTGTTCTCCCAGGGGCCAACCAGATGCCCCAATGGGAAACCCACAGGCAGGACCTGAGCACAAGAGCCCTCTCCTCTCCTGTGGTTGCCAGCAAAAGGCATTCAGAAGCATTGCTGCCTCCAGCTGTGGAGGTAGAGCAGGGCCATCATGGTGAGTAGCCAATTCTCCTCTAAAGCCATCCAAGTTGGTGGCCATCACTGCCTCCTGTGGGAGAGAGTTCCATAGTTTAACTATGTACTGTGTGAGTAAGTACTTACTTTTATTCGTCCTGAACATTCTTCCTCAGAAGCCACATCACCACCTGCTGCACACTTGATGACACATATGAGGTCAGGTGTGAGGGGCAAGTAGGTGTGCTTTTGGGGGAAATTGACTTATTGGCCAAATTTGGACCCCCACCAGGCCTAATTTAGCCTGTGGGGTGGACGTTCCCCACTTTTTCTGCAAGGGAAGTAATCAGGAGGAGTGTTCAGAGGATGTACATGGAGAAAGCACTTGAGAAGAGAAGGCTATGTTGTTATGGACTGCGAAACTTCTTCTCACAACTGTAATCCTGTACAGACATAATGCATGATAATAGTGTGGGACCTTCACTTGGTCCAAAATGCAGTGTCCAGGTTACTGGCAGCGGTTGCATTCAGAACTCTTACAACTCCTGTTTTAAAACTGCTGCATTGACTGCCAGTTGGTTTCCAGGCCCAATTTAAGGTGCTCATGCTAGTGCTTACAAGCCCAAAGTCACTTGGGCTCCAAATACCTGAAAGGTTGCCTCCTTCCCTAGAGGTCTTCTTGGGTGCAGAGATCTTCAGAGCGGGCTTCTTGGTAGAAGCGCTGCCGCCCTTAATTGTGGGATTCCTTCCCCATAATGATTGTGATCCACCCTGGGAGCTTATGGGGAAGGGCTGGTAATAACTCAGGTTAATAACAACAGCTGCACCAGCAACCCAGAGAAGTGAGCTTTGTAGAGTCTATAGCAGCAGCAACTGACCACCTAAATATTTAGTATCATGTGCACTTGTGAGAGCTGGCTCTCTTTCCTTTCCCCTGAATAATGTACACTTTGTCCAGACCCTATTGGATGGATTTATAGAAGCCAGGATGATTTTCTAAATGGATCTTGACAGGTCATTTTGACTCTAGCCAACTTCACACTCCCACTCTCGTTTAGGGCTCTTTTTGCCGGTAATTCCCAAATTATCTCTGGCTGAAGGCATACTTTGTGTTCCCTGGTCATCCCCACTGGACCTCAGTGGTGTAGTTTAGCTTGTAATATATTCTTGGCTGCAGGAGTAAGAAATATCCCCCCCCTCTGTGTGTGTCTACATCTATGGTTGGAGTCTTCTTCATCTGTTTAAAGCCACAGCATCTCATCAAACCCTCATCCTTGATACAACTCTCAATTAAATAAAGCTTTGTGCCTTTCCAAAGATTTAGAAGGGCCAAGGAAGTGACCTGTGATATCTCTCTCTCTCTTTCTGCTTTGAACTAAAGCAAAATTTAAAGTCCACATCCAGATTCTGCACCAAGAAAAGCAGAATTCTGCAATGAAGATGAATAATGAAAACTGAGCAAATTTGCATATTTCTTTCATTTTTTTGATAATCAGATTTTTACTACTTTGGGCAAACTGCCAAGATCCGGTGAAGAGACAGAGACGGGGGACTGCCCCAAAGATGACTAGTGAGCAGGCATTTGAATCCATGTCTCCCTATTCATTTTAATCACTATACCACACTGTGTCTTGTTACTCTCATAGGGCAGATGCCAGGCTAGACTGAGAAGCGGTGGATTGCCTAAGGCAGTCTTTGCCAACCCTGGCAGCCTCCATTGGTTTTGCTTGCACTGGGGGTGATGGGAAGAATTGTGGTTCAAAACACCATGGTGGAAGCGCACCTGACATTACCTACAGAGTGCTTTGTGGAGTTGAGATTTAAATGGAGCCTTCTGGCTCAAGGGTTGCACTCTGAGCTCTTGCCTGTCACCAGATCTCAGTAAGATTATTCAGTAGCAGGACAATTTAGCTGTATGGCTCTACCCACTGCTGATTTGAGCAGAGTTTTGAACATGTCAATGACATTGAGTCGACAGTGACACTTTTGAAACATTCCTTCCAGTAGCACCTTAGAGACCAATTAAGTTTGTTCTTGGTATGAGCTTTTGTGTGCATGCACACTTCTTCAGATACCAATACCAGTGACATTTTTTGTAAACTCCTCTCTATTTGCCTCTGTTTCTCCAGTGTCCCTGCAGGGAGAGTACCAGAGGAAACTCTACAAGGAACTCCTGAAGAATTACAACCCTTTGGAAAGGCCTGTGGCCAATGACTCCCAGCCGCTCACGGTCTCCTTCAGCCTCAGCCTCAGGCAAATCATGGATGTGGTAAGTCTTCATTTGTATAATCCAGATCTCAATGACTGATAAGGTCTTATGTAGTAGAAGGTTCACTGGCAAACACTGGAACCAATTCCAGGGGGCTGTGGGTGCTTTGTGGGGCTGGGCCCACACAAAGTCAATGGGCAAAGTTGAAGCCCTTCATTGCAGTCACCCACAATTTTTGGTGTGAGGTGGCACCTATGAGTATGCTGGCAAGTATACAGGTTAGTAGGCAGTGCAAAAAGCTCCACAGGGAAGGTTATTATCTCTTTGTTTGTCAAAATGAACAAGCATGGTCTCTTGTCATTTCTCAAGTATTTAATCCTGCTCTGATTAAAATCCCCTCTAATTTTATCATTTACAATCCAGTCTTCCATAGCTGAGTTTAAGATGTTTTAGTGAACAGGGACTAGGTGGATGAAATCAGGTTAGGATTGGAGTAGGCTGACGGATGCAAACTAAAATGTTGCTGTCTGACTCATGAATGCTAACCAACCATTTCCCTTTCTTATGACTACTAAGGAGCATACCCCTTCAAGATTAACTACACCATGAAGGTGCCCTGGCTCACTGGCAGAGCTGATACCTTTGCATGTGGAAGATCCCAGGTTCTATCCCCAATGGCAGTTCCAGGGGTGACTGGAAAGACTCCCTGCCTGAAATTCTGGAGAGCTTCTACCAGTCAGTGCAGGCAATATTGATCTAGATGGACAAAAGGTCTGACACAGTGTGTTTTATTTTATTTATTAAATTTATATACCAGTTTTCATCAAAAGATCTCAGGGTAGTTCACAGAATAAAATACAAGATAAAACACAAGTAAATAATTAAACCGAAACAACAAAACAATAACACCCCTCCCACAATGACATTTAAAAGGCTGTAGAATATTAATCAGTTTAAGACCTGGTTGAAGAGGAATGTTTTCACCTGGTGCCTAAAAATATATAATGAAGGGACCAGGCGAACCTCCCAGGGGAGAGCATTCCACAGTTGGGGAGCCACTGCAGAAAAGGCCCATTCTTGCATTGCCACCGTCCAGACCTCACTTGGAGGAGGCACAGAGAGAAGGGCCTCAGATGGTGAATGTAGAGTCTGGGATAGTTTATATGGAGAGAGCCTGTCCTTGAGGTATTGTGGTCCTGAGCCACTTAAGCCTTTATAGGTCAAAGCCAGCAGTTTGAATTGGGTTTAGAAGCTAATATGCAGCCAGTGCAGTTGGCCAGGATCAGTGCAATATGTTCAAACAGTCTTGCCCAGCGAGTGACCTGGCCACCAAATTCTGCACCAGCTGTAATTTCTGAACCATCTCCAGAGGCAGCCCTACATATAACACATTGCAGTCATCTAACCTCAAGGTTACCAGACCATAGACAACAGTAGTTAGGCTGTCCCTGTCCAGATAGGGATGTAGATGGGCCACCAGCCAAAGCTGAAGGAAGGCACTCTGGGCCACTGAGGCCACCTGAGCCTCGAGTGACAGCAGATGACCCAGGAGGACCCCAAACTACATACTTGCTCATTCAGAGGGAGTGTAACCCCATCAAGAGCAGGCAACCTCCCAGCCATCTGGTCTGGGGAACCAACCTCTACTAGTGCCTCAGTCTTATCTGGATTGAGCTCCAGTTTGTTGGCTCCCATTCAGTCCAGTTTATGGCAGTTTCCTATGTTTCTGGACCATACCAGGTGTCATGGGTATAGCCAGGATTTTGGTTTGGGGGAAGGCAGGCATTATGTTAGGGGAGCAGAATCACGTTACCTGAAATGCAACTGGTCAGTTAGTTAAATATTTTTATTTATTTACTTGATTTAGGGGGCAGTTGCCCCCCTGCCCCCTGGCCACACCCATGCCACCTTATGAAATGTATTGGGCCATAATAAATTGTCCATTGTGCACCTTTAGAGTAAGATTACCAGATTTTTTTCCAAGAATCCAGGGACGCTTTTTTTTCTAAAGAGGGGGGGAAAGTTTTTTTTTTAAGTTGTTAATATCTATCTATCTATCTATCTATCTATCTATCTATCTATCTTGTCGCATGGCCTTCCTCCGGGCCCCGGCCTGCTCTCTTGGGGCGCTAGCTACCATGGAGTAGGCTCGGGTTGGGCCTGGGCTTGGCCACATGTCCTTGCCCTCCCGGTGCTCTCCTACCTCTTTTCCTCAGCGGCAGCAGCAGCAGCGGTGCGGCAAGGTCGGGGCTCCCCTCTTCTTTCTCCTTCCTCTTTCTCTCTCTTCCTTCTACTTCTCCTCTCCTCCTTCTCCCTGCATCGGCTCCAGGGTTTTCCTGGCCCCAGAGCACCGCTGGGCAGGTGGCCGGGTGCTCTCGCTCGCAGCTCGATTTGTTTTTTTGGGGGGGAGTGGTTCCCCCAGTTGATGCGCCAGGCATCTCCGGTGGCCACTCAGCAGTGGCGGTGGCAGCGGCAGTCTCAGCAGCCCGGAGCCAGCCTGGTAGCGCAGTTGGCTCTGGCTGGCTTCAGGAGCTGTTTGCTCCCCGCTGCCGTGGTGCCTGCCATTTTGCCTCGTCAGAAGTCCCCATATGATGTGTCTTCTGCCGTTGAACCAATCACACATCATTCATTCCCTACTAATAAATCTGTAACACTTAAAATATACTGGTAAATCTGGGGACATTAAATGAAATCCAGGGACCTTCCGGGGACAGAGTTGTAAATCCGGGGACTGTCCCCAGGAAACGGGGACGTCTGGTAACCATACTTTAGAGGTCTCCTCTCTCCTCCATTTCTGGTTTATGGCTTTAAAGAAGACTGTTAAAACATTGCATTTCAGTCCTCTGGCTTCTGCTCTGTATATTCCATAGCAAATATTCTTGTGCTTTAATGGCAAGGCAATAAACTTTCTGTTATTTATAGGATGGATTAAGCTATTTTGCTCCTTTAAATAGAACATTTTGCGTGTGGGGGGAACAATCTAAGAAAAATGATTAGAGTTATATAACTGTTTTTGTTGTCTAAAGCTGTGAAATTTTTTTCCCCAGACACTTTGGGAAAAACCACTCCTGATGTTTTTCCTCCCAGTGTGACACTAATAGAAATTCTGCAGTTGATCTGCTTGATATGTGAATGGCTAACAGGCAAGGGCAACTTCTGGTGATTCCTTATTCCTGGGTATATCAGACACAGGATTGCAAAATTTAACAATAGCCACAGTAGATGGAAATCAAGGGCAGGTTGTCAGCTGATTAGGATAACACTCTGCACCCAGTTATTTATCTGGAGAATTTTTATTCCACCACCATTCCATTGACAAAACAATGCTCAAGTTGGTGCACAGCACATTTAAACCCCATAAAAGGCACCTAAGTTTCATGATGTACTTCATAAAATGCATTAACAATGGCATCTTTTGCATACTAAATTGAGCAGGTGGCCAAGCATCAGGGATGCAGGAAGCTGTGGCCCTCCAGATGTCAGACTCCAACTCCCATCAGCCCCACAAGCATGACCAATGGCTAGGGATGATGGGACCAACAGTCCAACATCTTCCCCATTCCAGCCATGCACAGGGGTAGTAACAGATACATTTTAAAAAGTGCCACAGGGTTCTGTATTGGGCCCGTTGTTGTTCAACGTCTTTATATACAACTTAGGTGAAGGGATTGAGGGGATGCTCATCAAATTTACAGATGACACCAAACTGGAAGGGGTAGCTAATGCCACAGAAGACAGAATAAGGATACCAAATGGCCTTAACAGATTGGAGAACTAGGCACAAGCTAACAAAATGCATTTTAAGAGGGACAAATGCAAGGTTCTGCACTTAGGTGGGAAGAACCAGATGCACAAGTATAAGATGGGAGACACCTGGCTTGCTAGCAGTACATGTGAAAAGGATCTAGGGGTCTTAGTGGACCACAAGCTGAACATGAGTCAACAGTGTGATGCAGCAGCAGCAGCAGCAGCAAAAAAGCTAATGCTATTCTAGGCTGCATCAGATCAAGGGAAGTAATAATCTCACTCTCTTCTGCCTTGGTCCGACCACATCTGGAATACTGTGTCCAATTCTGGGCACCACAATTTAAGAAGGATGTTAACAAGCTGGAACGTGTGCAAAGGAAGGTAATCAAGAGGATCAAGGGTCTGGAAACTAAGCCTTATGAGGAACGGTTGAGGGAGCTGGGTATGTTTAGCCTGGAAGATTATGATAGCTGCCTTAAAATATATCAAGGGTCGTCACATGGAAGATGGAGCAAGATTTACTTTTTTTAATGCTCTGGTGGGTGGGACTTGAACCAATGGCTTCAAGTTACCAGAAAAGAGATTCTGACTAAACATCAGGAAGAACTTTCTGGTGGTAAGAGCTGTTTGACAGTTGAATTCTCTCCCTTGGGAGGTTGTGAACTCTCTTTCCTTGGTTTTTAAGCAGAGGTTGGCTGGCCATCTATTATGGATGCTTCAGCTGACATTCCTGCATTGCAAGGGGCAGGACTAGACAACCCTTGGGATCCTTTCCAAGTCTTCAATTCTATGATTCTAAAGACAAGTTTTAGGAATAAATTGCAGTGGAATGTAGTAAAGCAGTCCCCAATAATTCAGCATTTAAGATCCCAAAAAGTAGAATCCACTGCTAGCCATAAACCTCCCAATTACTTTATCTCTCTGCTTTGCATACTTAGATACTTAGATCATTGACTAGATTACTTGCAGTATTGCCTGCCTCCTCTGACCCGCCCCCTGCTCCATCGCTCACCTGGTTCTCTCATAGCGAATGTCCTTTGGCCGCCTCATTCCTCCACCCCCTTGCTTGTTCATTCACAGCCAACTCAGCACAGCTGGATGTGCCAGGCATTCTCATGGATGGGAATGGCTTCTGTGGGGAAAATGCCCCTCTTCAAAAGGAGAAGAGAATCTGGGAAAGCAAACCGTTGCTAAGGTGGCAGGCACATTTGGCATTGGAACCCAGAAGATATATAAGCTGCTTATCAAAACTCTGCAGCCTCTCCTACTTACAGTAGCCTTAGGAGAAGCTCATCAAATCAACATTGTTCTTTTAATTGTTTGAGTTTTGTAAGCAGATTGGAGGGGGAGCCTATCCTTCCCATCCCCCATTCTATTTTGAGATTGTTCCCTTGTGAAACCTCAATCCTCCTCAATTTGCCATCACACCAGGAAGAAGACTCAAGACAATGAAATGTAGGTATTTTATTAAAATTTAACAACTTGAGGACCTGCAAAACAAAACTGATTAGCCAAATTCAATCAATGTAACCAAATCCCCATTGGGCAAAATTTCCCTCAGGCAATAACGGTCTCCATCTTGCCTCTTCTTCCAGGAGAGGATGGGTGCGAAAAATTTGCCCCTGCCCCCCAAATGGTGGAATTACATTCTTAGGAGGCAAGTTGAGATTTATCCATTTTTTGTTTTGTTTTTAAAATTCAAACATATTTCTAACTAATGGTCCATCCCAAGCAGTTAAATATTCTACAGGCACAGCTTTTTATAAAACATTATCAATAAAATTTGGAATAAAGGCACTTTCCCCTTTATCCCTCATGGGAAGGATCACAGGATTGTTTTATTCTGGAATGAAATTTATCAGGAGTTATCAAAGAATACTAAAACACATATTCAATCCCCCCCCCAGTTTTCCCTACTAAATATGTGGACAGGTAGGCCTACTTTGAAGATATTTTGCCAAAAGTTGACATGTATGCTGCCAGGAATTCTGTAGCACAGCAGTGTAAGCCATTTTAAAAACTTATGCTATAAAAATACCTGGAATTTGGTTATTGCAGACAAAAGTAACACATAAGTTACTGCTCTCTAAGGGACAGGAAGAGCCTGATCAATTGCATTCAGTGTGGGGGGATTTTATTTCATATAGTTTTCAGATTTGCAGGTGTCTCTCTCCGTGCCACCTAGAGAAATATGGTTGTCATGATTTTAGGTTGGATGTTATTACGTAATATCTCTCAGGGTTTTGCACACCCTGCCTTTAGTTGGACGTATTATTGAGATGTTTTATTTTTTACCTGCCCCTGTGGTTCTATAATAATTGGAAAACTTATAAATATATATTAAAGAAGAAGAATACTAATAGAAAAACCTGAATTTGAGATACAACTTAGACTTGATATAGCAGAAGACCCAAGATGAGGGTCACCCATGAGGTTTTCCCTTGGTTTTGCTAATTTGCAGCTCACATGGCTAGGGCTGGCCCTGTCATTAGGCTGAGTGAGGCAGGGGCCTCAAGCGGCAGATGCTGGGGATTGTGGCAGGAGCCACCATTCAGCCTAACTTCACATGAACTAGCCTGCTCTGTGCTCCTTAAGCTAGCCACACAATAGCTGTTGGTAGGGTACTGTTGCTCACCTGCCCTCAGAAGGCCAAACATGTCCTGATGGTTCCTGAGAAGGGATCTCCGCACCGTGTGGGTGCAGTGGCAGTGCCAATCTAGTGCTCCTGCTGCCACACCTGCACCACGCTGGGGTCGCTGTACCTCCCCTTCTCCCTTTCCAGAACTGGCAGTGATGTTTAGCATTGGTACTCAGAGAGCCATTCACATGAAGAGAACATGTTTTGTGCCACCCAGCTGATGGAGAGGTTTCGGGGCACCATTATCATTTGTTTACTCCACCCCCTTAATCCAGAATAAATAGCACTGGGATATGAAAAAATAAGAATAATAAGAATAATTTTATTATTTATACCATGCCCATCTGGCTGGGTTTCTCCAGCCTCTCTGGGTTTCTTCCAACACATATAAAATCATAAAATCAAATCATGTTGCAACATTTGGGACTTCTTAGTTTAGAGGAAAAGGCAAGTAAGAGGCAATATGATAGAAGTTTATAAAATTATGCATGGCATAAAGAAAGTGGATATAGAAGACACTAGAACTTGGGGATATCCAATGAAGCTAAATGTTGGAAGATTCAGGATAGATGAAAGAAGGTACATAGTTTCACGCAGTACATAGTTGAACTGTGGAACTCCCCCCCGTAGGAGGCAGTGATGGCCACTAACTTGGATGGCTACAAAAGAGGATAGGACAAATTCATGTTAGAGAGGGCTATGAACCATGATGGCAATTGCTCTGCCTCCAGTGTTGCAGGTAGTAATGCTTTGGATGCTACTTGTTGGAAAGCACGCAAGGGAAGGGTGCTTCTGTGCTTGAATCCTGCCCGCTTTACCCCCACAGGTATCTCCTGTTTATCAGTTCTGGATCCATGTAAAAATACATTGCAAATCCATGTAATTTTTTTTTTTTTGCAAAACTTCACAGAGCTGGCTTCATCACCTGAATCATATCTCACCCATTATTACTGTATTTTCAGTATTTATCAGTTAACCAGGTACTGCTGCATAATTCTTGGCTTGTACCTCCTGAGAGAACAGGAGGCTGAGCTAGATGGGCCACTGAGCTCTTTTTATTTAGAAATAAGATAATAGTCTTAAATGGTCATCTTTGAAAAGCATTCGTAAATTGTACATGTCACTTTAAATGGAAATGTTTGAAGCAGAAACAAATGGAACATTCCTGTTCGACAGTGGAATTTGCTGCCAAGGAGTGTGGTGGAGTCCAGGGGTGTAGCAAGGTAAATTGGTACCCTGGGGGAAAAATTTCTTTGTCACCCCCACCCCACCCCAGAGGCGTAGGAAGGTCAGGTGGTACCCAGTGCGAAAAATTCCTTGTCACAAACCCCCATTGATTCCCCCCCCTGCAAAAATGGTTTTACGTTATTTCATATTTTCTTACAAAGGAATAATAACAAGTAATAATGATAAAAAACTTTTATTTATATCCCACCCTCCCCGGCTGAAGTCGGGCTCAGGGTGGCTAACATCAGATACATAACATTGGTATAAAATCAAACAATAATTAAATTACCTCCTAAAAACATCTCAAAATCAAATTAAAGTCTAATTAGATGGCTTTCCACAGGGTTAGGGTTGGGAACAGTAAGTGCTCCACTGAACTGAAATTTCAGCCTTCACAACATAGGAAAACAGCCAAGTAAACAGCTATTTTGGCGGAGGAGGGTCAAGATATTAACTGATGTGCATGAAATTTCATATATAGCTATATAATCCCTAGTATAGTAAGATAAGACCTTTGGAGCAGGCATTTTTTTTTAAAAAAAGTTTTTTTTTTTAATGAACCGCCCTAGTAGGGCAGTAATTGTTCCTTGATAATTTGTCACCCCTCCATTATGGAAACTGGGGTGATCTTCCCCCTACGCCCCTGGTGGAGTCTCCTTCTTTGGAGGTCTTTAAGCAGAGGCTTGACAGCCATCTGTCAGGAATGCTTTGATGGTGTTTGCTGCTTGGCAGGGGGTTGGACTGGATGGCCCTGGTGGTCTCTTCCAACTCTATGATTCTAGGATTCCTTTTTAAAGAAAAACACACACACACACACACACACACACAACCTTTCAATCTGATTCTAATTATTCTATGTATCAAGATTTCATCTTAACAGAAACATGTGACCTTTAAAACAGGTTACAACCACTCCACATATCAAAGTGTCATCTCACTTCCTTCTTTAACAGCATAAAATTCTTGGTCAACAAATCATCTGTTTTATGCAAAATATTGATCCCTGAGAATTTTACAGCTTCTTGATCCATGTAAAAATAATAATTGCAAAACTTGACAGAGCTGGCTTCATCACCTGAATCACATCTCACCCATTATTACTGTATTTTCGGTATTTATCAGTTAAACAGGTACTGCAGCATAATTCTTGGCTTGTAATTTAAAAACTCCATAAAGTAAGCAAATGATGTGTTGTAACCGAGGGGTTGGCATTTGCATATCTGGTCCTTAAGCTTTTTATGCTCTGGCACCTTTATTAGAACAACCTTTCGTTCAGCATCATGTTTTCCACACCTGATAGACTGTTGTGGGAAACAGGACAGTGGATGGGATGCATTCCTGGTCGGATCCAGCAGGACTCTCTTTCTAGCCTCCTTAGCCTTAACAGGAATGGGCCCTCCATGCATCAAGAAAGAATACCTTGAGCACTGCTACTCTTTCCCTTCCCGCCCCCGCTTGTGAAGGATGAGGAGGCTGTGTAGTGCTTGGCTCTGGACAGGGGCAGGGTATGTAGGACTCAGAGTGTTGTAGCCAATGTGGGGGAGTGGTCAGGCCAGGGTGTATAACCCCCACCCCAAATCACTTTGCTCTTTGCAATTTGAGCTCTGCTTCTGGCCTTCTGGCCAGGTTACAAGGCAAGGTTACTTGGTCCTGAAAAGGTCCAGGAGGGTGGCTGGCAGCAAATTCCACTGATTACTTCCCTTGATCTAGATGCTATACTCCTATTGATGCAGCCCAGAATTGCATTGGCTTTTTTAGCTGCTGCATCACACTGTTGACTCATGTCAAGTTTATGGTCTACCAAGACTCCTAGATCCTTTTCACATGTACTGCTCTCAAGCCAGGTGTCACCCATCCTGTATTTGTGCCTTTCATTTTTTTTTTTTTGCCCAAGTGTAGTACTTTACATTTCTCCCTGTTAAAATTCATCTTGTTTGCTTTGGCCCAGTTCTCTAATCTGTTAAGGTCATTTTGAAGTGTGATCCTGTCCTCCCAATTTGGTGTCATCTGCAAACTTGATCAGGATGCCCTCAAGCCCATCATCCAAGTCATTGATGAAGATGTTGAATAAGACTGGGCCCAAGTCAGAACCCTGTGGCACCCCACTAGTTACTTCTCTCCAGGATGAAGAGGAGCCGTTAATGAGTACCCTTTGGGTTTGGTCAGTCAGCCAGTTACAAATCCACTGAATGGTAGCATTGTCTAGCCCGCATTTTACCAGCTTCTTTACAAGAATATCATGGGGCACCTTGTCAAAGGCCTTGCTGAAATCATAGTAAAGGTATGATCTGTAGCAAATCTGCAAACGAGCCGGCTACAAAGTTCTCCAGTTGTACATTTCCTAAGCAGGTACAGAGGCACATGTCATCTCCAAAGCTATAGCCATTAACACATACTTTCTAAAGTTATATAATATATATGTTAAGTGGACTTTTAGTAAAAATGTCAGCTGTGATTAAGGAGCCTTTGGTTAGTGTTTTGTGAAAATGCCTATGATGCTAGAAGACAGATTATACATGATTGATTGCCATAGACTACTGGGGCCAGATCATAAAACTTCCCCATTTAACACTCGAACTCTTACTAAAACAACAGAATCAGCAAATCCACATGCCATGGAATAGTTATGGTCATCATTAAGCAGCTAATGCAACAGAATTACTGCTCTGTGTGTAATTTTTATGCCTTGGGCATGCATGGTTCAAGTGTCCCTTGCTCATGTCAGTTCCGTTTTATACAAGTGGGGGGGGGGATTAAATATATCCAATTGCAAAGGAATAGCAGAGTGGGCTACCACACAAGAAACTAAGTGGAGGACAGCTGCTAATTAGCATGCAGGATTTACACATTATTTCCATGTATGGTGTGAGTTGCAATCTGGACCTTGCTGGGGAGTAAGACCTTTCCCAGTGACCTTCAACTGATGCTGGGAAATAGTAATTGTGGCAAACAAGGCAGAGGAGGAGGAGAGCTGTCCCCTTGAAAACTGGGTAGAAAAAAAACCATTTAGGGTTGTTTTAATTTAGAGAAAAGACAAGGGGGCTATAGACAGAAGCTTTAAAATGGCACATATGGAGGAAGTGAGTGGGGATAAGTTTTGTTCTCTCTTTCAGCTCACTAGAACTCAAGGTCACCAGATGAAATTGGTCCTCACTAGATTTAGTACAGAGAAAAAAAGGAGTTCTTTGCACAACATGCCATTAACTTGTGGAACTTGTCTCCACAAGATGTAGCAATGATGGCCACTGGCTTAGATGGATTTAAAAGGGACTTGGACAACTTCATGGAGGAGAAGTCTTTTAGTGGCAGCCTGAGTTTCCATGTTCAGATGCAGTGTGTCATTGAATAATCATTTTTGGGAAGCAACAGTGGGCAGAGCTGGTGCCTTTGTGTCCCACTAGAAAATAAGTGGAACAAAAATCTATAACAAAAGGGATCCCTTATGGTCCAGTGTCCAGACTCACAAATCTTAGCATTGGATGAAGAGGGATCTGTGGACCCTAAGACACAGACATACACACACTCCCCCAGCCCCCCCCCCATCTTAGGGTGCAGCCACTGGAGAGCCCTTTGCATCAACGACAAGGGAGACAACCCCCACATTTAGTATTACTATGCTTCCTCTAGCTTCTGCCTCCTAAATGACTTCCTGCCTACATAATCCCCATCATCCCCATTGACACCACCATGACATTTCCAGATATGTCAGATCTATTTCCACGAAGTGTTTCACCCATAAATGGGGACACTACTGCAGGAAGGGAAGGCCAAGAGCTCCCTTGCTGTTAGCATTACAATTGTAATTTTAACTATTTGAACTTTTGGTATGGTTCTGCTCAATGCTTAGCTCCCCCTGCTCTGGACACTCTGTTCTCTTGCACGCCAGCCTCTGTCCAGAGTCCTGAAGTTATCTGCACCACTTTAAACTTCTGACTGATGTTGTAGAGTAGACTCACTGCTAGTTCCTGATTGTTTTATAGAGATGGAGGAGAATTTCATTCAACCCACATTTAAAATGAACTAAGCTAATTTCCAATTTCCAATCCTATATGCAAATCAGAACACAGTATTGATCAGATTACTCATATAATATAATTTGCAGTGCTGTTTCAGGTTTGTTTTCAAGTTTCTAAAATGTATATATAAATGTATATTCTACAATGTAAATGTATTTTAGGAGACTGCATAGAGAAACATACACAATACATATTGTAGAGGGAAATGACATGCAAAATGTGTCTGTTCGGAAAAATTCATACAAAAATATGACTTTTTAAAGAAAAGATCAACAATTTAAATGTGAAAGTACAATGTTTTTCTTAAAAAACCTGAAGAAAATGGGGTAGGTTGAGCTCTGCATTGCTATCATAAAACAACCACTGTCAGGAGTCTGGACAATTTCTAAAGTTACGTCTTTGCTCCTGGGAAGTTTCTCTTCTGTGGGCTTTGGCATTAAACAAGGAAAGATCTAACCTAAAGTGTTTTTTTTTTAACAACAACAACAACAACAACAACAACTAGAACAACAGCTGGATGGTGGTAATATTTTCCAAGGCAGGCGTGTATGGAGGGGTTTCCTCTGTGCAAATGACTCTCAGTTCTTCTTTTCTTACTGCATTTTTAGTGGATGTTCCTTCTGACAAAGTGATCGATCAGCTTCCTTAACACTCTGGACAAATGCACTGCAGGACATGTTTATCTCCAGAGCAGCTTAACAATCTTTTTCTAGGTTTGTTCTTTGCGTAGAACTGTTTTCTAGCGTTACTTAGCTCTGAAGCCTTGGGAAGATTCCCAGGGAATCTTCCATCATGCTGTCTGAGAACAAAATCCTTGTTCAGATTGATGAGATAATTGTGCTGCTAAAAGGCACCAGTTAAATGTAGCCCAGGCAGGTAATGGAAGGATGATGAATGGAGGGCAGGCAAACAATCACTGACTGACAGAACAGGGACGCTACCTCCTGGGTTTTCTTTTCTGCGCATGCAGCCGCCTTTGGTTAGCTGTGCAAGATTTGATGGCTCTTGTCCAGGTACTTAAAAGATCTGAGGTCACAGATCCATGATACAAATTTGCATGAGATATACATGCAAATTTAGGCTGACTTTCAGTGGGGGAGAAGCCAAACTCTGACTCTTCTTGCCTCTGGGCAGTTTAAGTTGGCAGGCGTGTGGGATCTCACTGGCACTGTATTTTGCAGGGCACCCAACTGCCATGTAAGCAAAGTAAATAAATACCTAAATAAATAAAAAATAGGTTTAAAAAAGAAAGAAAGATAATGGAGGAGACAGGAGATCTGGGACCCAATACAAAGGTTTTGGAGTAGAGTCCCCTTGGGTTGTGTGCCTAGAAAGCTAAAACTGTCAACATGGCTGTGTGTATTATTATTATTGCTTTTAAAAGTAAAAAGGTAAAAGGTAAAGGACCCCTGGATGGTTAAGTCCAGTCAGTTTTGACTATGGGGTATGTTGCTCATCTCCACTTTCTGACCAAGGGAGCCAGTGTTTGTCCACAGACTGCTTTCTGGGTCATGTGGTCAGCATGACTAAACTGCTTCTGGTGCAACATCACACCGTGACGGAAGCCAGAGTGCACAGAAACGGTGTTTACCTTCCTGCCGGAGTGGTACCTATTTATCTACTTGCACTTTTACGTGCTTTTGAACTGCTAGGTTGGCAGAAGCTGGAACAGAGCAATGGGAGCTCACCCCTTTGTGGGGATTTGAACTGCTGAGCATTTGATTGGCAAGCCCAAGTGGTTTAGACCACAGCACCATCTGCTACCCTCAAATATTGTTATTAAACATGTTTAAAGTCTATACAATTTTGTAAGCACTGTACACAGGAATGATAAAGGAAGAGAGTCTGGAGGCTTTCAGTCTAATAAAATATGACACAAAAGGAAAAAGGGATGAGAAGAGAAAAGGAAAAAGAGCAAACCTAACAGATGACTCTTAAAGTGACACCTAACACTCCATGAGAGGGGGTCTTGTCCAGCCCAGGACCTCCATACACACTGGCCAGGCTTGTGCCTTCGGGAGGTCATTTTGCTGCTGCTAATGCTGCAACCCCCCCCCCCCGGCTCACTCCATTGTCTCTTGAGGCAGACAAATGCCAGCAATGGATGGCTCCCATTTTAAAACTTATCAGAATGTTTCTAAACATCATTAAAAGTACTAGTCATGACCTACCATATATCAGCAATGGGGAACCTCCAACCCACAGCCCTAATTCGGCCCACCAAGCCTCCCTATTAGGCCTGCCAGGCCTATGGTTAAGCCACACCCACCTGCTGTAATCTTGACGTCACTGTTGATGTCACATTTTATTTTAGGTGTGGAGCAGGTAAATAATAATAATAATAATAATAATAATAATAATAATAATAATAATAATTTTTATTTCTACCCCGCCCTTCCCAATCCAAAGACCGGGCTCAGGGCGGCTAACAACAAATATAAGACAATGATTAAAACAACTTAAAAAACAGCTTAGAAACAGCATATAAACAAACACCAGTGGGATCCCCAGGGCTAACTGGCCAGGTTAGTCATGCTAGGCCAATAGGGAGACCAGGGAGGAATTTTAATGTGGGGACCCAGAAGGGTTTCTTCAGAAAAAGGGGAGGGGAAAAGGAATAGGGGATCAGGCTAAATTGAAGGCCAGGCAGAATAACTCTGTCTTACAGGCCCTGTGGAAGGAGGTCAGGTCCCACAGGGCCCTGGTCCCATGAGACAGAGTATTCCACCAGGTCAGAGCCAACACTGAAAAAGCCCTGGTCCTTGTGGAGGATAATCTGGCTTCTTTTGGGCCCAGGACCCTTAAACTATTGTTATTTGTGGACCTTAAGTTCCTCTGTGGGACATACCAGGAGAGGCAGTCCCATAAGTACGAGGGTCCTAAGCTGCATAGGACTTTAAAGGTCAGAACCAGCACCTTGAACCTGACCCGGTACTCCACCAAGAGCCAATGCAGCTGGTAAAGCACTGAATATGCTCCCATGGCAAGGTTCCCGTGAGGAGCCTCGGCTGCAGCATTCTGCACCCGCTGGAGTTTCTGGGACAGTCTCAAAGCCAGCCCTGCATAGAGCGAGTTACAGTAGTCAAGCCTGGAGGTGACCGTCGCATGGACCACTGTGGTCAGGTTGGGGCGGGAAAGGTAGGGAACCAACTGCTTGATACGACGCAGATGGAAAGACACAACTGAGCCAAAAGTGGGGTTTGAAAGCATCAACAATCAGTGGCTCATTGGAGCTTCTGAGCACATTGCTATGCAAGCCCTGACCATCAGCTGACCTTTCACTGGTGAAAATCTTTTCAATCAGGCCTTTGCCCCCAAAGCTGACATTACAGCCATTGTAAATATGCTGCCCATCCTGCTCTATAGTAGTAGGAGATTGCAGGAGGACACAGAGTTCCTTGAGGTCAATCAGCAGCTTGCAGGTGTATATAAGGACTCCGTTTCAGCTAGTTGCTTGCTGAAACAACTTTGGAGCTCTGTGTTCCTGGAGCTCTGTCTGAACCCCACCTAAACCACGTCTTTCATTACACCCCTGTTGGACCTTGCCTTGCATTTCCACACCACAGAACAGGAAACAAGTCATGCTTTGATATCCTCTGTGCTCACTCTGGATGCACACAAACACACAGATATATGTCATGTACACCATCCATCTACACATCTGCCAGAGCAAGACTTATGTATGAAGCACACTATGCTCTTTACAGGAGTCTTCTCAACTTGGTACCCTCAAGATGTTGTAGACTGCAACTTCCACATGCCTGACCATTGACCATGATGAGTGCAGCTGATTGGAGTTGTGGTTAGCAGCATCTGGAAGGAACAAGGCTGCGGAGAGCTGCTTCATATAGTATTATACATGCACATCTGCTTTGCAAAACATTCTTTGCAACTTCTAAAAAATGTTATTAATATCCATGCACTTATAGTTATTTGAAACTTTCTGACTTCAAAATGAAAATATGAGTAGCTTTCAATAGTAACTTTCAATTTATGTGTGGAAGTGAAAATACAGTTTCCACAGATACTGCCTTTACTATTTTTTAACGTAATAAGCAAGATAATTTGCCGTGCATCAGTAAAAAAGATTCATTAGTATGTAGCAGATCAAACTTTTTTATTTGATTAGAATGTATAAACTATGGTCTATGAGAGAATGTGGGAAATTTTCAAACACTGGAGATC
The DNA here is from genome assembly GCF_009819535.1 of Lacerta agilis. Lineage (NCBI taxonomy): Eukaryota > Metazoa > Chordata > Lepidosauria > Squamata > Lacertidae > Lacerta > Lacerta agilis. Next base: position 790,488 of record NC_046324.1, read on the forward strand.
TGTAGACATTGACTATCTGAACTTCCTTAAAATATTCTGAGCAGTGCTTTGCAGTGCGTGCATGAAAACGTTGTTCTGCTTTGTGAGACAACAGCATTGGCACAGATTTTCATATTCAAATGCAGACATGAAATATGCAAATATGTCTAGGAGCCATTGTTGACCTGCTTTCATATGATTTTTAAAACAATATTTTAGAGATGGCTATTGAAAACTTTTGTTTATTGTGCAAAAGCTGTTATGTCTTAGCAGCTTTTAAAATTCAGTTCACTTTGCAAAACCCTTCCAAGTTAAGGAAAGTCATTTGAGTTTCCTTGCAGAACTTGTAACAAGGGTTTCTGCCTGCTGCCTCCCACTCTGACTAGTAGAAGAGCCTTATTTGCATATGTCTCATACAGCCTGACACCTTCCCGATGTCTCCACTCTGGAATGAAAGTCTGACCTAGAAGGAGCAAAACCTGTCATTTTTTTTAAGGCAAGGAAGCAGCTTCAAAGCTTAGCTGATGCATTCTTGCAAACATGTAGATGGAAATGTTCCTGTTTGTTTCTGGTTGTGAGGAAGGGAGGAGTTTCAAGGTTTTGCCACTTCTCTTTCTTAGATGGTGTCATTCCCCCTGCAGAATCACAGGCTCAACTCTGAAGGGAGGTTCTCTTTGGCTCCCATCTTAATAGTCATTGTTTAAACATATCGTCCATGATATACATACATTGGGGGGTAGACAGATATGTCAGTTTCAAGTTCCTATTTTTTTCAGTCATGAGTTCAGTTTACTGCATTTCCACATCAGTCAGAGATTTGGGGTTTTAGGTGTGTATCAAAAACCATGGGGTGTATGGGGTGTTAGGGGACGGGTAGTACCTCTGGTGGGGGACACATTGTGCACCTTCTGGGATAGTTTGCCCACCTTTGGTTGGCACCCTGCACTCAGCTCTCACCAATGGCTCCTAGAGGCTCCCAGCATGTGACAGCAGCCACACCCCGGAATGGCTTTGACTGGCTGGCTAAACCTGGTGAAGGTAGCCAATGGGTCTCAAACCCTCAGTGAGTTTGGGACTACCCCTGCATGTGAAGACAGGCTCCGGTGGATGGAGTGGATGAGACCAAGAGTGGGTCAAGAAGACAGTTTCTGCAGGTGCTACAGAGGGACATGAGGGGCAGATGGGGCTTGTCAACCTGGGAAGCTACCCCATCTAGGAGAAGGAAAATTCTGATCCTAAACCTCCACTGCCTGCAAGACATCTTTGGGAGAAGACAAGGCTAAGGAGTAAGCTCTACACAAATCTGGAGTGGAGTCCCCAAGAGGGTTGGATAGCGCCTTGTATACATCCTTCTGGCAACTCTTGCAGCCAAGCTGGTGCCAAACATACTGCTCTGCTTTCCTTTAGACCACACCAGCAAGGCCAAGAGAGTGGTCTTATTGTCTGGGCAACCAAGGACCTGCAATCACACTGTCCAGGCTTGCATCCCTGGGAAGTGAATTTGACTGAGGCATGCTCTATTGTCTTTGAAGGCAGATGGATGTCAACAACAACAACAAAATACATATTTTTGTGTGCATTTCTGCTAATATGCACATTTTTTAAAAAAAATTGAGGAACAGCACTGCAAATGTCAGAAAAATGCAATGAAATAGAACTGCAGTTCAGCTCATGTATTGGTTCAAGAAGTTCAAGAAGCTGGGTTTGCATTACAGCAGGGGACAAATATCTTCCCCCTCCTTAGTGTGGAGAACCTTTTGCTGAACTACAACTCCCATCATTCTTGGCTACTGGGCATGCTTATTGAGGCTGATGGGAGTTGCAGATCAGCAACATCTGGTGGTTTCTCAGATCTTCCCTAGTCAATACTTTTCAGTGGACTCCTGTGGCTTTTAAAAAACTTGTCAGGATCATTGATAAGAAGACAAATAATAGTCAGCAAATAAAGGTTGTTTACTATCTCCCCCCTGAATAGCAGTAGCTGCTAAATAGAGGGTGCATTCTAGGGCACACACAATTTTCAGCACATTTCCCAACAAACCTGGGATCAGTTCAGTGAATCCCAGCCAGGTTTGTTGGGAAATGTGCTGAAAATTGTGTGTGCCCTAGAATGCACCCTCTATTTAGCAGAGGAATACCTTGAAGGAAAATGGATACAGAATGCATTCCTCAAGGGTCTTCAGTAGCTGGGTAAGCATCAGTCACCTCAGGTACAAGGCAGAGCAGGGCCAGCAAACTTTTTCAGCAGGGAGGCGGCCCACTGTCCCTCAGACTATATTTTGAAAAAAATGAACAAATTCCTATGCCCCACAAATAACCCAGAGATGCATTTTAAGTAAAAGCACATTCTACTCATGGAAAAACATGCTGATTCCTGGACCATCCACAGGCCGGATTTAGAAGGCAATTGGGCCAGATCCACCCCCGGGCCTTAGTTTGTCTACTCATGAGCCAGAGGAACCTCCACCAGGAACCAATAACTGAACATTTTATATCTAAAGATGCTGAGAATAATTAAATTGAAAGTACACAGAAAAAGCAGATGAGAGATAATGAACTGATTAACCTCCTGGTTTTAAGCAGGATAACGTTCAAGTAAGTAACAGTAGCTATATGAGGTGAGACAGAACCACTGTGTCATTGGCAGCCTGCCATTTTCTTAATACACAAATGAAACACCTCACACTGCTCTCATTACAGGATGCTGTTTTGGAGGCTAGAAGGCTTCCTCTAAGAAGCTGCATGTGGCTATTTATTGGTGCATTTACACCAAACCCTACTGAGCTCAGAGTGGCATTTTATTTTCATTACACTCACACAGGAAGCAGGTTTAGCTTGATATAGGGTGGCTAAAGATGGACACTAACCAAGTCAGTGTGGTAGTGAGGGTAGTGAGATGGGGAACCTTTGGCTCTCCAGATAGTGTTGGACTACAATTGCCATCACGCTGACCCCTTCCAAATATACAATTGTATGATACTGTGATTCCATGATCCTAATAATCTGCTTTTGATCAATTTGATTCCACCGATCCTTTTAAGCAGTGCTGTTTCCTTAATCATTTTATCTTCTGCTTGTTGCATTTTGGGTGTGACTGCAGCCTCAAGTTATGTTGGCCATTCATTATCAGACCACTTTAAAGAGCTTTTTTAAAAAGTGAAATATATACATAATCTGACCAAATTGGGACTTCTTCATTCCTTTGATTCTGGAGGGAGAGAGTCAAAATGCAATACTACATATGTCTACTGCATTCAATAGGACTTGCTCCTGGGTAAGAGTGCAGCCTTAAACAAACGCGCAGCTTCTCTCTCTCCCCACCATTGAAACCAGTGAGACTTAAGAACATAAGAAGAATCTGCTGGATCAGGCAATGACCTATCTGGACCAGCATCCTGTTCTCACAGTGGCCAACCTGATGCCTGTGGACTTGACCACAAGAGCACTTCCCCCTCCTGTGGATTCCAGATATTCAGACGCATTAGAGCTTCTGACCATTGAGGCCAAGCCGTTGCGACTCCTATCTATAGGTAGCCTTATCCTCTATGAATTTGTCCAATTCTTTTTTAAAGCCACTCAAGTTGTTGGCCATCAGTGCCTCCTGTAGGTGTGAGTTCCATAGTTTGTCTATGTGCTGTGTTTCTTCTATCTGTTCTGAATCTTCCAGTATTTAGCTTTATTGGATGGCCATACGTTCTAGTGTTCTGAACGAGGGAGAAAAACTTTTCTCTATCCACCTTCTCCATGCAGTGAATAATTTTATAACTTCTATTATGTCAGCTCTCACTTGCCTTCTCTTTCAACTAAAAAGTTCCCAATGCTGCAACCTTTCCTCAATGGGAAGTTGCTCCATTGCCTCGATCGCTGAGCTTGCCCTCTTCTGAAACTTTTTCAACTTTACACTATCCTTATTGAAGTGAGGGGACCAGAAATGTACACAGCATACCATTGATTTTTATAATAGCATTACCATATTTGCAATTTTGTTTTCAATTCCAAATCTTGAATTTAATTACCCCCCAAAAAGCAAATATTAGCAAGATGCTTCTATTTATTGCTCAGAAATATAGAAACCCCTCCCCTATTCATTTTATTCTGATTTAAGTGGAAGGATAAAGTAGCAATGTATGAGAATTTCGCTGGAAAAGACAACACTGTTTAATGCTGAAACACTTCTTTCCTGCCCAGAGATGTGAGTTCATTTTATTGTCCATGCAAGAATGCTGGCACTCAACTCTGTTAGGCAGAATTTATGGCCTCCCATGCCTGCCTGGCCACAATGACCACCCCTTCATTAATTATTTGGTCTTAACCTATTACTGCAATTAACTGTGCAACAATTTAACCTCTGCAAGTTGGAGGGTCATTACTTGGTCAATGACTGATGGAGGAGAAAGGGTTAGCATTGCTTCAGGAAGGGCTTGAGAAAAGCAGAAAATAAAAGTTGAGTAAATTAAAAGCTGCTCTCATCAGCTAAATGGGTTCACTGATAATTTCACAGCAGTTCCCCTGCATCCATAATTCTCCTTCCTTGATTTATGGCATGCATTATCCAAAGAGGACAGCTTTCATCCTATGGGAAAACAAACAAATAAGAGCAGGGAGCCAAGAAGTCACAAGGAAGCTGCCTCAAACTGAACCAGAGCACTGAATCCATCTTGCACACATTTGTCTACTTTGAGAGCCAGGAATGTTCTTAGGCTCCAACTCCCATCAGCTCCAGACAGCATAGCCAATGGCCAGGGATCATAGGAGCTGGTGTCTAATAAAATCTGGAGGGCTACAGGTTCCCAAGTGTTTCCTCCTCAAATGAGGGTTCTTCTCCAGGAATGCGGGGACAAGATCACCCCCTTGCCCTGTGCATTACTATCTAGCCTTTCAGTGGGGTTTTTATCAATTCTGGAGCTATACTCTCCACCAGGGATAGCCAATGTAGCATCTCCCAATGTTGCTGGACTAGAACTCCCATCATTCCCAGCTAGCATGGCAAACGGTCAGGTATTATGAGAATTGTAGTTCAAAAACATCTGGATGGCACCACATTAGCTCCTCCTGCTCTAGGCTCTTTGTTCAATTGCATGTTAGCCTCAGTCCGTGGTCCTGAAATTATATTTGCCACTTGAGACTTCCGACTGATGATGTAGACTCATTTCTACTTCCTGTCTGTCTGATAGGGATGGAGGAAAATGTCATTCAATCCACTCTTGGCCAGGGGAAAGCAACATGATGTCTTCCAAATTTCATGTAATTGGAGGCTGCTTTTTACTGAGTCTGACCCCTTGGTCCATCTAGCTCAGTATTGTCTATATGGTGGCTCTCCACAATTTCACACAGAGATTATTTCCCTATCTGGAGATTCCAGGGATTGAATCTGGGACCTTCTGCATGCGAAGCAGATGCTCACTGAGCTATGACACATCTCCAATGAAATGTGCAGATTAGCCCACATCAAGATGTTTAGAACATTCCATCCCTATCTGTACCATATACTTTTTACTAATGGTGTCACCTGGCTTTTTGCAACTCTGCCTTACAGGTAGATTGGTGGGTGATACATGAAGTCAGACCTGTTCTTGAGCTTATAAATTCACTATGTTATTCTGAATGAATACTTCTTTACACAAAGCAATTTATCCTATGTTTTTAGCTTCACCCACCTCCTTGTTTACTATGTGTGCCTGCAGGGAATTCTGAATAAAGCATCCACAATAGATTGCCAAACCACAACAGAACAGCCATTTTGACACCAGCATGGTGTGTGTGTGTGCGTACTGCAGTATGTGTTCACTACAGGCCATTTTTAAAAGAATTTGTATCTGTAGAATCTGCAGCATGAGGAGCTAGTCCTGCATAACAGATCCCTCCCTTTCCCGTGTCACCTTGTATTGAACTCCACATTCTGTTTCCTCACAAAGTCTTTAATTGACTCATCTTGTTCTTCATCAGAACCTTTCCAAAGAAGATGATTTGACCATTTATCTACCTGTGCAGGGATGTATTTTTTGCACACATTATGTGGCAGGAGAATTGCAATTCAGACAATAATAATAATAATAATAATAATAATAATAATAATAATAATTTATTATTTATACCCCAGCCTCTCTAAGCGGCTTCCAACAGAATGTTAAAATACAATGATCTATTAAACATTAAAAGCTTCCCTAAACAGGGCTGCTTTCAGATGTCCCCTAAAAGTCTGGTAGTTGTTTTTCTCTTTGACATCTGGTGGGAGGGTGTTCCACAGGGCAGGTGCCACTACCGAGAAGGCCCTCTGCCTGGTTCCCTGTAACTTGGCTTCTCACAGTGAGGGAACCGCCAGAAGGCCCTCGGAGCTGGACCTCAGTGTCCGGGCAGAATGGTGGGGGTGGAGATGCTCCTTCAGGTATACTGGACCGAGGCGGTTTAGGGCTTTAAAGGTCAGCACCAACACTTTGAATTGTGCTTGGAAATGTACTGGGAGCCAATGTAGGTCTTTCAAGACAGGTGTTATGTGGTCTCGGCGGCCGCTCCCAGTCACCAGTCCAGCTGCCGCATTCTGGATTAGTTGTAGTTTCTGGGTCACCTTCAAAGGTAGCCCCACATAGAGTGCATTGCAGTAATCTAAGCGAGAGATAACTAGAGCATGCACCACTCTGATGAGACAGTCTGCGGGCAGGTAGGGTCTCAGCCTGCGTACCAGATGGAGCTGGTAGACAGCTGCCCTGGATACAGAATTAACCTGCGCCTCCATGGACAGCTGTGAGTCCAAAATTACTCCCAGGTTGCGCACCTGGTCCTTCAGGGACACAGATACCCCATTCAGGACCAGGGAGTCCTCCACACTTGCCCGCCTCCTGTCCCCCCAAAACAGTACTTCTGTCTTGTCAGGATTCATCCTCAATCTGTTAACCTCCATCCATCCTCCAACTGCCTCCAGACACTTACACAGGACCTTCATCGCCTTCAGTGGTTCTGATTTGAAAGAGAGGTGGAGCTGGGTATCATCCGCATACTGATGAACACCCAGCGCAACCCCCCCCCCCATGATCTCTCCCAGCGGCTGCATGTAGATGTTGAAAAGCATGGGGGAGAGGACAGAACCCTGAGGCACCCCACAAGTGAGAGCCCAGGGGTCTGAACACTCATCCCCCACCACCACTTTCTGAACACGGCCCAGGAGGAAGGAGCGGAACCACTGTATAACAGTGCTCCCAGCTCCCAGCCCCTCTAGATGTTCCAGAAGGATGTTATGGTTGATGGTGTCAAAAGCTGCTGAGAGATCCAGCAGAACTAGGAAACAGCTCTCACCAGTGTGACCAAGGCAGTTTCAGTCAGAGAAATGCAAACTTCAAAGGATGGCTGCATTTCAGTTCACATGTTGTTTTGGTATTGAAACTGTTGCTGATGTCCTGTGGCAAAGGGATAAGACATGCTTTGGCCTTTGGAAGATGATTTCCTGAGGCACTGTGGTCTTTCTGCTCATTAAGATGTTGTGTGCAGCTGTGGCCCCCCTCCCACAGGCAACAACAACAGCCCACTGGAATTATTCACCCTTCAAGAGTCATCTTATTTGTTGCCAATATGAAGACGGATATTTTTGCAAAAGGAGAATCCGTCATGTTCATTGTTTGGCAGCAGATGTCAACTGTTTCCCAAATATGTCCTTTCATTTCCAAATGGAAGAACAAAGGCTCTGGAAGTGGAAGGAAGTCACACTCCTTGTGTGGATGAGGAATGGCCCAGACTCTTTCCGCGAGGGAGCAGCAGAATCGTTTCCTCCCAGGCAGAAGCATTATTGGTTGCACTTCAGCCTGCTGCGCTGTTTTCATGTCTGGGTAACAAAGATTCATTTTGGGGGAAGGGAATCTTTGGTGCAGTAATCTGAAGGGGAGCTATTATGCCCAAAAATGCTCTCTTACACATCCTGAATTTTAAAAGTCATGAAATGCACAAGGGAGAGAGCCTGGAGTTGCTTCTTTCTTTGTCACTGATGCTCAGTTGTGAGCTCTGCCAAACTGTACAAATTCAGGGAAAAGTATATGGTTCTCCACGCCCATTTTTCTTGATGCTTTGTCATGACATTTGAGTCACGGGGCTCTTAAGAGCTCATGTAAACTCAGGGTAACTTCCTGAGATGGGTATAAGAAGAAAAAACAATAATCTAGTCACTTGGGTCTTCATTTTTTCAGTCAGACAGACAGTCATTGGCTGGACCAGAGCCCCCAAAGCAATGTGCAACAGTCATTTTAAAAATGCAGCGCTTAAGCTACACATCTTTCATTTTAAAAATTAAAGCCATGTAAGGGATGGGCCCGTAAGAAAATGCATTGGAAAATCAAAGGAAAAACAGAACAATAAAAGGCAAAGAAGAAGAAGAAGAAGAAGAAGAAGAAGAAGAAGAAGAAAGAAATGAAAGTTAATGGCTTTCCACACTTGTGTTATTTGTTCTATTTGTATCTCACCTTTTTCTCCAAGGTGCTTGAGGTAGTATTTTCATGGTTCTCTCCCTCCTCATTTAATCCCCATAACAACCCTGTGAGGTAGGTTAGACTGAGAGAGGCAGTGATGGGCCAAAGGTCACCGCAGCGAGCGTCATGGCGGAGTGGGGATTTCTGTGGTGTGTGTAGATTTGCCTCATGCTTCTCCCCTTGGGGAAAGAGACCTCAAGGTGGTCTTATTCTTTGGGAGGGGGCCTGAAACCAGGTGGCCTGAGAGACCAGTGGGAGTGTGCAGGCTAGTATGGTATTTAAGGCTACTCTGTCCACTCTTTTACACTGCCCTCCCTCCTTCCCTTTATAGTGTGGACTTTGGCTAGCCGTCTTTTATGGTGCTGAGTAGGAATGGTGGGGGGAGCTCCTGATTGGCACTTGGGACTTCCTGCTTTTGCCTGTTTCATACTGTTCAGTTCGTGCTTTTTTGGCATTCAGTGCAGCAGGTGAGGAAAGGTAAGCCCTTAATTCACTGCTCCCCTGAGACATGATAGGCAGAGTAAGGGGTACCCCTGTGTCATCACCCACAGGCTTGCAGGTACTCGGGGCCTGGTCTGCACATCATGGTGAACCCTGGAGAGCAAGGAGACACTTTCCTCACCTTTGACTGAAGAGCAAATAACCAGCTGGCTTACAAACCCAGCTTCCCTCTTAAGTCTTCATTGATTCCTCCTGTACTTAGGTATTTGGCTGATTGACAGATCCTCTGATTCATTATATTTCATAGAATCATAGAATCATAGAGTTGGAAGAGACCACAAGGGCCATCCAGTCCAACCCCCTGCCAAGCAGGAAACACCATCAAAGCATTCCTGACAGATGGCTGTCAAGCCTCCGCTTAAAGACCTCCAAAGAAGGAGACTCCACCACACTCCTTGGCAGCAAATTCCACTGTCGGACAGCTCTTACTGTCAGGAAGTTCTTCCTAATGTTTAGGTGGAATCTTCTTTCTTGTAGTTTGAATCCATTGCCCCGTGTCCGCTTCTCTGGAGCAGCAGAAAACAACCTTCCACCCTCCTCTATATGACATCCTTTGATATATTTGAACATGGTTATCATATCACCCCTTAACCTTCTCTTCTCCAGGCTAAACATACCCAGCTCCCTAAGCCGTTCCTCATAAGGCATCGTTTCCAGGCCTTTGACCATTTTGGTTGCCCTCCTCTGGACATGTTCCAGCTTGTCAGTATCCTTCTTGAACTGTGGTGCCCAGAACTGGACACAGTATTCCAGGTGAGGTCTGACCAGAGCGGAATACAGTGGTACTATTACTTCCCTTGATCTAGATGCTATACTCCTATTGATGCAGCCCAGAATTCCATTGGCGTTTTTAGCTGCTGCATCACACTGTTGACTCATGTCAAGTTTATGGTCTACCAAGACTCCTAGATCCTTTTCACATGTACTGCTCTCAAGCCAGGTGTCACCCATCCTGTATTTGTGCCTTTCATTTTTTTTGCCCAAGTGTAGTACTTTATATCTATCCCTGTTAAAATTCATCTTGTTTGCTTTGGCCCAGTTCTCTAATCTGTTAAGGTCATTTTGAATTGTGATCCTGTCCTCAGGGGTATTAGCCACCCCTCCCAATTTGGTGTCATCTGCAAACTTGATCAGGATGCTCTCAAGCCCATCATCCAAGTCATTGATAAAGATGTTGAATAAGACTGGGCCCAAGACAGAACCCTGTGGCACCCCACTAGTCACTTCTCTCCAGTAAATGCAACCTTTTTTAAAAACCACCTAATAAGTTGTCTTAAGTCTTCTTCCTGGGAAAATGCAGGAACTTTTAATTCTTTGGAACATGAATGGAGAAGGAAAAGAGCAGCAGGAGGGCAGCTCTGAACTGATCCACAGGCCGGTATAGGATGGTGTCCTCACCTCCTTGCCTGCCCTCCTCTCCTGTTACCCTCAGAGGGCAAGTGGTACCTGGGGATAAAGGAAAAACAAAAGAAATCCAATATAACACATTTTTAAACAAAGCAGCATTCTCGTAAATAAAAACACTACAGGCAGCCAGCAGACAGGTCAGACTAAGCACAAAACCTGGACAAATAAGTGACTTTTGACCTGGCACCAACATCACAAACATTATCCAGTGGATGAGAAGTCTCTATCCCTTGTGGCCACACCACAAACTTCACCCAGTGACGGGGCAAGACCCACATGGTGGATCTTAAGACATGGGCAGGCTAGCGTTGTGAGAGGTGCTCCTTCAGGTATTTGAGTCCCACTTCACTTACCAGCCCTTCAAGCACAAGGTTCCAGGGCAGGGGGCAACAATATAAAAATACACCCACCCTGCCCATCACTATATCTCTGCTTCTGCCTCTGCCAGGAGCTGGAGTCAGGTATAGGTCAGCAATGAAAAGCATGTTGTACGTGAAGGTAGCTCTTTATTCAAATGAAGCAAAACAATGCAGGTCTAGTGACCCCAGCAACTCTTCCCAGTAGGTCTTGCCCCAACAAAGCAGTGGTGAGGACTGAAGTCCCCACCTTCCCATCACTTTCTAAGGCTTCTCCTATCCAGGGTCTTTCCCAAGCATTCACAAACTGTGTCCGTGCACAACCAATCTCTGTTCTAGGGGAGCTGGTTGTAGCAGGAGGGGGAGACTCCCTGGATTCTTCAGCAGGCTGTCTCAGCTCTGCTTCTTGGCCATTCTCCTCTCCAGCCTCGGAGTCTGAGCTGCTCTCTGTCACAGGCTCTTCCTGCTCCGTAAACCCCATTACCTCTTCTGCTTGAAACACCTCCTCTTCCCAGTCTGCTCCTTCTTCTCCCTCTGACCACTTATCATCACCCGACCACCACTTCTTCCCCTAGGGGCTTCCCACCTGATGCCTCCCCCCACTCCTCTGCATCCAGCCAGTCCAAGACATCAGCTCTACTCTATCTCTCCTAGGTGTCAAAGGCCTGGTTAAAGAGGTGTGTCTTCAACGTATGAGCAAAGCAATACAATGAAGTAGCCAGATGCACCTCAATGAGGAGGAGATTCCACAGCTTAGGGGCTGCTACAGAGAATGCCCTGTCCTTAACTGCCACCCACAGACTTTTGAGGGTGGTGAAATGACCAAGAGGGCCTTCTCTTGACACAGTCTCAAACCAAGATGTGCTCCCCTAAGCCCACATTCCCAGCACATTCACACTCCTGTCTCAGTGACATCTATGCTGGCTTGCTCATGTCCACAGAATGGAAGATGTCAGGATCCTTGAGGACAGACCACCTCTGCATTATAAAAAAAAAGACTGCAAATGAGATATGAAGCCTTGCAACATTAACACTGTCACGTGGGAATACCTTGCAGAAGACCGCAGTGCCTAGAGACAATCAGTCAGGTCATGTATCTACAGCAGTGACCAGAGATGTAATGACTAGTGGGAGGAGCACAGAAAGAAGAAATGCCACAGCATAATTGCATCAGCACAACCAGATGCCTTCACCTGCCCCAGCTGCCAGAAAGCATCTCTCTCCCGTATCAGTCTCTACAGCCCCAGCAGGTTCTGTAACTCTCCAATAGTTTGACTTCACTCCCAAAGCCACACTCTTCCATTGTCTCCCAAGACAGTTGGATGCCAACCAACTCTCCCTCCAACAAACCATTGGCAGATTGTCTGATGTTCATGGAAACTGGAGTCCAAGAACATCTGGAGGGCCGCTCACCCCCCTCCCGTTCTGCTTTAAAGTTAGCACTGGCACCTTGAGTTGGTTTCAGAAGCATCTGGGCAGCCAACGTGGAGCTTTTCTGAGGATGTCATTAAATAGGCAGGTGTTAAAGGCTTAATGGATTCATCCCCTTGGAAAGCAGGGTTTTCATTTATTCAATTTTTACTCCCTTCAATAGCCATTTGCTTGTCTGATGAATTACACCATTGCTGTATGCATGGAAAGTAATAATGTTGCCATTAACATGGATGAGGTATGGTTGTGAATCGCTGTGGTAACAAGCCACACCTTTAGGAAGCCATTATGAACAAAGCCATCAAGGAAACAGAACACAAATAAAGAGTGATGGATTGTTTTCCTCAGGCATCAATGGGGAGTCCTGGTGGTAAAGGAAGTCCATTTCCACCAAGGTTCTTAAATAACCATTTGGCTGAAAGGCAGTGCTTACTCGTGACAGATGGACTGTGGGTACAGCTGCTGTTAACCTTCGTGGACAAAATATCCACCAAAGAGGACACCTGAGCTGGGAGGCACAGACGCCAAATTGACCTACAAACCCAAATCCAGAGGCTAATTTGCTTGGTCTGTTGCCCATATGGAACATTTGTATTTGTATTCATTGTTAAGCTATACATAGGTATGCATGGGCAGATGCTAGATCCAGCTGTGGATGGGTCAGTCGGTATTCACTTGTTGCCATCATGCCTCTGTAACATAGATTTCTCTGTCTTAATTATGATGGGTCTAGATCAGCTCTTCTTTTTGTCAGAGCCTCTGTCTTCACTTGGTCTCCACACATGTAGGGTTGGTGACAGTGAAAGCCTCAGAGGATGACCTGCTTGCTCTCATTCTAGTTTGGGGCTAGTCCTGAGAGGCAGGAGACTGGAGTTGAACCAAAAGTTCTCCTATGAGATTTTTTGTATCTCAAAGGATGAGATACATCAACGTATCTTTCTTTTTTTTTTTTATAAGATTTTTATTTTCTATATTAAACAACTAACATATCAAACAAATAAAACAAAAACAATTGACAAATAATAAAGAAAAACACATCAAACATACTAAAACAACATAAAAAACAACAAAAGAAAACTTACACATACCTAGACTGGAACATTGAAAGTATCATTGTTTAATTCTAGTTTCTATCTTCTGTAGGGGACTTCCCCCGTTCCCTCAACTGCGTTCAATATTAATATACTTTGGTAACTTTATAACTATTTTCTTAACATTCACCACTATTCTTAATAATCTTTAAGATACTAACTAATCATATATAATTCATTACTTAAACAACATATCCTTAAACATTTCTAAATATTTTAAACCATTCATAACATTGCTTCTTGTGTACTATTTTCGTCTAACATCAACTAGCTAAAGCCAATTAAACAAGCCAATTCTGCTTCAAATATCTAGCTTTTCACGATTTTTTTAATAGTCCTTAAATTTCTTCCAATCCTGTTGCACCTTCTCCTCCCTCTGGTCTCGCGGTCAGTTCAGCGAGTTCCATAAAGTCCATTAGCTTCATCTGCCATTCTTCCACTGTCGGGATCTCTTCACCTTTCCAGTTTCTTGCAAGTAAAATTCTAGCAGCTGTTGTGGCATACATAAAAAACACTCTATCCTGACTGGGTATCTCATGATTGGTCATGCTCAAAAGGCAGGCTTCTGGTTTCTTACTAAAAGTAATTTTCATTACATTCTTAAGTTCATTATAAATCTTCTCCCAGAAAGCCTTAACCTTTGGGCATGTCCACCACATATGATAAAAGGTACCTTCCACAGTTTTGCATTTCCAACACATATTACTTGTAACATGATATATCTTAGCTAACTTCACTGGTGTCAAATACCATCTATATATCATTTTCATAATATTTTCTCTTAATACATTACAAGCAGTAAATTTAATACCTTCCTTCCACAACTTCTCCCAGTCATCCATCATGATATTATGTCCAACATCTTTTGCCCAATCTATCATTGCTGATTTAACCAATTCATCTTTTGTATGCCACTCTAGCAACAAATTGTACATCCTGGAAAGGTTTTTAGAGTTCGGTTCAATTAACTCTGTTTCCAGCTTTGATTTTTCTATTTGAAAACCAGTTTTTTTGTCTAATCTAAAAATCTCATAGATTTGATGATACTGCAGCCAGTCGGTGACTTCTTCTTTCATTTGATCATAACTTTTCAACTTAAAATTCTCACCTTCTTGCTGCAGTATATCCACGTATCTTGGCCATCTTGCAGACATATTAGGTCTTTTATACGCCTTGGCCTCTACAGGTGAAATCCATCTAGGAGTCTTTTTCTCCAGTAAGTCTTTGTTTCTCATCCAAACATGATAAAGGGCTTTTCTATGATTCTTAAAAGCTTTGTGGGCCTTTACCTTATCATACCAAAGATATGCATGCCACCCAAACACGTTATCAAAACCTTCCAAGTCTAACACATCTGTATTGTCTAATTTAAACCAATCCTTCAGCCAGCAAAAGGCCGCCGCTTCAAAATAAATCCTTAAATCTGGCAGGGCGAAACCTCCTCTATCCTTAGAGTCCGTTAATATCTTAAATTTAATTCTTGGCTTCTTCCCCTGCCAGATAAACTTCGTCAAATCCTTTTGCCATATCTTAAAACAGTCTAGTTTATCTAAAATTGGGATCACTTGGAATAAAAACAGCATCCTTGGTAATACATTCATCTTAACGGCAGCTATTCTGCCCATCAGTGAAAGTTTCAGTCTTGTCCATATCTCTAAGTCTCTTTTTATCTCGGCCCACACTGTTTCATAATTATCCTTGAACAGGTTTAGATTCTTTGCAGTTAAGTTGACTCCTAGATATTTTACTTTTTAAACGAAATTAAGGCCAGTACAATCCTGTAATTTCTGTGTCTGCACAGGATTCAAATTTTTAGTCAATACTTTGGTCTTCACCTTATTTAATTTAAAGCCGGCTACACGTCCAAAAAGTTCAATTATTTCTAAGGCTTTGGGGACACTGCTTTCGGGTTCTTGTAGGGATAACATCAAATCATCTGCATAGGCTCGTAATTTATATTCCTTCTCACCCACCTTTATTCCTTTAATCTGTTTTTCCAGTCTTATCATATTCAGGAGGACCTCCAGGACTGTAATAAACAACAAAGGGGAGATAGGGCACCCTTGCCTTGTTCCTTTCTCTACTCTAATTTCCTCCGATATCACACTGTTAATTATGATTTTTGCTTTTTGTTCAGTATAAATGGCATTGATGCCATTAAGGAATCGCTCACCAACTCCCATCTTTTCTAAATTTTTCTTCATAAAAGTCCAAGATATATTGTCAAAAGCTTTTTCTGCATCAATGAACATCAGTGCTGCATCCGTATTTATATTTTTTCCAGTTTCTCTAAAATGTCCACAATGATTCTCGTGTTATTATTTATTTGTCTCCCTGGTAAAAAACCTGCTTGGTCTTTATGAATATAGTCCTTCAGCACTCTTCTTAATCTCATAGCCATGACATTAGCAAATATTTTGTAATCCACATTTAAAAGCGAGATTGGGCGGTAATTTTTCATCAAAGTCTTGTCAGAATCTGGTTTCAGAATCAGTGTGATATAGGCCTCTTTCCATGTCTCCGGTGCCCTACCTCCTTCTAGTAGATCATTGCAAACTTCCTTTAAAGGCTGTAACAGCCAATCTTTTAATGATTTGTAATACTTTGCAGTTAGTCCATCCGGTCCTGGTGCCTTTCCTATCTGCATGTTATTAATTGCTTCTTCTATCTCTTGCGCAGAAATCAGGTGGTTGAGCATATTTATTTTATCTTCTGGGACTTCATGTAATCCATTTTTTTCCAGAAACTGGTCTATCTCCCATTCTTCTATTTTATCTTCCTTATATTATGTTATTAATTGCTTGTTATTAATTGCTTCTTCTATCTCTTGCGCAGAAATCAGGTGGTTGAGCATATTTATTTTATCTTCTGGGACTTCATGTAATCCATTTTTTTCCAGAAACTGGTCTATCTCCCATTCTTCTATTTTATCTTCCTTATACAATTGTTTGTAAAATCTTTGAAAACACCATCTAATTTCCTCTGGATTCTCCATACTTCTTCTATTAAGTACCAAATTATTGATGGTATTTACTTTTTGCCTTTTTTTCAGCTGCCAAGCTAACAACTTTCCACATTTATTTGCAGAATCAAAAGTTCTTTGCTTCATCAATTTTATCTTCCATTCAAGTTCTTGATTCAAAATTTTTGCGTATTGGGACTGCAGGTATTTAATTTCTTTCTGGATTTTTTGACTTTTAGGGTGTCCTCTTAATTCTTTTTCTTTTCCTTTAATTAATCTCAAAAATCTTTCCATTTCTGCATTTTGCTGCTTCTTCTTTTTTGTTTTTTCACTTATGAGGAACCCTCTCATCACCGCTTTACTTGCGTCCCATACTATTCTCTTTTCCACATCAGTGTTCAAATTGATTTGAAAATATTCCTTCATCTTTTTTGCAGCTCTTTCTATCAACTTGGCATCTCTCATCAATGCATCATCCATTCTCCATCTGAAAGAATCCTTGGAAATAACTTTTAAATTCAATTGTACAGGGTTATGATCTGAACAAGTCTTAGGACCAATTTCTGCTTTTTGTATTTTTGGTGCCAATTCATTTGAAATCCAGATGTAATCTATTCTCGACCATGACTTCTGAGGTTCTGAGAAATAAGTTGCCTCTGTTTCGGTTGGGTTTCTCAATCTCCAGGCATCCACCAAATTCAAATTGTCCACCATTTCGAAAAAAGTTTTTGGCAGTTTCCCATCATTTGTAATTTTTGTCCTTTGAGATCTATCCATTAACGTGGAAACTGCTCCATTAAAATCACCGAGGCACACTATTTTGTAATCCAAATAGTCCAGTAGCAAGTCATGAATCTTTTAATAAAAAATTGACTTTCCATCATTTGGTGCATAAAGTCCCAGAATTAGATTTTTTTCGCCTTGTACCTTAATTTCAATGGAAATGTATCTCCCTTCTTCATCTTTGAATAGCTGTCTTGGGCTGTATTTTTCTTTTACATAAATTACGACACCTCTCTTCTTGACTTTGTCAGATGAAATAAATTCCTGGCCTAACTTTTTATTTTGTAAAATCCTTCTGTGTTGTCGGACTACATGGGTCTCCTGTAAGCAAACAATGTCCAATTTCTTCTTTTCCAAACTATGAAAAACTCTGTGTCTCTTCGGTCTCTGGTTCAATCCCCGAACATTCCATGTCATCAGTTTCAGGGCCATCTTCTACTCCTGTCCTCCAGATGCCTCTCCTTTCTTGTCTTCTTCTGCAACTTCTGGTCTTGGTCCCCCTGGCAATGGAAATGGTATAGTTCCTGGAAGTCTAAAGAAACTAGCCGGATCTAGTGCAGAACCTTTAAAGTCTTCCAGGTGTTTGTCCAAAAAATTTTGTTTGTCAGCCGGGGATTTTATCCTTATTTTTTTCTCTTTAAATGTGAATGCGAGGCCTTCTGGAAACTCCCAACTATAGGGAATCTTCCTCACTCTCAACTCTGAGGCCAAGTCGTTATAAATTACTCTCTTGTCAAGGAAATATCTGGGGATATCTTTAAAAATTATGATTTTCTTCTGTTGTACCACCAGGTTATTCTTGTAATGAAGGTCCAAAATATGGTCTCGTTGATATCTATTCTGAAGTACAATCAAACAATCATTGACCACTTTGGAACTTTTCTTTCCTTTGGATCCAAATCTAAAGGCCTTCACTATGGATGCTGAAACTTCAGTCTCCTCCAGCTCCCAGAATGTTGAAAATTCATTCACTATAAAGTCCTTCAAACTGTCCTTCTCCAATTCTGGGAGTCCTCTTAGACGAAGGTTCCCTTCTCTCTCTCGGAGTTGCAGAAAGGCAAGAGTTTCTTCTACGTTCTTTTGCTATAATCCAATTTTTTCCACATCAATATTGTCCAATTTCGTCTCCACTATTTTTATTTTCTCCTTAACTTCTTTAAATTCCTCTGTTTCCTTTTTTAAGACTATCACCTCTTTACCAATTTTATCAATTTCTTCTCTATTTTTCCTGACTCCTTCCTCAATTGCACCAATAGATTTTTTCAGTCTCTGAGTGGAGTCCTTTATTTCAGCTTGTAGTTTTTCTGTAGCTGTGTTCACTGAGGTCTGTGTTTGTTTCACGTCTTCTCCTACTTTTCCCAACCTTTCTGTCAAATCCAAAATACTAGCATTTAATTTCTCAATAGCAGACGCCATCTGCTCTTGAATAGTTGCTGATATTGAAGCTTTGCGTCCTTCTTTTACTTTGGCTCTTGTGCTATCTTGCATCTCCTGTACACTCTGCAGCTGGTATTTCAAGGTCACTTCAGTTGCTGTAATTGTTTCAGACATTCACAGGAATCAAAACCAAAACAATCCCAAAAGTAAACACCAGGTGGCCAACATACTAGTTCAGAGAACAAAGGGACATCAGAGCCAGGAGTCCCAAGCAGTTCCAACCAACAGTTCAAATTTTAGGCTTAAGTTTCAAAAGTTTCAAAAAAGTTTTAAAGTTCATCAAAAGTCAAGAAAAGTTAATCCTTAAAGCAGCCCAAGGCAGTACTTTGCTATTCTTCTTGCAATGTAACCACCAAGTCCGTAAAAGTAACTGTAGCCAGCCACAAAGAAGTTAAAATGTCTCCGCCAGTAAACAGTAGCAAAACAAACGGCAACAAAGTAACGCAGCCCGCTACTGACCCGGGATCCTATCCAGAGGGCGAGCGGTGTCTTCTTTTGCCATATTCCTTGTTATTAAGTCTTATACAACGATTTAAACAACTTTGAAAAAGTTCAGCAAAACTAGCAAACTTTTTCCCGCTAGTTCGCGGCTTAGCTCCTTTGCCATTACCTTGATCTGTTAAGCAGTCCAAGAGAACGGGCTTCCTTTTTACGTTCTCTCTGCAAGTCCAAATTCCTTTTTTATATTTGAAAGTCAATTAAAGATGCTACTCACAGAGCTTCTATTTTGTAATCCAATTAAGAAGAGCTGGGCGCTCGGATCTGTCAGGATCGGTGCTTCGTTCCTCAGGGAGCAGTAGTCTCTTCAGCTCCGTGCCGGAGCCTCGCTCGCCCGATTTCCCCCCTTACGAGGGTCAATCGGGAGCGGGGACGGCACGTCTTGGAGCCCACAAGACCGCCTGTCCACAGGACGCGCTTCCCGTGGCTTTAGGGGGCCCGTAGCGCGGGTACGGTAACCCCAAAACCCCCGAGGAACCGGAGCTCTTCAGCTCCCGACTGACATGGCCGGCGCCAAACCGGAAGTCCAAACATATCTTTCAGCCTCTCCCTCCCACCATCTAAGACCACCCCCTTTTTATTAAGAGTTCTTGAGGAATCTTTCCACACCTTCTGGACTAGAGTGGAACTGACCCATTCAGCTTTTATGGTGCAGTTAAGAAGAAAAGAAAATGAAAACTGCATTAAAAAAAACAAAACCCCAACACATGCAGTTTGAGAGAAAGTGTATTTAGAAATACATATTTAAATAAATTGTACAGTTGTTGGGTTTTTTGAAAATAAATCTTATTAATGCAGAAATGTGGTGAAATTGAATTATAAGTGGACACATGTGGAAATGATCCTTATTTCTTAGCAATGTCAAGTGTATACCTGCCAAGGGTGTGTGGCCAGTAGACACAGCAGCATTAGAGTACAGGATGGGTGAGCACCACCAGTCCCTCTCATGTCTTCACTGAACACATGTAAACATCCCTAATTTCTCCTGGGCTTTGTGGATTCAGTTGGTGGGGAGTTCATGTGTTCAGTGTCAGAAAGCAGCTCTCAGCCTAGGATAGGGGTAGCCAACATGGCACTCTCCAGATGTTTTTGGACTCCAACTTGCAGCAGCCTCAGCCAACATAGCTAACAGTCAAGGATGATGGCAACTGTACTCCAGTAACAGCCGGAGCGCACCCTGCTGGCTGCTTCTGGTCTCCAAGTTCACCTGATGACTCTCCAGAGAAGGGTTGGGCAGGAGGCAGAGTGGAATCTCTGAGTGATTTACAGTTGATCAAGGAGTGTTTCTGGACTTCCAAATTGTTTAACAATGAAATGACTTTTGCCATGGCAATTAAGCAGCTGAAATGAAGAATGCTAACCAGGAATGGGCTTTTTGTGCCCAAGGACTGTGGCCCCAGTTAAGGTCTGGCATGGCAGAGAATAACTTAGGTTCAGAATGTGTGCAAAGGAACCCAGTTCATTCATTCTAGCTGTGTGCTTTTTCCACTTCCAGTAGATCTTGGGACTCTATTAAAAAAAAAAAAAACCAGAGTTGATCTGAAAAGCCTGCACCTATCCCTGCCCTAGAGGATCTGGTTGAGCTGTCACATAAGCAATAAATAGCCTGATGCCCCGCATCAACTAGAATGATAGTTCACGTTAGTCAGTGACCTATTTCTGAAAGTGCTTGATGCAAGGTATTATGAAGGAACTAGATGCCTTTCAAGCTGAATCCTTTGGTTTTGAGCAGGCAGGTATTTAAGATTCATAGCAGAGGAAAGGTATTTCACTAACTCTTCATAACAGCTTTTTTTAAAAAATAAAGACAACAGCAATCAACATTGATTTGTTCCTTTCCTTTCCTTTGGCAGGATGAAAAGAACCAAGTTTTAACCACCAACATTTGGCTGCACATGGTGAGTGCTAAAGTTCAGAAGATTCCTTTAAGAGGGTGATTTTATCAGTAACTTAGGAAGTTCTCATATGCCAAGATCTAGCTCCATATTGTCTACACTGGCTAGCAGTTGCTCTCTGGCACTTCAAGCAGGGGACACCCCAGCCCTTCCCAGAGATGTTGGGGATTAAATTTGGGACATTCTGCATGCAAAGCAGATGCTCTACCATGAAGCTACAGCTCCTCCCTTTAAAAGAAACATGTGGGCACCATGGAAAGTGAAACTGCAGAGACACAAAAGGCTGCTATATATCAAGTCAGACTAATGGTCCATCTAGTTCAGTATCGTCCACACTGACTTGCAGCAGCTCTCCAGTTTTACAGGCAGGAGTTTTTCCCCAGTCCTACATAGAGATGCTGGGGATTGAACCTGGGACCTTCTGCATGCAAAGCAGATGTTCCACATTAAAACAGCAAAAAGACCTTAAAGACTAACAGAATATGACAAGCCCAATATTTGTTTCTTGTGATTGGCTTAGTGAATGAACTCATTTAATAAAATATTGATTCTTTTCCATTGTAAGATGTATATCAGAGAGTGTCAAACATCAATCACTACTGCATGCCAGCTGTCAAATATGGCCAGAGAGGCTGAGTGTGTCAGTACGTCAGCTGTCCACTCTTGTGAAATCCCGACTGCTATGGTAGGCCAGCTGTCAGATGTTGTCCCAAATGGACAGCATCAACTTTCACCTTCCTCCGGTGGCGCCACAACTACGATGTGTAATGGAAGGTGGGAGGTGGGGTGTGTGTGCCAAATGTTGGTGTTGTACCGAGCACCACTGAAATTTGAAGCCCCAAGATCTGCCACTGACATGGATTATACACATATCAAATGAGAAAACATCCCTTAATCTAAAGCAAGGAGTGCTCACAAGGCCTACTGAAGGCATCTGAATCCGGAAGTTAACTTCATAGGTTTCTACTCCCTTTTTCCATCCCTCCACTTTTTTCACTGCATTCATTTCCTTCTAAAATATACTCAGAGTTGAGTGTTGATTTCATGCTCTTTATTTCAGCTCATGGTCATCAGTGAGTGAGTGAGTTTCCCCCCCCCCCAAAAAACCTCTGGCTATATATACATTACTTATACAATGGGTCCTGCATGATTGGCTGATTCAACTCTACTCCTGGAGCCTGATTGGGCTGCTCCTGCAGGCCAATCAGGTTGCTGATTGACTTCCTTCTGGAGCCGGATTGGGTGGCTTCTGCAGACCAATCAAGTTGCTGATTGACTTCCTTCTGGAGCCGGATTGGGTGGCTTCTGCAGACCAATCAAGTTGCTGCCTTCTAGGATCCTAACTGCCTATTGTTCTAGGATCCAAGCTCAGTACATAACACCTTCAGTATCAACCATCAGTTACATCAAAGAGCTCTTTGCTCACAACTGACTGTATTTCAGATGTTGCACGGGGCTTTGAGCAGCAGGACACAGTGACATAACTGTGTTACTAGAAATTGACAAGAAGTGTATTTACACAACTCCATTTTAAACAAAGTGAGGGGAGGGTTACAGAATGCAGAACAGGGGACACTGTGGAAGATAAAGAACTATTCAATTATTGGAAATGCCAAAAAACTTATTTTCATATGTGGTGGAAACACCAGTATATTTTAAAAATGGGGAAAAGTTGAGAGTTTAATATGAGACCAGCTACATATATGCAAGGCCCCCCTTTCTTTTTACAGTCCTCCCCAGTCCCAAGTACCACCCTCTGTTTTTGCTGCCCATGGCATCCATTTTGTGCTGGCACTCACAGCACTTTTATCAACATATGATTTAAAAAAACATTGCATTGTATGGAATGGACACAAGGAACTTATCTCATATATGTTGAAAGCATCAAGGTTACTGTATGCAAGCAAGTGAAGATTACAAACCACACCAATCAATAGAATGGATTGATAAACACTGGGAAATTGTGTCAATGACAAAATTTACACATTTTATAAAAATAAACCAGAAAAAGACAGTGGCAAGATATTTTTGAAACAAACTGGGAAGCATTTATTGAATAACAAAGACAAGGCTTTTGCACTACTTTGAGTTAGATTATGTGAAATATGAGTATACAAGCAGGATTTTTAAAAACATGTTTTTATTAAAGATTCCTTGGTTTATGTCTCTTTTTTCAAGTTACGTTTTCTACATATCAGTTTCGTTTGTTGAGACATTAGTGTTCCATTAGGAAGAAAAGGGGGAAAGAAGGGTGCTCTCCCCGTCTTGTTTTCCAGCAACTGGCATTCAGAAGCATTGCTGCTTCCCACGGTGGAGGCAGAGCAGAGCCATCCGGGCTAGCCAGTAGCCTTTGACAGCCATCTCCTCCATGAATTTCTCTAACCCTCTTTTTATACTTTTTATTAAAGATTTTCTTCTGTGACAAATAAGCAAAAAGGGGTACCTATAGTGTTTCCGCTTTCAATTCATAGTCTTTTTCACAGTTCATTTGCATTCAGTATGAGACACTGTTATATACAGTCGTACCTTGTTTTGCAACCAGGATCCATTCCGGAGCCCCGGACGCTAGACGAAAAGGGTGCATGACCAAGCGCCGCTCTGCGCGCACACACGGAGCGGTTTGCGCTTCTGCGCATGCTTGAGCGGCAAACCCGGAAGTAACCTGTTCTGGTACTTCCGGGTTTGCCATGGATGTTCAACAAAATGGACGCTCGATGAGGCAGACTCAAAATGAGGTACCAATGTACTTTATGGGGGGGAGTGAGAGGAGGGGGTAATGATCTTTCGTTCTGTTGCATAGTGTTTGTACAGGGTTTTTTGTCAGCGTCACATGGATAGGTCTTTTATTCATATATTTATTTTTGTTACAAAGCCATCTAGCTCAGTAGCCATTACCGCCTCCCACAGCAGTGAGTTCCATGGTTTAACTATGTGTTGCATGGTTAAACGTATTGGCTGACTGATGTTGATGAGATGAAAAAAGAAATCTGCCTTTTGCTGCCATTGTATTTTAAAAGAAGATGTGGAAAAGGCACAAGTTATTTATAAAAGTAAGAAAACTTTTCATCAGCTTTAAAAATTGGTCCTGGAAGAACCCAGGCAATCAGTGTCACAAGCACTGGGAGAGACAAGAGCTAATCACTGGGCACCCTGACTGGAGTCGACCTCCAGCAATTGACATCTGTAAAGCTGAAGGGCACACAGGAGCACAGCTTTGGTCATTCACTGCTTTGGCAGGGTTGTAAACAGCATACTGAGTTGCAAAAGAATTGCCCAATACAAACAAAAGGGAAACGCACAGTGCAGATTGGAGCTAACCACGGAGCTAAACGAGATGTCAAATTTTCCTAGAATGAGGCTTTCGTGCATTGCGTGGAGCAAAACAATCATCTGGGGGAAATGTGTGACTTTTTGAAGCTAAAACTAATGATTGGAGCACTGATGTGAAATTATACAGTAGGAACCTGCAGTAGGTGATCTCCACTTAACCTTGCGCAGAAGCTGTCTGGTTAGTGCAAATCAGTACAGGATCGTCAGCCCACCATGTTTTTTTGTCCCCCGTTGTTTGAGGTTGGTAGCTCACAAGGCTGCAATCAAGATAAACACAATGCAAAGGAAGAGGAGGAGCCTTGCAAACGTTTATGGCAGGAATGAGGAGCCTCAGGTCCAGAGGCCAAATGTGGCCTGCCAGACTCCTCTGTCTGCATTATGTTTATCTCTGTTCAAGTGCTCTTGCCGGGCTGGAAGGTGGCCTCTTGCTTGCCTTTGTTTATGTAACTACTCAGAAAAGCCTGCTTTTCAGGGATCAAATCGTGAACTGAAAAGTGAGTAAACTTTTTGTTATTTTACTCAGGAAGACTATTGTGTCTTTATTCTTTAAAGGGGGATAAAAAGGGACGCCAGGAAATAATCTTAACTAAGAGATTCAAACAAATCTGCAAACTATCTTCCAGCCAAATTAAAGGGAATTTGCTCTGCTGCATCACTCACTAGTGTGAGAGAAGGAAGGATAATATTTATTCAATATATCCTTTCCTACAATCCTTAACATTCCTACAGTGACAAGGGTGAGCCAGCAGTAAATAACACCAAGCAAGCTGGGGTTAACTCTTCCTTAGCAGAACAGGATCTGCACAGGAGTGTCAGGCTTCATGAGCACAGCAACTCAGGTCAGGCGCACCAGGTTCCACCCATCATTGTGGGTGCCCAGCATACAAACATGTGACATCACATGCCGCAATGGGGGGGCTTAATGTGTAAAAGGTCCAGACAGGGCTGAGAAATGACCCTTATATGAAATGTTGCAGATTCACTGCTGGTGAGAGTAGAGCAGTCTTCTCCACTTGATGCTCTCTGAATGAAGTCAGACTATGTGAGAGCTTCCACCCTCCCACTAGGGATCTCAAGGGTCTTCAGAGCCCCAGGACTTAACTTTCCTTCAGAAAACAACCTGTGAGCTCTTCACTCAGATGAGTTTAGAGCTCTTTTCATCTCCAGTGCCCTTCTGAGATCTGCTTAGCTAAGCACTCTTGCTTCCCCCTTAAGTCATCTATCATCAGGTGTGTAAGAAGCCACTTGCTTTCTTCAGCTAACATGGTTAAACTATGGAACTCACTCCCACAGGAAGTAGTGATGTCCACCAACCTAGATGGAGGAGAAGGCTAGTGATGGCTACTAGCCAGGATGGCTCTGCTCTGCTTCCGCAGTCGGGGGCAGCAATACTTCTGAATGCTGGTTCTGGAAGCCACTGGAAGGGAGACTGCTCTTGTACTTGAATCCTGCTTGTGGGTTTCCCACTGGGGCATTTGGTCAGCCACTGTAAGAACAGGATGCTGGACTAGATGGGCCATTGGCCTGATCCAGCTAAAGGCTCTTCTTATGTTCTTCTTTGACTTACCACTGGGCTGGCTAGCTCCAGAACTGCTGCCTTTTCCTTTCTCTCCTGCTGTGTCCTAAGTCACTGTGGCAAGGCTTGCTAAAGAGCCTAGCTCTTTACTCTTTCCATATTCTACCACTCCATCTCCATCCTTTCTCCTCCACCCAGCTTGAGCCCCTCTATTAATGTGCCACTCACCACACCTTCATCCTCCAGCTGGCTGAGCATTGCTTCTTCTCTGGCAGGGCCAACCTGCCTAGCCTCTCCTGGTTTGTTTGGTTCATCTCTAAAGCTGACCATCAGGCTGACACCATGAGTGGGGGGCTGGTGTGCCAGCCACTTCCTGCATACTACAATTCCCATGATCCCTTACCAGTAGCCATGCTGGGGCTGATAGGAACTGTAACTGAACAACACCTGAATGACACTTGTTGGGGAAGGCTGCAGGAGAGAAGAGAGAATACGGAGCTAGATGAACCATCTGAGGCAGCTTCTTATTTCCTCTCTGGGACCTTTATTATATATATTCCAATTTCATGCTTGAGATGGCACAAACTGTAAGTCACAAGCAGAGTGGCATTTCTTTTATAGGCTGCTGTGTGCAACTGGGTGACCTAAAAATGAAATTTTAATGCCTTCAGTTGTTCTCCCCACCCTCTACCCCCGCCTCAGTGGCTAAATGCGCAATTTGTAGAATTTGGGGTATTTTTTGCAAGTAAAATGCCACTTCTTGAGAGTTCCAGGCAAGACATTCATCTGATTCCTAACTCTGCCATACTCTGGAAGGAACAAGCTACTGCTAGTAGAAAATTAAATTAACCTGTGCGTGTTTGCTTATTATTCCTAATTTACCAGTACTGGACAGACTACTATTTACAGTGGAATATGTCAGAATATCCTGGAGTGAAGAACGTCCGTTTTCCCGATGGCCAGATATGGAAGCCAGATATCCTTCTATATAACAGGTAGGCCTACATGGTGCAAAAGGTTGTTGTTGTTGTTGTTGTTGTTGTTATAATACATAGTTTTCATACCCTCCAAGATAGGAGCACAGGGTAGCTGATGACATAGAAAAAATATACAATAAAACCAGTCTCAAATCCATGATCAAAGACAATTTAAGCACAAATCTGCAGCATCAAGTAATAAGTACCATCTCTTTATGTTCTACTGAGCTAAATACAGCTTCTGGGAGCTCACAACCAGGATTTGTAAGAAGGCCCTTTGCAAGGGCGTTTTGAGGAAGAGGCCTCAACGTGTGTGCAGGGCCAAGAGACACGGATGGTGAGGGAGCTGTTGCAGTGACCTGCAACACCTGTGCCATGTTTACATTTCTGATGGAGAATGTGCAAAACTATACCTGCAGCAAGTGCAAGCTGGCTGCCTTGCTGGAAGAGAAAGTACAGCAGCTTGAGGCCTGCCTATCCACACTTTGAGCTACTGGGCAAGATGAAGGAATTATCACGATACCAGAGTGGACTGTCTTGGAATAGAGATGCAGGGGGGATGCCTCTAGGGAGGAGGAGGTTTACTCCATGCAGGAGACAAATTCCTGGAAGAATGTGACACACAGAAGCAAGACTGTCAGGAGCCATGCTGTGTCACTGTAGTTTCAAAATCGATTTCATGCCCTCACCTCAGACGCCTTGCTGAGGAGCAAGGAGAGCAGTTAGTTCAGTATTTTTATTTATTTACTTGATGGGGGGGGCAGCTGCCCCCTGCCCCCCTGACTATGTCCATGCTTCCAGGTGATGTTGTCAGGAAAGGTTTGGCTTCTTGGACCATGGTTCCAATTCCACGAGGAACAACTTCTGGCAAGATATAGGTTGTATCTCACAACGGTTGGCAAGAATGTGTTTGCTAAGACTCTTGTGAACCCGATCAGGAGAGTGTTAAACTAAATCCTGAGGAGGAGAGAGACACTGTTACAGATGAAAGGGGATCACCTGGCACTGGGGATAATAGCTTCTTTGATGCACAGGAAAGTGAGGTGCTGCTGCTGAAACCTGCTAAAGGGCAGGAAAATGCAAGAAGGAGGCAGCTGGAGGGAACAACTCATGGTTTCAGTTGTCTCTACACAAATGCACAGAGTATGGGAAACAAGCATTTGAGCTCTTATTACAGGATGGCAAATATGATCTGGTGGGCATTACTGAAACCTGGTGGGATGAGACTCATGACTGAAATGTAGGAATTGAGGGGTATAATCTGTTCAAAAGGAATCAACCAAACAGGAAGGGAGAAGTAGCAGCATTATACAGGTGATACTCAAAAATTAGAATATCGTGGAAAAGTTCATTTATTTCAGGAATTCAACTTAAAAGGTGAAACTAACATATGAGATAGACTCATGACATGCAAAGCGAGAGATGTCAAGCCTTTATTTGTCATAATTGTGATGATTGTGGCGTTCAGCTGATGAAAACCCCAAATTCACAATCTCAGAAAATTAGAATATTGTGAAAAGGTGCAGTAGCTACTCAATCCATAACACCTGCAAAGGGTTCCTGAGCCTTTAAATGCTCTCCCAGTCTGGGTCAGTAGGAATCACAATCATGGGGAAGGCTGCTGACCTGACAGCTGTGCAGAAAACCATCATTGAGACCCTCCACAAGCAGGGAAAGCCTCAAAAGGTAATTGCGGAAGAAGTTGGATGTTCCCAAAGTGCTGTATCAAAGCACATTACTGGAAAGTTATGCAGAAGGGGAAAATGTGGAAGAAAAAGGTGCACAAGCAGCAGGGATGACCGCAGCCTGGAGAGGATTGTCAGGAAAGGACCATTCAAACGTGTTGCAGACTTTCACAAGGCGTGGACTGAGGCTGGAGTTAGTGCATCCAGAGCCACCACACACAGACGGATCCTGGAGATGGGCTTCAAATGTCGTATTCCTCTTGTCAAGCAACTCCTGAACAAGAAATAACATCAGAAGCGTCTTACCTGGGCTAAAGAAAAAAAGAACAGGTCTGTTGCTCAGTGGTCCCAAGTCCTCTTCTCTGATGAGAGCAACTTTTGCATCTCATTTGGAAACCAAGGACCCAGAATCTGGAGGAAGAATGGGGAGGCACACAATGCCAGATGCTTGAAGTCCACTGTGAAGTTTCCACAGTCTGTGTTGATTTGGGGAGCCATGTCATCTGCTGGTGTTGGTCCACTGCGCTTCATTAAGTCCAGGGTCAACGCAGCCGTCTACCAGGAGATTTTGGAGCATTTCATGCTTCCTTCTGCAGACGAGCTTTATGGGGATGCTGACTTCATTTTCCAGCAGGACTTGGCACCCACCCACACTGCCAAAAGTACCAAAACCTGGTTCAATGCCCATGGGATTACTGTGCTTGATTGGCCAGCAAACTTGCCTGACCTGAACCCCATAGAGAATCTGTGGGGCATTGTCAAGAGAAAGATGAGAGATATGAGAGATATGAGGAATGCTTTGATGGTGTTTCCTGCTTGGCAGGGGGTTGGACTGATCTCTTCCAACTCTATGATTCTATGATTCTATGAGACCGAGCAATGCAGAAGAGCTGAAGGCCGCTATTGAAGCATCCTGGCCTTCCATAACACCTCAGCAGTGCCACAGCCTGATAGCATCCATGCCATGCCACATTGCGGCAGTAATTGATACAAAAGGGGCCCAAACCAAGTACTGAGTACATATGCATGTTTCTACTTTTCAGAGGTCCATTATTGTACTATTTGCAATCCTTGTTTTGATGATTTCATTTTTGTTCAGTCGTTCAGTCGTGTCCGACTCTTCGTGACCCCATGGACCAGAGCACACCAGGCATGCCTATCCTTCACTGCCTCTTGCAGTTTGGCCAAACTCATGTTAGTAGCTTCGAAAACACTGTCCAACCATCTCATCCTCTGTTGTCCCCTTCTCCTTGTGCCCTCCATCTTTCCCAGCATCAGGGTCTTTTCCAGGGAGTCTTCTCTTCTCATGAGGTGGCCAAAGTCTTGGAGCCTCAGCTTCCAGTGAGTACTCAGGGCTGATTTCCTTAAGAATGGATAGGTTTGATCTTCTTGCAGTCCATGGGACTCTCAAGAGTCTCATCCAGCACCAGAATTCAAAAGCATCAATTCTTCGGCGATCAGCCTTCTTTATGGTCCAGCTCTCACTTCCATACATTACTACTGGGGAAACCATAGCTTTAACTATACGGACCTTTGTCGGCAAGGTGATGTCTTTGCTTTTTAAGCTGCTGTCTAGGTTTGTCATTGCTTTTCTCCCAAGAAGCAGGTGTCTTTTAATTTCGTGACTGCTGTCGCCATCTGCAGTGATCATGGAACCCAAGAAAGTGAAATCTCTTACTGCCTCCATTTCTTCCCCTTCTATTTGCCAGGAGGTGATGGGACCAGTGGCCATGATCTTAGTTTTTTTTGATATTGAGCTTCAGACCATATTTTGCGCTCTCCTCTTTCACCCTCATTAAAAGGTTCTTTAATTCCTCCTCACTTTATGCCATCAAGGTTGTATCATCAGCGTATCTGAGGTTGTTGATATTTTTTCTGGCAATCTTAATTCCGGTTTGGGATTCATCCAGCCCAGCCTTTCTCATAATGAATTCTGCATATAAGTTAAATAAGCAGGGAGACACTATACAGCCTTGTCGTACTCCTTTCCCAATTTTGAACCAATCAGTTATTCAATATCCAGTTTTAACTGTAGCTTCTTGTCCCACATAAAGATTTCTCAGGAGACGGATGAGAATATTAAATATTAATATTAATATTCTAATTTTCTGAGATTGTGAATTTGGGGTTTTCATCAGCTGTACGCCACAATCATCACAATTATGACAAATAAAGGCTTGACATCTCTCGCTTTGCATGTCATGAGTCTATCTCATATGTTAGTTTCACCTTTTAAGTTGAATTCCTGAAATAAATGAACTTTTCCACGATATTCTAATTTTTTGAGTATCACCTCTATGTAAGGGATGTGTATGCTTGTGAAGATATCCCATACCTGCAGCATGGAAGGCAGATACAGAGTCTGTGGGTAAAAAGTATGTTATATCATGTTGCTATTATTTATTCTTTGTAAGCTGTTTTGGGATTCATTTGAATGAAAAGTGGCATACAAATCTAATAAATCAATTGGGGTATTGCATTGCCTTCACTCCCCCTTTCACCCTTTTCTATGATTGAGTCGTCCCGACCAGCACTGGACGAACTCACAACCTGTACGTGATCAGGACCAATCCGGAAGTCTTTTTAAACCTCTCATGTAGTTTTTTAAAAACCGCAAAGTGATGCAAAAATGAGATTAAGTGAAGACTGAAAAAAATGAGGGATTGAGAGAAACTGAAATTAACATATCTTTCTATATCTACCAGTGGATAATCAAGTTATGGTTTGGCAAACTGCACAGAATTGTCACTTATTTGTGCAATTAGGTTGCTGTTATTATGATTCTTTCATTTTATCCTTAATCACAAAGTCACATTGCATTATGAGAAAAAGCACTTAATTTTGATTCAATGTAATTCATGTCTATACCAAGAATGTCATTTCCTTAATATAACACAAACAATCTCACCAGAAGAGGCTTTTACACTGAATAATAAACATGTATTCTCATTTTTGAATTAGAAAACCTCATTAGAACTTCATAAGATTTCCTGCAAAACATTTTGCACAAGTGGCCATGGGTTCAGCTAACAGCTCCAAGACAAATAGGAATAATTCATGCCAGTTTTTCTTTTTTCTTTTTAAAGTTAAAGTATGGCCCACAGCTCAGGTGCAGAGCACACACTTTGCATACAGAAAGTCCCAAGTTCAACCCCTGGCATCTTCAACTGACAAAAAAAAAGGCCTGGAAACCAAACCTTATGAGGAAAGGGTGAGAAAATTGGGTCTGTTTAGCCTGGAGAAAAGAAAGTCTGACTAAGAGGTGATTTGATGAACACCTTCAAATATCTGAAGGAATTTCATGTCACAGGTGGAGCAAGCATGCTCTTGCTGCTCCAGAGGGTAGGACCCAAAGCAATCAATTCAAATTACAAGAAAGGAGGTTCCAACTCACCGTTAGGAAGAACTTTCTGATGGTAAGAGTTGTTTGACAGTGGAAAGGACTCCCTCAGAAGGTGGTGGACTCTCCTTCATTGGAGCTTTGTAAGCAGAGGTGAGATGGCCACCTGTCAGGGATTCTTTACCTGGGATTCCTGCATTGCAGGGGATTGGACTAGATCAACCTTGGGGTACCTTCCAACTCTACAATTCTATGTACCAGAAAGATCTGGTAGCAGGCTGTGTTGAGATCTGGGGTGGACCATTCTCTGCCAGAGACATTGGAGACCTGCCACAAATCAGAGAAAACATATGGTTTACCCATACTTGTTTTTTGCCCTGCTCTTTCCAGGCACAGGTTCAATACTAATACCCCAAGGTCTCCCCATGAAAACCTGCTCTTTTGCACTCAACTGGAGAACATTTGAGTTTTCCATAGATTGCCATTTGCTCCCATTGAGCTTTAAGGAACGTGTTTTCCTTGGGAAAGCTACAGAGGGGGGAAAGGCTGCTTGGACATGGACCTTTAAAGCAGGGGTCGGCAAGGCTTACCAGGCATGGGATCACTCTCATGGAGATCCTCTGTGGGCTGGACTGGCGCAGCGCAATGCTGGAAATCGCGTTTGCACATGTCTGCGGTGCCGGAAATCGCTTCTGCACATGCCCAGACACCAAAAATTGCACCTGTGCAGAAATGATTTCCGGCATCTGGGCATGCACAGAAGCGATTTCTGGAGCCATGGAAGGGAGTCCCCATGCCATGATGTGTCGGTTTAGCACAGCACGTGGGGACTCGCTGAGCGGGCGGCTCAATTCGGGGGTGGTTCGTGGGCCGGTTAAATGGCCTCCATGGGCCGCTTCTTGTCCATGGGCTTTAGGTTGCCTACCCCTGCTTTAAAGTGTGGAGCATGTCTGGAAAGAGCAGAGGAAAGGTAAGTGTGGATAAGCCCTCAGTACAAGACTGGTTTATATGTCAATATATTTAGTGAGGCTGATGGTAACCATAACCACAAATAATTTATAGTTTTTGTTTTGTTTTGCTTTTGTTTATAAATTATATAGCAGTGCACAAAGATATTAAGCCTACATTTGTCCAGCTTTAAATATCTGGGTGTGTGATTCCCCCTCATGGCAGTTGGAAATCCCTTATAGAGGCAGCAAACCCTTCAGTTTGGAGGGCAGCCACAGCGGTTCTAAGCCTAGCAGATCTATACTGATTGCTCCTGTGACATGTACAGGCTGTGCTTCTGTAAATACTGGTAGGTGGGAAGTGCTGTTATTGGGATGCAAGAGTTGGGTGCTCAGCATGGAACCCCTGTGCTCTTTCAAACTTCCTTGCTGAATGCTGAGAAACGGCAAAGCTCTCTATCTCTCCCCCCCCACCCCGGTGTGTGCACATACAATATATAAAAACATCTGAGGCGCATCTTTAAAAAACATATGGCATCCCTTCTCCAAAGCTGCCTTCTCATCTCCTGCTGCTTAGCTGGCAAATTGCCCTTTGGAAATGATGTTCTGCATTCATGGCTGTCCATGCTCATTTACCTTGCTGAGCTGGACACCATATCCACGCACAGTGACTGATATTTATGCACTGGAGAGAAGTGCCTGCCTTGTGACTGCATGTCTGAGAGTGGGATTAAGCTTGGCAGGGTGCTTAAAGATTCCCAGGTCGCTTGTCTTCTTGCTTTTCACTCTTTTGTTCCTCTGTACTCTCCAGGGACTTTTTGCATGCAAAGCAAATGCTTTACCACAGAGTTACAGCTACAGTCTGCTCAGGGAGGGAGGTCCCCTGAAGACAAGGACCACCCCAAACCTGGAGCAGACACTGCCTGGCTAACATCCTTAACGGTGAACTGCCCATGTAAGTGCACCAGAATTGCATTATAATTTGGAGCCTGGCTTTGCGAGGATAAAGAAAATTTGCTTTCTTTGGTCCTGCCTTGGCTAGAGTAAAAACGTAGAATAATATAAGCTTTTGGGGGATGTCAGTTCTTCTTGGGTAGCCTTTGCAGGATCAAAGGGATCCCTGCTTCTCTTTAGCAATTCAACACATTTCCATAGCAGCATAGCCCTTGATTCATCTGGAGTCTGTGTTCTGCACTGAACCATTTTTTAATTTATTACTGGCTTTGAATAGTTGAAGATCAAAAGCCCCTGTTAGTTTTCATATGATTTTACATGCTACCTTTGGTGAAAGCGAAAGTGCCACGGTGCTTTAAGATTCCCATACATCCTTCGTCTTAGGCTGTGAGTGGATTGGACATCAATCCCTTGCCCTCTAACAGAGAAACAAGTCCCATTCAACTTGGTGGGGTGCACACACACACACACACACACACACACACACAAACTCAGCTGCAGTCAGGCAGCAAGCTACTTAGTGCAAATTTGAATGTGGGGGCCCTGGGAACAAGGTGGGACCTTGGGCTGCTCACTGCCTCTCCTCCTAACTTACCTCACAGGATTGTTGTGGGGATTAAATGAGGAGTGGGAGAACCCAAGTGAGAGAACCATAGTTGAGTCCTGCAACATCTGGAGAGCCACAGTTTCCCCAGGCCATGTTAATACCATGTTAGTGACACTCCAGATGCTGTTGGACTCCAACATCCTGTCATTCCCAGCCAGCATGGTCATTGTCAAGGCAGATGTGCAGGGATGATGTTGATAAGCTATTCCTGTTTTAGATAGATGAGGATGGATTCCTTCCTGCCTCTGCTAAAACTTTTCAGATTGGTACTGGGCATTTCTATCTATCCCCTTCTCTCATTCAAGCCCAACCCTCTGGCATTGGCACCACATTGGCTCAAGAGGGCTTTGAAGCAGATACTGCACATCTTATCTAGGACCTGTATCCAAAACTAGAAGCACTGTTAATTGGACACTGCAGTTGAGGAACCATGCCAAAGGCCCTGAGCAACTGCCACTATCTTCCCATCTCCTGTCATGTCCCAGGTCCAAGACTGAAAGGATAAAACAATCAAGACATCTGTTTTTGCACCACATCAAAAGTATGCTTTTCTTCCACTGTTTTTCATCCACTTTGGTGCAACACAAGTCTGTGGTCACCCTGCTGCCTTGTGGAGGTTTCAGTTCTCTTTGCCATATGTCTGTTGATTGAATGCATCCCTGCTGGGTACAAAGAAACCACATTGCTTCTCTCCATCTCAAAGAGCATCTTTCTTTGGGTTTCCCATCTACTTAGAATAGCCAATATGTCAGCTGCAGTTGTGCCTGCCTCCTCCTTCCGTCCACCCACTTGATTAATGTTGCTCTTCCAGGTGGTGTTGACTCGTAATATTGCTTTCTCTGTGTGTGGAGAAGATGGGTCTTTTGTCACCCACCAGAATGCTCCTTTTCTCAAAGCTGACAAACCCACTTTGCTTTTGGTATACTCTGAGAACCTCTCCTTGCAGTGTGCTTTATGTTAAATGATTTGGGATGAACCCTGCTCTAAGGTTCACTGTGCCTACCACGTCCACCTGTCAAGTCCAATGGCTGTTTTAGCCTTAAGCATTTGAGTCACGGCTTAGGTTCTGCATAGATTAGTTTTGGAGGAGAGAAATCAGAGTCCTCTGAAACCTTTCAGGTGTGAGATGGGTTAGCAGATGCTCAGAACAGGTGTTCTGTTCTACATTAATCTTGTTGAAATCATTTGCCCCCTTGTAAATTAGGTTTCTCTCCAAGTTAAAGAAAACTGAAGGAATACCATAGGGGCTTTGTGCATTGGTCAACCTCTGCAGTGATACTGAGACAGGATTGAAAAGTCAGGACCATTTTAAAAAACCTACAAATTTTACTCCATATATTTTCGTACATAAATAACGTAAACCATAGTAAAGTACACAACTTTTGAACACAGTAAGAAGATACAGTTTTGACTGACAGGCAGAAGACAGTGTAGAGTCAGAACTGTAGAGTTGGAAGCTACCCAAAGGTCATCTAGTCCAACCCCCTGCAATACAGGAATCACAGCTAAAGAAGTCTTGACAGCTGGCCTTCGCCCTGTACAGCCCACCCCCGGACGTTTTACGGTCTATGAGTGCTGCACCAACGACAAACAGTCCCCAGCTGCCGCCCTTCAGACTACTAGCTGGATCCTGCTTACTTCATTCACCACAGACGAGGATATTGTGAACTAAAAAGATGTTTATTGCGTACAAAGCTTGTGGTTGCTGATAAATAAAAGGTTGTTCAATAAGCTTATAACAGTTGTCCTATACCGGCCTAATACCTCTAAATATTACCGGCCTAATACCTCTAATAGTAAACTAAATATCAATAACAATGCGTTTCACAATCTCTTTATCCTCTCTGCTAACATCCACCTAAGACTCTAAACTCCCAGCTCTATCTCTTGACTCACACTGCTCAACTCCAACTCTAACTCCCCGCACTTAACTCTAACTCCTCCTGCCCACACTTCAACTGCCTTACTGCCCACTGGGAGGGGTGTTTTATACCCAGGCTAAGCCCGCCCCTGAGGGTTCTAACTGTCAGAACACTTAACCCCTACCTGGCATGAGGCTAGTTCTCCACATACCTCCCTCCTTTTTAGGTTTGTATCAGAGGAGTTACTAGCCAAAGTATCCCTCTGATACAAACAACATTTTTAAACATTAACATAAACAATACATTTTATAACTCTTACCTATTTTACCTAACTATAGCATAATATTACATCTTCAGTAAAAGTACATATAGTTGTGAACATTATATACAATAGTTCATGCAGCATTAGGTCTTTATTGCAAGAAAAACCGTAACTGTCCATTTTAACCTTTGCCTTTGGGTCTTCATTATAAGGCGTCTGCGATGATGTTTAGGATCCTTTCACGCTCCTTATCGTCCTTAACCGTCGCAAGAAGTATCTTTCTCGGGGCACCAGTCTTTTCTCTGCCAAACGTGATGGGATGTAAGCTGTCTTCCCTGGCCAGATGACACAGTCCCATTCCAATCTCTGCACTCGAGGCGTCTGTAACGATTGTGGATCCCAAGCTGGGTAGAGTCCTTGTTTCTCAGGGTCAAAAGCTCTCTTAGTTCAACCTCTCCCTCCTTCAGGAACTCTGTTAAATGTTTAAGCTCGCAGACTTGTACACACATCTCCAGGTCATCATAAGCTGCATAAACACTGGTTGTCTGTCTTTTAAATGCACTGGGAACTATTTGCAGAAGTTTGTGGATATCTTCTGTTTTAGTTAGCTTGCTGAAGCTTTCTAGGCAAGCGTGATCTCCTAATGAAAGTAGGCTAACAAGCTCTGATTGCTTATTGCTCATAGCAATCTCCCTTGTTGTCAGTTCATCTTTGGTCTGTAGTGATTTATTAGTTCCCACTTCGAGCAATTTTAAGATTACTTTTGTATGCCTTTGACGTGGTAGCCCTGTTAATGCTGTGTAACCACATTCGTTTTGGACATTTATTTGCGTTGCATGAGCAGCAGGGTACCCATCCTCCCACCACACAATCTCTAGTGTAGGAAACACTTTCACTTTCATAGAAAGTCGATGGGACCCCATGCCAGCTATAACTTCCAGTACGTCTTTCTTTCTATCTTTCCAACTGATGAGTGGTTTATCATAAATTTGACTAGTTGTTCTAACTGATCTCACAGATAGGTCACTGGTCATATTGCAGGTAGACACTCCTTTACCAATATCACAGGCTTTTTCAACAACGTGACTATTGTAGTCTAGATTGGGTTCATGGTTTAGTGACTGGGTTGGGTTTATCATATTCACCTGCATGACCCGCCTCCCTTCACCATGCTGACGTATATTGTTTATATCATTCATTTTTGGAATGATCTTACAAGGACCTTCCCCTGTCAGTTGTAACTTGTCACTGTTTATTGGTCTGATTAATAAAATATCTTGTCCTGGCTCAAAAGATCTCTCAGGTGCTTTTTTGTCATACCAAACTTTCTGTTTGTGTTGAGCAACCTTGCACTGTTCTTGTAATTGGCAAGTATGGCACGTTCGACAAAATAACTTTATTTGCTTGCCCATCCCAGTCCAAAAGAAATTTTGGGACACCCTTTGTTTGGTTCTGGTGATTCCCAAGTGACCTCCAAAGATACTGCCATGTGCATGTTGTATTATCTTGGTTCTGAATTCAGTAGGTACTATCAGTTGCCTGTGGATCTCATTACCCCCTCTATTAGGCTTTAAAAGAATCTCCCTGTATAGCAACCCATTGTTGACTATAAACCGCTCCGGGCTTTCAGGGGTTAATACTGTATTCACGGCTGTGGCTTGAAAATATTTCTGTAAATCTGTATCTAGTTTCTGCTTGGCTGCAAAACTAGCTGCTTGACTATTTGTAACTGGCATTATACTTGTATCTTGTGTCAGTTCAGCAATTGTATCAGGCCTTTCCTCCTGAGGTAACTGTCGCAGTTTTTGTGCCCTAGTTATTACAAATGCACTCTGTACATGGTCAAGGAGATCCCACCCGATTAACATTGGAGCTGGGATTTCTGGTGAAACTGCTACTTGCCATTTTCCAGACCATTGTTTATATGTCAGATTAACTAATGCGACTGGCAAGATTTCTGGCTGTTTTGATATTCCTTTTAAACTGATTGTTTTGCCTTTAATAAAGTCTTCTGGCTTTAACAAATCAGGATGTACAATACTAATCTGAGACCCTGTGTCTTTTAAGCCTTTATATTGTTTACCATTCACCCAAATTTCTTCTCCTGTTTTGTGTAATAGCATGTCATCTTGTTGAATTATATAGCACCTCACAACTTGGGCCACTGGTAACTCATCAGCCTCTGACTGGGCCTCGGTTGCCGTGGCAACCATGTTGGCAGTTGGCTCTGTCTCCACAGTTTGGACACAATATGTCTGCTTCTGAGGGATAGTATTTGCACTCCTAGTTCTGAGTTCAGTTCTACAGTCCAATTGTCTATGGCCTTTTTCCCCACATTGCCAACAGATTAATTCAGGCCTTTTACCCTCACTATATTTATTTACTTTTCCCTCAGTCCCCCCCGTTGTCATAGGCGTGTTATGGGGAACATTTGCATTGGCGGGAAAAATTTTCTTGGCAGTTTCTGTGGTAAACTTTGTGGGCTGTTGCATTCTCTTAAACTTATTTGTTTCCCACTGTTTGTCCTTATATTTTGGGGCATCATAAGCGTGTTCTCGGATTTCATTTATTTCATCTGCCAGATTAGCAGCTTCCAGGATGGTTTTAGGGCGTCTTTCTTTAATTAAATACTTCAGATGACTATTAATCGTGTCATAAAATTGTTCCAATGCGATCACCTCTTTTATTTTTGCCACAGAATCGGCACCCTCCTGTTCTAGCCACTTGTTTAAATAATTTGTAGTTTTAGCTCCTAGTTGAGCAAATGTTTCCTCACGCACTTTTTTTATTGTTCTAAACTTTTGTCTCAGTTGTTCTGCAGTAATTCCGAATCTAACATAAACCAACTGTTTAAATGCTTCAAAATCTTTAGATTGATCAGATGGCATTTGAGAATAAATCTCTGTTAATGTTCCACTAATACGAGCTCTCAGTATTTGCATTTTCTCCTCATCTTTTACTTCAAAATCTTCACAAGCCCTCTCAAAAGAAATGATGAACGCTTCAGGATCGTCTTTATCTCTGAAGTAAGGGAATCTTTTTAAATCCACCCTGCTAGGATTTTGTGTGGAACTATTGTTGTTGTTTCTATTATCTACAGCTGATAATTCAAGTCTTTTCATTTCTAGTAAATATTCTCTTTCCTCCCGTTCTCTTTCTCTCTCAATAGCTAAGGTCATTTCTTTCTCTTTCAGTTCTCTCTCTTTTGCCTCAGCTTGGAACTTTAATTCTCTCTCTTTCAGTGCCATTGCCTCTCTCTCTCTCTCTCTCTCAATAGCTAAGGTCATTTCTTTCTCTTTCAGTTCTCTCTCTTTTGCCTCAGCTTGTAACTTTAATTCTAATTCCTTCAGTTTATATTCTTGTTCTAACTTCCATTTCTCAAATTCCTCTGAGGCTTTAAAACTAGTCCCCTCAGCAGGATTGTTGTTAACTGTTTCAGTACTGGTTTCCTCAATCTGGGAAACCCCATTTTCTTCTTCAGAGCTTTCTACTTGTGAGTCCCTAAGAGCTGTTTTAGTCTTTCTAGGTGGCATTTTCTATTTATTTGGTGGTATTATTTCTGTACTTAAAGCAAGGATGTTTCAGTTAAACTATTCCTTCAGGCTTAGTTTCCACAGCTTAGGTCCAAAGTCACGCCTAAAGTTGCCTCAGTGCACTTTGTCCAGCGTACTTTTCCGACCTCTCACTATAAACCTTTCTGCCTGAAATAGTTTCAAACGCAAAGTATCTTTGTAACTCTCTCACAATCTCACAGTCTAAGGCGCTATCACACCACACCCTAGGGCCAGGTAATTCCTCTCTGAATTCCCCTTCTCCCTTTCCAGGTGTATGCGATCCCCTTCCTGACTAGATTGTAGAGTCTCACAGAAGTTTGCTTAAATCCTCTTTAAGCCTCACACTTCACACAATGCGTCACCCTTAAATCTTTCTTGTACCTTGGCACTTCTTGCCAACACTTTAGATCTCTGATCTCAATGTGACCACCACTTTATGACTATCTTTCGTCCCGACGCTGCCACCACTTTAATGTCGCGGGCCCTTCGCCCTGTACAGCCCACCCCCGGACGTTTTACGGTCTATGAGTGCTGCACCAACGACAAACAGTCCCCAGCTGCCGCCCTTCAGACTACTAGCTGGATCCTGCTTACTTCATTCACCACAGACGAGGATATTGTGAACTAAAAAGATGTTTATTGCGTACAAAGCTTGTGGTTGCTGATAAATAAAAGGTTGTTCAATAAGCTTATAACAGTTGTCCTATA
Organism: Lacerta agilis; assembly: GCF_009819535.1. Taxonomy (NCBI): domain Eukaryota; kingdom Metazoa; phylum Chordata; class Lepidosauria; order Squamata; family Lacertidae; genus Lacerta; species Lacerta agilis. The sequence goes on from NC_046324.1 coordinate 831,020, forward strand.
CCGGCCTAATACCTCTAATAGTAAACTAAATATCAATAACAATGCGTTTCACAATCTCTTTATCCTCTCTGCTAACATCCACCTAAGACTCTAAACTCCCAGCTCTATCTCTTGACTCACACTGCTCAACTCCAACTCTAACTCCCCGCACTTAACTCTAACTCCTCCTGCCCACACTTCAACTGCCTTACTGCCCACTGGGAGGGGTGTTTTATACCCAGGCTAAGCCCGCCCCTGAGGGTTCTAACTGTCAGAACACTTAACCCCTACCTGGCATGAGGCTAGTTCTCCACAAGGACCATTTTAAAAAACCTACAAATTTTACTCCATATATTTTCGTACATAAATAACGTAAACCATAGTAAAGTACACAACTTTTGAACACAGTAAGAAGATACAGTTTTGACTGACAGGCAGAAGACAGTGTAGAGTCAGAACTGTAGAGTTGGAAGCTACCCAAAGGTCATCTAGTCCAACCCCCTGCAATACAGGAATCACAGCTAAAGAAGTCTTGACAGCTGGCCATCCAACCTCTGTTTAAAAACTTCCAATGAAGGAAAGTCTATCATCTTCTGAGGTAGCCTGCTCCACTATCAAATATCTCTTACCAGCAGAAAGTCATTCCTATTGTTTGGTTGGAATCTCTTTTCTTTTCATTTGAATCCATTGGTTTGGATTTTATGCTTTGGAGCAGCAGAAAAGAAGCCTGGTCCATTTCCCATGTAAAATCTCTTCAGCTGTTTGAAGATGGTCTCTGTTATGTACTAAGTTGAATAGGATCCAAAATGAAGCAGTCTGATTGGTGCTAGAAAAATAGGATCCAGAATACAGCAGTCTGATTGGTCCACAGGAGCCACCCAATCCAGCTCCAGGTGGAAGTGAATCTGCAACCTGATTGGCATACAGGATGGAGTATCCTGGAATTAGCCAATCACGTGGGGCCCATTGTGTAAATAATGTATATAAAGCAGACGTTTTGGGGAAAATTCCATTCCTTGCTACTATGAGCTGAATAAAGAGCATGAAATCCACACTTGACTCTGAGTATATTTCACTGGCGATGAGGATGGGATCCCGCTGAGCTGACCGCCACACACAGCACAGCAGCACAGTCACTTGCCGCACCGCTGCCTCACACCGTGTAGCCAGGCTTCAGCTCTGGGTCCCAAGGAAATCAAGATGGCAACCGACAGAAGCTTTTCGTTGTTCAACCCAGCATCAGGAGACTGGTAAGAGTACGCCAGCTGTTTCACCTTCCTCCTAAAGCATGGCACCAGGCATATTCCAGAAGCTAATGGACTCTCTCCTTAAAGGGATTCCTGGCGTCACCCCTTTCTTTGATGATGTGTTGATTGCCAGGCCCACGGCAGAGGCGTTTGAGGACTTCCTCCACACCGTTCTGCACCGTTTCGAGATGGCGGGTCTCAAGGTGAAGCGGGAAAAGTGTCTACTAGGAGTGCCTCAGGTGGACTTCCTGGGATTTATGGTGGAGGCAGAAGGGGACAAGGTACCCAACTGGGGACAAGGTACGGGCCATTTGTGATGCGCCAGCACCCAAGGGCAAGACTGAACTTTGGTCTTCTTGGGACTATTGAACTTTTACCATGCCTTCCTCCCCCATAAGATGGCGGTAGTGGAGCCCCTACACAGACTCCTAGACATGCGGGCCCCTTGGGTGTGGGGCCAGCGCCAGGAGGCCGCATTCCAGGCAGTCAAGGACTAGCTTGTCTCAAACTCGGTCTTGACACACTTTGACGAGAGGCTGCCAGTGGTGCTAGCATGCGACGCCTTGCCCTACGGGGAAGCAACTCCCGGATGGAAGAGAGGTGCCCGTGGCATACTTTTCTCAGACACTTGCTGCAGCTGAGCGGAACTACTTGCAAATCGACAAGAAGGGTCTGGCAATCGTGAAGGGAGTAAAAAAAAATCCATGATTTCTTGTATGGGAGGCCCTTTACCGTGGTGACTGACCACAAACCGTTGCTTGGCTTGTTTGCCCCCGAAAAGCAGACCCCCCGAGTACTGTCTCCTCGCGTCCTCAGGTGGTCAATTTTCCTTGCCGGCTACCAGTATGCACTGATTCATCACCCTGGGAAGGCGATGGGTCACACGGATACCCTCAGCAGGCTACTACTACCAGAAACAGGCCCCAACCCAGCGCCCACCCAAGAGGTCATGAGCCTGGAGCTGCTTCCCAACCGCCCTATTCAAGCACAAGAAGTTGCACACCATTCCAAGAAAGATAGGGTCATCTCCTGGGTCCTGGACTGGGTGTGGAGGGGATGGCCCAGCAGCAGCCCCGGGCCAGAATTCGCTGGCTACACAACCCATAAACATGAACTGTCAGCCCACAAGGGGTGCCTGTTATGGGGAAGCAGGGTCATCGTTCCTGAGCCCCTCTGCAAAAGGGTCCTCACAGCCCTACACGAGAAATACCAAGGGGTAATGAGAAAGAAGGCCCTCACCAGGAGTTATGTGTGGTGGCCGGGGATTGACGGAGAGATAGAGGCCTGGGTCAAACACTGCCAGGCCTGCCAAGAATCCCGCCCGTATCCCCCAAGGGCCCCAGTCCAGTCCTGGGAGTCCGCCTGAGCACCATGGTCACACCTGTACATGGATTTCGCTGGCCCCTTCCAGGGGAAAACATTCTTCATAGTGGTGGACTCCTACACCAAATGGTTGGAAGTTGCACTGGTACCATCTACTTCTACGTCCGCAGCCATCCGGGTACTACGCAGGCTGTTTGCAACCCACGGGCTCCCTGATACTCTCGTCTCAGACAACGGAACCGCATTTACGTCAGAAGAATTCCAGACCTTCACAGCGCAGAACGCCATCCGCCACATCCGCTCGGCGCCATTCCACCCTGCCACCAATGGCCAAGCAAAGCACATGGTGCGAACCACCAAGGACACCCTCTGCCGCATGACACAAGGGGACTGGGAGTACCGCCTTGCCACATTTCTTCTAGCACAGCACCCCCAGCTTAATCACTGGCCGGAGCCCCGCTGAACTACTAATGGGCCAATGCCTCGCAATCAGACTGGACCGTCTTCACCCCGACAGAGCTCAGGATGAGGTAGTGGTGGGGGAAGGCAGGAGCCCCCGGACCTTCATGGCCCAGGACCCAGTGTATGCAAAGAATTTTTGGGGCAGGCCCAGCATGGGTACCCCCCACAGTCACTAGGGTGACTGGCCCCGTGTCGTACGAGGTACTAACGGAGGGGGGGCAATGCTGGTGCCGCCACTGCGACAAGCTACGGCGACAATTCCTGGGAGAAAACCAGGAGGAGGACAGGTCAGAGGAGTCCCAAGGGAACAGTGGGGCATTGAGACCCGTAGAGCAGGAGGGGCCGGCAGGGGAGGCAGAATCAGTAAATACTGAGAGGACCCACGAGGCTGAAAGGGCACCGGAACCAGAGCCATGACTGAGCGAGCTGGGTGCGCCAGACCAAACGGCTCCATCACAGCCAGCAGCCTCGGAACACGAGCCAGAACCCGAACCCCTGACCAGGGAACACCCCAGGCCGCAACACATACGTAGGCAGCCAGCGCACCTTGAGGACCACGAATGCAACCTCCCGGGCAGGACTGGAACTTAGAGGGGAGGGGTGTTATGTACTGAGTTGAATAGGATCCAAAATGCAGCAGTCTGATTGGTCCTAGAACAATGAGTGTCTGGTACTCAAACCTCCCTGTATGTGGAGGTTCTGTTTTGGTTTACTACCATCCTATGTAAGAATTGCATTTGCTGGATCTGACTAGCATCCTGCTTCTCTTTGTGACCAAACTGATGCCTCTAAGAAGCCCACAAAGAAGGAGGGGGAAAGATTTTCTCTGGCTGTTAGTCTTCAACCACTGCAGTTCAGTGACATAAAGCCTCATTATGCATAAGGCCCCATTCACACCAAACATTTAAAGCACAATGATTCCTCTTTAAACTGTTATGGCTTTCCCCAAAGAATTATGGGTGCTGTAGTTTGTTAAAGGTGCTGAGAGTTGTTAGGAGACCCCTTGTTCCCCTCACTGAGCTGCAATTCCCAGTGGTTTAACAGTCAACCCCTCTTCACAGGGAACCCTGGGACTTGTAGCACAGGGATGGAAATAAGGGTCTTTAACAACTCCCACCACCCTTTATAAACTACAGCTCCCAGAATTCTTTGAGGGAGGCCATGGCTCTAGGGGATGATATTAACTTTGTTGCAAAAATGGATTGTTGCTTCAATCAGCCCTGGTAAGTCTATCCTACGGGAGGACTTTAAAAGGAACAATGGTGGTTCCAAGCTAAACATATTCCTATGCTAAAGGCATTTTGGCAGGCTCTCTTCATTTCTCTCCAGTAATTGTTAACTTGCACATTTGCCAATTTGTCAACTTCCACAAGGGTCATTTCTGAAGTTTTGACACTCTGATTTTTTGGAGTCCCCTCCATGTGGCTCTCAATCCCATTAGTGGAGCAGACACCCAACTGATGAGCACTATGGCATTCCCTGCTTTGAATAGGGTGGATGGAAGCTGAATTCACCAAGTTACCTCTGTGGTTAGGAGTGTCTTATGCCAGCTTTGTCACTCCCTGCCAGAACTGAGCCACTTTCCTATATGTCCACCACATATCTGGATTAGAAGCTAACATTCCACACCCTCTTCAACAGTTGGGTGAGTAGGAGGAGCTAATATGGACTAAGCAGAGGCATGAGATGCCATTTTTTGCACTATTCATAAATCAGCCCCGACTTTCGGTGAAATGTTTATGTAACCAAGCTAGGGCACCTATCTGTGTGAGTGTGTTAAATCTGCTCCACTTCCATAAGAGTCTTTTTGGGAAATGATACCCAGAAACACAGAGCAACCAATTTCTTCTTAACAGAGCCTCTCAACAAGTCCTGTGCTTCTCCAGCTGTGAGATCAGCAGAGGGCAAAAGAAATCTAGGGGGCAACCACACTTGAAACAGTCTGTGTACTTTTCTCTGGCCACAACACCTCGTGTGTGTGTGTGTGTGTGTGTGTGTGTGTGAGAGAGAGAGAGAGAGAGAGAGAGAGAGAGCTGAAATAGTTGCATAAAATGCAAAAGAAAATATCAGGATGCTGGAGCAACTACAACAACAATAATTCTTTTATTTGGAGCTTTTTAATTTGAAAAAAGACAAGAAAGTGGGAACATGGTAGAAGTGTCCATGCATGGTATGGAGAAAGTAGACAGAAATAAGTTTTTATCCTTCTCTAATATTAGTAGAACCCGAAGGGGGGTGGATGTCATCCAATGAAACAGACAAAAGGAAGCACTTTCTTTGCATATTGCATAGTTTGACACTGGAATTTTCCACCACAGTATGTACTGGTGGATATCAACAACTTGGCTTCAAAAGGGGATAAATGAACTTGATGGCATGGCAGCGCAGGAATCTTTTGTGCAACATGGGGTTTGGACCCACAACACTGAGAGTAAGAGTCTCATACTCTACTGACTTAGCTCAAATGCTATACAGTCGTACCTTGGATCCTGAATGCCTTGGTACTTGTCCGTTTTGGCTCCCGAACGCCAAGCGAGTGTTCTGGTTTTTGAATGTTCTTTGGAACCTGAAAATCCAACAGGGCTTCTGATTGGCTGGAGGAGCTTCCTGCAGCCAATCAGAAGCCACGCCTTGGTTTCTGAATGTTTTGGAAGTCGAACGGACTTCTGGAACAGATTCCGTTCAACTTCTGAGGTCCCACTGTACATGGTTTCCCTATCCTCATTTAATCCCCCCCCCCAACAACACTGTGAGGTAGGTTAGAATGAGTGGCACCAGGAAGAATTTTCTGACTGTACTTCCAGGGGGAAAAGATCCTGGCTAGTTGTTATGTGGTGATTAATGATAACCAAGACATAAAGGGAGATAGGGAGATAAACATGCTCTGAAGAAGACTGTTCTTCAAACTGAGGACAATAGGTTTGTGCCCCCCTCATTTAACTACTTCTGGAATTGGGACTAGCTGTGATTTGGGTAATCTGTCTGCCAATTAAATTTCACCTAGAAAGCAAATTGAATGCTGGCATAAACAGAGACATTAACTAACATTAACCAGCAGGCTGAAAAATACTACAAAGGTGTATCTAATTATTTGAGATTAGGAAAGATTACAAATAGATAAGGTTTATCTGTTTATTAAGAATGGTTATTTTATATTACTTTGAAAACCATCCTTTCTGTGGGGTGCTGGCTACAGAAGTGAAACTATATTCCTGAGCATGGGAAGGCACTTCTGTCTTAAAGAGACAGACACAAGTTTTCAAGGCAGAGACTGTTAAGATGGAGACCAATATGACAAAGATATTGCCCAATATCTTATTGTTGGTATCATGTGACAATTATAGGATGAGCAATTGAAAGAGCTCAGAGCTAATATACGTAAAATGTTCAGACCAAATAATAAACCGGACCTTTGGGGAAAAATACTGATCAAGATCTGTCTGAGCAGGAGAGTGAAATGGTATCAGAGGATGGAATGGAGAAGACCTCCACACAGGTTCCTGGAGGAGTGAAGCAGACAAATGACAGAGTTGTGATGCCGGAGGAATGAGATGAAACCATTGACAGAGATAGTAAGAAACATCTTGAGATGGCAGAGATCGAGCCGAGAGAGAAAGGATCCTGTGTACAAGTTGGAGTGACTTCAGAGGAAAAACCCGGCAAGCCTCTGGCAATTATTCTGGAAAAATAATGGAAAGAACTGGAAATGGGAGGAACTTTTTTTCTAAATAAGGATGGGAAATCATGGCCAACAGGAAATGGGATTGGAAGATATGGCATGAATGAATGAATATACAACAAATAAATAACCATTGCTTATTATGCTAATAATGGGTGTTGGAATTCCTTGAAGATAAAGCCATTGAATTGGACTGGAAAAAACTATTCTCAACATTTAGCAACAATAACAATTGAAGAGCACCCTTTGGACTTTTCGTGTGGAAAAGAAAATGAATGGGGTTGAAGATTAGGATAATACTGTCTAGCAGATTGAGGAACAGATGGATATTACCTTGGAATATAGCTGGATGCCATTCTGGAGTGAAAACTTTGAATAACTTACATACATAATTGACAGATGGAGAATCGGAAGTTCTCTTTATTTATTTTCCTCCTCTCTTGCTTTCCTTTCCTTTTTCCTTTTCTTTATTTCTTGTGCTTTCTCTTTCTCTTTCTTCTAACCATTCTATTTGCCTATGTTTTGTTTTTGAGATTCTCTATTCTGGGTTAAGGAGGGTACACACAGGAAGGTGATGAATGTTTGGTGAAAGACCCTGTGTGAGAGGCAGGGAAGGAAAGATCTCCCGGGGTGGGAGGGTGGGAGAAGAAAGGGTAGATCCCAGGTGAGAGGTGGGAGGGTCCACACCCCTTGTGTGAGACAAGGGTTAAGATCTACCTCTGAGAGAGGGCTTTGCATTTTTTCTTTTTTGTTATTTCTTTTTTCATTTTTATTTAGACTAGTCTGTTTTTATTGTAATCTATGCTGAAAAGTTCCAATAAAAATAAATTAAAAAGGGAAAACTTTATGACTGTAAGAGCTGTTTGACAGTGGAATGGACTCTCCTTCCTTAGAGGTTTCTAAGCAGAGGTTGGATAGTCCTCTGTTAGGGATGGTTTAATTGAGATTCCTCCATTGCCTGCATTGGACTAGGTGACTCTTGAGATCCCTTCCAACTCTACAATCCTATGATTCTATGACTGCCCAAAGGTGAGAGGTATTGAGCTCCCTGGCCAAGTGGGAGGATTTGATCCCTGGTTTCCAAGTTCCTAATCTGAGACTCAAACCGCTATACCACCCTGGCTTCACACTGCAGTAAACCATGTTTTATTTTTAAACTGAAGGACTAAATTTGCTTTTCTTCATTATTCATTTTAGTGCTGATGAGCGCTTTGATGCTACATTTCACACCAATGTTTTGGTGAACTCGTCAGGATACTGCCAGTACCTCCCACCAGGTAAGAATGGTCTTTTGCCCTGTGAAAATTGTGCCAGGGAACCTGGCATGTTTTCACAGATGAAAAGGGGAGATCAGTAGGCATACCAGCTTTTGCCACCATCTCAGTAATGTCAGTATGGAAGAAGATAGGCATTCTTCTTTGGCTCAGATTAAATGCAACCCAAGATAGAGAAAACTCAAAGCATCAGTGGTTGCCTTTTTATTGAAGGTAGTGTTGTGCTGAACAAAGCCTTTTCTACCCAACCACTCTCCATCATTTAATGAAAAATGAAATTGCATTCAAAAATTATGCAAGGAGAGAAAATTTAGTAGAAATTCTCATGGGTTGGGTGGAATATTGTGTTTGTGTGTGTCATGTTTTTCTTTTTCTTTTGAGGTGGCCAAGGGGTGTTTGTGACTGTCCTTCCTTTCATTCTTCAAATCATTTCACCAGCTCTATGCAGCCTTCCTAGGTGCCCATGTGTCAGTCAGTGCCTCCTTTTTCAGATCAGGAAGTCTAGACAGCCAGGGAGGCTGCAAAGTGCTGGGGAAAGATCACTCCCACTCCTGGGGGTAAATTTATAAGCCAGTTATTCCACAAACTTTCCCCGCTTCTTCACTATGGCATCCTCCCTACCTATGCAGTGTGGGTTTTGCTAGTCACGCGTAAAAGGGACTGAGTAGGATTTTCTTTTTTTATATCTCCTCATTGGCCTTGGAATTCCTCTTTTTGCCTGCTTCATACAGTTGGGAGTAATTTATTTAGAATGGCATCTAATTTGTTTCCATCTGGTGTCTGGTTTGGGTAGGAAAGAGAAATTAAAGATCTAGTGGGCTAAAATCCTGAGGCATTTATGCGGTGAGGGTACTATTTGGTCACACTGCACAGCATTTGCTTTGTGGGTTATCGGGGATGCCCTGTGGGCTTTGCATGTGCACCAGGACGAATGATGAGCCAGAAGAACCACAATGCCCTTGTCAGGTTAACAGACCCAAGGTTTTGGTAGCAGGGAGGAAGAATTCACTTGAGCCCTTGCTGCTTGGGCACATGAGGCACCTGGAAACATGCCCAGGAGTTGGGAGAGAGATGACTCCTCCCTCCTTAGGGAACTTTCCTGCTTGGATTATGTTCAATTTTGGTGAATGGTTTTCCCCCCCTGCAGATCCTCTATATTGCTATGTTTTAAAGAGATAAAACCTTTTCCCACTTTAGTCATTGTGCCTTGGGTCTCCTTTATGGGTGTGATGGAAATGCTTCCTGGAAATAGACCCACATGCAAACATATACACCAGCCTTGGTCACCTTGCAATGAGCAGATGAATTCAACATTATCCCCAATACGCTATTCAAAAGGAACTAGAAAGAATATTTCGTTCTTTAATAATGAAAATGGAAGCCTCTTTCTCAGGGGAATACATTTTTGAGAAATTGGAGGACAGATTTCAGCACAAGTGAGAATGCTTTCTTGGTGGTGGTGGCACCCAGATTGTGGAACGCCCTCCCTTCTGAGATGTGCCATCATGGTACTGTTTTTGGCATCATGTCAAATTGTTTTTCTTTACCCAGGCCTTTGGGTGAGTGGATGTTTACCCTGTTGGTGTGCTTGGGTTGCCCTCCAGTTTTGCTGCCCTTGCGATGGTGTCGAGCTTTGTGGTTTCAGTGAAATAGTTTGAACAATTTGTATGTTGTTTTAAATTGTGATATTCCATGAGCCATTCAGTGATGGACAGGCAATAAACATACATAAATAAATCTTATGAGAGTTCATTTTCTAACCATATGAATTTTACTGGCATCTCAATTCACACAAGATCATTTCAATGTGTTGAATTCACTGAAGGTGTGAATCAGTCACAACTGCAAATAATCATGTGAAGTGATGCCTTTGTTCCTGCAGCCAGTGGCGTAGCAAAGGTGGGGCAGGGGTGGTGGTCTGCTCCCAGTGCCACATCTCCAGGGGTGACAAGGCATGTGGTTTGCTGCTGGCAGCACTCCAGCACCATGCGGATGGTGCCGGGATCCTCTGCTCACAGCTGCAGCCACGAACAGAGGATCCTCCGTTCACGGCTGTAGCAGCGACAGAGGGATCCCACCGCCATCCATGCAGCGCTGGAGCGGCAGCGGCGGCAGGCCGCTGTGTGCAGCGCATGTGCAGCATCACTACGTACGACACATGCGTTGTACGTGGTGATGCTGTGTATGTGCACTGCGTAGCAATGCCCTGCCCCCAGGTGCACGTCGTGTTTGCCGCTCTGGGTGCCCAAGCGGCTTCCTACGCCACTGCCTGCAGCTGCAATGGATCTGTGAGGTTCACATTTGGAAATACCTGAGGTTGAGCATTTATGTGCATATGAAATAATTCATGGGTGGGTGGATGGGTGTAAGTGGAAATGTTGTTTTGTGAAATAAAAGTGAAATGAACAACAATCCTCAAATGAGACAGTACAGAGTGTCACTGTTTTGATAACAACTGTACTGACCTTGATACCCTTATTTTCATTCAGCTTTGGGGAAAAACACTTTCAAGCAGATCAGTTGTTTTAAATGTCAGAGGGTGGGAGCATTTTCCTGTGAGCAGCTATACAAAAGTGTGAGAGAGAATTGCTGAGAAATGTCTGCTCATATATATACATATATTCCTTTCATCCGAAACATCCATCTAGGAATATTCAAGAGTTCTTGCTCGATAGATGTGCGCTGGTTTCCTTTTGATGTCCAGAAATGTAAATTGAAGTTTGGATCCTGGACTTATGGTGGATGGTCTTTGGATTTGCAAATGCAAGAAGCAGAAATATCTGGATACATTTCAAATGGCGAGTGGGATTTAGTCGGTAAGCTCTATGGCTATTCCTAAATGCTGTTGCCTTCAGTTCAGTCAGGGAGATCCGCTTCTGGAGATGGAACTGACGTGCCTTTGAATGAACATTGCCAGTGGCATCGGGATTCTCTCCTGGGTCCTGTTTAAATGTTTAGCTGAGCCTCTTTATGTCAATCTTCAATTCCACTGGAACACAAGTAGTGTTAGATCATTGTCATCATGTTCACACACATTTCTGCTCCTTGGATTCTCAGACTGTGGGAAAGTGCTCCAAGGATTAGGGAAGGATCATAATATTCCTTGAACAATACAAGGGTGGGCCAGTCCTCTCTCCTACATGTTTAATTTAAAAATAAATTAGGATGCTAGCCCTCAATGGCTCAGTGCTTTGCTGGAAGAACATAAAAAGAGCCTGTTGGATCAGGCCAATGGCCCATCTCGCCCAGTATCAGGTCAAAGTGTTTTTCTTTACCCAGGTTCTTCTTTACTTAGATGCCTGTCGGAAACCCTCAAGCAGCACTTGACCACAAGAGCCCTCTCTCCTCCTGTGATTTCCAGCAACTGATATTCAGAAGCACTGCTGGCCCTGACAGGAGGCAGAGCAGAGCCATCCCTGCCAGTAGCTACTGAGAGCCCTCTCTCCCGGGAATTGATCCAGTCCTCTTTTAAAGTCATCCAAGTTGGGGGCCATCACTGCCTCCTGGGGGAAGAGGTTCCAGAGTGCTGCATGATGAAGAAGTACTTTCTGTTCCAACATTCAGCTTCCTGGCATGTCCCTGAGTCTGGCAGAGTAGAAACTTTATTCATTGTTTTATTACGCTCCCTTCACCATAAGTTCCCAGAGTGCATCGTTGCAATTTATAATGAAATATTCAGGAGTGAACTAAAACACAGTAAGCTATTTTATGCTGAGTTGGTCCTTTAGTTCATCTATCTCAGTGTTTCGCAAACTGACTGGCTGCTGCTCTCCAGGGTTTCAGGTGAGGGGATTTCCCAGTCCTACCTGGAGATGCCACTGGGAATTGAACCTGTGACCTTCTTCATGCAAAGCAGATGCTCTACTGCAGAGCTACAGCTCTATTTGAATGAAAGGGCTTGGGGGTAAGACTTGCAAAAATTGGCTGAGGGATTTGGGCCTTTCTTCTCTAATGCACCTAAAGGATAAGCAGAATCTCTGTTAATGCTCTTATACATTGCCTGTCTAATTCTCATAAGCCTGAAGATGAATTTAGCCCCTTGCATTATACAAGTCTTCAAAACAGGCTAAACAGGTTGAACATGCTGCTCTGCACCACGCACTTATCTGGAGTTTGCATTGCGCAGGTAGATGCAAACTGCAGCCCAGTGAGACTGATGTAATAACTGAGAAAGGGCACAGGTTTTGGGTGAAATCAGGCCCGATCTATTTTGAATACAGAAGGTAAGCAGAGTTGGCATGGCAGTAGGGTAAGGATCCCTTCCTCCTTCCCCTCAGCCCCTGCCATTGCGAAGGCACCTTACTGGGTTGGGGAAGTGCCAACCTCGTTCCATGGGAATCACACAGCATTGAACCCTGTCGTGGTGTAAGCCAAGCATCCAGGTTCTCACTGGGCATCCAGGGACAGAGATTCCAGTCAGGCAGAGGCCCTGGCATGAGCTTAGGGCATCCCTCAGCCAGCACTCCCCTCAGGCCCCTTATGGGGGCCCACCTTTCCTGTGCTATTCTTGCCCAATGCCATTTCTGCCAAATCATACTGAATTCATTCAATGTCAAACATAAGTCCACTTGGGGAAAGGTGACCCTCACCCCAACCAGGGGGCCAATTGAGATTGGGAGGGGGAAATCCTTTCCAGCCCTGTCAACCAGTGGCCTAGAAGACCCAGTGAAATTGTAATTCTCATGGCAAAATGGCCTTCCCTTTCCTCAAGAGATCTCACAGGGGGATCCATATTCTGCAAAGACCTTAGAAGTGCACTGCTGAGGAGATGTAATTCTACCTCCCTCTTGTTTTCTTGGCTTCTGGTCACCTTGTGTGCAGGTCACACCAAGAATGAGGCTAACAGACCATGGCCCTTCCCCCAAGGAAACCTAGGAACTGTAGACTGGTGTGGGTGCTGAGAAGTCTCTTGTAGAAATACATCTCCCAGGGGTTTCTAACTCTGAGAGTGAGTTACCAGGGTGAGGGAGAGGAGCCCACTGTTCATACTGATGCCCTGTCTCGTAAGCCATTGAGGCTACAAGTTGGAGTAACATCTGGGTGATCACCCTCCACTGATGGCCACAAAGTTTTGCCTTCCCCAATATGTCTCAGAACAAATCTTGGTCATTTGAGGTTAACAATATGGTGGTTAGGACACCGAGAGTGGAATTGTTCCATTACAAGCCTGTTGTATTAGCAAAACAAATTAAAATAGAATGAAGAAACCTCTTCTACCAAGGAATGGCCTACACATAGTGGCAGCAAAGTTTGACAAAATCAAGGCAATTTCCTCCACTAGCCACTGACCAGAGCTATATTTGCTTAGCTTCAGCAAAGTGGATACCTCAAGAGTATTTTGACCAGGAAGGAGCAACATTTTTTTGCTACTAGGTAGTGGCTGAGTGATCAGGGATCAGCAGTGAGTGGGACCTGGGTTCACACACACACACACACACACACACACACACACACACACACGAAGGAGGTATGCAGGGAGGAGAGTGTTGGTTTAAGCCCTGCTACCTCTGCACCATCCTAAGAACATATGAAGAGCCCTGCTGAATGAGGCCAATGGCCCATCTAGTCCAGCATCCCGTTCTCACAGTGGCCAACCAAATGCCAGACAAGCAGGGCATGAATGCAACAGCATTCTTCCTACTTGTGATTTACAATTAGTGGTGTTCAGAAGCCTGCCACCGACAATAGTGGAACCAGGACATAGTCATCATGGCTATTAGCCGCTGCTAGCCTTATCTTCTCCCTTACAGATGTGCTCCCTCAGCTGCTAATCTTCTGCTTGGTGGGGTGATGGGAGGCAGAGCAGTTTTACATGTGGGGGGAAGCACATGGGATGGCTCTCCTGACACACACTGCCATCCCCATCACATTCATCACAATCATACTGCTACTCTGACTTGTAGTCTCAACGGCTTACCAGACAGGGTGCCGGTATCATACAACCAAAACAGTATTTTGGAGCAGGCTGGAGAACAATAATTTCTGATGACAGATAATCATTTATTTGTATCAGTTGCTGTCCTTTGCTAAGCTCCCTGCACGGGGAGGCAGCAACCTTTGGAAGCAGGTAGTGAAGTTGGTGGTAACAGGGGGGTGGCTGGAGGATCGATGTGGGCTTCAGTGAAGTTCTGCCAGGGCCATAGACGGCTTGCGAGCCATGAGTTGCCCACATCTGCTCTCAGCAATAACCCCGGGAGATTTTCTTTGGTGAAATTCACAGGAGAACTTTTGTCCCACCCCCCACAGGTGTTCCCGGGAAAAGAACTGAATCTTTCTATGACTGTTGCAAAGAGCCTTATCCAGATGTGACCTTTACGGTGACGATGCGACGGAGGACTCTGTATTATGGGCTCAATCTTCTCATCCCCTGTGTGCTGATCTCAGCCCTTGCCCTTCTTGTTTTCCTGCTTCCAGCTGACTCTGGGGAGAAGATTTCACTCGGTAAACATATTATTCTATTTGTTTATAAGCAAAGCTATTTTGCATGCATTTTCAGCTTAAATGTCACAGTCAGTTTCTGGCAAGGAGAAAGTAGTTACACATGGAAACTCTCAAGAAGTCACAGAATGCATGGTCCAGGGATAGAGAGAGAAGGAAGATGAATGGAAAGGGGACAGAACCGATTCATGGGACAATCAGAGAAGGAGGGATACTGCAGCGCAGACTGTATATGTACCCTGGAAATGGGATGGATGAATCTATCAAATGCAATTTCTTTCACTTTCATCCCCCCCCCAATCTGAAATTCAGTTCACTACATTTCTGCAAGAGTTTGCATTTTTTTAAAAGAAGGAAATGTTTCTGTAGTTCTAATGCAGATTTTAAATTCATCCATTTGTTGCATGAATTTCAGCTAGACGTTTTTCAAGTATCCCCACCCCCACGAGGGATATTGTGCTATTTTTCTGCTAATGTATTGGGATGTGTGGCTGAGTAGGGACAACAGACATAAAGTGTCTCCCCTCCCTCTCCTAGGATGATGTTGGCTGCACCATTCTGTGCCTCCTTCCTCCCTAAACCCAGGCAATAGCAGCACCCCGTAGCTCTACCACCTGCCCCTCTGACCCAGGAACATGGTGCTGCTGTTTGTTCTTTGCACAGCCACTCAGTCCCACCACAGGAGAAGTCAAGATATTCCAACCGCCTTCAATTAGGGGAAGGTGTGAGAGGGCTGTGTAGGTGTGGGCAGGGGTGGCATTGGGCCCCCATTTTTTTTTCAAGGAAGGGGCCCCCTCAAAATTCCTCGGTGGCTGTGCGTGCACAGTTTAAGAAAGGTATTGACAAGCTGGAAGGTGTGCAGAGCACGGTGACCAAGATGATCAAGGGTCTGGAAACCAAACCTTATGAGAAATGATTAACGGAGCTGGGTATGTTTAGCATGAAGAAGAGCGGACTGAGAGGTGATATGAGAACTATCTTGAAATATCTGAAGGGCTGCCATATGGAAGATGCAGCAAGCTCCTTTTTTGCTGCTTCAGAGGGCAAAACCTGAACCAGTGGATTACAAGAAAGGAGGTTTGGGCTCAACCGTAGGAATAACTTTCAGATGGGAAGAGCTTTGGTTCTTTGGTTATAATTTCTGCATTTCAGGGGGTTGAAGTGCATTACCCTTGGGGTACCTTCCCACTCTACATCTCTATGATTCTATGATGGATTGTACTTGTCCCCCAAAGACCACAGGCCTCTCATACAGGCCTTTCAGCACTGGAGGATTTCTTGGTGTGGATTTTTTTTTATCATCATCATCACCATCATTATAGCAGAGCAATGGAAGATCTATATCTATATATCTATATCTCTGTATATACATAACTTAAATGAAGCTTTAATTCTTTTTTTAAATGTCTACTGTGGCTGAATTTAAGAAAAAAGCAAACAAATAAACAATCAACCCCAAGCTCTCAGTGCCCCACAGGCACTTCTTGCAACAGCCATGAACCGAGGGAAACATAGATGTAGGAAAAGAATAGCAACCTCATACCTGACATGGGAATTTTAAGAACCCCCCCCCCAAAAAAAAACACATTGCAGGTTTTGAAAGGATCAAACTGTGTACATACCATGAAAGCACATGACATTCCCCAAAGAATCCAAAGAACTGTAGTCTGGGATTTGTAGCTCTGTGAGGGGTAAACTATAGTTCCCAGGGAATTTTTTTTTGGGGGGGGGGGGAGTCATGTGCTTAAAATGTATGGTGTGTACACAGCCCCAGTCCATCATCTTGGTTTCTTAAGAAGTGTACAAATCCATAGTGAACAAATAACTTTCAAAATATATTATAGAGAAACAGTTATTCTGTACAAAAATAAAACTACAGAAAAGCAGAGTGACTGCTCAACCCCAAAAGTGCTTTTATGTCCTGATTCCATACCCAATACTTTGCCTTTCAGGAATCACCGTTTTACTCTCCCTCACAGTGTTTATGCTCCTGGTGGCTGAAATTATGCCAGCGACATCTGATTCAGTGCCATTAATAGGTGAGTAACAGCAGTATTAATGTACAATGAGCAATTTTATATTCAAACTTTCAGCAGGGCCACAATAATATAGTTCAGGAATTGTGTGTGTTCAGTAGATTTACTGGTTTAGAAGTATTGGCTTGTGGTTTGAGGATAGGAAATTGCACAGTTGGCAAATATTTGGTTTTACAATGCTTAAAATGCAAATTACAATGCTTAAAAGAAAAAAGGTTTATGCTGTGGTGCTGGTAGCCAATTAAGTGCTTAATTCTACTGCCATGACCCAGAGCCTCCAACATGTAGGGGCTTCTAATCTCTTCATTCATTCTATAAAAAGAGTGTTAGTGTAGTTACACCAGGGTTCAAACCCGCATTGGGTGACCTTGGGTCACTGCCTCTCAGTCTAACCCAACTCACAGATTTGTTGTGAGGATAAAATGGAGAAGGGGAGAACCACAGACACCACCTTGGGTTCCTTGGAGGAGAGGTGAGGTATAAATGCAGTGAATAAATAAGAGGAATTAAATACTGCACATGTGCAGAAGTATTTCCTGTCTTGCACTCATCCTGGGCTTACTTTCTGGCAGGACAGAATAAAATGCCCGTATCCATAGGGGGCTCTGTGCACTCCATCCTTTGGATCCAGGATGTAGGGCTATCTAATAATTGTGGAGTTGGAAGGGACTACAAGGGTCATCTTTCCCAACTCCCTGCAATGCAGGAATCTCCCCAATGTAGGGCTCAAACCCATAATCCTGAGATTAAGTCACATGCTCTACCAACTGCACTGTCCTCTGTCCTGTGGCTTTCCAGACTGTCCTTAGAACTCAAGCTTCCACCAGTCCCTAGCCAGCATGGCCAATGGCCAGGAATGGTGGGAGTTGTAGTCCAAATGTTAGACTATTAGGTGAGTGGCAGCTATTTGAAGTTCCAGTTACAGGTAGGTAGCCGTGTTGGTCTGCCATAATCAAAACAAAATAAAAAATAAAAAATATGAAGAAGTGTGCAAAAAGGTATCTGAAGAAGTGTGCATGCACATGAAAGCTCATACCAAGAACAAACTTAGTTGGTCTCTAAGGTGCTACTGGAAGGATTTTTATTTTTTATTTTTTTAAGCTATTTGAAGTGACATTGCAGCCTAAATTCACACCATAACCTGGTCATTATTTCCTCCTCCTCTTCTCTCCATTTGCAGCACAGTATTTTGCAAGCACCATGATTATTGTCGGACTTTCAGTTGTGGTTACCGTGATCGTTTTGCAGTATCACCACCATGATCCAGATGGGGGGAAAATGCCCAAGTGGGTAAGAGCCCAGATGATGCATATTTCCCCTTCCCCGTCTATATATATATCTGAAACCCTGCAGATCACAGTCCTGCTACAGGAGCAGGCAAGTCATTTTTGTTCCCCAGATATTAGTTGGATGAGGCAACAAACGGAAATGGTTTGATAGCACATATGTCTGTGCAAGCATAGTTCAGCCATACGTCAGAGATGGGGACCTGTGGCCCTTCAGCCACCATGGCCAGAGGATGAAGACAGGATATTCAAAAGTGGTTTATGAGTTTCTGTGAGATTTTTTTTTTTTTTTGCATTAGGTGATATATACATATCCTCAACATCTGGTTTAAGAATAGCTCTTAAATGTTCCTGCACTGAGAGAGTTTGAACTGTCAATAGAAAATGCAAAACTGAAGATTATTAAAAAATAGTGTGTTAAATTTGATTGAAAACAGTATTTTGATTTTGGAGAGTTTGAGATGAAAACAGGCGGAAACTGAGCAAATTGCAAAGCGTAGACATTGTTGTCTAAAAGAGTGTGTGAGAGAGAGATTTGAACAAAAAGAAGGTTTTTGTAGATTAGTTTATCTGGAAGACACTTTGCAGTGTGATCTTCAATGCTACTGGTGCACATGTGTGGCTCAGAAGCCAATGGGGAGGTTTGATTTCACAAGACCGAGGCTCATACATAGGGCCAGCCAAAAACATTTTGGCCCCTGAGGTGGACCCCCAAATGGTGCCCCTCTCCTCGCTAGGGAAGAAAGGGTGAGGGAAGAACTACATCAGGAACGGGGGGGGGGGAGATCTAAATTGGAATCTGCTGCCCCTGTGGATCCTGCTGCCTGAAGCGGTTGCCTCGCATTGCCTCATGGGTGGGCCAGCCCTGCTCATACATTCAGCTAGGATAGTTTGGCAGTAGAAGAGGTAGAGAGGCAACAGGAGCCTTTTCGTAGCATCCACTATAACCTGGGCCATCCAAGTGTGTACCTAATTAATACGGTCTTCCCCTCACTCTTTTGAGAGAGAAATGTGTACGCTGGCCTTCATGTGACTGGCTAGCCATGTAACTGGCACATGTGGCCCTCCAGATGTTGCTGAACTAAAACTCCTATCATCCCTGACCATTGGCCGTGTTGACTGAGGCTGATGGGAGCAGGAGTCAAATAACATCTGGAGGGTCACAGGTAGGGATGAAAAGAATCATAGAACTGTAGAGTTGGTAGGGACCCCCAATGTCCTGCATTGAAGAATCCCTGGCAGGTGGCCATACAACCTTCATTAAAAAAAACCTCCAGTGAAGGGCGGTCCACCACCTTCTACGGTAGTCCATTTCATTGTCCAACAGTACTTACGTTCTTCCTAAAGTTCTCCAACAACATCTGGAGAGTCACAGGTGCCTATCCCTGTTTTGGCTGGAGATTCTAGGCATTGAACCTGGCACCTTCTGCATGCTAGGAATGTGCTCCTCCACTGTGGGCTGGGCTCCCCTTTAAAGACTGCTCCTCCTCCACACTCTTGTAGTGCTAGCCCCCAACTAAATGTATGAACCAGAGTGGAGTGCAGGCACAGGGCTCATTGGTCAATGATCTTACCATTGCTAGACAAGCAAGTAACATGCAAGGAGCCAGATATCTTCCAAGATATAATAGCTATGGTGTGTTTTTATACATGTTTCCCAGACCAGAATCATCCTTCTCAACTGGTGTGCCTGGTTCCTGAGAATGAAAAGACCAGGGGAGGACAAAGTGCGACCAGCATGCCAGCATAAACAGCGTCGATGCAGTATGTCCAGCATAGATGTAAACACTGTGAGTGGGCAGCAATCCAGTAATGGGAATATGCTCTACATAGGCTTCAGAGGCCTGGAAGGTGTCCATTGCACCCCTACCACTGATTCCGGTGTGATCTGTGGGAGAATGACTTGCTCCCCGACTGACGAAGACAACCTCCTTCACAGTGGACATCCATCTGAAACTGACCCAGAACTGGCAAAGATCCTAGAGGAGGTCCGATATATTGCCAACCGGTTCCGAGACCAGGATGAGGCAGAAGCCATTTGTAATGAGTGGAAGTTTGCTGCTTCTGTCGTGGATCGCCTCTGTTTGATGGCTTTTTCGGTCTTCACAATAATTTGTACCATTGGCATTTTAATGTCGGCCCCCAATTTTGTAGAGGCTGTTTCTAAAGATTTTGCTTGACCTGCACTTGTGGACTTGCAATTTTTTTTTATGTTGGCAATTTATTAAAATATGTTAAGTAGCAATAGCATATTCAGTGCACTTGGCTTACATAGGATGTTTGGATGCAAACTTCTTTTGGGAGGTACTGTGTAAGAAATGGACAGTATCAGTATTAATAGCCTTGGCAACTGCTGGGGCCTTCTGTATACTGCACCATCTCCCCCTCCACAAATTTACCAATTCTGGTGCCCAGAATAAATTATTTAAGTTAAGTCTGTTTGCATCTTCTTTGCATTGTTTATTTTATTCCAGTATTTAGAATTTGGAAAAGGATTGAGCTGGTTGTAAATATAGAAAGACAGACATTGGTACTAGAAAATACATGGAGTCCTTACCAGCACCTCATAAGAGAAAACGCTGCCTGACCATCCTTGGATTTTGGAGACCGGCCATTGCTTATTGGTAGAGCAATGTTTTGTCTGCAGAAGGTCCCAGGTTTCACCCCTGGCATCTCTAGGTAAAGCTGAGAAAGAGTCTGACCTGGACCCCAGAGGTCATTATACAAATACAAAACTAAATGGACCAATAATCTGGCTTGTCAATTTTTAAAAGCTTTTTACCCTGGTCCTCGGGGGTGGGGGGAGAATGTCCCACAGTGTCTTATAAAGGACAGCCCCTCACCTCCTGGCACAAATGGAGAAGGAACTGGGAGGAGAAAGAGAAATGTATATTCAGACATTAGTTCTTAGTTACATAGTCCCTAGAATGACCACCTGGAATACATACTATTCAAGGAGTGGAGGAGTAAAATGTTGCTGGTCTCTCAGGTAAGGCAATATAATGGCCCTCTTTCTTCTCTCTCTCTCTCTCTCTCTCTCTCTCTCTCTCTCTCTCTCTCTCCTTCCTGCAGTCTGATAGAATGGGTGCTGCCAGATGACAGCTGGTGGCAAGGAATGGTCCTTTGCTACAGCATGATAGTATGGCTGTTGCTGGATGACACTCCAGGAGAGGGGAATGTGACGAAGCTGGTTTCCTGTGTCTTTTGCACAATGCAGCTTCCTATGTTCCTATCCGCCTCCACACTTTCCCAGCCCGCATGTTAGACACTGTCTTTATTTCAAAAGAGATGAGAACCAGAGGCCATTGGAATGGCAAATTGAGCACCAGGTCCTCATTTCCATGCATGGAAAGCCAGCATATCTGGAGTACATACAGCATATAGGCAGCTCTGATCATTTGTGTTCCTCCCAAATGGTTTCCAGATTTGGTCTTGATGACTACTGATAGAAACAGTGGAGGCTGGTCCACTGGGGGGCAGGGGGCACTGCCCCACCAACCTCAGCCTGCCCTCAGCCAGCCCCACCTGCCTTCCTTCCGACTTACAAGTAGCCAAGGGGCTTGCATCCTCCTTGATCTCATTATTGCCCCCTTTACATCTCAGCAATAGGGAGGAAGACTGGGACAAACCTATTAATTGGTACTGTTGGCCTCTCCACCTTCCACCCCACAAGTCCCAATGGACAGCAATCTCCAGTGCATAGGAAGCTCAGCTATTCTTTCCCCGCCCCCTCCCAGGAACTATGCTACATTATGACAAAGTACTGATCTGGTGGGGACTCTTGTAACAAAATGGCTGCACCCCTTTTTGCCCCCAGAAGCCTCTATCAGAGTGACACTACATCACCAAGTAATGTAACATCAGAGGGGTTTTGTGGTGAGAAAAGTGTGGTCACCAATGGGGCTTCTGAGAGGAGCTCAATAGTGATATCAAGTAATGCCCCCCCCCCAATTTTACCCCCTTGAAAATTGCCAGGAAGCATTCAGTCCTGCTTTCCCCTATCTCCTGTGCCCAAATTCAGGTGTGAAGCTTTTTGTGGATAACCTTTGGCTCAGCCTTCTCAAAAAACGCATTTTAACAGCTCTTTTCGGCTCAATAATGCTTTTTGGCTCTATCAAAACACCTTCATGCTGAAGCAGGTGCCAATGGGCCTACATTAGGTCAGACCCATCACATTTATTTATTATTTGATAGTTGACATTATAGTTTATAAACCACCCCAGAAAGGACTCTGGAAGCTGTGTAGAGAACATAAAAGGGAAAGTACAATAAATATAAAACAACCAAATAAAAACAATGTTTGAACAGCAGGTGGAAAAATGTACACAGACTCAACAGCAAAAGCAAACAGCTTCCTTAAACCAAGCAATTTGAGGAGGGACAGACTAGTACTGAAGGCTCAGCAAACCAAACTAAAGCAAAGCTCAGTTCAAAGCAATGCAAGGTTTAGTTCAGGCTCTAGCTAGCGCCCTGGAGAGCTCCATGCAGGCTCTCAAGTTGGAAAATTGTATGAGCAGGCTCAAATGTTGCTTCAGCAACAGTCCCAGAGTGATACCTGTCTGGGTGGTTAGCTCTTTTAGTTAAAGGGGCTTTGCCTGCTTAAGTAACCATCAGCTTCACTGGGATGGTGGCCCCTGAGGTTTCATTGGGACTTCTGGGCAAAAAGCCTTGGATGATGGGAGTACAACCTCCTCAGACTGGGGAGATGGTAGAGAGATGGGCTCTTGGTGCAAAGGGGCATCACTCAGGCTCAGCACTGAAGTTGGTTCTTCTTCCTCCTCTGACGCTTCACTCATGTACATATCCTGAATTTTGTCCTGGTTCATGACAAAAATCTTATTGATGACAAAGGATAGCTATGATCTGAAGGCATATCTAACCACACTTTCTGAAGCAAAGCATGTCTGTTTCAAGTCAATGCCTGGGAAGTCAAGTCAACCACCTAGGAAGGAACCTCATGCCCATTTCCCTGAGTTCTAACACATAAGAAGGTCAGGATATAAACGCATCATGAATAAATAACTGATGTGGCATTTGGAGATGTGAAATCTCACTGAAACAATATTCCTACTTTTGATAATCTTTTGGCTTTCCTCAATATTCATTAAATATTTTGCTCAAAGAGATGTCTCCAAGTCTGATTTGAATTTCCACTGACAACTGTGGGTACTAGACCACCCTAGGTACAGGTAAAAAAAGGTAAAGGACCCCTGGATGATTAAGTGCACTCAAAGGCGACTCTGGGGTTGTGGTGCTCCTCTTGCTTCAGGCCAAGGGAGCCACCTTTTGTCCACAGACAGCTTTCCGGGTCATGTGGCCAACATGACTAAACCGCTTCTGGTGCACAGAGGACCGTGACAAGTGCCAGAGCGCATGGGAATGCTGTTTACCTTCCTGCCGCAGTGGTACCTATTTATCTATTTGCATTGGCATGCTTTCGAACTGCTAGGTTGGCAGGAGCTGGGACAGAGCAACAGGGGTTCACCCCGTTGTGGGGATTTGAACCACCAACCTTCTGATTGGCAAGCCCAAGAGACTAGACCGCCCCATCCCCACCCAAAGTTATGTTGAGATCCTAACTGAAATTAATTTGATTTTCTGCAAAATCCCACTGAGATTTTGTTAAAAATGAGAATGCCTGCAATTCAGCTGGTTATGTCTGAATATACTGAACACATCTGAAGGCAGCCCTGTTTAGGGAAGTTTTTAATGTTTGAAGTTTTATTCTGTTTTTAATATTCTGATGGAAGCTACCCAGAATGGCTGGGGATACCCAGCCAGATGGGTGGGGTATACATAAATAATTTATTATTATTATTATTATTCTGAACAAGGTCAAGAATGAATGGGTATCGCTGCAAAAACAAAAATACAAGATAAAGGGGGAAGAGCTGCAAAATGCAGAGTCTGCCCACTTAGATAACCAGTAGTTGCACTCATCAGTGAGTAGCATGGGGAGATGTGGGCGATTAAATGCAGCTCCTTGTTTTCGTTTGCAAATACCTGATCACAACCACATGTTCTGTGACTGCAACTCTGCCTTTTGGGATGGACCATCATCGTTCAGTAGCAGAGCATTGTCCTCCATGCAAAAGCTCCCCATTCCCATCCCCACCATTTCCCTGTAGGAATGGGAATGTCCCCTGTCAGAAACACTGGAAAGCCACTGCCCATCAATGTAGACAGCAATGAACTGCAGGGGTCCACTGTCCCTCAGACCGGACTATATTTTTTTGGGGGGGGAAACACACGAACGAATTCCTATGCCCCGCAAATAACCCAGAGATGCATTTTAAATAAAAGCAGACATTCTACTCATGTAAAAACATGCTGATTCCCAGACCGTCTGTGGGCTGGATTTAGAAGGTGATTGGGCCGGATCCAGCCCCCGGGCCTTAGTTTGCCTACCCATGAACTAGACGGACCAATGGTCTGACTCTGTATAAGACAACTTTATATGTTCCATACATCGCAGTACAAATTGCAGTCTAAGGTCACAGTACTGTTTTTGGTGTATAAAGGCCTTTACAGCAAGGGACCAGAATACCTTTAAGATCACCTCACCCATTATAAAGCCAATTGATCACTGTGCTCTGCAGGCGAGGGCCTCCTCCAGATACCATCTTATCAGGGTTGCTGAAGACCTTCCTCTTTCAATAAGCCTTTCAAGCCGAGATCATCATCCCAGTCTGCATCTGTATTGCATTCAGCTGGGTGATGGTCAGCATTGACGGAAGTTATAGTACAACATCTGCAGGGGCACCAGGTTGGGGAAGGCTGATCAAGCCCATTCCAGAGCTCATCCACAAGTCTTTCACATCAATAGTCATAGCTGGGTGGCCGAGCATCTGCTTTGCATGCAGAAAGTCCAGTCCTTGGCTTCTCCAGGAAGAAATGGGAGTGACCCCAGCCTGAAACCCTGGAGTGCAGCTGCTGGTCTGTGTAGACAATACATGGGAAGTACACCAATGGTCTGGCTCAGTATAAAGGAGGCTTCTGCAGGCTCCTAACCCCTGCAGTAGGATCAGGATACATTCCTCATCCAGCTGGGGAGATGCATGCAGAACCATATGTACATCCCCTAGAAGGAGAGAGGAGGGCAGTGCCATAGCTACCGGGGGGGGGGGTAGCCAGGTTTCTTTTGCCCTGGGTGAAGCCTCCAGAGGGGTGCCATTGAGGCTCCCAGCCTGTGTGTGTGTGTGTGTGTGTGTGTGTGTAAGTAAATGCACGGGGGACGGAGGGACGGACGGACGGAATGGGACTGGGTCTTGACCTGATGAAATAAAGTTTTTGCCCCTGACTTTAAACTTGGTTGCTTTGCAGTAAACAAGCTTTGGATTGCATCCTAAGAAGGCATTTGACTTCATCTTCATCAAACAAAGATGAACAAGAGCATCAAATTGCATTTGACATCCAAGTGGGTCCAGTGGATATGAAGAAGCAAGGAATTAACTCCTCATGGATTTGTCATGCAGCACCCTCTGATCCCTGAGCACTGTGATGGAAAAGTTGGTTCCACAAGTGTTTCTTTTTACTTTTTTCTCCTGCCAGCAAATGGTTAAAGAATGGCAGCCTCTGATTGGCTGTGATTCCAGGGGGGAGAGTTTAAAAGGAGAGGCTTTGGTGGGAGTTAGAGTTAGAGTGAAGTTGAGTTGAGGTGTTTGAGGAGGAAGGTTGGAGACATTGGGAGTGGTGTAGGGAGATAGGATAGGAGTCAGGTTGAAATATAAAAAGTGAGTTGAGGAGGGAGAGTTGCTTCTGGAGAAAACATCCACTCTGAGTCCTGCAGGAGTAACAGGAATGAATCTTGCTGGGAGACTGAGAGTGAGACAGGAGAAGTAGGAGCTGAAAAAAATCTGTCTACTTAGGTCTCAAACTAGTCTGGAGGGGAGAGACTTCTGAGGAAAGAAGAGACTCCCAAAACCCAGTGAAGGAAGGGTGTGTGTGGTGAGCCCTTAAGACTATTACTGAAAGTACCTCAGGAGCTGGATTTGTTAAAGAGGTGAGTACTTGAACATGGGTGGCGCTGTGGTCTAAACCACTGAGCCTAGGACTTGCCGATCAGAAGGTTGGCGGTTCTAATCCCCGTGACGGGGTGAGCTCCCATTGTTCGGTCCCAGCTCCTGCCCACCTAGCAGTTCAAAAACACGTCAAAGTGCAAGTAGATAAATAGGTACCACTCCAGTGGGAAGGTAAACGGTGTTTCCGTGTGCTGCTCTGGTTTGCCAGAAGCGGCTTAGTCATGCTGGCCACATGACCGGAAGCTGTCTGCGGACAAACGCCTGCTCCCTTGGCCTATAGAGCGAGATGAGCACTGCAACTCCAGGGTCGGACATGACTGGACCTAACGGACAGGGGTACCTTTATCTTTTACCTGAAAGGAAGTGCCGCCTCAGAAAGGAATCAAACTATAAAGCTGGAACCTCTGAAAACGAATAGAAGTGAACTAGCGTATTACTATTGAAGTAACCCAAGTTTCTCCACTTGTATTATACGACCTTGTTCTAAAAATAAATCTTTATTGTTTATTTAAAGAAAAGCCTCTTGAGACTCCAACTTATTGGTTGTCCCCCTCACTAAGATCCCCCACAGGATACTCTGGGATAGTTTGTTTTTTTGTTTCTTTTAAGCCTTTGGGTAAAAGGTTGTTCAGTGAGGTGGGGGCAATATATTTAAGTGAGAGCGGGCACATTGGCATGAGCAGTAACTGAGGCACAAGCACCCCTGGAATATTGTACTGCATTTCAATGGGATCTCTGCTCAGGTATTTGCCCTGATGCCCAAACAATTTGCTACATAAAACTAGCTGTTTGTTCTGTCCTCTGGTTATCTCTCATTAAAGAGCTATAAAGAGGTGGAGGAATGTTGTCCTGGATAAATTTCCACTTTCTGCTTCTCTGTTCAGCAGTTAAATCTAATGTAAATGAACTAAGCAGGACTGAATTGATCAGATGTCAAAAGCCATTCAAGCTTATGATCTATGCTTCATTTTTGGGCAAGGATTAATCCCTCTCTCTCCTGTAAAAACAGACTTACGGTTCAGTTAGAACCAAGGGGAGAAGGTTGCTCCTTATGGCTGGGGCTCACAGCCACACCCTCAGGGATGCTTAGTGCTGGCATGACCCACCTCCCCAGCCTCCAAACACCAGCCTGGGATCTGGCTCAGGTGAGGCCAGTGGCATCAGAGGAAAAGGGGGAGATCAAACCCCAGCATCATGGCTGGGCTGGACCCTGAACTTGCATTTGAAAAATCTGGAACCCTAAATAAGGAACCCGCAGCCTTGTGAGCCTGCACATAGAAAAATTCTGCTCCCTTGGGCCAAAGGTCCATCTGGGTCATCATCTTGCTTTCACAGAGGCCAATCGAGTGCAGCAGTCCTCTCTCCACCTACAGTTAGAAGTGCCTTAGTATATGAATGTCTTCAATCCATCAAAATAATAAATTCCCAGAACTGGTACTCAGAGGCTTGCTGCCTCTAACAGTGGAGAGGCATCATGGCTAGTAACCCCTGGTGGCCTTATCCTCCATGCCCCCCTAGGGGAACTTCCCCCTCCACATCAAGGACCCCACCCTTCCACATTTTGACCCCTCAGTGCTGGGGGACATTATCCAAGGACAGAAGTGCAGGGCCCCAAGCCAGGGACCTCCCCTTTCAGGGTCTTCTCCTCCTCAAGGAGGGGGTGGAGACCAATATGGATGACCCGGCCTTGGAGGACTAAAAGGCTTCAGTCCAGTCCAAGGCATCATCTGTTTAAAGGAATTTCTAAACCTCTTGTGCTTGATCCAGAAGCTGCAGTTACAGCAGAAGGCTGCAGTGTGATTGCTGACAGGAGTAGGACCTTGTCAGCACACAACACCTGTGCTCAGAGATCTGCACTGGCTGCCCATTTGCTACTGGGCCATGTTCAAGGTGTTACTATTAGTATATCAAGTCCTTAACAACTTATGGCCAGTTTACAAGCAGATTGTCTTACCCAACATATGTCTGCTCAACCACTTAGTCTGTGAAATGGCACTGCTATGTGTGCCACATAATACCCATTCCACTTTAGCATGAGGACACCTACACTTTGGAACTCCCTGCCTAATGACACCAGGCAGGCGCATTCACTGTACT
The DNA here is from genome assembly GCF_009819535.1 of Lacerta agilis. Lineage (NCBI taxonomy): Eukaryota > Metazoa > Chordata > Lepidosauria > Squamata > Lacertidae > Lacerta > Lacerta agilis. The sequence continues at coordinate 858,862 of NC_046324.1, forward strand.
CTTTTTGGCATTTACTAAAAATATCTTTGTTTAGGCAAGCCTACTGAGATATATAGAATGCTGACATGTCTTTCAATCTAGCTTTTAGTTTAATGTTGATTTCAATTTTTTTGGATGAATTAAATAGCTGTTTTTAAACTTTTTATGGACAATTTTGTTGCTTTGTTGTTTTTGAAGGTCGCATTGAGGTTTTGTGCTTATGAGCAATCAAGGGGTACATAAATTTCATGAAATAAAAAATACAAACCAGGCTAACAGTTCTGCTGCTCCCTCTGAGGTCTCCAAGGTGCCCGTGTCCCCATTTTAATACAAAAACCTCCCATGCACCAGCAGATTGCTTGGGGAAATGAAGACACCTCATCACTTTCCCCATGCCAATAGCTGATGGAGTCGAAACAACCCCCGTTTCAGAGAAGCTCCAGAAGTGAAGAGTGATTGGCATTTTGGCTGCCATTTATCTTCAGCATCCGTCTCAAATGCCATGGCGGTGGGGGTGGGGCATAGGTGCTGCAATCCTAATTTCCCCAGCTGAGCCAGGCACAGTTAGCAGCAGCAGCAGCAGACCGACCATCTCAATACCTCCCAGGCACCCGGGAGCTGTTTCTGTCAAAGGACACTTGGGTGTGAATGTGATGGTCAGCAGAACTTGCCCCCACCATCACTAATGGGAAATGACTTGGCTTGCCTTTCACTGCGGAGTTGATTGGCAAGTACAGTTGCCAGAGGATTTTATCACGAATGAGGCCGGTGACAGATTAAGTCCCCAGAAGAAGAAGGAAAGCCCTTTGTAACTTTTTCTTCTGCCATCTCCCAGAGCCTGGTGGGGAATCCTTGGGAAAAGGAGCCCCTTCCTTCTTCAGTAGACCCCAACACATGCTTGGATCAAAGAAAATTAGCCCCCCTCAGCGGGGATTGCAAAGCAAGTGCTATACAAGATACTTCACTCCTGGATGTCACTGAATCTAGGGGTTTAGAGAGAGACTCATGCCACGTGGCCAGAGGCAGTTTTAAGGTAGCACAATTGGTTCAGCTGCACTGAGTGCTGTGCTGCAGGGGGTGCCACCACAATGCTGTAGAATGGAGGTGCCCCCAACTGGAATTTTAGCATCACACTGGGCACCACTCAAATTTGAGAGCCCAAAGTCTGCCACTAACTTGGCATTAGACTTCCCAGGACAGGGATAGTCAAGGCAGTATCCTCCAGGTTTCTAACCTCCTTGACCACTAGCCATGCTGGCAGAGAGGGCACCACATTAGAAATTGATGGTCACCACCTGAATCCCAAGAGGGGATTATATGGACCTTTACTGCTCACATGAAATAACCTGGCTGCCATTCCCTAACCTGGCATGGACACCTATGGATATATTCCTGAAGACTGGGGACTATCAATCATTGTCCCAATATATAAAAAAGGCAAAAATGATGATCTGCCAACTAAAGACCAATCAGTCTTCTCTACTTAATAAGTAAATTGTATGCAAGACACTTGCAGTGGAAATTCCAATACTGGCCACAACAAGAAAACATTCTTGCAGATGAGCAAGTGGGATTCCGAGAAGGTCGTTCGACCATCGACCGATGTTTAGTCCTCCAACATCTAATAGAGAAGTACTCATCTAGTAAAACTGCTTCTCTTATGTGGCCTTTATTGACTTCAGAGCAGTTTATTTCCAGAATAAAGCTACGGGAAAAACTGGAGATCTTCACACTAGATTGATGCCTGCTATACCTAATACGCAGGTTACATGAAGGGACCTCACAAAAAGTGTGTTGTACCTCCCAGGGCCACTTATCGAACACAATAGAAACCGAGAAAGGAGTCAAACAAGGATGCATACTGGCCCCATCCTTGTTCAATTATTATATAAATGATATGAGCCCTTATTTCCGCAATATACATTTCCATCCTCCAAAACTTGCAGGAAATCATATTTCGGTGCTGCTTTATGCAGACGACGCTGCAATCCTCTCTAGAACACCGATTGGCCTTAAAAGAGCCAGTTTTGTGTCATCTGCAAATTTGATGAGCATTCCCTCAATTCCTTCATCTAAGTAATTTATAAAGATGTTGAACAAGATATGTAGTTCAGAGCTCAGTCTCTTGACCTCAGGATTTCAGCAGGCCCCAATAATCCACTGCTATATTTTTTGCTGCTTGGCCCAACATTTGGCCCGAATCCCTTCCATGAGTTGAGTCCAGAAGCCATCAATATCCCTTGCTGCAGAATCACAAACTGCATAATTGAATTGCAAAATGATGTATGCTAGGAACTGTCACAAGTCTACAAATAATCTATAGCCCCTTTCCAACATTGATTTCCCATTCTCCTGGGGGGGGGGGGAGGAAACTAGACATGCCATAAAAACCATTTGAAAATGTTTCCCTTCTCCTTAAATAAGGAATATGTCAAATCTATTCATCTGACTGAAACTCAAGCGGCATGAGTGAATGCAATAGATCAAGGCCCATGGCAGAGGGACCCAACTTTAAGGCTGGACTGGAGGCTGAAATGAGACTTGTTTTGAAAATTCTAGTGGTCCACTCTTGACAATCTTGGAAGAATAGTGAGAAAGGATACAATTTAGGGTCCCCTTTGCATACACAGGGAATCAGACTCTGAAGGGTTATGGGGAGGGGGGAGGAGCAGCTGTTCTCGCTGGCTGCTCCACTATCCCTCGCCAAATTATGAAATTCTTCCCACCAAAGATCCACCAAAGTCCAGATTTGAGTAACTGGCTTTTCAGGGTCTGACCTATGAGGATGAAGTAGAGCAGGGGTTGGCATGGCTTCCATGGGCCGGGCCAACACAGCGCGGCACTGGAAATTGCATCTGCGCAGACACAATTTTTGGCGTCTGGGCATGCTCAGAAGTGATTTCCGGAGCCACGGAAGAGAGTCCCCGTGCCGTGCTGCACCGCTTTAGTGCAACGTGTGGGGACTCAACGAGCGGGCAGCTCAGTTCAGGGGCAGGTTGTGGGCCGGTTAAACAGCCTCCATGGGCCACTTCCAGCCCATGGGCTTTAGGTTGCCAACCCCTGAAGCAGAGGAATAAAGGAGGAATGCCATCAGATTAAATTGAATTGTGCTCTGTTTCGCTGTAGGGTTGTTGTTTGCTGGTTTGCTTTTTGTTATCTTGGGACAGGGCAGAATGATATAATCATAGAATCAAAGAATTGTAGAGTTGGAATGAACCACGAGGGTCATGGAGTCCAATCTCCTGCAGTGCAGGACTCTTTTGCCAAATGTTGGGGCATGAACCCACAAACGTGAGATTAAGAGTCTCATGCTCTACCAACTGAGCTATCTCAGAATATAAACAAAACAAAATAAAAAATTCCTTCCAGTAGCACCTTAGAGACCAACTGAGTTTGTTCTTGGTATGAGCTTCCGTGTGCATGCACACTTAAATACAGAGATACACACAGAGTGTTGTAGGTTCAGGGGGTCAGTTTGCAGAATGCTTTGAGTCCCTCCCAATTCATGAGGTCTGGTACTCATCAAGGGTTAAAATCTGACGGAAGATTCTTTGGTTGAACTAGGGAATTCTTTTTAAAAAAATATTTTTATTAAAGATTTTCAAAGGTAGTACAATGTCTCTCTCAAGTTTTTCCATATAACATTTTTATAAGTCAGTGTTGGTGAGACATTAGAGAAGAAAGGGGGGAAGGGGGGAAGAAGTGGGGGGGACGGGAGGTAGGTGAGGTGGGGTGACTGTGTTTCTTTTTTACTTGATATGAGTAGGATAATGACTCAGCTTGCTAGCTAAGTACCTGCATTAGTATTACCCTGTGCTGGAGGATAAATAGGCGGGCTCCCCTCTCCCCCCAGGTCGGTTGTGTGACAGCTGGGTTAGAAAGCAGGCGGAAGTTGAGAGACAGAGACCTGCTTGCTCTGCATGCTGCCTCCTAAGCTGTGACTCAGCAGGAAGTCATCTCTGCTGGGGTGTTGATGCTATGAGCCCCTCCATATAAAGCCATTATTTCATCTTCCTTCTGATCTTTCTTCCCAGCCCCATAAGAATTAAACACTATTGCAATCCTTCAGTATGTCTCTGATTTGTGCTGTGTCTAACAGAGGATGGCTGAGACTGTTGGAACAAGAAACAGATGTCCAAAGGTTGCATTTAGAAAAAAAACCCATGGATGCCAGCTCTATTTTTCATCGGAAGAGTGGTCCAGAGGAAACCATGTGCTAATATATTTCAGTTATCACATTGCAAAAAAAGAAAAAGAAAAAAGGATGCGATCAGCTTGTTATTTTCTGGCAAAGTGCAGAATGTGCCCTTGCTGAGTTAGCAAAGGCTTGGAAATATGTGAGGATGGAAATGGCAGTCACCAGGAACCATTATTTATACAGGTAGAGCTCGTTGACTAAATCTGCTTGGAAAGAGAGGGTGGACAATTACATTAAATATATCAAAGAAGACAAAGGTCTCCCATAGTCCATCCAATAACTCCAGATGGCTTTAGAGCTTTTTCCAGTGGATGGATACAAAATAGAGAGCTAGCAGAAAGTATTCAGGTCTTAGGTCACAGTTTAAGTGCAGCCCAGTGGCACCCCCCTCCCCCGCTCAGTTGCTTGGGACTCCAATTCCCAGCAACCTCTACCTGCATGGCCAATGGCCAAGGAGGGTGGGAGTTGTGGTTCAGAACATCTGGAGGACACCGGTCTGGGGGAGACTGGCCTTGGCTTTGTTCTGTTCTTGTAGGGGCTCTAGGGACAAGGTGCTCTCTCAATGCAATTTTCACAACAACCCTGCCAGAGAGGTCAGACTGTCAGGTAGCAGCTGATCTTCCTGCAAGCTTCATGTACAAGTTGGATTTAAACCCAGATCTCTCTGCTCTTAATCCAGCACACTGACCACTACACTGCATTGACTCATTCAGATGGCACTTGTACTCACCAATGTAATTCTTAGCACTCTCACCCAAGTTGCTCTGAGATTCAGAACAATGAGTTAGTTGCCTTCTTGTGAGGTGTGCAGCAATGATGTATTATTACATGAACAAGGACAGCCAACACCTGTGATTCATAAAAAGAATGCATATCAGATTGGGCAATGGCTGAATTTTAAACAGCCTAGTAAAATAACAGTTAAAGCTCAACTAATCCACATGTGCTCAGTAAACTCGTACCAACGGTTAAAGAACTTATGTACTGACATAAATCAATTACAGGTGGGTAGCCGTGTTGGTCTGCCATAGTCGATACAAAATAGAAACTTATTTCCAGTAGCACCTTAGAGACCAACTGAGTTTGTTCTTGGTATGAGCTTTCGTGTGCATGCACACTTCTTCAGATACACTGAAACAGAAGTCACCAGATCCTTAAATATAGTGAGGGAGTGGGGAGGGGTATTACTCAGAAGGGTGGTGGGAATGGGTGATCAGCTGATAGGTGTGGAAAACCTGTTGAAGGGATTTGGTTTGAAGATTGTCCTTTAAAAATAAATCAAGCTGCTTAAGGAAAATAAATAAAGGCAGCCGGGGAGGGGACGGGGACGGGGACAGAATGATAATAAATCTCTAGTGACAAGTTCTCATTGGACTAGAATTGTGAAACAATTAAAATGGTAATGGGATTAGGGGAAAATTCATTCTAAACCAAGAAGCATGATCTCTTCCTGTGTGGATGGCGGGGGTGGGACGGGACTAAGTTTTAGGATGTAGTCTTCAAGCAGGGAGGGGTGGGACCAGGAGAGCGGTCCATGCACCTCAACCTCATGCACTGTCTCATAAGAACCTAGGAATTTAGCGGAACCACCTGCTCCATCAGGGCCCAGTATGGGCCACATGATCTCCTGCAATGATTTTGCAAAGTTTTTTTTTTCAGATAAAGTTGCTCAGATTCAGGAAGAGGTAGACTCCACCATGGGAGCAGGGCTAGGGCGGGAGAGTGCTAGAGTCCTGTCTAGTCCAGTTGCGTGGGATCAGTTCCAATCTGTTACCTCTGAGGATGTGGACAGGTTGCTTGGACAAGTGAAACCAACCACCTGTCTCCTTGATCCTTGCCCATCCTGGCTTATAAAAGCTAGCCGGGAAGGGCTGGGCGATGGGCTTCACGGGGTGGTGAATGCTTCTCTCTGCGAGGGAGCCTTCCCAGACCCGCTGAAAGAGGCGGTTATTAAACCGCTTCTTTAAAAAAAAATCTTTAGATGCGGCCAATATGGCCAACTATCGCCCAGTCTCAAATCTTCCATACTTGGGCAAGGTGATTGAGCGAGTGGTTGCTGAACAACTCCAGGCACACCTGGAAGAAGCGGACCATTTGGATCCCTTCCAGTCGGGATTCAGACGTCATCATGGGACTGAAACTGCCTTGATTGCACTGGTCAATGATCTCTGGCGGGCTAGGGGCAAAGGTGAGAGCTGTTTCCTAGTTCTGCTGGATCGGTGTTCATCAGTATGCGGATGATACCCAGCTCTTCCTCTCTTTCAAATATGAACCAGTGAAGGCGGTGAAGGTCCTGTGTGAGTGTCTGGAGGAGGTTGGAGGATGGATGGCAGCTAACAGATTAAGGTTGAATCCTGACAAGACAGAAGTACTGTTTTTGGGGGACAGGAGGCGGGCAGGTGTGGAGGACTCCCTAGTCCTGAATGGGGTAACTGTGCCTCTGAAGGAGCAGGTGCGCAGCCTGGGAGTCATTTTGGACTCACAGCGGTCCATGGAGGTGCAGGTTAATTCTGTATCCAGGGCAGCTGTCTACCAGCTCCATCTGGTACGCAGACTGAAACCCTACCAGTCCACGGACTGTCTCACCAGAGTGGTGCATGTTCTAGTTATCTCTTGCATAGATTACTACAATGTGCTCTATGTGGGGCTACCTTTGAAGGTGACCCGGAAACTACAACTAATCCAGAATGTGGCAGCTAGACTGGTGACTGGGAGCGGCTGCCGAGACAGCATAACACTGGTCTTGAAATACCTACATTGGCTCCCAGGACGTTTCCAAGCACAATTCAAAGTGTTGGTGTTGACCTTTGAAGCCCTAAACGGCCTCAGCCCAGTATAACTGAAGGAGCATCTCCATCGTTCTGCCCATAAACTGAGGTCCAGTGCCGAGGGCCTTCTGGTGGTTCCCTCACTGCGAGAAGCCAAGTTCTCGGTAGTGGCACCCATCCTGTGGAACGCCCTCCCACCAGATGTCAAAGAGAACAACAACTACCAGACTTTTAGAAGACATCTGAAGGCAGCCTTGTTTAGGGAAGCTTTTAATGTTTAATAGATTATTGCATTTTTATGTTCTATTGGAAGCCGCCCAGAGTGCCTGGGGAAACCCAGCCAGATGAGCGGGGTATAAATATTTTATTTTATTTTATTATTATTATTATTATTATTATTATTATTATTATTATTATTATTATAGCTCAATGGCTCAGACCACTGGCCCATCTAGTCCAGCATCCTGTTCTCAAAGTGGCTGACCAGATGCCTTTGAGAAAACTGCAAGCAGGATCTGAGCACAAAAACAGATGTCCCTTCCTGCGGTTTCCAGCGACTGGGACTCAGAAGCATTGCTGCTTCTGACTGTGGAGGCAGAGCAAAGCCATCCTGGTTAGGAACCATTCACTGAGCTTTCCTCCATGACTTTGTCTAACCCTCCTTTAACACTGTCCAAGTTAATGGTCGTCACTTCCTCTGGAGTGAGTTCCATAGTTTACCTATGTGGTGTATGAAGAAGTACTTCCTTTTACCTGTCCTGACTCTTCTCCTGTTGGAGGTGTCAGGCCTCTTAATACCAGTTGCTGGGAACTGCAGGTAAAGGAATGCGGTTGGGCTCAGGTGCTGCTCGCAGAATTCCCAGAGGGGCATCTGGTTGGCTACTGTGAGGACAGAGTGCTAAACTAGATGGGCTGTGGAGCATCCTCCCATCAAATGTCAAGCAAATAAATAACCATACAATTTTTAGAAGACATCTGAAGACATTATTTATGTTTGATGTTTTAGTATATTTTTATATGTGTTGGAAGCTGCCCAGAGTGGCTTGGGCAACTCAGCCAGATGGGTGGGGTATAAATAACATCACCACCACCACCATCATCGGGGGCAGTGGTCAACGGCAAGAAATGGTGTTGAATGATAGAGGAAGACTTGAAAGTGTTGTCTCTAGCAAGAAGAGAAAAGTCGCTGGGGCATTCAAAGAAGACAGCAAAACATAGAGGGCAGGCACAGCTAGTCCTCACTGCAACCACACACTCCCCATAGTCAATGTTTTTGGCTGCACATGAAAATAAATGCTGCCTTGTGTGGCATGACTGAACTGTATGGAGATAGGCCTCCTTCTTGCAGAGATGTTCAGTGTGTGTATGGGGACTCACAAGGTGGATGGGATTCATTCTTCTCCCCCCTGTGAAGCACATGGGCTGCATATATGAACTCAGTGGGGAGTGTATGTATAGGATTGCCCCATAAGTGGTGGGGAGATCACAAATGGCTGGGGATGAAATGAGTCCTTCCTGCCTTAGTTAAACTGGTGGTCTCTGAAGGTGCTCAAGTACCCTGTGCTGATGCTTCAACAAATGGGGACAATCTCTTCCAAGACCTACTGACACCCCCCCCCCCCAAAAAAAAATTCTCTGTAAGGCAGGAAAAATAAATAAAAATAAAAATAGAGTATTGATTCCCTCACATGAAAACAGAGCACAGCTGTATCAGAAATATCTTGAAGGCTCTTATATAATTAGTATGAATGTAAATAAGTATTTACATTCTGCTGCCTTCTGCTCTCCAAAGCAATGGAACAATCAGTGGCTTTATATTTTGCAGACAGACAGGGAAATCTTTCTAAAACACATTTACATTTCAGATGGAGTGTAAAACAATTTACACACTGTAGTCTTTCATATTTCTCACTCTGGTTTGTCAATATGAGGCATGTGAAACAGAGTAAATAGAGAAATAAATTGCACAAGCAAATAGCTTATTTTAAGCCCCATGCACCAAAGGAATATTTCTCTCTCTCTGCTCCAACCTAACCTCGTTTTCTTGTTTAAGAAAGCCAGAAACTTAAACTGTCAACAGAAACCAATCTGGCAAGGCAGAATGAAACTCTAGAAAGAGAGAAAAATATTTTCAGTAGATTCCTTTCTCTAGAACAAAGGGTCTGAGAAACCAAAGCAACTTTCACATTTCTTTTAATCACAGATGCAGCTGTTGGCAGTCCTCTTTAAGACAGTGCCTGCATGATTGACTCATGCTATTTAGTTAAGTCCTTAGCCACAGTATGAGAAGGAGCTCCTGGGCTTCAGCTCAAACTCCTATCAAGGGGAGAGACCTTGGCTCAGTAGCACAGTGTTTTTCAACCACTGTTCCGCGGCACACTAGTGTGCCGCGAGATGTTGCCTGGTGTGCCGTGGGAAAAATTGAAAAATTACTTTATATATAGTCAATATAGGCACAAAGTTAAATTTTTTAACATTTTCTAATGGTGGTGTGCCTCGTGATTTTTTTCATGAAACAAGTGTGCCTTTGCCCAAAAAAGGTTGAAAAACACTGCAGTAGCAGAGCACATGCTTTGTGTGCCAAATAACCCAAATCCAACGCCAGGCACCTCCAGTTAAAAGGATCAGTTAACAGGTGATGCTTATAAAGGCCTCCAAGGCTGGCACAAGACATTCTGCCACTTGAGCAGAGGCAGACCAGCTGCCTCCACTTCCCTATACACAGTGACAGCTGTAGCCCCCCCCCCCATTAACCACCTGCCCCCACCTCCTCCTCCAACCTCAGTACTGCCTTGCTTTGAAAGACATGGTGTCCTTCCTGCTGCTCTCCAGGGTTGCCTCACCCCAAACACCTCACTCCACAGAAGGTCCCTTCCTTGGACCAAGGCACAGGTAAGGGAGGCAGGGATTTATGAGCACCAGAGCCACGTTGCTTCAGTGGGAGGGCAGTGCTGCTGTATCTGGGCTGGAGTAGTGGCTGTTTGACCAGTAGTTCCATTCACCACAGCAACATTTAATTGGCCAGCTGGCAAAACAGCACTGTGTGGTTCTCTTGGTGGGTGGAGCGGGCAGATGTGGGTGAGCCAGGGGACCCTAACTCATGGCCCTCACAATCTGCCACCTGCGGCAAAGGGTTCCACTTGCCTAATGGGTTGGCAAACAGGTGCCTGTCAGAATACAGAAAACCTGCCCTAGATGGTCCAGTGGTCTGACATGGTCACCTGCTGATGTTCCTCTTTTCAATAGACACCACTCCCCCTTTGCTGACACATGTAAGTGCAAGGAAAGGGTTGAAGGTGGAAGATAAATGATTAACGATGGCCACATAATGATCAGGTGGCGCTGTGGTCTAAACCATAGAGCCTAGGGCTTGCTGATCGGAAGGTCAGTGGTTTGAATCTCCGCAACAGGGTGAGCTCCCGTTGCTTGGTCCCTGCTCCTGCCAACCTAGCAGTTCGAAAGCACACAGTGCAAATAGGTACCACGCCAGCAGGAAGGTAAACGGCATTTCCATGCACTGCTCTGGTTCGCCAGAAGCGGCTTAGTCATGCTGGCCACATGACCAGGAAGCTGCACGCCGGCTCCTTCAGCCAGTAAAGCGAGATGAGCGCCACAACCCCAGAGTCGTCCATGACTGGACCTAATGGGCAGGGGTCCCTTTCTGTATGAAAGTAGATTATATTACTTGTACAGCATAGCATAAATCTTTTATCTAACCAGTCGCCCTCTTCCAATTTCTCTGTCGTTTGGTGTAAGTATTTTGACGATGATATGGGGAAGAATTGGCTGCCATGTCCTTCACTAGTCTCATTCATACTCCCCTGGCTTTAATTACTCCTGTCAATTCTTCATGTTTCATTACCTTCACTTCAGATTTTGTCTGCATAAACATTTGGGGAATATATCTCCCCCTCTCCTCAGTGCTATCATGAAATGCTATCCAGCCATCTGGATGTGTAACCTTCTCGTCGTCAAAGAGCTGGTATACTTATTATGCAGTCCTTATTAATACCTAAATTATCTGTTTCCTGCTCTTCAAGCAAAAAGAGGATCTTTCATGGCAGAGTAGTAGTTATGGAATGAACTTTGAAGCCCTTTGAGGGAAATAATTATATAGCATTTAGCCATAAATAACAAATCCTTTTCATGTTCTTTATGGTGATTAAGGTGTATCAACAACTTCAAAAATAGCTTTTAAAAAATTGGGGGAAAACATTTAATAGAATGTTCTGCCTCAGAATGAAACTGATGGTGCTTATTATATATCATTTGCAAATCTAAACAGTATCAGCAACAATGAATGGCTGGATATGCAGCTCAGAGATGATGGGAATTCTAAGCCAAGTGATGAACCGGCATCCCTCCAGACTACAGTTCCCATCATCTTTGACCACTGGCCATGCTGGCTGGGGGCTGATGGGAGTTGGGGTCCAAGAACGTCTGGAGAGCCAAATGTTCTCCATCCCTGGAGCATAGGAAATGGGAAAGCAAGAGCATGGGTGCTCATTGCTTATTAGATGGTAGGCATCAAATGAGATGTTGGTGTGAGTGAACCGCTGTCACAAATGAATGACCAAAGACACGGCTCTTACTGAATTCAAGATCCATTTCTCCCTGAACCACACTGAATTTCTACAATCTCGGGGGGGGGGGTCACCTGTCAACTCACACACTGGAAGGTTCAGGATCTTGTGAAGCAGCAGTGAGGGCAAAAACAATGACGGCAGCCAATGAGGTGTGTTAGAGGAGAGGGAGTCCATGGCCTTACTGGTGGGTGTCACTGTGAGTCAGAAGAAGATACATGCACTACAATGCAGAGCTGGTGATCTCAAAACCCCACCCCCATCTGGGCATGGCTGGTCATTGAACAGCTGCACTCCACTGCTAGCAATGTAAGGATATGGGGACTCAAACTAGAGCAGTCAGTATCCAGTCTCTAGAGCCTTCCTTCATGCAGCACCTGCACTCTGCCTCTGCCTCTGGAGGTCAGGTGGATGAGGCTGTAGGGCAAGAATGAGAAATTTGTGACCTTCTAGATGTTGTTGGGACTCCAGTTCCCATCAACCCTGTAGCATTCATGTGGACACCATTCTTCTAACTTGTCAAGCCATGTTTTCCACTAGGGCATGGTCTGCAGGACCAGATGCTGCATTTCCATTTGCCAGGCATTCCTGTGATAAACTTAGATAGGATCTTTCTCTCCTTGATCCCTAAACCCTAGTAAACAAGAGTTATAGTGCCAGGGTGTTTAAGTCTCACCTCCCTGCTATCTCCTGCTCTATTATTTCCTGTCCCTATTCATGTATTGCATGCTTTGATGTGTTTGATGTGTAGGAATGTGGTAAATTTCCTGGGTTTCTCATGTAAGTCTTTGTTACCTGATGCAGACCACGTGAAGACTCCTTGAGGTGTGCTGGATGAATGTGGTCGGTTCCTTTGAATCCTGCAATAAAATACCCTGGGTGGGAGTGCAGGGGAGCATTCTTCTCCTCACTCTCTCTCAGAGCTTGCTGGTCAAGCGCTGCCTCTCTGCCTCTCATTCTCGCTTGCACTCATGCTGTCCCCTCACAGCCCCATTCAGCATGGCCAATGGGCAGGAAAGATTGGAGTTGGAGTCCAGCAGCAAATGGAGGGCCACAGAAGAGAATCAGATGATTTCCTGGCTTGCACAGTGCCAGCTGATTTGGCAAACTAATTGTGACACACCAGGCCCCATAATGCCCTTAAAGCCAAGCTGGCTTATTTCCAAACAGCTTGCCTTTAGCACTACCACCCTGCCTGAAGACTTTGGGTTGTGACCCTGCCTGACTGCGGTCTTTGCCCCTTTCCAACCCTCTATTTGTTGCTTTGGAATGCAGCCTTCCATTAATTCTTTATTTTTTAAAAAGATGATTGGATTCTATAAGTTTACAAAGCTAAAAATGAAAACATAAAGCATAATAATGAAAAGGAAACATCACAGGTTCCCCCACTCTCCCATCTCTGTAGTCCTCAGTGGTACTGTTCAATTACAAGTCATTTAAAAATTCTAATGCTTGTTGGTTTCATTTCATTTCATTGTGCAACTACAAGTAATCAGAGTTTCATTTGCCATCATAGTGGAAATTGTGGGTGGAAAATATGAATCACTGTGTGTGGAGTAAATAACAAAAGAATTGGCTGGGTGCCTGGATTAAAAACACAGGGGGGGAGGGGACTCACTCTCCAATGCTAAGTGAGTTTAACATGCTTTAGAAGGTATTATGCAGCAGAAGGGGAGAAATTGAAACATGGAAAATGGGATGGGAATTCAGAAAAAGATAAAATTATGTATTGAAATATATATGTTAAACTTTTAAAAACTTAATAAAAATATTTTTTAAAAAATGCTTTACTTACAGGTTTGAAGGTCAAATTCATGCATTTATCCAAGCAGCACCAAGGAGAACATAGGCAAAATACTATTGGGTAGAAAATACAGAAAGATAGTTTCAAACACATACTCTAAGCTTGGCACTTGCTTAGGCACATCTTCCTTGGTGAGTTACATGGCACGGAGAGAGATGGAACAGGAAAAGAAGGCTTCACTTCCTCCCTTGTCAGAGAAGGGGGGGTGACTTAGCTGAATCTAGGAATCCAGCTGTATTGTCTTAACTCCTTTGTCCACTAACTTAGCACACATGCATAGTTATGTTTGACTACATTCAGAAAATACCTGAAGGCAGCCCTGTTTAGGGAAGTTTTTAATCTGTGTTATTTTAAATGTATTTGAATATTTGATGGAAGCCGCCCAGAGTGGCTGGGGAGACCCAGCCAGATGGGCGGGGTACAAATTAATAATAATAATAATAATAATAATAATAATAATAATAATAATAATAATTACAGTTTCCCAAAGAAATGAAGAGAAAGGCCACCAGCCTGTCACAGCAATGCTATTTGATGTTCATTTGTTTATGCTATGATATCCATATCTGTGGCTGAATGGATGATAATTGGTCTGTCCCATGATTGTCATTAATATATGAAATAAAAGGCCACCAAATCATAAAGAAAGTGTCTGGTTTCTCTGTGCTTATACAGTAGCAACACGGAGATTGTGTGTTAGCTTTTTGGCTATAGCCCATTTCCAGATGTTTTTGTATGAATCCTTATGAATTCTTTCCATTTTGGAGCATTGGATAGAGAGGTTGCAGTTAACAGATAAGTTTGCTGCTCTCTTGTTTCACATTGTTTATTAGCACCCTCAAAGATAGGTAGTAAAAGAAGTTGTGGTGCAGGTTCAACATGACCAGGTATGATGTTTTTGTATTTCAGATCCAATTTAATCTCAAAATGTCTTAATTTCCAGGCACTCTCACTGAAGGTGAAGGAACATGCGCCTTTGTGTACATACTCTGTTCTGACTCTGTCCTTATTACTGGTCCTTTGCTTCTCACCCGCCTGACCTGTTACCTAACCTCCAGCCCATCTGTAGGTCACTTCTCACTGCCCCGCTGAGCCTTGTTCCTTAGCACCTGAACTGGCCCCTCACTGCAGCCCATCAGGGAGGGTGACAGGCATTTGGTGCCCCACCTCATGGGTCCCCAGAGGGGTTGCAGAACCTCTGACATGGATCATAGAAAGCCACGGAGTCTTCATTACCATGCTGTCTTCTGGTGAGCAAAAAAAATTCTTACCCACACCTACAGCTGAGCTACAGTAGATCACTAGTGTAGCTCTAAAAGCAGGGCAGGGAGAGCCCTTGCTTCTGGCCAGCAACTGTACAGTTTTCTGATTTCCATTTCAGGCAGAGACTTGATGTGGGTGAGAGCAATACTTCCCTCTGGCTAAACAGATCCAGCAATCTAATGAAAACCATCTCCAGCTCTAATAGAGAGGCACATATGGAAGCATTGGAATAATCAGAAAAAGCTTCTTTTTTCTTCTCTTGGTGACCTGAGTTGGATACTGGCAGCCTAAAATGTGCAAAGACAGGTACTTTCATTCTATAAATTCCAATACATTTAGGTCTCAGGAGTGCTTGAGAATCTTTTTCTCAAAGTTCATAAATGCTGAAGCCAGAAATTTGCAACCTCGCCCTGTTGATCCTATTGCTTTTCCCACAAGTGGTCGATTTCCAGTCAGTTTTGCAAGTGTTCATTCCTACATTGATTCTGTCCTTCTGCATTAATCTGACATTTTTAAAAACAAAAGTCCATACAAAAAAACAAACAAACAAACCAGATTGATGTATGAATGTTACAGTTGAATATGTATCTTATTCCAGTGCATGCATTTGGCATGAAACAGGTGTCCATGGAGGTGCAGGTTAATTCTGTGTCCAGGGCAGCTGTCTACCAGCTCAATTTGGCATGCAGGCTGAGACCCTGCCTGTCCATGGACTGTCTCACCAGAGTGGTACATGCTCTAGTTATCTCCCGCTTGGACTACTGCAATGCGCTCTACATGGGGCAACTTTTGAAGGTGACCCGGAAACTGAAACTAATCCAGAATGCGGCAGCTACACTGGTGACTGGGAGTGGCCGCCAAGACCACATAACACCGGTCCTGAAAGACCTACATTGGCTCCCAGTACATTTCCAAGCACAATTCAAAGTGTTGGTGCTGACCTTTAAAGCCCTAAATGGCCTTGGTCCAGTATACCTGAAGGAGCCTCTCCACCCCCACCATTCAGTCCAGATACTGAGGTCCAGCTCCAAGGGCCTTCTGGCGGTTCCCTCCCTGCGAGAAGTGAGGTCACAGGGAACCAGGCAGAGGGCCTTCTCAGTAGTGGCACCCGCCCTGTGGAACGCCCTCCTGTCAGATGTCAAGGAAATAAACAACTATCTGACTTTTAGAAGACACCTGAAAGCAGCCCTGTTTAGGGAAGTTTTTAATGATTGATCTTCTATTGTGTTTTTAAAATTCTGTTGGGAGCTGCCCAGAGTGGCTGGGGAAACCCAGCCAGATGGTATTTTGGTATTTGGTAATATATATATATATATATATATATATATATATATATATATGTATATATATATACCCATATATATTAATTATATTATATTATATTATATTAATTATATTATATTATATTATATTATATTATATTATATTATATTATATTATATTATATTATATTATTATATTTTCCCATTGTGTGCGTGTGCGACACCACCTTGCTCCGTAACCGCTGCACCAAATAGCATCAAATTAGGACAAAGCGTAACATGACCATCGAGGAAGGATCTAGCATAATAAAAATTAAAATAAACCACACCTGTCATGCCTAAAATATAGAATAAAGGCAAAAAAATTGGCGCACACATTATGTGTCACCAGCAACAGAACTGAAGACTCCAATAGCATCCAATAGAAAGGCGGATTGCCTGGTGACATCATCAGACCTGCGCCAAAAAGAAAACCCCGTCCACCATTTTATAACTGCCATCTATAAGCACCCAAGGACTTTCTGACACAAACTGCTTAGTGGAAATGTGGAAAAAAGACGGAGCAGGAGGCAGGGCAGTTGCAGAAGAGAGGCGGGAGGAAAAAAAATGCGAGAGCAAAATAAGCCAAAGGGTGCCTGAGAGGTTGCAGTGAGTAAGACCGGTTCTGAGGGGATTTTGTCGCTGGGGTGCGTAATTTTGGGACTGGGATGGGGGAGAATGCTCTTTTTAATGGCGTAGAGCATGGGGCCAGTTAATTGTGAGGAGGGGGGTTTGTGGGGTGGGTTGTGCTTTTACAGTAAAAAAAACCAGAGCAAGGCCCACAGTAGGCTTCCATAAAGTGGCCAATGCCCTCACTTAAAATGGCCGCCGCAACTTCACATGATGAACACGCACAGTCCCAAGTGATCAATACCACCGGCCCGGCCCCTTGCTGCCCCCTACTCTACAGGGACAGGGAAGAATGAAAACAGGAGCTTCCAGAATATTTTCGGGGTCAGAATTTAAAAAAGCAAAAAACCCACAGCAACTCGTGGCCGGGCAGCTAGTATATATATATAATCGTAAAAGGTGGGTGTTTGTGCTGTACCACCTTTCTCTGCAACCGCTTCATCGATTCTGTTCAAATTTGGGCACAACGTTCCATGGGCATATGGGAAGGATCCTACATAATTAGATTGCAAAAATAATACAGCCAACCCAGGTAAAAAAATTATTTTTTACAAAAAAACACAGCGCCCTCCAGTGGACGGAATGCAGCATAACACACTAAAACGTCTCAAACCCCTCCTCCTCCTGTTACTGCGTCACTACCTCCAGCCAATCGAGGGGCACACCGATCATAAACGCTGCTGCTGTCTCCGGCAGCAGCTGTAGACCCACACAGGCAGGAACAACCGTTTGTGCAGTTGGTGGCCATGGCTCCATCGGGTGGGGAGGAAAAGCCATCTGCGGTGTTACGTCGGCCACCTACAGAGCCAGGATGGGCGGAAACGGCACTCTCAAACATTTCAAGTTTCCGACGACGCCTCCACTTATAAAACAGCCATGGCGGGCAGAAACTAAACTTACCGTCAATTGCGGCGGTGGCAGTAGCGGCTGTAGAGTCAGCCGGATAAGAAGCAGTTTCTGACGCTGCCTCCACTAACAAGACGGCCGTAGAGCCTGCGGAGTCGGCCGCAAAAAAAAACTTCGGTCATTTCCGGGACTCCGTCTCACTGAGAGGAGAGTCTGGACGCTCGGAAACGAAATGACCGCCATTTATGGCGGCGCCTAAAGCATCTGCAGAGCCGGTAAGGAAACCACACATCCTCAACTTCAACAAGTGTCAGTAAGCATACTTTTGCACTGTACCTCCCTTTCCCATTTCACCAAATCAGCCACAGCAACGTGTGACCGGGCCAGCTAGTTGTTGTTGTTGTTGTTGGACATGGGTTTTATCCAAGGTAGTGCTGAATTAAAGCAACATAGCAGTATACTTTGGTCTGCTTGTGAAATGTTTGCAGCAGTGGAATGTTGTTTAGCAAGAGAATGCATGATTAGTTGCTGGTAATTTTGTAGCACAATTGGCGGTGCAATTTCACCAAGAAGAAGAAGAGTTTGGACTTGATATCCCGCCTTTCACTCCCCTTAAGGAGTCTCAAAGCAGCTAACATTCTCCTTTCCCTTCCTCCCCCACAACAAACACTCTGTGAGGTGAGTAGGGCTGAGAGACTTCAGAGAAGTGTGACTAGCCCAAGGTCACCCAGCGGTTGCATGTGGAGGAGCGGGGAATCAAACCCGGTTCCCCAGATTACGAGTCCATCACTCTTAACCACTATACTACGCTGGCTCCCACTAGGTGAACTGTTGCGTTGGATTCCTCTGTTGTGCAACAGGCCTTGTGGCACAATGGGCCAGGTTGTCTGGCTGTTAACCAGAAGGTTGGTGATTCAAGCCCACACTGCTGTGACAGTAGAAACAGTAGAAAATTAGACTTTGCATAACCATCTTTTACATTATATATTGCACTTTGTATATTGCACTTTGAATTAGCACTTTGATGTTTGATAGAATATATAGGCTTTGCCTCTGAGGAAATATCTATGTATGCTTTTTGTATGATGATATTGTCAGTTTAGTTCAATATTTAAACACGTTTCTATCCAGAGATATACACGGTTTTGTATTTTATCTGAGTGACAAACAGCTGTGACAGCTGTGGGCAGGATTCCTGCATTGCAGTGGTTTGGACTAGATGACCTTTGGGTCTCTTTCAACTCTATAATTATATGATTAAAGCTCACCTGCCTCTAGCTCAAGAGCTCCTGCACTAGCAGAGAACATTGGATAAGGCACATTATAACCATTGTTAAATCTGTCAACTTTTGTAAGTCCTTTCTTAAATGGCATCTCACCCAGCTTTCCCCAACTCCAGATGTTTTTGGACTGCCAGCTCCATTGGCCTCAACCAGATTAGCCAAAGGTCTGGGATTATGGGGTTGCAGTTCAACAACAGCTGGACGACATTGGGTAGGGGAGGCCAATCTAAGGGGAAGTCTCTTTAGCTCAAGTTCTATACTGCAGTCACTTATACCGCTTTTGAGTGGCCTTAGCAACATCAGAAGCTGATGAATCTTCATTTCACATCTGCATTCAGAGCCCTAAACCAGATCCTCCCAGCTATGAAAAACAGCTGATTGGTACACAAAGCACATCTGATTCCTTTTCACAATTTCCATTTAATTCCTTTTCAGACACCCGAGCATTCATAAAATTTTAAAAATTACTGAGAGAATCTTGGGGGTGGGGGAGCTATCACATTTTATTAGCTTGGCAACAAAGGACTTTTTATAACTGAAAAAATATACTCTGCATCACACTTTTATCTCCATAGTGAGGAATTCATTATTTGCATTGTGGTAGCGTATGTTAGGTGATCAGAGGTCAGGCCCAGGGCTGTGTACTGAAGAACCTCCCCCCCCCTGCGTCATGATAAGTCTTATAAAGTGCAATGTGGCTTATAAAGAGATGCCAAGTTTCAAGTAATGGGAGCTCATTATCAACCACCTGATGAATAATGCAACTCTCTCCAAAACTTAGGGAATTATTGGTGTCTCTGTGGCTCAGCCAGCTTGCAGACCATGAATATACTGCTTTCCTTTATTATATTGTCTCCTAAATACAGTCGGGGATATTTCAATTAGGGAACCCTTGTCACCAATTGCTATTTTGAGGATCAGAAGACATCTTAACACTTTTCTAGAGGGAAGCTATTGTAACATAAAGGTATCAGAAATACTTTCATGAAATACAAATGTCGGAACACAGTGTAGCCAAAATTTATAAACTTTCCAGAACTTTATTTGAAAATTCATTCATTTGTGAAAATTGATGTCTGTAAAAGGTTGGCTGCATCTCTGATAGATATCCTGATTAGTTTGAAAATTAAGAAAATGTATTGGCATTTCAGTAGGGCTTATTGCTCTGTTATAACGTAGGAACTTGTAGGAAATTGCCTTCTAGTGAGTCCGATCATTGGTCCATCTAGCTGAGCACTTTCCACACGGAGTGGCAGCAGCTCTTTGGGGTTTCAGGCAGGGTTCTCTCCCAGTTCTGCCTGGGGATGCCAGGGACTCAACCAGAGACCTTCTGCATGCAATACAGGTGCTCTACCGTTGAGCCCTTCCTTAAGAGCGGGCAGCCTTTTAGCTGTCAAGGGTCCCATTCCCCCAGGCTGACGTTGTGGGGCTGCATGCTAGCAGGGGGCCAGAGGCAAAGGGTTCTGGAAGGACTAATCCAGAATAAAGACTGTTCTGCTTCAGTTTTCACCATTATCAAAAGCAACACGATGACCAGAAACAAATACAATATGAAAAACTCCTTAAAGTCCTTAAATGAATCACAATGCCAGACTTTACCCGGCAGAGAACAAGCTGGGAAGCTTTGTATAATCAGCAGATGTCCTATTCTAATGTCCAACTCTGTACAGTGTTTCTGGATAATAACTACTGTTCCGTTGACTTCTTCATCAGCGAATTAATTCAACACTTGTTAGTAGAAAGATATTTAATTTCTTCATTAACTGAAAATAAAATTTTCAAACAATGACCTGCACATGCATAACTACAACTTCAAATAGCGTAGAAATTATAAACTATAAATTATAAAGAAGTTACATACCCAGTCTTTTTTCGAATAGATATAATAAACATGAAAATGCTCTGGAACAGGGCTCATGCAATTATGTAGTCACTGCCACTAACAACATTTTTTGAAAAATATATATAGCCAACTCCAGGTGATACTAATAACAAGGAGATTGAGTTTAAAGACAGTACAAAGTAACAGCCAATATACAAATAATCAAATAAAACAATTCAGAGTTAATCCCCCCGGATGAATAGTTTTAAACATAAAAATAAACCGGGTTTCTTGCTGCTGTAACTGTCATTCATAATCTTTTCTGATACTAATTGTCTTCTGATTCACCCATAAAACTGTAAATAATAAATCCGTATCTGAATGATTGTGAGAAACAAGTTGTTCTACCAGAGGTGCCTCCATATTGGCATCACATATGCGTGAGCGAAGTTCCCCAATCCGAACCCCAACTGCTCGAGCGGGAGAGCCTATATACAATAGATTACAAGGACATTGAATAAGGTAGACCACGTCTCTGGTCTGACATGTGCTGAAACAACTAAAATAGCCTTTCTATTGGTTGTTGTTCAAAGTCTTCATTTCTGTTGCTGGTGACACATAATGTGACACATAATGTGTGCGCCATTTTTTTGCCTTTATTCTATATTTTAGGCATGACAGGTGTGTGTTTTTTAATTTTTATTATGCTAGATCCTTCCTCGATGGTCATGTTACGCTTTGTCCTAAATTTGATGCGCTTTGGTCCAGCGGTTACGGAGCAAGGTGGTGTCGCGCACGCATGCAATGGGAACATTTATATAGATATATATATATATATATATAGATTTAAGTTTTGGTTCTCGAGAAAAGAAAAGAAAAGAAAAAAGAAAAATATGTTGTTATTTTCCATACCTACCATCACTCCTCCTGCCTTTATTTCATCTGATGGGAAGAAATAGCAAATTTCAAAAGATAATCCACGGTAGTGCTAAAACAAGGGTTTTGCCAGTAAAACAAGTTTGATGTTCATGAAGAAGAAAGTAGAGTTGCCACCTTCCCTCTGGCAAAATAGAGGATGGGGGAGGCAATTTTGTCATGTCCCCCCCCCCAATTCTGAAATGACTTAGAGCAATCCATTACACTCCAATGAAGCCTAACCGGATGTCCCTTCTGGAGCTGGTCACACACACACTCACACGCACACATGCATGCACATGAATTTGTAAATTTGTCTGTGTTTTGCTACTCAGAGTTGAAATGCATCACCTTCCACACACATGCAGCACGGTACAGCAATACGGGGAGGCTGGGGCAAGAAATAAATAAATGGGGGGCATATTCTGAAGAGGGGAAGAGCTTTGTCCCACATATTTCATTTCTGAAAGAAAGACAAAGTATGGGGGGGGGAGCAAGCCCCAAGTCATCTAGCAACAAATACAGTCTTTAATTTAACCATTTAAAACATTAGCTGCAAAAACATTACAGCACAAAAAACCACACAAAATAACTCCACACCAGCAGTAGCAGTGATTCCAAACTGAGCAATAAAACAAACCAAAGATGAAGGCAGGGGAGGGGAAGGGAAGGGAGAGTCGCTGACCTGCAGGCTGAACTTGGCTCTCCCCCCCTTCCTGTTCATTCGGCAAGGCTTATTTTGGCCAAGTCATGCCAACCTGCCCTACACACAACATGATGCATGGCTTCAGGTGGGACAACATCTCAACATGGCAGGCCCAGCATGAGCTTTTCAGGCCCTGTGGATCTTTGCCTGGGCACTTTGATGTCAAACCACCTGGTAGGGTTGCCATATGTTCTCTTTTTTCAGGATATGTCCAACAACAACAACAATTTATTTATTATTTATACCCTGCCTTTCGGGTGTGTGTGTGTAGATAACAGCAATTCATTTCTGGTGCTCTGAAAGGGCTGCTTTTCCACACCGGGGACTGAGAAACCTTCGAGGGACATGAACAGAGGGACAAGTGACTGAGAGCAGAAGAAATGCAAAGGCCAGCTAAATGTCCATTATTTTTAAACTACTCGTTATAAATTACAACTGCCAGCTGAGATGTGACCCAACTGCTTAAGAGATGCTCCAACTCTGAGAAATTTTCACTTTTACTGCCTTACTGGTGAATGTGCTGATTGCAAAGTCAAACCACGCATACATATAACTTTCTGCCATTTGGGCCAAAGTGGATGACACACTCAGGCAGAGGAGCCCCTCCAGAGGGGATTTAACCTGGCAAAGATAGCAATGTAGAATAGGAAGCCTCGTGGTGTTTGAAGAACTGATTTCAGGCAGCAGGCAAATTGGGATGTCCATCAGAGGTCCACCCATTTTGATTTACTCTTTTGTGGAACACAAAAACCATGGATATATTATTCAGGACACTTTCAACTCCCTAAAGAAATATTTGTCATTCAGACTGCAGGTCAGCATAACGAAATAATAGTAGAGACTTACGATAAAAAAGGAAGTACATAGCAAACACAGCCAGGACTTTCTCCCCCTTTGCTTATTCCCTATTTATCACTGTCAAAAAGTGGTTATTTCCTCTAAACTTGTTTATTCTTTTAAAAGCATATTTGTGGAGGGAAAATACCAATGATAATGGGGTTATTTGTCTTGTCAGAGATAATTCAATAGAGGATGACTCATGTTTAATAATGTGAAATGGTTGTTATAATTTTAACTTGAAAAAATGTTATTATACATGTAACTTTAGACGGTACCTTGAAAGAACAAGTGAGCACATGGAGAACAGGTGAGGTATTCCCTGCACATTTAACAAGAATGCAAGCACTCGCAGTGTTCCACAGATGAATCCAAGGCTCCCCACATGTTCCTGAGTTTTGAGTCCCTTTGGCAAGGCTGAGACATCCACATTTCTCCTGCGGCTGGAGATGAGCAAAGGTTTACTGTGAGACCAACTCCTGCAAGTTTCAGATTGGAGTGACAATACGCAGCCAGCGATGTGGGGCAGGTAGGATCCCAGCAAGGCTTGGACAGAGGCTTCGCAGGTGTGTTGATTAGCCTGACGTCTCCATATCTGTGGCCTCCTCACAGAGAAAGGGCTATTCCTCATTGACTCAGCACATTGAGTCTTTCATCCTAAAGGTTTTTGTAAAAATAAACTTGGGTTATCTTGTATGGAATATTATGAATCCTTAATTGAAGTTTATGAAGAATTTTGGTACCCTGAGGGGAAAAGGTAAGATAGGCAGAAGAGCTAAGAACAGTGAGAATGAGAGGAGTCAAAGAAGAAAATGAACTGGGAGCTTGCCAGGAGGAAGAGCTTTTTTAAAAAACCTGGGTTTTATAAACAAGAATAATGTTATACAAATAAGTATACCAAGTTTTCTCGTGTCATTAGTATATCACAAAAATAGCATAATAAATGTGGAAAAATATCTACAACATATGTTTCATTATTAGTGGTCAATTTATAAGTTCTTGGTTCATGAATTGGTTTAAACAAGTAAGAAGAAGGAAAAAGGGGGGCAGAGGGGGGAATGGTGAATGGGGTGGGGTCGGGTGGTTATGCTTCTATTATTCTACTTAGTGGGTGGGTGGGGGGGGTTGTGTCAGCGTTACTTGTATGGGTTCTCTTACTATTCACTCTTTTCATCTGGCGGCTGAGCTAAGAAGGCCCTTCCACGTTGGTAAGCCCACCTGCAGGCTGCAGGACCAGGAACATAAGGAGAGCCTCCTGGGTGAGGCCAATGGCCCATCTAGTCCAGCATCCTGTGCTCACAGTGGCCAGCCAGATGTTTCAATGGGGAACCGCCAAGCAGGATTCAAGCACAAGAGCCCCCTCCCCTCCTGTGGTTTCCAGCAACTGCTGTTCAGAAGCATTGCTGCCTCCTACCATGGACTGATCCCTCTTCTCCATTAATTTGTCCAATCTTCTTATAAAGCCATCCGAATTGGTGGCCATCACCGCCTCTTGTGGCAGTGAGTTCCATAGTTTTAACTTTGCACTGCTGCAGTTTAACTATGCCCACCATGTGCCTGTTGCCCTTGTGGGGTTGCATGGAGGTGAATGTGGCTGAGAATGGTTGCCTGTCCTTGAAGCAGAGTCTACATAGGCTTGAATAATAGAAATTTAAGAATGGGCTTCCCTGCATAGGATGCAATAATAATTTTGGAATCCACCGAGATGTGAGCAATTGGGGGTGGGGAGTGGAGAGAGAAATAATAAAACAGGTTGCTAGTTTTGTGAATTTAAATCAGCTACTTAGTGTGCCATACACAATAAATACTTCCAAAGACATGGATTTATTTATGTTATCACAGACTTCTTTGACTGTTCACTAAGGGAACATTTATTGTCAAAACCAGGAAAGTATATAATCAGGGCTCTGAATGACAAAACACACACAGACTGTGAAACCCAAAATGGATTAGTTTCCCTTACTGGATGCTTATAATAACTCACAGTAACGAATATGGATTGACTCTGACTGCACTCAGTATTTTCATTCCTTTTACAGACACTGATGTACCTCCCAAGTAACATCGGCACTGTATCTGAAAACAACTTGTGAGGATATGGCTGCAGCATCCGATGCCCACATGGGAGTAAATCGTATTGACCCCAGTGCAACTTGCTTCAACGGAAGCAGGCATAGAGTTGCCCTGTTTGCTTTCTTGTTCTTTTCAATAGAAAGCATCTCATAGAAACATTGGAAGCTGCCTTAAACCAAGTCCACCAAGCACAATATTGTCTACATTGACTGATGCTGGCTGTCCAGAGTTTCAGACAGGGATTTTTCTTGGCAATATTTGGAGATTCTGGAGATTGGATTTGGTACCAAACATTAGCAGTCTCTTGCAAATTTTGTATAACAATTTTAACAATTTTTTTGTTACAGTGGTACCTAGGGTTACAAACACTTTGGGTTACAAACACTTCAAACCTTACCTCAGGATGAGAACAGAGATTGCACGGCAGCAGCGCAGCGGCAGCGGGAGGCCCCATTAGCTAAAGTGGTACCTCAGGTTAAGAACGGTTTCAGGTTAAGAACAGACCTCCGGAATGAATTAAGTTCATAACCAGAGGTACCACTGTACAATGATCCCAAAGAGCCACATTATCACAATACCAAATTACAATGCAATTAAATAGCCAATTATGCAAATACCAATTTAAACAATTTTGGGTGACTTCCCGTGTGCTGGATTGAAGGGTACAAAGTTTCCATAGTCTTGATTATTCCAATTACAACAGCTCTGATCTTAATCCTTTATTTTACAGCCACTAGTTCCATGACTTTCATTTGTAACTGCATATTTAATAAATTTTATTTTTGCAAGAGGAGTTTATGTCCTGCAAATTTCTGTGTGAGATGTTTATTTTCCCTTTATTTCTTCATTCTTCCTGTTGTAATCCATATATAGCTCTCTGCTTCCACTTTTTAGTTCTCTCTCTTCTCTTCTCTGCTCACAAGTGCTGCATTTTTCCCTGTGTCACATGCCATCTTGTTTGTCAAAGTCTATCAAAAGGTCTGGCATCCCGCCATAGCCCCAGGCAGTTCTCCAACTTATCTTTCTCATCCCACACTTAGCGGCTAACGATCTGGCATCCCAGCAAAGCTATGGTAGATCTTCAAAAGCCATAGCCCTCATTGCGATTCAGTGGGAGCTTGATGCTTTAACCATATCAATATTATCTCACAGTTCCATATATTTTGTAATAATCCATAAATATTATCTTGTTCTCAGTGATTTCCTCTTGCTTTTTATCACTCCATTAACTCTCAGGGGGAGGTTTGCCAAATCAATAAAGCAGCAAACATGGTATATAAAAAGAAAGGGTAAAAGCTCCCCTCCCCCAACATACCTCACTTCACTACGAAGAAAATCTTCTCTCCAGATCAAAGCATTGCCGCTCAGTGGCTGATTCATTTAGCAGATTGTCTCATTACTCCAGTACACGCCTGTTAATTAGATCCAATTTCTTTCCAATAAACAGAAGAACCTCTGCCTATAATGGCTACATCGGAGGGTTACTGATAAGCAAATTGCTTTGCATTCAGTGCCTCCTGCATCCTGTCTCTGTGTTGGGATGAGAGTCAGGTATCAGATAATCTGCAAGTGGAGCTCACACACCCCCAACCCTGGAGGGGGCTTGCAAGGACAATTACCCTCATTCATCCTTGTTTACAATCTGCTGTCGGTCTCTGCTAACATGGGAGCTGCCTCCATTATGGCAGAAAGCACCGAAAGTCCAGTCTCTGGCAAATTTTGAACAGATGGCAAACTTACTTTCTCAAGCTACCTGACCTATGCAAATGGACTGGACTGGACAGCTGATTTGGGGCTGCATCAGTTTTAGCACCTCACTCTCTGTGGAGACAAGTAATTCTTTCCTCAAAGTACGCAGCAAGCAAATCATAGAGGTGTCCCATGCTCCGTCTTCTGATATAGTTGTTGACACTCTGAAGAGCTTCACCTGCACCCTAGCGTGTTTCATCACATGTAGCTCCACAGTGCAACACATCTATGGTCCTCCACATCTTGCTGTTCCATGGCAAGGCAAGGGCCTGGGCAGGATCACTAGTTGTATCTGCTGGAAAATCCCCCAGAGCATTTAGGAATCCATTGGAGTTCATATGTCTCCGAGGACAGACCACCCTGACAGGTCTCTCATCCCCACAGGGGAAAGTTGGTACTGTTAGCCCAAACTTCAACTGAAAGTGGTCTGTCCATGACAATGGGGGGGGGGGTCACCGAAACCCTCCCTATTTCCAGACCATTAACCTCAACACCAAGGCAAAAATTAAATTGAGGGTATGCCCCCCACTGTGGGTCAGGTTGGTGACCAAGTGAGACAATGTCACTGGTGAATCCTGCAAATCTTGTTGCTATATTATTATTATTATTTTAAAACCTAGCACTGCAAAGATGTATTTGCTTATTCACACAAATTCACCCCCACCCCCTCTCCCACACATAAATCCTGCTACTTTATCTCCCTAGGAGAATCACTCTCCAACCAATGTAAGACGTCATTGGCAACTAATGCCCTTTAAAAAGAGAAGTTACTTGCATGAGCATCAGGATGAACTGATGGTGCACTTTGAAAGTATGCGGAAGGTAAAGCCATTGATGTTTTCTTGGCAATTCTTTTACAATTCCTAATCTGACAGTGGGGCGATGATGGTGGTAGCAAATATGGATTAATTCTTCATAATTAAAGAATCTTTTCAGAGATGTTTCCTAGAAAAATGATCCCTTTCCTCTTTTCTGAAGGGAAATAAGAAAAGTCTATTCAAACTGTATTATCGAATAAATGAACCTCCTGAAATGTGGATTAAACCCAACATGCATTTGAAAGCCCACAGGAGGAATTGGGGGGGGGGGTGTTTAAAATGGCTGTAGTGCATAATTCTGTGGAGAAAGTGAGCATTGTCAAGTGGCAATTATAAGAATCACCTGCCACCTCTCTAGGGCTTTTAAACAAAATAAGTATTTGGAGGAGGAAAGGGCAGATGCAGGAATGTAACATGTGGGGTGGGGTGGGGGATGAATGGAGAGGAGCTTAGCCATAAAGCACGTCCTTTGCATATACAAGGTGGTGGGACTGATCTTCTGCATGGTCAGTTGGGTCAGGTGGCAGGTGATGGGAAAGACCTGTTTCTGCCTAGAGA
Source organism: Lacerta agilis (assembly GCF_009819535.1). Classification (NCBI taxonomy): domain Eukaryota; kingdom Metazoa; phylum Chordata; class Lepidosauria; order Squamata; family Lacertidae; genus Lacerta; species Lacerta agilis. The sequence continues at coordinate 886,995 of NC_046324.1, forward strand.
ACCACTGCTAGTCAGAGCAGTCAATACTGGGCTAATTGCAGTGATGTAGCAAGGCAGTTTCAAATCCTGGTCTTAATGTACTTATCAACCCCAACCTACCTGTGTATCTAGATGATTAATCAACTAAAATTTCCTGAATAAACAACACCCTCATAGAAAATATATATATTTATCACACACAATAGTCCCCTCTCTCCATCTCTCAGAAAGATTAATCATTCTCTGAAGGTTTCTTCTTTTTAATAGATCTTGATAAGGTAACCAGTTTTGAGTTAAAACATGAGTGGGATCTTTGAGGAAATTTACATTTTGATGTGCCCTGCCATCTGGCATTTTTAAAAAATTCATTGACCTAAATAATTTACATCACTTGCAAAAGAGCCAATACATAATCATCACATAGGAGGAATAGGAACCAGGAGCCAACAGTTTCAGGGTGAATGTCAGGCGGGCTGAAGCTCAGAATGTGCTCTGGCTTGCAAGAGAGGTAAACATTAATAATAAAGGTTTCTTTGGCTAGAGGAAGAACAAGCAAGTGGCAGGTCCTCTGCCTGTAGAAGATGGAGAAATGCTACTGGGTGGCAGGGAGGAGGCAGAAATGCTCAGCACCTACTTTGCCTCTGTCTTCACTCAAAGGGAAAGTGATGCCCAGCTTGGTGATAAGAGAATAAATGATGTAAGGAAGAAGCTGCAGCCCAAGATTGGAAAAGAGGTAGCAAGGGAACACCTAGCTAATTTAAATGAATTCAAATCTCCAGGGCCTGATGAGCTGCATCCAAGGGATGTCATCTGAGAGCCTCAGTCTAATCTTTCAGAATTCTTGGGGAACAGGTGAGGTCCCTGAAGACTGGAGACAGGAAAATCTCCCCATTTCTAAAAGGGGGGGGGGCAAAATATGCACAAGGAGGCTGAGTTTGGTCAGAATTGAGTCTACACTTCCAGAGTTAACGCTAAATACAATACTGCTGGTAAATGAGCCACCAGAGCCGCTAGAGGACTATGAAAATTTCTGTCCCAGGCTTTTTAGGTTCATCTACCCATGTACGCGGGTGGTGCTGTGGGTTAAATCACAGAGCCTAGGGCTTGCTGATCAGAAGGTCGGTGGTTCGAATCCCCGCGACGGGGTGAGCTCCGGTTGCTCGGTCCCAGCTCCTGCCAACCTAGCAGTTCGAAAGCACGTCAAAAGTGCAAGTAGATAAATAGGTACTGCTCCAGCGGGAAGATAAATGGTGTTCCCGTGTGCTGCTCTGGTTCACCAGAAGCGGCTTAGTCATGCTGGCCACATGCCCCAGAAGCTGTATGCCGGCTCCTTTGGCCAGTAACTGGAGATGAGTGCCGCAACCCCAGAGTCGGACACGACTGGACCTAATGGTCAGGGATCCCTTTACCTTTACCTTTTTACCCATGTACTATCTGAAACCAAAGGGACTCATTGGTTGCCAGGTGTGAAAAATGTTGGCATTATTTCCAGCTCTCCTTCCCCATTACAATGCAATTACAAAGACACAGAAAGAAAAGAGATGAATAGGTGATTTATCTTTGGCAGTTGATAAAGCAAACTAAATAAATGCACAAATCACAGGCTCATAAATGTTGGGATGTCATGTTAGAGAAAATTCATATTGATCTTCCCTTTAATAAACCAACTGTTTCCTATCAGCAGAAAATATTTTATCTGGCAGAAAGATGATGATGGGGAGGGGGCAGGGAGAGAGAGAGCTCTTACATAGATTAGTTAGTACAGTACTGGAGATAGAAAAATTCCTAAACAAAATCAATAAAGTAGGGTTTCCTGCTGTGGCTGTGGGACTTGACTTGCCACACATCACTTTAAGATTATGTGGAAATGTATGAGTCCCCAAGGGATAATAAAATCCTGCAAACAAGGCTTCATTTTATCAAAAAGCTGCCTGGTTCGGAATGTGGTAATGCCATGACGTCCTTTGCTGTGTCAAAATGCCCTTTCAGCTATGCCTTCCGCACTTGACCAGCAGCTGATGGTGGGTTTTAGGGACAAAGAAATTTCAGTTTCTCTCAGTTTTAAATTTCTCCAATCTTTATTTCAGTTTATCCCATTTGGTTTTTATGTTTTGTAAGATATACAGAAATCTTATGCATTTTCATGCACATTTCTCTTAATGTATGCATTTTTGTAAGCAATTTTCCAAATAAATAAGCAAATTCTGCCCTGGTTCGCCAGAAGCGGCTTAGTCATGCTGACCACATGACCTGGAAGTTGTACGCCGGCTCCCTTGGCCAGTAACTGGAGATGAGCGCCGCAACCCCAGAGTCGGACACGACTGGACCTAGTGGTCAGGGGTCCCTTTACCTTTACCTTACCCCTCCCAAGGCAGAGGACTACCCTTACTGAAGATGGAAGAGTCTTGAAGGAGTCGTCCTCTAGCCCAGAGCCCAGCACTCCTCAGCAGTTACAGTGTTCAACTAAGACCCCAGAGACCAGGGTTTTAGTCCCCACTCAGCCATGAAGTGCAAAATGCAATTAAAAAATCATCCTGATAACATTAACTTCTCTCAGTCTTGTGGCTGCTCCTCTTCTTCATAGGTGGTGTGAGTCTGAGAGCTTCCCCTGCTGGAAGGTAAACTCACCTTCCGATTTTGATATTGGGAGATGGGACACCCTTTTTCTACCTGCACTCTGCTACAGCTCCCAGTGTTTGTTAGCTCATCCCAGATTTCAGTTCTTTTGCCCAGAGGTGGGATGCTATGTCCTGCCAGATGTTGTTGAGCTGCCCTTGCCATCCTTCATGGAGATTGGCTGTGCTGGCTGGGGTTGAGGAAGTCCAGCAACATTTGCAGGGCCACTGGTTCCCCATCTCTGACCTAGTCATTTTGTCCCCATCAGTGTTACACCCAACAGCATTGTTTGCTGTGTCTTGACTCACACACCAACATAGCTATGTAGATCTACAAATGTTCACTTATGAGGGAGGGGTAAATATTTTCAGGCTGAGCAGAGAATATGTGAGGCATCATGATAATCTGGAAACTATTTCTGAGGAAGTATGTAACCCACTCATACGGAAGTGAGAGCTGGACCATAAAGAAGGCTGATCGCCGAAGAATTGATGCTTTTGAATTATGGTGCTGGAGGAGACTTTTGAGAGTCCCATGGACTGCAAGAAGATCAAACCTACCCATTCTCAAAGAAATCAGCCCTGAGTGCTCACTAGAAGGACAGATCCTGAAGTTGAGGCTCCAGTACTTTGGCCACCTCATGAGAAGAGAAGACTCCCTGGAAAAGACCCTGATGTTGGGAAAGATGGAGGGCACAAGGAGAAGGGGACGACAGAGGATGAGATGGTTGGACAGTGTTCTCGAAGCTACTAACATGAGTTTGGCCAAACTGCGAGAGGCAGTGAAGGATAGGCGTGCCTGGCGTGCTCTGGTCCATGGGGTCACGAAGAGTCGGACACAACTGAACGACTGAACAACAACATGTAACCCACAAGGTTGTTTTTTCCCCTTTTGAAGGTCAAATGCCTTAGCTGTCAACCTTGTTCATGTCTAGCAACTGATTTTAAGTACCCAGTTTCAGGTTATTTGACAAATTCAGAGAACTATTAACAGAGGAGATTGACTGTACAGTGCAGTTCAGGATAGAAAGATTTGGAGTTTCATTTAAACTTTAACAGAAGAGTCCATTTTTGATTATGTTGATATCAAAGTCCACCAGAAATATTCCCAAATGCAGCCAACCTCAACCTTTCATTCCAAATTTGTGTGTGTGTGTGTGTGTGTGGAGGGAGGGAGAGGGGGGGAATACCACCCCTCACCCCTGATGTTGGTTGGTGTACAACAAAAAATTACAAAAAGTGTAACTCCTATAAACATAACTTAGAATTATTATAAAATTGACTGCCTCACCTTCCTAAGTTTAAACCACTGAATAGACCTGTTGGTATAAAGAGGTTTCCATGAGACATCCAACAGTAGCCAGGATGCCTGCTAAATCCCTGTGGGAAGAGCATTCCACAGGGTGGAGCTGAGGACACCAGGGCCACCTGAAGGCGCTAGGATACCACTTTAAACAGTCCTGGCTTCACCCAAAGAATGCTGGGAGCTGTAGTTTGTTAAGGGAGCTGAGGGCTGTTAGGAGGCTCCTAATGGGACTTCAGGGTTGTGGGTTAGAGCGAGCCACATGTTGGGCAAAAACATTCTTGCATTGCAGGGGGTTGAACTAGATTACCCTTGTGGTCCCTTCCAACTCTACAATTCTATGATTCTAAGCTACAATCCCCAGAGTGGTTTAACAATCAATCCATAACCATAGGGAACTCTGGGAAGTGTAGCTCTGGGAGGAGAACAGGGTAGACCTCCTAACCACTATCAGCACCCTTAACAAACCATGACTCCTATATTTCACAATGATTTACTGAATAACACAAAAGCCCCATGGGGATCTAAAATGGGGAGTCAGAGATTGAACCAAGGACTTTCTGTATTCAAACTATATGTTCCAGCATTGAGATTCTGCCTTCTGTCTCCAACCTTGTCTTTTAAAACAGACATATCTGTAACTTCATAGACGAAAGAGGTAGTGGACCTCAGGAGTAGGGACAGAACAAGATGTCTCAGGTCTCTCGATCTCACCCTTGGATTCTGCCTTGACCACGACCCCTCTGGCCAAGGCTCAGCGCTCCTCAATCCTGTTCTCTGTCCTCCTTGCATGCTTTGGCTTGGCTGGGGTGTAATATTGAACAGGGAGGCAGTGATGCCTCTCGCTAGCAGGAATGAAGGTTCTGGGTGTGTTGAAACCTCTTACTTTTGTGCGACTGGTGTACAAAGGTAAGAATCACATTTCTTAGCCTGGTCACTTTGCCCTCTGACCAGGCACCCAATGCCTGCGCAAGGGCAACCTAGGCCTAAGGCTGGAGAAATTTCCCACCTCTGTCTTAGAACCATGCTCCATTTTGCTTCCAAAGTGTTGCAATTGTACAGCATCTTAATATACAGGATAGCCCATTTAAAGGATGTGCATTCTTTTTATTTCTTTTGCCCTTTGATCACTTTAATTGTCTCCATCTTTCTTTGCAGCCCATAGATGAAAAAAGACTAAGGTGACCAAATTGCGATATAAGAAAAGATTTTTTTTCTAAAATTGAGAGAGAGAAATCCATCTTACCTTTCTGTATGAATTCTATCTGCAAGCTGCAGTTACCAAACAACAACAACAACAACAACAACAACAACAACACACACAAACACAGGTATTTATCCTGCGCAAATCATATTAAAATAGGGGGGGGCATGATCTCCAATCTTTTTTCTTTCCTAATTATCACATCTCACCACCAACAAGACTGGCATATTTACAAGGCTTGAGGATGGCCTCTAAAAATTCATTATATCCTTGATGACCACTGCCACACTCTAAACTAGTCTGTAGTACCATCCGAGCCTATTGAAATGCTGTGCTTTATGGTGTGTAGAAAATAATCCATCACTGCACCTCTAGACTGCTTTGTAATGATGTGGGCGTCATCTTGTAGTAGCTGCAGTCCATGAGCCACGGAACATGCAAAAAGTATATTATGACAAAATACATTATTGTTAAGTTTATTTTCTCATATTCTAGCTATTGATTTTCTGCTGGCATTGCAAGTTTGTGAGGTGTGGGTACCAAATGATATATGATTATTAGTAGGGTTTCACAGAACTCATCTGCTCTGAAATCAATTGTATTATTCTGGTGCAGCTTGTGTTCATTTTGACAGGGCTTATGTAGAAGAAAGTCCTAACGCACAGGGTCCTCATAGGTCAAAACTGGCTTTCTGCTGCTGTCCTTCATGCCTGCAACACTCTCCTGAAGCACCAGAGAGTCTCTCCCTCTCCCCTTGGTCAATCCTCTCTAAATCTTCATTCCCACTTTAGGTTAACCTAAGAAAAGAGATGAAGCTAGGGCATCTGTTTTGCATGCATCCCTGGCATTTCTCAGTAGGTCTAAGGCCACATTCCCTCAAAGAATTCTGGGAGCTGTAGTTTGTTGAGGGTGCTGAGAGCTCCCCTCAGAGCTACAATTCTCAGCGATAGATCCCTCTTGACAGAAAACTCTGGGAACTGTAGCTCTTGGAGGGGAAAGGGGATTTCCTAACAAGCACCCTTAACAAACTACAGCTCCCAGGATTCTTTTGGGGAAGCCATGGCAGTTCCAAGTGGTGTCATAGTGTGGATGTGGCCAAAGAGGAATGATCCTGGCCTGAAACTCTGAAGAGCTGCTGTAGGCAACACTGGACTAGATGGACCACTACCCCCCCTTTTCCTTCAAGGAGCTCAGGGTGGTCACATGGTTCCCCTCCCCCTCACTTAATCCCCTCAAGAACTCTGTGAGGCGGCTTAGGCTGAGAGGCAGCTTCAGGGCCAAGCGTGGATCTCCCAGGTCCCAGAACTTCCTAGAATATTGTGACCTCAGTTTTCATGCAGCTGTGGAACACAATGCTCAGGTACAGTGATGGATGTGATCAGTTCTGAAACCAGTTACCCATGAATAAGGGCAATTATTGACAGGACAACTCATAACTAAGAACAGGCCAGAAGCGATTCTTTTTTTAGTACTGCCATATGGCACTAATGAATTATATCAAGGACTCTTTGAAGCACATATGATGTATACACAGCTTCCCCTCATCCTCCAGATTCAACACATCACAAGATCATGTTAAATAAATACGACAATCTTTCACATATTAACATGTCATAGAGATCTATGGATGGATAGATAGATGATAGATAGATAGATAGATAGATAGATAGATAGATAGATAGATACTGTAGATAGATGATAGATATAGAGATAGATAGGATTGCTTAAGAGATGGACCTCATGAGCCAATGACAAGGATCTCCTTGAGCAACCATTTCCTCAGAGGTACTTGCCAAAAGGCAAACATTGCTACAGTTGGAATAATTGGCAAAGACAAGACCAGGTAACAGGTAACATGTGTCCAGATGGAATGAACACACAAGTTTATTAAATTTGTGAGGTCCATGCCTTTACACAAAATACCATAAAACATTATTAAAAAGATAAACAATAAAATTATTAAAATGAGTTAAAATTCATGCCGCGCTGTCCCAGCAAAGGAGACTACCCAAAAAACCGCACCATTCAGGAAAGAAGATACAACAACAGGTTAGGAGAGCAATGGGAGGGACCTCACCACTTCATCCAGGAACCATACCCTAGTTTTCATAGCCTTAACCACAAAGACCGCTACCACGTGGGAAATCCGTGGGTCAGCGTCCACCAGCAAAAACTTTACTTGGTCCTCAGATGGAATGAACTTCCCTGGAAGATCTAGGGATCTAGGGAAATATCTCTATCTATTCCATGTTTCAGAGAATCAGAGCCTGTGAGCAGGTCATTTTGGTGGTATTAAGGGGAAATACAAGCTCTTACCCTTTGCCTTGCTCTTTCCAGGCCCAGGTCTGGACTCTAAAGTCCTGCATAGGAGAATGCACAGGAACTTTCCCCAGAAATACCCACTATTTAAAGCTGAAGCACAACAAATGGCAATTCGGGCTCTGATTCGGTTTTAAAGAGAGGGGTTTTGTGGGGGGAGGGGGAACTCCAGAGCAAAAAAATAAAATAAAAGAGTGCTCAGACATGGAGCTAAAACCACAGGCTGTGCCTGGAAAGCATGGAGGAAATGTAGCTGTGGACAAGCCCTCACTTGTGGGAAAGGGTGTGGCATCCAAGGGCTCCACCAAAGATAAGGGTGGCCTCTCCTCTCTTACAACTCAACATAATTATTAAGTAGTGGGTGGACATAGCAGACGACACAGTGATTCTCCAAGCAGCTCTCTTTATTCTCAGGCTGGAACAGAACAGAACTGAAGGGCTCAGCCAGCCTGCTTATATAGTACTCAGTAACAACTCTCTCTAGCTACCCAATCCGTGAACGGCATTCTCAAGCCTTCATTTGCATGTTGTGGACCTGAGTGAGAACTGCAGCCAAGGTGGGCAGAGTGAAACTATATACACAACACCCCTAGTGGCCTAGGGTGAGAACTTCAATACATAACACCCCTCCCCACCGAGATAAGGCATTAGGTTATAATCACAGTGGTTCCCTTATATACAGCAATACTCTTATTGGTTCAATAAGTCACATAGCGTATCTGTTTCAATTTTCTCAGTTCGCAAGCATAACTAATTCTATTTACAATGCGGCATTACGTGTGCAATTTGTCGGTAACATAGTCTTTTAAATAAGCCAGGCGCTTGGGAACCCTACCTGACCGCCGAGGGCCAGTATCAGAGTCTGGTATGCTGCCTGAGTCCTGCTGTGACTGCGGTGCGATCAACGGTGGCGTTGAGCCTGAGTTCCCTGGCTCCGCTGCTGTTGAAGGAACTGCTGCGAGCGGACTCGGCAAAAGATCAGGCACAGCAGTGGTTCAAGTCTCAGGGGAGTCAGGCAGAAGCACTGCAGCGGCTCAGCTTGGCTCCATGTCCGCAGTTTGTGAGGGAGATGTAGGTGGAGCCTCGCCTTCCATTAGTGTCTGCTCCAGAGCTGAGGCCGCAGTTGGGGACACAGTGGTATTGTCCAAACTCCCAACTCTGCACCTTAGCTGTTCTATGTGTCGGCGCCACAAGCGTCCGTTCTCGAGTGCCACCTAGTATGAGCGGGGCCCAGTGACTCCCGCTATCGTGGCTGGCACCCAAGGAATGTCCCTCACAAAGTTCCGGGCAAAGACCCTATCCCCGGAATAAAAGACTGTGGCACGTTAGCACAGCCTGGGGGCTCGGCCACCCCAAAGTCCAGGTGCAACCGGTTGACAGGAGACCTGAGGCAGCGGCCCATAAGCAGTTCAGCCGGACTCCGCCCTGTGGCTGCATGAGGGGTGATGTGCTGCATGAGCAAGTATTCAGTGACCCGCTCATGCCAGTCCCTCTGGTCCAGGCGTGCCAGTGCCTCTTTTGCTGAGCACACCATTCTCTTCACCTGTCTGTTGCTGGCCAGGTGAAATGGTGCCATTAGGGCATGGCAGATGCCCAGCCACAAGAGGTACCTTTCAAAGGTGCCTGATGTGAACTGAGGTCTGTTGTCGGAGACGAGGACATCAGGACATCCATGAGTTGCAAACAGGCCACAGTATCCGGATGATGGCTTCGGTAGTGGTGGAGAGCATCAGCGCCACCTCCAGCCATTTGGAATAGGCGTCCACCACTACCATAAATGTCTGGCTGGGAAAGGGTCTGGCAAGATCAATGTGCACTCTCAACCAGGGTGCCTTGGGTCTCCTAGGTGTTGCCCTTAGCTGCCAGTGGTGCAGGTCTCGACTCTTGACACGCTTGACAGGAGGCAACCCAAAAGGTGATGGCATCGTCCATGTTAGGCCACCAGACGTAACACCGAGCCAACGCCTTCATTTTGATGATCCCTGGGTGGCCGATGTGCAGAGCCTCGAGGACGCATTGGAGGAGTCTTTGGGGAACCACGACTCGGTCTCCCCACAGTAGGCAGCCACAATGAGCCAAGAGCTCATGCTGTCTGGTTGCAAACAGCTGGAACTCTGGTGCAAAGGGCCCTTCTGGCCACCCCCTCCACACCCAGTTGAGCACACGGCTGATGGTGCGGTCCTGTGAAGATGTGGAGGCCACATCCGCGGCTGATACTGGTGCTGCTGGGAGGTCCTCAATCAGGAGAAGCGATGAAGCAGGAGCTGGGTCTTCCACAAGCGTTGGAAGAGGACAATGACTGAGGGCGTCGGCATGGCCCAGTGATTTTCCAGGGTGATGGACGAGCTTGTAGTTGTAGGCTGCCAGAAAGACAGTCCATTGCAGCAGGCGTGGTGAGAGGACCGGTGGAGTTGGTCTATCACCAGCGAGGAGGCCCAGGAACAGCTTGTGGTCAGTGATGAGGTTGAAGGTTCTCCCGTAGAGGTATTCGTGGAACCTCATCACTCCAGCCACAAGTGCCAGTGCCTCCTTGTCGAGCTGGCTGTAATTCCATTCGGCTGGAGACAACGTTTGGGAGAAGTAGGCGAGCAGTACTTTCCATCTGGAAACCGGTGACTGAGTGCCAAAAGGTGCCGATGCCAAAAGGTGAGGTGTCGCAGGCGAGGACCAGCGGTCTGGCCTCACTTTACTGTACCAGCACACTGTCCGATGAGAGGAGGGCTTTGACTGCGTTGAAGGCCGCCGTTTCCCGATGACCCCAGGACCACATTGCCTTCATGCTGAGGAGGCGGTGGAGAGGCTCGGCTAGCGTTGCTTTGTGGGGCAGGAACATGTTGTAGAAGTTCAGCAGCCCCAGAAATGCCTGCAACTCCATCTTGTTCTTTGGTATCGGGGCCTGCTGGATGGCCCGGATCTTGGATGCAGTCGGGTGAAGACCGGAGGTGTTGATAAGGTAGCCCAGGAACTCTACCTGAGGAACGGTGATCTGGCACTTTTCCTTCTTCACCTTGAGTCCAGCCTCCTGGAACCTGGTCACCACGGCACGGAGGCGCTCGGACAGCTGTTGATTGGAGTCTGCAGACACCAACACGTCATCGAAATACGGCACCATGCCTGGGAGCCTCTGCAGGAGATGCTCCATGAGGATTTGGAAGATGCCAGGAGCCACGCTCACCCCAAATTGTAGCCGGCGGCACCGGAACGCTCCTCGGTGGGTGATGATCGTCTGAGCTTCAGTGGTGGCGTCATTGACAGGCTGTTGTTGATAGGCTTGGGCAAGGTCCAGTTGATAGGGGCGACTTGCGGATCGAGGCTAAAGGAGATGGGTGTGCCTGTATATTGGCCCAATGTGCCGTCAAAAACCTCAGAGATCAACACCGCGTCTGCCCTGTCTGTTGTGTCCTGGAGCACCATCAAAAGACTCGTGCCCAAGCTATCTAAGAGGCAACTTGACCCACACCACATAAACCTGAGAAACTAACAGGGAAACGACATTCCTGTGGTAGGCGTCGACCAGTTCCGGGTTGCGTTCAAGAATTTTTCGGGCCTGCTCTGACTGGTGGTGGTCAAAGGTGTGCAGCCTAGCCTCCTAGGACTAGAATGGTTTGGCGCCCTCGGCCTGGAAGTCACTGGCATCAACTGCATCTCCAACGCAGATGTTGAGGCCTTAATCAAAGACTTTGCCGAGGTTTTTGAAAGCACATTGGGCCAATATACAGGCATGCCCATCTCCTTTAGCCTCGATCCGCAAGTTGCCCCTATCAAGCTAAAGCCACGCCAGGTCCCGTTCGCCCTCAAGGCTAAGGTGGACGAACAACTTGACAAATTAATCGCACAAGGTGTTTTGGAGCGTGTCCTGGGGGTGGGGAGTGCCGCCTGCAGGGGCAGGGCGCCCAGCGTGGGCAGGGGGGCAGCCACGATGGCACCCTGCTGGGATCATGCTGCCGGGGGTGGTGCGCTCCCCCCGCACTCCTCTTCCTCCGCCAGTGCTCAAGGCCCTGAAAAAATTCCTACTCAGTCCCTAGAAATGGTGATTAGCAAAAAGCCACACTGCAGAGGGAGGGAGCAGACTTAAATAGCAGCCCAATTGCTTCCCTCCTGTTGGGCACTCCTGCCCATGTCATCCCCAAGACCCATGGGAGGGATGAATTTGTGTCTTCTCTCAAGACAGGCTGTGTGGCAAATATAACCCTGTTAAAGGGCAGGAGTGACATTCTGCAGCCTCCCTGGGTGCCTGCACATTTTGAGAATTTCGTGGCATCCTTGGCTGGGCTTTCCTGTCCCTGTGAAAAGCTGGAGAGGTTGCCTCCCATGCTTCTGACTGTTTGCTTTTGTTTTTAAACAAATCAATATAGTGCTTTTGTTTTGTTTGCTTTTTGTTTTTTAAAGATAAGAGGAAAGGTGTCTCTTAAAAATTAAACTAGCCTGTCCATCTCAGGATCCCAGTGGAAGACATTCTTCCCATGAGGCTTTTGCCGATCTGGAGGTGTGGGCATTCAGGGAGACTGCAGAGATTTGGGAAAAGGTTTAATGAAAATAATAATAATAATAATAATAATAATAATAATAATAATAATAATAATACTGGGCTCAGGGCGGCTAACATCAAATATATAACATTGGTATAAAATCAAACAATAATTAAATTACCTCCCCAAAACAAGTCAGGATCAAATTAAAATCTAATTAGATGGCTTTCTGCAGGATTAGGGTTGGGAACAGTAAATGTTCATCAGGCCCAACTGTTTACACTGATCTTACATGGGCCTGTGAGAATGCTGGGAGGCCTCTTTCATACTAGTTCTTATACAAAAAGGGAAGGGGAGTCAGGCTGAGCCCTGACCAAAGGCCTGGCGGAACAACTCCGTCTTGCAGGCCCTGCGGGAAGATGTCAAATCCGCAGGGCCCTGGTCTCTTGTGGCAGAGCGTTCCACCAGGCCGGGGCCACGGCTGATAAGGCCTTGGCCCTGGTCGAGGGCAGCCTAACTCCCTGGGGCCTGGGATCTCCAAGCTGTTATTATTTGCAGACCGTAAAGTCCTCCGTGGGGCGTACCAGGAGAGGCAGTCCTGACAATCACAACCCACTGATCACTCTCAACCATCTTGCTACTATGATACAAGCTCAGCCCTGCACCTTCTGAAATTCCCAAGAAATCCCAAGCACTCTGTGAATGCTCCGGAAATATGAGAGCCTCTTCCAAAGAGGAATAAAGCTTTCAAGAAACTGGAGGACAAATTTTGGCACAGCACTAATATCTAAAGTATTCTGAGGACTGAAAGAGGGCAATATAAATGCAAAAATATTGTGGTTATGGAGTGGTGAATTGGGCTTCTTCTTCCAAGAAAGTCAGCATTCAGTATCTAACATTCTTTCAAGCAGGCCCAGAGGTGTGCTAATGTATTTGAGTTCACACTGTTTAAAGTTAATTCAAAAACAGGTCTATGATTCAGTCAGTCAGCTTCTCTCCACAGCACTGTTCTGGCCATCACTGTCATGCTGAAGGCATCTAGGTCTATCTTTTCCAACTCAGCTGACACTGGGAAGCAATTTCCAGAATGATTTCATGCCAGCATGCTATTTTGTATTTGGAGGTGTTTGGGGAGAAAGGGGGCTGTTTTAAGCTATTCCATTTTACGCTTGCAGTGAATCATATCTATGAGAGCTCCTGTATGTCTGCCCCCAGATCTTCTCATAAAAATCAAAGCAAGGAGGCAGGTGTGTGTCTCAAGGCATAAGCATCAGCTGAGCTGCCTGAATAAACATCAGCATTTGTGTCCCAACCACACACAAAGATGGTTCTCACCCCATTGGAACAACCCTAAGGTTGGAGAAGGAGGCAGACTGGAGGGAACCAGCAGAAAGAAAAGTTAGAATTACAGTGGACATTCGGGTTGCGAAAGAGATCCGTGCGGGAGGCACGTTTGGAACCCGCAGCATCCATAACCTGCAGTGCTGCGTCTGCGCACGGGCGTGACACAATTTGGCGCTTCTGCGCATGCGCAAAGTGTGATTTAGTGCTTCTGCGCATGCGCGAATGCCAGAACACGGAAGTAATCCGTTCCAGTACTTCCGGGTTCGGTGTGTTCGTAACCTGAAAACGCGCAACCCACAGCGATCGCAACCAGAGGTATGACTGTACTTACATCCAGCTTTAGCAATGGTATAGGGCAATCAGGTCAGACTATATAGGAACACATATGAAATGGCCTTATATCAATTAATCGATCCATCTAGCCTAGTGTCATCCACTCTGACTGGCAGCAGTTCTCCAGGTTCTTGGGTAGAGAAAGGCTTTCCCAGCAGCTGCTTCTTGGTTCATTTGTTGGTTTAACTGGAGCTGCCAGAGACTAAGCTTCTCCCAAACCCCTTTCCCTCCCTCCATTTGGTTTAAGATTCCAAGCCCCTTGCAGGGACAGTCTCAGTTTGCTTAGGTGACCTGAAAGCCTCCATCTAAAAAGATATCATTGCACTAAGAGGTTGCATGTTCCTCTAAAGCAAGGTGGGGAGAGGGATGAGCCATAGGCCTCAGGGCCACACGGACCTCCCCAGGCCTTCTTCCCTGGTCCTCAGGCCACACACCCTCCCCAGACATACCTCCATTCCCCAGGTTGCTTCCCTCACGGCCCGGGCTTCACTTCTTCCTTAAGTGTTGCCTGGCTAGAACGAGCGCATGAAAGAAGTATCAGGTGTGTGTGTGTGTGTGTGTGTGTGTGTGTGTGTGTGTAAACCTGGTAGGACAAAAATGTAAAATGTACATTCCTTGCTCTGCCTACTTTTGCATCTGGCTCCACCAACCGCTGGCATGTGGCCCCCAGAAGTTTGCCCAAAAGAGAAGATGGCCCTCAGGCTGAAAATAGTCCATTGCCCCAATAGATTATTGTGGGCTGGGGGGATTCCATGGATGAAGGAGCTGGGCAAGGGCCATAATGGCTCCTAAGTATGGGTTGTTAGTATAAGAAAGGAAGCTGCTCTGTGCTAGGGGGCAAATGGGTGTGCCTCCCCCCCCCTTCCCCACCTGGCTGGAAGTGAGAAAGATGGCAGCCAGCATGGTGCATTGGTGAGCTGGGCTAGAATCCTGAGATGGAGAGCCATGCCTGATTTCTTCTGGAATCCAAAGCTGGGACTATGGGAGAGGCAAGACCTTCTGCGCTGTTAATGCTGTAGGCTCGGGTTGTATAAAAGTGTAAATCAACCATATAACATTAAGACCCCACAAACTCTGCTGTCCCTCATTCCAAGGAAACCAAACCCTGGGTAGGTGTCTGGAACTCCTGTAATCTTGCACCCCTTGGAGGTTGGCTGGGGGTGCACCTAACAATATGTAATTTATCAGAGTTAAAAAGCTTGAAAGCTGGAGCTACCACACCAGCCATTGTCTGTTTCAATCATACACCCATTAGCATTACTAAAAGGTAAAATAAAACAGTGGTAAAGAAATAAAGGTTACTTCACATCAGCAAACAGGGGCACCAACTCCTGGGGACCCAACCCCCCCCCCCCCCCGTTCCAAAAAATCAGGGCCAAGCGTGGAGCTGAGTGTGGTGTGGCTTCAGTGGATGGATCCTCCTCCTCCCATGGAGGGGAAGGAAGGGGGAAGCAGCCCCTGGCCAGTGGCAGTGGCAGCGGGAGGAGCAGCCGCCAGCCATTGAAGCCATGCTGCCGCTACATTTCTGGCTCCTCTGATGTTCTGACACACATTGGGATGTCACAAGTTGGCGCCTCTGTTAGCAAAGATGTCTTCAGATTCTACATTACATGACTGGAGCTACCTTTGTCACATCCTTGTGCTAGATAGAGGGAGAAGAAAGAAAATGAGGAAGAGGAAGAGCTGGAAAATACATGCTTCATGGGAAACCCCAAAGTTTACTTTCTCTGGCTGTTAGTCTCAAACTGGCCTGCTACTGGCTGGATACATGCTAGGTTGCTTGAGATCTTCCTGTTGTTTTTCTTGGTGTCATTTCTGGAGAATCCCTCTACTTTCCACTCAGCAATGGGCAAGACCTTCCTGCATTGATCATTATCGCAGCCGAAGATCCCATTTCCTACTCTGGTGTTTGCTCTTGAGTCATTGGTTTCCCTTCCTCACTCACTCACTCACTCACCCACTCACATACATACAGCATCACATATTCATTGCTGCTTTCTGATGCTCAGGGATAATAGTTTCCACCATCTAGGTGGTGAATAATGAGCTACATGTGGAGAGTATTCAATGTTTGATGCCCAGAATTCCTGCTGGGCTCAGTGGTTTTGCTATTCACTGGTTAGACATAGAAAATCCAATGCTACTTTCCTTTCAATGGGATTAATAAGACAACACTGAACTCAGCTCATTATTGAATTCCATTGCTGCCAAAAGTCACTCCTACAGATTTTTGGAGACAACAAACTCACCGAGATGAAACTATGTCAATGTGAACATTTGAATACCGGAGCATTAATTAAAATGGAATGTGTTTCTTTTCTTGCTTGCTTAACACTTCTGCTGCGCTGCTAGCACCTAAGAAGGATATGAGAGAGCTCAATGGGACAAAAATAAATATATATGTTATTAGGGAGATATTGACTTTCTGATGGGAATACAGAGGATCTGTAGCTGAGTAAGGATGCCAACCTGCCTTCCCTTTCTATCTTTTCATTTCCATTCCAAAAAAAAAGTTTTCCAATCCAATGAAAGTTAGAACTCTGCATGAGTTGGGGGGGGGGGATAACAAAGCAAAACACGGTAATTTGAATTGGGGTCTCTCTTCCTTCTTGGGTCAAAGCATAATGTCAATAACCAACTTCCAGTTGGATCCGCCCGCTCCTCCCTGCTTCTGTATTTCTGAACCTTATAGCACTTTATTTTCCCATATCTCTATATTCCTCTAAGTCCATCAGCTTTGGAAGAAGCATAGGAGCAAAATAAAATATTTGAGGAGGCTGAGCCCCCCAAAATTGATGGGCATCACCTGGCTGTGAGTTCTGAAGGCCACTCCCTGCAAGGCCCTTTCTACCTGGCCTAGGGAGCGGGGCCCAGACTCAACAGCTCTACTAAAGAGACTCCTGGGAGACTGGAGGAACATTACCTGGCTGTGAGTGCTGAAGAGCCCAGACTCACTGGAACAAACTCCGGGGTTGGGGCAAATGTCAAAAATGTTTTAATTTGTGGTGTTTTAAATTTTGGTTTTATGGTTTGGTTGTTGCTCTGTTGGGGGGTGGGATAAATGTTTAATTGGGACTGGGAATTAGTTTAATTTTTAGCATAACTGTAATTTTTTTCAAAAAATGTTTCTATTATTTTATATAGTTTGTATTCTGTTTTGAAGGGGAGAGGGTTAGGGCTGCCTGGGAGTGGCCCCAGCCAACAGAATGGCTGGGGCAGGTTCCACAGGTGGGGATGCACTGGGACACCTGATCTCAGTGATCACGGGTAGGAGGAGGAGTTATGCTAAGACCAGACCATGTCATTACCAAGGAGGCAGGTTTAGTTGTTGTCTGAGGCCTATCCCTGCCTCTGGGTCTTGTCTTGACCAGAAGAATACTGGAATCAACAAGGGAGACACACATGACCTTAAGATGCTGCTGTGTCAATGATTCATAAGACCACTGCCATCCATGACTTGATCGTAGATGGAGGACTTGACCTGGCATGTATAACAGAGACATAGTTGGATGAAGCAGACGAACTTGTTCTTGCCATTGCTTGTCCACCAGGTTTCTCTTACGCACAGCAACCCAGATCCTGTGGGTGGGGAGGGGGGTTTGCAGTGATTTTTAGGAAGTCATTAGCTTGCACCAGGTGTCCTTTTGGGGAGACCCGGTTTTCTGAGTGCATGTTCTGGAAGTTGGGCAATAGGGGCAGTACAGGATTTCCTTTGGTGTACCAGTCTCCTCACTGCACCAAGGATTCCCTGCCCGAGCTGCTTCAGGAGACACCTAGTTTGGTTGTCCTCGGAGATTTTAACATCCATGCCAACAAAACCTTACAAGGGGCCGCTCGGGACTTCGTGGAAAGCATGGGCTCCATGGGGCTGTCCCTGAATGAGTTTGGTTCAACTCATAGTCGCCTTACACCTGGTGTTCACCTCTATTGATGTGGGTGATCTGACACTAAGTAAAAGTAAAACAAAATAAGTGTCATGGTCCTGGTGCGACTGGACTTCTACGTGACCCTTCTTCTCTGCAGGGATGTGGGACTGATTCAGATGGTCCACCTCCGCCACTTAATGGATCCAAAAGGTTTCCAGAGAGTGGTAGGGGCCTTTCAGCTGATTCACTGGTGGCCCGCTGAAATGCGCAGTTAACCAGGGCTATCTACTGTCTGGCTCCAAAACGCCCTCTCCGATTGCATGGTGCCCAGACAGCCCTGGTTTCCCCCAGAGCTGAGGGCAATGAAACAATCGCTGAGATGGCTAGAGTGCAGGTGGCAGAAAATTCATTCTGAATTGGACCGGACATGGGTTAGAGCTCAACGTCAAGGCTACCAAGTGGCAATAGCCACCTCTATTGCATTTGCAGAAAACAGCAGCAGGAGACTCTTTCAGATGGTTCGCAATTTAGTGTAACCACTTTCACCATCGGGGTCTGGTAAGGACCCCAATATCTCCTGCAATGATTTTGTAGGGGGCAGGCAGGTGTGGAGGACTCCCTGTTCCTGAATGGGGTATCAGTGTCCCTGAAGGAACAGGTGTGCAGCCTGGGAGTCATTTTGGACTCACAGGTGTCCATGGAGGTGCAGGTTAATTCTGTGTCCAGGGCGGCTGTCTACCAGCTCCATCTGGTATGCAGGCTGAGACCCTACCTGTCCATGGACTGTCTCACCAGAGTGGTACATGCTCTAGTTATCTCCCGCTTGGACTACTGCAATGCGCTCTACATGGGGCAACTTTTGAAGGTGACCCGGAAACTGCAACTAATCCAGAATGCGGCAGCTAGACTGGTGACTGGGAGTGGCCGCCAAGACCACATAACACCGGTCCTGAAAGACCTACATTGGCTCCCAGTACGTTTCCAAGCACAATTCAAAGTGTTGGTGCTGACCTTTAAAGCCCTAAATGGCCTTGGCTCAGTATACCTGAACAAACTTAGTTGGTCTCTAAGGTGCTACTGGAAGGATTTTTTTATTTTATATTTTGTTTTGACTATGGCAGACCAACACGGCTACCTACCTGTAACTTTTAATGAGGGTGAAAGAGGAGAGTGCAAAATATGGTCTGAAGCTTGACATCAAAAAAACTAAAATCATGGCCACTGGTCCCATCATCTCCTGGCAAATAGAAGGGGAAGAAATGGAGGCAGTGAGAGATTTTACTTTCTTGGGCTCCATGATCACTGCAGATGGTGACAGCAGTCACAAAATTAAAAGACACCTGCTTCTTGGGAAAAAAGCAATGACAAACCTGGACAGCATCTTAAAAAGCAGAGACAACACCTTGCCAACAAAGGTCCGTATAGTTAAAGCTATGGTTTTCCCAGCAGAGATGTATGGAAGTGAGAGCTGGACCATAAAGAAGGTTGATCGCCAAAGAATTGATGCTTTTGAATTATGGTGCTGGAGGAGATTCTTGAGAGTCCCACGGACCTCAAGAAGATCAAACCTATGCATTCTGAAGGAAATCAGCCCTGAGTGCTCACTGGAAGGACAGATCCTGAAGCTGAGGCTCCAATACTTTGGCCACCCCATGAGAAGAGAAGACTCCCTAGAAAAGAAAGGTGGAGGGCACAAGGAGAAGGGGACGACAGAGGACCAGGTGGTTGGACAGTGTTCTCAAAGCTACCAAGATGAGTCTGACCAAACTGCGGGAGGCAGTGGAAGACAGGAGTGCCTGGCGTTCTCTGGTCCATGGGGTCACGAAGAGTCGGACACGACTAAACGACTAAACAACAACAACAACAACAACAACAACAACAACAACAACCTTGCATCAGTTCAGGGGAGAGAGAAATAGAGAGTGAGACAGAGAGAGAGCGCTGCATGCCAAGCTGGTGATGATTTGATTTACATCCCACATAATAAAATTGGCCTTGGGTAAGTGGTTCACCAAGTATAAAAACCAGTTGCGCAAACATTTAAAATATAAACATCTATATTAAAACAGATAAGACAATTGCACTAAAATGACACAGCAATTAAAACAGGAAGCTTGGATTGGGGTGGAAGGAGGATGAAGTGGCAATCAGGTTCGTGTGGGATGATTCCAAAGGACATCCTATTTCAGCCATATACGAAACGTGCTATCCCCCTAATTAATAAACTAAAAAGGCTAAAAAGTGCTATGGAGTGCCTAAATGTTATCAAACTTCTGTACTCATTAAAACAATCTTTAAAAGATAAAATCAGAGAGCTCACGCTGACTAGGTGCCATTCACCATCTTGTATGTAGTCCACATTTCTGTATGCTTGTGAAACGTGGACCACTTATAAACGCCATCTCCAGCTCTTTAAAAATTGTAGTATAAACACCAACAATTGGGAAACACTTGCCTGCGAGTGCTCCAGTTGGAGAACAGTCTTTACCAAAGGTGCTGTGGACTTTGAAGATGCTCTGACTCAGGACGAAAGAGAGAAACATGCTAAGAGGAAGGCACGTTTGGCAAACCCTCACTGTGGTCAACTCCTGCCCGGAAACCTATGTCCCCACTGTGGAAGGATGCGTGGATCCAGAATTGGCCTCCACAGTCACTTACAGACTCACTGCAAGACCATGTTCATGGAAGACAATCTTACTTGGCCATGGAGGATCACCAAAGAAGAAGAGGTTTCTGGGTGAGAGTTTATAAGTGGTCCATGTTTCACAAGCGTACTAATGTTGGTAGTACAATAGCTTTGTAAATGAGCATTCTGGTTTCCCTGTGAATGTGAATTTGTTAGGTTTCCCTGCTAATTTCTACAGATGGAAGCACTTGTATTGTTGCAGTATGCCTCTAGAATTTAGCAGTCTCTGACTGTATTCACTCTTGTAAAAATTCAGTTTCTTTCACAGACAGACCTCACACCAGTCCCCATCGTTAGGTAAGAGCAGGGACCTTCTAATGGCCTCCCTTGTTGAGAATGTATCAGCCAACCCATCTGGAGCAATTATGCAGCAAACCTCCTAACAATTCTCCCTCAGGACAAGTTGTAGGCTTCCCAAGAGGCAGTGGTTGCCCACTGTGGGAAATGAGACTAGAAATGTGTTAGGTCTACCAGAGCTCTTCTCAGATTAGACATGTTATTCTTGCACCTGAGGAAGGAAATCCTGCAAGTTTCTCTGATTTTTGCATGGCTGCAATGTAGCCTACTAAGAAAAAAATAAGAGAAGCACCACACCATTTCACATAATTATATAATCATAGAATTGGAAGGGATCATAAGGGTCATCTAGTCCAACCCCCTGCAATGCAGGAATCTCAGCTAAAGCATCCATGACAGATGGCCATCTCACCTCTGCTTACAAACCTCCAATGAGTTTAGAGAAAAGTTAAGGAAGACGTTCCATGATAGAACTTAAAAATTCATAAATAGCATGAAAAAAATGGACAAAAGGTTTTTCTCCCTCTCTCAGGAAAAAATACCTACTTTACACAGTGCACAGTTAAACTATGGCCACCAACTTGGATGTCTTTAAAAGAGGATTAGACACATTCATGGAGGAGAGGATAGAAAAATTGGTTTTCAGTTAGAAAAATCTAAGTTGGAGATAGAATTGTTAGAGCCTAGATCAAAAAACCTATCCAGAATGTATAATTTATTGCTTGAGTGGCATACAAAAGATGAAATGGTAAAATCAACAATGATAGATTGGGCTAAGGATGTGGGGCACAATATTATGTTGGAAGATTGGGAAAGATTGTGGAAAACTGGTATAAAATTTTCAGCGTGTAATATGCTTAGAGAAAATATTATGAAGATGATGTATAGGTGGTATTTGGCACCGGCTACATTGGCAAAAATATATCATGGACAAAGTAATAAATGCTGGAAATGTAAACAAGAAGAAGGAACTTTTTCCACATGTGGTGGACATGCCCAAAGGTAAAAGACTTCTGGGAAAAGATTTATAATGAAATGAAAAAGGTGTTGAAAAACACATTTAAAAAGAAACCAGAAGCCTTTTTACTGGGCATCCTAGGCCAAGAAATCCCAAAATGTGATAGAGCTGTATTTATGTATGCCACAACAGCAGCTAGAATTTCGATAGCTAAAAACTGGAAGACTGAGGAGTTACCAACAATTGAAGAATGGCAGATGAAAATGATGGACTATATGGAACTTGCTGAGATGACCGGGAAACTCCGTGACCAGAGGGACGATGCAGTGGGAGAAGAATGGAAGAAATTTAAATTGTATTTGAAAAAGTATAGTAAGATTGAAATTTAGAAGGAACTTGGAAGAAATGTTAGACTGCAGATTTAGAATTATGTTAAGTGTTAAAGAAATGTGAAATAATGAATCTAGAATATAGTTAAAGAAATGGATAGGATCTTTTGAAAAATAAGGTTTGTAAAATGTAAAGAAATTACTAAAGATGAATGACAATGAACGCAGGAAGGGCAGACGTGAGGAAGTCAATCTACAATGTTAAGGAAAGAACCAGTTTTTAATGAATGATTTTTTGTTTTTTGTTTTTGTAGTTTGTTTGTAATAGTTGTATTTGTATTTGTTTGCTGTATGTATTTTGTTGATGTTTTGAAAAAGTTAATAAAATTTTTTTTTTAAAAAAATAGACACATTTGTGGAGGAGAGGATAAAGCTATTATTGTCTACCAGCCAGGAGGGCTGAGCCTCCATGGTCAGAGGCAAGAACACATCTGAATCCCAGTTGCTGGAAATGGCAGGAGTGAAGAGTGCTCTTGTGCTCAGGGTGGCCACTGTGAGAACAAGATGCTGGGTGAGAGCAGGCTCCTCTTATTCTTGTTGGCCTCTGGCCTGCTCACCACTAGCTTGCAACACCAGAAGGTGGCTTATGAGGGAATGCAGCTGTCAGTCTTACAGAGCTTTCATGCCCCTGGTACATATTTAAGATATTGCCTCTTGCAGTCACAGTTTTCTGTGCCCTAGATTAGTTGGCAGAGGAAATGTAAGTTTCCATCAAACCAATAAAACAGGAGGATCCTTCTTTAACGGCCTGCTTCTCAGATCAGCTCACATGTTCAGCCCAAATGACTGGCTCACCATCATGGTCAAGAGCTGCAACTGTGTGATCAGAGAGCTCCACGTCACTCAGTCAGAGACAGCCCCTCAGTGACGGTGTTGCTGACAGCCCAGCCGGCAAGCGACCACTGCCTGTATCACTTGATTCAAGTTGCCATGGGAACCAGCTCCAAGACGGAGATGCTTTATACATTTGGAGCCCAGCCAGAGGCTCCTAGTCAGAAGCAGAAAGCCAAAAAGTAATAAATAAATAAAATAAAAATCTTGTAACAAATTAAACTGTGTTGTTCTTTATGATGTTTAATTGATGAGGGGAGCTGGCCACAGGCTTTTAATTGCTGCTGTACAAGGACATAGATAATGATTTGCAATTGTTTCAACTGAATGCCGAGATAAATTTCTCTGTGGTTGATGTGGGGGAGGGAAGTGTTTAAACGTGCCAGCAGGATCTGATTCCCACTTGGCTTCTGTGTAGCTGAGCAGAGGGTGAAGCAAAGGCAGAGGACATTCTGGTGCTGGGAATATAGAGCGCGGCTGGGGAGGTGGCACACAGGGAGCTGCCTTCTACTGAATTAGACCCTTGGTCTGTCAAGCTCAGTATTGTTTACAGCAGTGTTTTTCAACCTTTTTTGGGCAAAGGCACACTTGTTTCATGAAAAAAATCACGAGGCACACCACCATTAGAAAATGTTAAAAAATTAAACTCTGTGCCTATATTGACTATATATAAAGTAATTCTCTTGAATTTTTCAATTTTTCCCACGGCACACCAGGCAACATCTTGCGGCACACTAGTGTGCCACGGAACAGTGGTTGAAAAACACTGGTTTACAGCAGCTCTCCAGGGTTTCAGACAGGAGATATGATGGGCTGGACCTGAGCTGTTCTGCATGCAGAGCAGATGATCTGTCAGTGAGCTCTGGCTACTATGGACGAAAATATTTCACAAATGAGCATGGGAACAGTGTTGGCATCCCAATAAAATGAGCTAGTGGGCAATGTTGCAATAACAGAGCTCACTCTCATATATGTCACAAACAGGGAAAAGTTAACAAATATAGTGGTACCTCGGGTTAAGAACTTAATTCGTTCTGGAGGTCTGTTCTTAACCTGAAACCATTCTTAACCCAAAGCACCACTTTAGCTAATGGGACCTCCTGCGCCACTGCCGTGTGATTTCTGTTCTCATCCTGAAGCAAAGTTCTTAACCCGAGGTACTATTTCTGGGTTAGCGGAGTCTGTAACCTGAAGCGTCTGTAACCCAAGGCACCACTGTAGCTTGGAGCAAAGACACTTCATTGTGGCAATTTGGGGTGGAAGGAGGATGAAGTGGTAATCAGGTTCGTGTGGGATGATTCCAAAGGACATCCCATTTCAGCCATATACGAAACGTGCTATGTTGCATTTATACTACAGAGATGGCATTGTCCCTATTCTGTAGCCATGGAACACTGAGGCTCAGCTTCAGTATAATCCTCACTTGCAGCACATAATTCTCAGGGAGAAAATACAGGAATACATTGTAATAGACTAGCATCTCGAACACTGACTCTTCAAATGACTCTCATTTATTTATCAACTCTATTTGGAAAGTTGCAAACATTCAAGAAGGTAATAGAGAGTAGAACATTCTTTGCACAGCAAATCTGTTTTCCTGGGACTGAAGCTTAATAAGATGTTGTGGCACAGCTACCCCAGTGATGTAAGAGACATGTAGTTTTTTCTGTTTCTTTCTTGAAAATAATTTGAATAAGCCATGTGGAGGAGTTTCCTTTTGTGATACAGAGCAGCTAATTTCTTCCAAATCCTTTGATTAAAGTAATCGGTCAGAATCCCTTCAAGAACAGTGTTGGGGATGGAAATATTTTAATCTGCATTTCTTCAAGGGAAAATATATTCAAAGCTTGTTTGGATAATTTGTTTTCCGTATGCTGAACCCTGGGAAAGAATACATTTTAAGTCTAGCACTGAACAGCTAGTGATTTGAGGACACATCCAAGAAATTTTGCTACTCTTCTGCAAAAGCTATGGCTTCTCATGAATTCCTTGGTGTTGGGAGTGTCTTGTTTGCTTTAACGACATTCACTGAATTGGTTCAGGAATCTCTGAACTTCACCTAAAGGTAGTTCTGATAATTACTGAATGAACTATGTGTGAATGAAGTTTTTGTGGTAGAATTTTTAACCCTTTTGGTTCAAATTCATTCTCTTATGTGTGTTCCCTCCCCTCTTTTGACTCTGTAGGCCTTTAAGCTTAAAGATCATAATTGTTGGGAAAAATCAATTAACCATTCACTTCCCACTGAGTGTGTATTTTGGTGGTTTCTTATCTTTTAAGTATGTTTTATATTTCAGCATAGTGGGAACTAACAATCTGAATGCTGAAGGAAATTTGCTGAGAATCATTTGGATGAACTTGAATGAACAGTGAATTGAACTAGCTCATTTTTCTCTCGCAGTGGGATGGACATGAAGTGGAATTAGTTCCTTTTGGGACATGCCAAATGTGAACTGGTTCATTTTAAAATGAACTTTCAGAACTCTGAGCAGGAGTTAGGACTAGACAGAACCAGGGCCATTAGAAAGCTCCAGCATGCACCAGGACCTGGGAAGTTTACCTCAAACAGGAAGTTGCATCATAGTCCTTCCTGTGCAGGATGCGGCAGGTCCAATGGCTAACTTGGGTGGGCAGGAGCCCAGGCAGGTGATTCAGCTTGCAGTTTAGGAGTTCAACCACACGGGGCAGCAGAACACCCACTGGAAGGTGGATCACAGACTCTGCTAACCTTGGATGAGCTTTCCTTCACACAAAACTCAATGACAATTCTAGTTGCAGGACTGGCGCAAGACAATTTGGCACCTGAAGCAAACCACAAAATGGTCCGTCCCCCCGTCCGTCCGTCCCCCCGCCAGGGAAGAAGGAGTGAGTGAACAAGAGGGAGGATCCACATGGGGAACGAGGGTGGGAGGAGATAAGGCCCACAGTAGGGGAAGCATTCTGGAGGAGGCAGCAAATCCACCCTCTAAGGTGTGCACCGCAGTTGTCGCTGCCAACGTGGCAGCAGCGGGCAACGCATTCCTTGGATGTCGGATCTGCTGCTGTCCCTGTGGCTCCTGCCACCCTAGGCAGTCATCTCACCTTGCCTTGTGGGTGGGCCAGTCCTGGATAGCAGGCATGTTGCTGGCTTATTTAAAGGGCACAGGCCTGTGGCACAAGAAATATACATATGCTAATTTATATGCCTCTGGGCAAATTAGGATGGCAGGCGATTGGGGTCGCCCTAGCACTCTGCTGCTCACAGTGTCGGGTTGCCTTATAAGCAAAGTTTTCACAGACTGAAAAGAGGGGAGATATGGGGTCTCCCCCTGTAGTGGGCTACTCCTTAATCATGCCAGCGTATCTCCAGCTGAGCCACGTTTGGGAGCTTATGCAGGAGTAGCCTGGCTGAGCTGGGATCCAGATGGCTGAACCGCAGATTTGCCCGCGTCTTAGCTGCTCAGTCTGGGGAATCCAGAGTCAGGATTACATCCTTGGGTATTTGTAATAAAAAGAATGCAAATACTTCTTTCCTGATTTTATTACCTAGTCTCTCTCTCTTTTTAAAAGAACAAATGCAAAAATAAATACAATACAATACACAGTCTCTTTCAGATTACAGTGCCGTCTCTTTTAACGAGGTGCAGTTTCAGACTCCATTGTCTTTCATTCACACCTGCCAGCTTGAATTTATAATGAAAGGACATAATTGGAATAAAAAATACATGACTCCTTTGCTGCCTAGACATAATTGACGTAAAAGCTCTGCCTAACTGCCTGAGCAGAAGCCTGTTTCTACATGGGTGATTATTAAATTAGGCTATATTTCACATACTCTAAAGGTGTTTTGAAAAGTGATGCCTGGAATATTTTTTGTAAGGAAAGTAATGCTGCTTTGTTTCTTTGAAGTACCAGTAATGCAACATGTAATGGGGAAAACAGTCCTTTTAAACTGAATTTTGTGGTAGCCTCCACTGGGCCTACTTAGTCTGAATACCTACTGCAGGTTTAGGGAAACTTTTTTTAAACCCAAAAGCTGCATTTCTCTCTGGGCAACCTTCCTGTGTGAGTGCATGTATGTGCACAAACCAGGGGACAGAAGCAATAGTGGGAGGAACAATTAATGTAAATTCCACCTTTGTTCAGTAGGCAAGTTTCTACAAACAAACACACACACACACACACACACAGAGAGAGAGAGAGAGAGGAGAGAGAGAGAGAGAGAGAGAGAGAGAGAGTCTACTGTTGGCCTGTTCCCATGGGTGCTTCCCAGTTGACTGATGATGGTGACAAGCATCTCACCAGCACGGGCCACGGACTCCCTCCCCTGCATCAAGGCCTCCAGAGACCAAAGCCAGCACATGGAATTTAGTTTAGATGAGAACACTACCTTAAACTTAGCAAAGTGTTCTGGCTTCTCCTTCACCAAAACCTCTAATGTCTACTATATATTTTGAAAAAGAATCCATTTGTTCTCCTTAGGTATGGCTGGCTCTTGAGATATAACCACCAAATTTAGCACAAGGGTTTCCAAGGTGGGAATGGCAGTCTTTGTTGACTGTTGAACACTGGCAGTCATTTTTAACCAAGAAAGTGGACCAAAATATGACTTTGACGTGACTTAGCTGGTTTTCTGGCATTGGTTCTGCCACCTCTTGTGATATCATTGTCAAACTGAGGTTGGGGTGGTGGGCTTCATCATTGTTTGAATGCTGGGTGCCATTTTGAACCAAGCTGGAAGACCAAAATGACACTTTTTTTGCAATTTCACCCATTTTGTACATAGGTTTGACTTGCTTTGGAGATATCATCACAACTCAGTATGAGAGTCACTAGGGTGGTGGTCTACATCAATATTTGGGTGCCAGCCACAATTTTGTTTGTTTGTTTTAAGCCATCCACAATTTTGAAATAAGTTGGTAGACCAAAATGTTACTTTGGCATACCTTCACAATTCTTTGGCTCAGTTTTGCTGCGTCTCGCCAAACTCAGCATGAGGGATGCCGGGGGTAGAGGCCATAGTCTTCTTTGCTGTTTCAAACCAAAATGTGACTTTGAAGATAACCCCATATTTGGCATAACGGGTCCAAGCTCACAAATTACACTATCCACTTTAAAATCACAATTTCTAAAAATACCCAAGCAGCGACAGACACTCTGTGTGTGCGCTCTCTCTCTCTCTCTCTCTCTCTCTCTCTCTCTCTCACACACACACACACACACTCACAGGATTCCAGCCTCTCTGGTGTATGAATGCTTAAGCAGCTACAACTGTCTCCAATGACATATCAAACATCCTTTTTTTAAAATAAAAGAAGCTTGTGTTGCTTTCTTCATGATGATGTGATGTGTCTGGGCTTTTTATTTTGCATGTTTTTGTTTTTTAGTTCAAAGCAAATGAGTAAACAATGTGTCAATCTTTTATTAATGATGCTCTCAATATAGCTGTCTTCCAGCACATGATAAGAAGTGTGCTGCAGGCAGCTTCCTGTAGCCTTTCCATGTGCTTCTTTGCTGTGATAAATTCTGGCTCTATTTAAGAAAAGCTCCATTCCCTTGCTGTTCTTGTGTCTCTCCCCCGCCCCTTTCCTTTCTAGTATCCGATTGGTTCCACTCCTAGGTGAACTGTAAAACTTCTGAAATTAAATGGGTTTATTTTAATAATGTTTCATGCTTGACTGTTTGATGAAACTTTGCATTATATTCCAGGCTGCTGACATTTATTTATTTTTATGTCATATTCATGGGAGGGTTATTCCAGAAAATGTCATTACCACCATTCTTTTGGTTAGCACAATGTAATTTAAGAAGTCACTTCTTTTTAGGATAACGTCCTAATTATTCATCACAAGAAAACCTCTGGATGTGTCTCAAGGAAGTATTTAAATTGTCAGGAGTTGAAATTTATGAGGAGGCTTAAAATCATGACGGGAGCTGCATGGATTCTATTGATCACCTGGGAATTAGAACAGAAGCGCAGGAAATAAAACCAAATAAATCATTGAAATAATGGTTTCTAGGTAGGAGGGAGTCAGGGAGGAACTCAGGGAGAAGCCACCAGTCAGACTGGTCCATTGGCAGAGGAAGGGAAAGGAGAATGTTAGCCGCTTTGAGACTCCTTCGGGTAGTGATAAAGCAGGATATCAAATCCAATCTCTCTCTCTCCTCTCTCTCTCTCTCTCTCTCCTCTCTCTCTCTCTCTCTCTCTCTCTCTCTCATGTGTTGTCTCTATTTTCAGGTCATAGAGTCCCTTCTACAGACAGGGGCGGAGCAAGGGGGCAGGGGGTGGGCCGCCCCGCGTTCCAGGGGAGGGGGGATGAGACTTTGGCCGCCCCCCCACCCCACCCCGCTGGGCGGGCCCCGAATGGGGGCATGCTGCCTTTTCCCCCTCCCAGCGGCTTTTTTTTGGTGCGAGGAGCGGGCCAGCGAGAAGGGGATGTCACGCTTGTTGCTGGCATGACACCCCCTCCTCGCTGGCCCGCCCCTCGCGCTGAAAGAAGCAGCTGAAAGGGGAGAAAAAAGGGGAAAAGGAAGCAAAGCGGGCGCTTGAACACACCTGCTTTGCTCCCTTTTTTCTCCCCTTTCGGCCGCTTCTTTCTGCGCTGGCTGGGCTGCGGAGCCGTTCAAGCACCCGCTATGCTTCCCTCCCCCCCCCTCAGCAGGCAGGAGCCGCCATCTGGCATCCCCGGGGGTGGGGTGTCGCGCTGTGCACGTGTGTCATGACTCATGCACACGCCACGATGCCCTGCCCCCAGGGGTGCCTCTTGGTTTCCCGCCCCGGGCAGCCAAGGGGCTAGAAACGCCCCTGTCTACAGATCAGTTATATTAATGTTTTATACAGTATAAAGTTGGGGGAGAAGAGAGGTGGGGAGAGGGGGGTGGGAGAGGGTGTGTGTGTGTGTATGTGCGAGGTTTTTGTGTCAGCTTCAGGTGGGTAAGTTCTCTTTCTATTCATTAATTGGTTTTCATTGGCAGTGAGAGAGATTAGGGAGCCCAGGGCCTGGTTGCTTGCCTTCAGTTGACTGCAGTGAGTTTTGTTGGGGGGTGGGCAGTTGTTGGGTCAAGTTAGCCAATAGCCATATCAATTTGTATGCTGTCGGTGGGTTCTTGTTGTTGCCTTGTTGGGCTGTGTGTGTAATAAAAGTGAGCCACACTGGGGGAAGGCATCCTCTCTTACAGATTTTTCCCTGTGTCAGTTTCAGTTTGTTGGTTAGCTTTTCCCTTTATATATGAGTTTTGGCTTAGATCTGCCCTGAATGCAGGGGACGAGGGGATGGAGGAAAAAATGAATGGGATGCTCAGTTCATGGAATACATCAGCCAATGAATTCCAGTATGAATGAACTTCCGGGGGTAGAGAATAAAGCTAGCCTATTGTGGTGAAGTTCAGGTCACCTTGTACACCTATTTTTTTCTCCCTCCCACTCATCCTTCAGTGGCTAATGCTTGAACTTCTCCCTTGCTTGCTCATCTGTTCATTAGCCTGGGAATGTCATGTTGTTTTACTTGTTCAAATTGGAAACATATTGTAAAAGTGTTGGTGTCAGGTGATAATTAATGCACTCAGTGACGAATTCAATTACCAAATGATTATGAAGGCTGCAGAGTTGTCACAAGCAGGGTGCAGGGGGGATAAATCTACAACTGTTGTGTTAGGAATAAAAAATAGCCATGATTTTGGATTTCTGGATGGGATTCAAGACGTTCCCTAAGCATTGCATATCTTCTACTAAATGAAGCAATGAGGGACCATTGGCTGCAGCAGTTTAGGATTTCTCACATAATCAGGAGGTGATTAATCAGCCCACACCCACACACCCAAACTCACTGCCATAATTACGTGAAACACAGAAGGGAAATCCCAGTGTGAATCCCATCTTGGGTTCTGTATATTGGTGTCAAAATGCACATTTAGTGCCTTGTTGCAGTTTAGAATCTTCAGGGTAAACTCCGTGCTCTGGTAACTGCCAGGTCGAATTATTGCAATGCTGTCTATGTGGGGCTGCCCTTGTAGACAACTTGGAAACTTCAATTGGTCCAAAAGGCAGCAACCAGATTGCTGGCTGGGGTTCCATTTAGAGTTCCCATACCCCCGTTTTAAACCAGCTGCACTGGTTTGCCAGTATGTTTCCAGCCCCAATTCAAGGTGCTCAAAGCCTTAAACTATTCAGGCTCCAAATGTCTGAAAGTCCATCTCCTTCTCTACAGACCCCCTCAGGTGCTGAGTTCAGCACACAGAGCCCTCTTGAGCTCCACCCTCAGAGCTTTTTTGGGGTGGGGGTGGGGGCGGCAACTGGCCCTGGTAAAGAACCTCTCTTTGGCAGTCTCTAGCTTGTGGAACTCCCCACCAAGGTGTGACTGGTGCCTTCATTATGCAGATTCCAGAGGATACTGAAGATGCACCTCTCTACCATGGCCTTTGGGCATTTGAGGAGTACGTTTTTAGGACCCACCCTATTTTCATGGCTATAAGTTGTTTTACATTGTGTTTTACATTGTGTTTTTAGGGTGATGGGGGAAAGAAAGAAGAAAGAAAGAAAGAAAGAAAGAAAGAAAGAAAGAAAGAAAGAAAGAAAGAAAGAAAGAAAGAAAGAGACCCTAAATATTTTATAACACAAGATGATGGCTACACATACTTTCTGTATGAACCCATGTTTATGCCTCTTCTGTGCATGAGTGACAGTGGAACAGAACACACCCCAGGGTGTGGGGTTTGCAGCCCAATCACAAATGCATGTTTTGCTAGACAGGCATAGGGCTAGTACACAGAGGGTCTTTAAACTTCCTAGAGAGGACCCTCTGTGAGGATTCTTCCCCTGCTTCCTCTGGGTAGGAATTTTGTAACAAAGAAGATAATCTTTTATATTTTGTTCTGCCTCTGAGGGGATTCTCTCTTCCACTAGGCTTCCAAACTAAGCAGAAATGTTTAGATGATTCTCTTGCTTTTAGCCATGTATGTTTTGCTGTAACTTAGAAGTATTTTTCTTCATACTACTTTGCTGTATTTGCTGTCTGCATTGAAATGTAAGTAAATCTTTTATCTTACTGAAAAGGAGGTTTGCATTTTAATCTGCCAATTTAACCCTCAAACCATCTCCTACTCAGAGAAGGTTTTTTTCTTATGAGACAAGCATGTCACTTTGTCTCCCTTGTTGACCCAGTAACATAACTGGGGGAATGATGGAGTCAAGACACCTTGCATCTTGCCCAGCATGCCCTCATCATTTCACCCTAGTCCCTAGCTGTTGGAAGGAACTATTGTAGAGCATCTCATACATTACCAGAAATGGGACAAGCTGAAGGGAATACTTGGATGCTGTTGTGCATGCTTGTTTCAGCCCCTGGAGATACTGGGGACCATGGGAAGTTTATTTCACAGGACTCCCAGCACCACTGAACCCTGTCTATGCCCAGTGTTGTGGAACTATGACCAGAATGGATATATGCATGCAGTTACAGCTAGGATTAAGCCACTAAAGTGCAGCTATAATACAACCCTGTCCCTTGCCTTCTTGTTGCTTGCTAGTTATCCCACCCCCACCCCCACCAAGGAAAAGAGGATACTGAAAAGAAATGAATGAGATTGTTTGGATATTTCTCACTCCCATTATTGACAGCTACCTCTGTTTCTCTCCGCCTCCCCCCCGAATCTGTGCCAAAGGTCCACCGAAAGCAAGGAATCTCTTGAAATGGCATTTACTGTGGATATGCTGCAGTTTTGCCACTAAGAGATAGACGGTCAGTAAATGAAAAAAATAATGAGCCTCTAGAATAACAATATCAGTGGGCAAATACGGGGGGGGGGCACCCTAGACTTCTCAAATGATGTGTCTTTAAAAAAATGGATGGAGCATTAAAATCAATTTCTATTCTTCATTCTGTGCAGCATGACACTGCTTGGAGTAGACTAAGAACATTTTGCAGGGGGCTGCTGACATCAGACAATTTAATTTATTTCTCTAGTGCTTCAAGTACAGCCACAATGCACAAGGGAGTTTCCTGCAGAAATATCTTTCTGTTAAAGTGTCTGGATAGTTTTATTTTACTCTCAGCCAGGAGGATTCCTAGATAGGGACATAAGAGTCTTCATCCATAGGCCCATGACCCCAAGGTGTATATGCTAATTTATAGGAAGATTCTGCCAACTTTCAGAGTGAAAAATCAAGCTCTGACTCTGACTGCAAGGACTCAGCTGGCCTCTGAACAAATCAAGCTTGCCAGGGGCCAGAGTCTCCCTGGCACAACATTTGGCAGTGTTACCAGCTACCCCATAAGCCTGAGCCCATGGACACATTTTTGAGTGGGTGCCATGGGTGCTATTTCTTCTGGTCACTACTCTCCCCTGGATCAGTCCCTCACACAGAGATAGAAAGGAAGAAAACACAGGTGTATACTTCACTTTCCCAAAAGTCAGATCCAGTAGAATTGGCAGCCCATAAAACAGATTCAGATTAACATACTCTGAGTACCTATCTCCCAGAATCATATTTTGCAGCAGATGCAGTTTCCATATTGTCTCCAAAGGCAGCCCTACATTATACACTTTGCAGTAGTCTAGTCCTAATTTCTGCTTCTGCTGCTTCCTTCTCCTCTTCTTCCTCCTTCCTCCACTGCACCGCTGAACAGTCACCCCTGGCCATTGGCTATGCTGGTTAGGGCTGATGGGAATTGTAGTCCACAACACCTGGTGGGCACCAGTCTGGGAAAGGCTGTCATAGACAGGGTGTGTGTGTGTGTGTGTGTGCGCGTGTGTGTGCGTGTGTGTGCGCGCGCCATCCTACTGACATGCCTAAATTAGCTCTCTGGATTCTAGTCCATATCTACTACCCAGGGAGGGATATGTTCTTGGGGGAAAGCCTTGCCTCTAGAGGAAATGATAGGGTAGCAACAGAAATCCTTCGGGAGGAACCAATTGAGCTTTCTCTGTTACTTCTGCTTTTTTGGTAGAAATAAAAGAAAGGGTTTTTACCTGGAGCCTAATGATATAGTTCTGCCCTCCAAAACTACTTCAGCTTACAGGCGCCTATGACCACAGCTGACAAGCTATTTCACAAAATTGCTTTCTCCGTGTTGGTGGAGCATTTCCTGCTTTTCAATAAAGCAGATGTGACACCTGGATGTATTTCAGATTTTGGCCCTGCAGTAATCCAGACAATATACCTGCATAAGCACCTTTTGGGGTCTTAGTGTTTCCAAGTTACTAAGGGTATTTGGTCATCCTTTTTCATGGGTGTGGAACAGATGTGTATTGATTCTGTGCTGAAGGATGAAGAGCATCCAAGGAACCTGCATTATGCTGATAGCGCCCACCTGGGAGGTGCTGGAACTGAGTTCTGGCGAGTTTCCGGGGAAAGCCTTGGCTGGGGAACCTGAGACTCTCGTGTAGTTGCTGAGCAACACTTCCTGTCCACCCCAACCTGCCTGGTCAATCAATGAGCAGGGATGATGGGAGTTGCAGTCCAGAAGCAACTGGAGGGCTGAAGGTTGTGCAACAAGGCCGGAGGTCCATGGTTTACCACATAGACCTGGGGCAGATCTACACACTGTCGCACAGTGGTAAATTAATCAAGGCAGTCTTCTTTATAAACAGAATAAAACTTTTACTTGAGAAAATAAAGATGTTCATAAACGGCATAGTTAAAGAGCATACACAGAGTGCTCATAGCAGCTATCTGACTCTTCACAGAGGCACAGTCTTAGTTAGTGATATACTAGAGTCCTGGAGCCACTCTGTCTGCAACAATACAACACGCACACTGGCTGAGACACAAACACACACACACACAAGACACTGACTGAGGCCCATAGAGAGGCTGGCCCCTTTTATAGGGAGAAAGAGTCATCACCCAAGATGAGTCACGAGTCACAGTGACTTAGCAGGCTTGAAGAATAATAATAATAATAATAATAATAATAATAATAATAATAATAATATATTTATTTATTTATGCCCCGCCCATCTGGCTGGGTTTCCCTAGCCACTCTGGGCGGCTGCCAACAGAATATTAAAATACAATAGTCTATTAAACATTAAAAGCTTCCCTAAACAGGGCTGCCTTCAGATGTCTTCTAAAAGTCTGGTAGTTGTTTTTCTCTTTGACATCTGGTGGGAGGGCATTCCACAGGATGGGTGCCACCACCGAGAAGGCCCTCTGCCTGGTTCCCTGTAACTTGGCTTGATTGTGAATGATTGTGTAGGCCTTGCCTTACTTCTTCTGCTCTGCTTCTGCTCTCAAGAACCTTTGTCTCATGACACACACATGGCTTTTATAACGTTAAGGAAGGGTTAAGGAATGGTTACCAGAACAAATTTGGACAAATTACATTTTGTAACACTAATAATGTGTTATTAAAATGTGACACCAGAGGGCACTGCAGAGCAACAAGGAAACAGCAGTAAGGGAAACCGCATTGTTACAGAGGAAACAAGGTAAGGAACGTTTTAATTTTACCAGTATGCCCTGTGACATTTTAGAATGATATATTTAATAGCTTTCTGATAACGTTAAAAAGGTCAGTGTAGATCCAGCCTTATTTCCAGTTTGTCTTACTTTTGCACAAGTCTTGACTTATATATCTGCTCTACCCTAACCAGCCCCAAAAGGAAATAAAACCAATCCATACATAATTCTCATTTAAATATGTATTTTTGTCTGTTCCTATTAAAATATGTCATTCTAAATGTATCTTGTTTAAAAAAACACTACACATTCTGATGAGCTTGTTGAGCAAAGATCTGCACGGCAACATTTAAAGAGGTGCAAAATCTGATGGATAGTTATTGCTCACAGTCAGCTTTGGAAAATGTGTTGCAAGCCAGGATAAAATAAAATTAAAAACCTACATATATTATTATTATTATTATTGCTGCAGTGGAGGGGCAGACAGACAGGAAATGAAGGCAGCAGCAAGAATACTGGGAGTTCCTCTCACCTGGTCACCGTTTTAATCATTTTGGCAGTGGAGGAGAAACTCAATTCTGTTTGCACCTGAAGTTACAAGCTATGATGCCACTGCTCTGCCTTCTCTGGTTGGAGGCAGCAATGCTTCTGAATACCAGTTTGTGGAAACCCTCGTGGGGAGAAGATGGCTCTTGTGCTTGGGTCCTGCTTGAAGGTTTCCCACAGACATCTGCTTGACCACAGTGAGAATGGTTCACTTTCTGAAAACACGACCATCCTTCAAAATGCACACGGGGGGGGGTGCTTGGGCAAAATGTGCATAAAAATGCATTCTATTGAGGGAAATTGCCTAGCATATAATATAAGGGGGGATTTGAATCCAAAAGCTGATGAATTTCCATGAAAATGTTTCTTTAAACAAAAGTACACAAACTGATGTGGAAATGTAGATAACTAAATTTAACATTGGAAAAATTGTTATCTCAGTTATGTGAGGGACACATCAAAGGAAACCCCTCCCTGGATACCAACCTGTTTACAGGGGAATTCTGATGGCCTACTTAAACTGAGTCTAGATTAACATTTCCGTTTTCCAGGTCTCCACTTAATGTAGCTTTGTCCACAGACAACAGTCTGAATGTTTCCCCATGCATCCATGCACTTTCTGTCCCCCCTTCACCCCCCCCCCAGCTCTCTCTCTCTCACCCGGAAGGGCCTGCATTCATTCTTCCAACTGTCAGGCAGGAGACTGGCTATCTTTCAGTTTGCCTTTACCTTTGACGATGAATAAAATGAAGATGTGTCTTTGTACAATCACCCTGAAACAATTTCTGATCCACAAACAGAGGGCAAAACAGGCTTTTACACTGATGCACCCCCCCCTCGCTCTGTCTGTGTGATAGCTTAGTAGCTCTTAGAAAAGCCCAGTTTTTAGAGACACAATATAGTCCCCATAAAGAAATATGTAAGACATAAATGGGGTGAATATTTTAAAATACTAGCCTCTTTTTCAATAAAGATGTCAACTTCCCTCTACTGCTTCT
Organism: Lacerta agilis; assembly: GCF_009819535.1. Classification (NCBI taxonomy): domain Eukaryota; kingdom Metazoa; phylum Chordata; class Lepidosauria; order Squamata; family Lacertidae; genus Lacerta; species Lacerta agilis. The sequence continues at coordinate 923,511 of NC_046324.1, forward strand.
TGTCTTCCCTCCCTCCTTTCCAGGGTCTGGAAATCAAACTTTATGTGCAACAGTTGAGGAAGTTGGCTATGTTCAGCCTGGAGAAGAGAAGACTGAGAAGTGATAGGATGGTCATCTTCATATATCTGAAGGTCACCACATGGGAGATGAAGCAAGCTTATTTTTTGTTGCTCCAGATGGTGGGACCCAAACCAATGTGGCCTCACTTTTAAACATTGTGTGGACACAGCTAATGCAAATTTGTCCTTAGGATATGGTTATATATTACCTTAAACTTTCTTTTTAATTGAACCATTTGTGTCCTTGATAAGAAATCACTAAATATATATTATGGTTACCAATGAGCTGCTATGTGCAATAAAACAAATTCCATTTGATAAACAAAGAACTCCTTTTTCTATTGATTGCTGCCTTCAATGTGTTTTTACCCTCTTTTCATTCCTCTTCCACGCATACAGAGAGCCACACACCTTCCTTTTTAGAGGGAGCATGTGTGTCCTTGAGTAACAGAAGTTTTATTCTGCAAGGTTTCAGGACACAATATCATTACTATAGCAACAACTGATATTTGCAGGCTGGCTTGGTCACAATTAGCAGAGCGTAATGCAAGAATATCTCCATGGATTTTGCCACGCAACAACAACTCTCTGATACTAAGAATTGCTGGCATGAAAAGAAAAATCCCCACACTGCTGGGTCCCTGAAAATAATCCTGGTGGATGATTCCCAGCCAGTTCAGATGGAGCTGGGTTTTTTCCAAACAAAGGACGCTTGCCTGATTCCCTCCCCCAACAACCAATGCACATCAACTGAGGCCTCCACTCAAGCTGACTGTGTGCTGCATCCATGTGTTCTTTTGCCTAAACACGAGAGCATAAGAGCCCGGCTGGATCAGGCCAATGGCCCATCTAATCCAGCATCCTGTTGTCACAATGGCCAACCTGTGGGAAATTGGCAAGCAGGGCCCAAGCCCAAGAGCTCTCTTCCCTCTTGTAGTTTCTAACAACTAGCATCATTGTCTCCGGCTGCCCCCAAAATGCCGGGATTGTAACGAAAACCAATAAGCCATCATGGCTGCTAATTGTCATGCAGAGACCTGAATTCCCAAATGCAAGCCTTTCTCCTCCTCCTCCTCAGAAAAAACTCAAATCTTTCTTCACCTTTTCAGGGAAAGAAAGAAGCAGCAGCCTACTTCAGCTTCTCATTTGCATGCTCTTAGGGCTTCTCAGCATCCAAACCTCTTAGGTCTCTCTCTGCCCATTTTCTTGGCATTGCTGCTTTGCCTTTCCTTGCTAGTTTTGTTTGGGAGTCTGAAGTATCTCTGAGCCAATGCCCCCACCCCTGTGTGTTGTGGGCATTTCCTCTTTGGCACTGAGGCACCAAGATACGAGCCCCTGAACGAGCCCCTGAACCCCATTTCGGAGATGCCCCCACTCCATTTTAGAGATTCAACTTTGCTTGAACTTTGCTTCAACTTTGCCAGCTAAAATCCTTACATTGCAGCTTCTTAGATAAACTTAGACATATCAGCAGTTTCAGCAGTTCAGCAGTTCAGCAGAATGCCAGTAAACGGCCGACCGCAGACTTCCTCTTTTTTAACACTCTGTCTGGGTAGCTAACCACAACTCATCCTGTGACCAAGCCATTTCCTGTGAACATCAGCAGAAGCCAAAATAAGGTCCCAGGTGCAGTTGGGGGTCAACGGCTAGGCATTTAGGCACTGAAATAATAGCATATAGCACCTCCTGGCGGCTAAAGCAGCTTGAAACAGACAAAGGCAGCCGGACAAAGGAAATGTTCTGATTTGCTAACGCAGTATTATAATATTAGTTCTGATAGGCCAGGAGGAGGGATTTAGGAGGAGCTTTACTATGTCATAGAGAGTACTTAAGCTTGCCCCACAGGAGGTGGGGTGTGCATTTGCCTTTTGCTTACTGAATGCACCTTATTGCAATAAAGAGACTTTTTTTCTGAAAACTTTGCTGCCTGAAATATTTTCGTCTGGTCTTATTGGGTCAAGGCATACAGGCGTAACATTTCTGGTGCCGTCAAGGACTCGGATCGGGCCTTAAGCCCTCGACCAGAGGCAGCCCCCTTGCCTCCAGGTAGGGCGGCAGGTGCTCGTCAACAGCCCTGTGACCTTGCGCGCACCACCTCAGTCTTAAGAGTTGGAAGGGATCAGAAGGCATCTTGACCCCCCTCCGCCCTGCAAGGAGTGGCAACGGACAAAGAACCGGGGAGACAGGGAAGACAGCCGGCTTTTGGTGAGTACTGACCCTCTATATTAATTAGAGGAAGGGGGACTTGATCGCTCCCCAGCGTATGGTATTAGCCAGCAGGTAAGGGGTCCTCTGGCGAACCCATATACGCAGAGGTAGGGCAGGTAGGACAGGTAGGGCAGGTAGGGCAGGTAGATACATAGATATGTGTAGGTAGGCAAGAAAGGACAAAAAGGGGAAAACTTTGGGAGGTATATGTGTGTGGTGTGTGAATAAGGTACTCCAGTGATTGTGTGTATGCATGAGAGGCCGGGGCGTTAGTGCCACTAGCCAAGCGACGTGTGGAGAAAGGTGTGTGATTGTACCCTGGTAGGAGCGGAGTACCTCAGCAGCCCAGGATGGGAGGAGGGTCCAGCAAAGGGACTCCCCTCCAGTGTTTTCTGGACCATTGGAAGGAAGCCACAGAGGGCGACGATTGGGGATTCCCGTTGAGGAAAGAACGCCTACGATCCCTGTGTGAAGTAGACTGGCCAACACAGGGTACAGGCTGGCCCTCCGAGGGAAGCTTTGATGAGAATCTCATTAATCCCTTATGGCGGACTATAATTGACAATCATCCAGACCAGATCCCATATATCTCAACGTGGAAGGATGCTGTAGACCATAATCCCCCTTGGCTGCGAGGGTGCAGAAAATTGCCACCAAGGGCTAAGATCTGCAGTATACAGAAGTTAGCAAAACACCCGCCAGTACTGGACAGTCAAGAAGAGGAGCTTATGGTTCCGCGGCCACCCCCTTATGCGCCCCTAGTACAACAGCCTCAGAACGCAGACCCACCGGCTGGGGCAGAAGGGGGACAGGGGAATAGGGTGAAGGTCCCTAACACCCAAACCCTGGAAGAAATATACCCAGACCTCAGAGAATTAAGGGAAAGGATAAGCCGGTATAGGTCCTCCAATCCTAAGCATAAAAGTGCAGCGGCAGCCTACAGCAGGGCCCGTAATCAGGCACTGAAAGACTATGCAAAAAGGTGCAAGGAAGCACCACCAGAAGACCTAATTGCCCCCCTTCGGGTGGTATGGGACAATCCACCCCCACCTGATGCACCTTTAGTCGATGGTGGACCCCCACCTCGGACGTACACCATGCAGTATGTTCCCTTTACCACCACAGATCTGATGAATTGGAAGGTACACACACCACCCTTTAGTGAAAAACCTAAAGCTATGGTGGATTTAATGGCATCTATCTTCGCTGCCCACGAACCAACCTGGCCAGATTGCCAGCAGTTGCTGAATACCCTTTTTACCACAGAGGAAAGAAGGAGGATAGATCAACAAGCATTAGAACACTTGAAGGAACAGAGAGTGTTAGAAACAGATTGGCCCACTCGATATCCCTCGTCTGATCCCAAATGGAACGCAAACAATGATGGAGACCGAAACGCCCTAAAAGCATATAGGGAAACTCTCCTACAAGGTATTCGAAGGGCAGCTAGGAAGCCAACAGACCTGTCCAAGGTCTCGGCTGTGACCCAGAAGGCAGATGAGAGCCCTGGAGATTTTCTGGAACGGTTAATGGAAGCCTATAGAATCTGGACTCCATTTGACCCCGACCTCCCCGAGTATGCGGCGATGGTCAATAGCTCATTTATCGCACAATCCACTAAAGATATAAGGACAAAGATACAAAAGCAGGATGGGTTTCAAGGAAAGTCCCGGAGTGAATTGATGGCAATTGCCCAGCGAGTGTATGACTATAGAGGGGAGGAGGAGAAGAAGGAAAAGAGGAAGTGGATGAAGGAGAAGGCGGCAGTTATGGCGGCAGCTTTGGCCCAAGGAGGACCGGCGACTCGGGAGGGCCAGAGGGGCCCAGAGGCCCGAGATAGAGGCCGGTGAAGAGGTCAGCCGCTTGGAAGAAAGCAGTAGAAGAGGCATTGAAGGAGTATGTAAGGATGAAAGGCCAAGCAACATGCGTCCTAGGACTGGTGACCCGGGTAAGGCCAGAGGGGTCTGACCCGAGGAAGAGGCCGGTGAAAAGGTCAGTTGCTAGGAAGGAAGCAGTGTGTCATATGTAGAAAAGGGAGACACACTGGAAGTGAGAATGGTCCCAGAATAGAGGAGAAGGAAGAGGAAGAGGACAAAGAGGAAGAGGGCTTGGAGGAAGATACCCCAGAGGGACCAACCAGAGATATTTCGCTGGGAGCCCAGTATTCTGTTATAACCACGCCTGTACAATCCAAAAGCCTAGAATCAGTGAACATTGTGGGAGCCACAAGTGATTTGTTCAGGGAGGCATTTGGAATGTCAAATTGAAGGATGCCACCTCACCCATCAGTTCCTGTATATGCCCAAATACCCAGTGCCCTCACTGGAAAGAGACGTCCCCTCAAGGTACAGGCACAAATTATTTTGTCCCCAAAGGACCAGAAATGCAGCTATTTCCACGAGTGACCAGCATATTGTCACTAATGGCGCCTAGAGAATACTCTTAGGAACTTTTGGCAGCCTTGATCACAAAATCCCATCCATTTACTCTTGGGAAAAGTGACAGAATAAATACCTGAAACTCTCCAAGCTCCACCAGGGGTGTGGGCTGAAGATAATCCCCAGAGTTGGCCAAAAATATCCTGCATATAATTCTTAATGTAAGGTCCTAGGCTATGCCAGTCTCAGTAAAACACTACTCTCACTTTCCTGCCACGATGGGCGGCAGAAGGAGCCCAGAAACACTTGAACTGATTATTGAATCTTGGCTTACTCAAACCCCTTTGATTCTGGCCACAAGGATTTTAAAAAAAATTGGTAAAGATGGCCAAAACTTGGAAGAAAAGGAAAAGAAGTTACAGAAGAACTGTTATACTTGTTATGGGAGACAGGATACAAAGCCTCTCAGAGAAAGGCATAAATTGTATCTGAAGGAAATCAAGTATTTAGGCTTCAATATATCACATCACAGAGGAAAGAAGCCATATGTCTCATAAGAGAGCCCACCACTAGGAAGCAGTTGTGGGACTTCCTAGGGAAATGCAGGGTGGTGCTAAATACCTGGCTTCAGTGTTTTACCAGAATCCCTGAATGATAGTACAGGAGGAGTGAAGGAAGACCCCTTGTGTGGGGACCAGAACAACAAAAGGCCTCTGAGACTATTAAAAGATGCCTAATGGAGACCCCAGCCCCAGGATTGCCAAATCCAGAGAAACCCTTCCAACTGTATGTGCATGAGCTGAATGGCGTGGCAGCCACTGCAGTCTTGGTGACAGAAGCAGATAAATTCACCTTTGGCCAAGAAATGTATGTAAATGTACCCCATGCTGTTCTCACCCTCATGGAGTACAAAGGGAGCTACTGGCTGACAAACCCCCGAATGGCCCAATACCAGGGCCTGCTGTGTGAAAACCCAAGAGTGCACCTAAGAGTGGTGAATACCCTTAACCCCGCCACCCTGATGCCCCTACCAGACGACGAGGAAATAGAACACCATGATTGTCTCCAGGTGATGGACGAAGTCTATTCTAGCAGACCAGACTTGAAAGATGAACCCCTGAAAGAGCCTGATGTTGTATATTACACAGATGGGAGCAGCTTTGTATCCAATGGCGTTAGGAGGGCTGGGTATGCTGTGGTGACCAACGATGAGATTGTAGAGGCAGAAGCTCTGCAACCGGGAACCTCTGCCCAGAAGGCCGAAATAATTGCACTCACTAGAGCCCTGCAATTGGCAGCTGGATGTAAGGCGAATGTATATATACAGATTCAAAGTATGCCTTCTTAACCCTGCATGCGCATGGAGCTCTATGGAAGGAAAGAGGTTTGATGGGAGCCCATGGAAAAGCCTTGAAGTATGGACAAGAAGTGGAAAGTCTATTAGAGGCGGTGTGGGCCTCTGAGAGGATTGCTGTAATGCATTGCAAAGGACATGGGCGAGGCAAGGATTTGGTCACCAGAGGCAACCATAAGGCAGACAAGGCTGCCCGAGAAGCAGCTATGCAATCACCACCTCCAACCATGGCTGCACTCATCCCAGAAATAACCACTGAAGACTTGGAACCTCAATATTCTCCTGAAGAGCAAGAATGGGCACAACAGGAGGGAGCCCGACTGCAAGATGGATGGCTACTCCTCCCAGACAACCGAGTGTTCGTGCCCCAACACTTGGCCAGCAAAATTGTGAGAAACTATCATGAGTCCACACACTTGGGTGGCACTGCTGCTAGGGAACATCTCGGGAGAAAATTGTATGTGCCTAACCTCTCACAATTAACTGCTGCTATCTCCCAGAGGTGTATCCTTTGTGCCAAAAACAACCCCAAGCAAGGAATGCAACCCCCACCGGGTGTACAACATGTGGGATACAGCCCTATGGAGAATCTGATTGTGGATTTTACTGAGTTGCCACCTGCAAGGACTTGCAAATATCTGCTAGTGTTTGTTTGTACGCTGACCGGATGGGTAGAGGCGTTCCCACCACGGACTGAAAAAGCCAGGGAAGTAACTAAGAAACTTCTAACCGAACTAATACCCAGGTTCGGACTGCCCAGGAGTATAGGGAGTGATAATGGACCAGCCTTTATCGATCAGGTAGTGCAGGAAGTGTGCAAGAAACTTCAGATAAAGTGGAGACTGCACTCTGCCTATAGGCCACAGAGTTCGGGAAAAAACTGAAAGGATGAACCGGACTTTGAAAATCCAATTGGCCAAATTAACCCAAGAGACCGGACTGAAGTGGACAGATGTCCTCCCTATAGCTCTGTTCCGAATTCGAAGCGCCCCCACCAAGAGACTTAAATTGTCACCATTCGAGCTCCTGTATGGGAGGCCACCTCCATTTGTTCGTGAAAAACCAGCTGGACTGGACAGGTGGAAGAGCATATCACCTTCCACAAACAAATAATCTCTCTATCTGTCTGTCTGTCTCTCTGTGTCTGTGAGTTGTTGTTCCCTCAGCAGGTGGGCCCTCGAGCAAACACCATGCAGCTTTGCTGAGCCAGTCCATCAGTTCCAGCCTGGCTATAGCTTGTGGGTAAAGGAGTGGAAGCGCAACCTTCTTACACGGTCCATACACGGTTCTCCTATCCACCCCAACGGCGGTGAAAGGCCGAGGTGACCCCCTGGAGTCGACACCCTGCTGTGCCTAGCCAGGAGTAGGTACTCAACGCACGGTGCACCAGTCTCCCCTGCTGCGTCTGACCGGCAAGGACGCCCAGCGCACGGGAGACCGAATTGAAGTAGCCCCTGCTGTGACACACTGGACGCTGTCACTCGACGCACGGGCCACCGAAACCTCCAGTTTATGCAACGGAGACCATCTCCAGCAGAACCACATCAGAAAAATTGGTCGGAAGGACATTGTTATTAGTGGTTTGTCGACCAGTTGTTAGACAGGGCATAACTCTATAGATTGGGAGTGTTAGAGGTTTGAACAATGTTGGTCTAGGCTGTTGGGATTGGACGGGAAATTGGAAGGGAAAATCCTGTTGACCCCTTGAAATTGACTTTGTCAAAGTAACAATATCCCTTTCTATTCCCTTGCGTGTATATAGTTGGGAACCAGAGGGGGAGGGCCTAGTCTTTTATACCTATGGGTGTATTTTTACTGGAAAAGAGAATAGGGAGTCCATTCTACAGCCAAACAGTTCTTACTGTTAGAAAGTTATTCCTGACTATTTGCTACATTGCAACTGCTCTCAAGAAGTCAGAATAGGTAAAATATTCACTGATCCTATTCTTCTCACACTAATTTCATTAGTCCCTTCCAGTCCTCCAGTAAATGTCATCACCCTCCATAAGAAATATGGGCCATATTCAGCTGTAACAGTAAACCAGAATTTAGTCCTCGAGGAATGAACTTGGGGTGAGGCACTGGCTCTTATTCGACTTTCTCCAGTGTAGTCACAAGGAGATTTGAAGCTTTCACACCAGGGGACACGCCACCCAGAGTCACCAAAGGGGGGTGGGAAGTCCTTTGATGTACAGGAACCGCAGGCTTACCAAATATACCTGTGGTTGCCACGCAACTGCTTACAGTCCAAGGGACTGACTGGAGAAGGACACCATTACAACGTTCGCCTCATACATGGCAACGGTTGTGAGTGGGGCTGAGGAGAAGGTGGCTGCAGGAGGAGAAGGGATAGTGGAAAGCGGCAGAGGTATCAATGAATATGATACGGATGTCTTTGAAGTGGAGAAGATCCTGGACATGAAAACCACAGATAGTAAAATACTATACAAAGTACGATGGAAAGGTTATTCACCAGATGATGATACATGGGAACCTGATGAACATTTTGAAGACCCTATAGGGGTGTTTGAACACTGGATGGATCAAGTTATAGAGGAAATCTCAGTAGGTCAATCTGAAGAGGAAGCAGAACAAGCTGCTCCTCTCGATTGAAAGGGGGGAAATGAGGCACCAAGATACGAGCCCCTGAACGAGCCCCTGAACCCCATTTCGGAGATGCCCCCACTCCATTTTAGAGATTCAACTTTGCTTGAACTTTGCTTCAACTTTGCCAGCTAAAATCCTTACATTGCAGCTTCTTAGATAAACTTAGACATATCAGCAGTTTCAGCAGTTCAGCAGTTCAGCAGAATGCCAGTAAACGGCCGACCGCAGACTTCCTCTTTTTTAACACTCTGTCTGGGTAGCTAACCACAACTCATCCTGTGACCAAGCCATTTCCTGTGAACATCAGCAGAAGCCAAAATAAGGTCCCAGGTGCAGTTGGGGGTCAACGGCTAGGCATTTAGGCACTGAAATAATAGCATATAGCACCTCCTGGCGGCTAAAGCAGCTTGAAACAGACAAAGGCAGCCGGACAAAGGAAATGTTCTGATTTGCTAACGCAGTATTATAATATTAGTTCTGATAGGCCAGGAGGAGGGATTTAGGAGGAGCTTTACTATGTCATAGAGAGTACTTAAGCTTGCCCCACAGGAGGTGGGGTGTGCATTTGCCTTTTGCTTACTGAATGCACCTTATTGCAATAAAGAGACTTTTTTTCTGAAAACTTTGCTGCCTGAAATATTTTCGTCTGGTCTTATTGGGTCAAGGCATACAGGCGTAACAGCACCTGCTTTGAAAGAGAGGCAGAGAGATCTGATCCTGCAGCTTGGCTCTCTCTCTGGCTTAAAATGAACAGGACTAGATTCCTAGACTGGAAGGGGATTTGGGGAGATGGGGAGGGGTTCCACGAGGCAAAAATGCCTCCCTCCAAAGCCCTTTCCTGCCTGGCTTCTAATGTGGATGGGGAAAGGGGATTGAATTGGTTGTGCCTTCTGAAATCTGATGTGAGTCTCTCCATTTTGTGCATTTGGGTGAAGGGGAGTCCCAGGGCAGCTGGGGAGGGAATGCCCTGGGGATGTGGTCTCTGCAGCTGATGCATCCCGGATTTTCCCAGCACAAGGATGCTGCTGTTGCTTGTTAAGTCGTTCAGTCATGTCCGACTCTTCATGACCCCATGGACCAGAGCACGCCAGGCACCCCTATCCTCCACTGCCTCCCGCAGTTTGGCCAAACTCATGCCAGTCGCTTCGAGAACACTGTCCAACCATCTCATCCTCTGTCGTCCCCTTCTCCTTGTGCCCTCCATCTTTCCCAACATCAGGGTCTTTTCTAGGGAGTTTTCTCTTCTCATGAGGTGGCCAAAGTACTGGAGCCTCAGCTTCAGGATCTGTCCTTTAAGTGAGCACTCAGGGCTGATTTCTTTAAGGATGGATAAGTTTGATCTTTTTGCAGTCCATGGGACTCTCAAGAGTCTCCTCCAGCACCATAATTCAAAAGCATCAATTCTTTGGCGATCAGTCTTCTTTATGGTCCAGCTCTCACTTCCATACATTACTACTGGGAAAACCATAGCTTTAACTATACGGACCTTTGTCGGCAAGGTGATGTCTCTGCTTTTTAAGATGCTTTCTACGTTTGTCATTGCTTTCCTCCCAAGAAGCAGGCGTCTTCTAATTTCATGACTGCTGTCACCATCTGCAGTGATCATGGAACCCAAGAAAGTGAAATCTCTCACTGCCTCCATTCCTTCCCCTTCTATTTGCCAGGAGGTGATGGGACCAGTGGCCATGATCTTAGTTTTTTTGATGTTGAGCTTCAGACCATATTTTGCGCTCTCCTCTGTCGCCCTCATTAAAAGGTTCTTTAATTCCTCCTCACTTTCTGCCATCAAGGTTGTGTCATCAGCATATCTGAGGTTGTTGATATTTCTTCCGGCAATCTTAATTCCGGTTTGGGATTCATCCAGCCCAGCCTTTCACATGCTGTTGCTTACACATTCCTAATTTGCTCAGAAGCTTGAAACACTAAAAAAAAGGTGTTACGGAAAAATCTAGGTGCGAGGCTGCTCAGTCCCTGTGGAACAAAGAAGGAGTCCAGCCACCAACTGGAGCAAATAGCTGTAGACCAAAGTTTATTGCGCAAAAGGTTCAAAGAGGAATTTTGAACCCAGAGTATGGGGCGACATTGACTTTTAAAACTTCCCACCACATCCCAGGGTAAAGTTCGCACAGCACCATTGATACATCATCTTTACATCACTGACATGTCACAAAAGGGGAGGGGTAGTTTGACCTTGGCAAACATGTCCAGACAAGTCCCTGGTTCAAGATTAGCATAAGCAGACATGTCAGGGCAAGACCCAGGTATAAGATTAGCATAGGCAAACACCTCTGAAGTCCCACCACCCAAAGTACAATAGAACTTCCTTTGCATGTCTGGATCCCCTGGCAAGTCTGAGGATGGGATTAAGCTTTCCTTGACCAGCTCAGCAATTGTCACCTCTGGGCACTTCCTGGAGTCCCCTTTTCAAGGACAAAATAACACTAGGTAACTTCCCTGAGCTGTCAAGTTGAAAGGATGCATTTATGCATAATATTTGTAACATTTAACAACTTGAAAGATGTGCCCCCCCTGTAATTTCTGTAACAAAGGGAAATTTATGTATGATTGTTCAAAGTTATCATTCTTCTAAAATATTCATAAATGCATGATGACATCACATAGTCTACACACACACACACACAGAGAGAGAGAGAGAGAGAGAGAGAGAGAGAGAGAGAGAGAGAGTGTTAGTTGTATTTATTGATTTGGGGTTTCCCCCCCCCCAGGCTTCACCAAATCAAATACATAAATTCAGTGATTTCCGTGCTTCAAATACAGCAGTTTTGTGTAACTTTTGTACTCCACCAGGAGGAAATACTCAAGCAGTGATACGGATGTAGAATAGACTATCCTTATTTTCCTCTGAGGAATGCTGGAGGGTGTGTGGCATTCAGCAGCATTGCTGCCTCCAACTGTGGAGGCAGAGCAGAGCCATCAAGGTTAGCGTCCAACAATAGCCCTCTCTTCCTCCATGAAATTGTCTAGTCCTCTTGTAAAGCCGCTCCTGGGGGAGCAAATTCCATAGTTTGACTGTGCACTGCGTGAATAAGTCCTTTCTTCCTTCTGTCCTGAATCTTCCAACATTCATCCTTATTGAATGTCCGTGTTGTTGTTACCGTCTTTATAAATGGCTTGAATGAAAGAATTGAGGGAATGCTCATCAGATTTGCAGATAACACCAAACAGAGAGGGGTATCTAATGCTGCAAAAGACAGAATCATGATTCAAGATGACTCCAACAGATTGGAGAACTGGGCCCAAACTAACTACCGTATTTTTCCATCTATAGGACACCCCTGTGTATAATACCCCCCCCCTATTTTAGCAGGCTCAATTTTAGGAAAATGAGGGGAGATGGCCCAAAGTCGTTGAGCCTCTCCCCCCATGCACCTGGGGGGAGGAAACACTTCCTAGATCATTTCCCATGTACAGCGGCATCAGGGGAATTTGTGCTCCCACCAGCCATTGCGCTCTGATGCTGCCACGTGCGGGAAACAATCCAGGGAGCGCCCAAAGTGCGCAGCGTCATCGGGGGAAGCTGCGCTCCCACCAACAAGCTGGCTGTGCTCTCACCAACAAGCACAGCTTCTCCCCCCCCCCACGTAACTGCGGGCAGGAAACACCCCCCAGATCGTTCCTTGCTTGCTGCGGCATCTTGGGAAGCCGCGCTCCCACCAACAAGCTGGCTGGCGGTGTGCCGCTTCTCATCCCCCCATGCCACTATCCATGTATTGGACAATCCCAGCTTTGACATGATTTTTGAGTCAAAAAACCTCATCCAATACACGAAAAAATACAGTAAATGAATGTCAGTAGGGACAAATGTCAGGTTCTGCACTTTGACAGTGGAATGGTTTCCCTTGGGAAGTGGCGGTCTCACAGTGGATGGCCACTTGTAAGGGATTCTTCCATTATGATTCCTGCAGGTGACCCGGAAACTGCAATTAATCCAGAATGTGGCAGCTAGACTGGTGACCTGGAGCAGCCGCTGGGACAACATAACACCAGTCCTCAAAGGCCTACATTGGCTCCCAGTACGTTTCCGAGCACAATTCAAAGTGTTGGTGCTGACCTTTAGAGCCCTAAACAGCCTCGGTCCTATACACCTGAAGGAGCGTCTCCACCCCCATCATTCAACCCAGACACTGAGATCCAGCACTGAGCGCCTTCTGGCGGTTCCCTCACTGCAAGAAGCAAGGCTGTTCTCCAGTTGGAGCACTCGCAGGCCAGTGTTTGCCAGTTGCTGGTGTTTATCCTACATTTTTTTAGATTTTCCTTGGGAGAGTCTTTAAACCTCTTTTGTTGACCACTAGCATTACGCTTTCCATTTTTAAGTTCAGAATAGAGTAGTTGCTTTGGAAGATGATAATCAGGCATCCAAACAACATGATTAGCCCAACGAAGTTGATGTCGAAGAATCGTTGCTTCGACACTAGTGATATTTGCTTCTTCCAGCACACTGGCATTAGTTCACATGTCTTCCCAAGTGAGGTGTAAATTTTTCGGAGACACCGTTGATGGAACAGGGCCACCACTAATGGTTGGCATGGTCGGGTGACATATACCCCTGGGAATTAGTGAAAAGAACCCCTCCTCTTCAATATACAATGGAAATTCAAGATATGTAGCTATCTCTTTCCCACACAGGTGCAACAATCTTTAGGCATTAGACACCCTTCTCTGGTCTTCAGAAGTATCCTCCCTCGCTTGCAGCTTTAGTTGCATTACTTTCTTGTTGGCTGTGCTGAGTTGCCAGCAAACTGTTCTTAGGGGCCCTACCTATGCCTCTTGTGCAATAAAAAGCTTTTTAAAACATTACAAAGCACCTCATTCTGCAGTCTTTGGTGCATGGAGGAGGCTGACTTTGTCATCCAAGTAATGCTCTGTTCTTACCAACATAGTAGATAAATCATTTAAGCTCAGCTTCTTCAGAGGAGTGCTAGAAGAGAGCTATTCCTTTTATGCTTCCCCACTGAAAATCACGAGTCAGGTCCCATTTGCTATGTCATGCACAACTCTTGCTCTCTTTTAACCACTTCCATTTTTGCTTCCTAGAAGACGACTTCTGTTCTCTGTTTTCTCATTCACTCATTGCTAGATCTGAATTCATGCAATCCTGTGTGAAGGAAGACAACACCTTTAAGGACAGCTTGCAACTTTTTGAGCTTGTTAGTGGGGGGGAGGGCTAGTGGGGGCATGGCAGAGGTGAGTATTTATGTACAGTGTGGGGAAAGGGAACAGAAAGAGGTTTTTCTCCTTCTTTTATAACACTAGAACTTAGGGCCATCCAATGAAGCTGAATTTTGGAAGATTTGGGACAGATAAAAGAAAGTACAGAGTTAAACTACCCAGGAGGTAGTAATGGCCACCAACTTGGATGGTTTTGAAAGGGGCTTGGGCAAAGGCATGGCAGGTGCTATCCAGAGCCCATGACTATGTGGGCCATGTGCTATCTCCAGTTGCTGGGATCCACAAGCGGGGAGACTGGGCTTAGTTCCTGCTTGGGGTCTTCCCATAAGCATCTGGCTGGCCTCTGTAAGAAGAGGGTGTGGATTAGACTGGACTTTTGTCTGGTTCCCCTGGGTTCTTCTTATGTTCTTACTTTTTCACTGTGCCAATGACACTCATAAATGAAGGGTGGTAGTAGTATTAGGTAGTAGCTCCTGATAATGACATTTACAAGCTTCCACACAAGAGCCAAGAAGAGCCCTGATGCATGAGGCCAATGGCCCATCTAGTCCAGCATCTTGTTCCCACCGTGGCCAACCAGATGGCAACCATGGGAATACCACAAGTAGGATTTGAGCACAAGAAAGAGCACTTTCCCTTCATGGGGGTTCCATAGTTTAACTATGCCATTGTCTCTCAGATCTTTGGCTCCTGGAGAGATTTGAGGAATAGCAATTTCAGCCACACACAAGCTATGTCAGGAGCATAGCAAATCCAAGTGACGGAGAAGATGGAAGAGAAACAGGCTCCGACTCTGAATATGACAGTCTGCAATTAGAGCAGGGGAAAGTGGGCTGGGGCCCCCTTCTCCAAGAGTTCACTGAGTTAGAGCAGACACAGAAAGCTCCCAAGATGAGGGAGGCAAAGGAGGGGTCACTAAGCAACAATCAGATAGGCAGAGGACTGAGAGCTTGTCCTTGGGCAGTGTAGATTTTCTGAAGAGCTGAAAAGGCCAGATTGCGACAGAAGTGCAAGAGGGGGAAGGTGGGACATTGGGATTTTTCCTGTTGTCACACTAGTGATTTCTCAGAGTGACCAACTGATATCTGTGGAGCAGAAGGCTGTAGCTGTGCTCTGATTGTATTGTGAATAAATGAAACCATAAAAACTGCCAGAGACTTGTTAATTCTTATCTGGGCTTGGAAACCTGCCTGGAAATCATCACACACTATTATTATTATTATTATTATTATTATTATTATTATTATTATTATTATTATTTAATATTTATTAAATTTGTACACTGCCCTTCTTCCGTAGATCTCAGGTCAGTTCACAACATAAAAATATAAGATAAAAAACACAAAATATGAAACAAACCAATAACCCCACCCTGCTACCCCACAAGAGCAAAGCACTGTGCTCCACCCTATTCACCCCTCAGAAAATCTCTACAACAGGGGTCAGCAAACTTTTTCAGCAGGAGACTGGTCCATTGTCCCTCAGACCTTGTGGGGGGTCGGACTATATTTTTTTTGGGGGGGGATGATGCAAGAGCACCATGCGCCCCAATGGCTGCTTACCTGAGTCTTGAGAGCAACAGGGGCTGGCGGCTGCTGTGGAGGAGGGACAATGAGCGGCATGCAAAAGGGCTCTGGAGAGGGGCTGCTTAAAATGGTGGCTGCTCGAGGGCTGCTGCTGCTGCTGCTGCTGGCACCAACAAAGCCCAGCCCCCTTCCTCCTCTAGGCAGGGCGGGGAGGAGCCAGGAGGAGGGAGGGAGGAGGCACTGGCACCGCCATGTGAGGGAAAGGGAGGGAAAGAATGTGCGTGCTGGCAATCCACGTGGCGATTCCTGGACCGTCCATGGGCCGGATCCAGAAGGCAACTGGGCCTGATCTAGCCCGTGGGCCTTAGTTTGCCTATCCATGCTCAGTCTACAGCATGGAAGATTTACCAGAGACAACCACATAAAAGCTATTTTCCTCTGTGAGACAGACACCAGAAAACTGGGAGCTGTGTAGGGATTGTTGGAACATATGTAGAAATGGCATAATCCCATGCTGGAAGGCTGTGTTGCCCCCCTGCTGAAGACAATTGAGTAATAATTTATACAAGCAGCAGCTTCTTTTTAGAGTCATGTTGGCTGAAAATGGCCAACAGCTTTTAACAGCATCATTTGTTGCATTGTGCGTTGCAGATTCTGAGTCAGTGATGAACTGCCTTTTTGCAGTATAAAATCTTGCCAATTTCCATTTATCAGGATCATATTCCCCACCCCCTCTCCCAGCAATGACTAGGACATTCCTGTTCCTCCATCAGCAGCTTCAATACAGATTTAGTTGCCTGGCAAGTCTTTTTGACACCTGCTATTTCTGAGTGTTAGCCATTCCATGCCATACTAAATGCTCCATAAAGTATTCAAAGCTTCCCCTTCAAATTGCTGTTCAGTTTGCACTTGTGAGTTTGCCAGGAATAGATAATTCGAGTCTATATAATTTTGGTGGGAGGTCTGCACATAAATGGGATGACTCAGAAGCTGAGAGCCAAGGAAGCAGGTAAAGAGCAGTCTGGTGATTGTTCCAGCTCAGGAGCCTGGCCAGAGTTGGCAGTTTAATAGGGCCTAGAGAAAGGCTGTTGGGCAACAGGCTCCTCTGACGCCTGCTTAGCTCGGAGCTTCAGTACCACCACCTGCCCAAGTGCAGCAGAGAACACGACCAACTGCTCCCTCTTCTGGTGGGTTGACAGGACACAGGGTGTATTTGTTGTTCTCATCCTGCACCTATTCTCCTCTTGCTTTAGCAGCTATCATTTCAGCACCGTGTGAAACCCACCTTGCTTTCACTGGGTTTAGCACACCCTTTGATCCTGCTCCTATCATTCCCTGTGTTTGTCCTTTTTAAGTTGTAATAAGGCACAGAATTTATGGTGTTTTATAGGGATTCATTTGCTAAACTACCTTGAGGGCACTTGTCAAAAGACAGATTACAGTAAATCCAATTAATAAAACAAGCAAACAAACCAACATATAGTGCAAAGTGGTTTTAAAGGCAGGATTCAGTAGGAAGCACATTAACCTGATGAAGAAGTCTGAGGAGGTGAATAGCAGCAGAGCATGGTCATTCTTTGCCAGATTAAAGTGAAGTACGCTTCGCTTTTTAAATCAAGCATTCATCATGAAGACTTAGGTAAACATTCCAAATGTCCACTTATTTAAAATGCCTATCCTTGTTTAAAAGTAAAGGAGTTTATTTTCCAAAAGAGAAATGACTAGGACTTAGCAATTTGCATCCCTCCAGGGGATACTTTCAAAGAGGAGTATATTTGTATACAAACATTAGGGTGGAGAAACGAATAAATTAACATGTTCCATACAGCTTAAACTAAAGCAAATGTTCCCTTTGCTCTAAAAATAGCATGAAGAATGTGGAATATTAAGTGAAACAGAACGGATCTTCACTCAGATCAAAAGAGGAATAAGCCATCTTCAGCTCTTTGCCATTCCCGTGTTCCTTTTCGACATGATTTGGAGCAGCCCATAGGTCAGTGATGGAGGAGCTGTGCCCCTCCAGAGGCTGCTCAACTGCAACTCCTGTCACCCCTGACCACTGCCCAGGCTGGCTGGGGCAAATGGGAGTTGGAGTCCAACGATATCTAGAGGGCACCAGGTCCCCCAAACCTGCCTCAATGTCCCAAGAGTTTGATTCCACCTGTGATGTCACTCTGCTCAGTCAGTGATAGCAGGAAGTCCTGGGAGTTTCTCCCCTGAGTGTGGCATCATGACAGTTGATCAGAGGGGAACAGCCAGCCAGGGGCATCATTCAAGGAGAACATGAGTGGGACTATCCCTGTTAAGTAAGTATAATTATTTAATTGACACTGAAATGGAAAATGGCTGTATGTGTGTTGCCAAGGGTTTAACATTGGAAAATCCCATTGGAGTGTAATAAAGCAAAGGAGAGCTCTTGAAGCACCTAGATGGGTTAATATTTAACTGTTGATGTTCTCTGCTCTTTCATGTGATGCTTAACCTTAGATCACATGAGTAAGGTATTCAGTTGCATATCTCCATTTGGTCTTTTGTTCCCAGCCATCGGGGTGGGGGGGGTGGGGAAATGAGTATCTCCAGGCTAATGGAGACTGCAGAGGGAGAAAGACCTTTGATTTCAAATCTGTTTAGAGTAATCTAATATTACTACGAAGATGAACCTATGCTTTGACAAGCATATGTCTTAAGGAACTATTGGGATGTATCATTATTTGTTTTTGTACCTGTTACAAATAAAGTTCTGGTTTGCATTTTTTTTTTAATCACATTTATGGGTCTGGACAATTTTTATTCCAAGAGGAGTCAGTTTTTATGCATCCTATTGCTTCTAGCTGCAGAACATTGATATCTACAATAACCCTTCCTCAGTGTTTTGATTTGAATGCTATTATCAAATGTGACTGTGATGAATGATTAATGAAACAAATGTGATTTTAACAAATGAAGAATTAAGCCAGTGAGATCTTTAATAATGAAAACGAATGCCTGGCACATCTCTAGTGGCCATGCATGACTGAAAACATCGCTACCTCACCCTGGGATGTCCTGGGGCCTCATAAAATAGCCAAGGGCGTACGGCTGAAAGGAAAGAGATCTTACACACACCAATGGCACTATCATGACTCTAGAGTCTAGCAGTGACCAGGACACCAAGTAATAGGCTACTAGGTCTTTAGCTTTCTGGACCAGGGCAGCCCAGCCACAGTTGTTCATGCACTGGTTACTTCAAGACTGGATTACTGCAATGTGCTGCAGGTGGGGCTTCCTTTGAGCTTGATCTGGAAGCTGCAGTTAGTGCAAAATGCTGCAGCATGATTGCTGACAGAAGTGAGGTCTTGGCAGTATAGAACACCTTTGCTCAGAGATCTGCACTGGTTGCCATTTTGTTGGCCAGGCAAAGTTCAAGGTGGTACTATTAGCACACAAAGCCCTGAACAACTTGGGACCAGTTTACCCGTGAGATGGTCTGACTCCAAATATGCCCACTCATCTGCTTCAATCTGTGGAATTGGCACTGTTAGAGGTGCCACATGATACCCATTCCACTTTTGTAAGAACTCAATCTTTTAGTGTGGCAACACCTACACTTTGGAACTCCCTGCCTATTGATATCACGCAAGTGCCTTCACTGTGATCTTTTCAGCACCTGCTGAAAACATTTGTGTTTAGACAAGCCTCCCCAGAATGCTGCTGTCTTTTTAGATTACGGCTGGTTTTAGTTTTCTGATGCTTGAATTCTGTTTACTAATAGTTTTATTGTTTTATTCTTGTATAAATTATATTACATAATTTATAAATTATATTACATAAACAATAGCTAAGAAGTTGTAATAAATTCCTGTGCCTAAATGGCTTTATAGACATTTCTGTCTGTGCCGTGACTTCCAGGCACTGGTCTGAGTAGTTGGTGGGGTACTTTTGTCACACCACTTTCCCCAGGAAAATCTGCTGAATCAGAAAGAACAATCTACCAGTAGGTTTTCCTTAGATTGCTGTTTATTCTGACACTCCCAAACGCGGCTCCTATGCCTGCATCTTCTCCCTGGCCGCCCCCTCCTCTTCCTCCTTCCCCCTCCTGACAACTCCCACTCCTGCCTACCCTGAGCCAGCAGCCCTTAGCGCCCACACAGAGCGCTGCCAGCCGCGACTCTCTGGGGCGCCCCCGCAGCCTGCCAGCCACCACCTCTCCCTTTCTTTCTTTCTTTCTTTCTTTCTTTCTCTCTCTCTCTCTCTCTCTCTCTCTCTCTCTCTCTTGCCTTCCCTTCCACTTTCTAAGTTAATTTACTATGGCAACAACAAACGTAAGAGATGTTTTAAGCATTACCCATATGTACTGTAATATTATTTATATTTATATTATATTTATATCAATTTGTCTAATCTCATTTTGGGCTGCTCCTTCCTCCTCCACCGCCTTTGCCAATGTCAGCATTTCCCACCCTTGGCTTATACTCGAGTCAATAAGTTTTCCCAGTTTTTGTGGTTGAATTAGGTGCCTCGGCTTGTATTTGAGTCGGCTTATACTCGAGTATATATGGTATTTCTCTTTTCCTAAGTGAGAGGATCATTGTTCAATGGCAGAGAAGGTGCTCAGCATGCAGAAGGTCCCAGGTTCCATTCCTAGCATCTCTAGGTGGGGTTGGGAGGGGCTCTGGAGTGTTGCTTGCAGCCCTAGTGAACAGTGAGCCAGAGGACCCCATGCTCTGACTCAGGAGAGGGCAGCTTCCCATGTGTGCATGTAAGTCTCACTGTGTTTCACAAGGCTGACTTCCAGAAAAAGAAAAATCGGAGACTTTGGTGAAAAGCAGATTTGCTTGGAAATTGCAAACACAGCAAAATGGAAAATAATAATAATGAAATTGTAGGTTTTCCTTATGGTAAGGAATGCTGTAGCAGAAATGTGCCCCTTCTATTTTTGCTTTCCGGCTGTCACCTCTAATTGCATCCAGTTTAGTTCCCTCATGCAGCAATAAGCTACTTTTACCATATGGTGTTATCTAATATAGAATCAGCCAGCCATGGGTCATTGAGTCCAACTCCCTGTCAGAAACAGGAATCCTTCCTAAAGCTATCCCAGGGTAGGAGGAGGCACCCTCCTTGCCAAGAAGGGATGCTGTGGGCTGTGATGCTAGAAACGGCCTTGAGAGGCATCTGCTTCCATTGGGGACTGAAAGGAGGCGCTTAAAAATTATCCAACCAAATGCCTGTGAAAGGCTACAAATTGCTTTCATAAATAATTGGAAGTGGTATTCTCCTTAGGGGCAGACTGCTGCTGTGTTTGTGCCTCTTTCATCCAGAGTAGACCCACTGGATTGAATCCAACATAACTATAAGTTAAAGTCACTTAGTGACATATTTGTTCCACTGGTGTAATGCTTGGCACCAGTGGAACATTGTTGTGCAAGGGAATGCATGAGCAGCTTGCTGGTAACTTTGTTGCATGACAGAGGTGCAATCTGTGGCACAATGGGTTCCGCTAGTGCAACTGATGCATTGACCAATGTGTATAAAATAGGGGCAATGAATGCAATTTGCTGTTAAGTTAGCATTTTATTTTATTTTTTGTTCCAAGCTGAAAACATGCACCATCAATGAATATATAATTTTAGAATTAAAACTCACTGGCTTTTTCTGTCTGACAGAGCCTGAAGATCTCAAAACAAACCTCAGGGAGAATGGTCTGGGCCCAGGAGGGAGTGGAGAGGATGCTGTTCCTGGGGTTTGGAATGGATAGAAGTGGCCTGGATGACGCAGGGAGGAAGTTGAATAGCTCCGGTGTTCAGTAAAACAAAAGCCAGGATGAGTGCATTGCACCATGCAAACAATGAATACATATTAGAGGTCCCAAGATCTGCCGTGTTTCTGTGATTTTATTTTAAAGAACTGATCTATTTCTTTTCATCCCCTTTTTCAACAAAGAAACAGAAAGTGAAATGCTTATACTGTAATGGTAAACAGAATTCTATCTACGTATGTATATTAAACTACAGCATAATTTAGGTAAAGGGGACCCCTGACCATCAGGTCCAGTCGTGTCCAACTCTGGGATTGGGGCGCTCATCTCGCGTTACTGGCCGGGGGAGCCGGCGTACAGCTTCCGGGTCATGTGGCCAGCATGACTAAGCCGCTTCTGGTGAACCAGAGCAGCACACGGAAACACCGTTTACCTTCCCGCTGGAGCGGTACCTATTTATCTATTTGCACTTTGACATGCTTCTGAACTGCTAGGTTGGCAGGAGCTGGGACCGAACAATGGAAGCTCACCCCGTCGTGGGGATTTGAACCACCAACCTTCTGGTCGGCAAGCCCTAGGCTCTGTGGTTTAACCCACAGCGCCACCTGCATCCCACATTTAGGAGAGCATAAATTTTTTCTTAGACGCAGCAAAGGAGTTGTGCAGGTCATTGTTTGAAATGTGAGACATAAATTCCACCAGATTGCATAAAATGGTTCTGCCATCCATCACACAAATATTGTGGATTATCACAAAACAACTGATCTGTTTCTGAGTGACTCTGTGCTCTGTCCACTTCCATCTGTGATGCGGGTTTTGAGCTGCTCTGTATAAGACAAAACTTTGTGTTTCCAGTTCACAATAATTGGGAATCTAAAAATGGCTGCAACACTTTTACTTTTGGCAGAAGCAGTTGAAATTTGAGACACATCTTAATTTCCAGAGTGGATTAGTCTGACCAATTAAGCCTGCCATAAGATCAGTGGGAGAAGGAAAAAGAATTTTCTTTTCCCCATAATATGGCATTAATGCTATATATTATAATTATCATATTAATGAGAAAAATGATTTTAAAATGAGAAAATCCAAATATATACACACACAACTAAATATAATTCTCTCAATTTCTTATATAGAAAAGCTGCTCTGATTGGGCACTCAGCCACATCTAAGTCATCAGCTATAGCAGAGCAGCAGGGCGGAGGTTAGTTGACTGGCAAAACATCAAAAATGCTGGTGTGCAGGGGAGGACTTTTCTTCCTAATGTAACACTAATGAAACTGATCTGTAGAAAATGTAACTTGAAAAAAGAGACATTGCACATACTTTTGTGAACATAGAAATCTTTAATAAAAATATGTAAAAAGATATGTTGATGTGCTAACTAGGAAGTAAATAAAGCTGATACATTTTTTGATTGTTTTAATATTCATCAAATGGTAGAGAATAGAATGACTAAAGTGAGGAAGAGCAACAATGTGCAGTTAATCATTTTAAGGCTATGGTCCTGTGCTCTCTTTCCCAGATTGAGCCCCACTAAGGACAATGGATATTGACTAGGTTTTTTTTGGGGGGGGTGAGCCTTTGCTCAGATGAAGAAGCTAAGAAATAGACTGATCTTTCCATCCCTATCCAAACAGGATCACACTTCAAAATGACCTTAACAGATTAGAGAACAGGGCCAAAGCAAACAAGATGAATTTTAATAGGGATAAATGTAAAGTACTACACTTGGGCAAAAAAAATGGAAAGCACAAATACAGGATGGGTGACACCTGGCTTCAGAGCAGTACATGTGAAAAGGATCTAGGAGTCTTGGTAGACCACAAACTTGACATGAGTCAACAGTGTGATGCAGCAGCTAAAAAAGCCAATGCAATTCTGGGCTGCATCAATAGGAGTATAGCATCTAGATCAAGGGAAGTAATAGTACCACTGTATTCCGCTCTGGTCAGACCTCACCTGGAATACTGTGTCCAGTTCTGGGCACCACAGTTCAAGAAGGATACTGACAAGCTGGAACGTGTCCAGAGGAGGACAACCAAAATGGTCAAAGGCCTGGAAACGATGCTGCGACGAACCTCCACTCCACACTCTCCCCTTGTTACTAAGTGAATTTCTAATCAGGTGTTCTGGCTCAAATTTCAATCCACCCCAGCTGTCCCTCTGAGGTCCGTCTGTGATGTCAATCCCCTTTTATTTATAATCTGGGAATCTCTTAGTAACGGGAGTTTTCCTGTCCAGCGGCCGTGGCCGGTTATATCCTCTGCTCTGGGCTTCAGGGGTTAAACTCTTCTTTGCCTACAGTTCAGGGTCTCTCTTTCATTAGATCCCTCACTATATCAGTTAGCTAAGCCCTCTTAGCAACTCTGTGGCAATACCAAGGTTTCCGCCTGCTAGCCCCTCCTGAGGGAACTCCAAGACACAAACTATCACCCTGCAGGTCAGTTTTGTCCTTTCCCTGAGTTCACCTCCTCATGAGCATACATAACTCACTGGACCAAATGAACGACGATATTTTCTTAGCTCAACAATAATGTCTTTATTTCTTTCAGAACATAACAGTTTCAGTAATGCAATCGTTTATAAGCTTAGTTTCATAACAGTGTAAACTCTTTCTTTCAGCATCATATACACATCTTCAACCTATCCTAACCTACCCTAACCTACCCACCACTATCCTGGCCCCACGCCCTCCTTCTTCCAGTCACCACTCTCCCTCTCTAACGGCTGCTCCCTCCTTTTAAAGAGTGGAATGTCCCGCCTCCCATGAGATACCTGCCACTCAAACTGGGGTGCCCATTAACTCATAAAACACCGTGGGTTTCTGAAAATCCCTTAACTTAGATCCGTTTCGTTACAGATGCCTTATGAGGAACGGCTTAGGGAGCTGGGTATGTTTAGCCTGGAGAAGAAAATGTTAAGGGGTGATATGATAGCCATGTTCAAATATGGCAATGGATTCAAACTACAAGAAAGAAGATTTCACCTAAACATTAGGAAGAACTTCCTGACAGTAAGAGCTGTTCGACAGTGGAATTTGCTACCAAGGAGTGTGGTGGAGTCTCCTTCTTTGGGGGTCTTTAAGTGGAGGCTTGACAGCCATCTGTCAGGAATGCTTTGATGGTGTTTCCTGCTTGGCAGGGGGTTGGACTGGGTGGCCCTTGTGGTCTCTTCCAACTCTATGATTCTATGATTCTAACTAACCAATCTGCTTCTTTACCGATGTTCCTCATTCTAGTTATTTCACATTGCATTTTTGACATTGTGAGGCTGGTTGAAATTACTTGCATGTTCTATTTTCTTTGCATGTCCTTTTTTCTGTCTTACATCCATCAAATCAAAGCTAGATCCAACCAGTCTGGAACTAACTCTCCCCAGCCCTGAGCGTGGGAGAATTTTCCTAACATCATCACTCAGCATCTTGGGGGCTGTGCTTATTTGTACAATTGTGTTTTCACCATTCATTACAGATGGCATCTGTATAACTTGCAGCCACTTCCTTTGCAATTCCATTTCATCTGTCCTTGAAGTTTAAAGAGAAATAGCAAGACACTACACAGTTCACAAAGCGGGTGGCAGCAAATGATGCTGTGCATTTTGTCAAGCATGCAGAAGTGTCAAATTCCATTGTATGGATGCAACTTTTCTGTAATGGTCATGTAACATTTTCCTTGGGTGCTTTGCTTGGTAGAAGCAGAGTATTCCAAATATTAACTTGCAGCTGAAGAAACAAAATATGTTATGAACATCTTGATTCAAGCACAATTTCCAGTAGCCTTCAGGTGCATTCAGACAGGGAAGAATATTGCATCGGCTTCACTGATTATATTGTTAGTGCTTGTGCCTCATTTTCTAACATTCCTTTCACACTGCAGTTGCACACTGACCTGTTGCAACACCTATATTGGTTGCTTTTTGACCAATGTCCTGGCATGCTGCTCTAAATTTCATTCACTCCAGTGGGCATGGTGTGATGGAATACTGAATGTGCTTGGACAATGTCCGTTCTCCCCCATCCTTTTGGCACTTGCATGCTTCTATTCTCCCATGATTCCTCTATGAAAACGGCAGGAAAGAACTGTATGCCAGTATACCACCCAAATTTCATAACTTTACTCCCACAGTTTTCTAGTTCAAGGGGGCTGCAAACAGATTTTTGCAGGGAACGGAGTGAAATTATGTCATTAATGCTATAAATAATTACGTTGAAGTTTATGGTAGTGGACAGTGAGATAGATAATGTGGTTTATGGCAGAAACTGAATTGCAGTGGAAAGGAAACAGTGCTGACTGCAACAAATATAGGCCAGAATGGAAATCACCACCTTTTTACTTCCCTAAAATCAATTCATCTCATAAGAATTAATTCAATAACCAGCACTTCTGGCCTTGATGCCCCCATGTCCCCATTTTAGATGAGCAAATGGTATTTGTTTGTATGCTTGATCCTTGAGGTTCCATAGACCCATCATTTCTAAGAGCCATAGACAACCCTCTCATCCTGACATTTGTTCAACCCTCTAAACCTGTAGCCATCATCACATCATGTAACAACAAATCCCTTAAGACAGGGATGGGGAACCTGTGGGTCTCCATAATTTCTCAGACTCCAATTCCTTCATGCCCAACCAGCACCACAGAGAGGCAGAGATTATGGGGATTGTAGTCCAGCAACATGTGCAGAGCTTCAGGTTCCCTATCCCACCTGTAAGTTAACCCCTCCCAGGAACAGCCCCAAACATAGAGAGAATTATTGGTGTCCTACAGCTATGGAGTTTCCTTTCCCCATATTATCTGAGCTGGAAATTTTACCAGAATCATTCATATTCTCTTTGGGTTGGTGGTTAGTGGCCAAGACAAAACAACTAATTTAATTGTTTTTGCTTTTATGAGGTGTATTTTATTTTTAACTCCCAATTTTGGGCTCAGGGTGACTAATGGAGTGCTTTAAATAAATATTTTGAGCTCCCTTGTCCCCACTGAGTGCAATTGGCAGTTGCGCTGCGATACTAGGATCTTGAATCCAAGAGATGAGAGTCAAGGCTAATTGGATTCTTCATCTGGAGTGTTTATCAAACTGAATGAATTAAACATTAAGCCCTTTATCTTAAGTATACGTGCAGCTTTTCTGTTGCATACTCTTGCAAAATGTCCTTCTTAAGAAAACAAAAGAACGGTCAACAGCACCTCTCAGAGAATCCTTTCTTGGCCATGAGACTTCACCCTAATTGAACAGGGATTGACTGTTGCCAAAGCAGCAATGCTGGTAATGTATTGTATTGACCTTTACACTCATCTGTCTTTTTGTGTAAATGTCCCCTATCCTTTAATAGCTGTTTAAAACAGACAAGAAAACCAGGTGAAGCTTTTCCAAGTTTCAAGTTGCAGAAACAGGAAAAGCTGCATCTTTCCAGGTTAATGTCATGAGGTTGTTTAACTAATCTACAATATATTATATTATACTTCACACCAAGAGCCAGTTCAAAGGTACATTTTGGGAGATGGAGAGAAGATGAAGTCCCTACCAGAGAGGGATGGCAAACCAAGCTGATGGACTATGCCGAAATAGCAAAGCTGACCGGAAAGCTCAGAAACCAAGAAGACAAAAACTTCAAGAAAGACTAGGGAAAATTTATAATTTATTTAGGAGACCATTGTAAGCAGGTGAAAACATTAGAGGGATTTTAATAACACTTGTAATGTAACAAACATTATGGACGATATGGAGAGATATATTATATGGATTATGAAATAATATGCAGTTGATAATACTGACATTAGGACCCATGAAGGGGATGGTGGGAAGTCTGGAGATTCGGAGGAATCTCTAAATATGATTATGTATTTGGTATTGTTACAACTTTACTTTTGTAAAATCAAATAATTTTTTTCAAAACACAAAAGCAAACTAAAGGTACATTTTTGAAGGTGGGAGACGCAGTATAACTAAATGCATGGGAAAGGGAAGGGCTTGCGGAGGCTTCTGAAGTGGGTGGCACTGCCCCCTGGTGGACCGTGGGATTACCTGGGGGTGCTAAGAGTCGAGGGGGCAGCAGGGAGGTGGACCTTGGGGGCTTATTTATGATTGACCAGGCTAAAAGCATCTTCCTTGCTTCATATTTAAAACTTCCCTCCTCTTATCGCTTCCAAAGCTATGTTAGGGCGCCAACAAGTTGGTGTGCTGCAGCGCAGCAGTCAGGATGAGATAAGCCAAGGTCAACAGTCCAGCTCAGAAGCCAGCCAAAGTCAGGTATCAGTATTGGGGTCAAGAGAAGCCGAAGTCAGAGACAGTCCAAGTCAGAACAAGCCAAGTCAGTCAGGTACGAACCAGGAACACAGGAACAAGATGAGCAAAAGCAACCACGCGCCCAGCACAATCGTTGCAGATGCTGTGGAATAGGGCAGCTAGCTTTCTTAAGAAGCCGGTTCACTCCTACGCTTCCTATGAGCTACAGCTGTCTCTAACTGCCGCCTTCGCTTCTCAGCTCGGCGTTCTACAGCTGAGAAGGGAGGAGGATAGGGGATTGGCTGATTCCCCTCCTGACTGGGACCTGCTCCTGGCCCCACTTCTTCCTCTAGCTCTGGTCTTCCCTCCTCCTCCCTGTCAGATTCCGCCTCTTCTGAGGAATGCCGCCACCAGTCTTCCCCAGGTACGAATTCCTCAGATTCCTCTGTGGGTGCTGCCTTGTCAGGGGGGGGGGTCTTGCCACCACTCCTCCTCATCTGACTCGACCCTGACAGCTATTTCCTTTGGTCACATTTGTTTCTGTTTGCCATTCTGAGTTGTTACAAGGCACATGATGGCCAATTATTTATAATAACTATTGATTTTCTTATAAATTAGTTATGATGCATCTTGTTGGAGAGAGAGGTTTGGAAGAGAGATTCCTACTCTCCAGTAGCAGAGTTAAGCACAATGGTGATTGCTCCAAACACATTTAAACTTAGTTAGATTTACATCTGCCCTCATCCAACTTTAAACAAATGTTCCCACAAAAATACTTCTGCCAGAATAAATCACAGACATGCTACCCCTATGCCTGCTCAAATGGAGGAACCAGTTAGATTTGCGCAGCAAAGTGTCAGGACAGTCCTTTCAACACTATGCAAATGCTTTCAGGCTTGCTGCCAGGACTAGGGAACAGGCGAGCTCAGCTCCTGTTGAGCACTCATGGGGACATGCCTTGGCCTTGACCAAGTAGGGTGGTCACTTATGCATCACCAAAAAGAAAGACAGAAGAAACCCCCTCTCATGCACACACATTTAGCAAACATGAGCAGTCCATCTGAAAAGGGCTTAACATATCATGATAAGCAAGTATAAAACAAGCTTTTGTTACAAAATCCTTTGTATTTGTGATGCAAAGGACTCATCTCCAGAACGGTGTGCCCCTCCTGCATAGACAGCATGCACATTCCTGAGACCTCCATGGTGCCTCTTCCATCAAATAAGTCAAGGTGATAACAGTCTCTTATTTTGAGGCTGTGTGGAAGGTATAAACATATTTTGTGCTTATTCCTCTTCTTTTCCCCTATGCACGAAGGAGCCCTGTTGACCTAGCGAGAGCGGGTGATAAATGAAGCGGTGCTACCAATTATGCTGGATGGCTATGATTTCAATTGGATGCTCCTCTTGGTTGCCTCACAACAGAGAGAGAAAAGGTCACCTACTCTGGGCATAATAGCTTCAGCCATTAGGGAAGAAGTGGCAAATTAACCCTCTAATCCAGAAGCATATTTTGTGATAGATGCATGACAGGCTGTTACTGCCATGTGCTTGGCATTTATTTCATGTATTCATCTTCACAATGGAAAATTGATTTTGTGATGGAAGGAAAGATAACCCTCAAAGCATTTGTCAATATTTTGCTATGATGAGAAAGAAAACTGGCTCCTGGGTAAATGGAGTAGTATCAGTGATGGCACCAGGTCTTTGAGGGTCCTTGGGCAAGGCCCCTTTCCATGGGCACCTCTTCCCTTAACCTTGCCACCATTGTCACCCACTGCTCCTCTTCCTCCCCAAATTGCTACCAGTGCTTCCTTACCTAGCAGAGAACCAATTTGCCACCTGGCAGTGCCGTCCATGTAGGGTTAGATCTGTTCTGCCCTGTTTTGATTTTGCTGGTGCTCAGCCCTAGATCCATTTTGCTCCATCCCTGCCTGTTGCATCCCATCACACACCACTGATTCTATTTTAATTATGTGGCACTTACTCAACAAAAGACCTGGACGTGGAATTTCTGTTAGGCTCCTTATGAGCAAAAATGCAACCTGACCACAAAATTGGTAAGAACCAGTTAAGGAGGGACCTGGCAGCTGAATGCTAAAGTGAAAAAGAATTCAAGTTATGGTACAGTGAAGGTTCTAATAAGTACAGTAAAAAAAAAAATGGGTTGAGTAAATGTTTTATAGGATGTGGATGAGAGATGGTGGGTTGCTGGGGTTGCAGAAGGTGGCTGGGTAGAGAATGAACACTAAGATTATATATATTGGGCCATATAGTGTGTGTCCTAATGGAAATGCTCTCACAGACTCTTTGAACTCTATCTATGATTAATCCATGACTGAATAATGTTTGACTAATTGGGAATTTGATGTGTTTCCGTACTTTAACCCCCAAGGGGAGTTGTACCCACAACATCCAAGCAGTTTGCAAAGAACAATCTAAAATATTCATTTTTAAAAATATTGATAAAAGCTAACTGTAAAAACATACTAAAATAATCTCTTTTGATATAAATAAAACCACCAGTTTCAAAACCGCTATACAAAATAGATTTTTGTGCTGATATTACATGCCTGGGGAGGCTTCCACAAACAAAAAAATGACAACTTTTTTCTCCTAATCATCATCAATTTATTAGAGTTAACAGACCAGAAATACAGTAAGTCCAAAAATGAAACCATACAATATACCATATTCTTAATTATAGAGGGTAGTATAATTCTGTCCCATTCTTGACTCTTAAAATTCTGTACACACTCTCAACATACAGCAAAAGGTGTGCTTTTTGTGGAAAAATATACACTTGTTCATTCTTTCACTATTTATGCAGAGCAAAGCCTTGCAAAATCCAGAGAAGTACAGGGTCCCCTTGGCAGTGCTGCCATGATCCACAAGTGAGTTTGGGTTTGCTGCAAAAAGCGAAATGGAACACCACCACCCCTGGATCCCCAGATCTACTGCTGCTTCTTCTCTCCATCATTACTGACTGGTGTTGGGGTTCCTTCTTAGGCAACTGGGAATCAGTTCCAGGTATAAATTACAGCTAAGGCACATTGGAAATGAAACTGTACTTTATTTAATAAATACTCAGTAAAGGCACACTGCTTAGGATCAGTCATAAACACTGCTACAGCTTTAACTGAGAACTTTACTGTCATGAGACAAAGGTTCTTGGTAGCAGAAGAAGCAGTAAGGTCTACAAGGCCCACACAACCATTCAAGCCTAAGCCTGCTAACTGCTGTTAACAGCAAACTACTAAGTCACTGTGACTCATCTTGGGTGATGACTCATTCTCCCTATAAAAGTAGCCAGCCTCTCTGTGGGCCTCAGTCAGAGAGCTGTTGATTGTGTCTGGAGTGGTCTATGGAATAGTGCTGTTGTTGTTGCTGCTGCTATGTAAAGCTAAGGCAGACAGAGTGGCTCCAGGACTCTACTAAATCACTAACTAAGACTGTGCCCCTGAGAAGAGTCAGCTGCTATGAGCACTCTGTGTATGCTCTTTAACTATGCTGTTTCTGAACAAGTTTATTTTCTCAAGTAAAGTTTTATTCTGTTTATGAAGAAGACTGTGAGATTAATTTACCACTGTGTGAAACTTAGTTATGAGTCTCTTCAACAAAACAATTTCTATGAAATCTATTGCTGCCTAGATTGGCTAAAACAACCTTAGTCACTTTCTAGAACCTTTCGCTCTACTAAAGGAGTTTATGAAGTTTGTCCTACCAGCAAGCCAGTGAGGCAGCTGCCCCAGGTGCAGATGCCGAGGGGCAGGAGGGAACAGAAGTGTGGGTGCCCTGCAGTCTGCCCTGCACCCCCCCCCCCATGCTAGCTGGCTGCCCTGAAGGGCAGTGCAGGTGTCAGAAGTGTAGCCGAGCCAAGTGACGGAGGAGATGGAAGAGAAATGGTCTGACTCTGAATATGACAGTCTGCATGCAATTAGAGCAGAACTCCCAAGAGTTCACTGAGTTAGAGCAGACACAGAAAGCTCCCAAGACGAGGGAGGAGAAGAGATAGAGGGCACGGGAGGGGTCCCTAAGCAACAATCAGATAGGCAGAGGACTGAGAGCCCGTCCTTGGACAGTGTAGATTTCTCCCTCCTTCTGCTCAAGTCCAAAGAGCTGAAAAGGCCAGATTGCAATGGAAGTGCAAGAGGGGGAAAGCCGGGACGTTGGCGTTTTTCCTGTTGTGACACAAGTGATTTCTCAGAGTAACCAACTGATATCTATGGAGCAGAGGGCTGATTGTATTGTGAATAAATGAAACCATAAAAAACTGCCAGAGACTCGTTAATTCTTATCTGGGCTTGGAAGCCTGCCTGGAAATCATTACAGCAGGATACTTTCCCTTCACCAGTATCAGAGCAAGATTAAACTGTCAATCCAACTGTGTTTTGTATATGCCTTGGGGGAGAGTGTCATATTGCCCTTCACCTCAGGCAACAAAATGTCTTGAGCCCGTCCTAAAGCAGACAAAGCCCTAAGCCCCCTAGCTATTTCTTAGTCAGGTTCTATCCAGCAGTTAAATTGTCAGTAATCAACTTTTCCCGCACCTCTCTTCCTCCTGATTGGATGTTTCCCATCCAGCCATGACTGACTAACCCGGGAGGCTGACCTCATCATACAGATGGAAGGGTCAACCCTGGTATCCATTAAATGGGAGAATGCTGAAGGGTGTGTGTTCAGTGTAGGAGAGGCTGAGCTGGGGGGGGGCGGGAGTCTGTCACATGCTGTGGACTTTTTGAGGGCGTATTTACTGAGACCTTTTGGCAGGTATAGGCTAGATCAGTGGGCTAGATCGTTGTCTAAGATTGCAAAGTCTCCATTTATTTTTCTCACCAGTGTTGCAGTAATGTCATTAAAGCAGCTACATATAGACAAACTGACAAACTATACCCAAATAATTCCATGCCAGCTGGGAAGCAGTTGGACTGCTATTCGCTCCCCCCCCCCGGTAAACATGCTGCTGTCATTCTCAGCTTTTCGTTACCTTGGGGCTGATGGCAGCTTTGGGTACCATTCGTGGAATCCCAGGAGAGGATGAGAAGGAATCTTACGCTATGGCTATTGCGAATACCAAGGTGCCCCAAGGGCATTTGCATGAAATTATCTTAATGACAGGAGACAACTTTTGACTGAATTTCTTATTACTGCTGCACTATGCCTAGCCAAAATTAGCCCCTTACTGCAAAGGAACAGCACAGAAACAACCAAAGAGGCATATTCTGGATTCACATGTAACTAAAATGAGGTCAATGTCATCTTACCTGGAACTTGAGATCTGCTAGGAAGACCCTTTTAGTTACGTATCACCTAATGAGTTCAGGACTTCCAGAACTTGTGATAGGGCTTTCTCAGTGGCGGCAGCCCAGTTGGAGAAAATCCTTTCCCCAGAGGTTAGGCAGGTGAAGATATTGGGTAGTTTTCAGCACCAGGGGAAAACACTTCTTCCCTATCAGGCTCTCTGGTTAAACAGCCTAGGTCAGGGGTCTACAACCTTTAAGACCAAAAGAGCCACTTGGACCCGTTTCCGAAGGGGAAAAAAAATCTGGGAGCCGCAAAACCACTGCGACATTTGAAACAAATATAACACTGCATTTTATTTTTAAAAATCCTATTTAAATAAAAAAAAATCCTATTTAAATAAAAAAATCCTATTTAAATAAAAAAAATCTGATTTAAATAAAAAAAATCCATTAAAAAAAAATCATTCATTTTTATCCACCCTGGGGACCACTACCAGGTCACAGCCTGATCCAAGGTGGGTTGCAACAGCATACAAATATTTGATTTGGTTTTTAAAAAAAAATGAGTCCTCAACTGCACACTTGTGTTAAATGTTTGTCCCATGTCTAATTGAAGACTGCTGGCTTTTACAATAATCTTAGTGTCTTTTACTCTTAATATTTGAGACCAGAGGCTATGTTCACCTCTTCCAACCTCCTCTCTTGCTAAATAAAGCACAGAATTGCACCAGAGAAGCCTGTGATGTTTGTGCTGACTTGCATACAGGTGGCTGTAGTAGTTCGTAGTGTTCAAACCTTTTTAGGGGAGTTCCCTGCCCCCTTAATGACAGTGGCGATAGATTTTGCACATGAACACAGATCCAAGTTAGGACTCCTCTCTTCCACGCCAACAGGTGCTTTGTCAAGGCTCCCCTAACACACACTCAGGACAGAGGAAAAACTGCAAAACGTCCCGGCCTTGCTCCGGGGCGGAGAGAGACGCGCGCCCGTGAGAGCGCGGTCTGAGGCTGCGAGCGGAACCAGGAGCGAAGGAGGCAGCGGCAGGGAAACAGGCGCTGCTTCCTCGACCATTTTTAAAAAGAGGGCTTCCCCCCTCGCCCTCGCCTGCCACCCGCCGCCCCTGGCCCAGCCCACAGCTGCCTACCTCGTCGTCGCCTCAACGCAGCAGCCAGCAGCCTTCCGAGAGGAACCGCGGCCAGCCCGCCCCCGCGGTCCCACGACCCAGCCGAGGAGTCCTGGCCTCCAGTGCCCGTGCGGGCACGCGTCCAAAGGCCCCCTTCCTGCCCCCATCCTGTCCCGCCTCCCAGGTGCCTCTGGATGCCGCGGGGTCCCACATAGCTGCCGACCCCGGAGCTCCCCTGTCTGCCCCAAGGCCGCCTCCCACGCTAGGAAGACTCCCGGAGCTGGGCAGGGTTGGTCCCGCCAGGCAGGCTTGGGGGGGGGCGGCCTCTCCCATGGACGCCTGCTTCGGAGGCGAGGTCTTCAAAGTTCCCCCTCCCGCTCGCCCAGCTCCATCTCTTCCCGAAGGAGTGCGCGCCAGAGCCCTCAGCTGAGCTGCGCCACCTCTACTGCGTCTCCACCGCCTCCGAGCCCCGCTGCCCCGCTGTTCAAGGCCATGTGATCCTGGGTACGCCCCTGAGTGCGCGCCGAAGGAGTCCCCGCCAGAGCCCTCAGCTGAGCTGCGCCACCTCTACTGCGTCTCCACCGCCTCCGAGCCCCGCTGCCCCGCTGTTCAAGGCCATGTGATCCTGGGTACGCCCCTGAGCAGCGCCCTCAGCCTCCGGAGGGCGGGCCGCCGGCCAGCTGGAGGGCGGTCGCTTCCGCTGGCCAGCTGGAGAAGTGGGCGGGCTTATCTGCCCCGGAGCCCCAGAGCCGCGGCAGCCGTGTAAAAGAGCCGCATGCGGCTCCGGAGCCGCAGGTTGCTGACCCCCGGCCTAGGTCTAGGCATCATTACACTGGATGCATGGATGGATATTCATGCCACAGGCTGAAGTTGCAGTGATAGTCATTCTGTTTGTATTCCAATGTGGAATGTTCAGAGTAGATCCCAGATGCTCTCTTGGGCTGTGGTTAGGTATGGAAAGGTCTGATTATTTGGGAGTTTTCAGTGGTGACCATAAGCAGACCAGGCCCCCTGAGGAGATGCAAGGAGCGTCTCAGGTGGCAGGGTCTGGAAAATTGGAAGGGCCAGCAGATTACAGACACTTAACTTGGCCCACCATGCAGCAGTGCCGCCCCCTCCCACCCCCCAGGTGATGAAGCCCTAGCCTCAGCAAAGGCAACTGACTGAAAAGCTGCTCAAACCTTTGGCTACTTCTGTCTCTTCCCTGAGATAGGCACAGCTGCTGTGAACCAACCCCCACCCCCACCCCCAAAAACCCTATGCCTTGTGTTGTGAGATATGGGGCATGGAGGGCATCATTTTTTTATTTTATTTCTGCCTCAGGTGCTGAAATTTCTTGGGCCAGACCTGGCTATATGAAAACTTGATATCCAGAGGAATCGCAGTTGCTGGGAAATAATAATGGCCAAAAAGGCTCTCATCTCCATGCCATTCTTGTGAGTTGCTCAAAGGCATCCATTTGGCCACTGTGTGAAACAGGGTGTATTTAGCACAATGCACAATGTTTTCATGATAAATCCACTGCTGCATATTGAAGTATGCATAGCATAGTTTTGCATCATGTTCTTTTTGAAAAGAACATCTTTTGCAGTCGTAGAAGGCAGCAATGGAGCAGTCCTGTGTAGTGTAAGCACAGTTCATCACACATTATTTTGCTTTGCCCATGTAATCCCTGCTCCTTTCGCTCTGAAAATGATGATAAGAATCATAAACTAGCATGTGTGATCAGAACACTTAGTCTGCTGTAGAAAAATATGAAGGGGTGTGTGGGGGGATTCACATATATTTTGATATCCCTGATGGTCAATAAAATCTGAAAATGAGGACTCTTTCATTCTATTACATCCTACTGTTACATTGTGGTGGGAATTCTATACAGTATCAACACTTTTTTCATTTGATGTTGGGTGAACATCTGGAGGGCATCAGGTTTTCCTTCCTGCTTCTCAAACGCTCTTTCCTCCTCTGCTTGCCTCTTTCCCTTACATTCACTCCACCCACGTTCTAGAGCACACTCAGTTTTTCATAGAATCATGTACCCGGTAATTGTTGAGTTGGAAGGGGACCAGAGGGTCATCTAGTCCAACCCCTGCAATGCAGTAATCGAACCCATTTTAACCCTTGCTTAGTACCTTCACTTACCTGTGGCTGTGCCCACTGCCACAATCCTGTTTCCCTTGCCCTGGTTTCCCTTCAACATACTGCTCTGCTTTGGGACCCACTTCTACCTGGTTCTTTCAGCTTGTAGCTAACATGGGAAGCCGTCATTGGTCCATTTTTATAAGGCTGTATATATTCAATACTACAAGCAATTACAACAGCAAAGCAATCAAGAAGAAAATAAATGTACAATTCCAACATCAGATACATTTAGAGTGCTACTTGAAAAAAGCCCCATGATTGCGACATAGTGATCACTTTGATCCATCAGTGTGGTAATTTCTTCTTTATGTAATAACAGTGAATGAGCTGTAGCAACAAGGGAGATCTATGCTGAAAACTTTAAAACAGTCTCCTGTAAAGCTGGTGTGTTAAATATAGAACCTCTAGGCTAATGATACATCAATTACCTGTGGAGCTCCTAATTGCTTCCAAGCTCTCCCTGAATTGCTTACAGTTAATAATAAAAACAAATGAATAGCACACCAATAATTAAACTTCTGTGTTATAGTGCTAAGCGTATTGGAAGCTGTTCATTAAATTCTGGAAGCTGGCAACAGTCCTTGTATTGCAGGTGAGCTCCCTGTGCAGAATTCCAGTTATTCCAGTCCACCCCCCCCCCCCAATTTTCTGACCCCCACCCCAACAGTAAGTTGACAGCACTCTTCACTTGGTCCCTGCTGCCTCACCCCGGTTTTCTGTACCCTTGCAAAAGTTGTGGTTCCCCGTAACCTGCTGGTGTGTGTCTCTCTTCTACAGGAATGGTGGCACTATTTTGAATACATAATAAGCAATGGAACTCCAGCTGAATAGTGACAAAGAGCGATTTGTGAAGAGAAAAGCAGGAATGTATGTCAGGGGGATCAAGAGAAAGAGCAACTATCAATCATTAGTGGCAGAGAGCTGAAGGATGGAAGAGCTAAGTGGAAAGTGGGCCTAGGATAGAACCAGGACACAAGATAAGGCACCGAAGTCTAGCAGAGATATGTGAAATGGTCGTTTCAGATTCTCTCATTTTTCCAGTCCTGAGTTCAATTCTCTTCAATTTCTCTTCAGTTTGCTTTTAAATGTTCATAGAATTCATTAGCTTTTTAGTGTGAATTTCTCCTCATAAGTTTTTCTTTGTATGCAATTTTCCCTAATACATACATTTTTGCAAAGCAATTTCCCCTAATACAGGGATGTCCAACCAGTAGATCGCGATCTACAGGTAGATCCCTGGCCGATCCTGGTAGATCGTGGGATCCTTATTGTGTACAAAAAGTTATGGGGGGGAAGCTAAAAAAAAACTGAGCAATTCTTCCCCCAAAAAGCTCAACAACTCCGGGCACTTCCCTCCTAAAAATACCTCAACAACTGTGGGCAATCCCCCCACCCCACGCACACTCCTCCTCCCACTGCCTGTTTTTTTTATACTGGGAGTAGATCACAGTCTCTTGGGAGTTGGACATGCCTGCCCTGATATAATACATTTTTGCATTCTATTTTCACAAATATATGCATTTCAATGCATACATTATCTATGCATTTTTGTACACAATGCTTGGCCTCAGAACTGCGTTGCAAAATTCAGGGAAGAGCCAATTCTGAAGAATAGCTGTGTTTTGGTCTGTTTTGGAAAGTACAAACTAAATAAGTTTGCCTTTAGGGGAAAATTGAACAGGCTTTCTCCTCCATCACTGGTGTCAGTAGACCAGCGAAGGGGGATGAAGAGTGGAGCAGGACCTGTGTGGGGTGTGGCCTGTGGCATGGGGTCATGGTCCCGGGAGCAAGTAGAGAGAGCTGGAGAGCTGCGTTTTTGTCTTCTAGGCCAAAGGTTTCTCAGCCCTATGATGGCACATGGTTTCCAGAGTCAAGGTCTTTCTTTCCAGAAAGATGTGGCTCCACCAACACCCCCTAGATGTTGCACATGGAGACATTTCCCGGAAGTACTAGGAAGAGGGGGGGGGTGCTGAGTTTCACATGCTGGTTCCAAGTACCAAGCCAGTTCTCTGGCTTCAGGCTTCGAGAATGGTTTAAACAACTTGCCCTAGTGAAAATGTGCCATGTCAGATGCCAGCCTCCCTAATCAGCTTAATATCTCAGTTCCATTAACTCTGCTCATTGCTTAACTGACTGGGACCTGTACCTGCTATGCCAGTTGGCTGGTATCATTCTCGCTCCATTTATCCTTACATAACGTTCTGAAACAGTTCGTTGGGTCGTGTTGGGCACAGAAAGTAACAAAATCAGCTGGGTGGTCTTGGAGTCAAACAATGGAGCATGTGCGAGATACCTT
This sequence comes from Lacerta agilis, assembly GCF_009819535.1. NCBI lineage: Eukaryota > Metazoa > Chordata > Lepidosauria > Squamata > Lacertidae > Lacerta > Lacerta agilis. The sequence continues at coordinate 961,599 of NC_046324.1, forward strand.
GCTACTTCCTTTGAAGCGGCTGCATGCCACGACAGTGTAACAAGCATACGCAGCAGCTGTGCAGAAACAAAGCTTGTTTATTTGTACAGATAATTAACATTTCCCCCTGCTGAAAAGAGAGCAGCAGACAAGGGCCATCTCAGCTGTAGGTGCCAAAGCAGATAGTCATCTCAATCTAGCAGGTGGTGGAGCAGAGCGGGCAGCAGCCAGGACTTCCTTCTAATGGTTGGTTCCACTAGCAAGTGCTGCCACGGGGCTCACCAGGATGAACCAAGGCTGTGCTTGAGCTGCCATCAGACATGGGAGGAGGACTCACATTTGGGTGTGAACCAGTAGCTCTGTCTCTTTACTGTAGATGTGGGGAACTGGATCTGGTCGTGAGCCGGGTCATTCTCTCCCTCAGCCCTCATGGGCCAGGTTTGACAAGAGGACAGGGCCAACCATTTGTCAATCACCTGACTGACGTTTTTGCCCCACACTTGCAGAGCCTCTTTCAAAGCTCTCAGAGCAAGATAGAACCTTGCAAGGGGCTTTGCAGACACCGCTGTTCAGCTGGTGTCAGGTGTAGTGCAGGAGGACATGGCTTGGCTGAAATAGCCTTGTGGGCCAAATAAGGAGACCTGCTGTGCTGAGTTAGACCCAGGGGAGTAGCAAGGGGGGGGCGTAGGGGGCGGTCCGCCCCATGTTCCATAATGGAGGGGGTGACAAATTATCAAGGAACAATTACTGCCCTACTAGGGCGCTTCATAAAAAAACTTTTAAAAATAAAATAAAATAAATGCCTGCTCCAAAGGTCTTATCTTACTATACTAGGGGTTATATAGCTATATATGAAATTTCATGCATATCAGTTAATATCTTGACCCTCCTCCACCAAAATAGCTGTTTACTTGGATGTTTTCCTATGTCGTGAAGGCTGAAATTTCAGTTCAGTGGAGCACTTAATGTTCCCAACCCCACCTCTGTGGAAAGCCCTCTAATTAGACTTTAATTTGATTTTGAGATGGTTTTTAGGAGGTAATTTAATTATGGTTTGATTTTATACCAATGTTATGTATCTGATGTTAGCCACCCTGAGCCCGACTTCGGCCGGGGAGGGTGGGATATAAATAAAAGTTTATTATTATTATTACTTGTTATTATTCCTTTGTAAGAAAATATGAAATAACGTAAAACCATTTTTGCAGGGGGGGGGAAATCAATGGGGGGGGGACAAGAACTTTCCCGCACCGGGTACCACCTGACCTTCCTACGCCTCTGGTTAGACCCATAGGCAGAGGTTTCCAGCCCGTGCTTTAATGCCATGCACTGGAGGGTGCCAGGCAATTCTTGCATGCTCATACCCAAGTGTCCAGTCCAGGGTGGGAACCTTTTTCAGCCGGAGAGCGGCATTCTCTTCTGGACAGCCTTGCAGGAGCCACATGCCAGTGTTGAGGGGAGCCAGAAGCAAATGTGGAAATAGCAGCCATGGGTTGAACACACCCAAGCCTTTCCAATTCCATTCTCACTGTACTTAAAACTTGCTTTAACCTGCTGCTCCCCTTCCGAATAACCTCTGTGCATTCTACTCAAACCTCTGCCGCTGTTTAAAATGGCCACTTTTTCTCTCTCAGTGACCCATCATCCCTGCTTTGTTCAAACTTCTACTGTTGTTTTAAACTACTGTTTCCCCCTCTCAGTGTCTCTCCTTTCTTGCTTCTATATTATATAAAGAGATTGAGATATATAAGCTGACAGTGTTTTCTTCTTTCTAAAATATTTGCAATAAAAATATAGTTTTAGGAGACTCTTAAGGAAAGCTGAAAAATGGATGGGAAGAATAAGGTCTATTTATTATTCATTTATGTCATGAGACAGACACGAAAGAGGTAGGAGTGGAAACAGGAGGACCTGTGGCCACTCAGGAAATATTTAGATTCTCACACAGTACTCCAAGCCTGTTGCGCCCGCATGAGCTACACTGCATAGCACGAGGCCAGCTTTAGAAGTTTCTTTCTTCCAAGCAAAAAGTGGGTCAGGCTCCTGGAGAATTGAGAGCTTCAAAGTCAGAAAAGTGCGGGATAATATTAATATGAGAAACACACGTCTTAAACAGATCCCTTATCAGTTCCTTGTTCTGCCTGTACTGAACTACTCAGGTTTCAGTCAGCAGTACCTACACTAAGTAACTTTTGCCAGTTTCCCAATCCCATATCTATCCAGTCCAAGACAGAAAATGAGATGGGTGTTACCTGCTAAGATATAGCAAGGACCTTACCACAGACTGCTTTGAATTCAGGAAAGTCCAAAGCAAATTACCAGCTGTTCTGTGTGCCAGAGCTCCCCCCTAAAGGCCAGCCTTACCAAGGAAGGGTCCCTGGTGGATGAGTCCTGGCATTACTGAAGAGAACCAATTATCTGGGAAGCATAATGAAGTGGTTGCCAGTGGCTTAAATAGCTTTAAAGGAGGGTTTGATAAATTTATGGAGGTAGAGAGGTCCATCAGTGAGGAACATCTAGGTGTACATAGGCAGAAGAGCAGCAGTTGGAGAGAGCTATTGTTTTCTTACCTTGCTTGTGGCATCTGATTGGTCACAGTGGAAAGCAGAACATTGGGCTAGATGGACATTATCTGAGTGTCTTCGACTTTAAAAGACAGCAAAGACACACTTCCAAATAAACAGGTGAATTAACAGCTTGTAATTCCAATTTCCCTCCTACTCCTTACTGTTATTTTTTTTAAAAATGTAACAGCAATTTGATGTGCCCCCTCACATGAAAGCTTACAGCCCTAATGCAATTTGCAATAATTTTGAATAAATATAGTTTTAGAACTCTCAGTACGCCATGAACCCGAGTTCCAAATTAGTCTAATTGTTTGTATCTAATTGCTGACAATTTTAATTCTCCTGAAAAAGGCAGGAGGGACATAAATTGCCTTTGACAAACTGAGTTGCTTCCCTGCCTGCATTCTCAGCACCTCACATGGTCTTAGTCTAGCTTCCCCTATGCTGTCAAATAATAACAAGACTGGCGGGAGCTTTCTCCCTCCCCCTCCCTCCCTCCCTATAATGTGCTCATTTTCCTTTATATCAAAGGCCAAATCATCTGAATAAGCTAATGAAGCAAAGAAATGCTTGTAGAATTGTACACTTCCAAGGAAGACTGATGGTGAACGCAAAATCAAGGCGAGTGTTGCAACATCTGGACCTACATAGGGAGGAGAGATTTACATTTATTTTTATTTATTAAATTTCTATCCCACCTTTCCTCTGAGGAGCTCAAGGGGGCATCCATAGTTCTCCTCCTTCCCAACAACTATGTGGGATAGGTTAGGCTGAAAGGCAGTGAATGGCCCAAGGTGGCCCAGTGGGCTTCATGGCCAAGTGAGGGTTCAACCCCTGGTCTCCCAGGTCCTAGTCCAATACTCTAACCACTACACCATGCTAGCTGGCCTCAGTCCAACTCTAACCCATGTTAAGCCAATTGGCTGTATCCACCCCCACAATCTGATTTCCCCCGCTGCCAGGGACTGGCAGGATGATGGTGAGTGTGCACTGGAGGAGGGGGATGGAGTCTGACTCAGTAGGGAGGGGGCAGGGATTTGTGGGGACCTGAGTCAGGGAAAGCTTCCGACCTGGAGGGTGGAGCACAGGATGGGTCGGAAGAAGAAGAGGAAGAAGCAGGTCAGGCTTCCTCCCTGCTTGTGCAATGCTCTCCCCAGAGAGGCTCAGCTGGACCCTTCATTACATATCTTTAGGCACTAGGCAAAAAAAGTTTCTCTTCAACCAGGAGTTCAGCTGATTAACATTCTATGACCTTTTCAATATGTTTGTGGAAAGGGGGATATTGGTTTGTTTTAGTTTTATTATGTATTTTGTATTCTCATTTTGTGTTTCTCTGTTGTGAATCATTGTGGGATTTTTGGATGAAGGGTGGTATACAAATTTAATTAATAATAATAATAATAATAATCATTCTGGGGCACTGTATCACCAGACTGGTTTGGCCCAGCTGTCCATCACACCCTGCAACAGGAGTTTGGAGGCTTGCCGCTGAGGCATCCTCTATGGAACCCCTTAACCCAGAAGAGATGGGGCACGATATTGTCCCCCACTGTCTGACCTTCTTGGGTTATCTATGCAAAGTGAGATGCTTGTCTGTGGGCAGACATGTTGTGGGGGATCATTGCAGGACAGCAAATGAAGAGATCTACAGATGCCTACAGAGGTGAGTGTGGAGAAGAGCAGCATTTCTGCTTCTGTTGTTCCCCAGGGGAAGGAGCCCATCATAAGAGGAGTGTTCCGTCTCTTCCATATGCCCACATCTGAGTAAGTGATCCAAGAAAGCACGGATTCACATCCGGTCCAATTTATATCTTCAAAGTAATGAGGAGAATTGATATGGCACTAAAAGCCAGCTTCTAGATCCAGTTCTTTCATGTGTGGGGTTAGGTTCAGTGGAGACTTGAAAAAAAATGCTTTCCAGTTAGAAAGGGACCTGGTGGAGAAGATGAAAGGATTGCTGCTCTGGTAATGTCCCCATGAATGGCATGGAAATGAGAAATTGGACTCTTCATTAGAGATAAACTCAGAGTTCCTTACATAACTTTCATGCTTGTAAGCAGGGGCACCATCTAGAGGGCCAAGCCCCTCCCCAATTTTCAAGGAGGGGGCTGTGCCCCCTCAATATTCCACAACTGTGACGGCCCTTGTTGGGCCTACCCTCAGCTGCGGCAGGCCCCACTGGGCCTTCCCACGGCCACAGTGTGCCCCATCAGGCTTCTTCCCACCACATGGCATCACACATGCATAAAGTTGGGTGGAACCCAGCACATATGCTTGTAAGGGAGGTTCAGGAGGGGGGCGGGTTTCCCACAAATAGCCATGGTACCTTTTTTTGCTGCTGTTACCACCTGTTTTGTGGTCTGGGTGGAGTTGGCAATAATGTTTTTTTTATGTCTGACAGGTGTCATTCCATCCCGCCTCCAGATTACTCCTAAGTGAGGACAACAAACATTGCCTTCACTCTGGTTTGGCTTCCTAAGATACCACATGATTGATGTGTCACTGACATGAAGCCAAATAAGAGCAAGGACAATCAGAATGAAGGCAGTGCTTCCTGCCCCAAAGCCTAGATTCCAAGGTACATGAGCAAGGCAAGAGATTCATAAACAAATGGAAGCTGTGAAGATGTTCTGACAACTGACATGCTGCTCCCACCAAGCTTTTAAAGACAAGGTGGAGCAAGCTTACTCATGGGATTCTCACTCGCTATGTATCTGTTGAGTTTGCACATGCATGCTTTGAGTGGGTTCATCTGATCCCATCCATACCCTCCAACATTCCTGATGAAAATAGGGACATCCTAAGGAAAAGGGGACATTCCAGGATATAATCAGAAACTGGGACAGCTTCTGTAAATCTGGGAGTGTCCCTGGGAAATAGGGACACTTGGAGGGTCTGATCCCATCTACAAAAGGCAGCAGGTTCTAGGTGACAAGACTGTCCTGCTCCTCTTCCTCCCACTCCCATACCACCTTCTCCTGTTCAGCCCCTGCCTCTCTGGCTGGTCAAAGTCCTCCCCGCTCCCTCTTTTGGCTTTGTCCTCTGCCATGGGGGTGAGGAGAGATCCACAAGCTCTGACTCTGTCTTTCCCCAATGTGAGTATTTTCTGCATCAGGATTGGACTCTGAAGTGCTTCTCTGGTGATCCAGCAGGAGTCATCTCCCTCACCTAGGACCCTTCTACTACTTACTCTTTCTGAGGAAAGTGGCTGCTAAGCAATTCTACTATTTTACAACTGTGCAGCAGCTGTATCTTTCAAATTATGAGCACCATCAAATCTTTCAGCTCCAGTCTGCTTACCAAAGCACACCACAATCTTGTCCAATTAAACAATTCTACTTAGTGCATCACTAAAACAGTCCTTAAATTAACAACCTTACAAAGCTCCAAAATATTGTAAAAGCGTTTCTCAGCTTTTCATTTCACAAGTCAGCAGCATTGAGGGGAAATACTTTAATTTGTATGTCTATACTTTGGTGCCAGGCACATTGAGAAATTATTTGTCAAACTTTAGACTCACATAATGAAATCTCCACACCCCACCCCATGCTTACAGAACTACCACTCAATACATATACATTTTACAGGGATTAATAGAGACCTTCCTCCTGCCTCCCATCTGTTTCTAGTGAAAATGGGATTCCCTTTCTCCTCTCAAGTGTGCCAGGGATCTCTGTAGACCACATGATAAACATGAGCCAATAGTGTGATGCAGTGGCATAAAAAGATAATGCAATTCTAGGCCACATCAACAGTAGTATAGTGTCTAGCTCAATGGAAATAATAGTACCATTCTATTCTGCCTTGGTCAGACACAACCTGGACTACTGTGTCCAGTTATGGGTGCTAAAGTTGAAGAAGGGTATTGACAAGCTGGAAAGAGAATGACCAAGATTATCAAGGATCTGTAACCAAACCTTATGTTGAATAGTTGAAAGAGCTTGGGTTTGTTTAGCCTGGAAAAGAGGAGACCGGGAGGAGATATGATAGCCATCTTCAAATATTTCAACTGCTGCCACATGGAGCTAGCTTAGTTTTTTTCTTCTCTGGATGGCAGGACTCGAATCAATGGCTTCAAGTTACAAGAAACGAGATTCCAATTAGACCTTAGGAAGAACTTTCTGACAGTAAGCGCTGTTGGAGAGTGGAATAGTCTCGACTTCCGGTTTTCAGCCGAAAGGGGAAGCAGAGTGGCGCCCATTGTCTGATCGGCACGGAGATTACAGGGGACCAGGGGGATACGCCAGGGCAAGAAGCCCCCTTAAAAAGAGCACGTAAAGGGGTCCAGCGGAGCACAAAAATAGCTCCCACAACCCCCCAGAACTGCTGAAAGGCGAGGGGGAGGGGAAGCGGGTAAGCGCCCTCTTGGCTCAATCACAAACCTGTATCTTAAGCCAAAAAGCTGCACTGGAAAGCAGGAAATTTTCCTAAACAACTTTAAAAAGCTGGAAATATCAATATGCTATTTTTAAATTAATTTTTATTTAGGCAAAAAACGGAAAGTGAAAGAGGAAGTCAACTTCAACTGCAGGGGAAGGATTTGTAAAACAGTTAACTCTAAGTATTGCAACCGCTGGTGAGAAGCTTGCATTTATTTTGGGATTATCAATCAGCAAACCTGAATCTTCAACTTGACTTTGACTGGGTTTATGCTCTTTGAACCTGGACCTGAATTTGAACCTGAACCTTGAATCATAACTCTGAATTTGTACATTTAAAATAGCTCTGGATCTTTGGATTACAAATATATTTGGAATGCTGAAACATTAAGGTAGTTCTGGACAACTGGATTATTGTATTACAAGGCTTTTTGAAACTTTAGATCTCCCTGGAACGCCACAATCAGACCCAAAGCTGAGCATGAGAACACTCACCTAGCCCGGGGAGGGGGGGGGACCCTCAGGAAGAAGGGAGTGACTGGAAGCAGCTAGAGGTGCAAAGTGAGTAGAGATTAATAAAAAGATTGGTGAAGACTGGTGTGGGTTTGGAGAATAAAGTGAGAACTACAAGGCCATAAAAAATTAAAATAAAACAATAACAGCTAATTACACAATTATACGTGTTTGAGACTGGAAGCTCTGTTACATGCTTTAAAAATGGCAAAAATACATCTCAAAATTTATATGGAAAGGGAAGAATCCAAGGATAAAATACAAAATACTTACTGATATTACAGATCGCCCTACCTGATTTAAAATTATATTATGAAGCGGCTTGCATTAGTTGGATACGGGATTGGATAAAATTAGATAATATAGCGTTATTAGATCTGGAATGACATGATACTAGATTTGAATGGCATGCATATTTGTAGTATAATAAAGGGAAAATACACAAAGAATTCCATAATCATATAATTAGGAGGTCACTTTTAAGAGCATGGGAAAAACATAAGGAATGGTGGGTTTCTCCAGCAGAAATAATTTCAATTAAGAAAGTAAATAGGGGGGAAATGTGACCTGCTTATAAAGAATTATTAATAGAAACAGAAGGGATTTTGAAGCTGAAAGAATTTGACGAAATTAAAGAGTATGTTTATGATTCGTTGCAGTATTCTCAATTAAATGAGGAATTTAAGGAAGATAAAAAGAAAGGATTTAGCTATACTATTTCTAGATTCCAAAGAGAAATCATAGAAAATAATTCAAAACTCTTGAAGAAAACATACAATTTATTATTAGAGTGGGAAAGAAAATATGAAGTGGTGAAAAGCGTAATGATTAAATGGGCACAAGATTTAGGACATAACATACAAATGGAAGGGTGGGGAAATTATGGAAAGTGAATATGAAATTCATTGATTGTATATTACTAAAAAGGGGCGCGGGTGGTGCTGTGGGTTAAACCACAGAGCCTAGGGCTTGCTGATCAGAGGGTCAGCGGTTCGAATCCCCGCAATGGGATGAGCTCCCGTTGCTTGGTCCCTGCTCCTGCCAACCTAGCAATTCAAAACACATCAAAGTGCAAGTAGATAAATAGGTACCGCTCCGGCGGGAAGGTAAACGGCGTTTCCGTGTGCTGCTCTGGTTTTCCCGAAGCTGCTTAGTCATGCTTAGTATGCCGGCTCCCTCGGCCAATAAAGCGTGATGAGCACCGCAACCCCAGAGTCATCCACGACTGGACCTAATGGTCAGGGGTCCCTTTACCTTTTACCTTTATATTACTAAAAGGTAATTACATGAAAATGATGTCTAGATGGTATATTACACCTGAAAAAATAGCAAAAATGTACAGAACAGCCTCCAATAAGTGTTGGAAATGTAAAGAAAAAGAAGGCACCTTTTATCATATGTGGTGGAATTGCAAATGGATCAAAAATTATTGGGATAAGATTTATAATGAAATTAAGAAAATGTTTAAGATAACTTTTGTAAAAAGACCAGAAGCTTTTTTATTGGGCATTTCAGATCAAGAATTACCAACAGGAAGAAAGAAACTTTTTATGTATTCCATGACCACAGCCAAGATGGAAAAGTGAAGAAATATCAACCAAAGAGTAGCTACAAAAACTGATGGAATATGCGGAAATGGCGAAGTATAAGTCCACCCAAATATAAGCCGAGGCACCTAATTTCCCTACAGAAATGTGGGAAAGCTTATTGACTCAAGTATAAGCCGGTTCACCTTTGCCACTGTGGTAGAGGAGGAACGAGCAGCCCAAAGCAGCCCTTTGGGCTGCTCCTTCCTCTTCCTCCTTTGCTGCTGTGGAGCTCACCCCGTCGCGGGGTTTCGAACCGCCATTCTTCTGATCAGCAAGCCCTAGGGCTCTGTGGTTTAACCCACAGCGCAATGTTCCCTTGTGTTATACAGAGAAGGCTGGGATCCTGTCCTGTTTAAGCAGGAGCCAGGGAAAGTGAGCACCTGTGGGGTTTTAATACTTCCTTAACTGATAGGCTTTCTGCCTTCTGGGGTCTAAGTTTGCATTTATGTGAGCAGTTCAGGAATGGAACAAGCTGCCTGGGGAGAGTAAAGAACCACCGTTCTTGTACACTTCTTAAGGAATGGTTGACTGGGGTGAGCGGGTGGCGGCGGCAGCACAAGCGGAGAGAAAGGGCTTCTTTCTCACCACCCCCACCGCCCGCCTCACTTGAGTATAAGCCGAGGGCAGCTTTTAAAGCACAAAAGGTGTGCTGAAAAACTAGGCTTATACTCAAGTATATAGGTAATTAGAGATAAAGACAATAGAAAATTTAAAAAAGATTGGGAACCGTTCATGCTCTACCTACAGAAATTATGTAAAGAAATGGACTCACTTGCAGGATTTGAGTAAACACCTACAATTAACAAACAAACAAATATAAAATTTATGAAGTTGATTAAAAGGATAAGAGATAATAATAAATATAAAGATCACATGTTAAGATATAATAAAACAAGCAGGGGAAGGAAGTTTGAAAAAAAAAACAACTTCAGAAAGGGAAGTTGGGGGGAGGGGGAAATGTGGGGATGCATCTTTTTATGTTAATGGTTTGATTGTTGTTAATAAATTTTGAAGAAAAAAGAGAGAGTGGAACAGTCTCCCTGGGGGGTTGTGGACTCTCCTTCCTTGGAGGTTTTTAAGCATAGAGTGGCATCTGTCAGGGATTCTTTAGCTTTGATTCCTGCATTGCAGGGGGTTGAACGAGATGACCCTTTGAGCATCTTCCAACTTTACATTTCTATGATTCTATTAGGGATGGAGGAGAAGTTCATTTTGTTTCACATCCCTAAGCCATACTTCCCAAAACAATATGCAGACCAAAAATGCAGCAGTCCTTTAGAATTTGCACTTTTCCAAATTTCGTGATGCGGTTCTCCAAACCGAAAATGTGTGTGTAAGAATATATATGTTAGTGAATAAACAAATTAATTAGAAATAGTAATATGCATCTATTATGGGAAACTGGATACAAAAATAGGAGAAAAATGTGCTATACTGCTGGTGAATTTTCATGACTGATCATCAACATCATCATCATCATCTTCATTAAATGCAAAAATGCTGCAAACTGAATTTAGGATTGAAAATAGAAGAAATGGAGAGAAACCAAATTGCCAGCTTCATCTATCCTGAGTTTTGAGCAGAGAGCTGCTTCCTTGGCGACAGCGACTGCCCGAGCCTTATCACCATCTGGAGGTTACAATTTCTCAGAGCACAAGTGGCTCTTCTATATCTCTGGCCAAAGCAGATGTCTTGGGCACAACAGAGAACCAAACAAAGCTACTGCTTCACTTACAAAAATCTGCCTTTGACCACACAATTGTTCTGCTTCATCATCCAGAGAGAGATTTATTTTTTTTAACTGAACACGCAAATGGATCTAATTCTAAGCAAGGGGGAAACTGCTGTGCCAATGGTAAAATAATAATTCTAATTAAATTGTCATTTAAACTGAAAGCTTTGTCCAGAATGAATCATACTGCAATTAAAGTATGTGTCCTTTTTGCAGAGGTAATTCAGAGTGAGGGGAGTGTGGATTCCCAAAACATTCATGTGGAACATAAGAAACCTGGTGCATAATTAATCCAATATAATTGAACATAACAAAAAGCACTATATGTAGACAATGCAAATAAGGAATGGAAGTAATTGTTACTCTCTTATTTTTAGGAATTAGAATTATGTTAAACTATGACTTACAATTAAGTCAGCTAATCTGAAGTGGAGCCCCTGAGATACCAATGCTTATATATTAGAAAATAGAATTTGTATATGCAGAAAATACTAAAAATAAATTTAAGGAACCGCAGAAAGAGGGGGAAGGAAGTCAAGTCTTAAAATGACTGTAAAATTATTGAAATGTATAAACCTGATATATATATATATGAATGAATGAAGTAAAAGCCAATCAGAGCTTGGAGGATACTAAAGAAAAGGGGGACATCCTTGTAAAACACAAAATCTAATAACACCCCTGTTACATCCCCACCCCCAATCCCAAAACCCAGATTTGAATTCTGGAGAATATGTGTCTTGGCTCCCACTCAGGACTCACAGCTCGGTTATTATTGTTAAAGACTTTCTTCCAGAATTCACTACAGAATCCCAAACATAGATCAAGGCACATGGTTCAGAAATCACAGCAGAGGTCGAAGGTAAATGGCTAGGCATCAGCTAAGTTAGTGCCTCCCAAACTTTTTCAGGTCTCTTGGTTCCATAAATTCATCCCCAGTGCCTCCTACCCCACCGAGTAAAAAACATAACTCAGAACTGCAGTTTGCACAACCCACTGAAGAAGGTACTTACACAAAAAATGCAGAACAGTAACAATTATTTGTACATTTATTCGAAATCCAATTACTGTAAAACTATTTAGTTTAGTTCCGTAATTCAACAAGAGAGGAACTTGATCCAGTCATGCCAGCTTTCCAAAGAGCAATAGTCACTTGCACTTTCAGCACCCCACTGCCACCCCCTTGACTCTTAGCACCCTCCCTAGGTAACCCCCAGCCCCCCAACACTTGACATGCACCCTGGGCTCCCTTTTTTGAAGAGCAGAGCAGGCACAATCATTTCCCTGGGCCACAAGACGGGGCAACCAAGCAGCCACTCCTGTGCATAGATAGGCTGAGCTTTTTTGAACCACGGCACAACCCACAAGTACCTATGTCTAGTCCTGATGACTCCTGAAAATGCATGTCTGTGTCCAGTATTTTTTCCCCTTGGAGAACAAAGGTGCTCCAGAGTAGAACCTACTGTGCTTGCCTTTTTGCTGTCCTGTTGCAACGAAGACAATAGAGCAAAGCTGATGAATGAGAAGAGGAAGAGTGTCAAATGGAATGTAATTTTGTTGATGTATTGGTTAATTTAATCCATCCCATCCCAACAGACAGGTGGCTTTCCATGCCAGACAAGGACAGTTAGTTTGTGCGCTAGCTGGTTCATTGATTCCTATTCTTGGGCACATCAATATGGTTTTGCTGAAACAAGCAAAACCTTCCCATTTATCTTAGTGAAGTTGAAATATGGCCCCTCCCCCACCCCAATGCACCAGGCAGTGGAAGCCCTGCACTTTTTATCATTTCATAAATCTCAGCCTATTTTCGTTATTGCTTGGAGCACTCGGGCAATTCTGCTGCTGCTGCTAGCCTTGAGTCTGCTTATCAGAGTGCACAAGAGTACTGTAATGGGTATAAAGGGTTATAGACTTTCAGTTTCCCTAGAAACTGCCACACACTTTCCCCTTTTAACTACATTCTCAAAAGGAAAGTGTACTGCTGTTTCGCTGTCCTAGAAATCCTTCTTGCTATTCTATCAGCTGGATTTTCTTTTATTTACTGTATTGCATTTATATCCCACCATTTTTCTCCAAGGAGCTCAAGGTGGTGTGCATAGTTCTCCCCGTCCTCACTGAATCCCTGCAACAACCGTGGGAGGCAGGCAGAGAGCAAGTGACTGCAGCAAGTGTTCATGTCAAGGACCAACTTTGAGGAAAGTACTCTTTGGTGAGAGAACCCCAACAGAGATTTAAAATAACAAAACATGCAGAAAAGTGAAGCATGGAAATATGCCCTTTTAAATATGCCCTTGTTAGTTCCAAAATAGGCTCCTCTTCCCCGGCATAGAAAAAGAACACACATTTGTTAAGATAAAAAGGATTTACTTACAAACTCTCCAAAGGTTGGAAACTCAGGCAGTACAGCTGTAAAATAATTTACAGTGATAAATTATTACTACAGTGGTACCTCAGGTTACATACGCTTCAGGTTACAGACTCCGCTAACCCAGAAATAACACTTCAGGTTAAGAACAGAAATTGTGCTCTGGCGGTGCAGCAGCAGCAGGAGGCCCCATTAGCTAAAGTGGTGCTTCAGGTTAAGAACAGTTTCAGGTTAAGAATAGACCTCCGGAACGAATTAAGTACGTAACCAGAGGTACCACTGTATACGACAGCGGTGGCGAACCTATGGCACGTGTGCCAGACTTGGCACGCAGACCCCTCACTGCTGGCACGCGCACCATTGGCCCCTGTTGTTGTTTTTTCCCCATTTGTTCTCCCCCCCCCCCAATGTTACAGCTTGTGTCCGCTGTTGAAACCTGGAACCTTTCTTTCTTTTTTCTTTTCTTTTTCTTTTTTGCTGTTAGCAGGAGATTGTGTTCGGCACAACCAATCCAAATTGCACACAGAATACTTCCTTTCTCAACTCTATCTCCGCCAGCTCAGGATATTTCTTAGTCACACCATCCATGGATCCCTTCCCCTCCTCCAACACTATATCTCCAGCATTTAGCTGTTTCACTTCTTCAGGCACCTGTTTGGCAGTCCTCTCAATCTCACCCTCCATTTCCTCCAACTTTGCCATTCTGTATAACTTTTCCAGCTTCAACTTCATCCAATGCATTTTCATTTATCATTTTATGAATCTCCACTATTAGTTCTTTTAATTGCTCATTGAATAATTGCTGTACTATAGCAACAGTCCATGGGGTATTCTTTTGCATTTTTACCATCCTAGGTGTGTTCTCAGAATCCACACAGTTCTTGCTTGTCTGATAATTGCTGGAGGCTTCATACCTAACTTTCCATTTTCACAGCAGCAGCCATGTAGTTTCACATTGCAAGCAGCACATTCACCAGTGGGATGGAGGATTAAAAAAAGAACACAATAAGATGAGGATTTATCAGAACTGAAGACTCTTTTAGCTGCTTGTAAACTTTCTTTGGTATATATCTTAAGAGCACGTTTCTTTCTGTCTTTATCTTCAGCCCCTTAATGGCGTCTCTTCCTAAGCCAGCCGTCAGGCTGTATTTCAAATGAACATTTTAACCGGCAGAAGTTTCAAAAGTAGTTAAAGAAAGGAGATTTGCTGGTCTTTGCCCTATAGGCTGATCTCTAGGGTTATTAAGTGGTGTTTGGGCAAGTTTGTGGTTCTTCCACTGCCCAGTCACTCACTCTGTCTGCCTGGATCCTTTGAAGATTTCTTGGCCCTGCAGCAATCCTTCCAGAGCATTTGGAAGTTAATTCATGTTATCCCTGTTCTTCAGAGATAATACAATATACATTAACTGTTGTTAATCACCACTTAATTTCCTCTGTCGACAGTGTCACAACAGAAGCAACTAATCAGCCATGATGCCTCTCCAGAAGTCACTGGCAAGCGTTTCTCAGGCCTCTTGCTTTCATTCAGAAAATTTCTCTCTATACTCAGCTCATGAATTGAAATGAGGAATTACAGAATGCTGGTGGATAAGTGCATTCATTTGCAGTCCTTATCTGATAGGATGTCAGTCTGTATGTTTAAATTCTGATCAGTTTTCCTAGGATTAGACACTGATTGCATGGTTTTAAAAATCAGAATAAGGCCTCGGAATTAAAGCAAATTTCACTCCAAAATATGCAGTGCCCCCCACATTGAAATTTCTCTTTTTCAGCTCCTAGAGTTGGTAAAAATTAACAAGTCTTCCCTTTCTTCGTAAGGTTTATGAAATTTGCCATTGGTAAAAGCGAGCTGTCAACATGGGCAGGACTTCTGCTATAAATGGATCTCTGGGTATGATAGCACATAAACACATAAATGTTTTTAATCCTTCAAATATTTGTCAGCTTGGAGGTGCTCAGCATTTGCCAAGAGAGGGGATGATGAGGATGCAACGGAGGAGGTTGAGGTGGGGATTATACAAATCATTTAAACAACTTTTGGTTCATCATTCCCAGGAGACATCAAACTCTGACCTTCTGCCAAACAGCCAAATTAAAATGAATGCCATTTCATTTTACTTTGGTTCAGATAATTAGTACATGACAGATGAGGAGGAGGAGGAGGAGGAGGAGGAAAGAGATGCCGTGTTTGGATTGTGGAAAGACAGTTTCTCAGCCTTAGCTGGCTTGAAAACTTTGCACCCTCATTCCAGGCATTTGGAGGTGGGCTGCATTTACTCAGCCATTAGAAAAAGGAATTATGTGTGTGTCAAGTGGTTTCTGCAAGGGCTGAACTGAAAAGTGGGTGTTTTAAAAATATATATACAGTATTTCTGCAAAACCTACAGTGGTGGCAAAAGCTTTATTTTTTGACTATAGCAGAAACAGAGAGAGGTGAGATTCCATCTACTCACCTGAGAGACCAGCAACACTTGGTTCCTCCTCTCCTTGGACACTTTCCCTCCTAGCTTGTCATTATAAAAATTCCCTAGGTATAAACTCATGCCTGTTTGCTTTTTTTCTCCTCTATCCCAATCCCCTTTCCTTTCTGTGGCATAACCAGCTTCCTATAACCAACATGCTTAAGACTAATTAATGCATAAAGGGGTTAATACCATAGAGTAAGCTGTCTTGAGATGCTTAGCTGTTCTTGGGTGGAATGGGGAACTAGGTAATCAAGTCTTTGTCCTCTTCCAGATTACTTGATGAAATCAGCATGCAAAGAAACTAAACTGGTTTCTGGAGATTAGCTGCGTGGCTCTTAGAAGCCACTCTTGAGTTCCTATTTCAATAGCTTAGGCACTTTCACCACTCTAACTAGGCCATGTTTTACTGCCTGTACAACATTTTCTGAATGCTGTATGGAAAAGCACATGAATATGACCTTTGGAGAGTTTGTAAGTAAACCATTTCTAACTTCCAAATGTGTGATCTTTTACTATGCTAGAGGAAGAAGGAAACTTTAGAATTCACTTTAAAGGACACATATTTTAAAGATCTAATGGCCTACATTTCCACACTTTACTTGTGTGCATTTTTTGCAACGTTAAATCTCTGCTGGGTTTCTCTCTTCTTGGGGTTTCTTCCCAAACTTGGATATTGGCATCTGGGTATTCTCCTTTCATATACCTTTTTTCCTTTGAACCAACACTTTCAAGCCATGCTTTTAAGATTGTAAGCCTCTACTGCTGGAGGCAGCATGCTTCTGAATTTTCCTGGAAACTAGAGGAGGGAAGGGTGCTGTTGCACCCAGATCCTGCTTGTGGGCTTCACATAGGCATTTAGCTGGCCACTGTGAGAGCAGGATGCTGGACCAGGTGGGCCACTGGCCTTATCCAGCAGACTGTTATTAGATTCTTAAGCCTGAAGACAAGGAATTGTCTTACTAATGATATCTGTAAGCAGCTCTGAGAGCCTTGTTCAGCTGAAGAGCAGCATAAACATACTTTAAATAACCAAGCAAATGCATGTTGTGGAGGGGTTAACTCCAGGATTTGGATACTCTCACCTTCCCAAGCAGGTAGTGCAGCAGGAGTGACCTTTGCCACTGGATGGGAAGAAAAGGCATGGAAGTGTGATGCAAGGATGGAGATGCATGCCACCTTGGCTCCAGAGGTGGGGGTGTGTGTGTGTTGAGGCTAGCCCACCCTTCCTTCAGCCTCTTTGGATTTCAGCACCAGCCACGTGTTCAGTACAGAACCACCCAGTCCCCTTTCTGAGGACTCCCATCCAACTCAGGAGGGGAGAAAGACCCCCTGATTTGCCTTGTGAATCACACCTTCCAGAACACCCCTAATACAGGCAGCCCTGTATCGGGAATTTTTTTAATGTCTGATGTTTTATAAGGTTTTTATATTTTGCTGGAAGCCACCCATAGTTGCTGGGGAAACACTGCCAGATGGGCAGGGTATAAATATTACTACTACTACTACTACACAAACATAGGAATCTGCCTTATACTCAGTGAGACCGCTGGTCCCCCTTGCCCATTATTGCCTCCACTGATTGACAAAAGCTCTGCAAGGTTTCAGAGAGGGAGTCCCTGCCAGCCCTGCCTGGGGATGCTGGGGGCTGGACCTGTGACCTTCTGCATCCAAACAGATGTTCTTGCCCTGAGCTAGCCTCCCCCCCCCGTGACCCTATAGCCCAACATGCACAACAAGTGTTGTCTAAATATTTGGCAACTATTTGTAGTTTAAAATTGAATGATATTTGATTTCAGTATTTTGCAAACTGATGACATTGGATTGTATCCAAGAACTGGCATGAATAGCAGTAATCATTTTACAGTATTTGCAGCGCAATAGCAATGACATTTAACATATTTTTATTCATATATTATATATTGATTGCTTTCCTCTTAAACAGCTGGTCAAAAACCCAAATACCCACAAACAGATAAATTTCAATTTCAAATTTGAACACTGAATTTTAATTGGAGGGGGGGCGGGTGGCAGGATAGAGTAGGTGGATTTTGGCATCAGAAGCCAAATTTAGAAAACTATGTTTTCACTTTATTACTAACGAGCTTAGATCACCTTTCTCCTTTCTACAGCCTTATTTGATAGATTTGTTGCTTTTTCCTTTTTTTTTCAACAAGCTTAATAAAATGAATGAGGAGCCCAGAGCACAGCAGCCTAATACAAATATGAAGAATTTAGTCCCATTTATGAGCTGTAAGATTTGTTTGGGAGATACAGAAGGCTAACAGCCTAATTAGAGGCTTAATCATTTTAGATTAAGCATGTCTGCTGCAGGCTTGGAAACTTCATGGGAAAACAAGGCAAGTAAATTGTAACTTGAGTGTACTCAGGATGCTTTAACAAATTGTATCCACTGTCCATTTGTTATGTCATCTGCTTGGGGGAGGGGGAGTCGCAGATAAAAGGGAATTTTGTAATGAGACTAGCCAAGTTACCTCAGCTTTCAATTGGCAGCTGATTCGATTCCCCCCTAACTTGCTATTCAAACATTATTTTAAAATCTATAATTTGCCTTGGAGGAAAATGAACGGGATAGATTGGGGTTGGGGTTAGGGATGGGGATGGAGGATAAATTCATTGGCAAATGCAGGATCTCTAATTCACACTTTCTGAAACAATATGTGAAATGGAACACACATATCCTTTGAATTCTGCACTCTTCAGGATTTTGCAATGTGTACATGCATTCATGTATTAGGCTGAAGCGTAGGTAAAAATGCACCTATCTGTGAAAATAATTTACAAAAATGCATTATATTACTGAATCCTGCTTGCAGAACCTTCGCACATTTCTTCAAACTGTGTATGAACAATCCTAGGCAAAATAATTTCATGAATAAAATGGAACCAGACAGAAGCCCTGTGTAATGGCTTGGGTCTCTCCCACAGACGCGAGACAACTCTGGCAGTCAATTATTTCAGATTTATTACTCAAACAAACAAATTATGACGGAGCTCAGCTACTCAGCATCATCTTCCGATGAAGCAGTTGCCAGGACTGAGCTCTGCCCCCCTTTTCCCCAACAGGAAAACCCCCACTGTCCTTTCCTTTCCTTTTCGTGCCTCTCGCAAAGTCTGGAGAGCCTACGAGTTTTTGGAGAGGCTACTGCCGGCCTTCCTGTGTCTGATTCACTGCTGGAGCTGACAGGCTGCATGTTCTCACTCGGACTTTCCCCTCCTTGATCTCTGTGCTCAGAGATCCCTGGGACGCTGCTTCCCAAGGGGTCTTCTCAGTGCTGTTTCATGGGGTGGGCTGGGGGGGCTGATGGTGTATTTGTCTAGCTATGCTGGGGCTCTGGAGCACCGGGAGCCAAGGCAGGTGTCAGCTGTGGGCCCTGCCAAGGGACGCCCAGCAACCACCTGAGGGTGCCAAGTGTTGGTGCTGGCTGCATCTCTGGTCTCTGTGTCTGAACGAGTCACCTGTGACAATGCATTCAGATGCGCAAGTAAGCCCTTGCATGTATTATTTTATACTGCCAATGTTAACGGGGGGCATCGTGGTGGTAAACAGCCAAAGTCAACAATAAAATTCATAAATCAAGTACAAAATGCATCACCAGTCTGTAGCACTCAGTGTTAACTGTCACCAAATTAGGAAGATGAGTGTTGGGAACTGTGAGGGTTTTTCTCCCCCCTCCCCAACCCTGAGGGCCTAGGAATGTTTTCAGCATGCCTCTTATTTATTAGAGACAACTGGGAAGCCCATCACTCTCACAAACTCTGGGCTCCTCTCATCATCAGACACCCTCGGTGCACAGTTTGTTTCAATCAGGGTTCCTGTGTCACCCTGATTGTTCAGTGGTCTCCTGTCCTAGCAGGACTACTGTTAGCTCTCTGTTGGACCACCACAGAAGGAAAGACTCCCAGACTTTAGTATGATCCTTCTCTACTACTTCCCTTTCTGAGCCTTCATTATAGAGTTTGCCTACTTGTCTCACTAGCAACTCCTTCTAAAGCCGGCCTGCGGACAGTCCAGGAATCAGCGTGTTTTTACATGAGTAGAATGTGTCCTTTTATTTAAAATGCATCTCTGGGTTATTTGTGGGGCATAGGAATTTGTTCACCCCCCCCCATATATATATATATATATATATAGAGAGAGAGAGAGAGAGAGAGAGAGAGAGAGAGAGAGAGAGAGAGAGAGAGAGAGAGAGTCCAGCCCACCACATGGTCTGAGGGACGGTGGACCAGCCCACGGCTGAAAAAGGTTGCTGACCCCTGCTGTAGCCCATCAGTCCTCCCTGGTACTTTGCTCCATTCATTGTTCCCCCACCCCCCTTGATTCACCTTCCCATTCATATCCCTTATTCCACCCATAAACATTCTGTTGTTTCTCTGTCTGGGTATCCTCTTACAGCCTGAGCAGACAGTATTCGCCACTCATTGTTAAGCGTTTCAACAGCTCATTTCCACAAAAAAGATGAACAACATTGACCTTTTCCTTATCCTAAAAAAGAGAAAATAACCTTGTAAGAACTACTTGCATGTAAGGAACTGTATGTAAGTCTCTCATTTATTTCTCCCTGGAAAATGTCCCAAGATAATGAATGCCAGTTCATAGAGCTTGAACAATATTTTTTACTAAATTAAAATCAACTGAATTTTGAAAATGTGCATTACTTGGTACTGAGGCACATAATATTGATCATAAATAGATCATAGAATCATAGAATTGTAGATCTGGAAGGGACCCTGAGGTGCGTATACTCAGTTTGGCATACATAATATGCACAGCTAATGAGGGGAAGGAACCACTGTCATTGCCTTTCTGTATTAATAACATAAGAAGAATCTGGTGGCAGGGGCGGAGCAAGGGGGCGGGGGGCGGTCCACCCCGGGGACCGCCCTGGGGAGGGTGACACTCCGGGGGAGGCCGCACCCCCGCGATCGAGCGCGGCAACTTTTAAAAGGCTGCAACGCGCGAACAGCAGCACAGCAGCACGGAAGGGGTGCCGGCCGATCGCGCCCGCCATCTTGGGTGGACTGCGCATGTCCACACATACGCAGTCCACCCAGGAGGCTGTGCACGCGTTGTGACGTCATGACGCACGCGTGGGGAGGGGTGCCTTTCAAGTTTGCCGCCCCGGGCGGCAGATTGGCTCCCTCCGCCCCTGCTGGTGGATCCAACCAGTGGCCCATCCAGTCTAGCATTCTGTCCTCACAATGGCAGCCAGATGCCTGCAGAAAACACTCAAGCACGACCCTAGCATGAAGGTGCTCTCCCCTCCTGTGGCTTCCAGCAGCTGGTGTTCAGAAGCATTGCTGCCTCCAACCATGGAAACAGACCGTAGCCTTTGTGGCTAGTAGCTCTTGATAGTCTGCTTCACCATGAGTTTTTCCAGTTCTCTTTTCAAATCTTCCAGGTTGGTGGCCAGCAACACCTCCCTGGGTGCAAGGTCCACAGTTCCATTATGTGAGCCAAGGTGGTGTAGAGGATTGAAAGTTTGACTAGAATCTGGGACACCAGTGTTCAATTCCCCACTTGGGCATGAAGCTCACTGGGTGACCTTGGGCTGGTCACTGACTCTCAGCCTAGCCTACCTGACAGGGTTGTAGAGAGGATTAAATGAGGAGGGGGAGAACCATGTACAGCTCCTTGGAGAAAAAATGTGGGGTATGCAAGCAATAAACAAACAAACAAACAAACAAATGTGTGCTGCATGGAGAAATCCTTTATTTTATCTGTCCTGAATCTCCCAACATCCAGTTTTATTGGATATCAGCATGTTCATAAGAATAGGTTGGGTCCTGAAAGCACACGTCTCAGGTGCCAAAGGACAGGGAAAAGGGGGGCATTTGCTGAAAGCTAACCTTAGCAAGTCAAAGTGCAAGTAGATAAATAGGTCCCACTCCAGGGGGAAGGTAAACGGTGTTTCCGTGCGCTGCTCTGGTTCACCAGAAGTGGCTTAGACATGCTGGCCACATGACCCGGAAGCTGTACACTGGGTCCCTCGACCAGTAACACGAGATGGGTGGCGCAACCCCAGAGTCGGACACGACTGGACCTAATGGTCAGAGGTCCCTTTACCTTTAGCTAACCTTAGCACCAGGGATGGGCTGTAGGGAAGGAGGCCTAAGTCATTTAAGGCTTTGGACATTAACCTGGCTGTGTTTACCTGATTGGCCTCAGCCCCAGCAAATCAATGCAGACAAAAAGCCCTTCTGAGGCCTTTGGAGAAAACAAGACCCTTCTCTTCATCCAGTTCTTCCTAACTCCCCTCTCCACAAGCAATGACTTCCTACTCCAGCACTGCCTCAAATCAGGATGGGAAGGTGAGATGCCTGGGTGGCCGGTTGTGAGGCGACATTGTGGACTTCATCGAAACAACGAAGACAAGGTAGAACTTTGTTTCTGTCAACAAGTGGCTCTGTGTTCTGCAGTTTCAGAAGTAATTTTATATGTCAATGGGAATTATTTATGTGCGTCATAAACCTGCCTAATCTCCCCATTTGTAGAAAGCTTCTGTTAAATTGGATAATGATCTGACTGGAAAATGAATGCGCTGAGGCACTGTGTGCTCTGCTTAAAGCCAGATAGTCACAAACAAAGAAATACATCCTAAGCTAGGACTGAAAAATCCATCTTCATCTTTCCAAAGTGCTCCTCAGCAAGGATGAGACAGAAATTCAGTTCAGTTTGCATTTTAATTTGAAACTACATAATCCACACTTTTAAAATCAGAGGATGGAGTGACTCTTCTATGAGGAAAGGTTTCAGTGTCTGGGACCTTTTAGTTTAGAGGAAAGGTAAGACGTAACATGACAGAAGCTTATGAAATTATGCCAGGCATGGAGAAAGTGGATAGAGAAAAGTTTTCCTCCCTCTCTCCTAACACTAGAACTCATGGACTTCCAGTGAAGCTGAATGTTGGGAGATTCAGGACAGGTACAAGGAAGTCCTTCCTTATGCAGTGCAGAGTTAAACGATGGAACTCGCTCCCACAGGAGGCAGAGACGACCACCAACATGGAATAGCAAATTCATGGAGAACCCCATCTATGGTAGTTAGCCATGATGGCTTAGTCTTGCCTACAGAGTTGGCAGCAGCAATGCTTCTAAATACCAGCTGCTGGAAGCCACAGGAGGAGAAAGTGCTCTTGTGCTGGGATGCCGCTTGCTGGCTTCTCACAAGCACCTGCTTTGCCACTGTGGAAACAGGAGGCTGAAAGAGACAGGCCATTGACCTGATCCAGCTAAAGGCTCTTCTTAAATTCTTATGACATGAACTGAATGCAGCTACAATTCAAAATCAGTGCTTTCCCAAATTTTGCAAGGCAGTTCTCCAACAATATTAAGTGTTGTTGTTGTTGTTGTTGTTGTTGTTTAATCATTTAGTCGTGTCCGACTCTTCGTGACCCCCTGGACCAGAGCACGCCAGGCACTCCTGTCTTTCACTGCCTCCCACAGTTTGGTCAGACTCATGTTGGTAGCTTCGAGAACACTGTCCAACCATCTCGTCCTCTGTCGTCCCCTTCTCCTTGTGTAGGATTTGTTTTTAACAACATGCCTAGTCATTTGGCCTTAACTAACACATATACACATTTGGAGAGGCACTTCTTAACTTGTCCACTTTAATAACTTACCTGACGTCCGCCATTAATGTGATTTACTATTGTATTAAGAGAATCAATATGAAGAGAGTGTACATGTAAAACTGATGATAAGCTCAGTCGACAATTTGTTTTTGAAAAGAAAATTTCTAACTTCTGCTACAAGTAATATTGATACATACTAGCAACACATTAATAAAAATGCTATAGAGCAGTAGGTGCTTTGATGAGTAAAAAGGTGGATTTCAGTGTATTGCTCAGAATGTCCAAATAGTACCCTTCTTACTCCTTTGACCCCATCCTGCACTATGACTAATAATAATCAGAACAAATTATTTAAATGTATGGAAATTTCCTGCCCTTTCATGACATCGGAAACTTGCTGCTTCAGGTAGCCATAGCTCACCATATATCAAGCCAGGCTTCTCCCTGGTTATAATAATAGAATCGTAGAGGTGGAAGAGACCCTGATGGTCATCTAGTCCAACCCCCTGCAATGCAGGAATCCTTGACAGATGGTCATCCAACCTCTCTTTAAAAACCCCAAATGAAAGAGAGTCCAAACTTTCTGAGGTAGTCTATCTTGAGGTTGAAAAGCTCTTACCACCATAAAGTTTTTCCTAATGTTTAAACAGAATCTCCTTTCTTGTCATTAGAAACCATTGGTTCAAATCCTGCCCCCCGGAACAACAGAAAGCAAGCTCGCTCCACCTTCCATGCGGCAGCCCTTCAGATATTTAAAGATGGCCATTCTATCCCCTCACAGCTTTCTCAAAGGGACAACAATGCCAATGCCCATCAACTTTCAGCCTCCTGAGATTTTTATGGGGGGGAGGGGGCTGAAGACACACCAACCCCAATATATAATTTAAAGGGGGAAGAAATACCAATAGCTGTAACTGAAGCTGGGGGGGACGACCCAAATGCCCTTCAAGAAGCTTCGTTCCAGGTACTCTGTGCATGGGATGATTTTGCAAAGCGCAGAGACTGGGGAGATGTCCTTCGTGTCTCCCCCCAGTTTCTGTTCCCATGAGCTCCAGTGGGAATGGGATCCTCTCACGACATCTTGTGGAGAGAAAGACAGAAGGGGGCCTTGGAAGTTCAGGGCTGTTTTACCCTGCAAGCTGCCCACCCACCCACCCACTCCTGGTGTCGGCCTCACGGAGTCCCCAGCTGGACAGGGTTTTTCTCCTCCCAGCCTTGGCATCAAGCAGCTTCAGCATAGAAAGTGGGGGCAGCTTAAGGGGCCTGAGGGGAAGATTGGGGGAGACCTTTTCCGCCTCTCCACAACTCAGAGAACTATTAAAAGTGGGGTTTGTGTGTAGGTGTAAAAACGGAGTGCTGTTTATACTGAAAATAAAATTTATGCACTGAATGAAGGAAATAGTGTGGCTGGCATACGACGCCCTTCCTATAATTTTGAAGGAAAATGTCACCCATCCACGTTAAATTCTTTGACTCAGCTACATGGGCAAAGAAAAAGTGCTTTATATGTGTTGTATATGCATTCTAACATTGTGGTGCCAGCTGGTGCTGTGAAGTTGCCTTTTTGCCAACCCAGTTTCTCATACAAAGTTTACAACATGTTTAACTGAAATGCTTCTTTGATGTGTCTGGATCCAGTCCTTTAATTGCAATGCTTCAGCAGACAGCCATTTTTTAGGAAACACATGGAGCGTCTATTCCTTTATTGTAAAGCCTTACACTGTCTACTGAGAAGCAAGTCCCACTGTATTCAATGGGGTTTACTCCCAGAGTAAAGACTGTGCAGCCTTACATTTTTACTCAGAACTAGGTCCCAGTGAGTTCAATAGGATTTGCTCTCTGGTACGCTCCTGATCATTTTCAGTTTCCATTATCATCATATCATCATGTCATATCATATCATTTCCCTCCTTTCTCCCTGACAGGGACTCAAGGCAGCTTACAGCTAAAATTTTATTTTATTCCAATTATCTGTTGAAGGTGTTGTAGATTATCTCTTCCTTTGCACATTTTTTCTTTACAACATTCCTGCCAGGTAGGTTAGGCTGAGAGATTGTAATTGGTATATGTATATGGAATCATACTGTAGAATCATAGAACTGTAGAGTTGGAAGGGATCCTGAGGATCATCTAGTCCAACCCCCAGCAATGCAGGAATATGCAGCTCTCCCATACGGGAGTTGAACCTGCAACCTTGGGTTATCAGCACCATGCTCTCACCAACTGAGCTATCCACTTGATGTATGTGCAATGTGTCTATGGCATCTATGTGTGCGGTGAGATCAAACACAGGAGAAGCTTCCTATTGTAGACTAGAATGTCCCTATTTTCATTGCTGAAATGTTGGGGGGTATGCCTCTGTAGTCAATAAAGATTTGGCCTGATTTCATCTAACACCCGTGTCCTGTGTCCATTATTTTGCCACCCTTGCAGGACCACAGTTTGTGCCTGCTTCGGCAAGGGAAAGTTTAATAGCTGCACACACACACACACACACACACACACTGCAACTCTGCTCAAAATGCCCTGCTCATGGAGCTGTTTTTCATTTGAAAAAGATTTTCGTCAAGGATGACTCATCCATCTGTGCCTGCATGTAGTGTAACAGTTTGTGCCCCGGTAATAAAAATAAAATAAATTAATGCTTTATTTTGCCATCAAGCTGTAAGTGTTATTGTGAAATTTGTTAGCGGTGTGATATCCTGGTGTCAAACACAGTCAAGAAAGAAGGCAGGTAGATGTCTGTCCTTGCAGGTTATAAAGGAAAGGAGCTCACTTAAAATGGAATAAATAAGAGCAGGCTTACCTTCTAAGGCTGCAGACAGCCTCACATGTGCTTTCCCAGACCCACAGACCCACTTCTTCTTAGCTTTATTTTTGCCTAGGGACACATCATTATCTCCTTGCCACCAGTTTGCCACATAAAAGAATGAAGCATGGCAGTAAAAGGGGGGGGGCGGGGAGGAAGAGAAAAGAAAAATGTAATTTACTCTATTAGCAGCAGGGGAGTTTTGGGGGGAAGCACAAGACTTCTGAATTCTCTTCCCTATTAGAGTCAGAAACAGCACCATCAAATCCTGCAGTCTGATTCATAAATTGCAGAAGCATTCTTCCTCTCCTTCTTTTTGCTCTTATTATTTCACGGTTTTGAGTTTGAGGGTCACATATTTCCAGTCAAGTAATGGAGCAAAAGGGTTTCCTGCAGACCCACACAAGTTATGACCCACCATGGCCTGCAACAAGGCTGGAGGTTCAGCAATAGTGCTAAGCAATTGATTTATCCAAAATAAGTGTTCACGCCGAAAGTGCTGATTTGGGGGTGAGCCAATGCCGTATATTTCTCCATTTCTTCATGGTTGTTTTTGAAGCTGTTCTTCCCTCCCTTTGTTACTGACTTCCCCCTCACTGACAGTTCACACCCACCCACCTGCAAGGACAGTAAAGCAAGGCCAGACATGGATATGGGAAAGGCACAATCAGTGCAGCAAGTGGGACTGTCCAGACTGGGAAAGCAAACAGGAATGCCTTCTGGGGGGGGGGCTGGGCCTGAGCTGCTTGTTTGCACCTCCACTGGTGTTTCCATGACCCAGGTGGTTGAGGAGGTGACAGCTGTGGCCCCGAACCAGACAAAGTGGCAGACTTCTCCTGAAAGGATGGGCATGGGGTGGGGGAATGCCAGGATTGGAGACGAGGCTGGCATAAGAGGGGACAGAGCAGAGGTGGGGGTGGGCTATGCCACTGGGGCCTTTCCTGGGATCTGACTCCTCCTCTGTAACTCCCTCCTAGGGTGACTCCTCTGTATCTTCAGACCCCAACACCGCTCATCCCAAACCATGGAGACCCTCCCCAGGGTCGTCAGCAGACAGCTTCAATTCTTCCTACCCCTTGTCTTGAGCCAACCAGCCCCTCCATGATGTCTCCTTGGGATTCATGAGGCCAGTGCTGGTCAGAGGGCTGGGGAGGGATTGAACTTACCCATGGATACTTGCATCTCTCACACCAGGAAACCAACCCACCTGGGAACTGGATGTGAGGAATTGTATCATCTGTTTGAGAAGGGGAGGGATTCTGTTGATGCATTCCTCACTCTACTACCCAATCATAAATTTTACACATCACTTGGGAAGACAGGTGAACTAATATCAGTGTGCTGGAAGAAGCTTAGGACCTCATGACCACCGTGGCAATGGGGGGACTGTTTCAGCACAGTCATACCTTGGGTTGCAAATGTGATCCGTGTGGGAGGCACGTTCGCAACCCGCAGCTCTGCGTCTGCACACACGCGTGACACAATTCGGCACTTCTGCGCATGATGTCATTTTGCAGGAGGAAATGATTAACAATAGGACCCACGAAGGGGAGGAGGGAAGTTCAGGAGATTCTATGGAATCTTGTCTTTATGTTGTGTGTTGGATATGTGATTGTAAAACTATAATTTGAAAAACCAAATAAATAAATTTATAAAGAAAAACGAAGAAGATTCAGGACATCCATCCTGCCCCCCCTCTCTCGAAACCTTTTTCAGGCAAGCAGAAGGCTGAAGAACATGTCCCAGCCAGGCAAAAGCACCCTAGGGTGGGGCAGAGAAGAGACGCTGAGAGGTGGAGCCCAGGAATAGCAGGGTGGACTCAGAAGGGGTGTGACCAGGGAAGAGCCTACAGGGCCACATGGAGCCCTTGCGCCTGGAGTTCCCAACCCCTCCTCTAACACTTTATTCTTGCAAGATGGTTTGAGGATATTACACTGATCCTGGTCCAAATGCACTGGCTGACAATTAGTTTCCAGGCACAATTCAAAGTGCTGTTTTTCACCTAAAGGTAAAGGTAAAGGACCCCTGACAGTTCATGTGCCTCCTCCTCGAGAGGAGGGCCTTTTCTGCATTGGCTCCCCAC
Source organism: Lacerta agilis (assembly GCF_009819535.1). NCBI lineage: Eukaryota > Metazoa > Chordata > Lepidosauria > Squamata > Lacertidae > Lacerta > Lacerta agilis. The sequence continues at coordinate 989,675 of NC_046324.1, forward strand.
TTCTAGAATGCTCTCCCCAGGCGCCTTCATTAGGTGGCAAGCAAAAATGTTTGTTTTTAAGCAGGCTGATTAACATCCAATGCCCTTTTAAAATGTGCTGGGGATTATTGGCTCGTTCTTGTTTTTGTTTTTATTATGTATTTTATGCTTTTATATTGTGATTTTAATGTTGTGAACCCCCTGAGACCTCTGAGTATAGGGCGGAAGAATAAAAATGATTATGATTATGATGGTTTTTTTAGGGTTCTGTTTAGCATGCAAAGCCTTAGCTAGATCTGTTTATTAATTGAAAAAATCTTCCTCTCTGTACACAAACACACACACATTTAAAACGGACAAGACAGCTCATGACAGATACATAGGGAAAAAATTATCCATGAAAAAACCAGCAGCACAGAATTAAAATAACAAAAATGGTTTCTTTCATCAGCATCCTAAAGTGGCACAGTCCTGCTGCTGCTGCTGCTGAAAACTCCTAGGTGTTATTCCTGGGCAGGGGCGTTCCTAGCCCCTTGGCTGCCCGGGGCGGGAAGCCAAGAGGCACCCCTGGGGGCAGGGCATCGTGACGTGTGTGTCATGACGCACGTTCACAGCACGACACCACGCCCCCAGGGGGAAAAAGAGAAGCATAGTGGGCACTTGAGCGTGCCCGCTTTGCTTCCCCCCCTTTCCCTTTTGGCCGCTTCTTTCGGCGTGAGGGGCAGGCCAGCAAGGAGGGGGCATCACACTTGTTGCTGGCATGACACCCCCTCCTCGCTGGCCCACCCCTTGCGCCGAAAAAAGCCGCTGGGAGGGAGGGAAAGGAAGCAGAGCAGGCGCATTCAAGCGCCTGCATTGCCTCCCCTTTTCCCCCTTCCAGCCGTTTTTTTCCTGCACGAGGGGTGGACCAGCGAGGAGGGGGTGTCATGCCAGCGACAAGTGTGATGCCCCCTCCTTGCTGGCCTGCCCCTCGCGCTGAAAAAAGCTGCTGGAAGGGAGAAAAGGCGGCATGCCCCCATTTGGGGCCCGCCCGGCGGGGTGAGGGGGGGCAGCCAAAGTGTCAACCCCCTCCCCTGGAACCTGGGGTGGACCGCCCCCCCTGCCCCCCTTGCTACGCCCCTGTTCCTGGGGCAATGGGTCCTGTATTCACAAGTTCCCCCATTTTCCTATCAAAGTCAAAGTGATAGACCAGCAGGGAAGGGTCCAGATCTCTCTCTCTCTCTCTCTGTGTCCCTACAACCAGTATACATCTGTCGGGATGAGAGTTTATTTACTCTCGGCACTCATGTGGTCGCTGACCTTTCTGCCAAGATTCATCCAGCCTGTCTCCTGCTTCCAGTTCTTTTCCATTTTATGATGTGAGCAGCCTTCACTGAAAACACTTACCTGTAGATAACTTCAAGGAGCATCACCTCAGAGTGAGTTACTGACTGAGCTGAAGAACCACAACCTCGAAGGGAGAGGCTCTTTGTTTCATTATCCATCTTTCTTTTTCTAAAGTCATCTCATCTCTTCAAAGGCTGTGTTTTGAACAATAGGAGGAAGGCGAGGGGAAAGGAAAGTTGTTCAAAAGAATTGCTTGGTGGATGCACAAAATAACTAGCCTGGGCATGTGAGCAGATCCATCACAACTGGTGACTTATTCAGGGTCCTTCAGCTATAGATCAGAATGCTTCATGGTGAATTATGGCAGGTGGGCATCTATTTCTCCTCTTTATTGTATGTGTGGTGGCAGGAGCAGTTTATCTTCAAAGACATTCTTCTTTCGAGCTGTTCCTTGGAGCTCTCCATAAATATTATCCAAATTTTGCTGGTAGCAGCAGGGCTTGTTGTCCAAGAGCTCAAACCATACCATCTCAGACTCTAATAGGCAACAGCCAACAGCAGCTTGATCAAAGGAGCATTGTGGGACAGCTCATGGTGCACTGGGGGGGGGGGGCGGTGTAGGCATCACAAACGTCTGTATGACTTGCCACCATAAATTCATCTGAAATAAATTTTGAAGCAAATTTTGAGTACCATTCCTGAGGAACTTTGAGGAAAGCAAAGGAAGGGGGCATTGCTTGGCAGTGGCCTTATCCCAGAACATCTAGCCTAGTAGTTTGAAAACTTTTGTAGATCACTACCTCCTTGGTTCGATAAACTCAGTGCCCCCTATCCTATAAAAAGCATTATTCAGAACTGTTATTTGCATGACCCACTAAGGAAGATAATAACACAATAAAATTCAAAAGAGTAACAATTAATTGCATGTTATTATTTCCCCAGGGGCAGTACTCCCCACTTTGGGAACCACTGATCTAGTCCTAATTGCGTTCAGTCATGGGGGATATTGCATGGATTGCCCTGATTATAATGCTAATGCTTACATCCTGTTTTCCAGTGTTCCTTTCACACTGCAGTACCTTTTGCATTATGGAGCTTGTGGCTTTTTCAGCAATATACAGGTACTGGTATGTTGTGCTAAGTTTCATTCTCACCTGTGAATGTGGTGTGACACAACAACAAATTCCAGTAGACACCATTGCTACTCCCTGGCCCTTTCTGCAGATGCATGCTTCTGTTCCACCAGGATTCTCCCATGAAATGGTGCGGGGGGGGGGGGAAACTGCTTGCCAGGACACCTCCCCTAAATCCCATCACTTTACTTCTGTAAATTTCTGGTTTAATAGGTTTGCAAACAGATTATTTCTGGAACCAGCTGACACAGAAGTGAGTGCTACACTTCCACTATATTCTTCTGGATTTCTAGAAGGGGTTTTTATGTTGTTTGAAAGGTCAAATCTAGTGCAGAAATTTACAGTTAGGGAGACGTTGGAGAAACTGATTAAACTGCTGTGTGAATGCGGTTGTATTGTTTTGTACTGTATATCCTGGCTGACCTGCCCATACTGAGCTGACCTGGGTTGCCAGACCTCAGATGATAAGGTATTTCAGAGACAAGTGGCCACTGTGGAGAGGCAGAGCAGGCCCTATCATTAGGCAGAGTGAGGCTTCAGGTGGTGGGTGGCAAGGCTCCTTCAAGTCGTATGGAAAATGTATCTTTTGGTTGTTCTGAGTTCAGTTGTGGAGAGCTTTGGACCTGCTTCAGCTGTGGACAGGGTCGGTAATGGGGCCCTTTATATGTCCAGCTGTCCTTTGTCAACAACAAATTGTTGCTGCTTTTTGTGTTGAATATACTGTATGCTATATGGTGATTTATGGACCTAATATGTATCTAAAGCCATTTGCCACTGTTGCTGTATGTAGGTTTTATTTTATTTGTTTTTTATCTTATATTTTGGAAATGTTCATCCAGTTTTTTCCCCTTTAAATTTTTTGGATGTCCCCAAGAGAGTGGGGCCCTAAGCCAAAGCTTGTTTAGCTTATACGTATATCTGGCACTGGCTGTGGAGTAATGAAATCTGCTGGTTTATGGAAGCTTCCAAAAGCAATGATGTCCATGAGGCAGTGCAGGAGGAGAAGGAGTGGCCCAGGCCTCCTCCAAGAAGCACCACGGGGGCAAAACAAGATGGTTCTTCTGTGGCTCCTTGTGGCTGATCATGTTCAACCCAAGACATTGGAGCCAATAAATTATCAAAAGCCATTCAGAGCTGCTATCTCTTTGTCTCCCATCAATAATGCAAATAAAAAGAGACGTTCTATTGATTAAATGACAAGTTCCCCTACAGGCTTGAAGGGATTTTGCCCAACATGGGCCAATAAAACATCCGTGGGCTGGAAGGAGAACTACGGTCTTCCTGAAAAATGGAGAGACCCAGTCATAATGCTGCTTTCGCAGAAGGCGTTTAAATAATCAGGAGAGATTCATGGTGCACATGCTGGTGAGTAATGACTTTTTCTTCTTATTCTTCTTAAAAATGATTGATAATGCAAAGGAAAACATGACCAGACATTAGTCAGGTGTGTTCTCTTTATTCACTGCCTCTTCTTTTGAAAAGGTAAAGATTCCAGTCTTCTGGCCAGACTCCTGACTCAGGAACAGCCAGTGGGGAGGGATGGCCATGGGCACCTAGCTTCTCAGCCTAACCTACCTCACAGGACTCTTGGGATTAAATGAGGAGAGGGGGGAGAACCAAGGATAAAAAGGGTAGAGTATAAATGCCATAAATAAATAATAAATGTTGTCGGAGGACAAAATCCCACCGTGACATAAAGTGGAAATTACATTTGGGTAGAAAATACACTTGAGGCTTAAATGCAAACTTAAGTAGATTTATCCGCCATCCTGAGCTGTGGGATCATGAAACATAGTCTAACATTTTGTCTGCCTCCTCAGCTCTTTGGTGGCAAAGATAGCTCAGTCGGCACTGTAGGAGACTCTTAATCTCAGGGATGTGGGTTTAGCCCCCACACACACACTGGGTAATAGATTCCTGCTTTGCAGGGGGCTGGAGTGGATGACCCTTGTGGTCCCTTCTAGTTCAACAATTCCATGATTCTATGAAATCACCAAAGTGGATCAATAATAAGCAAGGCTGAGAATGTGAGCAGGCAGGCAGACTTGCAGAGGTGTAGGAAATTATTGTGCAAGATTGGCTCTGCTTGACTTTAAGACAAAGAGTTCCTGAAGTTTCCCCATTGTTATCAGGTATTGTCCCCCTTAGCCCATCAAAACAAGAATTTGCTGTTTATAAGGCAGCCTCAGCTGGGTCAGGTTTTCTTTCTTTCTTTCTTTCTTTCTTTCTTTCTTTCTTTCTTTCTTTTTTCCACATCCTGAACAAAACTCTGCAAGACACAGGCCCTCTTGAAAGAGCAAGCACCATCTCCTGAGGGCAAATGATCAAACAAAATAGAGATTGACGCAGAAATCAGATGAGAGAATTGATGACAATCTGCACAAGACATGCACCTTTAAGATCTGCAAAGTGCTGAGGATTCTATAAATGAAAAGAAAATATGCCAAATAAAAGTTTGCTTTTCTCTGCTTCGTTGTACACATCCCTGGACAGTCCCAAGAAAACGGAGAAGTTTTCTGTAAAGAACTTGCTTGTTGGTGTGCCATGAGGAAGCATCGAAATGTTCCGTGCTTGAGTTATAGCAGAGCCAGAGGAAACCCCAGTGCCCTTGTGGTTTGAGATGCTTCCTTAGCTACTTTTGGACTCTCAGCTGTCCATGGAGGCACATGTCAATTCTGTGTCCAGGGCAGCTGTCTACCAGCTCCATCTGGTACGCAGGCTGAGACCCTACCTGCCCGCGGACTGTCTCACCAGAGTGGTGCATGATCTAGTCATCTCTCTCTTGGATTACTGCAATGCGCTCTTTGAAACTGACCCAGAAACTACAACAAATGCAGAATGCGGCAGCTAGACTGGTGACTGGGAGACCGCATAACACCGGTCTTGAAAGACCTACATTGGCTCCGAGTACATTTCCGAGCACAATTCAAAGTGTTGGTGCTGACCTTTAAAGTCCTAAATGGCCTTCTTTTTTCTGGAAGCCACCCAGAGTGGCTGGGGAAACCCAGACAGATGGGCAGGGCATAATAATAATTATCATCACCATCATCACTGGATGAAGTGACTGTGCTTCAGCTAAGGGTGGACCTTGTGGGTGTCATTAAGGGCCTCCTACCGCTTTTCTTTTGTCAATTTGGGCACCGTATAGTTATCATCAAAAGGATATGCAATGGCTGGTCATTTCTGCAAGACTTAAATCAATCAATTTATTTATTGCATTAGCCATATGGCCATAGCACATAGTGAGAGACCAGGCAGTGACCTGTCACGATTATACATGGAATACTACAGATACAGTTAAAACATTAAGTGTAAAATCATGCTGAGTAATACAGATAAAATAAAGAGCAATAACAGGGCATATCGACTGTGTCTATGTCAGGAAGTTACATAGGACTAGGGCTGAGGCAAATTAGCCAAAAAGGTGGCCCTGAGTTTCAGGGCCTGTAATGTATAGATGGCTACTCCACGTGAAATCAAGGGGTTAGCATCTGCCAGTAAGTATTTCATGCGGTCATCGTTCGGGGCGATGATCGGCGGGATTAAAAGGAAAAGTCTGGGTCTTGCTGAGAGATATAGTGGGCAGTAGAAGAAAAAAATGAATAAAGTCCTCTATCTTTCCTTTGTTGCATGGGCAGAGTCGAAGATCCAGAGGAGTATTGGAAAATACACCCTGTAAGAATGCTGTGGGGATGGCATGAAATTGAGTCAGTGTAAAGGCCCTTCTCAGCGTAGGATTTATCAGATCACTCAAATAGTGGGCCAGAGATCTAACTACCTTCACGCGGGGGAACCACGTGGAGAGTCTGGCCACATTAGATAGTTTTTGATCAAGGGCAGTGTCCCTAGCAAGAATCCAGTCGCGAATTTTGTCTTTGTCCCATGAGGATAGGGCGGCGAAGTCTGGAAGGGAGTAGCGAGCGCAAATGGTCTCCATGCCCTTTGACCAGGTGCTACTGCCGATAAAGGCTAAGAAGGCTTGTTTGGCTAATAGGGAGTTTGGAGTTTCAGCAAGCAATTTGTAGTAGTTAATTATCCTGATATGGGCTCTTGCTACAATGGATGGTAGACCCAGTTCCATTCTCAGTTGGGCCGCCATTGTCCCATTGGGGAGGCCCACGATCTTTCTTGCTGGAAGGTTTTTCTGCAAGACTTAAAATGCTGTGTGGCACTGGTGTGGCAATACTGTGTGGCTTTGGTGTATGAGTGTGTTTGTATGAATGTGTATGGGTGAAATTGAATGGGGAGGATGGATGAGTGAGAGAAAGGATGGGGGCAGAATGACCCACCCAATTCTCACATTGGTCCTACCCATGAGTGTAGATTTCCCTGCCCACTTTTTGCATTGACTCCACTTATCATGGTCATGCAGCTCTTGGAAGGTTAGCTATGAGAGGCACCATTCAGCCCACCTTGGGCCAGTCACTGCTTTCCAGCCTAACCTGACCTCACAGGGCTGTTGTGATGATAAAATGGGGAGAGGCAGAACCATGTACACAATTCCGATACTCACTGTCAGTAACATTTGAGAGGTCTGAAATTATCTGTGTGTGGCAGTGTTGCCTAATATCCAGCAGCAAAGGTTTCTAACGATGTGAAGGGAAAACCTGTGACCCCTTATCTCTCAACCAGAAGTTCAAAGTAAAAATGAGCCACTTTGTGAAAGTGAAGAAAGAAATGTGAGTGGAGGGGGGGGCGGTCTTTCTTCCATCCTTTGGACACCCTGAGAAACTCAAGGAACCTGCTGTACCTGGAAGTGGGTGTGGAGAGTGCAGCTGTGGACAGCCAGAGGAAGTGCGGTTCACCTTGAGCCTGCCCTTGAAAAGCAAATCTAGGGAGATGTCTTGTGATATTTGAAGATGGCTATCATGTTGCCTTTCAGCTTCCTCTTAACCAGGGGTCCCCAAACTAAGGCCCGCAGGCTGGATACAGCCCAAACCAGCCAATTATCCGCCCTACGATGACGCCCGCTGCCGCTCTTACTGGCGCGACTGCCCATCTCTGGGTCGGCGCAGTGCTGGAAATAGCTTGTGTGCATGCGCAAGCATCATTTCTGGCGCACTTCCAGGTCTGCGGAGGCCCGTGTGCATGTGCACAAGCTATTTCCAGTGCTGCGCCAACCCGGAAGTGTGCCGGAAAAAACGAGTGCACATGCGCATGGGCGTGCACTCCCCTGCCCTCCGTGCGATCGGCGCCAGAGGAACCGGCCCAAGGCCGGGTAAGTTTGCCGACCCCTGCTCTTAACCATGTTAAACATACCCAAATTCTAGCCTAGATGAGTATTAGCTGCATCACACTGTGGACTGTTTAGCTTGTGGTCTACTAAGACCCCTAGATCCACATGTATTACTGGCCAGGTAGGTGTCTCCCATCTTATATTTGTGCAGCTGGTTCTTCCTGCCTAAGTACAGAACCTTACACTTGTCCCTGTTGAAATTCACTTTGGCCTATTTAGTTTTGGCCCAGTTCTCCAATCTGTTAAGGTCATATTGAATCCCATTTCTATCTCCTGTGGCCTTAAGTTCCTCAAGCTTTTTGGAAGTTGACCTTCTTAAATGTCAGGAACGTTCCATTACTTACAAGTGGAGAAGAGGCAGACACAGAGGAGAAGAGAGAGAATTCCTAAGGGAGGGGGGGAAGCAGTTAGCAGCAGTAATGTGACCCCGGTACACAGAGAGCAAGACAGGGAGGCACAGCGTGAAGGAATGCAATTTGTAAACTCTGATAATGAAGAAGAAGAAAGGAATCAAAGAGTTGGAAGAGACCACAAGGGCCATCCAGTCCTACCCCCTGCCAAGCAGGAAACACCATCAAAGCATTCCTGACAGATGGCTGTCAAGTCTCCACTTAAAGACCCCCAAAGAAGGAGACTCCACCACACTCCTTGGCAGCAAATTCCACTGCCGAACAGCTCTTACTGTCGGGAAGTTCTTCCTAATGTTTAGGTGGAATCTTCTTTCTTGTAGTTTGAATCCATTGCCCCATGTCTGCTTCTCGGGAGCAGCAGAAAACAACCTTTCTCCCTCCTCTATATGACATCCTTTGATATATTTGAACATGGCTATCATATCACCCCTTAACCTTCTCTTCTCCAGGCTAAGCATACCCAGCTCCCTAAGCCGTTCCTCATAAGGCATCGTTTCCAGGCCTTTGACCATTTTGGTTGCCCTCTGGAGGAGGAGGAGGAGGAGGGGAAGTTTGGATTTGATATCCCACTTTATCACTATCCTACGAAGTCTCAAAGCGGCTAACAATCTTCTTTCCCTTCCTCCCCCACCAACAAACACTCTGTGATGTGAGTGAGGTTGAGAGACTTTAAAGAAGTGTGACTAGCCCAAGGTCACCCAGCAGCTGCATGTGGAGGAGCGGAGACACGAACCTGGTTCACCAGATTACAAGTCAAACCTGGTTCACCAGATTACAAGTCCACTTGCAGAAGAAGAAGAAGAAGAGGAGGAGGAGGAGGAGGAGGAGGAGTTTGGATTTGATATCCCACTTTATAACTACCCAAAGGAGTCTCAAAGTAGCTAACAATCTTCTTTCCCTTCCTCCCCCACAACAAACACTCTGTGAGGTGAGTGGGGCTGAGAGACTTCAGAGAAGTGTGACTAGCCCAAGGTCACCCAGCAGCTGCATGTGGAGGAGCGGAGACACGAACCCGGTTCACCAGATTACAAGTCCACCGCTCTTAACCACTACCCCATAACAGACGGAGAGGAAGAGATAGGGGGAGTAGAATTGCCCCGGACTCGTAGATTAACTAGGCTAGTAGAAAAGTGCAGGCCTGGGGAAAAGAGAAGATGGCGGCTTTCCTGTTGGGGACGGAAGGGGAGGAGCCTAGTTCCGGCAATTGGATCATCGAGTGAGGAATGATTTATCTGAGCTCCGACTGGAGCTCTCTGTATTGAACAATAAATCTGGAATAATAACCTGTCTGAGGTCGTGTCATGTGTGGGAGAGACACCGAACCTGACATTAAAGCCCAGAGCGCATGTCTGACTACACTCAGTTTTTCCTTACCTGTGTATCATGAAACCCAGGAGCACATGATCACTTCCTCCCAAGTTTCTGAGTACTTCCACATCATTGATCAGCTCCTTCCTGTTGATGAGGACCAGGTCCAAGATAGATGACCCCCTTGTTGGTTCTTCCACCATCTGGGTAATGGAATTGTCAGTGAGGAAATGGAGGAATTTGTTGGACCTGACATAGTTTTGTTTCAATTTAGGAATTAGTTTGGAAAGTACAAATTGTATATTGAAATGAATTTCTCCTTCATACCTAACCAAGGCTATCCGCAAATATACTTTCTGAAATGCAGTGCCCAAATTTGTGACATATTCAATTTAAATTTAACTGCATATAATGTCAAATCATTTTATCCCACTCTGCACTACTAGTAACTTGGCCAATCAGCAGAAACGCTTATAAAAATGCTTCCATTTTGAATTTGGGGGGTGTTAAGTCATGGTTGCAGTGTCTATATGATTTCAGCTCTTCGTGTAATCAGCTCTGGGTAGTGATTCAGCATGCTAGCAAGGATATGCTAGGAGTCAAGTCTAACAAGAACAATCTCCTTTATTGCAGTAGGAACTTGACTGACTGGAGGGAAAGGGAGAGCTCCTTTTATACTCTCAGGAACAGGAGTTGGGGAAAGGATACATTTAGATTTTGGTAGGAACCAATCAGAGTAAGGATCCAAATTGTGCCAACAAGTTAACCAATAACAACTGTCACCGCACCTGTTTGAATCACCCTGGAGCGGGAAAGGTAGTTACAGAACTAGCAGTGAAGCTCATGTATGCATATTAAACCAATAAATAACAGGGGGAAACTGAGTTGTTGAATTGTTATAAAATTTTAGGGTGCACACACATAGCCAACACACACTCCACAGAAAACCAATCCTTCACACTTCAAATTTTAGGAAACATTCCTGGGGAAATTACACATTATTTTAGCACGCAGAACAATCCTGAAAGCCACCTTGGCTTTTCTAATTACTCTAAACGTCTCCTCTGCAGAAGGAGATATCTTGGAGAAACCTTTTCCAGTAGTTTTTTCACTTAACAAATTCTTCAAATCCTGTCTTTGGGGCATATTTGTGCATGAATAGGGTGGGCCTATGGCCTGGATTCAAGAACTAAAGGATTTACCATCTCAACAGAATGGCCAGGATCAGGAGCGTTCTTAGCCCCTTGGCTGCCGGGGGCGGGAAGCCAAGAGGCATCCCTGGGGGCAGGGCATAGCGGTGTGCGTGCGTCATGACGTCATGATGCACACGACGCCCTGCCACGGGGGTGCTGGACGGCGGATTCGGGAGACTCCGTGGCGGCAACCCTTTGTGCCACGGCTGCTCGTGCCTGTGTGAGCAGCCGCTGCACGAAGGGGTGCTGAGCGGCGGATTCGGGAGTCTCTGCGGGCTGCAAAGACTCCCGAATCTGCCGCCCGGGCTCCCTTGGCGGAGCGCAAGTCGGGGCAGGGAGAGGGACGGGCCAGTGAGAAGGGGTGTCCCTCCTCGCTGGCCCGCCCCTCTCCATGCCCCGGCTCCGCAAGCCAGCCAGCAGCGGATCTCGGCAAAGAGGCAAGGGGTGGGCCAGCGAGGAGGGGGTGGCACCCCACCTCGCTGGTCCGCCCCTTGCCTCCATGCCGAGCTGCGCCGCTGGAAGGGGGGGCTATTTTCAGCGCTGCTGGAGTGCAGCTGCAGTAGCGGCCAGCAAGGGGGGTGACACCCCTCCTCGCTGGCTGCCCATGCAGCTCCGCCCCGGCAGTGCCGAAAATAGCCTAAAAAGAATTTTTTTTTCAAAAAAAAAATTAAAACAAGTAAAAAAAAGCCCCCGGTGTGTCACCCCCAGCAGGGGCGCTGCCTGGGGCCCCCCGCCCCCTCCACCCCCCCCCCCCCCGCGATGCCCCTGGCTAGGATGCCCAGGTAAAACATTTTTGGGCATCCTGGCAGGCAGGAGAGAAGCCACACTCAGATTTGTGTTGTAGACTGCCTCTTGTGATGCTTTTTGGGTGGTCTTTGGCTAAGGGGTTGGGCAATTTCAAAAGGTTCCTGCACACTTTGTTAAGGGTCTCTCTTACCTCCTTGCAAGCGGGGGGGGGGGGGGGGCTCTGTTGCAACAGAAAAATAAAGATGTGCCTTGCTTTCCATTGGATCCTGCCTCCATCCGTTCATCTCTGACTGATCATGGACTTTGGAGACTCAGTCCCTTGGCGATTTGAGCAGCAAAAGACAACCCCTCTATTTTTCTATATCAGCTGCAGGAACAGAAACACTTTTTGTCCCTCAAAGTTCAGATTTAGCATTTTAACATCATTAATCCTTTGGTCAGATGGCATGTTAAGATACTGATCACTTCTAAAGCCTACCATTACAGACCTCCTGCAGCAAAATAGAGTATAAGTGATGAGCTGTTTGCAGCCATCCAACAGGAGTTAGTAAATACAATGGGTGTGTGCACACCCCAATATTTATCTTGTACTCAGCTACATTCGTCACAATAATGCATTATAAATATCTAACACCAGATGGCGCCAGAGAGCAAAAAGGAGTTTATGTGGATTTTTACATAGACTTTTTTTTCTTTTGTGTAACGATTTAATTTCTGGCTTATTTATAGCATTTTCAACCTGTGTCTAGAACCACCCCTTGTCTCTTTATGTGGGCAATAAAAAAAATCAAAGTTGTTTTTGAGTTGCTCTGTCCACTTAGTTTTGGAGTTTGTGCCATCTCTGCTTAGATCTGTGATTTGGGTTCCAAGCCGCTCTGCATACAATTAATCTGTATGTTCCCCACTAATGTGAGCACCCCTGAATTGGGTCTGGAAGTGAACTGGCAGCCAGAGCAACTGTTTTAAAACTGGGGTTATACAAATGCTAAATTGAACCCCAAACCATAATCTGACTGCTGCATTTCGGAACAGCTGAAGTTTCTGAGTCATTTTGACAGGCAGCCCCGGGTAGAGTGCTTTGAAATAATCCAGTCTGGAATTTTAGAAATAAACCATGTACAAAAACGCATTTATTTATTTATTTACAGAACATGTTTTGCAAACATGCACAGCAATGCACACAAAAATGAATACAAAATTTTGTGCAGATAGTTTTTTCTAAAAATAATAAGAAGAATGCAAACTGATGCAGAGATGAGGTAAACTGAATTTAGGATTGGAATAAAGAGAAACAAGGAGAAACTGAATTTATGAAGTTCTGATGACCCCTCTCATCTCCAGGATCATTTCCTGTGTCTCTACCTGAGCCTGCTCTGCCGCTCTACGACAGGAGTTTCAACACAGCACTAAAACCAGCCAATGTACTCAGAGAGCTGCAGCCTTTTTAGGAATAAATTCATGCCTGTAATTTAATGTCACGAGATGTTATATCTGCATTTCCTTATAAATGTTGTGTTTCATAAACCAAGCAAAAAAGCAGATTGGAAATATAGGAACAAACCTGAGCCCAGTCTACTTGATTGATGCCACTGTCAATTATGGTGTGGTATATTTGAGACCCTGCAGTAGAATGAATACTGTAGTGTCAGTACCTTGGACCAATGAAAGAAAACAGAATTTCAGTGCTGTTCTGCAAAAGACTCCTTGTTGCTAAGCATTATAAAGAAGTGTCATTTATATTTAAATTATTTTGTGCATCTACCTGTAATGTTTCTTTGTTCCTTGAGTCAGTCAATAATCCTGATATCAATTAATCCAGAATGCGGAAGCTAGACTGGTGACTGGGAGCGGCCGCCAAGACCACATAACACCTGTCCTGAAAGCTTTTCATTGGCTCCCAGTACGTTTCCGAGCACAATTCAAAGTGTTGGTGCTGACCTTTAAAGCCCTAAACGGCATCAGTCCAGTATACCTGAAGGAGCGTCTCCACCTCCATAGTTCAGCCCAGACCCTGAGGTCCAGCTCCAAGGGCCTTCTGGTGGTTCCCTCCCTGCGAGAAGCGAGGTTACAGGGAACCAGGCAGAGGGCCTTCTCGGTAGTGATGGCCGCCCTGGGGAATGCCCTCCCGTCAGATGTCAAGGAGATAAACAACTATTAGAAGACATCTGAAGGCAGCCCTGTTTAAGGAAATTTTTAATGATTGATGTTTTAATGTACTTTTAATCTTTTTCTGGAAGCCACCCAGAGTGGCTGGGGAAACCCAGACAGATGGGCAGGGTATAAATAAATTATTCTTATTCTTATTCTTATTCGGCTTCGTTTAAGATACTTTGGAGCCAAATGTTGCATGACCAAACTTATTTACATGGTAGACTTTTATCAGGGAACTGTCCCATGCAAGCTCTTTGTGGGAGTCTTGATTTCAATAAGAACATGGGTGACCTTTCAGATATTGATGAACGCCAGTTCCCATCAAGCCTAACCACTGCCAACACTGAATGAAAGTGATGGGAGTCAGAATCCAACAACATCTGAAAGAACTCAGGTTTCTCTAGGTAACCTGCCCCAAGCTATATAACACTTCAAAGGTCGCAATTGACTGTGAAGTGGGCACAGGAAATACTTCCATTACATTATGTCCTGTGAGTCACAGGAAGCTGCCTTATAACAAGTCAGGCTATTGGTCTATGTCAGTGGTGGCAAACCTTGGCACACCAGATGTTTTGGGACTACAACTCCCATCATCCCTGACCACTGGTCCTCAAATATGTCACCCATAATGTCCACCTCACCTGACCTCAGGACCAGGCATCCGGGGCGGATCTTGGGATCTCAAATTTTGGTGGTGCTCTGTGCTATGCCAAAATTCAGTGTCCCCCACTTCTCACACTTCATTCCAAATCATAGTTGCGGTGCCCCCTGCAGGGCCGCCAAAGCTTTGCACCTAGTGAAACTGAACCGGTCACGCTCCCCTAAATCCACCTCTGCAAGCATCTTCTGTGTGATGTTTTTGAGACAATAGTCTTTCCTTAATTACAATCAAGAAACAAGCATCTTAGGGTCAAATCCCCACAAATAGGGTGGATCATTTTGAGAGTCTGTTTGCACACAGCTCTAGTTAAAACCATCCAAGCTAAGGACCACCGTTGGTTTCAGTCATAGTAATGAAATCATTAGTTATATATGGTGCATAGATGAGCTTACATTTTCCTCTGTAAGCTTATTTTAGCAATCTCAACTCAGCTCCAGGGTGGTGGTGGTGGAATAGAATAGGAGAAGGGTTAGGAATCAATCAGCATCAAGCAAAGTTCTGAATTAGCCCCAGGCTACACAGGGGAGATGAGGAGTGTGGAAGGAAATCTGAGCTCTGGATACACTAAATACATAAGAGCATAAAAAACCTTCAGTTTCGGGGTGGGGAGAAGCCAGTTCTAGTAAACCTTACTTATAAAATATAGCTCTTATTTCTCTGCAGTGAGTAGACAGGGCAAAATAAGGGTCAGTTTTTATATTGTTGTGCAGCATGTTGAATTCAGCAGTTGTGAGTCATAATGCGTGTTCTTCTTCATGGAGAGCACGGGTTGCGGTGGGGGCCAGAAAACCACCCTTCCAGAGTGGGATGCATCATAGATGGTCGCTGTGTTGATTGGGCCTATTGGTGTTGTTGGGGAGAAACTCATGTTGCAATTTGTTGATGGACAGACAGAGGGTTTAAAAGCCTTGGCATGCCCCGCATTATTCCTCTTTGCTGCGTGCAACGGATCGCCCGCCCTCCCCTGCCTTGTTTTAGGCCTCTGCGTTGACCTTGCTATCCCTGTCATGGGGTCGTCTGCTTTTGCGGCGGGGGCCTGGTAGGAATTTTTCCAGTTGGCTGATTGGCTGGTGCCCTCTGGTTTTCGCCTACTGCGAAATTAGTCACAACTTGTAAGGTTGGCGGTTAGGCATTGGTTTTCGTGTTCGTCGCTGGAGGGGTAAAGATTGGCTGTGTCTGCCCCTCCAATGCTGCTGCTGCTGCTGCTGCTGCTGCGCGGGAATTCCGTTAAAGGAATCCAGGGGCTCGCCATGCTTTTGTCCGTATCTCCTGGTTGGGGGTCAGGGCCACACAAGAGCCCCTGGGAGCATTTGGGGAGAGTCGTTGGGTCTGTCCCCCAGCTCCTATTCTCTCCCCAAAGTGTTTTCCCTTTACTGACGGTCATCATTTCTGTCCCCAGTGGGACAGATAGTCTAAACCAATGCCTATGCAACCACTCACATATCTTGTACTTTAATAAAGTTGTGGCCAAAATTTATGCCAAAAACCAAACCAAAATTAATGTCCGAGTCTGAGTTATTTCCTGGAGGGTGGTTGGGGACCTCAACATGCAATTACCAGGCTATACGTGATGCCACTGTGTGAAAATGTCTGTAGTCACTTGGCTGTTTATTAGCTTAACAGCAAAGCATTTCCCTTTATTCAAAATGTCTTGTTCAAACCCAGTGCTCCTGCTGGCAGATGTTTTGTGCTAAGCGTGCATGAAACTTGCCAGCAGGTTTAAGGTTCAGGGCAGAGGCTTCTCTGCCACGGAAATGTACGGAAAGCAGAACAGACAGCATAGGGAGTTGGAAGCTCAGCAAAAGGAAGAAGAAGCCAAGGACAAGTCAATCTAGGAAGTGCTGAGTGAGGGGTAGATAAAACTTGAAAAGTGGCATTGCTGAACTTCAGAAATGAGCTACCTCCTCCCAAACAAAAATAGCAAACTTTTAAGATATGAGAGGAAAAAATCCTTATAAATATCAGTTATGCTCATACATAAGTTATTTAGGCTGCAATTATGAACAGCAAAATTCTGAGTACTTTCAGAGCCCCAATTTAGCTTTTGTTCTTACAGGATACTTTGTGAGTCCCTTGCTTCTTACTAGGGATGTAAGAAGGTTTCACGGAGAGACCCTTGGTCAGCCTCCTGGTAACCCAAAAGAGCTGGTTGGAGTGTCGTCCAGTTAGGAGAGGGAGTGGAGAACTGACAGTCCTTCCAGTGAGCACTTGAGGCTGATTTCAGGATCTGCAAGACGGGGGGGGGGGGCATCCTTGGCTGGTCTTTGGGGCTCCCTTTTTTCTCCTTCTCCATACTGCCTGGAATTCAATTGGCTTTCTGACTGAAAGTCTCTCCCCATCCCTTTTTTTGCACAGTGACACCAGAACATCAATGGGATAGCAAAGTTACCAGGAGAACTCTTTTTAAAAATGCAACAACAAACAAACACACAGTGTAGACAAGAACATGGAATATGAGAGTCCTCCTGGATCAGGCCAAAGGCCCCTCTAGCCCAGTAACTTGTTTCCCACAGTGGCTGACTAGATGCCCCTGGAAAGTCTGCAAGTAGGACATGCATCCAATGATACCACTATGATCATTGGCACCTGGTATTTAGAGGCATGCTAGATAGAGGTAGCAGAAAGGCATCGTGGCCATTGATCCTCTGTGAATTTATGCAATTTCCTTCAAAACCCATCTAAACTGACTGCTATAATCACATATTATGGATTTAAATTCCATAGTTTAAGCATGCACAGTGTGAAGAAGTGCTGTCCCTTGAGTGTGGAGGACAATTCCAGGAAGCAGTAGTAGTGCTCACAGAGATAGACCCTTGCCCCATCTAGCCAATTATTTTCTGCTCCAAGTGGCAGCAGTTCTAGATATTGGACAGAAAAAATATTTCCCCCAGTCCTGCTACCTGAGAACTTGAAATCTCTCCTTCCTTGAAAATGGTCCCAAAATCCTATTATCTATTTGTCTATCAGATCACCAAATGCCTGGCCGGTGCAAATTATTAGGCCTTTGATAAAAAGTTACTGTAGTGACTTTTTCAATCTAAATAAAAAACTTATTATCCCAGTCTGGTACTACAATTGATTCAGGGAAATAGACATTTCAATGAACTTTCTTAGGTATCGATCACTGAGTAGAGTTCACCCATGCATGGTTATTGTACGTGTTAGCAAAGCAGATTGAGGTAGAAACTTTATGTGCTGAGGTTTCCCAGATTGTATCTTGGTTCTACCTGAACCAAGGGTTGGCGTGAAGGGAGAAAGCATCTTCAAGGCTGTGAAAACACCAAATGAGATTTGTGCACTTGAAAATCTTCATGCTTTTATAGTGGTTTTCATAGGCAAATGTGTTTTTCAAATGGCAAATAATTTCTGCAGCTGAAATCAATGTCAGCAGCCATGGAGATCAGTCCTGCTTTGTGAAGTCTAATGAAGTCTTTTTAAAGACAACTGGAAAGATGGAAAGGGAGAAAAGTAAGAGAAAACACAGCATGAAGTTTTAAAATTTCATTTTCTTTCTCTTTAAAGCAAGTGAATATGTTCTGGGATTATTTTTAAACAATGCATTCCCTAGTGAAGAAATTATGAGCCACCCTGAGCTCTTTAATCCATACAAATTATCAAACAATACATTCCAATGCATTTCCCCCTTTCCCCCCTCCCCTCCCCCTTCCCCTCCCCCACCCCCCCCTCTAAGACTCCCCCCAGCTCCCTTAACTGTTTTGTTAATTCAATATTGTTTCTGCATGTTGTACAATTTAAAATATTATTTTCCTGTTATTCAAAAGCCTAATCTGTTAATAAAATTTGTGTATGTTTATTCAATCCTGCCAATGAATCTAAGTCTCTTTGTTGTTTTTTCAAATAATTTATGTAAAATTCCCATTCTTCCTTAAAGTCCTGATTATCTTTTTCATGCAATTTATTATTTAATTTTGCCAGTTCCGCATAGTTCATCCATTTTTCTTGCCATTGTTCCTTCGTTGGTGTTTCTTCTTTCTTCTAACTTTGTGCTAGCAAAACTCTTGCTGCAGTTGTAGCATACATAAATAAATTCTTTATTTTCTTTAGTATGTCTTGTCCTATAATCCCTAATAGAAAGCTTCCAGCTTTTTTACAAAAATCATTTTAAACATTTTTTTCAGTTCATTATAAATCATTTCCCAATATTTTTAAACTTCTCTACATTTCCCAGGGAGAAAGCTAGAGAGTTCCAGAAAAACATCTACTTCTGCTTCATTGACTACGCAAAAGCATTTGACTGTGTCGACCACAGCAAACTATGGCAAGTTCTTAAAGAAATGGGAGTGCCGGATCACCTCATTTGTCTCTGGGAAATCTCTATTTGGGACAAGAAGCTACAGTTAGAACTGGATAAGGAATAACTGATTGGTTCAAAATTGGGAAAGGAGTATGACAAGGCTGTATATTGTCTCCCTGCTTATTTAACTTATATGCAGAATTCATCATGCAAAAGGCTGGACTGGATGAATCCCAAACCGGAATTAAGATTGCCGGAAGAAATATCAACAACCTCAAATATGCTGATGACACAACCTTGATGGCAGAAAGTGAGGAGGAATTAAAGAACCTTTTAATGAGGGTGAAAGAGGAGAGCGCTAAATATTGTCTGAAGCTCAACATCAAAAAAACTAAGATCATGGCCACTGGTCCCATCACATCCTGGCAAATAGAAGGGGAAGAAATGGAGGCAGTGAGAGATTTTACTTTCTTGGGTTCCATGATCACTGCAGGTGGTGACAGCAGTCACGAAATTGCTCAACTCAGCACCCATCTTTATCAGAAAGTCCATGTTCTAGAGGACATTGGGACTTTAATAGCCAACCAAGGTTGAGCTTAGCTACCACTAAAGGTAGTTTAGGTGAAAAATAGTTGGTTGCCTTGTTTTTTTAAAATTTTGTTTGCCTCACATTGATGGCAATCTTGCCTGTGTTTTTATCTGAAACTCAACCCTTTCATATTTTGGGCCACCCACCCACTTGTTCTGGTGCACTAGGACAGATGGTCGGCTCCATGGAGCCTGGAAATTTCATGGTGGTTTTTAAAAAACAGAATCATAAAAACAAATTGAACTCACCTCTGTTCAGCAGCTGGTGAGTGGAGGTTCAGTCATTCTATAGCTTGCTGCTTCCCCAAACACATGACCTACAAGGGACCTCCTGGGCTCTCCTTCTTCCCACTTGATGTCCCACCCCCCTGAAGGCCCTGGATGGCCCTTCCTCACCTGGGCAATCCAGGGCTGTCTTCTGCCCACTCAGTCTAAGCCTGGATCCTGCCCCCCCCTCCAACAGTTTGAGATTTGGAATTGAGCCTAGCATTTAAGGATGACTTGCAGGAGCTAATCCCTTGGGGGGCATGATAAAGATACATTCTGACCACATGCATGGTCTTTTGAAACAAGCAATCGTGACTCAGAAAACATGCATACTTCCTTATACCCACTGCCACTATAAGTGTAGCATTTAGAGGACACTGGAGCTTGGGGGCTTGATTTTCTACAGACAGTTTAATTTTCTTTGTGCTGCCTCTGACAGAAATGGGGGAAAGGAATGGGCCACCTTTTTCTGAAAGTCTCTCTCTGGGAATTCCTGTCCCGAAATAAAACCACGTAAGCATTCCTGTGGCATGCCAGTGAGCTCGCTGCTAAATGTGCTGTATTTATTATTTACCCTCATTAAATGGCTTTGTTTACTGCATATTCTGCATGCTAATGGAAGGCAGGAGTAACATTTGACTACAAATACCAGCACAACATTAAAAGGATCCCAAGTGAGAGTGGGAGAGTAAATAATGTGTGCTAATCCAGCTAAAACCAGGAATCCTTTGAAAACAAAAATGTGAGGCAGGTGTTATTACTACATATTGCTAGGAATATAGTAATAGCAAGCGAATTCTCTTAGTGTGGGTTTTAGCACAAGTAGAGGTATCCATATACAAGAGAGAGAGTATCACAAGGCTTGCAGAAGCCCCTATTGCAGTTATTAATATTGTTCATATGTAAGCAATAGGATGAATAAAAACTGATTCTTCTTGGAATAAAAATTTTCCAGACCAAAAATATGGTTGTAAAGTTTTACGAACAGAACTTTTTCCAAAACAGACCTACAACAAAATAATATCCATTCTCAAGGAAATCGGCTCTGAGTGCTCACTAGAAGGACAGATCCTGAAGTTGAGGCTCCAGTACTTTGGCCACCTCAGGAGAAGAGAAGACTCCCTAGAAAAACCCCTGATGTTGGGAAAGATGGAGGGCACAAGGAGAAGCGGGCGACAGAGGATGAGATGGTTGGACAGTGTTCTCGAAGCGACTAGCATGAGTTTGGCCAAACTGCGAGAGGCAGTGAAGGATAGGCGTGCCTGGCGTGCTCTGGTCCATGGGGTCACGAAGAGTCAGACACAACTTAATGACTGAACAACAACAACAAATAAGGCCCTCTCAAACATAATGGATTTCAAACTTACCCAATTCACATCTAATTATATTAAAGGAAATTGCTTTGCAAAACTGTGTGCATTAGGCAAAATTGCATGCAAATGTATGCATATTAGGTTTTAGCTTTGGAAACCTTCCCTGCCTAAGCCAGCAAGTGCTCAGCTCCCTTTCCCCCAAGGCTTCCCAAACTCCAGATGATTTGGGCTGCCATTCCCATCCGCTCCCATGGTCAATGGTCACAGATGATGGGAGACGCAGTCTTAGAACTTATCAAAGGCCCCAGGTTAGAGGAGGCTGCTTCATTTATAATTTGTCCGTGCCCAGGGCCCCACATAGCTGGCGCCTATGCCCAGGTTCAATCCCTGGCATTTGCACACGGGACTGGAAAGCTTCCCTGTATGAAATCCTGGAGAACCATTGCCAGCCATTATGGACAATGCAGTATGAGACAGCTTCCTATGAAGAATGTATTCCCCCCCCCCCATTCCCTTGCTTTATTTTTTTAGGTAAAGCTCAGTCTTAGAACACATGGCTTGCCTGCCAGAGGTTCCAGCTTCAGTCCCTGGTGGAACCATGAAAGACCCCATCTGACATCCTGGGGAAAGGCTGCCAGTCATGGCAGACCAGGAACAGGCCGTGTGGTGACTGGCAGATGGCGTGAGCTGTAACTCCCATCCTTCCTCACCACGCTGGCTGTGGAGTTGTTTGCTTATTTGTTTATTACCGGTATTTGATTTCTTACCTGTCCTTCACCACAAGGTCCCAGAGCACGTTACAACGATATGAAATATAATGTCATAAAAGAAATTGAATCAACCCATCAATCTCTTTATTACAATCAGTGGCAAGCATTAAAAAATAAACTTTGTCTCAATACACAAAATAGTACCAAACAGAGTAAAAATAACTGTAAAAACAACTGTGAACAAATAACATAGCAAATGTAAAAGCAATTTGGAACAATTCCTATATAAAACATTTTTTAAAAAATTCTGTATGTAATAAAACATTACAAGCATTTAAAGACAATTCCATGTAGAAGCAGACTGGAATAAGGATCTCCTCTTAAAAGCCTCTTTTGAACAGTAGGTGCCCAAAAGGCAGCAGAGACAGTGCCCAGCTGAAACATAAGGGGAGGGCATTGCAAAGAGTTGCTGTCCCACATTAAAAGGCCCAGTTCTTACATTGTACAGAATCCACATCCTGATCAGACGTGCAGAGATCAGCTGGATATATAAGGGGTGAGGTGGGTTGTTTTTTTTAAGAATGCTGGTCCCAAGTTGTATAGGGCTTTGTTCACCAGCACCAGCAACAGTTTTGATGATGAGGTAGGTGCCGCAATAGCTGTCCCTGGACTCTGGCACAGACAGTACTGAATGAGACAAACCAATGGTCTGATTTGGCACAAGGCCACACTTCCTCTATTCCCAGATTTGGAACAGACCAGAGGAGCCCATCTGTGCCCTGGAGTCCTAACTCAGCATTGCATCATGATAGAGCTGTATTAGGTTCGGACTCATTTCATCCTTTTGTAGGGTAGGGCCAAAGCTACTCTCCAGTTTTTGTCACAGTCAGGAGAACGGGGAACTTTCTCCTTTTATGTATCTTACTCTAAGTTGTGAAATTTCCTCCTCACAGAGTTTCACTTGTGCAGCTTTTGCCAAAGGCACCTCTTAACCCTTGGCCTTCAACACATGAGACGTGTGTTTTTAGGACTCACCCTATTCCTTCTCCTGCATGTGAAGACAGGCTCCAGCAGGTTGAGCAAATGAAACCATTACTAAGTCCAATGGTCAAGAAGGCAGTTTCTGAAAAAATGGTGCTGGTACTCAGACCCTGCCAGAGCATTGGGCCTCCCTCCATACGCCAGGGAGAAGCTTCGCGGGCTTTGGGAAGGGGGTGCGAAGCTCTGATTGGGGAAGGGGAGGTGCCAGTACTGTGAGCCAGTGTGTACCACCAGAAAAAAGCAGTGTGTAGAGGGAAGAGAGGGGCACATGGGACTCGCCAACCTGGGAAGGGGGCCCATTTAGGAGAAGGAAAACTCTGATCCTAAACCTTCACCGTCTTGCAGGTTATCTTCAGGAAAACAAAAGGCTAAGGAGTAAACCCTACACAAGCAGCAAGCTATAGAGTGGAGTCCCCATGACATGACTGGATGGCACCCTGTATGCCTCCTTCCAGCAACTCCTGCAGTCAAGCTGCTGTGAAATTTCCTCTGGACCACATCAATGAAGTTGGGGGGGGGTCTTGTTGTCTGGGCAGCCCAGGACATCCGGACACACTGCCCAGGCTTGTGCCCCAGGGAGGTCATTTTGGTGCTGCTAATGTACTAGTTTGACTTCACCCCCAGAGGCACATTCCAATATCTCTCAAGACAGGCAGATGCCAACAACAATTTATTTTAACTGATTTTAATACTGAATTTTAAATTGTTTTATAATGCACCCCGCTGGACCTCCTGAGGAAGGGTGAGCAATAAATTTAAGAATGAGTGAATGAATATATATGAGGCAGAAGAAGGCAGAAGCCTTTCTTTTTAGTAGCAAAGCTTTTCCGCTGCTTTCAAGTAGCAGCAGATCTCCATAAGCATTAGCAAGCTCCCTAAGGGAGTGCAGCCCTGCAGCATTCCACATTGAGAATGGTCCCATGGGACCGAGGGTGACATCATGATTGTAGCACAGCTCCCAGCAGTATTCTTAGTAGTAATAGTAATAGTAATAGCTAGCTATCAGTCACATGACTCACATCACTCCACTTCCACAGGTGATGAATGATCCTGCAAAATGGGGGGGGGGAGCACTGCATTGTAATTATTATGATTAAACTACCTCTTGCTGAAAGAACAGATTAACACAGCCAAATTTTCTGTTAAGTGCTGTTAAAGTAAGCACTGCATATTACTGAAAGACAAAATATGTTGCATACTTGCACAGTTAGCAACTGAGAGCTTGCCAGAGCTCATCTCTCCAAGATACCAATTACGTTCATCTACATTATAATGATATGCATTATATTCTTAGTAGAGGAAGGGGCGGGAATTTCCCTCACTAAAACCTTCTCCAGAATCATCTTCCATGGGCTCAGGTAGAGACAACTCCTCCCCACTGGATCCAGCCTTGGGGTCATCTGACAGCCACTCCTGTTTTCTGTCCTGGCCCAGCCAACCTCCCCCACTCAGAAGCCATGACAGCAAAACTGACAGATTTTCTCATCCCTACTCTTCTTCATTGGACCCTCCTTCCATGGAGGTCTCTAAGAAGGTTGGATGGCCATCTGTCATGGGTGCTTTAGCTGAGATTCATGCCTTGGAGGGGGGTTTGGACTAGATGACCTTGGGGTCCCTTCCAACTCTATACCTCTGTGAGTCTTATGGTTCTACTGCCAGCCTTGGAGCCTCCTGGACTCCTCTTCTTACTCTTGGTTGTCAGGGTCTGAGCATGCAGGCTGTGACTTGCAGACCCTTCAAGTGTCCCGAGTTTCCAGGGATGTCCCTGATTTAGAGAAGCCATCCCAATTTCTGATTTGATCCCGGAATGTCCCACTTTTCATTAGGATGTTCCTATTTCCACTGGAGAAATGTTGGAGGGTATGGATTTGAATGATGAGGTGAAGCAGCATCCTTCGCTTGCCTTCCGCTCTGCCTCCTGGGCCCAGAAGGATCAGTCATGTGACTGGGCAGGAGGGGGGGGAAGTGAGAGGAAGTGGGGGGGGGGCACACCATTGGCCTCTTATGCAACAGCCCTGTTTATAAACCAGTCCCAACGAAAGGTTAAAAACTAAAAGTCCTCCGTCTCAACTGGGTTGCAGTTTGGGCTGTCATTCTAATTTGCAATTCTCAAATCCTCAGGTTAAATGATAAGCCCATTCTACTGCATTGCATGCCTCACAAAAGCACCCTGTTGTTAAACGGGGAACTTTTAATCTAAAACCCAATATCATAGATTTGATACCACCGCCAGAAGGGTTCAGAAATAATGTAAACCCTTTGGACCAAATAATTAAGTGAGAAGCAGATATTTTAAAACAGCATTTGAGGCTAATGAATATTTGGCCATCATGTCCATTGGTATTAAAATGTATTAAAATATTTGCTTGCAACAAGTTATTCATCAAATATTAAAGGTTGCATTTAAATGGCAAACACCATATGGGAAATCCTTAGGCAGAGTTTCTGCTGAAGGAACTAAGAGTTTACCCGTCATTTCCTGAGGCTTTTGGATTACAGGGGCAGCACTGTCATTTTACAGGCAGAAATTTCATTTTGGGAGAGAGCGAGAGATGTTTTGTTGACTTTGTCCCAGCTCTGCCAGAAGATCCACACCTGTTTACATTTTTATTAACTCACAGCCATAATCCTTTCCTCTCTTCTGTTTCATTCATATATATATGAATGAAATAGAAATATGGAATATATCTATATCTATATATGTATATCCATCCTAGTAACAAAAAAGCAATAGCAGTTTTTTCTCCTATACAGTTCATTGATTTCCCACCCTCTTAACCACAGAAAATCAAAGAAGGAATTCACAAGCAGGGTTTTTTTTTAATATATTGCTGACTGGTGAGCAAAATCCCAACTAAAGAGGATTGGCAACTCAAGCTGACAGAATATGCACAACTTGCAGATCTAACACATAGAATAAGAGAGCAATAAGAACATAAGTTTAAAGAAGATTTTAAAAACGTTTATTGAGTATACGGAAAATAACTGTGTACAGCGGAAAACTCTGCCAGCATTAAGTTAAATTTAACAGAGTAAATAATTCTTGATGGATGTAATAGTGGAAAATTGATTTGAATGTTTATAGTAAAATATGCAGGGATGTAAGATGTCCAAAATGAACCATGGAAAGAGAAGAAGGGAAGTCACTGATATCTTGAGGATGTTTAACTGAGTATTTTATTATTTATACTCCACCCATCTGGCTGGGTTTCCCCAGCCACTCTGGGCGGCTTCCAACAGAACACTAAAATGCAATAATCTATTAAACATTAAAAGCCTCCCTAAACAGGGCTGCCTTCATTCTGGATAAGTTGTATGATTTGAAAGAGAGGTGGAGCTGGGTATCATCTGCATACTGATGAACGCACAACGCAAACGTAAGATATCTTGATCTCTCCCAGCGGCTGCATGCAGATGTTGAAAAGCATGGGGGAGAGGACAGAACCCTGAGGTACCCCACAAGTGAGAGCCCAGGGGTCTGAACACTCATCCCCTACCACCACTTTCTGAACATGGCCCAGGAGGAAGAAGCGGAACCACTGTATAACAGTGCCCCCAGCTCCCAGCCCCTCTAGACGGTCCAGAAGGATGTTATGGTCGATGGTGTCAAAAGCCGCTGAGAGATCCAGCAGAACTAGGAAACAGCTCTCACCTTTGTCCCTTAAAAAAATTTGAAAACTGGAAAACTGGAGCACTCACTTCCAGTTTTCGATCATCCGGGGGAACATTTGACTCCCAAGGCATTCGGAAGCTGAGGTATGACTGTAATGCAAAATGTATCTCATTTCTTTTTTTGATACAACTGTCCTGAAAAGATAAATTGATACATGTAGTTCTTTCCTGACCTCCTTGAAAATGGGTGGGGTGATTAAACTGATGTTCAAAACCTGAAACTGAGAATATTATCCTGAGCATGCATGCCAAATTATAACCCAGTATCTTAGTGCCCAAGATGAGCGCCGCAACCCCAAAGTTGGACAAGACTGGACCTATTGGTCAGCGGTCCCTTTACCTAATTGACCTTGTTCTAAATCAGGGATGGGGAACCTGTGGCTCTTCAGATGTTGCTGGACTCCAACACCCATCAGCCCCAACCAGTGTGACCAATAGTCGGATGATGGGAGCTGTAGTTCAGCAATACCTGGAGAAACACTGATTGCCCAAACCATTTTCTAAGCAAATAAAGAGAGAACAGAGAATGTCAAAACATCAAGCTAAACCAAATGCATCACTTCACTTAGCCACAATGAACATGTTCGTGAACAATTTCTTCACCTTTTTACATTCACATCATGTTGCTTCTTCAGTGCTGCTTAATGTAGTCATTAAAACCTGCTTCAGGTATTTTTCAGCAAGTTCTTAGAGGGAAATAAAGACAATAAAGAAAATACAATAATTCATTGTAATGTTTTCCGGCATTTTGGAAAGGTTTCTTCTCTGCGGCTTCCAGCTTCTCTTCCAGGTCAGAATAAATTTATTATACATTCAGAATTCTCTAACCCACGTTCCATGGGGGAGCAAGCAAGTGCCAGAAAGCCAGGCAAACTGCAGGTGAGAGCTGAGGATAATTTTCTGGTTATCTCCGTCTCTCTCTCTCCGCGGTGTTGGGAGAGGCATCCATCCCCTGGCACACAGGAAACAGGAAGCTTATAAGTCCCGAGAACAGAGTGAGGACTAATAATAATAATAATAATAATAATAATAATAATAATTTATTATTTGTACCCCAGCCACTCTGGGCGGCCTCCAACAGATATTAAAATACAT
Organism: Lacerta agilis; assembly: GCF_009819535.1. Taxonomy (NCBI): domain Eukaryota; kingdom Metazoa; phylum Chordata; class Lepidosauria; order Squamata; family Lacertidae; genus Lacerta; species Lacerta agilis. Next base: position 1,016,760 of record NC_046324.1, read on the forward strand.
TAAAATATCACAGGTTAAAAACTTCCCTAAACAAGGCTGCCTTCAGGTATTTTCTGAATGTCAGATAGTTATTTATCTCTTTGACCTCTGCTGGGAGGGCATTCCACAGGGCGGGCGCCACTACCAAGAAGGCCCTCTGCCTGATTTCCTGTAGCTTTGCTTCTCGCAGTGAGGGAACCGCCAGAAGGCCCTCGGCGCTGGACCTCAGTGTCCGGGCAGAACGATGGGGGTGGAGACGCTCCTTCAGGTATACATGACCGTGGCCATTTAGGGCTTTTAGGGCTTAATGGCAATACTACCAAGCTTTCTCCAAAAATTATGGAAATATTTAGGGCATGTTTAGAAAAAAAATGATCTCATTATGAGGTGTAAGGAGAAAGTTCAACCTGTCATTAGTTCCCACTCACCCATCAGATGGATTCAGTGGACAACAAAGAGGCATGAAATGCACTATCAAGACTGTATTGGTCCACCTAGCCCAGTATTGTCCACACTGACTGGCAACAGCTCTCCAAGATTTCAGACCCTTGCCAAGAGATGTTGGGGACTGAACATGTGACCTCCTAGATGCAAAGCAGGTGCTTTCTGCACCTGAGATGTGTGTTGTCAAGACCCACACTATTCCTGGGTATATAATATGCTTTCACTGTTTTAATTCTCAATTCTAAATGGTTGTAATCCTCCATGAGAACTTCTCCTTCTCCTTCTCCTTGCAAACTGCATTAAGCCACATTGAAATATGTGGAGGTGGGGGGCACTTGCCTCTAAATAGCATAAAATAATATCCCAGTAAGTATAAAACTCCTAATGGCTAAAGTTTTACAGATGACATTTTATCCTATTGCTAAAGCAGTGCTCATATACTCTGTGGAACTGCTGAATGAGTTGCACTGACATCATCTTGGGGAAAGAGTTTTGCACCCTCTCTTTCTGACAGCAGTGGCTCATTGCTAGAATCCACGGTTGTTTTACACAGTCATCAGGATGTCTTAGAGGGTATTAAGGTCAGATTAAAGTGTTATGTAGCATATTCAGAGCTGAAATTCAAGTGTTGAATAATAGCCCTGAAATTGCTACATATATGTTTTTCACTTTGAGTTTATATTTTAATAGCAGAAGCCAGAAAACTTCGACATCAACAGGATTAGGAAAATGGCTGAAAAGAAAAGCTGGATGGGTTTGGAGAAGTGAGGCGCTCAGCACTTTTCTTAATCCTGCACAAAGCCATTTTGATAGATAGAAAAACAAGAATATTAAGTGGGCAGGGGTGTCTCTAACTATTAAGAGGCTATTTTATTATTATATTAAAAGGTTATAAACCAGGCCTTTGGGGGGCAAAGATTATGGTTGCAGTTCTAAAGAAACTTCCTTGTGCCATCAGCTGATGAGCAGGAGGGCAGCATTTGCCTTCAGCCAATGAAGGAGGGTTGAACTCCCACCACCACCTGTCAAGGACACATTAAATCCTTCCCAGAGAGGGAACAGGCATGTGCAAGCCATATAAAGACTTTAAAATGCAGGCTTCTTTCTCGTGCTTCCCAAAGCAGAGGGCAAGGGGAGAGAGAAGTGCTTTTCCCTACGACTGGCACATCCCCAGGCTAGCAGTGTCCCTTCTGCCGCACTTCCCAAGTGCTCACCAGCTTGCAGGCCGCTGGGTGCATGGGAACCTTGCACAAGGGCTTTTGACTGGTCAGCAGGACAGCTCACCTGTCAATCATGCAATGTCCACAATGCCAGCCAGATTTGCATCATGAGGCTGATGCAGCAGCGCCACAGTTTCCCCATCCCCATCTCAGCACCAACCAGGAAGCGGCTTAACAACTGGAGAACATGTGCTGTGAGGGGGGAGAAACTCATCTGGCCACTAGGCAATGGCTTTCCCCTCCTGCCTTCCCACCCCAGCCCCCAGTCCCCAGACTATGACTCTGAGAAGAGCAGAAGAAGCTGGGGAGAGAGAGGAGGAGTGAACAGATCTAAAAAACGATAATTGTATAAGTTGTGTGTCTTTGTTTATTAATTTGATCCTTTTTCATGGTTTTTCTATGTAATGTGTTATTTTATACATTGTGACTGGCTGTTATTTTTATTGATTGTAATTTAGTAATTATTTATTGCAATTGTTATGAGTGAATTCTTATTATTTGCTGATATTTAATTTTACTGTGTACTAATATATTCTAATGGATTATTTATTACTTTATGTGGAATAAGTTGTTTATTTTAAAGTTATGTTTTTATTATGACTTTTTTGTTTTGGATCAGGTTCTTATAAGGTTTGTGATCTTGAAAGCTGAAAACATTTAATGCACTAATGTGACAGTTAGATAATGACTGAAAAAGAAAGAATAGGCGATAGTAATAAGTTGTTAAGGTGAAATAGGATGTAAGTAGGTAGTATTGTAAATTATGATGCTTTAATTTTAAGATAAGTGTATGATTAGGAGATATTAATTATGAGGTAGATAAGTCTGTTAAAGAAGGTTTTAAAGAGGTTACAAAGTTACTACAGTATATTCGAAATGAACGCAGAAGAGAGAGTAGGGGGAAGTTCACCAAGATAGATTCTATAAGTTTAATATGTAAGGATGAAATCCTGTTTTGGTATTGTATTTTTCTTTTTCCCTGTTTTTTTGTATTGTTTTGTTGTTGTGTAGTTGTTTGTTGAATGTTTGTTTTTCTATTCTGAAAATCTTAATAAATTCCTTTATTAAAAAAAAAAAAGATAATGACTGAAAACATTTAATGAGCCAACAGGGCAGTAATCTATAACTGAAGCTCATGATCACATTGTGGCTGTGAACAGAGTTATATTGTGGTTTTTAATTCTGTTTGAAATGTATTGTTATGGCTTGTTTTAATTTATAAAAAGAAAATATTAAAGAAAAAGAAGAAGGCAGATACAATATACCCCCTGTAGACAACACTGTGGTGAAGTCTATCTTGCCTGTCCTTTTATTCTGCAGCTTTTATTATCAAGGGCCTAGGAAAGACTCCCCCTTCTGCAGCCCCTCCCTGGCTGCTCTTTCTGAGCTAGTAGTGGTAGTAGTAGTAGTGTCTCCTGATCACTATGCTTCAGGGTGCCAATAAGTCTGTCACAGAGCAAGGGGCAAAGTTTTTGAATATGGCCATCCTTAGTAGACCAGCTATCTATCCACGTAATAAAATTCCCAAAGGTGCAGTAGCAGGGTGGTCCTTCATAGCAAGCAAGCAAGCAAGAAATATTAATAAGAGGTAGAAATGGTAACGCACCAATATAAACCCAGACTTCCATATTTCCAGAGCTGGCGTGGGTGCTGAATGTTGAGCATCAAGCAGAGGAAATGAAATTCCACCAGGTGACATAAGGACATTCTGAATCTTCCATGCCCCTGAAACGCATCAGTTTATGCCTATTTTCCCCCTGCAATTAATTGTGGTATAACGTTTTAGACCACAAAGACAAATGTAGATTTTTCAAGGTTTTCCATGGCTGGGTTATTGAAATCCTAGCTGCAGCTAACATCCAAGTTCTTTAGCTTTCATGTTATCAGTCCACATATTCTGTAATGACAGTTGGGGGGGGGGGGGCTGAACAAGTGATTTAATTTTTTTAGGTACTTCTCCATATACTTGTAACCAGATGAATGAATGGCATTGAAAGATACTCGGAGTCCAGTGTGATTTTCATGCTCTTTATTCAGCTCATAGTAGTGAGGAATGTAGTTCCCCCAAAACGTTTGCTTTATATACACTATTTACACAATGGGCCCCACGTGATTGGCTAATTCCAGGATACTCCTGTATGCCAATCAGAGTGCGGATTCACTTCCACCTGGAGCTGGATTGGGTGGCTCCTGCAGACCAATCAGACTCCTGCAATCTCAATCCTATTGTTCTGGGACCAGTCAGACTGCTGCAATCTCAATCCTATTGTTCTGAGACCAGTCAGACTGCTGCAATTTGGATCCTATTCAACTCAGTACATAACAGGCATCCTCACTAAAGATGGAGGTCTGTCCCTCAGAGCCCACAGCCCTGCAAGCAATGCTGTGTTGGAGACATCAGCACAGGTTACGATGCCGTCTGCGCAGAACTTTAAGGGAACACTCCCTTGCATAGGAGGAAGCAGATTTATACGGCTTAGCTGGCTATAACAGTTTCCATTCAGATTCCTCTATTAGAATCTTTAAATCATTCTCACACGAAAATTCAAGGCACACCAAGGGACAAGTGGTAAGGTCTAAAAGCTCTGCCTAAATAATAAAAACCAGGCCTTTGCCTCTGTGTTTAGCATTATGAATCTGGTTTTTCCAGTTGTATTAATGTTTGTATTTAATACTGTTATCAATTGTCCATTGTTATAGAGTTGTTATAAAATGTTAGAAAGATCTGTTGACTGCAGATAAAGGGATGATACTGGCGGTATGTTTGACACAACACCTAACTTGTGGCTTGGCATGAAGCTGTGATTCCTGCACTGCAGGGGGTTGGGGTAGTTGACTCTTTGGCTCTCTGCCAACTCTGCCATTCCACGGATGAACTCAGTGGCTCACAATGACTTCTGCAAGTCATGTCACACAATACCTATGTATCAAATAAGGTTTTGCACCAGAAACCTTGTGCTGTTACCCATGCTGACACAGAACATGGCTGCATCGTGGGTTTCCATGTACCATCACCACTTGGGTGGTGATGACAACTGTTGTAAAATGGGCCTCATCCCCACAAAACATGTTAGGAAGAAAATGAAATGATTCAGCTCAGCCCTGCTTTCAATTCTTGGCAAGCCTCTCTGCATGACTATTCCGTTGTCAAATGTGACCGTATCCCAGAGGTGTTTTGGTTGCCATAAATTCTACATTAGACCAAATACCACCATCCCCATGCGCATTCCTTGCTTTCATGTAGAAAAGGTCAGGCCAGCCAGCAGGCACTATATTAACCAAAGCAATAAGTATTGTCATTTATTTTTAGACTAAAGTTGCAACTAACTAACCTGGGACACTTTGGTCCCTAGAAAAGAGGCTTATTTATTCTTTCTTCACCCCCTTAAATAAAGACACATTTGACTCAAATTTTAGTTTTGGTTTTTGGCAGAAAGTAGGCCACAACTTTATTGATTACAGAAAAGTGAGTGGTTGCATAGGCTCTGGTTCGACTAGCTGCCTGCACCGTGGCAGGTAGCGCTGACCCAGGGTTCCAAGCATAGGTCAGCCAAGGGTGAACACCTGGATAAACAGAAAGCCGGGGACCTGCTCTATCCGTCATCCAAATGTCCCCCTGGACTCAGGCACGGGCACAACCCCCTCTCAGGGGTTGACCAAACCAACGAGTCCCTGGATTCCTTTAATGGAATACCCTTCACATAGGGATGGCGAGAGAGTTCTCCCATCCCTATCACCTGAACCAGAGCCTATCTGCAACCTTACAAGTTGTGACGATTTGCTACACAGCAGGCGAAACCCAAATGGCAACAGCCAATCAGCCAAGTGGGGAAAATTCCTGCTGTGCCCCTGTCCCAATGACAGACAACACACGACGGCATAGCAAGGTCAATCACAAAATGCCCTAAAAGTAGGGAGAGGTGGGCGGGTGTTCCAATGCACGCGCTGAAAAGAGGTTGTAAAAAAGGTAAAATATTTGGGAATTTGGTTGTCTCCAAAAAATATAAATTTATTTAGCGATAATTACGACCCAATATGGAAAGAAATTAAAAAGGATTTAGAAATTTGGAACAAACTAAGTCTATCACTGTGGGGAAGAATAGCGAGTGTTAAAATGAATGTTCTACCAAGACTCTTATTTCTTTTTCAAATGGTACCAGTAATTAAGGGATTAAGTCAGTTAAAAGAGTGGCAGAAAAACCTGTCAAAATTTATCTGGCAGGGCAAACGCCCGAGAATTAAACATAAATTGTTGATAGATAAAAAAGAGAGAGGAGGGTTTGGACTGCCAGATCTAAAAATTTATTATGAATCATCATGTATGATTTGGTTAAAAGAGTGGATGGTGCTGAAAGATAAGGAGTTGCTAGATTTGGAGGGTTTTAATAACAGGTATGGATGGCACGCTTATCTTTGGCAGGATAAAGCGAGAGTTCATAAAGGATTTCTGGCACATGTATTTAGGAAACCACTATATGAGGTGTGGCAAAGGTATAAAGACTTGGTAGAAAGAAAGACACCTAGATGGTTGTCACCCACAGAGATATTGACAATGAAAAAAATTAATACAGAAGAAGAAAATTGGATAACGTATGAGGATCTACTAATTGAAACAGAAAAAGGATGGAAAATTAAATCATATGATCAGGTGGCTGGAAATCTGACAGGGTGGATTCAGTATCACCAGGTGTTTAACCTATTCAATGAGGATAAAAGAAAATGTAATTTTGACAATAGAAAATCGAAATTTCAGGTGGAAATATTTAGAGGGAAAGGAGAAATTACTCTCCAAAATGTATAACTATCTTTTAGAATGGTATACAAAAGACGAAGAAGTGAAGGAGGTTATGGTGAAATGGGCTATGGATGTGGGCCATAATATACAATTGGAAATGTGGGGAAAACTTTGGAAAGAACATATGAAATTCACAGCCTGTATAACCCTGAAAGAAAACATCATGAAAATGATGTACCGATGGTACCTAACGCCAGTAAGATTAGCGAAAATGTATAGAAAGTATGATAAAAAATGTTGGAAGTGTGAGATGAAAGATGGAGAGTTTTACCATATGTGGTGGACATGTGAAAAAGTTAAAAATTATTGGGAAGCAGTTTATAATGAACTAAAGAAAATACTGAAATATACATTCATTAAAAAACCGGAAGCCTTCCTAATTGGCCTAGTAGGGGAGGAGATTAAAAAGGAAGATCAAAAATTCTTCTTATATGCCACCACAGCAGCACGAATACTACTGGCGCAAAATTGGAAAGTAAAAGAAGTACCAACGGTAGATGATTGGAAAAGGAAATTATTAGAATATGCAGATTTGGCGAAACTAACGGGAAAAATAAGAGAGCAAAGAGATCAGAGGTTTCAACTGGAGTGGAGTAAATTTATAAATTATATGAAAGAATATAAAATCTGAAGGCACTTACAGGTCTGACAGTAGTCTTGCAGCAGAATAAAAATATAGAAAGAGATATGATTACAATAAGAAAACAAAACATGTATAAAAGAAGGTAAAGCGAAGGAATGATGTAAAATTAGAAAACCAGAGAAAGGAAGGAAGGAAGTCCAAAAAACTTGGCGGAGTTTATGTAACATTGTAAATGTTTGTATGATGATTTGTTAGTGTTTTATTTTCTTTCTGATGAAAAATAAAAAGAAGTTTGCAAAAAAAAAAAAAAGAGGAAGCTCTGGGTCACGTGCATAGGTATATATAGGTCCCTCGATCCGTTTAGACTGCACCCCATTGGCCAGATTCAACCCAGCAATGAGGGACCTACCAATCGGGTGTTGTGGCTATCCAATAGACCCACCCACAACGAGGAGGTCAGTCTCCAGGTCTCACTGCAACACATGCCCTCTTTTAGGTAGGACACGATTTGCCATCAGGTGATGAGAAAATCAATCACATTTTGAAATTGGAAACGGAAGACAAAATTTCAGTGAAATTCTCATGGATTGGGTACACTTACTTTACATTAGAGAGGTGTATTAAAGAAGTACTTTCTTTCTTTCTCACCAGTAGTTTGCACTATGTAATCTCCCTGTGTTCCCATGCTTGAATAAAAGTCCAGGGGAAGATATTGGGTTGTTGCTGTGTAGAGACAAATCTATCCTCCAGTGTTGGAGGACAGAACTGTGTGTGCCACCTGGCCTGGCCTGGCCTGGCCTCTCGACTAGCTCATGCCACATCCTGCTACCTGGAGGGGGCTGCTGTCCTGTTGCCACCACTGAAGTAAGAGCCAGATAGTTTCTGCACATGCAACTGGGCTGACTGGCTGGATAAAATCCTGTCTTGTTCTTCACCTTCAGGCGCCAAAATGTCCTAGGTCAGCCTTGACTAGAATGCAGGATATTCTAATTAAATTTAATTAATTCCTGGTGAATGGGAAAAGTTGAGAGAATAAGTCAACTCTTTAAAAATATAAAATGCACAGGTGCCAGGAAATGAGAGTTTAGGCTGGAACTCCTTGAAAGCTCTTGAATTGGACTTCTTTTAGCACACAGGACTGGTTTTTTGTTTTTTTGCTTCATCACTCCACAGCTTTCCATACTATGAGATTGACCTTTTCTATACCTGATTGCACCATTGAGCTAAAGCCATCCATTAGTTTCCTGAGTTACTTCTAGATGCCTAAGCAAAAGTGTAACTATTTCATACACCCTATTTATCTTGCCCCAGTTTTGTGCTTTTTAACAATCACTCCAAAAAGTCACATTTATTTTACATTTACCTTTTAAAAATTCTAGGAAAAGGGTACCTATGGGTAAAAAGGGATGCTTAAAATTCACAAAGGCCACATGAGGAGAAATGTTATAGTACACATCCTCACATCTCAAGGGTGATTGAGCAAAGATGCCCCCCCCCCCAAATTTGCTGCCCCATTTGCAGGCGGCACATGGGGGGGGGTTCGTTCTCTCTTTTTTAATTTTTAAAATAATTTTCATTTAAAAATTCAACACTACTACATACATTTTATAAACACTCATTCAAACACACTTTCATGGTAAAAACATTCATACATACACACAATAAACCTTATACATACTTCCTTATCCCCCCCCCTCACCTCACCCTCTGCTAGGCTTCCAATCACATCAGCTGTAACGTCTTTTAACTTCCATTACTACTTCTTGCATACTGCTAATTTTATGCATTTCTTAGCTTTCTATATCTCATTACTATATGTACTAACTAATATTTCAATATTTATATTCTAATATTTTAGATTTCTTCTTTCTTTTCTCCCTATATTAATCACGGAACTTGACTTATTCTGATAGAGGTTCTGGCTTTTCAATATAGTTTTGTATATATTCCTTAAACATCTTCCATTCCTTCTCCATTTTATCTTTTGAGACCCTTCCAATATTTCCCATTAACTTAGTCAGATTATAATATTCCATTAATTTGGCAGGCCACTCTGTTTTTCTTGGTATCAGGACACTTTTCCATTTTTTTCCACTGGAAGCCTTGCAGCCACTGTAGCATACAAATATAATACCTTGTCTGCTTCCTGTAGATTTTCTGGCACTATTCCCAACAAGAAACCTTCTGGTGTTTTCTTAAATGAGTATCTAAACATTTTTTTCATTTCATTGTAGATAAATTCCCAAAACTGTTTTGATATTTGTACAGTTCCATGAGATATGAATCATAGTGCCTGTTGCAGAGTTACATTGCCAGCAGATGTTACTGTAACTTTTATTCATTTTTGCAATTCTTCCAGGTGTTAGATACCATCTGTGTTGTACCTTGAGGAAGTTTTCTTTTAGTGTATAACACATGGTAAATTTCATATCTTTTTGCCACAACTTCTCCCATTGTTCAAACATAATATTTTTACCAATATCCTGTGCCCATTTGATCATTGATGCCTTAACTAATTCATCTTTTGTTTCCCATTCTAGGATCAAATAATATAATTTGACTATATTTTTGGATTTATCTTGAATTAAATATTTATCAAATTTGGAAATTTCTTTTTTGAATCCTATCTGTTTATCTTTAACTAATCTATACTTAATTTGAGTAAATTGAAACCAATCATTAACATGAATTTTAATTTCTGAATAATCCTTTAATTTTAATTCCCCATTTATTTCTTGCAATAAAATTTTATACGTGGCCCTGTTTTATCTCATATTTAATTTTTTAACTGCTACCATGTCTAACGGCGAAGCCCACCATGGAATATTTGGTTCCAAAATTTTCTTGTATTTTATCCAAATTTTATATAGTGATTTTCTAATTATATTGTCTAAAAATCTTTTATGAACTCTGACTTTTTAATCAATCAAATAAGCATGCCACCCAAACCTCGTCTCCACTCCCTCAAGGTCCAATACATCCATATCATCCCATTTTATCCATTCTTTCAGCCAGGTCAGACCCACTGCATCATGCTATAGCTCCAAATCTGGAAGGCCAAATCCTCCCCTTTCTCTCTTATCAATCATGATTTTATGCTTTATCCTCGGTTTCTTCCCTGACATATAAATTTAGCCAAATCTTTTCTCCAATTATTAAAACATTTTTCTCCACCTAATATCGGGATACTCTGAAACAAAAACATCATTCTGAAACAAAAACATCATCTGCAAACTTGATCAGGATGCTCTCAAGCCCATCATCCAAGTCATTGATAAAGATGTTGAATAAGACTGGGCCCAAGACAGAACCCTGTGGCACCCCACTAGTCACTTCTCTCCAGGATGAAGAGGAGCCGTTAATGAGTACCCTTTTTAACATATAACATTTATCAACAATTTAAAACAACCCCACCCTCCAAATAAGACAGCACTCACCCAAGTTAAAACTCCATCCCCATTAAAACAATTAAAAACAGCCACCCCCACCTGACAGCTTGGAGGTTGGAACTCTCCCAGTTCCATCTCCCCGTCTCTCTACCTCATTCACCTGCCAGCAGCAGAGCAGCCACACAGGTCCCATTGGGAAGGGAAGGAAAAGGTTTGTGACATGTAGCTTCTTTGTATTTACAAGGATGTTTTTGGATCCTAAGCTTCCATAGTGGCCTCATATAGGAGGAGGGAAGAAAAAGAGGAAGCCAGAAGAGAAGAAGTGGATCTTCCTGGGTTTTGGTGGAAAAAACATTCTTGTTTTCCCACCACATGCACTAACAAACACAATGCTCTGGAAGTTGAGTCAACCTCTGGAAGGTCTGGCCACCACTAGGCTGGTGCCAACAGGGAGGTTGTTCATCTGATATGATGAAGGAGATGCAGGACAGGAAGTGGGGCAGACCCCCGTGGGCCTGTTGATCTGATGCTGATGCTGCTTTGATAAGCCTCGTTTCCCCCCCAAAAACCCCACTGCGTATGTGACCCTCCCCACCATCTTTCTTGAGATGGGGGTTACTAAATTTCAGTGGATGAAGTATTTAAAATGACTGGGCACAGCTCTTTGCCCTTGCTATATTCAAAACCAGAGACGGATCCCCAAAGCATTCATGCAAATCAAAATGCACAGAGTTAGCACAAGCCTAATACGACTTGACTGAGCTAATAAATTATAGCTCCCTTTCCATTGCCTATTGCTTTCCATAATGAGAATATATCATGGTAATCACCCGGCCTTGCGGAGGGGTCAGCCACATTTGTCCCCCTGCCAGCTAATTAACTCCTTGCTGCCGTAAGCATCACTTGAGCAATGAATCTGACAGATGATGGGGGTTCTTGTTACCAGCGATGGCAGCAATTTTGCTTTGCTGATTTAAAGCTTCATATGTCTATTGACAGGCATGTGTGTGTGTGGCTGGAGATCTATGAGAAATGAGGTTAAGCCAAAAAAAGAGTGGCACATATGATGAACTGCTGAGGGTGGCTTTGCATATACCAACTGGCACTGTGCCAATGATTTGGGCCAGGGGCTTTTGGGGGGGCGTCATTTGCAGTGAGGTGCTGCTGGAGGGTGGAATGAGAGCAGAGGGCAAAAATAAATTGCAGTTGAAAATTGGGAAAAGGGGAGGACAGACCTTTTGGGAATTGAATAACAAGCTCAGTTGGTAGAGCATGAGGCTCTTCATCTCAGGGTCATGGGGTCAAGCCCCGAGTTGGGCAAAAGATTCCTGCCCTGCAGGGGTTGGACTAGATGACCCTCATGGTCCCTTCCAACTCTACAATTCTATGATTATAAGGAGCTGACCTCCTATATTTCAACAGCAGCCCAAAACACAATTACCAAATAGTGGAAAAATTTTGATCTCAATAATCTGGACTGTTGACATTCCAAGACGTACCAAATCTCCTTTCCTGAAAATATCACATGGAAGCTAAAGGTGTCCAGGGGCCAAAGTTCTCAAGGCCACTTTTCTGCCATTGGGGCTGATTTTATTTTATTTTATATACAAACACAGCAGCTCAGGAGCATCAGGTCCTACATTGTCTGGATTGAGTACTGTTCAAGGTTATTATTTTTCAAATAAAAAAGATTGCAATTCTTTTTATTTTGACCACAGACCCCTTCAGAATTCTAGACAACATATCCTTTCCCTCCTGGTATGTTGTACTATGGACTGAGTAAATTGCAAAGCTGGGTCCTACATTCCTTTATTGGCAATTGTGCCAATTTACTCTTTTAAAAAATACTCATTTTTCTTTCATTTCTTTTTCCCCTGTTGTTGTTGTTATTATTATTATTTCCCTGTTGTTATTAAAATTCAATTAAAAATATTTTGGGGAAAGGAAACTATGTGAAATCTGGGGGGGCTTTGTGCTTACCTTAATAATGGTATGAGGTAGCTGAGGGAATGGTGGTGATATTTTACAGCCCCTCCAGCAGTGTTTGTTTCCTGCCACATCATGAGGTTCTCCCAGGAATTTGGGCAGTTGGTGAAACTGCCTGTGAGTGCCTTCCTTCCTTCCTTCCTTCCTTCCTTCCTTCCTTCCTCATGTTTATCAATGACTTGCATGATAGGCTTGAGGGCATCCTGATCAAGTTTGCAGATGACACCAAATTGGGAGGGGTGGCTAATACCACAGAGGACAGGATCACACTTCAAAATGACCTTAACAGATTAGAGAACTGGGCCAAAGCAAACAAGATGAATTTTAACAGGGATAAATGTAAAGTACTACACTTGGGCAAAAAAAATGAAAGGCACAAATACAGGATGGGTGACACCTGGCTTGAGAGCAGTACATGTGAAAAGGATCTAGGAGTCTTGGTAGACCATAAACTTGACATGAGTCAACAGTGTGATGCAGCAGCTAAAAAAGCCAATGCAATTCTGGGCTGCATCACTAGGAGTATAGCATCTAGATCAAGGGAAGTAATAGTACCACTGTATTCTGCTCTGGTCAGACCTCACCTGGAATACTGTGTCCAGTTCTGGGCACCACAGTTCAAGAAGGATACTGACAAGCTGGAACGTGTCCAGAAGAGGGCAACCAAAATGGTCAAAGGCCTGGAAACAATGCCTTATGAGGAACGGCTTAGGGAGCTGGGTATGTTTAGCCTGGAGAAGAGAAGGTTAAGGGGTGATATGATAGCCATGTTCAAATATATCAAAGGATGTCATATAGAGGAGGGAGAAAGGTTGTTTTCTGCTGCTCCAGAGAAGCGGACATGGAGCAATGGATTCAAACTACAAGAAAGAAGATTCCACCTAAACATTAGGAAGAACTTCCTGACAGTAAGAGCTGTTCGACAGTGGAATTTGCTGCCAAGGAGTGTGGTGGAGTCTACTTCTTTGGAGGTCTTTAAGTGGAGGCTTGACAGCCATCTGTCAGGAATGCTTTGATGGTGTTTCCTGCTTGGCAGGGGGTTGGACTGGATGGCCCTTGTGGTCTCTTCCAACTCTATGATTCTATGATTCCTTCCCCTGCAGTCTTTTCTCACAGTGTTCCATCACACAGCTTCTGGAATGTGCAATAGCCTTATCTGATACAATTTAGATCCACTAAAGAATCATCTTCCAGTAGTGCCGAATCCTCAGAACATAGTGACACACAACTGGAACAGACGTCAGAACAACGGCCAAGACAACCTAGACAACCCAGACAATATGGATTACGCTCATACATGACTGATCGCTCTAGACCACAGGATTTTTCCATGTGCCACAATTGACAACGCCATCTTTAGTCATGAATCTCTCTAATCGCATATTATCCCAGGAAGAGGAGAGATATTAAATCTTGGGCTGGGCTTTGTTCCCACGCCTAAATATAACGCGTTCCAAACTAGAGTAGACCTTTTCAAACTTATACGCCTCGTAAAACTAAAATGCCATTTTGGCAATTCTCAGACATCACCTTCCCAATTCCGTACTCGATCATTGTTCAACCCACACGCCAATAATGCCCGCCTGAATGCGTTTTGCCAGGTTCTGCTAGAAGATATTGAAAAGATGGAAAAACGTAGACCCCCCCAACACAAAAATAACTTCACATTAGAAGATAGAGAGGTTATTGCCAGTCTCTTCTCAGATGAAAACATTGTTATAAAACCAGCGGATAAGGGTGGAGCAATAGTAATTATGAATACACAGGACTACACAAAAGAGGTGAACAGACAATTGAAAAATAGTACCTTCTACAAACCATTGCCCAAGGATCCCACTGACGACATATCCCGTATAATTCAAACTGTCCTTTTGGAAGGTATTACTTTGGGATACCTCGACACAAAAACCACTGAGTTTATTTTAAAGAAATACCCACGCACTCCGATTTTTTATGTTCTCCCAAAAATACATAAATCTCTTGGTGCTCCACCTGGTAGACCTATTGTCTCAGGCAATGATTCTCTGTTGGAACCTCTGTGTCAATATATGGAGCACTTTCTACTTCCATTTGCTATTGACACTCCTTCCTACATTTTGGACACGAAAACATTCATTGGACACATCGAAAATATCACAGTACCAGGGGAGGCTTCCCTTGCGACTCTGGACATTGAGTCCTTGTATACCAACGTCCTGCTGCCAGAGGTGAGGACGATCATAGAAACACTCTTGAACTCTAGAACAATGAAAGAACCTCCGACACATTTTTTGATGGACATTTTAGATATCATCTTGGACCATAATTTATTTCGCTATTTGAAGCAGTTTTATTTACAAATTAAAGGCGTAGCCATGGGCTCTTCTGGCGCACCCTCCATCGCTAACATCTACGTGATATATTTTGAGAAAACCTTCATCCTAAATACCTGTAATCCATTTAGATCCAAAATACTGAAATATTATCGATTCATAGATGACTTATTTTTTGTCATACAAAATCAATATGCAGCTACACAGTTCCTACAATGGATCAATGAACAAGATCCAAATATATGTCTATCTGGAACGATTCATGAAACATCAGTTAACTTTTTAGACATTACAGTATTTAAAGATCACCATCAGCAACTGAAGGTCCGTCCGTACCACAAAACCACCGACCGTAACTCATTATTACACGCTTCATCTTTTCATGCTTCACATTTGCTTAAGAACTTACCGTACGGTCAATACCTAAGGCTTAAAAGAAATGCTTCTTAAAGAAACTTTATTGGCCAGAGTTCTTGGTGTGTGTTTTTCTTGGTACACTCTGGTGAATGGCAGGCCACATGATATTTATTTAATAAACAATCAAATCCATTTTTGAAAAGCAACAAGAACAGTCTATTAAAATTGCAGCAGCAACAACCAGGTCTTTGGAGCTATAAAGAGAGGAGGCTGGACACAACCTCAGTTGGGAGAGAATTCCGCATACAAGGAGCCATCGTGGAATGAGCCCTTCCTCTGGCTCTCTCACACATGTAGCAACCACCATGTGGTCTTCAGCCACTGATCTTTGAGCACTGGCAGGCTGGCATGGGCAGCATCTGATTTAGGGCAGTGTGGGTGGTTCCTTCACACAGAGCACTGAGCTGAGGGGGTGCAAAATTGAGAAGATCCATACTTGAGAAGGTCCATTTGGGGGCACCAGATTTTGGTCTCACTCAACGTGTTATATTCCCAAAGACTATCCAAGTCTGCTCCTGGATGTGGGGGCAGTCATTAACAGTCATCCCCTCCCTAGTTTTTGAGTGTGGAGAAGTGAGAGAGAAATTGTCTAGGTGGGAACGTGAAAATGTTTGGGACAAACCATGGAAGGAAATAGGTGAAGGCAGGAACTGGTATCTGAATAATGCAGCGAGACTTTGTAAAGTTTTGGCCCCTAGCAGGGAAATGGTGTCTCAGGCATCAGACAGCAAAATGCCTTGGTTCGGCAATGGCTCCTTGAGAAGAAAATCCCACAGCTGTGGAGCCCTTGCTGAGACATGTTAATGTTTGCTTGCTTGCCCCTCTTCAAGTTCCTTGGACATTTTATTCAAGCAGGTACCAAGTAGGTGGAATTGGATGGCTACTCTAGCTTCTGGGAAGGAGCAAGTAATAAAGCAAATTTAAATTTCCCTACACACATGAGGTTATAATGCTAATGGCTGCAGGTTCATGCACTGCAATTCACTAGCACAAATGAGATTAGGGCATTTGCAAGTTCTGTTGACTCATCCAAAATGGCAAGTTATTAGATTAGCAAAAACCTCACTCAGCCGCTAGGTACACAGGCCTTCCTTTGGTCATTCTGAAAGACAGAATGTATTTATCCTTTTATTCCATCATAATGAAATTACTGGCTTTCTGACAAAGTAACCAGGCTCACTGTGGTGCACTGAGGCATTTGAGTTCAATGCAGTTTGATGCTGTGATCTTCAGCTGAGCCAGTGAGGAGGGGGGAAATGTGTTCAGGGTGGTGGTGGTGGGGGAGAGTAAGAGCAGGGAGCAGACAGAGAAGACTAAGCAGGGCCTTGTTCATGAAGAGAAATGTAGCCCCAAATGAAATATGATGTGTATTTGAAGGTTTCTCTTTCAGATAAAACTTCTGGATGTCAGGAGCCTCCAGCTCTGTGTGCAGGCTACCCCTGTGTGATGAGACACCAGAACGATAGTTTGGAGCATCCTCCTGTGCAGAGCTGTGCTGGGCTCCTAGACATGCTTGTGAGGTGATCCATCTAGTTCAATACTGCCTCACTGACTGGCAGTGGCTTTCCAGGATTTCAGCCAGAGGTCTCTCCCAGTCCTACCTAGAGATACCACAGACTGAACCTCAGACCTTTTGCATGCAGAGCAGATGCTCTGCCCCCGAACTTGACACATACCCACGGCTCATACAGGAAAATTCACCTCCTGAGATATGTTGGACCCAGGTTGTATAAGGCTTTAAATGTTTAAAACCAAAAGGTTGCTATTTGACCCTTTAACTGGAGATGGACCCTGAGACCTATGGCAGATCAGGTGTGTGCTGTTCCACTGACCTTTGCCCCCCCCGCCCCCTGCACACACAAGGTCTTGACGAGGGAGGTTCAAGTGATAGATGATGACTTGTCCAAGGACATCCAATGAGCTGGATGGGTCAACATCCTAACTCCGTGGTAGCAGCCAAAATGGTGCCTTCTGATGTTTCAGGTGACAACTCCTGCCATCCTTTACCAGAGGCCGCTCTGCCAGGGTTGATGGGTGTGTTGGTAATTTTCCAGGCAGACTGGAGCAACTGGTAGGCCCCAGTTGGCTCACTCACCACCAGCCAAACTGCTGGTTGAGTTCCAATCCCTGGAGCAGAAATCAGGGGCCTAGCCTCCAGGAAGCTAGGCATGCCTATATAGTCCATTGCACAGCAGAAGTGGCACGACAGAGGCTGGTGTTAACAAGCATTTTATTAAGCAAACATCAGGACAAAGAGATGAACACGTGCAATTTCTTCCATGTCCAAAAGCGAAAGAGAAAGTACTAACTACAAAATGGAAGTTCCCAGAAGCACTGGCATATTACACAGACATGACATGCTACAGCCTCACGTCTGCTCTTAAGGTGGAATGGAATATCACAACAGGGTGCTGTAGTCCAAAACATCTGGAAGGCATCACATTGGCTACCCCTGCTTTAACCATTATACCACAGGAGACAAAGGTTTTGTCCTTATCTTACTTTGCATACAACTGATAGGCAAAATTGTGATGGTTTGGTTATGCATGCAGTAGGCAGAACTGCTTAAATACCCAGTGAGGGGGAACAAGTTTTTTGAGAAATCTGTGTATCCAAAGTAAAGCACAGTATCAACAAATTTTGAGCAGAGCCAAAGTGAATCCTTTCAGGGTTCAAGAGTGTTGAGTCCTCCAGATGTCAGCAATTTGACGCACTATTGCAAAGTACTTCACCTTTGCTCAGACATCTTCACATTGTAATGAGGCAATATACTAAAATGTCATATTTGCATTACATTGGCATACAACAATTGAAAGCAGGCTTCTTAAAAATGCCAACCTTTTATCCACCCAGCATGGCACAATCTCAAGTGACAGCAAGTTAAAGCTTCAAAGAAGAGTGAGAAGCAGACTAACAATGAAGATCTGAGTGCATTGTGATTTCAAAGGAAGCATCATCCATGCTAAATGGAGTGGTTGCTGGTATTCAGGGTTTGGGTGATGTCCCAAGTGCATCTCTTTCTCTCTTTCTCTATATATATACATCAGAGATTGTAAAGCAGCTTATTGTGTGGGACTAAGAAATATTCTCCACAGGGGGAAAGCAGCTGTTGTGTCTAAGCAGGTCTGCTGATATTTATATCTCTAGTAGTGTTGCTGTCAACTTCACCTATAGTGAAAAATGTATGGTTAGTTTTAAGCCCCTGTGGGCTGAAGGAGTGTCTCTCTGCCTGTGTGCAAAAACCAGGAGGGGGTGGGTCTGCTTCTGCTTTATAAGTGGCAGAAAATGTTGAGGGAGACAGAAGGGGGAACAACTGGTGGGAGCCTTGTCCTCTTTGAGCTTGTCTGATCCTCTTTTAAAGCTATTCAAACAGGGTAAATAGGAATGTTTTAAAATTCCTCCTAGAAGTCAATAATGAGAGAAACAGATGTACCTGACCAGGGAGGACATGCCCCAGAAGGAGAACCACCACTGGGAAGGTCCTGATGGGTCAACACCAACCAGTCAGCCCTTAGTGGTCTGTTTCATCTAGCTTAGTATTTGCCTATTTTATCTGGAAGGATCATAGAAAAAAATACCTCTCCAACAATCTACAACCTGACCTTTTTAGCTGGAGGTGCTGTAGATTTAACCTGGGGATTTCTGAATGTGAAGCATTGCTCTGCTATTAAGCTCCCAGTCCCAGCCTACCCTCCATTTCAAAGTATTTTATTATTCCTTTCCCCTCCTTGCTACAAGAACCCTGGGGATGTGAACCTGGCAAGCACACACACCCCTCCAGCCATCGTATAGTCAATCAAAAGATGTGGCATATTCACACCATTTGAATGGCAATGCCCATCAACGTGGGGGGGGGGAGCTCAGCCCCCTCAAATATTCAGGGGGGGGGACCTCGGGCCCTATGAGTTGGCTCCTATGATGGCCCCACCGCTATGTACCTGCTGAGCCTGAAGGGCACCCCAAAGGACCCCACTCCAGGACAGCGTAAGGTAGCCAAGAGTGCCCTTAACCCAATAATAGTTCAGGTGTTTACCTCACCAGATCTTAACTTGTCTTTTCAGACTGAAAGCCAATTAAACAAAACAAAAACACCACCCAAGTCCCAAGGCCAATCCAGGGCTCCCCCTCAAATTCATACTCAGCCCCCCAACTAGAGCAGGTGCTGCAAAGAGTGCTTGGGGCAGTGCCAGCTTATAAAACCTGCCTTCTTCCCCATCCTGATTGGCCTGACGGCCCCCCCCCCCCGACCCTTCCCGTCCCCTCCTCCTCCACAGGGCAAAAGACGACACATTGAGTCTTCTTCCCAGGGGGTTGGAGTGAGGCAAATCCACCCCAACTGAAGAGTGGAAGCAGCATTGTAGATATGCAAATGCTCAGCGAATATACGAGGCTGCTAAGGTTCTGCCTTCCTTTACTTACAAACTACTGAGCAGTTCTAGAGTGTTGCTGAGGAAAACCTCAAGGAGCACCACCTCTGATTGCAAGACTATTGTGTTCACATTGCTTCTTAATTAATGTTCATTTGCCTAAAATGTGATTCTCAGTATATATAGTCTCCTGTAGGTGTGAAAAGCTGATAAGCATTTGCTGGGAGATGGAATAGACCACACAGCTGAAGCCAATCACATTGTTCCCAACACGGGTATCAAAAGGTGGTTTGTTTATGCCTTTTTCTGCAGATGCTGCCTGACTGCAGGAGAAAAATAATTGGCATGCAATAAAAAACAAAAACAACCCATTTGCAGGATTGAAAATTACCCCAAAGGAGAGAGAGAAATTACCAGCCTGCAGATATGAGAATGCTTGAAACGGAGGGGAAATTATCCAGAAACAACAGTACAGTAGTTCCTCTTCTGAAAGGCAGGGCTCTGCCCCCCAATCTGTCCTCTCTGATAAGTACCATATTTTTTATCATGAGTTTTCTGGCAATGAAGGCATTTCTGCCAGCACAGAATTGTGGGACAGGGGTTGTATTTTGTCCCATGGACCACTTGGAAATTGCTGAAGGTCCTGGTGGAGCACTTAATGCTTTTTCTGCATGTTGGAGCAATTGTATTGCACTGGGCTGAATGCTGCATTTTACAGTCACAGACAGACGACTTGAACAATGCTCATAGTTTGGGAAACCCTGGGGTAGACAAGATTGGACCAATGATCTGGGCCCATAAAAGGAAGCTTCTTATGTGTGTCTGATGCACAAAACCATTTGTGTGCATTTGACTTTAGAGCTGTGTTAAAAATATTGCTTTGACTTTTGAGAAGTTTATGAAAATAACCATAACACATGGTCTTAAAATGTACTGGGTTTTCTTTTTGCAATTAAACCTTCAGTAAATGTAAGGGCAGACCTTTTTTGAATCTTGTCTTCAGCTTCCTCTTCCCCACCTTGCAAAAACCCTTTTGCTTCAATCATTAGGATCAGAATTTAGTCAGTAATTGGGCTAGACTGGGCAGATTTATATGGGATGAGAACATCCTTGTTATAATACCACCTCTGCAGCCATAAAGCATTAAAGAGAAGGTTGAAACTTAAAAGGTGAATCAAAAAGTGAGGAGGCTGGTCACAAACACTTGTAAAAACACAGTTTTTACAGCATCAAAGGGCAAATATATATATATATATATATATATATATATATATATATATATCACACACACAACAACAACAACAACAACAACAACAAAAGCAGCAGCGTTGTGAGAGAAGCCATCTAGAATGAAAAATTATCTTTATCATTTTATTGTTATTGTTGTGGTTAAGAGTGGTGGACTCGTAATCTGGTGAACCGGGTTCGCTTCCCCACTCTTCCACATGCAGCTGGATCTTGGACTAGTCACACTTCTCTGAAGTGAAGCATCCAGCTTCACTCACCTCACAGAGTGTTTGTTGTGGGGAAGGAAGGGAAAGGAGATTGTTAGCTGCTTTGAGACTCTTCTTATTCTTCATTTCATATTAAACATCTCAAAGAGCTATCAGAATACAATAAAAACATCTACACTTTCCTATATAAAAAATTGAATCATATCCAATGTTAGTCCTGCTCAGAGTAAACCTATGGAACTTAATAGACATAAGCAACTTGGGGCCACTAATTTCATTGGATCCACTTTGAGTAGAACTTAGTAGGATGCCAGTCAATTAAAATCATTGCATATATTAAAAACATCAAATCTCATACACATGTGGGCTGGGATAGCAGAAGAAGCATAAAAACAAAAATCTTAAAGCTGAAAATGTAAAATCTGGCAGAACACTCACACTGTCTCATCAGCATAGAAATGGTATTGGAGGCCAAAAGAATGAATAATGGATTGGGGGTGGGGAATACAGATGAAATAAAGAGTGATTGCTTCATCCATGTTTTATGGCCATCAAGCTCCCTTTCATCATACGGATATGCCTAACAGGTTGAAAGTGGTCTGCAATTGCTCATCACCTCCTGGACATCAAAACTGAAAGGAAGATTGCGGGGGGGGGCAGTACTGATCCATTTTTGATGCTCTTCACTGCTCCTCCCACAGATGGGTGTCAAGGTGGGAGCTAGGAGCAGGTCAGCACTAACTCACAAAGTGTGAATGAAGTTGACACTTTATTCAAAGAAATAAAACAGCTCAGGCCTCGTGAGCACAGCAACTCTTCCCAGTAGGTCTTGCCCACAAGGAGGTAGTTGTTGCCTTCTTCCTACCACTAAGTCTCCTCCTTTCCTAGGTTCCAAAGCAACCTGAGACTTTTTCGCTGTGTCTCTCTTTGCTCCGCCCTCTTCATACCTCTATGGGTTCTAGGAGACTGGGGGAAGGGGAGTTGGTCACTGCAGGAGGGAGAGACTCCCTGACCTCTTCAGCTGCTTGCCCCATCTCTATCTTTTTGGTCTCCACTTCTGCCTCCGCTTCCAGATGGCTCTCTGCCTCAGCTTCTTCCTGCTCACTAGACCCTTTTACCTCTTCAGCTTCTGACACCTTCTCCTCCCAGTCTGCTCCCTCTGACCACTCATCATCATCCCACCACCACTCCCCTGGCTCTGAGCCTTCTTCTTCTGGGGGTTCCCTTAGGGGTTCCCCGGCTGGTGCCTCCCACCATTCCTCAGCGTTCAGCCAGTCCATGACAATGATTGGGACATGGAACAAGGCCTCCAAGTAGTGACAGGTCAAGGATGTTTGAGTAGGAAAAGGTGGTGCTTGAGAAATTCAGTTCCCAGCTTGATTGAAGCCTTGAAGCAAGTGGGCCGCCAATAATTTGGAATTTTGCAAAAGTGGTGTAGACTGAAGTATCCAACCTGCCACCAAAAAGAAAGTTTAATTAAGAATTATGGGGGTGAAAGAGACATGCGGGGGGGGGGGGTCCTGAATTACTGCAATCTTTTGTTGCATTCCCCCCTTCCTGATTTGCTGGTCTTTGGTGAATGGCCTTGTACTTGAGTGATTAAGGCTGCTCACCTTCCTGGGACTTTCATTGCCTCATTTTTCCAGTCTTAAAATCAGTTCTCCACATTTCTCCAGCACTTTAAAAAATAATAATCTGTTTTTGCACAAAAAACAAACCATACTTTCATTGGAATCAAAGCTAATTTTTACATTATATTATTATTCTATATCCTCCCTTCACACCCTATGGTCTCAGGCCAAATATAATATTAAAACCAGTGGAAAGCATTTAGTTTAAATTTAAACACACACCAAGCAACATGGGCAGGGTACAAATAATAATAATAATAATAATAATAATAATAATAATAATAATAATAATTCTACTACGCTGACAATAATCTTGGGAATTGGATTTAAAGTCTTAATTTTTTAAAAACCAGCGAAACAAACTCAGAAATAATTGCTTTATTTTGGTTTTGATCTCTTTCTCGAATGTCACACCTTTTCTACTGATTCACTCCTAGCGAATTCATGTAGCACTTTTCTTTTCTTTTCTTTATAAACAATGGTCTCCAGATATGACAGGTAATCGGCCGGGTGCTGGAGACAGTAATCCAATTCCATTCACCATAAGCTTTTGAGTTTCAGATTGGTACCTATTTTCATTTAAGCACTGAAATAGTCACAACACACTTGAAAGGTCTGAAATTCCAAAGCCTATTAAGCAATCACTTTCTACAGATTATACAAATTGTGCCCTGATTTTTCTTATGGTTGTAAAGTGCTTGCTAAGGACTTCTAGCCCTAAAACCAATGGCCTGCTCTTAGGTGTGCTTCAGCGCCACCCATGCAAGCTGGCCAGAGATGGAACTGCAGCTACTAGCAGAACAAGAGAAATTGCCACAAGGACCTCCACTGGGTTTTAGGCAGCCGCTTGCCTTGGCCAGCCTCTTTGGTCTGAGCTACACTCAGATCACTGGACTCTGTGCTGGATGACCAAGTCTGCTGGGCATGGATAGAACAGCTTTTCTGTGATAGGGATGAACAAATTCTCCCTGCTAGATGACTCCTGGAGTGAATGGGGAGAAGGAGCTGGCCGTGGCTTCTGAGCAGCAGCATCACTGCCATATACTAGGGGGATGCAAGGGTGAAGCAGGGCAGCAGTGAGGTCAGGGCAGGGTGGGTGCTCCCACATCAGCCCTATCTTATTGCCTTCCTGACCAACTCCCACTCCATCCCAGAGAGTGCAGCAACACGGGTGCTGGGAGGCCAGGTCCAGGGTGGGTGCTGAGGTGGGAATTCTGCAAAACCCATTACCAATGAGGCCAGTGCTACTGCTCAAGAGTGCAGCCTGACCACTAAACCACTTTAGGAGGAGCCTAATGCTGACAGTTAAAGTGAAAAGCAACTCCAGATAAGGTGCAAGGAGGGCTCTGAAAATGGGTTGAGTGAAGTTGCATTTCAAGGGCTATCGTTTTGTGAGAGATGGTGAGATGCTGGTATGGCAGAAGGTGGTTCACTCAAGGATTAAACAGCCAAGATGACGTGTATTTCCTACATAGGGTGTGTGTTCTTGCAGTCTCTCTTGGAATCTGTCCAGAATTGCATTACTGAATAAAGTCTGACTAATTGGGAGTATGGTGTGAGCCTCCTTAGTGAACCTCCAAAGGGAATATTCTCCCCAGTGGCGTATCTAGCTGCTCGGGCACCCGGAGCGGCAAACATGACGTGCACCGGGGACAGGGCACCGCTACATAGCGTACATGTGCAGCGTCACTACGTACCAGGGTGCTGGCGGCGGTGCTCCAGCAGAGGATCCCGGCACTGTCCGTACAGCGCTGGAGCAGTGCCACCAGCAAACCACATGCCTTGTCACCCCGTTGCTATGCCACTGTTTCTCCCATTCTTCACTTCACACCCGCTGCTCCTGGACCCTGTGGATATTGTTCTGCAGGTCCCCTCCCCTCCTCCCGAAATTTGGCTTTCAAATGAATGAAAACGGAGTGGGGAAGTGTTCTCAGACCCCCACCACCTCTGTTCCATCCAGGTTGCCCAACCCTACTGCCTTCCACAAGTTGGAGGATGAAGGTGAGTCACAGGAGGCATGCTCTGAATGGGCAGGGGCTCCACACATGATTTAGAACTCTCATGGAGCAGGATTCTTAATTCAGCGAGGAGCTCACATGCAGAGGGAGCGCTCCATCCTTCAGATCTCCTGTGCCCCCAACTCAAGGACAGCAGGAGCTGAGATGCCAGACTGGGTAGGACCAGCAAGCACCCTTAAGTTTTCCATTGTGAGAAATGTAGGTGGCTGGCTCATGGTAAAAATTCAGAGTATTTCTCCTTTCAAAATCTGTACCAGAAATATACAAAGATGGATGGACGGATGAATTATTATTATTATTATTATTATTATTATTATTATTATTATTATTATTATTTTATGAATTCAAATTCATTCTCATAAAGTGGACCTGCTGTGTACATAGCAGATATTATCTTGGTTCCAGCACTATCTTAGGACCCAAGTATATTTTACCTGCAAATGCATATAATGAAATCTGTTACTGTTTCATTATATATACTGTTTTGAAAAATAGCCTTGGGAGGTTTCAGTCTTGATTCAGGGGGGAGAAGGCTGTTTATCGGCTCTCCTTTTAAGCCTTGATCCCAAGTTCTGTTATAAAGTTATGGTTACAAACTCTCCACTTTACTGTCGGTGTCAATTCTTATGTGTTGCAAAATGTTAGAAACACAGCTACCTTTTTCCCGTTTTTTAATATATTTCTTTCAAAGTAATAACCACTGATATTATAGAACAAAACACATTTACACTTCCTTGCTGAGCCCCAATTATTCCTCTAAATACATACGCCACAGGTTCCCCTATTACTTAATTTGTTGGTCAATTTGTTTTTGAGTCCAATATATTAAAGCAAGCAAGGCGCAATACTGAAAAGGTCTTGATTGTAAATAAATAGCCTCCATCCATCTGTGCTTGTAGCACAACTATTTTGCAATATCACAGCAAGCTGCAGATAACCTTAGAGGCTGCAGACCTGAGGATGTCTTCTAATCTTCAGTTTTGCTACAAATTAGGTCATTTGTCTTCAAAGCTGCAAACAGTTTGGGTGGAATGGGAAACAGAAAGGTGCTGTAATCACTAACAAAGTCTGAGAGAAAGACTGGGATTTGAAGGAGGGGGGGTATCTGTAGAACACCAGAGATGGAAGGAACGTCAAAGCTCATCTATTCCAGTGCTCTTCAACCTTGGATCACCAGATGTGGGTGGACTGCAAAGCCCATTGTCCTTGACCACTGGGCTAAGATGGAAACTGTATAATGAAGGTCTTGTTTTGAGAGGTGTGACTTGCATAGTTTCTCATTAAATCAGAAACAAAGTCAAATTTCTCCCCTGTTATTTACCAGCAGGGAAGTTGGTCTGGATGATCTTTTAAGTACCTCCCAACTCCATGATTCCACTCCCAGCCATCCTTCATCTCCATTTGAGTCAAACTTTTTCATTGCTAGCACTGAAACCTTTCAAACATCATTATAGTGTGTTTGAGAGAAAAGTAGCTTCCTGCAATGGTGATAAAGCTATCACTTGGTCTGCAAAATGGTAGTTTTAGAGACTAAGATTACCATTAAATATTATTCACTGGTAAAATGAAATCTATTTTCAGGCATGGCATTTGAAACAGGGAGGATCGTTTATGCTCCCCTCCCCCCTCCAGCCCAATTCAGCCCAGAAGAGACTGAACTGTAGCACATTCTCCCCAAATGGAGGAGCATTTTATTAGCTTTCCCGCTTCCTTTGACATTTCTAATTGTCTCATTCCAATGCCACCGATTATCTTCATCTCAATGATTGTATCTATTTGGAGTAGGAAGGCCTTTTAAAATGAATGAGTGAATGAATAAATTGTTTAAGCTTCCATCTCTAGTGGGATTTCAGAAAAGGCTGCTTAACTATCAGCCTGAGAATGATTTGGCAACAGAATAATCCACAGCTAAGGCAAACCAAAAGACCAGCCGGCTTTAATGGCTAATAGGCATGAAAGAAATCACTTGCTCTCAACTAGGGATGTGCACATTTCAAAAACTTATCTTAGAAAAATAAGATTACACAGAAACTCTTTTCATTTCTAGCAATAAAGCTGGCCCTGGAGGCTTTGCTGCCTGAGGCAAAACAGGAAATGATGCCCCCGCCGCCTCTTCCTCAGCTGCCCACTGCCAGGAGTCCACCTGCCATATGGCACACAGAGGGTGCACAGTGGAGGAGGAGGTGGCCAACGGGCACAGGAAGTGGAGAAAAGCAGGCTCATTTGTTTTGTTTTTTCAATGTTAGCTTTTGGGATGAAAACCCTTATTTCAAAGTGGGCAGATTTTTCCACAAATTGCTACCTATCCTTTAACAACAACAAATCTTTTTCATGAAAAAATAGTTCTTCATATCCAGGGTGTTCAGTTTTATAATAAAGTTCCCATTGTGCTTCAGGTTTTTCAGAGTTATGTTTTGTGTTATTAAGAGAGAGCACTCTACAAATGCATAAGAACAAGAATAGAAGAAGAGTCTGCTGGATCAGGCCAAAGGGGGCCTATCTAGTCAGTGGCGGAGCATATGCTCATACTGCCCGGGGCGGGTGTGCTCCCGAGGGGGGCGTGGTGTGGAGGGTGCCCTCCCAGGTGCAGGATAGCTGCTCAGGTGCCCGGAGCAGCATGCGCGCCCTGCTGCCGGGGGCAGAGCGAGCCCCTCATGGGGGTGGAGTGGGCCACCCATGGTGGACATTTGACGCACTGCCTGCCCACGACTCCCAAGCCTCCACTAATCTGTCAAAACAAAGGGGCAAGATGGGGAGGAATGCTGCTGGCAAAGCGGCGCAGCTCCCCCCTTACCCCAATGGCTCGGGGTAGGCTTGGGAGCTGCGGGAAGGCAGCGCACCAAATGTCACCCCTCTCAGTGAGGGCACCCAGGGTGGTCCGCCCCCACCGCCCCCTTCCTTCCTATGCCCCTACATCTAGACCAGCAACCTGTTCCATTCCATAGCCAACAAGGTGCCCCTTGTGGGAAAACAATAGGTGGGATATGAGCGCAACTTTCCCCTTCTGTGGCTTCTAGCAACTGGGAGTCACAAGCATTACTGCCTCCAAGTGTGGAGGCTGAGCCAAGCCACTGTGGCTAGGAGCCATTGGATCCCTTCTCCATGAATTTGTCTTATCCTCTTTTAGAGTCACCCAAACTGGCAGCCATTGCTGCCTCCTGTGGAAGGGAGTTCCACTGTTTAACTATGCATTCCATTTAAAATTGTGCAATAGAGCTAAGATGAGTTTTCATAGCTGAATTGGGTTTTTTTGAGGGGAGGGACCCCAGACTTTTAGTAATCCTATTCCGTCCTCTCAAAGAAACCTCAAAGACACAAATGGTCTTGGCACACATTTTTTAAAAGGGGGTTTTCATTCTCTCAACAGGGGAAACCAAGCCAGCTTCTGTCTCCAAGGCAGGCCTGAAACCCAAATGGAAGGGATACAGTTTCATCCAAGAGTGACCAGAGTTGTCCAAATGCCCCTCTATCACTTTGCCCAAAAGCAACGTGTGAACCGCTGGCCCAAGGAGGCTAATATCATCCGTTTCCTGCCTCATTGAGAACAAAGTCCCAAGAAATGCAACTTTCTTGCTGAATGCTGACCTTCCCAAGCTGTATAACATTTTAGCTCTTCATATCTTCCTTGACATTTAGCAGGGCATTCACTAGGTGGCTGTCCCTTCCTTCGCCAATGGCAGGCTATGCCAGTGACCTTTTCAGCTGACTGTACACAGGAACAAAATGTGTGTGTGTGTGTGTGTGTGTGTGTGTGTGTGTGTGAGAGAGAGAGAGAGAGAGAGAGAGAGAGAGAGAGAGAGAGAGAGAGAGAGAGTTTGGCAATTTAGGTATTTATTTGTGTGCTTATTTACTGATTTAGATGTAGACTTTTCCTCATTAAATAATTAAAAGATCATCAGAGTTCCATTAAATAAAATCCCACCACACCAGTTTTGAGCTAAGATCACCCAGAAAGCTATAAGATGGTGCAAGGATTTTCACCCAAAGCTACTCCTCTAACCATTCTCAAAAGCACGGAACTGGTATATTGAGGGCTACTATAACACTTCTGGAGAATTTAGAAGAATGAAACGGTAGTTCAGTTGTGCTATAACAATGTGTTCCTCTTCCTAGGGAACTGAGAACTGTAGGCGGGGTCTCCTGACAACTCTCAGCCCCCTTCACAAACCAAAGTTCCCAGGATTCTGTGGGGGAAGCCAGGATAGCTTAAAGTGGTATCAAAGTGCTATTCTTGCCTGGTGTGAAGGTGGCTTTGGTGACTGGCTACCATTTTATTCTACCAGAAGTTCACTTAGACAACACTCCATAATCCGGTAAAGGGGTTGGAGAGTGCCAGGTGCTGTTTTAAGCATTTATTGCCTCCCACTTCCTTGCTTCTTTACAGAATTATTCTGAGGAAGAGAATCTGGAGCCCAAGAACCATATGTAGAATCATAGAATAATAGAATCATAGCGTTGGAAGAGACCCCAAGGGCCATCCATTCCAACCCCCTGCCAAGCAGGAAACACCATCAAAGCATTCCTGACAGATGGCTGTCAAGCCTCTGCTTAAAGACCTCCAAAGAAGGAGACTCCACCACACTCCTTGGCAGCAAATTCCACTGTCGAACAGCTCTCACTGTCAGGAAGTTCTTCCTAATGTTTAGGTGGAATCTACTTTCTTGTAGTTTGAATCCATTGCTCCGTGTCCGCTTCTCTGGAGCAGCAGAAAACAACCTTTCACCCTCCTCTATATGACATCCTTTTATATATTTGAACATGGCTATCATATGTGTCCCTCAGCTGAGTTTCAACATCACAGACTCCACCCACTTTTGACTCTGACCCTTTCCATTCCTTACACACACACACACACCCAACAGAAACCGCATGGGGAAGGTGGTCCCTATGCCTGTTCTAAGGCTAAATGAGTGTCCCCTACTTACCTGAGGATCCAGTTATGCAGGGGGGGGGGAGTGAGAAGGCTGATGGGAGTTGTAGGCAAAAACAGTCTAATGGCACCAGGTGACAAAAGGCTGTACTTAACTTGCAAGTAAGACCCACTGAACTCAAAGGGAT
The DNA here is from genome assembly GCF_009819535.1 of Lacerta agilis. Taxonomy (NCBI): domain Eukaryota; kingdom Metazoa; phylum Chordata; class Lepidosauria; order Squamata; family Lacertidae; genus Lacerta; species Lacerta agilis. The sequence continues at coordinate 1,046,413 of NC_046324.1, forward strand.
TATGCTGTTAATTGGTTTATTTTCTCCCCCCCCCCCCCCGCTTCCTCTGCTCATTAAAGTTCATTTTAATGTGGTTGTAACTGGCTGTTGCTATTGGAGTGCCATAACTGTGCTCCTTGGATTGCTAGACTGTGCTTTTAAAAATGACTCCCTATTCATTTTATCATTAGCCCCCTTGGCCACTTATTTACATAGGGAACGACAAGATCTAATTTAAAAAATAAATTCCCTCACCCCTGTCCATCCCCTGCTGAGGATGTCTGTACTTGGGGATGATTCCCACCCTCAACAGCAAGCAGCCACTTTCCTCAAGCAGCTCTTTCTGACTTCAGAGCTTTATCTGAAAGATTGAAGGTGAATTGAAGCAAATCTGCAGCTTTGTCCCTGGGCTCAGACTCCCCAAACCGGCAAGCAGGGCCTTGGCTTTTGAATATCATGCTAACAAGAGCTTGTGCTCCCATCGTTTTGATCTGAATGGGCTTTTCAAAGCAGAAGGCTGCACCATAAATCCCACTAGGATCTATCTAACCTTTCTCTTTCCAACATTCAGAGTCTCCTGGCCCAGAAGGATTTTGCTGCCACTGTGATGGCCACAACCTTGGCATTTTTAGCTGATCTCCACATATCCTTCTGTTCTGTTTGGATTCACCAGAAAGTAAAACACATTGCGAAGTCTCTTCAGCAGAAAGTCTTCCAGAAGCAGCATGTCACTACACTGCTTCCTTCAAAGTGACCATCCACAGCAGGAATGGCTAACATTTCAGCAGCATATTAGCATTACAGTTAGTATTAATATTGATCAGGGCTTGTTTCCCAGCCAGAACACAACTCAGTTCCAGCTCATCTAAGAGAACCAGGGAGGTGTTCAAGGGGAGTTCTGGCACCTCTTTCTCTAGAAAAATAGCATGGCCGGTATTGATTTGACCTATTACTTACGCGTTACCATAAGGTACCAGAGCAGATCCCAAGAATTTAAAATACAATATTGTATTAGTATTATCTACAGTATATAGAATCTCTATAGTAAATGGAGCAGTTTTTAGAGGTCCACTACTAATTCTCCTCATTTGTGCAACTATTAAAGATTCAGAACCCCTATTAATGAAAAATTGGCTACTCATAGTTCCTTCTCTTCATTCTAACTAAATGAGAGAAGAAGAGTTTGGATTGGATTTGATATCCCGCTTTTCACTACCCGAAGGAGTCTCAAAGCGGCTCACATTCTCCTTTCCCTTCCTCCCCCACAAAAACACTCTGTGAGGTGAGTGAGGCTGAGAGACTTCAGAGAAGTGTGACTAGCCCAAGGTCACCCAGCAGCTGCATGTGGAGGAGCAGAGACATGAACCCGGTTCCCCAGATTACGAGTCCACCGCTCTTAACCACTACACCACACTGGCTAGAAACTTGCATTAGGCAAGGAGTCCTGTGCAAAGTAGTTGCCAAAGTACCGGTACCTGATATCCATATTAAGGAATCAGGGGCTCTGGGAAGCTAGTTTTCCCAAGATCTCTATGATCCTCAGCAGCAAGTGTCACAATGGGTATGTGTGTCTGGCTGTCAAGCCAAAGGTTGGTGGTTCAAGCCCACCCAGGGACAGCTGTGGGCAGAATTCCTGCATTGCAGGGGGTTGGACTAGATGATCCTCAGGGTCCCTTCCAACTCCACAATTCTAGGATTCATAATGTGCCACTGATGTCTCTTGGCACCACTATGCTCATATCAGAATGGAAGTAGGAATAAAACAAAAAGCAGAGAGTAGGAATAAATGGAAATTCTCCCAGTGGAGGGATGTAGAAAGTGGAGTTCCCCAAAGAACAGTATTGGGAGTGGTGTTCTTTTTTTAATTGTTAATGAACAATCTAGAGTTAAGCATAAGCAGTGGGGTAGCCAAGTTTTCTGAAGACACAAAATTGTCCAGGGTGTTAAAACAAAAAGGGATTGTGAGAAGTTCCAGGGGGACCTCTCCAAACCGAGTGAATGGGCAGTAAGATGGCAAATGCAATTTTGTGCACATCAGTGTAAAGTGATGCTTATGGGAGCCAAAGGTCTCAATTTCACATATATGTCTGAACTGGCAGTGACTGACCTGGAAGCAGACCTTGAGATCACTGGATGAAGATGGCACTTGTGAAAAGGGCAAAATCCATGCTAGGCATTAATTAGGAAAGGAATTGGAAATAAACCAGCTGATATGAATTTTTTGTTACATATATAACTCTATGGTGCAACCTCGAGTTGCCATGTTTCAAAAAGTGAAAATCCAGCCAAAGTTGTTGAGCCCGGAAGCCATTTTCAGCAGATGAATCCCAGCTATGTCTGGGAAATGGAACTGCGTTTGGAGTTCTGGTTGCCTTGCTTCAAAAAGGATATTGTAGGGCTGGAAAAGGTTCAGAAAAGGACCACCAAAATGACCCAAGGGATGGAGCTAATCCCCTGTGTGGAGAGCTTAAGTGCTTGGGACTTTTTAGTTTAGAGAAAAAGCAAGCAAGAGTAGACATGACCAGGGCCATCTTACAGGGATCGGCCGCCGTGGCGCGACAATCCCTCGTCGCCCCCGTCGTGCCACCTCTCCGCCTGCCTCCCTCCCGTGCTGGCCGCCCCTCGGGAGGGGGAGGGGCGAGCGGAGGATGAGGGGCGTGGCGCTGGAGCGGCGTGGGGCTTTGCGTGCCCTTCCAGCACTCCAACTGGGGCTTCAGGAGGCGAGGGTGGCTGTAGGGGCGGGGGCGGGTTGGGGAGGGGGCGCCCGGTATGCCGGCGGGCTCGCAGGGGCGCCACCAGCCCCTATGGACGAGACAGCCCTGGACATGACAGAGGTGTAGAGAAAGTGGCTAGAGAAAAGTTTTTTCCCATCTCATAACACTTAGAAATTGTGGGTCTCACCTCATCCGTCTCCTGAGAAATCTCTGTGTGGGACAAGAAGCTACAGTTAGAACTGGATATGGAATAACTGATTGGTTCAAAATTGGGAATGGAGTACGACAAGGCTGTATATTGTCTCCCTGCTTATTTAATTTATATGCAGAATTCATCATGCGAAAGGCTGGGCTGGATGAATCCCAAACCGGAATTAAGATTGCCAGAAAAAATATCAACAACCTCAGATACGCTGATGATACAACCTTGATGGCAGAAAGTGAGGAGGAATTAAAGAACCTTTTAATGAGGGTGAAAGAGGAGAGTGCAAAATATGGTCTGAAGCTCAACATCAAAAAAACTAAGATCATGGCCACTGGTTCCATCACCTCCTGGCAAATAGAAGGGGAAGAAATGGAGGCAGTGAGAGATTTCACTTTCTTGGGTTCCACGATCACTGCAGATGGTGACAGCAGTCACGAAATTAGAAGACGCCTGCTTCTTGGGAGAAAAGCAATGACAAACCTAGACAGCATCTTAAAAAGCAAAGACATCACCTTGCCGACAAAGGTCCGTATAGTTAAAGCTATGGTTTTCCCAGTAGTAATGTACGGAAGTGAGAGCTGGACCATCAAGAAGGCTGATCGCCGAAGAATTGATGCTTTTGAATTATGGTGCTGGAGGAGACTCTTGAGAGTCCCATGGACTGCAAGAAGATCAAACCTATCCATTCTCAAAGAAATCAGCCCTGAATGCTCACTAGAAGGACAGATCCTGAAGTTGAGGCTCCAGTACTTTGGCCACCTCATGAGAAGAGGAAACTCCCTGGAAAAGACCCTGATGTTGGGAAAGATGGAGGGCACAAGGAGAAGGGGACGACAGAGGATGAGATGGTTGGACAGTGTTATTGAAGCTACTAACATGAGTTTGGCCAAACTGCGAGAGGCAGTGAAGGATAGGCGTGCCTGGCGTGCTCTGGTCCATGGGGTCACGAAGAGTCGGACACGACTGAACGACTGAACAACAACAACAAATTTAGTTGAATGTTGGAAATCTCAGGACAGACAAAGAAAAGCATTTCTTCACACAGCACATAAACTATGGCATTTGCTCCCCCCCAAGAGGCAGTGATGGCTGCCAACTTGGACCACTGCAAAAGAGGGTTAGGCAAATTCCTGGAGGCTAAGCCGATCAATGGCTGCTAGCCACAATGGCTCAGCTCTGCCTCCCCATGGTCGAAGGCAGCAATGCATCTGAGTTCCAGTTGCTGGAAACCACAGGAGGAGCAAGTGCTCTTGTGCTCGAATCCTACTTTTGTGTTTCCCACAGGTTTCTGGTTGGCCCCTGTGAGGACAGGATGCTGGACTAGATGAGCCACTGGCCGGATCCAGCAGGCTGTGCTTGGGTTCGAGTTGTTCCAGAGGGCCCAAAAAGATACCAATGGATGGAAGAAAGCACACGCCCCTTACTTTCCCCTACCCATGTGGCACCAGGGCCTTTCTGTAACCCCTCCAGTCTTCCCTCTATTCATTATATATATTTACAAAACTACAGGACTCTGTCAACATGCCCTGAGGGTGTCTGGAAGTGCTGCACAAGAGAAAATGCTGACTCTAAATAAACATTACACATCTCAAACCTGGAGCAGCAAGGTCATTGTGTGCCGTGGGCTATTCTGCACTGCTGTGTCATTTGGTACCACAGTTCTGTCTTGAAAAAGGACCTTGTGGCATAGAGCTCTAGGTCAACACAGCCACACCCTGATCTGAAGTGCACCTTAAAAGTCTCCGTTCAAAATAAGCCAGCATTAACACTTTGGTGACCACAACATTGGCAACCAAATTCAAAAGGAAGCTTTCCAAGAGAAGGGGCAGCAATTGCACATCTGGCTGCTAACAAGTTCTTGTACTTTCCTGGAATATGACAGCAATAAAATTAATCAAATGCAGTTGTTATAGGACATCCAATGGGGAACACACACATGAGCAATCTGTTTATTAAGGTAACAAGCAGAAGGTGGCAGGAGGCCAGAAAAGGCACAACAATAACTGTGGGAAAACTATTAAACAAAAATAGAAGCAATTACAGTGACGTATGCTATGCATTTACGTACCTGGTAAATGATACATGATGTTAAGTATCACAACAAAGTTCACCACAGCCAATCACAACCAAACAACCACACCCTAGGTCAACCACAATTTCTCTCACCACCAAAGGAACACAAGCAAATAGCAAAAAGAACCTGCACAAAAGACGCTGACACAAAACCCCACATATTCATTAAGCAAAATAGAAATATCGCCCCTCGCCCCCCAACCCCACCCACCATGGCTCCCTCCACCTCTTCCCCCCTTTTTTCTTCCTAATGTAACCCTAATGTCTCAACAAATGAAACTGACCTATGGAAAATGTAACTTGAAAAAAGAGACATCGCACATACCTTTGTAAACCAAGAAAACTTTAATAAAATATCTAAAAAAAATAAAAAAAATGATTCCTTGGGTTTTGTGTTCTCTATGGAATGGAACTTTTATTCAAATAAACAGAATACATAATTGGTATGATGAATTCAACTCATATGTTATTCTTTTCTTAAGTATAGGAAGTTCAGAGACTATGTGTTCACAGTTACAGGTGGGTAGCCGTGTTGGTCTGCCATAGTCGAAACAAAATAGAAAATTCTTTCCAGTAGCACCTTAGAGACCAACTGAGTTTGTTCTTGGTATGAACTTTCGTGTGCATGCACACTTCTTCAGATACACTGAAACAGAAGTTATGTGTTCACAGTAACCCTGGAACATGGGCAAGGAATATCCCCCCCCCCAATTTTGTCTGGGGTAGGTGCGTGCTGAAAATGAGACAGTTGTGGAAGTGAGATTTCAGATCTTCATCACTGCATGGGAGGTGCTGCAGAGGAGGGGGGGCAGACCTTAGCTCAGAGGCAGAGGACCTGCTTTCAGTGCAGGAGGTTCCAGGTTCAATTCTGGACTTTAGCAGTTAAAAGGATAAAGTAAGAGGCAATGATAAAGGCAGGTCTTCCCAAGAACTTGGATGCACATGCACACACTCCTTGGAAACTAATGAAAAATACTCACTGCATAGAAGATGAATGTTCTTATATATATCAGGGGTCTGGCTCTGTGTCGTCCCCCCACCATCCAAAGTTTGGCAGGTGGGTCGAAGAGACAGGTTCCTTTTAGTGGTGGCACCATCATTATGTAATGTCCTTCCTAGGTAAAAAAAAAAAGGTAAAGGACCCCTGGATGCTTAAATCCAGTCAAAGGCGACTATGGGATTGCGGCGCTCATCTTGCTTTCAGGCTGAGGGAGCCAGCATTTGTCAGCAGACAGTTTTCCAGGTCATGTGGCCAGCATGACTAAACTGCTTCTGGCGCACATGGAAATGCCATTTATCTTCCTGGCTGCAGCGGTACCTATTTATCTACTTGCACTGGTGTGCTTTCGAACTGCTGGGTTGGCAGAAGCTGGGCCAGAGCAACGGGAACTCGCCCTGTCATGCAGATTCGTACTGCCGACCTTCTGATCAGCAAGCCCAAGAGCCTGAGTGGTTTAGACCACAGCGCCACCTGCATCCTAGGAAAGCCTGCTTGCCCCCATCTCTGGTTACCTGCCAGAGGGCTTTCTGTGATCCACCACTGGTATTTAAGGATCCAGTCCTAGCTACACTTGCCTGGGAGTAAGTCCCATTGAACCCAGGGTTTCTTAACTCTGAGCAGCCATCGTATTTTAATTGACTCACGACATGCTAATTCTTTTATTGTTATGTTTGCTTTCAGTTTATTTCCTATGGTCTGGCTTCATCTGCCTTTTTATCTAGAAATCAAGCTGTAGATAGAAACAGAAAGAGCTGTACAGTAAAATTATTTTAATCATCTGCATTTATGATCCCACTCAGGCCAGCCGTTGAGCAATCTCATGCCTGGTTTTCCCCAACTCTGTAAGGTTAACTGCTCTTTTAATAGAGGTAAATGGAGGTTATCAGCTTGGAATAGCACTAAATCAGCATCTCCATTAAAAATAAAAAGAACATTAGTTATTGCCAGCTAATGAAATACTTACTCATGCTAGTTATTGAATCCTTAGGTACCCATTATGATTTATTTATATTTTCTTTTGCTGGCTTCCCTTGCAAAGATGCCCCTGGCACGTGCCCACAAACACAGCCCAAGGAAAGGTTTACCACCCTTAATTGCCAGGCGCTTGCACTGCCTCCTAATCTCCACAAGGCACCTTAAAATGTCACTTAAGCTCAAATACAGGTTTCAAATTTCAGTGGCACCTGTGCAAGCCCAACATTCCTCAACCAGGTGTCCTCCTGCATCACTGACCATTGACCATGCTGGCTGGGGCATATGGGAGCTGCAGTCAAGTAACTTCTGGGGGGCACCTGGTTGGGAAAGGCTGACATTAGTAATACAAGCCGTGTGTGTGTGTCTTTATCCACTGTTATCCCTTTGGGACACAATAATCCTAAACCTGCATTATTAGCCAACCTGATAGTTCAATATCCAAGTCAGTCTAAATGCTTCTCAGCAAAGATAAGGGGGTGTTGAATGTTCAAACAATATAGAATATGTACAATTTGGTGACTTTTGCTTCGAGAGTGGAAAAAATCTAATAGAAATTGTTGGAAGAGCTTAGAAACTTGATTTTCAATGACCAAACTGGGAAGAAGTTTCACATTCCATTTGTCTGCACCTTTACGACATAGCACTGATAATAGAAAAGCCTGGGAGAATGAATGCACCTGGGTCACCTGCAGGTGCTACAATTACTTTGTGACATGTCGAGGCAACTGATAGGATTGTCAGAGGCTTGCTGGGGGTAAAACAATCAGCTGATGTATTTAGGCTCACCTGGGGTACAAAAGTGAAGTTGCTAGTTAGCACCGAGGCTTCCTGTCTCCCTCCTGAATTTGTGAAGTGGGAAGCAGGTGCGCTAAGCGGAATCAGACTCATCATTACAAGACAGCCTTTTCCCACATGATGTTGCAGAAAACTTACTAGAAAGAAATTCTCTCAAGAAATTTATGTAATATTATCCTCCACCTTTATTCCCCACCCCCTTGTGAGACTTTTGTGGTAGACTATCTCCTGCCAACGAGTCATTTTGTGATGAAGAAGCCAAGCAGAACAGGTAAGGAAGTTGATCAGCACAAAAGGACCGTTGGCCATGCTGCTCAGGGCAGATGAGAGTTGGAGTGCAGAATGTCCGGATGACACCAGGCTGAAGAAAGCTGCCACAATGGGACCAGAAAAGGAGTACCAGCCAGGAAAACTAGAAACCCCATGGAGACATTCAGGAATTCATCAAATTCCTAAGCCCCCAGGAATGGACCGACTGAATGGGCCCCCTGCCCATCAAGTGAAACACTTGGTTGTCTTTGCACAACAAACTAACATCACTATCCTTTCCAAAGTTTTCCTTTCTTGGTATTCAAAGTGCTGCTGCAAATTGATTAGCTGATATATATATTTTTAGAAAAGTAAGTTTGTTAAGTTCCTGCAATGATATCTTAGCCAATTTATTCCCTTTCATTGGCAAACCATTCAGGTTAATGATGTTTATTCTTTCCTTGCTTCTAGATAAGCCAAACTAACTTACTTAGCACCCTTTATTAGGTGAAGTAACCTTCTTTGAGGTAAAATATCTATTGATTTCAAAATTAAGTGCAAAAGAAAGGTGATCCCACAAAAGTAAATTAATATAAAAATTGACACCTGAGAAGTTGCATCATCCCTGACCCACAGAAAAGGCAATGAGCAAACTCCCTCCCACATCTGGGTAAATAAGAAGGGGCTGTGCACCAGACTAATGGAGCCTCTGTGGAGGATCAGCCTGAGACAGCCACCACTTGCTACGCTGAAGAATGAGGGCCCAAAGCCACCTGCAGCTGTCACAGGATGAAGCATCAAGCAGGAAGGAGAGGCAGGCACGGGTGAAGATAAAAAAAAACCATGAAAAGGAAAGCCCTACCCAACGGTTGCATCTTCACAGAACGTAAGGAAGGCGTGTTTCTTGCCTCTTTCTTCCTGCTGGATGGAGAGACCTGGAGGGCTGCATTCAGCCCTTGGACCTGAGAGTCTTCGCCCTTGCACTAGGTCCGAGATAATAGGGGGAAGCATTGCTTTTTGAAAGAGAGAAATATTGAAAGAGTGAATACTAGTAAATCAAATCACAATGATTATATGCTTGGAAGTGCTGAGGCAGCTCCCATTAAGTGCAGGCTGTGGTGGAAAATGCATCACCTGTGGAAAACATCAGAAAATAGTCATCTGAAAACTCCCAACATGCTGCAAAAGGTAGGCCAACTAACTTGAAAGGGAATGAGCAGGAAGAATCTCTTACAGCTGCAGTTTTTTCTGGCTAATCAGATGATGATGGCAACAAAAAGATGTGCCCTTACTGGCTCTGGGTGGTGTACGTGTCTCATCAAATGTGAGCAGGAGAACTTACACAGGTGAGCCCACCTTCTTTCCAAGCTAGCTAGCAAGGAGAAATGAGGCCTGCGAGCATTTGGTTCCAGAGGGGGGGGGGCAGATGCCACTTTCCAAGTCTCTCTGACTGGCCCTTCCCCAGGCCACACCTCACTCTCCAGCCCCTCTGCACTTTCCCCAAATTCTTTTGCCTGGCAACATTGCTCACAAAATGGTACAAAATGCATATCTTAGGGGCAAGTCTGCATAAAAATCTAGATGGTAGTGGAAGTAACATGCAAAAATGTGTGTATTAGGTATACAGTGCAGGGATAGAGTTTGGATTGGATTTGATATCCCGCTTTTCACTACCCGAAGGAGTCTCAAAGCGGCTCACATTCTCCTTTCCCTTCCTCCCCCACAACAAACACTCTGTGAGATGAGTGGGGCTGAGAGACTTCAGAGAAGGGTGACTAGCCCAAGGTCACCCAGCAGCTGCATGTGGAGGAGCTGGGAAGCGAACCCGGTTCCCCAGATTACGAGTCTACCGCTCTTAACCACTACACCACACTGGGATGTCAGAGAATGCTGACAAAAACAGATACGGAAATTGCTGGTTTTTGCTTATTCATCCTGTGCCCATAACGGAAATCAATCCAGCAAATATAATTGGTATTCACTTGTTGTTGGTCCGTTCCATTTACTTACCCCCCCCCCCAAAACACACACCTTTCAGGAGGGCAAAGCAGGACACACCAACACCCGCACCACCCCAAGCTCCATGCTGCTTCATACCCCACCCCCACTGGATTTTGGGCTCCCCCCCCCCGCGCCACACTGTCACCATCACTGTTGCAGCTTCCACACCTCTAACTCACCGGCAACAGTGAGGTTTTAAGCAAAAGAGAAACTGAGAGAAGATGGAATCGACAGACCCCTCCATCCCTAGCGTATGTTAATCTTGCTTCCCAGTGCTCTGACCAACTTGATATTGTGGTGGACTAGGACCTGGGAGACCAAGGATTGAATCCCTACTTGTCCATGAAACTCACTGGGTGACCTTGGGCCCGTCATTGCCTCTCAGCATAACCTACTTGACAGGGGTGCTGTGGGGATTTAATGAGGAGGCGCGGAACCATGAGCTCTTGGTGGAGGGGGGCTAAGGGTGCCATATAAATGCAATAAAGAAATAAAGAAATAAAAATAAACCAGACCAGCAACATTCCCCCTTGCACACACATTCTGACCTGGGGGTCTCAGTGTGGGAACCCAATTCATAGCCAAAGGCCGTGGCGGGTGCAGTTGAACAAAGAGTTCATTGGTGACTCAAAACTATTTCCAGAGCTGACATTGACAAAACCTCCTTCATTTGAAGAAAAACCTTCCAGGCATTGATTTGCCTCAAGTTTAAATTCAAATCGTTACCGATGAGTAACTTTTTTTTTTATAAGAATTTATTGGCATTTTTCCAAACAACATATACCCTCACCCACACCCACAAATACAAAACAAATATGACAAATACAAACGGTATCAAGATTCTTATAGCATCTTTCTAAAAAGAAAAATTTCTTTTTCCATATCTTGACCATTGACTTCCCCTGCCTTTTCACCTTCGATTTTATATCCTTAATCTATTTTATAACCATTTCTTCTGAGAAAAAAAAAAAAAAAAAAAAAATTGGTTCAATTATATATTTACATCAAATTATCTTTTCAACACCTTACTAGTAAATACATCACCATAATAATACCTCATCCTAGTTCTTCTTAATTCAATCTTATCAATTTCTTAACTTAATCTAAGTCTTAATCTTGCTCCTCGCATCAAATCTAATTCTTCTATCCTTAAGATTACTGCTAATAACATAAAAACTTGAAATATCTCCTTTCATATACAAATAAAAATATAACAGAATATTGTTGACAGTATTCACCCTCCACTTTCGATTTGCCGTGTTAGACTACTTTAAATTTTGTTTAAGACTTCACCCCACACCCCCTCTGTCCATTATTCTTCTCCTGGTGGCATCGGCACTGAACATCCGTGTAACTTCTCTCTCCCAACGTCCACAGATCCAGGCACAGTCCATGTCTCTTCTTGCCACGAGTTCAGAGGTGTCCATCTCATCATCTCCCTGCTTCTTCGGTTCTTTGTAACGTTCCTTTTCTTCTTGTAAATACCTTAATTCTCTGTCCCTGGCCCCCGAGCTCACACCCCGGGGACTGGATATAACAAATCTTAACGTCGCCTTGGGGCTGCCACCCCCAAAAAGCGAATTTCTTCTCCGAAGTTGCTCACTCAGTTCTCTCCATCTTTCCATCCACTCTCTCAGCTCATTAGCAAGACATTCTTCATAAGTGTCAAAAGTTTTAAAAGCCTCCTCTGTGGGCAATTGGTTCCCTTTCAGATCCCCACACAAGACTTTGACTTTTCTATAAACAAGTTCCACCTTCAAGGCAGTGAGTCTCTGTTCATCTGTTAGTCCAGAGTTCAATACCAGTTCAAGGACAAAACCCAGCATACTGGCAGAGGAGGAGGAAGTGGGTGTTGTATTTCTGCTCTCCTCTTTGTTCAACGCCATTTTTCTGTGCTGAAGCGCAAACACCGCAACTTTAAATGGAGATATTTTCCTCTAATTAACTGCCCGAAAAAAGAGTTTGCCAGTCTCATGTGTCAATTTTAGCTACATTGAAACCAGTTCTGTAGCAGTAAACCCTCATTTGGTTACATTCTTCGGCTCGAAGGGAGGGAGGCAGGCTACCTTTCCCCTTCCCCCCGGATCGTTCCAAAAGCGCGATTTTTAATCCAAATCTTTACTCACGACCACCGGGTTTTTAGCTCCATTCTTCGCAGGTAGAACTTGGACGCTCACCGCGGGCTTTGTCGCCGCATTTGCATCCCGGTTGGGGCATGTCCCCTGAAGCCCGGCTCCGGTTGTCCCTTCACCCCCACTCCCCCTTTACAGGGGGGGCAGGGGAAGGGTTCGGAGCCTCCGCGGGCACAGCCGGGGAGCCCAGGGTGCGGGACGCTCTTCCCGCACCCCAAACGGAGCCGCGCGCTGCGGTAGCGCGGCTCCTAACCCCCGGGATGGACAAGGCGCCTCGGAACCGAGGCAGCCTTCGACCACCCGGCGATGGCGTCGCCGCCGGCTTTACCGATGAGTAACTTGCCCTAATTAAAGCCATTCCATTCTGTCTGGAACTTGTTTCTTGTGTTCCCTCCCGAAGTGCTGCTTCAAAACAAACCATCTGGGGGGTTTGATTTTGTTACAGGGTGGCAAAAATACACCTCCTGAGAGTTACAGAGCATCTCTTCAGCACCAGCAGATGCTTCCCAGTTTGAAATGGCCACATCAAATCTCCTTCCTGCTTTGAAGCATCCCCAAAGCTCTTGTCTTGCATGGGGGTCCTGACAAGACAGCCTGACACCCACTTTGGAAATACAGTGCCATCTCAAAGGACTCACTGCTGACAACCATAAAAGGGAAGGGGGTCATTTTCAATATCTATCCACTTTCCAAGATACTGAGAAAACTCTATGTGAGTCTTCTTTTAATCCTGTTGAAGCAGCTTAAGGAGCTTACTCTGTATGTCCTAAGCTGATCACCTGGGGGAGCACTATTGGTGCCCCCCTCGGATAAACCAGAAGTATGAGTCATTACAATATGGAGCCAGTGTGCCCAACGCTATGGAACTCCCTGCAAATCCAGCAGGCACTGTCCCTGGTCACTGGTATCTGCTTTGAGACATATAGCAGGACCTTAGGGTGAAGGGTGGGCTGGGAAGAGGAGGAGGAGATGCATCCCTTAAATACAGACATTGACCCCAGTTCTCTCATCCCTGCCAGCTCCACTGTCAGCCTTCCTGCCTCAAGGGGAAAGGTCTTAAGGGAGATTCCTTTCCCATTTTGCTGAACTGGCTTAGAATCCCCCACAATATGGAGCACCAACAGCACTGTGTTCCTGATAATGGGGAGCAGTCTATGTAGGTCTGGGGCTGATGTAATGCAGATGGCAGCCTGGTGAGGGCAGGGCAGGGATATGGGCCAGAAGCTGGGCTCAGTGCTGCTTCCACCAGCCTGCCTGCCTGTTCTTTCTGCAGCCAGCAGGGAGTGGGTGGCTGGCTGGCTTGACAGCAGCTCTGAGTGGAGCTCCCAGCCTACATGCCTGCCTGCACTAGAGATGCCATCTGAATAAGAGCCAATGTGATGTAATGGTTAGAGCATTGGACTAGGATTTGGGTGGTCAGGATTCAAATCCCCACTTTCTTGGACCAGTCATTGTCTCAGCCCTGTTGGGGAATATTCTAGAAGAAACTTGAAAATGCCCGTGAGCAAGTTGCTAGGCAATGGAAAATTTCCCCAGCAACAAGTGTCCTTATCAGGGCATGCAATCAACTCAGTCTGAGTCTGTGTAGATGACTATGTGAATGAGTCAGCATTAGGTCTCTGGCCGGATGACTAAAAAGAGAAAAAGATTATATTTCTTTACACTGTTCATTAATCAAGGGGGGGGGGGGAGACAAAGTTTTGTAAAACATAAAGACTTTGAGAAGCAGAAGCAAATGGTGTTTATTCCTGTAATGGGAATTTCACTAAGAGATAGCTGGAATGCTGCTGCGGCTGCTGTAAGGAAGTAAAAGATGAAAGGAAACTGTAAAAGGAATTCTGCTGCAGAAGGAAAAGAAAACCCAAGAGTAGATGCTCAAGCACCAACATCCCCTTCATAGGGTGTTGTGAGGATAAAATATATGATTTATAAATACATATGATTTCTGGGTCTGGCATAAATCAGTTGGCATCATTTGTGTGGGCCCAGCCAACCCCAGTTTGCATTCCCACCACCCCAACAGAGCAATATTGAACATGATGAGTCCTGCTGGGTCCCCAGAATTTGACCCTGGGTGGCATGTTCTGGTCCTAAAAGGTAAAGGGACCCCTGACCGTTGTGTCCAGTCACGACCGACTCTGGGGTTGCGGCGCTCATCTTGCTTTACAGGCCGAGGGAGCCGGCGTTTGTCTGCAGACAGTTTTTCCGGGTCATGTGTGTGGGAATGTTTACATAATATAGTAGCACCAGAGTTAAACATTCTTTATTTAAACCTGCACAGCGGCAAACGGCTGCTGACCTGGTATGTCCCGGGTAGGACCTTAAGGTCCTCAAATAATAATTTGTTGGAGGTCCCAAGCCACAAGGATGCTAGGTTGGCTTCAACTAGGGCCAGGGCCTTCTCAGTATTGGCCCCGACTTGGTGGAACAGTCTGGCACAAGAGACCAGGGCCCTGCGGGATTTGGCATCTTTCCGCAGGGCCTGCAAGACGGAGCTGTTCCACCTAGCCTTTGGGTTGGTTTCAGTTTAACCCTGATGTTTCGTTCTTTTGGTGTGATTGGTGGGCTACTTAAAAATGAGGCTGCGGTTTAGATTTTAAATTGTATTTTAATCTGTATTTTAATGAATTGTTTTATGTTTTTGTTGTGGTTTTATTGGTGTTAGCCGCCCTGAGCCCGGATTGGCGGGGAACGGCGGGTTATAAATAAAATTTTATTATTATTATTATTATTAGAGTCTTTCTTCCTTTCTTGATTGTCAGTCCCTTTATCCCCCTCAAAATAAAGATACACATGAATCTGATTAATAACCGAAGTAAAGTAATTTACTGACAGATTCATTCATGTACATATTTAGGTTACAAAACTGGAGATATAAACTATATAAACTATATTAGTGAGTCTCTTAACACATCTTTAAGCAGCAGCAACCTAACCGACCAACAGATCAAAGCTGACTGACACAAAGTGGCAGTTGGTCCTCCCTTAGGATGTTGGACTTCCCACAATGCGGCCAGCATGACAAAGCCGTGAACAAACCAAAGCTGGAGCGGTACCTATTCATCTAAAATAAAACGAAAATGAAACAGATTGCAGGAAGTTGAGTCCCAATATTGCATACAGTTGTCAAATTGTTCTTTAAATAAACAAATGTGGTGTTGGTGACTGCAATTTTAATTTCTGATGGCATATATTGTGTGCTGTACCCTGCAAATTCATGTTTCATTAGAATATCTTACCTCTCCCATCCCCATCATCCCAGACATCATAAAAATATATAAAGCAAAAAAACTAACAGAAACAAAAAATGTTTAACTTTAGAGTAACAATAATGCAAAATATTCACCTGTTTCTGACATTTAGAAAATACCTGAAGGCAGCCCTGTTTGGGGAAGTTTAGGGAAGTTTTTAATCTGTGACATTTTAATGTATTTAAACATTTGTTGGAAGCCGCCCAGGGTGGCTGGGGAAGCCCAGCCAGATGGTCGGGGTACAAATAAATTATTATTATTATTATTATTATTATTATTATTATTATTATTATTATTAGACATAATAGGCTCTGAGACTAAAGCATGAAACTTCCGAATTACTGTATTTTTCTATGTATAAGACTAGGTTTCCCCCCTAAAAAATAATGTCAACAATTAGGGGGTGTCTTATACACGGATACATCTCCCCCATTTTCTTAAATCTGAGTCCCCCCAAATAGGGGGTGTCTTATACATGGGGGCGTCTTATTATAGCAATTTTACCCCACTAGTGGGTGTTGGTGTTACCATCAACATTGCTTTGTGGATGAAGAAGAGCCTTACCAAATCAGGTCCATCTAGTGCAGAATTCTGTTCGGATTGTGGCCACCATCTTTCAGCAGCTTTAGAAGGGATCAAACTATGCCGTTCCAACTTGGCATCAATACTTTCAAGTTAGAAGCCTTTTGACAAAGCTGTTGGGGCCCAGTTTGATGTTAAGACAGGAGAGGGGCTGGGAAAAATCTGTAAAAGAATTACAGTATAAGATGTTGATGGATGTGAATAGGGTTGCCACCTTTGTTTGGGCAAAATACAGGGCAGGGCTGGGTGGGTGTGTACTTTCCTTTTACCTTTCTGAAGTTTAATGTGTGTGTGTGTTGCCCTGAAAGGAGTGTGAGAATCTGACTTAAAGTTAATTATTGTGGATGAAGATTGTAGTAGCAAATGCCATAGTTTATGCCCTATGTGTAGAAGGACTTCCTTTTCTCTGCCCTGTATTTCCCCACATTCAGTTAGTCTCCTGGCATGTGATCAGTCTTCAGCAGCAGCTGGTATTTAGTAAAATGAAATACTTAGCAAGATGGGTAATCATGCCAGTTAGGTCAGGCTGATCTGGGCTGTGGACCAATATGAAATGCATTGAGGATTTGTTCACAAAGAGCTTCCTTCACATATTAGCACATGAAAGTAACCTTAATCTGAGTCTGATAAAAGTGGGGGGGGGGAGAGGAGAGGAGGGGGTGAGCTCTTTTTAAAAGGATGTTAGCAAATCAGATTAAAACCAGTCTACCTTAGTTGGAAGTAATGAAGGGGAAATTATCAGGGAAATACACAGCATTGGGTTGAGCTTGTCAAATTATTATTGCAAGATGGTAGGTGCCAAAAGCTCTTTTTATCATGCTGCAGCCTGCTGTGCACAAAGATTTGAGATTTAATTGGGGGGGGAAGCAAAAATGGGGTAGAAGAGGATTTCTAGAAGTATATGGGGGTCAGGCGACAGCAGCTCAGAGGTAGAGCACTTCCTTTGCATGCATAAGGTCCCTGGTTCAATCCCTGGCATCTTCAGGTAGAGCTGGGATTCCTGGGAATGTCCCCTGCCTGAAACCCCGCAGAGCTGCTGCCAGTCAGTGTTGACGATGCTGAACAAGATGATGTGACTCAGTTGGAAGCAGGTTCCCATGTCCCTACATTAAGAAACCCACAATTCATATTCTGATCTTTTACAAATAGCTACATGTTCCGTTTCAGCAGGATGCCACTCCTTCCTCTTCTATAGGGGCAGTGTGCAAGTTTGCTGCACCTTGCAGACAGCCACATGCAGCTAAAAGGAAGGTCCCTGCTGGTGCCACTAGTCTGTGCTGGTGCCACCCTCTTGCTCCAGTCTAGTGGCTCCTTATGGGGCGTTCTGGCCAGTGGCCCCAACTCTGGAAACTTTCCATTCCATTTGCAGGAGAGGCTGAACAGGGAGCATCTGGTATCAGGGTTGAAAGAAATATTTGTGCAGACCTTTTGCATGTTAAGAAGGAGCAGTTGGGAAGCAGCATTTGAGCACCAGCAGGGCTATTCCCAAGGTAGTTGTTGCAGATGGCTTGAAGAATCCAAGAAGCTAAGAGCCATGCCCGCCCCCCCCCCGCCCATCACCAGTCAGCCGCCCTGCAGCTGCTCCTGCCGCCTCTGCGTGCAGAAGCCAAGCCAGGCAGCTTAAAACTACAAACATTTCCCTGGCACCTGCAGAGCGAGGATTGGGTTTTCTGGTCGTTCTGTGAAGTCCAAGGTGGTAGGCAGTCAAAGCCGTTGCGTGTGTGTAAAGGATCCCTGACAGAGGCCCGTCCAACCTCTGCTTTAAAATCCCCAAGGAAGGAGAGTCCCCTGCCTCCTGGGGAAGGCCATTCCACTGTGGGCTCCTGACAAAGTGCTTGGTGCTCTTGAAGGCCATGTCCACACCCAGCCTCCTGCCCGAGTGGCATCTTCAGGCCACATCTTCAGCCACGGGATATGCTGCCTCTGGATCCCAGTGGCATCCCACTTCCTGAGGCAGGTGTCTCAGGCTGCCTCATGGTAAGGGCAGCCCTGCCATTGAAGTATGGGAGTCCAATGGGGGGGGGAGGTAGCATTAAGCACAATCCTTTCCAGGTGATTTGGGCCTCCAAAATCCAGAAAGAAATTCAGTTCAAAAGAAGACTGTGGGTGTCTTTATTCCAGCATTATGGGTGACTCCCATTTCCACAGTGTCCATAAGCAATGCTGAAGTGGATGTAGTTGTCTTAGAACATTGAAACCCTTGGATGCCTGTGTCTCCCCACGAAGCAGATCCCTCTCTTCATTCTTCCTGGCACCACACTTGAATATTCATGCACACCTGTGGAAAAAGGCAAGTAAATTTTTTACCATGTGCTGGAGTGGAGAGAACTGCACAGCATTTTAATCACCTCCTTCCCACAAACACAAATGAATAAACAATGAGCGAGCCTGTGGGAAATCAACCCCATTCTTTTCAGCAGAGAATCTGTGGGATAAAGTAAGTACGGTTGTGCAATATGTTTGGCCAGGGAATCGTTAGGTGACAAATAAGTCATGCAGAGTGCTTTGCTCAGCATCAGCCCAAGGCCAAATACCATCTGCACATGAAGGGAGATGCACAGATTTAGTAAGGAAGCCACAACTTCAGCAACCAGGAATTCTGCAACTATAAGAGAGCATTTTGTAGTGGGGCTGCAGCATTTCATGATAGAGATGTCATGATTCAAGTAAAAGGGACATCTTCAGTGAAATTGTCAGGGAATTGGCAATGGGAAAGACTTTTTGCTGCTCGAGACCTCAGCACCCTCTAGATGTTGCTGGACCACAACTCCCATAAGGTCATTGGCCATGATGGCTGGAATTGGAGCCCAATGTCATATGGAGGGTGCCACGTTTCTCGTCTCTGTCACAGTTTTAGTCATAAAATCTGGAGAAAGCAGTGGAAAAAATTATGGGCCAGCCATGTGAAACAAATAGACTTTTTTCTTTTTTCAAAAGTCTGGAAGGAGAGAAATTGTATATAATATCCCACATCTCTCCATTTCTAATTAATGGCTTAACCACACACTCAATCAAAGCCTCAGAGAGATTGAAATGATGATGTTAAAGGGTTTAAAGCCATTAAAGTGACCTACTGTAGTTGGAGGAAATCTGCAATTTTGTCAGCAACTTTTTAATTTAAAGCTTCACCTGCTTTACCATGTTAAGGAAAAATGATGGGAGAATTGATGACCAGGTAACAAGGCAGAAAACCCTAAAGGAATCGTGAGGGAAGGGCAGAGAAAGATGCAGGTGCAAAAGGCAAGTTTGTGCCACAATAATAAACCCTCAATTTTACAGATTATTGGTGCTATGGGATATCAGCGATCTGGAACGTGTCCAGAGGAGGGCAACTAAGGGGATGAGGGAACATTTGAAGGAGTTGGGGATCTTTAGCTTGGAGAAGGGGCAATTAAGAGTTGATAGAATAGCCATCTTCAACCGCTTGAAGTGCTGCCATGTTGTTTACGGTATGTTGTTGCTGATGATGTTATACATTTATTTGTACCTTGCCTTGTTCCCTGACATGCAGCAAATTTGCTTTCTGTTGTTCCAGAAGGTAGGGCCTAGGCCAAAGGGTTCACATTACAAGAAAGTGGATTTAGACTAAACATTGAGAAGAACATCCGGACAGTGTGAGTGGATTGACAGTGGAACAGAGTGCCATGGAAGGCAATGGGCTCAACTTTGTTAAAGTTTTTTAAGCGAAGGCCAGAGAGCCATTCTCTCCCACCCCCACCCCCCAGTACTTTTCTTAACTTAATTTTTAAGTTTCTAAAAACACATATAACTACCCATCCCCAATAAGTGGGAGGAAACTGGTTTTCTAGATCCATTTCAATGGGGTTTAGGCCCAGTTTTGGCACCAAAACTGCCTTGGTCACCCTGCACGATGATCTTGTTGGGAGAGAGACAGGGGAAATAGCTTGTTAATTCTCCTCAACTTCTCAGCAGCTTTCAATACCATCGACCTTGGTGTCCTTTGGAGTGGCTGTCTGAGTTAGTGGTTGTTGGCACCGCTTTGCAGTGTTTCTGGTCCTGCTTGGATAGTCGTTCCCAGAGGACGATGCTTGGGGAGTGCTTTTCAGCCCTGTGGAGCCCTCAATGTGGGTTCCTCAGGGCTCAATTCTATCCCCTTTTCTATTTAACATCTATTTATTTAACATTTGGGACCCAGGTGGCGCTGTGGGTTAAACCACAGAGTCTAGGGCTTGCTGATCAGAAGGTTGGCGGTTCGAATCCCTGCCACGGGGTGAGCTCCCGTTGCTCGGTCCCAGCTCCTGCCCACCTAGCAGTTCGAAAGCACATCAAAGTGCAAGTAGATAAATAGGGACCGCTCCAGCGGGAAGGTAAACGGCGTTTCCGTGCGCTGCTCTGGTTCGCCAGAAGCGGCTTTGTCATGCTGGCCACATGACCCGGAAGCTGTCTGCGGACAAACGCCGGCTCCCTTGGCCTATAGAGCGAGATGAGCACCGCAACCCCAGAGTCGGACACGACTGGACCTGATGGTCAGGGGTCCCTTTACCTTTACCTTTTATTTAACATTTATTTATTTAGCACATACATCCTTGTGCATTCTACTCCATGCTGAACTTAGGGAGGGATCTGTAAAGTACAGTTCTCTCCGTTTCTCATTTTTTAAATTGTAAATTCAATTTTTCATGTTTCTGCAGCGATTTGTGAGGTTGTTGTCATCACACACACACACCCCATGGTGTATGTTATGTTCATTTTTGTAAACATTGTTTGGTTGGACAGCCATGAAATTTGCAGAATGGTCCATATTAAAGCATGGTGGTGTTTAAATGCAAACTGAATTGAATTTCTCCCCCCACATCGGTACCCTGATACATGACACACATTCCCCCCCCCCAAGCTTTAGACAGACCTTCCCCTTACCCCAGAATTCTCTGAGAATGCTCAAGCCCATGAAATTCATTTTGTGGAAAGCTGGTGGGTGGATTTCACCATTTACTTGCAGTTTAAAAGAGGCGTGATTTTGACAGTTTGTAAGTAAAACTATCACTCATGGGATTGCAGAGCTCTTGAGAAAGAAACTGATTTGTGTGTATCCTGTTTATTGGAGAGACTATTGCCTCTGATTCCATGGAAACTATCACTTTGGCAGCAAGGGAATTTGTCGGTTTCATGATGAGTACTGGAGGTGGAGGACTGGATGATTTCCTGAGCCCCTGGTGTGAGAGCTCAAAGCTAGCAGAGTGACAGTGTGTTGCATACTCCACAGCGTTCATCGGCTTGTCAGTCCCAAGAACCCAAGAATAGCATCCATTCTGTGGAAAGAATGAAGGAATAATGTGTGTTTTTCATGGAACAGAGAATATTAACTCTGTTACATAGCTCTCTTGCCTTGGCTCTTAAATTCACAATTGGGGGAACCACCATTGGAAAATAGGAAAATGGTTTCTAAAAATAGTAGAACTCATTTAAGGCTAGGAACAGATGCATCTGTCGATTTCAGTTTATTTCGATGTTGTTTTCCCTAAGGTACACACACACAATTATTGCCTAATATTTTGGAAACCATGAATTATGTAGGTTCACATGGAAATGCAAATCAGGAAGAAGTCCATCCCTACACAGGGCTAAAAACAACAACCCCCTCCCTCCGCTAAAGACGCTTTCCTTGGTAATGTCTCTACTTTATCCTGAACAGAATGCTGCAGTGGCAACACTGTTCCCAGGGGCCTGGGGGGGGGGGGAGCAGGGCCAGCCTAGGACATTTTGCCACTTCAGACAAAACAGAAAAGGCAACCCCAGCCCACTTCCTTCTCTGCAGCCGCCTATGATGAAATAGGCTGGAGAGGAGCTGGTGGTGGAAGGCAAGCAGGGAGAAGATGGATGGGCCAGCAGGAAGCTCCTCAGAGGCAAGATCTGGGGGGGGGGGCAATAGGTCACCACGGGGTTCTGTACTGCTGCACAGTAGCTGCTGTGCGTTGGGGGTTGTGATTCTGGGCAGCAGGGGGGCTTGAGGGGGCTTGGCACCTTGGGTGCTTCAGGGGGGTGGCTCAACAACTTTGATTTCCCAAAAAAAGCTCAAGTGTGTTGGGCGTGGGATTTCTGCCACTGTTAGCTATTGTTTTTCTCCCCAACTTGCACACAATCTAAATGTATGTTGATGAAATTATGCTGCAAATTTCTCCTGCTTTTTTTTTTTAAAAAAAAAACCATTCTCCATCAATAAATGAGAAAAAGACAATGCACTCAGAATTAGCAAAGAAAACTTTGATGAACTTATTATGGATGGGCACATTAGAAGCACAGCTTGGCTTGGGAGAGTGAATTTGAAATGTGAACCTACCCATTCAGAGTCAAGTCCTGGCAGGCCTGGTCTGAAATGGGGCTCACCCTCTGCCTTGCCTGCCTTGCCAACAACTCTCACTGCATTCTTCAAATTAAAAGCTTGCCTTGGATAAGGTAAAGGGGATAACAGGAGGTTGAGAACCTGCAAGGCCTCTCCTGAGCCATAAACAGTGTAGGGAGAACCATTTCCCGCAATGGATCCTGAGTCCCACAGTTAGAAAACTACAAGTCCCATGATCCCAGTCAGGAAAGAGGTGAAAGGGGTCATCTCTGCCGCCCCTTACCTTTTACCCAAGATAAGGATGGACAAATTCCATTCTTTTTTTAAAAAAAAAAACCTCTGCAGTGAAATTCCAAGGTATTTTGTGTGTATTTCTTCTAATATATGTAGTTTTGTACATTATTTTCACAAATGTTCATATTTTTGTATGCACATTTTGCATTTTTGTACACATTTTGTTGTTGTTGGAAAACTGCATTGCAAAATTCAGGAAAGTGTTAATTTTTCGCAAACCTGAGCTTTAGCCAGCCTGGCCTTCACCTGCAGCTGTTGGCTACTCCTGTATACTCCTCCTTTGTGATATCTCCTTTCTTATATTTCTTACGAATGCCCTTCTTAACTCTCAGCTCATCTGTAAGCACCTTATGCAGCCACACCAGTTTCCTTAGATGCCTCCCACTTTTCTTTCTTCTTGTAATGGTCTGCATTTGGGCCTTCAGTATTTCTTCTTTAAGAGACTCCCCTCCATCTTGGACTCCCTTCACTTTGAGTATTTCCAACCATGGCATCACACCCTGTAGCTCCTTCAGTTTTTTTTAATTGGCCTTCTTAAACAGGTGCTTTTTGCAATCTGCTGAGTAATTAGGTATGGGCAGATTGATAGCCTTAATCTCCATGAAGTAGTCCAGTCCTCATTTCAATCCAACTAAGCTCTTACAGCAAATAGCAGAGGTTGGTGCATTCAAGCAAGTAGGGCACTGCCCCACTAACCTCAGCCTGCCCTTGGCCAGCCAGCCACCTGGCCACCTTCTTACTCACAACTGGTTTAAGGGGGGGAGTGCTGGCTGTAAGCTTCCTCCTTTTCCATGCTGCCCTCGCAGAAATCAGGAGAGGAGGATGGGAACCAAACTGGAATTAGTTGTCTCCTCCTCTCATTGGCGTTGGTGCCACCTACAGGTGGTCTCCCTGCCTTCCACCCTACCAGGTCTAACAAGCACCAGCCAACCTTATGTAACTACATAATTTCACTTTCCTGGGATAGGCAGTGCTAAGCCTGACTTTAAAAAAAAAAAAAAAATGTGGTGTGGCATTTCTATTTAAAATGGGGTGGAGAGAGATCATCATAAGGAATATATTTCCATGCTGTAGAACACCACATAAGCTGTTACAAGCTTGGTGGATCAGGGGAATGCTGTGGACATAGTGTATCTTGATTTCAGCAATGCTTTTGAGAAAGTCCCCCATGATATTCTTGTGAGGAAACTGGTAAAATGTGGGTTGAATGAGGTAACTGTTAGGTGGATCTGTAGCTGGTTGACTGACCAAACCCAGAGTACTCATTAATGGTTCCTCATCATCCTAGGGGGGGAAAGTGACAAGTGGGGTACCACAGGGTTCTGTCCTGGGCCCATTGTTGTTCAACGTCTTATAAACGGCTTGGATGAGGGGATGATCATCAAATTTGCAGATGACACAAAACTGGCATGGGTAGCTAATGCCACAGAGGACAGAATCAGAATTCAAAATGATCTTAAAATGAATTTCAACAGAGACAAATGCACTTACGCAGGAAGAACCAGATGCACAAGTATAATATGGGGGACACCTGGCTTATTAGCAGTACATGGGGAAAAGAATTAGGGGTCTTGGTGGACCACAAGCTTAGCATTAACGATACGATGCAGCAGCCAAAAAGCTAATGCTATTCTAGGCTGCATCAACAGAAGTATAGCATCCAGATTAAGGGAAGTAATAGTCCCACTCTGTTCTGTCTTGGTCAGGTAAAGGTAAAGGTAAAGGTAAATGTAAAGGTAAAGAACCCCTGGATGGTTAAGTCCAGCCAAAGGCACCTATGGGATTGTGACGCTCATCTCGCTTTCAGGCCAAGGGAACTGGCATTTGTCCACAGACAGCTTTCCTGGTCAGCATGACTAAACTGCTTCTGGCGCAACAGGACACCGTGACGGAAGCCAGAGTGCACAGAAACAGTGTTTATCTTCCAGCCACAGCAGTACCTATTTATTTACTTGCACTGGCATGTTTTCAAACTGCTAGGTTGGCAGGAGCTGGGACAGAGCAATGGGAGGGCAACCCATTGTGGGGATTTGAACCGCTGACCTGATTGGCAAGGCCAAGAGGCTCAGTGGTTTAGACCACAGCGCCACCTGCATCCCTGCCTTGGTCAGACCACACCTAGAATACTGTGCCCAATTCTGGGCACCACAATTTATGGAGGATGCTGACAAGCTGGAATGTGTGTAGAGGAGAGCAACCAAGATGATCAAGGGTCTGGAAACTAATCCTTATGAGGAGCACTTGAAGGAGCTGAGTATGTTTAGCCTGGAAAAGAGGAGACTGGGAGGAGATATGCTAGCCATCTTCAAATATCTCAAGGGCTGTCACATGGAAGATGGAACAATCTTGTTTTCTCTGCTTTGCAGGACAGGACTCAAACCAATGGCTTCAAGTTACAAGAAAGGAGATTCCAACTAAACATACGGAAAAACTTTCTGACTGTAAGAGCTGTTCAACAGTGGAACAATCTCCCCCAGGAGGTTGTGGACTCTCCTTCCTTAGAGGTTTTTAAGCAGAGGTTAGATGGCCATCTGTCATGGGTGATATTCCTGCATTGCAGTGGGTTGGACTAGATGACCCTTGGAGTCTATTCCAACTACAATTCTATGATTTGATGGTTCAAATGCAGAAAACAAGCCATTTGCAATTATGAACTGCTGAAATACTACCCACGGAACCTGAAAAGCAGGTAGTATTAACTACATTACAGAGATAGATTACCAGAGACGGAACTTCTGCCCTATGGATTTGAAATGTAGAGTAAAAGCACTTACTCCCACAGTAGATATGACTCTGCTCCCACCTTGAATTGCCATAAATGGGGTAGGGAGTCTCTTCAGCCATTGATTTGGTTGTGATTTATGCATCACAGCACTGTTTTCCATGCTAGTACAATTTATTTAGAATCATAGCCAGGGGTGTGGGTGATAAATAACAGATAGATAACCTAGGTAGGATAATCAATCTGTCCCTCTGTTGCCAATGTTCATTCTGTGAGTACAGATCTGACAAATGGTGCTACTCAGTAAAAACTCACTCACTGGATCATCACCTTGTCGTGGTGAGTGAGTTTGCACATTCCTATGACCCTTGTGAGTGAAGCCACTGGGAATCTTGTACTCCCAGCAGGGTCACCCAAGGTGGTGAGGTCAAAGGGATGGAGCTAGACAAAGAATGATCCAAAAAGTCATCAATGGCAGAACAGGTGGAAGATAACAAGCAGTATGTTACAATGGCTGAGAAGGCAGATGAAGGCTGCAGCAGATAAGAATCTCTGGTTGATGTGATTATTCATGCCGTTGGAATAGAGCCTTACTGCAGAGACTGTGCATTGGTCAGTGTGCACTGATCTACACACATAAAACAAATTCACGCACAGGCATCTTCCAAAAACCCATCCCAAACCCCCAAAGTCCCTTGGCAATCAGCAAATGGTAACAGGGGCAGGACCGTGAAATCTGGAAGCCCCTAATCATGAACCGGCACATGGGCGGTGGATACAGATTCAGTCACTCTGACTCAAGGAATGAAGCAGTTGAGCAGCTCGGCAGCTGTATCCATGACTGAGCAGCCCTACTTAGGACCCACTCTGCTCACCCCGAAAAGGGGGAGGGGCTATAAAAGGTGCCCTAAACATAATCTTCCTCCCTTTTCCCCGAACTGGATTACCATGCCCAGTGGGGTGACAACCCAGCAGTCATAAAAGACAGTTGAACTTTGGAACATGGAATATACAGACTTTGTTGGATAACACAGATAATGAGCATCTCAAATGCAGAACTGCCATCATTGCAAGAGAGCTGCGATGTTTTAAGATCGATATTGCAGCGCTTCAAGAAACTTGAAGAGCAGGTGAGGGACAACTGGAGGAAGAAAAAGGAGGCTACACATTCTTCTGGAAAGGTGCACCTGAACAAGAATGTCAAATACATGGAGAAGGCTTTGCTATCAAAAACGATATTGTGAAGCTCTTGTACTACCAACCTTTCTGTATGCTTGTGAAACGTAGACCACTTATAAACGCCATCTCCAACTCCTCAAAAGATCCCATCAACAGTGTCTCTGGAAATTTTTACACATCACCTGAGAAGGCAGGCGAACTAATGCCAGTGTAGTGGAAGAAGCAAAGATCACCAGTGTTGAAGCAATGATTCTTCAACATCAACTTTGTTGGACTGGTCATGTTGTGCAGATGCCTGATTATCGTCTTCCAAAGCAACTACTCTATTCCCAACTTAAGAATGGAAAGTGAAATACTGGTGGTCAACAAAAGAGGTTCAAAGACTCTCTCAAGACAAATCTAAAAAAATGTAGTATGAACACCGACAACTGGGAAACATTGACCTGTAAGCTAGACCAGCCTTTGCCAACCTGAAGCCCTCCAGATGTTGGTCTACAGCTGTCACATCTCCAGACATAAAATCTGGAGGGCACCATGAGGCACATACTCAGGATGAAAGGGAGAAATGCACTAAGAGGAAGGCAACCTTGGCAAATTCACACCATGATCAACTCCCGCCCGGAAACCAATGTCCCCACTGTGGAAGGACATGTGGATCCAGAATTGGCCTCCACAGTCACTTACAGACTCACTTTTAAAACTGTGTTTATGGAAAACAATCCTACTTGGCTACAAGTGATTGCCAAAGAAGGAGAAAGACTCAGTAAAAAGAGGGAGGAACCCCGAGTTTTCCATATGTACAACTAATCTTCATGAGGAAGGAAGCTTCCTAGTTGGAGGGAGTAGTACCCCCAAACAGCCCAATGAGAACTGCAATTTTTCCTTTGAGGTTGAACATTAAAAGCCCCCAGTAATTCATACTGTTAACTGCAGTTAAATTAATATTCCAGTTGTTTTGCTGCGGCTTCATCTAACCTCTAGCATTTCCCAGCCTCATCACTCTTGCTCAGAGAATTGTTTGCCCTCTGTGACATCATCATGAAGCCAAATCTGATTGGCTGCATGAGGATATCATTGCTACAAAAAAAGAAGGAATGAACAAAGTGATGCTACCTTTCGGGGGATACTCTGGGAAATATTTCACACATGAACAACTAACTGTTGATGCACCAAAAATGAACAGTCATCTCCCCCCAAGGTATTCATATGGAAAAGGTCTAAGACAGGGGTCAGCAACCTTTTTCAGCCGTGGGCCGGTCCGCCATCCCTCAGACCATGTGGTGGGCTGGACTATATTTTGGGGGAAAAATATGAAGGAATTCCTATGCCCCACAAATAACCCAGAGGTGCATTTTAAATAAAAGCACACATTCTACTCATGTAAAAACATACTGATTCCTGGACCGTCCATGGGCCGGACTGGGAAAGCGATTGGGCTGCATCCGGCCCACGGGCCTTAGGTTGCCTACCCCTGGTCTAGGAGTACATTTGGCAATCAAGACATGTCACTGAATAGGTGGTGCAATAGGCCCTTCTTGTTGCTTCTGAATTTGTCCAAATGCCCCAAAGCCATCAGGATTTTCACTCATGTACAACGGCGTAGCTAGCTGCTCGGGTGCCAGGTGTGGCGTGCGTGTCCTGCAGTTGGGGGGGAGGGGTGAGCCGCCCATGGGGGTGGGGCGCACTGCATGGAGCCTCTCTGCCATGCAGAGTTGTAGGGGGGCTGAGGGAGAGGCAGACGCAAGTCCCATGCTGCTGTTTCAGGCAGCGTGGAGCCTGCAGGCACCCAAGCCACCATGTCATTCCCAGGAGAGACGCGTGACTCAGGCACACTGCAGGCCCCACGGTAAGTACTGGCCCACGCGGTGTGGCGCCCAGTGCCACCTGCGTTTCATTACATTTGTTGACTGAACAAAAAAGTTATGTGAGCCCAATTTTATTATTATTATTTTTTTAAACTCATATTTTTGTCATTTTTTCACCCCCCTCAGTGATGACACCCAGGGCAGACTGCACCCCCGCACCTCCCTCCCTCCACCACTGCTCATGTATTGCTCTGTTCCAAGCCTAAGGATCCAGTGCTTCCTACTGCCTGCTAGGATCAAGAGACCTTTCAATTCCTTGGGTTATAAATAACACAAGTGCTGATACTATTGGCCTCCACAAAAACACGAATAGAACATGTCATCCAAATTAGCACTTTAATTGGGAAGATATGGACAGCTTTGTCGTCAGCTTTCTGCAAACCCCTTTCTGATCAAGCTCTGTGCATTATTCAGTTTAACCTCAGAGATAATGTATGTGTCTCTTGCAAGACTCCCAAGTGCCAGGACAACTCCGAAATCCATGAATTCAGGAGCATCTCTCTAATTTGAGTAACCATCTTTAAATAAAAAATGAACCCAGTCTTTGTTCTGCATCTGTCTGTCTGTCTGTCTGTCTATCTATCTATCTGTATCTCACTGTACAGTCAAACTCTGGAAAACCTCAATGATACCATCTGGGATCTAATCTCCAACCTGGAAGCTACTTAGCTTTTAGGACACTGGTTTTTATGAGTGAGGCTTCTCTATGGTTTGGTTCCATGTCATGCTAGTAATGATTGGATAAGAACATGAGCATAGCAGCATATGAAGAGCCTGCTGGAACAGCCAGTGGCTCATCTGGTCCAGCATCCTGACAGGAGTCAAGCAGGTGCCTGTGAGAAACCCACAAGCCAGACCCAAGCACAAGAGCCCTCTCCTGTCCAGTGGTTTCAACATCTGGAGGCAGAGCATTGACATTGTGGCTAATAGCCATTGATAGCCCTCTGCTTCATGAATCTACCCAGTCCTCTTTTAAAACCATCCAAGTTGGTGGCTATCACTGTCTCCTGTGGGAGCAAGTTTCCTAGTTAACTGTTCACTATGGACTCACATGGGCTGGGGCAAGGGCTTAGATCTTTCCCACAAAGACACTAGCTGACACCAAGAGAGAAGGGCAGTGCTGGCATGGGAAAAGAACCTACATGGGGTATGTGGGAACTCTGCTCATCCCTGTGGTTGTTCATCCAGAGGTTTCTCGGATGTCACTGGACCTCTGTGGGAGATCAGCTCCTATGCTCACAGTGAATGAACATGTTCTCTCCTAAGTAGGGTTATGGCCTTGTGGCAGAGCACATATTTTTCCACTCAGGAACTTCCAGGCACAATAGCTGGCATTGCTAGGATTTTATGTAGCAGGGTTGGACAAAATCTTGTCCCTTAGACCTTCTAGAGCTGCTGGCAGTGAGAGTAGTGAATACATTCCAAACTCCATATCATGGATGTGGAACCTCTGGCCCTCTAGAGGTAGTTGGACCACGTCTCATCCTCCATGATGATGGCTGTGCAGGCTGGGGTTGGTGAAGGTTGGAGTCTGATAACATCTGGAGGCTTCTTCATCCCCACAGCACAAGAGAGGGTGGCCATATGTCCTGCTTTACAGAGGACAGCCCTCTCTCCGAAGGAGCCTTGTCATGTCCAAGCCAGGTTTAAAGAATTCAAAGAATGAGAAGGGAAGGCAGAAGCCCATTGCAGGAGCCCCTCATCAAGAACTGGTGACTGAGCAGCAGACCAAGGAAGCGTCATCAGGTGGCAATCTTGTCCACTAGGTCGACACACAGTACATTTCTATTTGAACTTTCATTTTTAAGTATCCATCTTTACATAAAAATCAGCATGTTTTTCTCCATTATTTATTTATTTATTTATTTATTATGTCATAAAATTTACATGAAGCTTGATTGCAAAAAGGACTCTCAAAGCAGTTTATAAAAATAACAAAACAATGCATGTATCTATACAAACTGTTAAAAACAGCAATTTTAAAAATTCAAAAAGATAAAATCAGCAATAAAGTAAAAACAAATCAAAACACATATTGACATTCTAGATCTATGAGTAGGCTTGTCTAAACAAAAAATGTTTTGAGCAGGCACCCAAAAGAGTAGAGTGAAGGAGCCCGCCTGGTACTAATAAGCAGGGAGTTCCACGGGGTTGAGGTGAGGTGACAGCCAAAGTGTAAGGCGCTTTCATGCTCCCTATTCCATTTGTGTCTGATGCTCACATTCTAAGTCCCACCACCACCACCGCAACAAAAAACCCACCCCTTACCAAATCATTTATTTCAATAATTGCAGGTTCCTATAGGTTACATGCCAGCTGTCAGGAGAGGTGGAATAGCAACAAAACTCAGGCCTGTGGGGACTTTTAAAGTGTGAGTTATTTGAAAAAGAATGACTCCATATGGCATATTTTAAAGGCAAATCGAGGCTGATATGCTTGGTGGTTTCTGGAGTTCTTTATTTCCACTCTGGTGCCTCATTTAATCCAGATGACAAATGTGTTGAGCAATCCAAATCATGAAAGACCATCATCTCCTGTCCAGGGCAAAGAGAACCAGCTCCTCACACTGGAGCAAAAGAAACATTTCCTGTTTCCTGCAGCCTCCTCTGCTGCCAGCACGTCCTGACCTAAAAAACCCAAGGGAGGATTTATCAAATGATGTCTTCTCCTGCACTTTGATTGGCTACCTGGGAAAGTGGCAGAGTGCAGACCCCTAGTAAGATGATTTGCAGAATGAAAGAAAGCAAGGAAACTCACAAACACCCACAGTCAAGTGCACCAAAAAAAACTCTGCACTGTGGTAGCTCTATGTGGCAGAAACACAGCTGAGCGCCGATCACCTGGTGATATTCAAGTACAGCATGTGCCACTGGCCTGACCTTGGATGTCTCAAGGAAACTTGGTGTTTTGCTGTGGTAGAGAAGTATATGTTCATGATGCAGAGGTTGTGATAAAAGCCAGCTCAAGCAGCCTTTGTACTTTCTCATTCATGCTGCTGGTAGCAAAGTGGACTGTGCAGATGTCCCATGTGTGATGATTTCCCCCAATTCTAGCATTGAAATCTCCCAGCAGGAGATTTTTGCAATCTGGGACCCTCCTGACAGCCTGGCCTAGTTCCTCATAGAACTGGTCCTTGCTTTATAGGCCAGAGTGCATAGTTGGAATATAGATGCTCAAGATGTTAACTGGACCAGAGGTGGTTGAGAAGCAGAGGAAAAGCGACTTCCGGTACTTCCTGCCTTAAATGGATGCAGCTCCCATGCTAGCCTAGCGGAGACCATTTGCGGAGGAAAACAAGGATGATTTGGGAGTAATTGTCCTTGCAAGTTCCCCCCCCGGGGCCTGGGGGGAGTGAGCTTCACTCACAGATTGTCTTGATAACTAGCTCTCACTCTGGCATGGAATCTGAGAGGCAGGAGACACTGAGTTGAAAAGCGTTCCACATATCAGTAACCCCAGTAACGCAGCCATTAAGAGCAGAGGTTCTTCTGTATATTGGGATGAAATTGGCTCCAGTTTACAGATGTGTGCAGGATGAAGGGGACAAGATTACAAACTGCCAACAAAATCAGCTACTGGGTTGCAACGTTTCAAACTGGAATGAAGATCTCCTTTGTTGAAGAATATGGTATGTCAGGGGGGAGGGGAACCTTTACCCTTTTTTATTAATACAATATTTACTATATAAATGATTTGGCAAACCTCTCCCTAAACGATAACAACTGATAAAATGTGGTTGTCTTTGGATTTTATTAATTGAAAATTAATAAAAGTTATGTACAAAAAAAGAGAAGCAGAGGGAAAGCAAGCATTCTAAACCCTCAGTTGAAGGTTCTATTGCAGACAGAAGGGAGTTCCTCACTGTGAAGCCTACGCTATGAGTACATGGTTTTTCTGAATGCCCTCTTTGCCAGAAAAATATGTAGATCTTCTTTTGGAAGCAGCCACTAGAAGTGAGTGTGGTCTTCTGTAGAGTAGCAACATCAGTGTCGAGTGTTTTCAATGATGTCCGTCTTCTGTGAGTCACTGGCACATGCATACATGGTCCTGATGTTTCAGCTTGATAGGTGCAAGAGGGTTTGTTTTGTTTCTTTTTTGCCTGGTGCAGAAGTTCAGTCCACTTGTTGAGTGATACTCTGAGCTCCAAGCAGGCAGACTGTGGTTGGTCAGCATTTTATTGACTGGTGGCAGCCCAGCTTAAGGGAGGCAGTAGCTGACCAGTGAAATACAATTATCTCTCCCACTGAGGAAGGCAACTTGTAGTCCTCGTACCTTATGCCAATCAGATTATAACTTGTAACCGATGCCTCCTAGAATCATAGAATCTTAGAGTTGGAAGGTACACCAAGGGTCATCTAGTCCAACCCCCTGCAATTCAGGAATCTCACCTAAAGCATCCATGACAGATGCCCATCCAACCTCTGCTTAAAAACCTCCAAGGAAGGAGAGTCTGCTACCTCTTGTGGGAGTCTGTTCCACTGTCAAACAGCTCTTACTGTCAGAAAGTTCTTCCCGATGTTTAGTTGAAATCTCCTTTCTGATAACTTGAAGCCATTGGTTCAAACACTACTCTTCAGAGCAGGGGAAACAAGCTTGCTCTATCCTCCATGTCGCAGCCCTTGATATTTGAAAAAGGCTATCATATCTCCTCTCTGTCTCCTCTTTTCTAAACTAAACATACCCAACTCCCTCAAGATTCAGCATGCAGTTCCCACAGCCCATTGCAGAAAGCCATAATCAATGATATAAAAGTTGAAGGTTGTGTAGATGCACAATTTGTGGGCAACATCCAGACACAAGAAAATTGACTGGGGGAGGAGACAAAAAAGTAGCACTATCCTGCCAGTTGGCCTAGTAGTATAATTGCTCCTCTTGTATGTGTGGATCTCTTCTGTTAGCAGCCCTGGTTTAATTCAGTGCTATAACCTCTTTTGTTAAACAGGTTACAGAGCTCCAGAGAGATTTAAGGGTCAGGAAGATGAATTCCTCCAAGGACGAAGGTTAATTCAATCCATGAATAGAATAATTGCTGGAGTCTTCAAGGGAGATTATGATGGGGATATTTGTCAAGGTATTTCAGAGATCAGATCCCTGCTGAGGAAAAGATATTGCCATTAGAAGAACAATAAAAAGGTACTTTCAAAAGCAAAGCAATTGCTACTTGTCATACAAGCTGCAGGACAGGGCATTCTGCCAAGGGAAATGAGAGCTCTTTTTTCAACAGCTATGTTATTAGAATAATTTTGAAAGCTTATTTTTTTAAAAGATAGAGGACTAGTATAGGGTGTATGTTGTAAAGGAATGGTGAGTGGATGGAACTGAATGACCTTGAGGTTCCTTGGCTACCAAGAAGCTGAGTTCACCTTGAACCCAGCATTTGCCCTAGAACTGTGTGTCTATGTTGTCTTGGCTCTGTGCAATGAACAGGGCGCAACTGCAAATGAAGTTTGAGCCAGGTGCTCGCCATGGTCGCAGATGCGCCCGTCACAAGCAGGAATAACAGCATTTGGATGTCAGGCTCCTTAGTCCCTGGAACCTTTGCTACATCTAATGCAAATATCTGGTCATCCATGTGTTCTGCAGGCTTCCTCCAGCAAGCGGCTTCCATCCTCAAAAGACCTGCTGCCTTCCCTCACATGGGCATGGTTGGCTCACGAAACTCTTTTGACCATCCTGCTACTCTGTGGTTGGAAACTGGCAAGGCTGCTGACAGCTCACTACCTGTGTTCTTTGACATGCTCTTTGGCCCTTCTGTCCAGCCCATTTCTTGTAGCTTCAGCTTTCTGGATACACCAGGGCAGTCCCTGCCTACTCTGGAACGTGAAGCCGAAATTATTCCGACCACAATGTCTGCTTCTGACTCTGCTGGGCACTAGAGCTAGGATGATGGACAGGTACGAACAGACAAATCTTTCTAGCCTGGTTTCTCCTTGTTTCTCGTATCTTAAGGTTTGTTGTTGTTCTTGTTTTTAGATTTCTGCAACATTTTGCTATTATTATTACTATTATTGTTAGTCCTCTGAAAATTTGCCAGCATTCTGGTGCAAATTTTGCAGGATATCTGTGTTTCAGCTTGTGCATTATCTCAGAAAATGTGAATTAGTTTGTGTTTAAAACCTCCATTCCTGTAACTTCCCAGCAACCACTGCGGGGGGGGGGGTCACACCATCACTTAAAAGTGTACAATTAAAGGCAGCACCCTCAAATTTCAGGTGGGTTTCCTAAAGTTCACTGATATTAGTGGACATAGTTTAAAAATGCAGGAACAGAGCAAAAGTATTACCTTGTTTTGAATAGTTGTTTGCTCATTTTCAATTTTCTGTTGAGCAAATCAGCATTTAGAAACCAATAAACAACACATCCCAGTTTAAAAAGGGAGATGGGGTCACGCAAAGCAAGATAAATGAGAAACAGAAATGTTTTATTTGATAGTTAATAACATAATTCAGATGTTTGCATCACACTTTATCATGCTTCTGTTCCGCACACACCCATAGAAAATTTGAAACGGCCTGCATTTCATTTTTAAAAGAAAAAGAAATATATTGCTGTAGTAAGTTTGCAAAACAATTGATCAGCAAATTTTAAATTAGAGATTCTATCTCATTTTCCTCAGAATAGATACAACTATATACAACTTTTAAAAGTTGTTATTGATAAAGCAGCCTTCTCCAAATTGTTGCCCTCTAGACATTGCTGCCCTAAAACTCCTAGCCTACCTGGCCAGTAGTCAGGAATGATAGGGGCTGTAGTCCAGTGCCAGGCTGCGGAAGGCTGAGATAAATTATCAGCAGCGAAAAAAGCTCACCGCGACAAATCTTTATTACACCCCCTCCCTGTGTTTCACAGCTGAAAATAAATGTCATTACAAACCAAATACAAAAGCAAACACAAAACATCCCCTTCCATGGGTTTCTTGGCAGTACTTTCTGCACACCATTCTTCAGCCCAATGGCACGGGGGCTTTGATTGCTCTGCCCCCCTCACTTCCTGCCAGCACCCTTTCCCTCTTTTCTGTTCTTTTCTCCACTTGGAGCCTATATTTTTGGAGAGAATGTTCAGTTAAATGAAGTGGAGCCTCCTTGTCCTTTGAGACTCTCTGGTCGATTCCTGTACAACAGCTTGAGCAATTTTTCTTTACAGTCATGTAGTAGAGATAGATGGCTATATCAGGGTTGTTTTGGCAAATGGTTATTGTTGCTGCGCTGTGGCAAGATGTGCGATCTTTTCACACTTCAACTCCCTGCTTTCAATTTCCACAGATAACTTTGCTGACATCTCTGTCCTTCATCCAGAAGACTGGGGCTGATTCAAGATAAATTGTTACTAACTGCTAATTATCAATGCTTGGAGGTGCATGGTTGAGACAGAATGAATGACAAATATCAAATCATTTGTCAATAAGGGGCAAGATATTGGGAGGGCCCAGCCAGGCTGTGCTTTGCAGGTTGGCCTTTGGTCTAATCCAGCAGAGTTCTTCTTATGTTCTTTCAGAAATAGCTTCATAGGAGCCAGGCTGGATCAGACTGAGTCCAACTAGTTCAGCATCCTCTTTCCAAAGTGTGTGTGTGTGTGTGTGTGTGTGAGAGAGAGAGAGAGAGAGAGAGAGAGAGAGCAGAAATAAGGGAAATACTGGACAAACTGTGTCCTATATTGAATCAATACAGGAAATAGCATTTTACATTGAAATAAGGGACAGAATGGGTGGAACCCCCCTGCCCCGCCCATCCTTACAGAACTTGAAAACAACTAATTGATGCAGACGCACACAAAAGAGATCAAGGTCACTTTTAAGATACATGGAGGGGAAAACCTTTATTCCATAAATTCCTATTAATTTTTGGCAGTTTATAAACGTGTCAATTTTGTGAAGCATAAGCAATAAAATTAAACCAGGTGTTGTGGAAATTACTGAGTTTCTTGTGTTGTCTTTTTTCACAGACTTCATTGGTCAATTTTCCCATCAAAGTCAGGTCCCAAACATAAGCAAACCAAACTTTGAAAAGATTCAAAACCGAAGAACTCCAGTATCTAGCCGCAGCATTATATAAACCTGAACCAAGCCAGATAATCACAGTAACACTTTCCCAGGAGAAAGAAGTAGAGTTTTGAACACCTACATTAGCAATATTATGAGCTGGGGATGGGGCTAGATCCCCCTAAATGTGTTAAGATTTAGTAAA
Source organism: Lacerta agilis (assembly GCF_009819535.1). NCBI lineage: Eukaryota > Metazoa > Chordata > Lepidosauria > Squamata > Lacertidae > Lacerta > Lacerta agilis. The sequence continues at coordinate 1,082,913 of NC_046324.1, forward strand.
AGAATTCATCAAGGTTTGATTAAAGTTTGCCTAACACAGAACAGCCCTGGATTTAGTTATGGCAATGAGCCAAGCCACGAGCAGAGCTAGTTGGGTGGGTAAAGGCCCATCAAGAAAATCATCAGAGGGCAAGACTGCCAGGCAAAGGGGAGTGGGACCTTTTGTGTTGGGTGCTAGTAGGCAGAGGAAAAGGCCAGGTTTAGGGTTTCAACTTTGAATGACTTAGGCTGGGGGATGGTCCTTGGAGTCGGTTAGTAGCAAGAAGGAGGAGGAGGAGGAGCAGAACTCCATGTGAGCTGGGGATAGCAGTCTGGAACCAAGAGACGCAGAGTGTGGCTGTTTTCTATCCTTTGAATCCAATGCCGCCCTTAAAGGGGAATCCACATCCTCGTGGGATGGGAATGTTCTGCAATTCTTCCATCTGGGCACAGTTGTATATATGTGTGAATAAAACCATATATCATAAAGACACAACAGTATCTGCTGTGCCTTATTCCCAAAGGGAAACACAAATCCCGAGTAAGTGCCTGGAACCCCTGGAATCTTGTACCACTCCTGGGGATGGGGGTGGCAGGTAACAGCAATATCACAGTTTCTGTTGCTGCCCAGTCAGCTGAGACACGTCTGGATTTGTCTTGACAGCTGGAGGATCCTCACTATCTGTGTTTTGGGGCTGCAGGAGTGCCACAAAAAAGTCTGCTAGTCCTTCAGGTCCAGTGATGCACAGAGAATAGATAGCTCTGTCACTGGTTTGTGTGATACAAATTGCAAACTGTCATTTTCCACCTTTTTCAGCAGATAAAATATAGATCCTGCCTTCCCTAGTTTCTTTTGTGAAACAATAGGAAAAAAGGGGCAAATCTGTGTACTTTTTCATAGTCCATGCAAAAGTCGAGTGGCACTGCAAGAATCCAGGAAGTCAAAACATAGTCATCTTTGTAGAGTGGTCAAAGCTTTTATGAAACAGTGTGGTTCTCTAATGAACACAACACACCTTATATGCTCCTTCAAGCTGTGTAAAAACTACCTTTCACTTACTCTCAAAAACACCCATAATGAGGGCATAGTAAGCAAATAAGATATTTACATCGCGGCACAGTAAGCAAAGAAGCTTTTTACAAGTGGGACCTGCAATGTGGGAGGTGGAAGGAATTTGATTTTGTTTGCATTTTAATGAGAAGCTACGTCATTCTTGCTCCTTGAACCAAAACACAGCTATCCTGATCTTGCAGGAAAACAGTGTCCATCCCTACCTGCCACACCATTTGAAGCACTCCTGTTCACAGTTCCAGTCATCCATATCCCTCCCTCAATAACAGCCACTGAGCAAACTCAAGCCTTGTCGGGGTTTTGGCCACCCTACCTTGAAAGACAGTCTATCTGTCTGTCTGTCTATCATCTAGCTCACATCACACATGATGATTCTGCTTCAGAGGCAGCACATCTACAAATTCGTGTATAGACAGACACTGCTGTTCAGAGGGGGGGGGGGAATCATTTCTGACCTTGTCAGTCAGTGCCTGAGTGGCTCAGTGAAGGCTTAAAGTTGAAGGTGGGTGGATGGAAAGCTTGTGGGGAGAAATGGTTCTGAACCTTAAAGGACAAGTCTCTCTAAAGGCCTTTGCTCCCTCTCCCTCTCCCTCTCCCTCTCCCCCTGAGGAAAGGCGGACGCCTGCTCTCCTGGCCACATGCTGCCTGGCAATGTCCTCCCTTGGGGGACATACCCGGAACAAGGCTTCTCAAACTCCTCCCTTTCCTGTGGCACAACTACAAAAAATAGTTTTCCTCAGTTTTCCTCTGAGCTCTTTTGGACCTTCTATGCTTCATGCTGTGGGTTCACTTTTCCTCCAGCCTATTGGTCTCAACTTTAATGTCACAATTATTTTCTCTGCGCCCCATTCCTGAATTAGCATGTGATACTCAAGAGCAGTGTTTGTGCAAATGACACCACTTACTTGAAATCTGATCCTGAGGTGAAGCTGGCTAAAAATTCAGCTACTTCAATTTGACTTGGTTATGGATTAAGCTACAAAAGTGCTGGTGGTCAGATTAGGGCAATTTGGCTATTATTGGCTCTGTGGATTTTATAAACCATGAAGTAAAAAAATCTGTCACAGCTGAGCTGAGTTTCATTCCTGGTGTCTCCACATGACAAGTGCTTGGCCTTTGAGGTGACATTTCCTCCACTACCACTTCTACTTAGAAGTCTTAAACCAGAAGAGAGCCTGCAGTGAGGACATGGGGGGTTTTTGAATTCATACACCAGCCTTCTTCAACCTGATGCCCTCCAGGTTTTGTTGGCCTCCAACTCCCATCAACCCCACCCAGCATGGCCAATGGTCAAGGATGTTGGGAGTTGTAGTCCAAAACAAGTGAAAGACTACAAGCTCCCCGTCACTGTGTTTGATTTTCTACTGAGGGCTTATTTATATAGGTAAAGGTAAAGTGACCCCTGACCATTAGCTCCAGTCATGTCCAACACTGGGGTTGCGGTGCTCATCTCGCTTTATTGGCCGAGGGAACCGGCGTACAGCTTCTGGGTCATGTGGTCAGCATGACTAAGCTGCTTATGTCGAACCAGAGCAGCGCATGGAAACACCGTTTACTTTCCTGCTGGAGCGGTACCTATTTATTTACTTGCACTTTGATGTGCTTTCGAACTGCTAGGTGGGCAGGAGCTGGGACCAAGCAACAGGATCTCACCCCGTCATTGAGATTCGAACCACCAACCTTCCGATCGGCAAGCCCACAGCACCACCTGCGTCCCTTATTTATATAATCAACAATTTTAATTGGTTACACTTTCCTTAGACTTTACTACTTCAGGCTGCTGGGGAGGCATGTTTGAATGGTCCTTGGATCTTTGAAATCTCTTGACTGTTAGGTCTTCAAATTGTTTCTTCTTCTTCCTTTTGTCCAGTGCAGCACCAGATCTGCTGAAGTATTGGCCCAGGCTGATCAGCATCCGAAAAGAATGAGTTGGATTGCAAGGGCTACAGCTTTATGTATATTCAATGAACAGTGTGTGTGTGTGTGTGTGTGTGTGTGTGTGTGTGTGTGTGAGAGAGAGAGAGAGAGAGAGAGAGAGAGAGAGAGAGAGAGAGAGAGAGAGAGTGAGTGTTTGTGGGGTCGGTCTGCATAATCCCCTGAGTCCCTTCCAATTTGTGGGGTCCTGTATCCAGTAAGGGTTAAAAGTGGATGGAAGATTCCCTTGCTAACTTTGTAAGTTAATGGCCATAGTTCAAAGGTGCCAACTTGCCCCCCACATTTGGGGGGGGGGCTATCACATGACACATGACATGTCACATGGCATGTCCACACCAGTGGGAGGTGCAGCAGAGAGAAGGAGGCGGAGTGCAGAGCCAGTGGTGCATTCTGCCTCCTCCTCCCCGCCAGATGCTGCAGGGGCAGGAGGAGACTAAGGGGCAGAGCATGGCGCCGGGCTTTGCCGCTCCACCTCCTTCTCCCCATGGCATGCACCAGGGAGGGCAGGACCATGGAGGGCAATCTTGCCCTTGCTCTTCCCAGCACCCTCCCGTCTCCTGGTCTCCTGGGTGGGGGCTGGGGCACCCAGAGGGTGCCCGGAAGTGACAAGGGGTGTTGGCCCCCTGAATATTGGTGGGCCTGGGCCCCCTGATGCAAAATATTGAGGGGACTGGAGCCCCTAGCAGCCCTATACCCGACCTCGGTGCCAACCTAAGCACCATCATTAGTCTAGGTCTAGGCAATGAGCCCAGGCTGATCAGCATCCGAAAAGAATGAGCTGGATTGCAAGGGCTACAACTAAATGATGATGGTAAAATATAGCTATTGAGAGTACAATTTAATTTCTTAAAAAGAAAAAGTTCCCAACAAGAAAAGCGTGAGTATTCACACTAGAAAGGGACACCAAGAAATATTGATGCTACACTGGAATTGCTGTTTGCAGCCCAATATCAAAACAAGTGATATTCAGACCAATGCAAATTAAGAATGAATAACACAACTCACAACATTCTCCGATGAGATCCATAGCATAATCTATGCAGTACACAGGGGAAGACATATATTTTATTTACATTTGCAGCCACATGAGCTGATATCCAATAGAGAACCAATTCTCCAGTAAGCAGATTGCCACAAATCTGTTATTACACCATCCGTCATCAAAGAATTTCATATTTAAAATTTGTCAGAGACCTAAATCTGTTCTGCTCCATTTCAGTTACACAAATGAGCTTTCAAATGAACATGCCATCAACAATGGGAAAGAATAAAAGAAAATGAAACAACACTTTTATTTTAAAGTCAGCTTTTTTAAACTCTAACATATAACTCTATATAAATTATATAAAGGATACCTATTAGAGGGAATGGGATGCATTTGTGTGCCTCTCAGCAAATAGCAACTACCAAATGGCAGTCAGGGGGCACTAATCAAAATAAAATATTTAGCAGCAAATCTCCTGACCATTTCCCCTCTCAGCCGGGGTTGCTAATGTCTAATTCCAATGCTTACATTGAGGAGAAGACTTGTTTTTTATTTTTTAACTGCATTTATATTCCACCCTTTTCTCCAAGGATCTCAAGGTGACTGTACATGGTTCTCCCCCTCCCTCACGTAATCCCCACAACAACCCTGTCAGGTAGGTTAGGCTGTGAGACAGCTAATGACTGGCTGAATGGGGACCCTGTCCTCCCAGGTCCCAGTCCAGTACTCTAACCACTACCGTACATCACACTAACCCAACCTAGTGCCTTTCAGATCTTTTGGACTACAACATGTGTTGACTGGGGCTGGGGGAGGCCGAAGTGTCTTATGCTGAAGAGATCCAGCCAGGCTCTCATGGGTCCCATGCTGTGGGATCCTCTTCCAGCAGAGATTTGGCAGGCCCCCCGGCTTCTGACTTTCAGGAAGACCTTTTTATCCTGACAGGGCCAGGGCCAGATTTAGATGAAGAGAGGCCCCTCCCAACCCCCCACCCTCACGACTAGAAGAAAATGAAAGAGTGTTATAAACAAAATTGAGTGAAGACAAGGATGGTGGTGAGTATTTAAAATTCTGCAATTCTCAATTTCTCCTCTAAAGGACATAAGATGTTATTGTTAAATACCATGGTGGTTTTTAAAAAATGCATAAAATTAACACTGAAAAGCTTTTGCAATAACTGAACTTTGTAAACCTTTTGTGGAATAAGCATAAATTTTTAGGAGAATGAAGTTGTAATATTATCCTTTTTAAAAAAAACACACATTGAGTTTACAAATTATATTGCCTGGGAAGTGTAAATAATATGATCATGATTACCTGACAGTGTGGCACTTTTAGAATTTATTTTATGTTGTCATTAAAAAGTCAGTTTTAAAATACATATCATCAAAATTTGTTTGTCTAAGTTTGTCACATTTAATGTACAGAATGCTCAGTGTGGACAACCTCTCTTGAGACATTGTGGCTCTTAATTCATTTTTAATTCTTTTGAGTCTTGAAAAATTCCTCTCTCCTGAGCAGTTAGTGACCATAAGGCTAAGAAATAGCTGCAAGATTGCTTCCACATTAGGAAAGGCCATCTGATTTTTTTCCTTTATATATAATTTGATAAAGGTCTGTATGAGATAGAGAGCGCTCTGCTGTAAGCCTATGGCTTTGTCTCACATACAGGTGAAAGTGCAAAAGTTCATCAATAAGTTTCAGGTCATGCTTCTGGGTATGCTTCCAGGTCAAGTTTCTGGGTATGCTTCCATCAACAGTTCAACACCTTCCTGAATTTCTTGTTTAAGGTAAAGGGACCTGTGACCATTAGGTCCAGTCACAAACGACTCTGGGGTTGCAGCGCTCATCTTGCTTTACTGGCCAAGGGAGCCAGCATATGGCTTCTGGGTCATGTGGCCAGCATGACAAAGCTGCTTCTGGCGAACCAGAGTAGCACACGGGAACGCCATTTACCTTGCTAGGTTGGCAGGAGCAGGGACCAAACAACAGGAGCTCACCCCGTCGCAGGGATTCGAACCGCCGACCCTCTGATCGGCAAGCCCTAGGCTCAGTGGTTTAACCCACAGCGCCAACCATGTCCTGAATTTCTTGCTTAGATGCTGTCAAATTAGCAAGAATGGCAAACAATCGTGCAATATCACTGTACACATTACTTCTTTTTAAATTGGCTTCAAGTGCATCTAATATAGGAATAAAGGATTTTATCCTAAACCTGTCTCTTGAAGAAAGCGCATCTAAGGCATCAGGTGCACTTCTGTCATTTCTTTGCCATTCCCTCACTCTTCGTCTCCTTGTTTTGTAGTTGACATTTGGCAAGGTGACTTTTGCTTGTTTCTCAAGCTCATCAAAATCATCTCTAATTTTCCTTTAAAAATCCAGAAGTGAACTGTACAAATTTGCACAAGAACTAAATAACAGGTCTGATATCTGAAGGGTTTTGCTGACCTTGTGAAAATGACCTAGCAGACAGGTCAAAAAATGCAGCATAAACACAAATTCCAGTTCTTCCATTTTCTGCAAAAGATTGTTAGCTTGGAGCCTGGTCTCCCCCTTCCCGATAATGTCAGAGTCAGAATGAGGTCCAGTTACCGACCTTCAGCCTGCCCTCCTGCCTTCTACAAGTAGTTCTGGACAGTCAACAGTGCAAAGGTTCATCGTCCCGGGGTTTTGAGGGAGGAGAGGTGTTGAGAGGTGACAAAACAGATTTCCAATAAGTGCCCCCCCTTATTTCTATAACAAGTCCTTGATTCTGTACTCTGAATAGTGACACCAGGGACCTAGAAGGGGCAGGGCATGTCAGCCCAACCCCTGCATAGTCTCACCAGGGCTGGCCTTAAGGCAATTGGAGCAACTGGGCCAAATTGTGCCCCGTGGGCTGCTCCTAAGCCCCCCCCCTCACCAGGGCAATCTAGATGGATTTTATTTATATCTCTAAGATTCCAAGTTGGGCCCCAGAGCTTCAAATTGGCCCCCACTGGCTGGCCCTGAGTCTCATAGCTGCTGTGCCCAAGTTGCCCTGCCTTCGCATGAAGTCTTGGGTTTGCAATTTTGGGAGAAGGGAGACTGCGGCGCTGGGGAGTGGGCGGGCTGGTGAGACCCCCTGGATTTAGAGGCCCTAGCCTTCAGCCTACTTAGCCTATACATAAATCCGGCCCTGGACAGACCTATGCAGCTGTTTAAATTTTCTTGTTCTCTGTTTTTTTTTTAATATGTTGTTATCTAGCAATGTGAATGACTTCCTCATTAAAGATGGGAGCTGGGTAACATTACTGTTTTTCTGGGTGTTTAAGAGATTCGTCTCTCCCTGTTGGCAGCAACAAATGTTTCCAACAGTGAAATGCAAACTGAACTTTGTAGTTCCTGCTCAGACAAGGAGTTTTGATAAAGCTGCTGCTGCTGCTGCTGCTGCTGCTGCCGCCACCACCAAATCCACTCTGGGGAAAGTCACACCCCATTCCTGGTGGTCAAAGTCAAGTAACAAAGGTTTAAAACAGCAACCCGTGAAGTCAGTGAAACAGCACACCACTTAAAATTTAAAGTACAGCATACCACACCATACATTCAGCAAATTGCCCTGTATTGACTTTGTATTCCAAACAAAGTAATTAATGTACTAAAGAGTGTTGCCTGTCACCTATCCTACACTGTCAAATATTAAATTAGATTTGTATCTCACCTTTTCCTTCAAGTTGCTCAGAGTGGTATATATACATCCCCCCCGCACACACACACACACATACACCCCTGCCTTGCATGGTAAGTTAGGCCAAGTGACGAGCCCAAGAACACCCAGGGAGATTTAAACCTGGATCTTCCAGGGCTTAGTGCCCTCACATCTTTCAAATGCTGTCCAGTTCTGCTTAAAAACAAAATACAACGTTGCATATCCTGAGTGTCAAATATCCTGGGATGGCAGATGGGGCTATAAAAAAATCCGCAGACTAGTCAGCAAATATCTAAGCATTCAGAAAACATATCAGATACAGTATGAAAATTCTCAGGGAAGGATTTGAAGAAGCCAATGTACCACCCCATGCCCAAGAGTCTGGGGTCTCTTTGTCGTCTTTTCCAAAGACAACTCCTTGCCTGATTTTCTTAAAAGGCAGGTGTGATCTCCAGCTTTGATAAAACATCTTCCTCTCCACAGATATGACTTTTCAACTTCCCTGTCTGCCAAGGAGAGCTCTGCTAAAAATATACTGCCCTGAACATTGTGGGTAGAGAATAAAAGGCTCTGTAGGGTTCAGGCAGAAACTATCACCGAAGACAGTGATTTGTGCATTACAATACCTGATTTCCTTGCCTACCATATAAGAACCTTTAGTACACTTGTAAGCAGAAACAGAAATGCACAATTTGAAAGCCTGCTCATGGGTGTGCATGTTACTCAGATTTTTAAAAGAATGCTAAACACCATGAAAGCATTAATATACATTTGCTCTGCTTTTCCTGGCTCTACAGGGTTGCCTTATTCCATTAGCCTTTTAAAAACACTACAAGCAACATTATTTTGGTCTATTTCTCTTGAGAGAGCATTGTACAGCCCAATACATCCACCTTGTCAGGACATTTTCCTCAGTGCTGCTTCACAATTCCCTGCTTATTTTAACTCCATGCACACCTTCCTAAAAAGGGAGAAAGGGAGAAAGAATGGGGCTACTTTGGACCAACCCAGAACTTGGAAAGTTCCTTTTGAAAAGGAACTGATTCAAATTCAACATGTCAACAAATGAACAAAATCCAGTTCACTTTTGTCCCATTGCAAAATGATCTAGTTCAGTTCATGGTTCAAGTTCCTCCAAACGATTCTTGACAAAAGAAATGTCAGCCATTATAATGTTAGAAGCTGCAGTGCTGAAGTATAAATACACTTAAGAAGGCCAAGGAACCTTCAAAACACACACGCTGTGGAATGTGCATTGTTTAATTTACTCTCTTCAGCAATTATTATATTTAAGCTTCAAGGCCCCAAAAAGTATAAAAAGTTTTTTTAAAGAGAGGGGTGGGGGAAATGAATTTGAAGATGAATCAATTCCACATTATTCCTAAACCAACTTAATTCATGTTTGGTTCATCCAGAAATTATAGGAATTTATGGGATTTTGGAACTATTTCAGTGAACTTCATTAAACTAAACAAGTTTATTTCAAGCATTGGATCCATCCAAAGAGGCAATCCAAATATATTGCTGCTTCACAACTGGGCAAGTCTTGCAACATCGTGCTTTGGTCACATGTGTCCTGATGTCATCAAGATTAGGTGACTAATCAGCCCTCTTCCATCTTGGGTGTCCCATCAGCCCCAGTCAGCTTTGCCAATGGTTATTCCAACAACCTCTGGGACCCCAAGGTTGAAGACTGTTGTCTGTAGTGGAACTTCATTTGAAAACTATCTGAAAACATCATTTAGTGTGATTCATAGAATCATAGAATTGTAGAGTTGGAAGGGATGCCAAGGGTCATCCAGTCCAACCCCCTGCAATGCAGAAATCTCAGCTAGATCATACATAGCAGATGGCCATCCAACCTCTGCTTAGAAACCCCCAAGGAAGGAGTGTCCACCACCTCTCCACTGTCAAACAGCTCTTACTGTCAGAAAGTTTCTGCTTGTGCAGCTGCTGCACTGGCTTCCTCTGATGTGCAACATTAAAACTCACCTGTCTTCACGAGCAGACAGAGAATGTTGCATACAGTCAATGTAAAATGCAAGCACAACACACAGAAAAGTGCAAAAACTGGAGAATAGCTAAGTTCTGTTCTGCATATTGGTATGAGAGGTGTCCATGAGAGCCTGTCCTACTATTAGGCAGAGTGAGGCAATGCCTCAGGTGGAAAATGCTCAGGGGCAGCAGGAGCCCCCAGCCATTCCTCTCTGTCGCCACACAGCCTTCCCTGTGACCAAATGCTATGGAGGATTCTGTCCCATCAATGATAATGAAATGAGTCAGCTGCCATTTTGGTTGGTTTCTTCATGTGGCTCTGGGACAAGGTGCTTTTTCTGACTTTTGTCTTGGGCAAGCCCAAGTGGATCACATCTTTCCATAAAAGAATTTGGAAAAGATCAAATTCCACCAGCGCTCCTACTCTTAGTTCCTCTGAATGTATTGACAATGTATAAATCAAGTAAGCAAATAGTAGGCCCCCCCTTTTAAAAATTTTATTGCTTACTTGTAGCCCTCCAGATGCTGCTAAGATACAACTCCCACCAGTACTGACCTAAGGGTCTGCTGGCTGAGAGTTATTGCCTGGGAACATCTGAAGGGCCACAGGTTAGGCACCTATGGCTTATATTCTTATTGCTTATGTAAAAGGTAAAGGGTAAAGGGACCCCTGACCATTAGGTCCAGTCGTGGACGACTCTGGGGTTGCGGCACTCATCGCGCTTTACTGGCTGAGGGAGCCGGCGTCCAGCTTCCGGGTCATGTGGCCACCATGACTAAGCCGCTTCTGGCGAACCAGAGCAGCACACAGAAATGCCGTTTACCTTCCTGCCAGAACAGTACCTGTTTATCTACTTGCACTTTGACGTGCTTTCGAACTGCTAGGTTGGCAGGAGCTGGGACTGATCAACGGGAACTCACCCCGTTGCGGGGATTCGAAACGTTGACCTTCTGATCGGCAAACCCTAGGCTCTGTGGTTTAACCCACAGCACCACCTGCTTATGTAGCAACCCATAATACATACCAATGCAGAGCTTCTCTAATCAAGCTTTTTAAAGAACAAAAAAACAACAACACCCATTTGTCTGCTTGGGAGTTTCTGAGTTTTGGAGTGGCAGGATGTTTTAGTTCCACTAGCTTATATTAAGTAGGTTTATTGTAACAATATTATATATTTATCTGGTAAGCTGCTTTAAGAAGGCCCTAGTCCTTAAAGGAAGTGTAAAAATATTTTAAACAAATACACAGCATTCACTCTGAGATCCAGCAAACCTGGACTTCCATATCCGGGTTACATTCAGTTTCAAGATGCCAGAAGCTACAGAAATTCCCTCCTCACCCCAATGTTCGGTGTTTCCACCAAAGAGACCTACTTTCTCCCACAGGAGACAACCTGAAGAAAAGATCAGCAGGAAAATTCACTTGCAAGTTGTGAATACTTACAGTCAGCAAACCTGCAAGCTGGAAAATCACAGACCGTGGACATTTAAATTTAGGAGCTCACATACTTTCTCAGCACCCAGGAAGATAAATTACTTGAGCTGGTAATCCAATCTGAAAACGTTTTTCTCTGGATATAAATTGAACCATGGAAAGGTTTTTGTTTACAAGATCCATTCTGAAAATGACAGGTCATTTCATTTAGCCATGCAAGGCCTCGGCTGTGGTTCACAGCAAATTATAACTAATATTTGAGAGACTGGGAAAGAGCAAAGTATCAAAAGGACACCCTCCAGGCAGTAAGGCAGAATAGAGGAGATCTCATCCTTTTGTGTATCAGTTTGACTTCTCATAGATCAAGCAGCTTTGTCTGAATTCTATCTACACTTCCAGGATATCATCATTTTTACCAGGGGTGGAACTAAGCCTTCTTTCACCAGGTCAAAGACCCAGTTTGGCCTCCCGCCACCTACATTTGTGTTCACACACACACACTGCAATGACACCACACTGGAGGTTTCACCCAAGGCAAAAAAAAATAACTGTATAGCCCCCACCCCATGCAGTAGCTATGGCTCTGTTTTGTTTTGTTTTTCCAGTTTGGCTGTCTGTCAAACAGCAAAAACTTGATGGTGCTGGGAGAATATGATACCTTTGCCCTGAATCCACGTCCGTCTCTTATTAGGCTTGAAAAGTGTTATTGGAAATATTCCCTTACTCTCTCTGCTTTTCTGACTTCAAAAGTTCAAGGAGGAAAAGCGACCAGGCTACCCTGAGCAGGAACCAATGGGGAAATAACAGCTTTGTATGTCTTCTGAAATAATAACAGGAAGGTGCATTGCCTAATCTCCACCAGGAGCTCATCTCTCAATTGATGGCTCGAGATGGACCAAAAAACTTATTTGCGTAGGGTATTATTCAGGGATTTCATTGCCACACCATGTGGTCTGATGATTGACTTAGGTCTGATTGCCACAAGATGTGGGTCGTCTCCTCTCTGTGAAAGCATTTTGTGCATGCCCTGCGGTGTTCAATTAATGAACACAAGAACACAAGAGGAGCCTGCCGGATAAGGCCAATGGCCCATCTAGCCCAGCATCCCATTCTCACAGTGGCCAAGCAGATCCTTCTAGAAAACACATAAGCAGGACCCAAGCGCAAGAGCACTCCCCCAACGTGTGGTTTCCAGCAACTTCTATTCAGAAGCATTGCTGCCTTTGACTAAATGGACAGAACTGACATGCCTGCTATGAGCAGGTCAAGGGGGTGAACAACCAGGGTGTGGATGCTGAATGCAAATGACCAAGTGGTGTCCACATGGCAAATCCATGCCATGCCTGTGCTTGTGGGCCACAACCAAGGCTTAAATGACTCCTGACTATACACTCCTGACTTCTATACCATCCAGATTTGGAGCTGTAATCTGCCAGCATTATCTCACCATCCATTGGCACATCTGTGTAGTAGATCGATGTGTGCAATTTTTTGGCAGCAGACAGCAGCTAATTAGAAAATTTCATTGTCAAAGCAATGCTGTGATTCTTCAAAGCCTCCACAACGTGCCATGCTATGCACAGGAAATAATCAGTAACAAGCACTGTGGTTTCAATGCACCTTAGACAAGCCCACAAGCAGGACCTGAAGATAACAGTCTTCTCCTGTTCATGATCCCCAGCAACTTGCGGTTCAGAAGTATACTGCCTCTGGAGCAGAGATGCTAAACTAGCTTCCTAGCAGGTAAGTCACTGTTGCTTACTGTGAACAAGAAAGTGAGGGGTGAGGCGAGGCGAGGCGAGGCGAGGCGAGGCGAGGCGAGGCAATGAGGTCAGCACAGTGCAAACAGACAGGCAGCACCAATCTGGTGATACCCCCCCCCTTGTGACTTTGCACTGAGCTGACCACCATGTCAGCTGACTGCAGTGGAAATGAGGAAGATAATAATATTGAGGAGCTCAGCTGATGTATTTCCTGCAATTGCTCCTTTCCTGCCTAGTTTGCCTTGGGGGCCTGGATCCTTTAATTAGTTAATTATGTTTCTTTCACTTATTATTTTATAGACGCTATCTATTTGTTGAGCAGACACAGTCTGGCAATCTATTTCCCATTGCTTATACTTTGGAGGAGTTTCAAGGCCAGTGGCCACCTGCCTTATCCAATGCCTCAGATTCGCCTCGGTCATGGAAGTGCTCGTGACTGCCTGGGAAAGACCTCAGAGATGCTTCTATTGCCTAGTGACCAAACCAGGCAGCTCTTGGAGGAGGAGCGGCCTGTTCAGGTACATCATCTCTGGGGAAACATATCTTTTCTCCCCTTTTTGCTCACACAGTAAAACACTGACCCACCTGCCAGTAAGCTCCATTGCACCTAGTGAGTTTCTTCATCCTCCTTCCTCACTGTAAAGGTGCAGTCCAGGTAAAGAGGCTATGATTGCCAGAATACAACATAATGTTGACAATGCAGTTGCAATGTAAGAAGAAGAAAGGCAGTGAGAAGAGCTACTTTTAACACTTCATAATTTCTTCCTCCCTGCCCCCGCACCCCCCAGAACTGGTGTAGTGGTTAAGAGCGGTGGACTCGTAATCTGGTGAACCAGGTTCGCATCTCCGCTCCTCCACATGCAGCTGCTGGGTGACCTTGGGCTAGTCACACTTCTCTGAAGTCTCTCAGCCCCACTCACCTCACAGAGTGTTTGTTGTGGGGGAGGAAGGGGAAGGAGAATGTTAGCCGCTTTGAGACTCCTTAGGGTAGTAAAGCGGGATATCAAATCCAAACTCTTCTTAACTGGAGAGAGACCCTTGAGTGAGATTCTAGTGCTGGACTGAAAGCTAGAGCTGTCAGTGAGTAAGGTCCCCTGCCTCTCCCCACCCTAGCTTTCTCCTTATATGGTGATGTTTCACATTTTTGCAGCACTTTGGAGAAAGACTGTCTGGGTTTCTTAAGAGTGCTTTCAGTTCTGGGTCAGTACAAACCAGTGTAGATTGATTCAAGCCGTTTCAGACTGATTTGGAGCTACCTCAACCTGCTTTGGACCAGGTCCAAATCAGCCCAATTTGGCTTAGAATTCAGGATTCATCTAAAGGAAGGGGTTGTACAACTATATTAACTCCCGCCTTGCCTACCTTGGGGTAGGAGAACTAAAGGCAGATGAACTGCTCTTAGTTATGTATTGATGGGCTTGCTCCAAAAGGATATTTCTGCCCTGCATCTCATTGTCTCTTCCAATAGAAAAGAAATAAACTGCACCTGCTCAAAGCCAGCATAGTCCCCTAGGCTTTCAGAGGGGGTGTCTCAGGGAAATGGGAAACTTTGTATCCTGTGGGTGCACAGCATCTCCTAGTATGCCCCAACATGCCTACTTCAGAATGCCTCTTTTTTGCCTTCTCTGATGTCAGAAGGGCACGGGCTGTGGACCTTCCTGCAGCCCCACAAAGGAGCCCGACAAAGTCAGCTTTCCAAGGACGGATCTCTCAGTTTAACACCATACATTTAAAGCACAAAAACATCTCCAAAGGATCCTGGGAACTGTAGTTTCCCACTCAAAGAGCTACAATTTCCAGCACCTACATTTCTCTGGATTCTTGGGGGACATCATATACCTGGCATGTGCATTGAAGGAACTTCCTGGCATGGCTCTGCTCTACCTCTCCATCTTTGGTGAGGGACATCCAAAGCATCCCGTGGCCTCTGGGACAGGCTGCCAGCAATCAAAGGACTGCAGTCAAAATATATCTGTTGTGTTGGTCACTGTAAAAAAAAAGGGGGGGGAGAAATTGGCACAATATCTTTCTGCCTCTCTATCTCAAATTTATCTATTGCTCTATCACCATACTACTCCCAAAGCAGTTAACCATAAAACCATAAAATAACACTATAAAGCTATCATAACATAGCACTTATAACCAAGGGAAGATTTAAAATGACAATTTTCCAGTTAAAGAAAAACAAAATGTGGCAGCAATTTCTTAAGACCAATTAAGTTCCAGCAAGGCAAGAGCTGTGTCTTTCAGCCCCCTGGAGGCAGAGAGAGAGCTGGAGAGGCAGGCCTTTCTGCAAATGGAATCCAGCAAGTGAACCTTTCCAGGGACTGTGGTCCCATCCATGCTACCCATAGAAAGCGCTCTTAGGCTTCTTTTAACAGCCATGGCTTCTCCCCAAATAATCCTGGGAACTGTAATTTGCCAAGGATGCCGAGCGCTGTCAGAAGCACCTTAGCAAGCACTACAGTTCCCAATATTCATTGGAGGAAGGCACGACTGTCAACGTGATAGATGAGTGCTTTGAATGGAAAATGTGGGCGTGACTTTGCAGGGAAAGTGATAGGAACACTCATCAGCCATGCCTTCTTCCGAAATACTCCATTCCAGGCATGTCCAACTCCCAAGAGACTGCGATCTACTCCCACTGCAGTGGTACCTCCAGTTACAAATGGGATCCATTCTGGAGGTCCGGCCGGATCCCGAGGTTTTCACAACCTGAGGGTCACTTTTATACACATGTGCACACAGCGGCAGACCGCTTCTGTGCATGTGCGCGCAGTGAAACACTTCTGGGTTTGCCACTTTCACAACCTGAAGTTTATGTTACCCGAGGGTAATGTAACCCCAGGTGCTACTGTACAAAAAAAAACTGGCAGTGATCTACCTGTTGGATTGACCAAAGTTGTTCAGCTTTTGCCGGGGGGGGGGGGGGGGCTTCAGCAAAGCTGTAGAGCTTTTTTAAAAGTTTGTTTTATTTTTTTATGGAGGAAGTGTGATCGACCAGGATCACGCGATCGACCAGGGATGACCTGCGATCGACCAGTAGATTGTGATCGACTGGTTGGACATGCCTGCTCTATTCCTCTCCTTCTCCCTCCTTGCTTTCCATACACCCCCCACCCCCCGTCAGTCACATTCTGTGGTCATGGAACATGCACAGTCTGAACATCATAAACAGGGGGAGTGATAAGTAAGCCTTGAGTGGGATAAACCAACCTCAGGACCCAATGGCTAAAGCCTGACTCTAACGCAAAAACTTAGTTCCCATTTGGCACAAATTGACAGAAATAAACAGCATAGACCATGATTTGGCTTGTCTCCACATAATCTTCTAAAGGTGTTTTCTAAAGGTGCAAAAACAGGAACTGATCAAATTTATTTCCCTCAAGGAATACATCCGTTAGTTTTGAAGGGGCCACAAAACCATTAGAATCATAGAATTGTAGAATTGGAAGTGACCCCAAGGGTCATCTAGCCCAACCCCCTGCAATGCTATGAGCCCTGAAAAATCTACCCAATTAGAGAAAAGCTTCTTCCCCTGCACACATAGCACACTTGCACCATCACTTTTATTCCCTTCATTGGATTTTAGCTAACACGGAAAATTAAGCTTGCAATCAGTGTTTTTCAGCTATGAAAGAAGAGCTGGAAAATATCCTAGCATTCATTGCTGGGCATATTACTCTCATATCACTGCACTCATTATCAGGAAACAAAGTACAAAAACAGGCACACATGCCTCTATTGTTATCTGTAAAAATCATGTTTTTGTTGTTGCTGTGCTAGAAAAGTCATTTTTGAATTAAACGGAAAAGTCATTTCCAGACCATCTGTTGATGCATTTTCCTCTTTTGTGCCCAAACAATGCTACCTAACTATGTCAGTGATTATTTCGTGCAGATTATCCCTCTTTCTTTTTTTATTCTCCCAGAGAAAATTCCAAACAGCCATGAGTCAATGTCAAAAGATGTTTGGCACCCACTGTGTTGTAAACACAGTTTTTTAGTATATCCTGCAATGAACCAAGACATAAAGGTTAATGCCGAACCATATTATCAAAAGTAAAAACACAGAGGTGAGGAAATCCATCATTCAGTGGTCTCATCCCCCCACACCCCCAAAAATATCCAAACAATGTGTGATAATGGAGGTCAAGACTGAGTCATTCAGTTTCTGAGATGGGGCTAAATTCTTGAGAAGCCCTGGAGCCAAACACTTCTATCTGTGTGTATCACCACTTTGTAACAAAGCTAAATTTTACAGCTTTCTGAAGCACATGAATCTGACCTTTGGAGGGTTTGTAAGTAAACAATTTTAACTTGTGTGTTAAGATCCCAAGACCTCCCCCAATAAATAAAGACACAATTGACACAGAATTTAGTTTAAGGTTATTGGCATAACTTTGACCACAACTTTTTTGATTACAGATCGTGAGTGGTTTGCTTAGGCACTGGTTCCCAACTAGCTGCACCTGACCTTGGCAGGGCAGCACTGACGCCTGGACTCCTGCAGACGTCAGTACAGGTAAACATCGTGGGGGGAGCACTGGACCAGGCTCAGACTCAAGCTCACCACAAATGCTCCCAGGGGCTCCGTGCGGCTCTAAACCCTGGAAGGGGATCAGACAAAAGCAAGGCGAGCCCCTGGATTCCTTTAACGGAATACCTTTCGCGCATTGGAGGGGCAGGTGTGACAACCTCCCCTCAACTCCACATTGAAGCAATGCCTAACTGCCACACGAGCAACAGCACTCACCGCCAAACCACTGACACCTGCAACCAACCCTTCAATCCCACTGACACCTCGGTCAGCCAAACATCATTTCTAGCATTGGAAAGATGTACACCATCAGGCCTGTACAAGGCAGCATCTTTGAAGGTAAAGCCCGCATGGCAGATAACAGCGGCTCCCAGGGCAAGGACCTTCTTGGCCACTGCACTATCCACGTGCTTCTTGGCCTTTTTGGTGGCAGCTGGGCAGCGGCTACCACGCCACATACGTCGCTGTAGCAATTGCGACCAAAATATTTTGAAACAAGACTTCCGGCGGCTGGCGCCATTATGGATGGTCGTGGGCTGCTTCGGCTGCGAAGCACCCAGTTCATCCCGGGGGTCAGGAGCCCTGCAGCCGCATAGCGGGGCTTCGGTTGGGGCGCGGGAAGAGCGTCCCGTGCCCTGGGCTCCCCGGCTGTGCCCGTTGTGCTCCGAACCCTTCCCCCGCGCCCCCTGTAAAGGGGGAGTGGGGGTGAAGGGACCACGGAGCCGGGCTTTAGGGGACATGCCCCAACCGGGATGTTTACATGCGGCGGCAAAGTCCGTGATGAGCGTCTCTGTTCTACCTGTCATTAAGGAGTTGCTAAGAAACCAGAAGCTGTGAGTAATTGACTGACTCTTTGTATTCCGGGAAAGCTCTGGGATTAAGAAGAAAGGCAGCCCGCCTCTCTCCCTTCGGGTGGTGAAAGAAATTAACTCTTTAAGTGACTGCTGCTACAACAATCAATAGAAAGCATTTAGAATTTGAAAGCTGAGTCTGTCGAGATCTCCTTTTGGGGGTTAACTGAGGAAAAAATATCTCCATCGGAAGAAATGGCGGCATCGGAATATCTGGCATCGGAAGAAATGGCGGCGATTTGGACTTGCGTAGGAAAAAATTGAGACAAAGGAAGGAAAAGACAGGAAACGTAACTTGATACCCACCTCCCCCCGAAGATGTTGGACTTTGCGCTTATGTTGGCACTGAAGGACTGGGAGGAGGAGGAAAAGCTTACTGTCTTTCAACTGGAACTGCTTGATCGAAAATTAAGAGCCTTGAGTGCGATTATAAATGGAAAGAATTTGTTTTCCACAGAGGAGGCTTTTCGAAAGTTTTATTCAATGGAAACAGACTTTTGCAAAGAGCTGGAAGATGTGTTGGAAGGATGGTTGGAGATGGCTGAGCAAATCCGAATGGAACAGGGGCCGATTTCAGGGGGTGGCAGCAGCCCTGGAACGGAAAGATTTTTAATATCCAGACTCCGAGGTGGCAGCTCGGGGCCGAGGGACATAGAATCAAGATTTCTACAAGAAGAAGAAGCATGGCACAAAGGCACGGAGAAACTCAGAATGGAGAGGATGAACATCTTGGAGCTCGATGCAGGGTTTGTGGTGGTTGCAACCTGGATCTGTGGACATTCAGAAGAATATAATAGGAGATCCGGTTCTGGTGAAGGACAGGAGAAGATAATGGACAGAAGGGGAGTGGGTTGAACCAATTAATGTGTAATATAGATGGTCTGCCATGGCATCCGAAATCGGAGTGTGAAGTTTGTTAATCATAAGTCTATTTTAAATAAGTAAGGAGATATTGAATTTAAGTTAAAGCAGCATGATAAATGATAGAAGAAATAAGTTTAGCTGTAAGAATATTTGGTTAAGTTTTAGGTTATAACGCAATGATTAAGACAAAGGTGTTTTGTTTTTTTTTAAGTAAAGTTAAATTTTTATAGAGAAAAGTTGTTAAGGAAATAGTGTACTGTTTTAAAACCGAAGGTGTATAGGCGGGGGAAGTCAAACGTCAAGATTTGGAACTAGAAATTTTTTTTTTTTAGTAAGGTATACAGATAAGAAGAAGAATCCTGACATTATGTGTATTTGTATTTGTTTTGATATTTGTAGGTGTGGGGGTTGGGTTTGTGTTATTTTGTGAAAATGTCAATAAATTCTGTTTAAAAAAAAAAAAATATTTTGAAACAAAATATAAAATCAAAAAATCCTTCCAGTAGCACCTTAGAGACCAACTAAGTTTGTTCTTGGTATGAGCTTTCATGTGCATGCACACTTCTTCATGCACACTTCGTGCATGCACACAAAAGCTCATACCAAGAACAAACTTAGTTGGTCTCTAAGGTGCTACTGGAAGGATTTTTTGATTTTATATTTTGTTTTGACTATGGCAGACCAACACGGCTACCTACCTGTAACTCAAA
The DNA here is from genome assembly GCF_009819535.1 of Lacerta agilis. Taxonomy (NCBI): domain Eukaryota; kingdom Metazoa; phylum Chordata; class Lepidosauria; order Squamata; family Lacertidae; genus Lacerta; species Lacerta agilis. Next base: position 1,102,707 of record NC_046324.1, read on the forward strand.
ATATTTTGAGTCTAGGGAGAGCTGCCACCAACTCATCCAAGTCCTCTCGCATGTGGGAATGCAAACTTAAGCCGTGTACCAACAGCAAATCATTCTCGCCCAGCTGCACCACCAGTGCTGCGAGACTGCACAATTGGGAGAAATTCATCCCATTGCATTCCACGTCTGGACATCCAGGAAACACTCACATGGTTGGGAAGGCCAAGACCGTGCCCCAGTCCAGACTCTGTAGACCGCAGACCGGCCCAAATACGCATGGCTGCTAGACCTGAGAAGAGGGAAATAACAGGCAGGCATCAGAACAAGCACTGCTTGTAAGCGTCAGACTTCCAGCCTCCCATATTCTTAATTCTGTCCACCGACAGGCCCCAATGTGCTGCCGTTGTAGCAGCACCTATGCGGAACAAATGAGGCCCATATTCAGCGGCTAACAAGCCACAAGCTGCAATAGCTTTGCTCATCACCCGCGTAAACTGATGCCTAGCTAACAGGGTCTCGTTCTCGTGCAGACAATCTTGGAGATATCAGTACATGGTCCAGAAGGCAAATAAATTTCCATGTGTTTGACCGCACTCTTCCCAATGTAAAGTTACAGGAGAACTCTCACACGATGCACTGCTGTCCCCCTGTTATCGGAATGAACATGAGGATGCCTGAGACTAAACGTGAACTCTTTGGGAAGCAATGCAGATTAATCCAATAATGCAAAACCAGTTTGGTGTATATGCAAATAAATTGGCTATTCTGTTGGAAATTGGTTTCTCAGAATTGAGCTGCAGCAAACTCTCCATATCAAATCAGGTTATAATTAGCAGCTTTCAAGGTTAAGAGATTACTGACAGCTGGCTTCTTGTGCCCGTCCTGGAAAGATCCCCCCCCCCGGCACCAAAAGGACTTTCATAGCTGCTTCCCATAACACTTTCTAAGTCTGTTCTGGATTTTAATTTAAATATGAGGAGGGAAACCCTTAAAGATCTTCCCTGTTGCTTTGCCAATACCAAAGTATTTCAGTAATGAGGCATTAGGCGTGTGATCCTTCATTAGTGGGTCTCTAATTATCATTAACGAGGAGGCCAAGTGTGTCGGAAAGATAGCATTTAGTCCTATCTCTGCTCATGAGAAAGTGGGATTTGATTAAAGCAGAGGCAGAGAAGCGGTGGCCCTCTGGACACTGGTGGATTCCAACTCCCACCATCCTTGATCATTAACCATACTGGCTGGGGCTGATGGGAGCTGGGGGGGGGGGCAGGCTCCACAATCCTGGGTTAAAAGATAAGTCAATTACTGTACTATTTTTCTAAATTGCTTTTCTTTAAGCTCTCACTGCTGCAAGCATAATCCAAGGAGGTCACAGGAGAATCTTTGTGTCTCAGACTTTAATACTATGTGTGGTGTTGTGTAGCGGTAATACACAATACTCTACATTAAACATCTTGACTGTGTTATTGCTTAATACACAACACCATGCACTATGCAGTTCTCACTACAAGCTCAGAACTGCCACATGGCAAAGTTGGGTAAATGCCAGTGTCAGGGCTGGGTTCAGATCCCGGTCAGCACAAAAGAAGTAGAGACAGTTAACTTTGAGTCAAGGCAGCATCATACATGCAGCAACACTTCCCTGTAGGTCTTGCCCTATGGAGCAGTTGCCAGGACCGACAGTCCCCACCTTCTGCCCCCCTCTACAGTGTGGGATGTAATCCATTGGTGCAGTCAAATGCAACATTCCTTATTTCGCTGGAGTGGGCACAGGCAGGGGGACATCCAGTCAGGGTAACTTCCTCTTTCACTGGTCTGGAGCATGAGCATCCTCCCCCCGCATGTGACCTGGGAGATGGGCATGGCTCTGGCTGACTCCACAAAAGAGCCGAGTCACGCAGCCATTTTCTCAGTTCATCTAGTTTTGTCTTTCTATTGTCTTGCTTCTCTATCTTGCTGCCATGTTGCTCTCCTGCAGCCATTTTGTTCTCTTAATGTAATTTTGCTGTCTGCTGGTTCTCAGCCAGCAGCACATGAGTTCAGTCTCCATATGAGATGAACTCACGCTTTCTTTGTGTAACTATTAAGAAAAGTCTGCCTTTCAGGGATCAAATCGTGAACTGAAATGTGAGTAAACTTTTGTTACTTTACTCAAAAAGACTCCTGTGTCTTTATTTAAGAGGGATAAAGGGGGACACCAGGAATAATCTATCTGGACAAAACAGATTGGATTACTTAACTAAAGAGATTCAAATGAATCTGCAAACTAGCTTCCTGCTATACTGAGGGGAATCTGTTCTGCTACATCACTCACTAGCATGAGTAAAGGAAGGATAATAGTTTTTCAATATATCCTTTCCTACTATCCTTAACATTCCCACATACAGCTCCTCCTCTGGTGGATGTTTCCCAAGCAGTCTCAAACTGCACCTGCACACCTCTGACCTCTGTTCTGCTATTTCATTACTCTACGTGCCCTTGGAGACAAGCGGGGAAGGGAGATTGTTGCAGTAGAAGAGGCAGACCCCCTGTATTCTTCTGCAGCCACTGCCCCTCCCTCTCCTCTGCTTCAGCCTCAGTCTGCTCCCTGTCACACTGTGTCACAGGCTCTCCCTGCTCACTAAAGCCTGTTGCCCCTTCAGCCTCCAGTCACTCCTCTCCCTCTGACGTCTCCTCAGTGTCCCACCACCAATCCCCAGACTCTGAGCCTTCCTCCTCTGGTGCCTCCCAGCACAGCCAGTCCCTGGTAGCTGGAATCCCCTAAGCACCACCCACAGCTGCAGCCACCACTTTTATTTTATTGAAATGCAAAGCACCAGCCCTGGTGGGATGTGAGGGGTGCAACACAGCTTTAGCCCCACCATAACAGTGGCCCAAGGAAGAATGGGCTCAGGATGGCACCTTTGCAAGTCCCCAAACCCTCTGAATCTGGCACTGCTTACCAGAACAGATGTTTCATTGACTGTGGTCCTTAGTGTTAGATCTCTGCCTGCGTTTGACAGGACACATCTTCCCTCTTTGCACTCTTACTTTGCTTCCTACAAAACTTAGCCTCTGAGAGTGCCACTTGTTGGCGTATTTAAACTGAGTAACTGCGCAACAAAAGGCATTCTGAGGAGACTGCGAAGTATAATTAGGAGTTGTTTTAATTAAAGAAAAATAACAGAAATTACATTAACTACAAGAACATTACAGAAACATGACCCATCCAGTGACCCACCACCCAGGGTACTGAGAGAGGTACGCAGACCTCCTTATAACCTGTATCCGATTGCTGATACGCCTTAAATCAATACAAACTTAACATCACCTGCTGTACTGCCCCACAGCTGCAAAACTAGGTCAGTTCATTTCCTTCTTTCTTTTAAAGAGATACACATTTCTGTGGAACAGTAATGAACCCTAAACTGTAAACCACTCAACACTCCTCAAGACACAGGCCTATCTAGGTGCCCCCCAGGGCCGTCTTAAGCCTATCTGGCCGCGTGGTGCAAGGGTCCCTCCGGCGCCCCCTCCCCCCCCCCACGCCCACCTTCCCCTCCGGGCGGGCAGCAGCTGGATTGCGGCTCCTCCGTGGTTCCCCGCGCCACTAGCCTCTACGGCTAAGGCGCCCCTGCCGGCAGCAGCGGAAGAACCAGTTTGGCTCCCTCCAGCTCCAAGAGCAAGGTATTCTCTCAGGGCCGTCACCGCAAAAAGGCCTCCCTGCGCCCCCCAGTGGCAGCTTCGGGCACTGCAGTGCTCTTTCCGAGCTCTGTTCAGCTCGGCTCTTCCCTGGAGTCCCGGACGACTCCAACTCAGCCTGGACTCCGAACCAGGCGCCCTCCGGAGCTTGGCGCTCTGGCGCAATGTGCCATTTGCGCCAGAGGGTAGAGACGGGTCTGGTGCCCCCACCACCACCACCGAGGCTGCTGCCAGAAGCTCTATGGCCCACCTGCCCCCATGCTTGGCTTCTCATTAGACCCCTCTAATTGGGTAGACCTCACCTGTTTGCGATAGGGCTGATGCACCACTCCTCCCTGGTGAAGGGGGTAGCGGGCTCTCCTACCCTCCCAGGGACGTAGCAAGCCTCTGCATTGCCTGGGGCGGCGGCGGCGCAGAGGCACCCACCTGGGGGAGGGGCACGGCGTGTGCTTCATGACGTCGTCGTGACGTCACGACGCACATGGATGCCGCTGAAAGGGGGGAAAGGGGAAGCTTCCCCTTTTTTGCAGCTTTTTCAGCACAAGGGGCAGGCTAGCGAATAGGGGGTGTCACGCTTGTCCCTGGCATGACGCTCCCTCCTCACTGGCCCACCCCCTGCCGAAAAAAACCGCTGGGAGGGGGGAAAGGGAAGCAGAGCAGGCGCATTCCAGCCCCTGCTCTGCTTCCCTTTATCCCCTTTCCGTTGCTTTTTTTCGGCGGGGGGGCGGGCCAGCGAGGAGGGGGTGTCATGCCAGCGACAAGCGTGACGACCTCTCCTCGCTGGCCCACCCCTCGTGCCAAAAAATAGCCCCTGGAAGGGGGAAAAGGCGACATGCCCCCATTCGGGGCCCGCCCAGCGGGGCGGGGTGAGGAGGCGGCCAAAGTCTCACACCCCCCCTGGAATCTGGGGCGGACCGCCCCCGCCCCCTTGCTACGCCCCTGTACCCTCCTATGTGGCCTGCTGGAGGGTTCCCTAAATGCCAGCCACACTATAGGAAGGACTTTTGCTCTGTGGAGCGGAGAGCCAGCCATGACGGGCCACAACTGCCACCCACCCAGAGACTGGGTAAGTGGCCATTCTTCTCTGGATAGGACAATTGACACCCATCTTTGTGGGGGCTCCAAGTATTTATGCATTGTGGTCTCCAGGCCCCAGTGCACACACCACCAAAAATTTTGCTGTGTGCCTATGGGTCTAAACCAGACCAAATCTTGGTACTCCACATTATTTTCAAACTGGATAGCCCTACTCAGATGTAGGGACATCACCCAATACACCAGCAGAGTACACCAGGAGCTTCCAGAACGTATTTCCATAGATTCAGTGGGTGCAGACATACCAATTGTACACATGTATTCAGGTATTGTCTGGAGAGTATGTGTTGGTCTTTGCTCTACATCCATATTTTCTCCAAAACAGATGGATATAGACTCGTGGTTCTATTTTTACAAGTGCAAAGAAGCAAAAATGATGCCAGATAATGTGTCCATGCAATTTACAGGTAACGTGAGAGATTTCTTGACTTCTGCTGCCTTGGTTGAAATCATATCGACGTCACTTTCCCCATGCAGCATTTGTAGAAAAGTTTATTTCTAAGTGACATGCAGACAGTGCAATATAATAACTGCATCACTTCAGACAAAGCATGAAATAATAATGCTTCCCATCTGTGAGCGTTGAACTTAAGTAGGTAAGTGCACCCACTAGAGACTAAGAAGCTGTTCATTAATTTGGTTTAATGTGTTCTTTCTTTCTTTGCAAGAGAGAGTCTAGATTGTGCTGGGACTTGGCTGGCTTGTCATTTATCACTGCCTTTCCCCACAGTTTGGGCAATGTTCCAGGGAAGACAGGAGTCCTTTGTTGTTGTTCATACAATTTCATAAGACCTACGCAGGAGCGATAAAATCTCACAAATTTTACATTCAATTGGGTATTCCTTTTATCCAAAGAGATCTTCTGTTAATTTGTCTCCTTGATGTCCTGAAGAATGCACCTGTGTTTTGGTCAGGTATGGGGATATAATCACTGAGTTACAGTAAACTAGACATCACCCACGTGCCTGTGGGATCGGATCAGGGCTTGGGAGATTGGTACAGTATCTTCACTTAGCCATGAAGCTCACTGGGTGGCCTTGGGCCAGTCACTGCCTCTCAGCCAATCTACCTCACAGGGTTGTTGTGGGGATGAGAAGAATTATGTACGCCACCATGAGCTCCTAGGAGGAAAAGGTGGTATATAAATGTAATAAATGAATGAACAAACAAACAAACAAGTGAATGAATGAATGAATGAATGAAAAACCCCAGCCTAGTACAGTGGTACCTCAGGTTACATACGCTTCAGGTTACATACTCCACTAACCCAGAAATAATGCTTCAGGTTAAGAACTTTGCTTCAGGATAAGAACAGAAATCATGCTCTGATGGCGCAGCAGCAGCGGGAGGCCCCATTAGCTAAAGTGGTGCTTCAGGTTAAGAACAGTTTCAGGTTAAGAACAGACCTCCAGAACGAATTAAGTTCTTAACCTAAGGTTTGTTGTTGTTGTTCAGTCGTTCAGTCGTGTCCGACTCTTCGTGACCCCATGGACCAGAGCACGCCAGGCACCCCTATCCTCCACTGCCTCTCACAGTTTGGCCAAACTCATGCCAGTTGCTTCAAGAACACGTGAGGTACCACTGTATTAAGGATGGGTGAATCTGTTGGTTTTGGTTTCTCTCCAATTCTCATTATTCCATCTTTAAGGTCAGTTGCGATATCATCACACACAGAGAGAAGCAGCTCCTGGGTGGGAGATGCAAAATAGGCTTGCATGAAAAGTTGTCAAGACACCTTAAGGGGTGTTAAGATGCATCTTAATTTGACATTTGAAACATATTAGTGTTGTTGCTTGTAACATGTATAATAAGGCTTTGTTGTTGGTTTTAATAGTTTTATTATGTTCTTTTTATCATTTCTGATATGTTGTTTTCTACCATGCTATTTTGCAGGAGAGCAGCAAAAATAAATCTGGTGAATAAATTAATTTCTTCCAATACAGCAACAAAGGAAAAGTCTATTTCATCCGCTGCCAGGCTTGGATTCAATTTGCAGGCATGGTCACCCCTTCTGAGGGAACGAAACCTGTAAAAATTTCAGGGTGGTAGTTGGTCTTTTACAAGTTAAACCTGCTATCCCAAGGGACATTGCCCTTCCCTGGACCATCTTTTCCCTGGGAGAGAGAGAAAAGGAGAGTTCTTTCCCATATCTCCCATTGGCTTGCATAGGGAAAGCTGGGGTGGAGAAATAGCATACCTGTAAATCTCCAGAACAAAATAAAATAAAAAATTCCTTCCAGTAGCACCTTAGAGACCAACTAAATTAGTTCTTGGTATGAGCTTTTGTGTGCATGCACACTTCTTCAGATACAGTGTGCATGCACATGAAAGCTCATACCAAGAACTAACTTAGTTGGTCTCTAAGGTGCTACTGGAATGAATTTTTTATTTTATTTTGTTTTGACTATGGCAGACCAACACGGCTACCTACCTGTAACTGTAAATCTCCAGGAAAGACTAGAAGAGGGGAGATACACTCAGCAAGAATTCTCTTACCCCAAGATTGGGGGGGGGATTCTGCTCCCACATTGATTTTTTTGTGTACAAGGGAGCTCTCTCCATTTGCTTACACAGGGAAAACAATCAGTTTTTAATCCCTCCCAGAATTCACTGTGATTGGAGTGCCTTGGGGAAAATAACTGACTGTGATGAAATGTTAGACCTGCCTGTCAAAATGTCCTCTCCTCTCTTCTCCAGCTCTGGGTGTTTCACCTGTCCATTTTGTTTTGTTTCAGGGTGTGTGTGTGCATTTTACAGAAATCTGGAGACACAGAGCCACTCAGGTGATTAGGAAACCCTTGAAGCACCTTGTTAACAGCACGATCTGATTCAGAAACCCGAGAACCTCACCCCAGAACACCTGGATTGACCTAATAATTTGGGATACATCAGAGCTGATGCACCACACATATGTATGTTGCTTTGTGGCAAAATTGCCACTAGATAAGCATTCAAAAAATGTAACACCCCCTTCACAAATCCTTTTCAGGCATCCAAAATAGAAAGTTTTTAATGTGCCAGTGTGAATTATTAAAAGTTAATACTTAGCCAAAGACGAGTTACAAATTGAGGCGCCGAGACTACAGCAGCATCCCTGGCATCAGCAATTAGGAGGAGGGCCATGTAATGGAACCTTGTATTGCGCCCCAATATTATTATTATTATTATTATTTAAAGATATTTGTAATTCTCCAAGTGCTAATTACACAGTGCTAATTCAGTAATGAGTTCATTAGTGCAGACTAATTTGTATGAGAGATGGGTTCTTCCCCCTCACCCATTCCCTGCAAATAGTCTTCATATTCCTGACAGTAATTACAATGAGTGTTGCAATAGTTAAAAGAATTTCAGAACACTTGTTACAGGCAAATGGAGGATAATGTGTTTTCATTAACTGCATTCTCTGTTTCACACCACCAGCTAATTAAAACCTAATTGGAGTAACAATAAGAGAAGCACTTCATCCTAGGTTTAAATACTGTACTTTTCTCTTTTTGATTACAATAGCGCTTTCCCCCCTTGGGCTTCAGATGAGTAAACTGTGGATCATAAAACAGCTACATTTTGTTAAACATGAACAGTCTTCTCTGAGATCAAAAGTGTGTTCACCCCATGCACCAATTTTAAGCATCTCCAGGTTGATTTCCTATTTTTTTCTCACTATGACAATGGGAATGAGACACACCGAAGAATGAAGAAGGGGCAAGTGTAAACTCAAAAGAAGAAACAAGATGCCTTTCAGAGGGAGGTCATACCGTGCTTGTCAGTTTTGTTATCCATTGATAAACACTTCCCACATTAAGCAGGTGCTGCAGAGCTCCTCCACACAGACCCAGAGCACTGCGAAGCATTGGAAGCTGTGCTCTCCAGGGCATGAGTGGGGACCTGTGGACATCCATAACCCCTAACATCCCTGACCCCTGGGGGAAAGCTGTGGCTCTGTGGTACAGCATATGTTTTGCATGCAGAAGATCCCAGGTTCCACGTCCAGCCTCTCCAGGTAGCGTTGGGGGAGAACCCAGTCTGATAGCATTGGGAGCAGCTGCCAGTCAGAGTAGACTATGTAAAGCTAGATGGGCCAATGAACCGACTTGGTATAAGACAGCTTCCTATGTTCCTACATTCCTAGATGATCCATCTTAATTGGATGGATCTGTCAAGACCTCTGTGGTGCAATGGGTTCATTTTAGCGGTTCAAGCCCACCCTGCATTGCAAGGGATTGAACTAGATGACCCCCACAGAGTCCCTTCCAAATCTACAATTCTATGGTTCTATGAATTTCAATTTCTCTCCATTTCTCATTTTTCCAATCTTAAGTTCAGTTCTCCAAATTTCCATATCAGTTTGCTTTTTAAAAATAAAAAAAACTGAAGAAATTTGAGTATCAATATCTGCTAATATGCACATTTTATATGCGGTTTCTCCTAATATACACATTTTGTCAAGCAATTTTCCTTTATACAATGCATTTTTCTACAAGTTGCTTTGGGAAATGGCATCACAAATTTAGAAAAGTGCAAATTTTAAGGGACAATTGTGTTTCAGTTTGCTTACTGTTTCAATCAATCAATTTATTTATTGCATTAGCCATATGGCCATAGCACATAGTAAAAGACCAGGCAGTGGCCTGGCGCGATTATACAGAGAATACTACAGATACAGTTAAAACATTAGGTGTAAGAACGTGCTGGATAATACAGATAAAATGGAGAACAATAGCAGGGCATGACGACAGCGTCCATGTCAGGAAGATACATAGGACTAAGGCTAAGGCAAGTTAGCCGAAAAGGTGGTCCTGAGTTTCAGGGCCTGTAATGTATAAATGGCCACTCCACGTGAAATCAAGGGGTTGGCATCCGCCAGTAAGTATTTCATGCGGTCATCGTCCCTGGCAATAGTTGGCGGGATTAGAGGGAAAAGCCTAGGTCTTATTGGGACATATAGTGGGCAGTAGAGGAAAAAGTGAATAAAGTCCTCTATTTTTCCTTTGTTGCATGGGCAGAGTCGAAGATCCAGAGGAGTATTAGAAAATACACCCTGTAAGAATGCTGTGGGGATGGCATGAAATCGAGCTAGTGTAAAGGCCCTTCTTAGCGTAGGATTTATCAGATCACTCAAATAGTGGGCCAGAGATCTAACTACCTTCATGCGGGGGAACCACGTGGAGAGTCTGGCCGCATTAGATAGTTCTTGATCAAGGGCAGCGTCCCTAGCAAGTATCCAGTCGCGAATTTTGTCTTTGTCCCATGAGGATAGGGCGGTGAAGTCTGGAAGGGAGTAGCAATCGCAGATGATCTCCATGCCCTTTGACCAGGTGCTACTGCCGATAAAGGCTAAGAAGGCTTGTTTGGCTAATAGGGAGTTTGGAGTTTTAGCAAGTGATTTGTAAAAGGTAATTATCCTGATATGGGCTGTTGCTACAATGGATGGTAGACCCAGTTCCATTCTCAGTTGGTTACTGTTTCAAGAAGTCTAAATCAGGCAATTTTTTTCTTTCTGATGTAACCAGAATTGAATTTAGCCCCCATTACTCCTCTTGCCCCACCTACATTTTGCCACTCCCCCCCCCATCACTAGCCCTCAAAAGGTTTCCAAGAAGGGATTGTGGATTAAAAAAACATTTCCTGCTTCTGTGATAAGGAAGACAGAATTATCACTTCCCACACAGGATCTGTTCCTACTCCAAATTAACATCCTCATTATTGTTGTTAAAATAAGCAAAACAATTTTATGTGTTGGGCCAACTGCTGTTTGCAACAAAATTAGGGTTAATACAAAATTATCTGGTCTAAATCCTTGAGCATACATGCTCCCATGTCATCTATGAGCTGGGAATTAAGAATGTCAGAACATCAGAAAAGCCTGCTGGATCAGGCCACGCCTTTAAGGTTGGACTACATGGTGTACACTTCCAAAGATCTCTCTGGAAGTGCCTTGAGGAGGAAGAGCCAAGATGGTGCCCTCCAAATTTTGCTGAACTCCAGCTCCCATCACGGATGGTCATGGGACATTCTGTCTGGAGCTGATGGTCATTGTAGTCCAGCAACCTCTGGAGAGCCCCATACCACCTGGGGGCTGGGACATGCTCCACAACTACAGGCAGCATATCATTTGAGACCTTCTACATGCAAATTGTACATCCTCCCAACGAGCTATTTAATCGTGTTTTGAATATTTTTATCGTGTTTTTAATATTCTGTTGGGAGCCACCCAGAGTGGCTGGGGAAACCCAGCCAGATGGGCGGGGTATAAATAATAAATAAATAAATTATTATTAGTAGTAGTAGTGGTAGTAGTATGAAAGGAAACATAGCTTAAGGGAAGAATATGTGTGTTACATGCAAAGGGGCTCTGACATCTCCAATTAGAAAAGGGCTAACAAAGTATTGCGTGGACAGGCGGAGTCCCCCAAACCCTAGGTGACCCCCGAGCAGAATAATGACACACGACAACGTGCTATGGGATTAAAATTGGCCACAACTTTATTAAGATTCAGATGTAGGGAGACCTTGGCTCAGGCACTGGGCGTTTATCCTTCCCAGCCCCCCAGCCGGGGATCTGGGAAACTGCAGGGTTATCCAAAATGTGTGGGGATTGGGCTGGCTCTGGAAAACATATGTTCAAGCAGATAGCCCACCCCCATTTGCCGCCACTGGTAGGGGAGAGCAATGGCAACCTCTCGGCGTATGGACAATGCCTCCCCCCAATACCCCTTTAAGGGGGAACCCTGTTATCGCCGCCACACTGGGGGCATGGAGTCATCGCCCCACGCCGCCCCCCCCCCCATTTAGGAAGATGACTAAAGGATTCTGCCCAAGGCCTGAAACCGCCAAAGTTGTGACGAATTGCTACGGGAAAGGCGAAACCTGCCAATGCAGGGAAATTCCTTTCCGGCCCTTCAACAGTGGCCTTGGCATAGCAGTGCCTGCGTGCCTGTGGAAAAAAGGTTAGCCTGTAAAGTAAGCGTTAATTGAGGGAGTGGAGGGTTTGAGAAGCTCTGGAGCCGACTGCTGCTTCTCAGGTAAGCTACACTCTGTATTGTGTGGGCTGGGTAGTCCCTCCCCTTACCTGGCCAATCCCTTGGCAACGCCTCCCCCAGACGGGATTGGACAGTTAACTGGGCAGGCGGAGACCCCAGGTATCCCTTCTGGGGGAGGCATTGCCAGCCGAACTACCAGGTGTTGCCCAGGAATTCAGGGGGGTGCGCGCGGCCACGCAAACATCGCCCCCCATTTAATGTGGGGAGCGGTCATTCTGCCTGAGACGTGAGGCCAGCTGGAGTAGATGGTATTGGGCTAGAGAGAGGCCAACGGCCAGACTATAAGGTGGCATCACATACAGTTTTATTGTTATTGAGAAGCAAGTGATTGTACATGAGACTTGTCCCTGAGGTCCATCAGTCCTTGACTTCAGTCATTGTCACTGCAAAAATGAGGTATGAAATTTATAGACAAGTCTTCTTCTTGGGCTAAATCACCCAAGATTTGGTCCTATGTGCTAATAAATATGCATGCTTTTCCAGGTTCCTTCACAAGGGATTAGAGACTCAGGCTTCGAGCTTTTCTGGACACATGGTTAAGGAAAGAGGGATTATTCAAGAACAGTAACAGCTCCCTTGCATGTTACGCTGCCTGATTCTAAACCAGATCATTAAAAAAAAAACCCAATCCCTGGCCTTCCACCCCCTCCCTGCCCCTTCTGACTTCTTTCCCTTCCACAGAAACAGAACATTACCGCCTTTCATCTTACAAAATAGACGGGACTGACAATTGCAGTGGATGACACAATGCCCAAAAGCCTCAGATTGCTTAGTCTATATAGCTTGTGGCAAAGGGGAGCTGGCAAGATTGAAGAGAGAAAGAAAGGCATGTTGTACTCACCCCTTGAGGAAGGCTGAGCCAGAACTGCAATTGTATTTTGAATCAGTGGCTTGTTACACCATCTCCTTATGGAGGTTGGGTGATGAAGACCTGGACGGCTTGGGCCCCTTCTCAACTAGAGCTCTGCCAAATATCTATTTGAGTTTTCACCAGGAACAATCCTACCATGAGGTAAAGAAAGCCTACTCTACTTTCAGAAATAATAATACAGTACAGACCAAATTCTATCTGTCACCAAAGTCAGTTTGGGGTCGTGTGTGTGTGTGGGGGGGCACATGAGTTCCTTCTCGTGGTAAACTTTGCCACTTCTGCCTTTCTCTGGCAAAGCTTGCAAACAAATGCTTTCAGGGCTTTTTCCTTACGCTAGAGAGAGAGCAACATACACCTGGCTCCTGAGAAAGAAGGAAAGAAAAAATCCCCTCTAGGTTTCTCTCTCTTCAATGCTTCCATAAGTAATGGGCTCATTAAGACTTCATGAAACGGTGATTTCAGCATTCAAGACATTTGCCTTCATTTTAAACACCTATTGAATTTTGCCGAGCACCACAGGAAGAAAAAGAAAATTCAAGTAGTTATCCTAAAAGTAATCATGCAGTTTGGCATTTAAGAGGCGTGGAGTGTGGACCAGGATTAATATCCATATTGCTTTATTAAATATCAAGGATAGCAGAAGCGAAAAGGCTTGGTGTAAGACTCGGATTCAATGATTCAGCAAAATTAGCTGTTACAGAAAGACAGCTCTTTCCCCAAGATTAAATTTCAGAGGCAGCCCCGCATAAGTTGTTGAGTGCCAAATTCCCATCAGCTCCAGTTGGCATGGTCAAGAGAGTCAGAGATGGTGGGTGCTGTAGTCCCATGCCATCTGAGGGCCACAAGTTTGGCACTCCTGCATTACAGCAGCCCATGGGGAAACTGTGTCTCCCATGGCATTCCCTCAAAGTGTCCTGGAATTATGAAAGCCATCCCAGCTTCTGATTTGATCCCAGAATGTCCCTATTTTCCTTGCCAGTGCTACTGCCACCCAGCTCAGGGAGGAGGATGAGCCAGCGCTTGTCCTGAGTGATGGAGGTGGTGGCAGTGGGGGCTGCTGTGAGGGAACATCCTGTGGCCTCTCCATGGCTTCTCCATGGCCACTGCTGCCACCCTCCTCCCTTGGGCAGCTCAGAGGCAAGGAGGAAGAGAGGCTGCCGCCACTGAGGCTGAGCCCTGTGTGATGAGCCAGCTCTGAGTTTGTATCCAAGCCTCGTTTGGAAGAGCTTCACTAGCTTTGTGAGGTAAAAATGGTGATATTTGATTGGATATTAGATATTAGATGTGTTTTTTTTATTTTGTTCTAATTGTTCTAATATTAATTGCACTTAACCTTTGGATAGAATGTAGCCAGTGTAGCCCCTTCCAGATGTTTGGGACTGCTATCCAGATGTTATGAGCTATACAACTCCAAAGAGTCCCTGCCATGGTGAGGGAGAAAGGTTGTTTTCTGCTGCTCCAGAGAAGCGGACACGGGGCAATGGATTCAAACTACAAGAAAGAAGATTCCACCGAAACATTAGGAAGAACTTCCTGACAGTAAGAGCTGTTGGACAGTGGAAGTTGCTACCAAGGAGTGTGGTGGAGTCTCCTTCTTTGGAGGTCTTTAAGCGGAGGCTTGACAGCCATCTGTCAGCAATGCTTTGATGGTGTTTCCTGCTTGGCAGGGGGTTGGACTGGATGGCCCTTGTGGTCTCTTCCAACTCTAGGATTCTATGATTCTATGATTCTAAGAAGAGGGTTGTAGACCAGCCACATCTGGAGGGTGCCATGTTGATTATATTAAATGGATGCAGAGTAATGTTGCTTTCATCCATCCTTGGCACAGTTTAATATCAGCCATTTTTCTAGAAAGAAACCTTGAACTGTGTCCCAGGAGCCTTGCAGCAAACTCAATTCCAAGGATTTCAACTTTTTCCTTTTGTTTCCCTTTTTTCTTTTTAAGTAACAATGACAGTCAGAGTTCAGTTTGGTTATTGGCTGCTGCCTCCCCTCATAAATCCAAAATGAGCACATATTTTACCTACAATCTGCTAACTAGCCTTCATGTTGACAGGACAAGGCAGAAGCATAAAACACAGGCAATCGTTTTTTTAGCCAAAGTGAGACAACAGATCAATAAAACAATTTTCTGCTATTAGAATGGGGAGCTGGAAAATAGCTCTTAGTGGACATTTTCTGCAGTTTAGAGAAAATCCAGTCCTTTCACTGAAAGATTGTCATCTGTTAAAGTGGTAACCTGTCCTATCAGAATCTACCAATTAGGAAAATGTAGCACTTCTTTTCTTGGCCTGAGTACCGTTTAATCACAATGGCCAGGAATGTCTTGTGGACAGTAAAAGACTCTTGACCGCATATCCATATCCATGCTGTTCCAAATGCTGATAAAGAAACCTTTGACATGCAGTACATGAAAGCAACTCTGGTAAGAATTTACTTACCAGACTTACTTACAACACTTGTTCTTACCCAGGTGAGGGAACACCTTTAAATAAGACATGGAACCAAGAGAATAACTGCAATCCCAGCACTGGTGCCAACTCCAGGGGGCCCTGGGGGCCTGGCCTCCACCACCACCACCACCCGCTGCATTGCCTCCAACTCTGTTGGGGCCCACTGTTGCTGCGGACATGCTTCTGGGGTGCGCCTGTGGTTGTGGTGGGCCTCGCGGTGGAGGTGGAGGCCCCAGCCCAGTCACCACTGCAGCACTGGTGGGCAGAGGCCGAGCAGTGCATGTGCACATGTACTACATGACGTGACACCATGACGTCATGTTGTGTACACTGCTGGGCACCCACAGTCTGGGGCTCAAGTCAGCGCCTCTGAAGCCCAGCATATCCTCTAGGGATCCGGTTTATTAAAGCTATTGCCATAGGACATCCCTGATAAGCAGATGTTCAGCAGAACTGCTCGTTAGAAAAGACTGCCATGAGGCACATCAGGAAAAGAAGTCTATATAGCAGCTTCAAACACAGCACACAAAGGGTCATAAAACATATAAAACAACTTTCTACATACATCAAGAAAGGTTACAGGTTATGGGATGTAAACATGCATGGCTCCATCCTGATATCATTTCCCTTATTTATCTGGTGTACGCCTGGTCCATTTGGTCCCAACTTACTGGTACAATGTATTGAACAGTTGGCTTGGCAACCAGATCTTCAGTGAGAAGGGAAGAGGGTAATCAATTTGTCTCCCAACTCCTCTTTCTGGGCCTCAGATGGCTTCAAGGAGAGATGCTAGTTCTCACCCAAATGCTAACTCAACATTTACCTCTATAGCAAAACATCCACTGCCCTTTAGATAGAATGCATCAGTGAATTATGCCTGTATGCCTGCATTGTGTAATCCTCATGCTTTCTTCCTATGCTGCGTAAACATTGCGAAGCTGCCTGGCCTTATCTGACCCTAGGAAGAAGGTATAGATTTAGAACAGTGGTTTGGGGAATCAGATCCCTCCCACGGTGGCAGCCCAGAATCAGAGAAATGATAAAAGTTTTTACCAAGGAATGCGCCCTTCCCTAATAATGGTGTTGCTCCAAGTGAAGTCCCACCCCCTACGTCTCCCCTGTTCGACATCACTCCTGCATCGGTTAATCTGAGCTTTCTGCCTCTGAGCTCTCTGTTCTAATACCCTCAATGCCTGCCTGGTTCTGGGAGGGGGGGGGTCAGGAATGCTTTCCAAGGACACTGAGTCTGTCAGCTGTCTCTCCCCTGGTGCTTCTTCCTCCTGCTCTTCCTCCTCCAATACTTCTCAGCTTCTGCCCTCTGTAGCCTCTGAAGTATGCCCTTCTGCAAACCACCAATGAAATCTTGTGTGAATCCCAGACTGCATATTTATTGTATAGATTTTTGGACTGCATTTTTATGCCAAAAAAAAAATCCCAAAGCAGTTTATAATGATATACGATACATATTCCCCAAAACTCAAACTCAAACCATGATGCATTGAAAACATACATACCGTTCCAGATGCACATCCAGTTTACAGATCCAAATTAGTCTCCAGTGGCCATAGTTTTAAAAAGTAAGTCTTTAAGTCCCATTTGAAATTAATAAGGGATGACTCTTGCCTGATATTACAGTACTTGCAATTGAGTTCCATAATTGTGGGGCCTTTCATCAACAGGGAAAAAAATTATCACCACACATCTAGGCATTGAAATATAAAATAAGACTCACTGTTACAAATGGGGGATGATTTCAATTTGGTTCACATTTAAAGGTGAACTTTCCTATCCAAAACAATATGTGAACTGAAACGCAACCTTCGAAATTCGCACATCTCCACATTTTGCAATGCAGTGCAATTCTCCAGTCAAGTAACGTGCACCAAAATGCATCCCCCGGTGTAAAGTGCACTTTAAAATGCATGTATTACTCGAAAACAAGATGCAAACATGCATTATACCAGAGAGAACAGTGTTGCAAATAATGTGCATATTATCCAAAATTGCATGCAAAAAAAATTGAATATTGGGAGGAATTCTCACGAAAATGCTGGTGCACTTTCATTAGGACTTTTTGTTTTTAATGCTCAATCTGATATGGGAAGATTGGAACAAGTGAGAAACTGAGAGAAACTTGACAATGAGGGATAACGAGGAGCAAGGGTTTCTGGGAACCAGGATGGTTGCCATTAGCTCCAGTCCTTGGGCCTCCTGGTAATTTTGTTTCACAAATGCTTCTCTAAATTAAAACAACAACATTTATTCCATGAGTCATCTAATGCTTTCTCTGCATGCATAGTACAAAAGAGATGTAATGTTTCAGCTAATTACATTCAGTAAGCAAAAGACTCCTGGTAGGCTACATAAATCAATGTATCTCTCTGTTCATCATAGTGGAAGAAGCTTTCTAAGTAGGTAAGTTAGAGACAGAAAAAAACCTATATACACACAAACAACATTAAATCTTCGAGAACACAAGAAATTGGATTTGATTGATCAAGCCCAGGAAAAACACACTTGCCTGTGGCTCTCAGAATAAAGTCAACATTAGATTTAGCCTTCAGAAATCTAATTTTAAACTTCCAGGGAAGTGTGTGTGTGTGTGTGTGTGTTTGTTTCTTTCTTTCTTTCTTTCTTTCTTTCTTTCTTTCTTTCTTTCTTTCTTTCTTTCTTTCTTTCTTTCTTGGAAGTGCATGAGGCATTCAAAAAGTCTGAACATACACATCTGAAGCCCCCCACCCACCAAAATTATTCAGTTTCCCTCATTACCAGAAACTTCCCAATGGAAATTTTACAACTGCTATGAAAAACAGAATGGAATTAAATCACATGGGGAGCCTGATTTCTTTCCATATTAGGTTTATGTGCTACAGTGCTGCCTCAGTATATATTTCTGCCTGGTGCACAGGCACAGAGAGAAGCCAAAGGGACTGGTGGCTGAATATTATTCCAGTCCTGGGAAAGGGCAATGTCTTCCGGTGAAGTGGAGGGGAGAAAGCGAGCACAGGGGACACTCTGGCCACCCGAGGCAGCTGCCTCACCCTGCCTTATCGTAGGGATGTCTCTGGTGCTTTGTAAATGCCTGGCTGGATGAAAACACAAATGTGGTACAGTAAATGACATTCTGAATCTATGCATTTCAAAAAGGAGGTTTTGATATCTTAGGACCAGACGGGGCAGCCCCACGAGCCACCCCTCACTCGCCGGCTCGCTGCAGGAGCAGTGAGCGCCGGCCGGATCCACTACGCCTGCCCAGAAATTCCGGGCACACGCAGTGCATCCGACGTGTCGTGACGTCATGGCGCATGCGCCGTGACACCCCCACCCCCAGGGGTGTGCCTCCATGCTGCTGCCCTGGGAGGCGAAAGGGCTTCCTACGCCGCTGCTTAGGACTGCATAGTAAACGTTGCAATTGCATTGGCAGAGCTAGGATGCTTGGAGTGTTCTATTCTGCCACCTTAGGCTTCTGAATTACAGTTGCTGGAAACCATAGGAAGGGAGGGGGCTTGGGGGTTCAGATCCTGCCTGTGGGCTTCCCATGGGGGTATCTGGTTGACCACTGTAAGAACAGGAGGCTGGTCTAGATGGGCCACTGGCCGTATCCAGCAGGAGAAGAGAGACAGATGCTGTAGCCTGTTAATTGAGTTTCCATTTTAAGACGTTTGTCTCTTAGCAACATTCAGTAGTAGATGGGAAGGAATAGAGCAGGAAGGAGAAGAAAGAGGGGGGAGAATATGTTGAGGTTGTGACTGGAGATTATGGCAAAAACTTTGGAGACTAAAACCCTGGAGAATCGGTGTCTGCAGTTCAGTCATAATTACTGCCTCGTGCATTACCTCTGAACATTGGTGTGCAGTGATGCAATGCTACAAAGAAAAGAAGAAATAAATAAATCTTGTTGCAACTGCCTATCAAAAATTTGGAATGTGTTGTATTTTGCTGATGCACAAAGATAGGTGTGCACGGCACATTTCATTAGGGTGTACACGCAGATATTATTATGATTATTTATTGAAATGAAGAAAGAGGAGGGTGTGAACAAGGCAAGCAAATAAGGACAAGGAAGAGGTACAGAGGCAAAAATCTAAGAACACAACAACAGCAAGGGAGGCCAAGATACCACATTGCCCTGAACTGTGTCAGCTGCTGACTAGAGGACCAAACTGCATAGAAACTGATGTCTGAGTTTTGATTTGGATTTTCTTCTTCCCTTCCTGTCCCTTTTCCTTTGTGTGTCATGTTTCTTTAGGATGCAAGCCTGAACGCAGGGACTGCTTTGTTTTGGTTGTACATAAGCTTCTCTGGTAGCCTTTTTGACTGAAGAGTGGGGGAACAATTACTATTCTCTTGTTTTTGCTATTTCCATACTCATAGCCAACAAAACAGTAGATGAGATTAAGTGAATCTTTTTGAATGCCCACAAACTGTAAAGGCTGCTTTTGCTTCCAGTTCTGGTCTGCCTTAATGGAGGCAGCTCCCACAAGAGCAGGAGATCGTTGGTGAAGGAAAAACAAGAATGATTGAGGGTAATTATCCTTGCAAGTTATCTATCTATGCAGAATTCATCATGCGAAAGGCTGGACTGGATGAATCCCAAACTGGAATTAAGATTGCCGGAAAAAATATCAACAACCTCAGATATGCTGATGACACAACCTTGATGGCAGAAAGTGAGGAGGAATTAAAGAACCTTTTAATGAGGGTGAAAGAGGAGAGCACAAAATATGGTCTGAAGCTCAACATAAAAAAACTAAGATCATGGCCACTGGTCCCATCACCTCCTGGCAAATAGAAGGGGAAGAAATGGAGGCAGTGAGAGATTTTACTTTCTTGGGCTCCATGATCACTGCAGATGGTGACAGCAATCACGAAACTAAAAGACGCCTGCTTCTTGGGAGGAAAACAATGACAAACTTAGACAGCATCTTAAAAAGCAGAGACATCACCTTGCCGACAAAGGTCTGTATAGTTAAAGCTATGGTTTTCCCAGTAGTAATGTATGGAAGTGGGAGCTGGACCATAAAGAAGACTGATCGCTGAAGAATTGATGCTTTTGAATTATGGTGCCAGAGGAGACTCTTGAGAGTCCCATGGATTGCAAAAAGATCAAACTTATCCTTCCTTAAAGAAATCAGCCCTGAGTGCTCACTGGAAGGACAGATCCTGAAGTTGAGGCTCCAGTACTTTGGCCACCTCATGTGAAGAGAAGACTCCCTAGAAAAGACCCTGATGCTGGGAAAGATGGAGGGCACTAGGAGAAGGGGACGACAGAGGATGAGATGGTTGGACAGTGTTCTCGAAGCGACTAGCTTGAGTTTGGGCAAACTGCGGGAGGCAGTGAAAGATAGGCATGCCTGGCGTGCTCTGGTCCATGGGGTCACGTAGTCAGATGCGACTGAACGACTGAACAACAACAACAACAACAACACCTTACAGTGTTGTAAAGGGATGGGGGGGGGACTTCACTCGCAGTTTGTCTGAGTACCTGGCTCTCGCTCCGGCATGGGTTGTGGGATGCAGGGAGGCGCTGAGTGCAAAAGCTCTTCGCTTACCGATGTCAGGGACCTTGACTCCCGAGGAGACTTGGGAACTGGCCCCTCCTTCTCCTTTGCTCCTTTCGGAGGAGGAAGGGGGAATTGGCCCCCCTTCCCCTGTAGTTACCAGAGAAGAGGGAGGCAGGGTAGTTTTACAACAGAACACTGAAATGCCAAGTTTGGAGATCTTAGGGGAAGGTGGGGGGAGTTGGAGAACTGCTGACAGAAAGTTCCTTGGAGAGCATAGACCCCCCTCCTTTCCCCTGCACTTGTCGATCACTCAGAATTCAAGAGAGAAGAGTGCAGCGACAATTGATTCCTGAAGCTTCCTGTACAAGCACTGGCTGTTGCTGGGGAAGGGAGGGGAGGGGCTCAGAGTGAGCATTGTCACTATGGAGTTTAGATGGAGTTGTTGCTGGGCTCCGCAATTGCTGAATAAAAAACAACAACATACAAAATTTCTTACTGTTTTCTTTGATCCTTGAGGCTGCTTGGGGAGGACAGAATCCATCGAGTCTGACAGCCGATAACCCTCCAATGCCACCATTAAGAAGCAGTGGTTCTCCTGCTAATTAGAGTACAGGCGCATGCTAGAAGAGATGAGATCATAAACTGCAGAACAGAACCAGCTGCAAGATTGTTAAGGTTTGAACTTGAGAAAAGACTTCATTTGGTGCAAAAAAACTGTTGGGTGGGAGGGGCCTACGGCTTCTTTATATAGTGGTTAAGAACTTAAGAACTTAATTCGTTCCGGAGGTCCGTTCTTAACCTGAAACTGTTCTTAACCTGAAGCACCACTTTAGCTAATGGGACCTCCCGCTGCTGCTGCGCCGCCAGAGCACAATTTCTGTTCTTATTCTGAAGCAAAGTTCTTACCCTGAAGCGTTATTTCTGGGTTAGCGGAGTCTGTAACCTGCTTTTCAACTGCAGATGCCAGGAATTGGATGTGGGACCTTCTGCACAAAAAGCGCTCTGGTCCCTCCCCTAAACTGAAGGCTGAGTGGATTTCATCCCCAATCCAAGGCCTCTCTTTGTTGTACATGGTGAAATGTGCTTAAATAGAGTTAAATTGGGGCCATGGCTTTTATGGTGTTGTTTGGAAATGCCTTTCTGCAGCAAGAGAAGAGTTAAGAGATTTCTTTTTGCAGGAAATACAATTACACCCCCTGGCCTTGAAATTCACGTTCTTAAATAAGGTTTAGGAATGGCTGCAAAGGGAACATTTTAAGACAAGGATCACAGTTGAGGGAGGGAAGATGGTGACTCTTTGGTGCTCCTTACATTGACCCTTTTCCAACCATTCTAAAAGCTTTTATGGGAATGGGGACAAGAAATGTAATGCAAAGAGTCACATCTTATTTTCCCCAAAAAATGAGGCTCTCAATGCTTTGCCTATTGAAGATAGGCATTTGTAAACAGAGGAGCTGTTTCTTGATTTAACATGTAACTAAATACAATAATTAGAGAATCCCAACAAAGGGGCACCTCTGGCTCCAGATGGACTAATTACTGCTGTCATCTTCCTGGAAGGGGGACTTAAGAGTAATTAGTATGTCATTTTCCCCCCAGGCTGGTTTATTATCCTTCCATTCAAATTACAATTCAAGATGCATCATGGACAACAGTTACTCTCATTAAGAAATGAAATCAGAGGATGTGTGTGCAATACAATTAATCAAAGAAGCTCAAAAATCCCCAGAAATCTAAAGAGGCAGAGGTAAACACAGAGGCACCTTTTTAAGATTGCAAATTGCGCTGCTATTGGAACGGCTGTGTTTCAGATCGAGATGGGTGCTCTTGTCATATTTCAGAGCTGAACTGAAATGCGGTTCCCCAACATTATCATTTCATTCTCATGGTCCCAGGGATGGTCTGCAGGCATAGGACATGATGCTAAGCTTTCCCCCCCAAACAGCTGAAAAACTCAGTTTCCCAGGATCCTCAGTCCTCGCAAAGGAACTACTCACCATGCAAGGGAACTCAGTTTGCCAAGCTCCCTTCTTGCCAGCACGATGTAGCATGGATACAAAAAGCAGGCAGACGAGGAAGGATGAGAACCCAGGCTAAGACCATGGTCAGCCCTCGGATTCGCCCCCTGACACTGCCCAAGTCTCAGCCTGCATCCCCATTTGACCAAGCAGGGTGCAGGCTAGGATCCGGTCTCTGAGAGGCACGCCAGCTCTTTGTCGGCATGAGGGAGGGGGAAACAGCCGGCGCAACACACACACACACACACACACAGTGCCCAACTGTGCCTCGGCAAGAGGGCAAGAGCTCAATTGTTATTGAGATTTTGGGAGGGGGAGAAAGACCAGTCGTTGAGCTTTTATTCAGGAGGAGAGCTTTTTTTCCCTTTTAGGCTACAGATAACCATTTAATATTTTTTTTGCTTCTGGGGGGGGGCAGCTGCCCCCCTGGGTACGCCCATGGTCTGGTCAGTGCCTGGATGTTTGACAGTCAGGGAATCACATGTACACAATCTAGGATTCCATGACAGAAGAAATGCATGAGGTAAGTGTTGTCTGTCTCAGGCATTGGTCCCAGTGGGGGACAGGCTTCTATCTCACAGGGACGGGGGCTTGGCATGGGGTCAAAGGGCATCAGGTACTGCTAGCTCCAATTCCAAATCAGGGAAGCAAACCAGCTCAAGCAAAAGTGAAGGTCCAGTAAAGCAAGGTGGACTAGAGAAAGAGCTCTGAGTGGAGGGGCGTTTGAGAATGCACTGTCCCGCTTGGACTTGCCCATTGAAAGCATGCCTAGAGCGAAAGAATAAGTTTCCAGGATCCTCCTCCTTTGTGGGATTTTTGTGGGAAAGTGTGAGTTTGATCTGGGCACTGGGTGGGGGCAGCTCTTGGAGAAAGCCACAAGGCAAGAGGTGAGCTGTGTCAGAAGTGGTAGCAGTGGATATTGATTCATACCCTCCAACATTTCTCCCATGAAAATAGGACATCCTCTTCTACATCAGGAAGCTTCCTCTGCATTTGATCTCATAGACACCATATGCACATCTATATCTGTTGCATTGAGCCAATCACAACCCCTTCACTGAACCTACCTCGCAGGATTGTTGTAAAGGAAAAAATGTACGAGGGATTTATCCAGAGATAAATGGAATGAAATAAAAATTTAACTGTAAGCTGCCATGAGTCCTTGTCAGGGAAGAAGGCGGGAAATAATAATAATAATAATAATAATAATAATAATAATAATAATAATAATAATAGAAACTGTGAGAGTGATCAGTAACATACCAGAGAGTAAATCCTATTGAATCCAGTGGGACTTAGTTCTGAGTAAGAATGCTTAGGACTGCAGTGTAAGGCTGCTCAGTCTTTACCCAGTTATCTGAGAGTCAGCTCCATTGAATACAGTGGGACTTACTTCTGAGTAGACAGTGTAAGGCTCCATTTACAATAAAGGAATAAACACTCCCCATGTTTCCTAAGAAGCATTGCAATTAAAGAATCTAAAGTGAATTGGCGACCTTTTCCTTCAAAATTAAAGCAAGGGCTTCATATGCCAATATCACCATTTGCTTACTTTGGCCCAGAAATGTTATTTTCAGTATAAACAGAACTCTGTTTTTGCACCAGACACACACAAACACTCAAACCACTTTTAATTGTTCTCTGATGTGTGAAGGGGAGAAAAAAGGGAAACTGGGACATTCCAGGATCCAGTCAGAAATTGGGGTGCTTCTGCAATTCTGGTGCTGTCTCTGGAAAACTGAATGCTTGGAGAGTATGCTGATTTATGTGTATTAGTAATTCTGTAAAAATGTAAACATTTGTACTGTATATGATTTTTTTTGAGTAAGATTTGTTGCTGCTGAAATTGTGTTTTCCGGCACACTGCTTAGAGATTTTATATATATATATATTAAGTGGTATAAAAATGGCCTTAAACAAACAAACAAACAAACAAACAAACAAACAAACAAATATTACCTTATTTTAAACCTGCCCTTCATTGCATTGTGATACCAGGGCAGTGTACTAGATGCAGAGGAACTGGAGTCAATTCTATAACATTAACCAATAATATTAATAACAATCCCTCTAATATATCAACCAATCCTCAAACTAGTCCTTTAAGTTGCCTGTCTAGGCCTTAACACATTACTGAAGAGATTGTCCAATTCAGATTACTCTCAAAGTTAGATAATTCAGTGCATATGCAGCAATAAAACTTCTAGCACATTTGCAAAGCTAAGCTGGTTCCGGCATGGTTTCAAATTGGATGTGGGACAACATGTTGAGGTTCCTGCATTGCAGGGGTTGGACTAGATGATCTTCATGATCCCAACTCTACAAGTCTATGAACTGTTATTTCAAGAATATTTCTTCTTTGAATTCTCTTTTCCTATCAGTAACCTTCCTGCTGTCCCCTGGAAAGGAAGCCAGAAAGATCTTGAGGGATTTTTTCTGATTAAAACAAAACACACTCTTCCTCCTTGCCCTCACCTCTTTGCAACATGAACATCACTTTGTTGCTTCTCAAAGAAAGCTCCTAAGACCAACAGCGAGCAAAACTGAGACTACGCCTCTAACAAGACTAAGGCTGCTTCTTCTTCTGAGCAGCCCCTGCTTGTAAAGGGGCCCAGCCTGTTTCAAGAGCTGTGGGCTCTGGCAGCTGGCTGCAGCTGATGGGAAATGTAGTTCAAAGCACCTGAAGATCACCAAGTTAATGAAGACTGCAGATAAGAACTGAAATGCCTTAGGAGAACTGTGTGTTTGCTTATGTAGAATTATGATTTAAAAACACCTAACTTGAATCTCTGCCCAACCCTGCTAGCAACAGTGAAGAGTTAGATTCTTCAGATTGGTGCTCTACAAAAGGCCTGTCAATCTACTCAGGTGCAGTCCGTTGTGCTGGCTGAGAAATTGACCTCCTGGGGCAAGGCAGCCAGAGGCAGGATGAGTCCTTTTTACCCTTCTTCAGCTCATCACATCCGTTCCAGACCCTCCAAGGGTCCCTATTTTCTGGGGATGTCCCTGATTTAGAGAAGCAGTCCCAGTTTCTGATTTGATCCTGGAATGTCCACTTTTCCTTAAAGGTAAAGGTAAAGGGACCCCTGACCATTAGGTCTAGTCACAGACGACTCTGAGGTTGTGACATTCATCTCATGTTACTGGCCGAGGGAGCCGGCGTACAGCATGACTAAGCCACTTCTGGTGAACCAGAGCAACGCACAGAAATGCCGTTTACCTTCCTGCCAGAGTGGTACCTATTTATCTACTTGCACTTTGACATGCTTTCAAACTGCTAGGTTGGCAGGAGCAGGGACCGAGCATAGAATCATAGAATCATAGAGTTGGAAGAGACCACAAGGGCCATCCAGTCCAACCCCCTGCCAAGCAGGAAACACCATCAAAGCATTCCTGACAGATGGCTGTCAAGCCTCTGCTTAAAGATCTCCAAAGAACAGAGCCGTCTCATCCATAGAGGCCGGTGGCGCGGCGCGCCAGGGCGCAGGGCACCCCCGTGAGCCCGCCGGCATACCGGGCTCCCCCTCCCCAACCAGCCCCCGCCCCCATGGGCAGGCGGGCACTCGCGCACCAGCGGGCGGGCGGGCGGGCTGTAAGCCGCCCGCCCTCGCCTCCCGGAGCCCCAGCTGGAGCGGCGCGGGGCTTTGCGCGAACTTCCAGCACTCAAGCTGGGGCTCTGGGGAGCGAGGGCGGCCGGCTTGCAGCCCGCCCTCCCGCCGGTGCGCGAGCGCCCCCCCGCCCCCCCTCATCCTCCGCCCGCCGGAGCGCGGGCGCCCGCTCCAACGCCACGCCTCTCATCCCCCGCTCGCCCACCCCCCCTCCCGAGGGGCGGCCAGCGCGGGAGGGAGGCGGGCGGAGAGGCGGCAGGCTGGGGGCGCCGAGGGATCGTTGCGCCAGGGCGGCCGATCCCTCTAAGACGGGCCTGCCAAAGAAGGAGACTCCACCACACTCCTTGGCAGCAAATTCCACTATCAAACAGCTCTTACTGTGTAGCTCACCTCGTGTAGCTCACCTCGTTGTGGGGATTCGAACCACCGACCTTCTGATCAGCAAGCCCTAGGCTCTGTGGTTTAACCCACAGTGCCACCCGCGTCCCTCCACTTTTCCTTAGGATGTCCCTATTTTCATTGGAGAAATGTTGAAGGGTATGGAGTTATCTGACCCCCAAGCCGTCTGAAGGCAATCCTGTATAGGGAAGGTTTTTTAATGTTTTGTTATGTTTTTAAATATGTTGAAAGCTGCACAGAGTGGCTGGAGCAACCTAGTAAGATGTGTGGGGTATAAATAGTAAATTTATCATTATGGAATGGGACATCCCTATTTTCATCAGAGAAATGTTGGAGAGTATGCCATTCATCTCCCGTATGAGACACAATCAATTGAGACAACCTCCCCAGACCCACGGAAACATCTGGAGAGACCTATTGAATTCGAATCTCAAATGTGTATTGTGAACTGGTTTAAATAGTAGTTCCACTTCAAGCTGCTATAACACCTTTTCCCAAGAAATGACAGGCAATATGCTCTTGTTGTTTACTGTATTTAAAATTTTGTTTAGTACATGTGAAAAAGCAATAAACTACTTTTAAAAAGGGGAAGAAGAAAATTCTTTGTTTCAAAAGTGTAAGAAGTTACTTCTAGGTCTAAGTCATGAAATGAAAACAGCTGCCTTTGATGTCTTGGGGGGCAGGGAGCAGGAATCTTAAAATGGCTGAGTCAGGTTCTACTAGTGTTTTCAAAAGCTAACCTAACCATAGAATTAAAATTGTATGGGAGGCCTACATAAGCCAACAGAGACAGGGCATTTTCTCATGAACATGACATGATGCTTTGGAAGTCAGAACTGATGCCAACACATGCCCCAAGTTAACACAAGGAGGAGCAAACCCTTTGGGCCTGTTCTGTGATAGTTATCTGCTGAAATAAGAATGACAGGAGAAGGGTCTATCAGGGGCCTGCTGGGCAGTAGGCAACCTCAAATGGTGGTGGGTGACCAGGAGAGGCAGCTGTGGGTTTCATACATTCTGCCCTAACAACAGCTGGAAATGCCTACTCCGACCTTTGCATGACTATGGATGGGTTCACAGTGGAGCCACTGAAATCAACAAACCTTAGTTCATCACATTCATTAGCTTTAATGGGTCTAGTCGGAGTCATATTAACATTGGATCCAACCCCATGTCTTGAATGCACTGGGCATAATACCTCGGTCTTCCGTTGCCAATGGGAAAGACCAAGAGTCATGGGAATCAGGTTGTTAGAGCTGATTATTTTGGGGTGATCTGACCTACTCATGGAGCTGGCAACTGAAACTACCAGCGCATAGACTACAGGGGTCAGACTATTTAGAATAAAGAGGAGGACTTGATAGGCAGTGCTACCTCCTGGTATAATTGTTAGTGTGAAGGCAGATGGGTGGGTGTTGACTGGGAACAGAATGAGGTTGGTAGGGCAGATCCCCATTCACCTGAGTGGACTACCCTGTTCTAGACAGAGGGACATTTACAATTTTGGCACAAAATCTCCTGCAAGCTCCCTTGTTTCATCTTCTACGTGTGCAGAAATTTGCAGGCAAGGAAAGGCAAAGCTGAGCTGTAAAAAGCATGTCTCTGCAATGCCCCTGCGACACCCACCTCTCCAGCTTCGTGCCATCCCAACAAGCTGTTATTTTGTTGATCTCCTGGGTTATTTGCTTTTTAAATAAGTTATGAGGAAGTGGGATCATTTTGCCTTATCAGCCACCAAGGAATTGCTGTGCTAATTCTCGAACAACAGCTGCCTGCTCCCTGACAAGTCACTCTCTTTGATCCTCCTGTCTATGGCAGGCTGTGCAGACTGCCTGCGCTGTGAATTTGAGGGCCGGCTTGCAAACACAGCTGTAGGAAACTGGCAGCAGCTACTTCAGCTTTGCTTGGGTAGTAGTCACAATGAGGGGCTCTGATAAATATTTTGATTTGTTGGGGCAGTGCAGTGTGGGAACCAGCAATTTTGAGTGGGACAGAAATCATGTCTGATGCTTTCTTTTCCCATCTTTTAATCACCATTTCACCACCAATCTCCCCACCAGCGAGACTGAGCAACAAGAACTAGGACCAAGTATCACCTGGCAGTGAGGTACACAAGTGAAGGGCCTCTTCTCTGCATAAAACCGTAATCTGAATCTGAGATAATAATAATAATAATAATAATAATAATAATAATAATAATAATAATAATAATTTATTTCTACCCCGCCCATCTGGCTGGGTTTCCCCAGCCATTCTGGGCGGCTTCCAAAACAGGGCTGCCTTCAGATGTCTCCTAAAAGTCTGGTGGTTGGTTTTCTCTTTGACTTCTGGTGGGAGGATGTTCCACAGGGTGGGTGCCACTACCGAGAAGGCCCTCTGCCTGGTTCCCTGTAACTTGGCTTCTCGCAGTGAGGGAACCGCCAGAAGGCCCTCAGCACTTTGTACTTTGTACTTTGCCTCCTCTGGACAAACCATAACCTGAAAAAGAAGAAGAAACTATAACTTCTGCTTTTTCTTGTTGTTTAGTCGTTTAGTCATGTCCGACTCTTCATGACCCCCTGGACCAGAGCACGCCAGGCACTCCTGTCTTCCACTGCTTCCTGCAGTTTGGTCAGACTCATGTTTGTAGCTTCGAGAACACTGTCCAACCATCTCATCCTCTGTCGTCCCCTTCTCCTTCTGCCCTCCATCTTTCCCAACATCAGTGTCTTTTCCAGGGAGTCTTCTCTTCTCATGAGGTGGCCAAAGTATTGGAGCCTCAGCTTCAGGATCTGTCCTTCTAGTGAGCACTCAAGGCTGATTTCCTTAAGAATAGATAGGGTTGATCTTCTTGCAGTCCATGGGACTCTCAAGAGTCTCCTCCAGTACCATAATTCAAAAGCATCAATTCTTCGGTGATCAGTCTTCTTCATGGTCCAGCTCTCACTTCCATACATTACTACTAGGAAAACCATAGCTTTAACTATATGGACCTTTGTTGGCAAGGTGATGCTTTTTTATTTTTTTATGTCTCTGCTTTTTAAGATGCTGTCTAGGTTTGTCATTGCTTTCCTCCGAAGAAGCAGGTGTCTTTTAATTTCGTGACTGCTGTCACCATCTGCAGTGATCATGGAGCCCAAGAAAATCAATCAATCAATCAAAAACCTTTATTGGCATCACTTACAAACATTTAAAATAAATAAGCCAGTACATTCTCAACGTCACACCATTAGTTCAGTCCCCTACCAAAGGCAAGAAAGGCCAGCAGTCCGTTTTCCTCTGTGGGACTCCAGCAAGGTCAGGGACCTGCAATGCACTTCTGTGGCCGAAAATCAAACAGAGGAACTCAGCCACTGTCTCGGTGAGTTCCTGGTCTCTCCCCTGCAATAGGAAGTGTACAATACCACCCAAGAAATTAAAACCTCTCACTGCCTCAATTTCTTCCCCTTCTATTTGCCAGGAGGTGATGGGACCAGTGGCCATGATCTTAGTTTTTTTGATGTTGAGCTTCAGACCATATTCAAACAAATCAAACCATAGCTCAGCTCACAGCAGCAGGGCTAGGGGGAGTGTTCAGTGACTGTATTCTTCCCTCCAGGGACCTGCAATTTCACACTAAGCCATAGTTTGGTTTGGTGTGATGTGCAAACCAGGCTTTAGAACTGATTTTGTGTCTGTGCAGGACACATTAGCTGAGGCTGAAAAGAGGTAAAAGGATTTCAACCATTACTAATTCTACAGTGTGTTGTAGTGGCTAAAGTGTTGGACCTGGACCTGGGAGATGCAAGTTCAAATCCCCATTTGGCTGTGAAGTTCACTGGGTGACCTGAGCCAGTCACTGCCTCTCAGCCCATTATTTGTTTGTTTGTTTGTTTGTTTGTTTGTTTTGAATACCACTCTCCATCCATAGATCTCATGGCAGTTCACAACAGAAAAATTCAAGATTAAAAAAAAATACAGCCTAACCTAGGTTTGTTTCAAGGATAAAATGAGGTGGAGAAGGATTGTTCGCAATCATGTTCAGATCATGAGTTCATTCAGTGAGCTTGTCGGGGTGACTCAAATCATAGAAAAGGGTGAAAGTGGGAGCGAAGGCAACGTAATACACCCCAAAAGGCTCAGAAAAGGGTTCTGAGCTTTGACTGAGCCAAGTGGTGTGGGAAGGGGTTTCCCAACGGCTCCTGCACTTAGTAAAGTGATGGAGAGAGAGGGAGAACCCCAGTGCTACATACGGTGCCTTTTCTATGAGATGCCTCGAAAGCCTGAGTGATTCAGCTACAGATCTCTCCATAAATCGAGACTAAAATAATAAGACTGCTGACTGGCAAACAAAGAAGAAAGACCTAATAAGGTATGTACAATGATTGGCAGACAATTCATTACAAAAACAGGAGTGTAATGTTATGACGGGGAGGAAGGAGACAACCCTCAAACACGGTTTTAAAAGACACTGCACTCTAAATATTGCAAAAAGAAGAACTTAAGGACTTAATTCCTAATTTGCGAGTCAAGGATTTTGAAATACAGAAAATTGGAACCTGTTGGAGAAATTTCTGAGATGGGTGGGAAGAAGCGATAGACGTGCTGATTCTTTGTTGCGGCCGTGGAGTATCAGGAGAGAGAGAGAGAGAGAGAGAGAGAGAGAGAGAGAGAGAGAAGGAGGAGGAGGAGGAGGAGGAGGAGGAGGAGGAGGGAAAGGAAATGCTACATTATCGCAGAGAGGACTGGTGAAGAGCTCTGGTAGCGAGGAGGAGGAGGAGGAGGAGGAGGAGGAGGGAAAGGAAATGCTACATTATCGCAGAGAGGACTGGTGAAGAGCTCTGGTAGCCAGCCCCACACCTGAGAACGGGAAAACCGGTGGTGGACATTTGGAGGAGGGGGAAGGACAGCAGCAGAGGCAATGTCTAAAGCGAGAGGCTGCAACAAACACTCTGTGAAGTGAGTGAGGCTGAAAGACTTCAAAGAAGTGTGACTAGCTCAAGGTCACCCAGCAGCTATATGTGGAGGAGCGGAGATGCAAACCCGGTTCACCAGATTATGAGTCCACCGCTCTTAACCACTACACCACACTGGGTTTCCTTTACCTTTAAGCAAAGAAAAAAAAAAGATTTACAATGGAAAGTGAGGTAGAGAAATTTTCGAGGAAGTATTGTAAGACATTAGCAGAGGAGAAAGTGTGGGGGAAAGGGGAACCTAGAGAGGACTCAGAAAGTGACAAGGGGGAAGAAGAGGGAGAAACTAGATGTTAGAAGAAGGTGGCAAGGAAGGAAGTAACTCATAAATCGAACAGTGTATATTAATTAAAGGAAATAAAGGAATTGACAACTGATAACTTATGAACTTTAAAATCATTTCATGGAATGTTAATGGACTAATTAATAAGATCAAAAGAAATAAAGTAGAACATCTACTTTTAAAAAATAAATGCGATATAATATGCTTACAGGAGACCCACGTAATTAGAAAACATGTTGTTTAATAAAAAAAACTAGGTGGTGAATTTACTTCCTTGGATGTTGTTAAAGAAAGAGGGGTAGTTATATATGCAAACTCAATATTAAACTGGGAGCCTTTGTTTAAGGATGAAGAAGGGAGAATGATGGCGATAAAAGTGGCATATAAAAAAAATAACGTTGGAATCTACACACCAAATGATAAGGTGAAATATTACCAAAAACTGGAGGATAAACTGCTGGACTATTGTGACAAAAAGATCATATTATTAGGAGATTTAAACTGTGTTACCTCATTTGATATGGATAGCACAATGCGAGAGAAAGTATAGAAGAGAGATTACCGTTAACCTTCCTCCTAGTAGAAAACTTCAATCTTCAAGATGCATGGAGAGTTAAACACCCAAATGAGAAATACTGGTAATTCACACACTGTTCAGAAGCAAAAACATCTGCTGGGAGAATTGATACAATTTGGGTCTCAAAAAACTTATTACTAAAGATAAAAAAGCAGAAATTCAATCAAAAACACTATCAGATCACAATCCAACTACGCTGGAATAAGAGAACGAAGAAAAACAACAGGAAGATGGAGAATTAATGGAAACATCCTAAACAATGAGAATATATTAGGAAAAGCAAGGGAGATTTTAAGATAATACTTTGAAAGCAACTTAAACCAAGGAACTGATATAAATACTGTATGGGATGCAAGCAAAGCGGTGATTTGAGGCTTCTTCATCCAACAAAATATAATCCAGAGAGAAAGAAAGGAATGTGGAAAAAATTCTGAAGGAGATAAGAGAACATGAAAAAGAATTGGCTAAAAGTTCAAAGCATGAAACACCCAAACAAAATATTAAGATATTACAGATGCAGCTCCCTATGATCCTGAATTATGAAATAGAACAAAAGATAAAAACATTAAGACAGAAAAGTTTTGAATTTTGCGTGGCAATGTCCCGTCCTTCCCGTGAAAAATAAATGACACGTGACACAATATATAAGGTTAATGGGCAGAAAAAGGACACAACTTTATTGGTTACAGATGTTCAGCAGTATTGGCTTAGGCATTGGATCTAACCAACTATATCCAACTCCAGGCCATGTGCTGGGAATCCGGGAAGGGTTAACCACCAGTAAAGGGAGTCCTGTGATGCACACCAACTAGGAACTCCCCCTGGGGTCACCGATAGGGGCGTGCCTTAGTCCCTAACCTCCCTTGGCTTCGGACAGGGTCATGCCCCCGGAAACCTTTAACGGAATACCCTTCAAATTGCGGGGCAGGAGATGGCGCAACCTCCCCTCCTCACTTCTACAGAAATATTCCAATGCCTAACCACCACTCGAGCCTAAAGGGCTCGCCGCCAATACCCTCACACCTGCAACCAATACCTAATACCATTAATTATATCAGCCAACCAAATATCATTTCCTGCATTTGAAAGATGCATGCCATCATCATGGCAAAGGGACGCCTCACTGTACTTTATGGTGGGGTGTTGGATAACCTGACCCTTCAGCATTATCACCCTGCGTGCCACAGAATAGTCCAATGGCTTCCTTGCTTTGTTTATAGTGATAGGGCACTGCCCATCTCGCCACATACGCCTCTCAAGTAGTGATGACCATAAAAGAGTCAGGTATGGAAAAGCTGCAAGCAGTTCATCAAAGTCTTTGAAAACCTTCCACATCAAATCAATGCCTTTCCGATAGGCCAAGTCATTTTCACCAAGCTGGATAATAAAAACATCTGGGGGACCTTGCGAGGCAGCCCTGGCTTTCACTGCCGGCAGGAATTCATCCCAGCGCATTCCCCTTCTAGCAATCCAGGAAACTCTGACTTTCTGCGGCAGGCCAAGTCTGCACCCCAGACCACAACCGAGAGCTGCGCTCGGGCCCAGTGGACTATGCTGTGGCCGCATATCCAAATGTGCACCACATGGTCATCTGAAAGTAAGAAGGGAATGACCACACAAGCTCAGGAGTAGATTACTGGGAGCCCGAACATACCCCTTGCAGGCATTAGACTTCCACCACCCTAAGTCCTTTATCCTTTCGGCTGACAACCCAAGATGCACAGCATAGTAGCGGCTCCTATTTGGAAGGACTGGGCAGCAAATTCAGCTGGGGGGGGGAACCAATGGCAGCAATGGCCCTGCGCATAATGCATGTGAGCTGGTGGTGCGCAAGGCGGGAGTCATCCTGGTGAATCAATAGCGGGCCTGGTCTGGCTGGCCTTACATAAAGAAATCACCTGGTGTCTTTTACCAGGAAAGGCCCCCTGTGCCCGGTCGCTAGAAGCCGGACCATGGCACCTTTTCCCTTTTGGTCAGTTTTTGAATGGCAAATATGAATTAGCAGATCAGATCTGGTCAGGATTAAGTCTTTCAACAGAATACCATGGGCAGCGGAGTCAGGTTGACCTTCACATACCACCTCACCAACCCTGAGAGCACCAAAATAGGCTATGGAACAGGCAGCCGAAAAGAGTCAGGTCTCATATTTGGACCAACAGATACTCCTTAACTGTTTATGAATTTGGCATAATATATCAAATGTTATGGGCCTTCTACCATCAGTGCTAGGAGGCTGGAGCCTCCACCAGCCCTCAAGTGCTCTTCGGACTAAGAAAGCTGCATAAGGATCTATGGAAAAGGCAGCCTTACAGAAGAATGAGATTGCCGTAGACTGAAGGTTAAGGGTCTTAGCAGCGCGACCCAAGTCCCTTAAATGCACCAAATGTTGTGAAACTTCCTGCTTAGTAGGGGGAGCCTCAAGCCTCACCCCAATGGACTTACACTGGAATTCCATAAAGTCTGACCAAGCCCTTTTATAAGACTTTAATGTGGATGGGGCCACCAACACCAATACTTTTGTTTTGCAAAACAAAATATGGTTGCAACATATGGAGAAGGGTAGAAAAGATGAAATGAGAAAGAAACAAGTTTCAAGTTTAAAATCAGACCCGCATTGAAGAGGAAGGAAGTCTACTAGAATAGAATAATAATTAAAGATTGGCTAACATAAGTCCGTGTGCAGATACTTGCAGATTTATGGGTATATGTTTTTTCATTTATTTTGTGTTTTCTTTTGTAGTTTGTTTTCCAAGTGTCATGTGTGTATGTGCTGTAATAACAAGTTAATAAAAAGCATTTACTAAATAACAAATTAAAAAATGGGATGGAGAAGACCATGTATGCCATCTTGAATTCCTTGGAAGAAAGGTGGGATACAAATGTAATGATAAATGAAGTAATACTAAGACATGGAGTCCCAACCAGGTGTCTGCCTTACAATGCAGCTATGGGAGAAGGGGGCATTTGCAGGAGAGAATCAGCAGGCAGGGTGGAATATGCAACATTCTTCCTTGCACACCATTTCTGGAAAACCCTTTACACACTATTTGTGAATCATAGAATCATAGAGTTGGAAGAGACCACAAGGGCCATCCAGTCCAACCCCCTGCCAAGCAGGAATTCTTTTCCCCAAGCCAACATAGAAGACTGGAACCAAACCCAGCAAGGGTATATTTTCAGAAGCGACTGAGTAAGGGAGAAATGGATTAAGCACCCCACCCCACCCATAGCTCCCAATTCTCGCTACAAATTTCCACAGCTCCCATTACCTTGGCAAATGTCAGCCTGGGAATTGACTTTGAATTCCGCCTTAATTTGAATATTGTATTTAGTTAAATGTATACCGTATGTCCCATCTTTTGCACTGATAAATCTCCAAAGGATCCAGCTTCAACCAGATAATAAAAACTGAGGCAAATGAGAGATGGACTGGCTGTGATGAAAACAGAACTTTCACTGTTACTCTTCAAACAGTTCTCTGCTGGAACAAAAACCTTGGAGTTGAGTTTTGCAGCCCTCCCTTTCGGAACTGGCTTTTGACAGCAAGTACATTCCTGGGAGCAGAAAATAGCTGGGCCTTGTGTTGATATGCAACAGTGACACCAAATGGCAGAAAAGTAAATATAGGATGGAATTAGTTTACTGAGCATCAATACTGAGTAGAGTGGCTGGGGAGACCTGGCCAGATGGGTGGGGTATAAATAATAAATTATTATTATTATTATTGGCTATGAGAAAAGGTGAACAAAAATGCAGTGAACTTTCCTTTCTGGAGAGAGAGAGAGAGAGAATGGTAAATTACTTGAGCAAATTGGAATTTTATTGTTTCTCATGGGCTTATCTGACTGGGGAAGGAGGAAGGTTGCAAAAGAGATTATCAGAAAAATATTTCCCATTATCTTTCTTCCTTCATTCTGTATGACAGCAGCACAGCTCAAACGATTCTTTATCTCTCCCCATTATGGGGGATCCCAAGATGAAGCTGTATAAACCAAATATCTTCAAACAAAGATCCATCCTACAGTCCCTTAAACACAAATTTGTAGTGATGTAAGCGTTACATAGGTACGCTTGCCAATCAGAAGGTCAGTGGTTCAAATCCCCACGGCGGGGTGAGCTTCCATTGTTCAGTCCCAGCTCCTGCCCACCTAGCACTTCGAAAGCACGTCAAAGTGCAAGTAGATAAATAGGTACTGCTCCAGCGGGAAGGTAAACGGCATTTCCGTGCGCTGCTCTGGTTCGCCAGAAGTGGCGTTGTCATGCTGGCCACATGACCCGGAAGCTGTACGCCGGTTCCCTCAGCCAGTAAAGCGAGATGAGCGCCACAACTCCAGAGTCGGACACGACTGGACCTAATGGTCAGGGGTCCCTTTACCTTTACCTTTAAGCGTTACGTACTTTTTATATAAGTTTTGCTGCAGCAATCTAACCAATTTAACTCAAGGGAACTGAGTTTCTGATTAGATGTGTATAGGAAGAGAAGGCCTTACTGAGTTAAAGGGACCAATGGTCTGACTCAGTCTAAGCAGCTTCCTTTGTGCCTAACATTTCTGTAACTATAAACTCTCAGGAGTGAGCATAGAATCATTTTTTTTTTACAAAAATTTTATTGGTTTTCCACACAATAAAAGACAATACAACAAAACAAATACAACAACACATACAGCAATCAAAACAGAATAAAAAACAAATACAAACCACCACTAGAACACCAATATTTCTTTTTCTTACTTAGGAAAAAAAAAATTCTTGTTTTAAATCTACACAGGGTGACTTCCCCCATTTTCTCTCCTTTGGTTCCAATTCTAATTTACTTTAATAACTTCTCATCTCTAAAATTTAAATCATCCAAAATATCTAAACAGACTTCTTAATATTCATTTTTACTTCATAATACAACCTATTACTTCTTAGCTCAAATCTTACATCTTATTTTACTTAAACTGCTGCTGATAAACAATTCACATATCTCTTCACTAGTTCAAAATCTTAAATTCTTAACACACTGACTTCAGGGTACCATGGTGAGCCATCCTAATTATATTTTAAATATTCTCACCCTATCCCTCTTCTAACCATTTTCCTTCGCCATCTCGGGATCACCCCCCAGACATTTCTCCATCTCCCTCCCACATCATTGTCCAGAATGTCCTCTTTTTGTTTAAAACCAAAGGTCCAGACGCAGTCCATAAACATCCTTGCAGGGAACTCCAGGGAACACAAATCATCACCTTCCAGCATCTCCATTTCAGAATTCCAGTCATCTTCTAGTTGTAGTTTCACAAGTCTTTTTCCCTTCATTCCTGGGCTCTCACCCCAGAAATTGGATATAAATTGTGTTCTAACCCTGGGTCTCTCACACCAACAGGATTTTCCATCTTCTCGGAGTTGCATAGTCACTGTACTTTGTTTCTCAAAAATTTCCTCAAGTTCCCTAGCAAGGTTTTCTTCCAGTTTGACAAAGTTCTCAAGAGTCTTTCCTGTAGCATATAACTTTTCCTCGACATCCTGCTTCAACAAATTTAATTTCTGGTTTAACAGTTCTAACTTCAAAAGAATAATCCTTTGTTCATGGGTCAGTCCCGAGTCTAAAGCCAGTTTGAAAACGAAACCAAGCATGGTAGAAGTAGGCAGAGGGTATCAAGTTTCAGTACTTTTCCATCTTTAACCATAAGTTTCAGCCGCCATTTCCCACCGAGTCAGGGTGAAAAGATTATAATCCAACAACTTCAAAGAAGAAATATTTCCAACAACTTAGTTCCCCTAAAAGGGGTTCAGCCGGTCTCACTTGTCAAAAAGCTCCATAGAAACTTTGTATCCACTACTGCAGCAGCAGCTAGAAACAATGTTATTTTCTTCATTCAACAAAGGGAGGAACGGGCTTCCTTTTTAACGTTCCTCCCGGAGTGCCAATTGTCAGAAATTTTAAATCCAATTAACTCCGTACTCACGGCCTACGGGTTTCTTCTTTTTTTCTTTCAGGTAGAACGACGCATTCAGTGCAGGCGGCAGCCACCGCTTCGCCAGCCCGGTTGGGGCATACCTCCACAGCCCGGCGTCGTTGTCCCTTCACTCCCACGCCCCTTTTACAAGGGGAACGGGAGAAGGGTTCAGCGCCATAGTGGGCTCGCTATAGAGCCCGTGCCGCGGGACGCTCGACCCGCGGTTTGGTGGAGCCCGCTGTGCGGTAGCGGAGCTCCTACCCCCGGGGCAGGCCAGGGTCGTCTCGCTGCCGAAACGACCCTCGACCGCCTGCAATGGCGTCCTCGCCGGAAGTCAGGAGTGAGCATAGAATCAAACTCCTAAGAAGGAACCTTTTACCATATGTGGTGGGCATGAAAAAGGTGTTAAAAGACACCTTCTTAAAGAAACCAGAAGCCTTTCTTTTGGGAATTGTAGGAGATGAAATCCCAGAAAAGACAGTATCTTCTTTTTGTATGCCATGACAGCAGCAGGAATCTTAATTGCAAAGAACTGGAAGAATCAAGAGGTATCAACTGTGGAAGAATGGCAAATGAAGCTGATAGACTTTATGGAACTTGCAGAGCTGACAGCGAGACTGCGTGACCAAGGGGAGGAAACAGTGCAGGAAGAATGGAAGGAATTTAAAATTTATTTGAAAAAATATTGTAATGTTTAATATTTTAAAACCCTGGGAAAGTAGTCATAGCTTTGTGGTAGTAAGTAGGGTATAAGCGATTTATAATATAAAATGTATTAGGAAAATGATAGTAGCAAATGATACTAAGTAAATGAATAATAATGGATATTTGGTTAAGTTATGAATCTGTCAAGGAAGAATGGTAATGAAACCCAGAAAGGAGAGGGTTGGGGGAAGTCACTCCAAGATGTTTGAGGGGAAATAGGATGAGTGTACAGTGGTACCTCGGGTTACATATGCTTCAGGTTACAGACTCTGCTAACCCAGAAATAATGCTTCAGGATAAGAACAGAAATTGTGCTCTGGTGGTACAGCGGCAGCGGGAGGTCCCATTAGCTAAGTGGTGCTTCAGATTAAGAACAGTTTCAGGTTAAGAACAGACCTCCAGAATGAATTATGTTCTTAACCCGAGGTAAAGGTAAAGGTAAAGGGACCCCTGACCATCAGGTCCAGTCGTGTCCGACTCTGGGGTTGCGGCGCTCATCTCGCTCTATAGGCCGAGGGAGCCGGCGTTTCTCCGCAGACAGCTTCCGGGTCATGTGGCCAGCATGACAAAGCTGCTTCTGGTGAACCAGAGCAGCGCACGGAAACGCCGTTTACCTTCCCGCCGGAGCGGTCCCTATTTATCTACTTGCACTTTGACGTGCTTTCGAACTGCTAGGTGGGCAGGAGCTGGGACCGAGCAACGGGAGCTCACCCCGTGGCAGGGATTCGAACCGCCGACCTTCTGATCAGCTAGCCCTAGACTCTGTGGTTTAACCCACAGTGCCACCTGGGTCCCTTTTCCTAACCCGAGGTACCACTGTATAATAATTTTCTGTGTTGTGTGTGTTTTTGTATTGTTTTATATGTTTTGTTTCTTATAAAATGAATAAAAATATTTATAAAAAGAAGCAAACTCCTAAGGGCCAAGGTGCCTTCGCTCCCCCCTAAAATATTTCAGGGGGCTGCCCCCCCCCCCAGTTGATAGAAATTGCCATTCAAATGGTGTGCATACACTGCACCTTGTGATCGATTATGTGGGGCAGGACTTACCTGGACTCCTCCACTATTTGATTCAAGTTGGCACACCTGGCAGTAAGGCAGGACAATAACCAGTCAAGGTAAAGCAAGTGAAAAGAAACAGGTAGGTTTTTAACTCTTTCCTAAAGACCCATAACATTGGGATCAGTCAGAGCATAGTTCCAAAGTCATGGAGTTCCAAAGTTGTGGAGCTACAATGGGAAATGGGTTTGATGATGATATGGGAAGAAACAACAGCAAGTTATAATCAGATTCATTGTCTACACCCCAAAGGAAAGAAATTGTTTAGAGAAGTCTAGAGCTTTTGGGATAAAATACTTTGGAGAAGAGCGGTGGTTTTTGGAAAAGGAAAGCCAATTGTTTGCTTGCAATTCAACATACAGGTGTGCCAAACTGCAGTCTCGCTAACTGTTAAGAGTGTGTGTAGGTTTTTGTGGGGGAGGACCCTGCAATATAGCTGGTTTTTTATTTTTTCAAACTGCTGCTAGTTGGAAGGAAAAGATTACTTTAAACTATGCCTCTTCCAATTGAACAGAAAATTAAAAGTAAATAAGTCGCAATGCCACAATCTGATGATACTTTAATTTGCAATAGTTAGGGAACTAAATCTGCGCCTCCTGTTCAATGACATGTTGTGCCTTAATGGTCAGAACAAAGCCATCTACATTCTAATAGGAGATGGGGGAGCAACCACCATGTCTCCTGAATGAGTCATGGACTATGCTTTTTTTTAAAGGGGGACCCTCTTTCCCTCTTATATTTGCAATCATGTGCACATTGACTTGAAAGTAAACCATACTGAGCTCCATGGGACTTAATTTTGAAATAAATTCAAAGGGTGACTTAATTTTAGTCCTGTCAAAGAACTGATGCAGGACTAAAGGGGTGATGCAGACTAGACAGAGGAAGACCCAGGCGCAGATCCCCACTCAGCCACCCTGGGAGACCTGGAGCCACTGAGTTTCTCTCCCAGAATCGCCATAGGGTATTTTCCTTTTGGAGGGTGGCCCTGAAAACAAAGCCCTATGAGGAATTGTTGAAGGAATTTGGTATGTCCAGCCTGAAGTAGAGGAGACTGAGA
This sequence comes from Lacerta agilis, assembly GCF_009819535.1. Classification (NCBI taxonomy): domain Eukaryota; kingdom Metazoa; phylum Chordata; class Lepidosauria; order Squamata; family Lacertidae; genus Lacerta; species Lacerta agilis. The sequence continues at coordinate 1,143,911 of NC_046324.1, forward strand.
GGAGATATGGTGGCCATCTTCAACTATGTCACATGGAAGGTGGAGCAAGCTTGTTTTCTGCTGCTCCAGAGGGGACAACCCAAACCAATGGATTCAAATGACAAAGAAGGAAATTCCAACTAACATTAGGAGAACTTCCTGCTGGTAGCAGCTGTTCAACCCTTGGAGGGTGGTAGGCTCTCCTTCATTGGAGGCTTTCAAGCAGAGGTCTGGCAGCCTTCTGTCAGGGATGCTTTGGTTGAGATTTCTGCATTACAGGGGTTTGGACTAGGTGACCCTCAGAGTCCCTCCCAACTCTACAAGTTACTCTCATTCTATGAAGGTAAGGCTAAGAGAAACTCCCTGTCTGAAACCACTGAGGGTCAATGTAGACAATGCAGTGCTAGATGGAGCCAAGGTCTACTCTGCATAAGTCAGCTTCCCGCTTTCTCACTTTCAACTGGCTTATGTTATTAGGGCAGAGAAGAGACTGAAACCAGGATCTTTGTCACTCACAGCTTGTTCTCAAAGCTTCCTGCTACAGGAAACGCCAAGAGGATACATCTCCCCAAACAACAAATATTTGGATCACAGCATTTTAATACAGAAGGGACTAGATTGTTTCTTATAGGGAAAGAAGGACTAGTGCTTTATTTCATGGACAAAGAGACACTCAGAAAACTGCATCTTTGCCCAAAGCATTAATGAACAGCAATTTGTTTGTGGTTGAGAGCATGGAAGCCAAAGAAAGACACTTACCTTAATTTTCTCGGGAGCACAACCACAAATCATGGTTGGAGACAATCTTGCTCCCTCGACCTAATTGGCTGATGGTTTCATTCATCAGGCCAGACAGTTGACAATTCCACACATGATAATTTATGAAAGCAAACCAAGTGGGGTTGAGGGGGCAGGAAGCCTGCAATACAACTTAAAGGTATCTTGGAAGTTTAACCTCTGGGAAAGCAAGAAGTGTTATGTTAAGCAAGAGGAAGGAAGCCTGCTGCTCTCTAGATATTGCTGCACTGCAGCTCCCATAATCCCTAACCACTGACCATGCTGGCCAGAGGAGGAGATTGGAAATAGGAGACCAGCAACATCTGGAGGGCCAAATGTTGTTCTCCACACTTGCATTACACAGTATTCTGTTACTAAATTCTACACAAAATAGATAATTTCCCCTTCTACAAAACCATCTAGTTTCCCAGGAATATTGGTATTGTATTTCTGAGCATTGTGCTTTCATTGCTTAGACTTTCTCTCCCTCAGTTATACCAAACTCTGATGATGATGTATCAGCTGCTTTATGCAAAGGGGGGGGGATCCAAAGCAACTCATAAGATAAAATACAAGAAATAAAAGCAATTTAAAACCAGAAAAACTTAGAACAATGAGTAATACAAAATACATAAAATACCCACCCTGTGAGAAGATGGGCACCACCAGAAGTGGAGGTACAGTAACTTCATTACCAAAGACCCGAGTAAACAAAAATGTCTTAGCCTGGCACCTAAAGACTGACAAATACCTATGGAACTCTGTATTACCAGACACATTTAAATAGTGATGTGTCTACTCAGAAGTAAGCCCCACTGCACAGTTAGAAATTTATACTGTATTTAAATACTATTTAAATGTATGTTTTGTGCAGATGTTTTCAAAACTGCAGGTTCACACAGAAATGGGACAGAACTGATTTATTGGTGGAAGCCAGCAACTGTGGTGTGGATCGGTCAGATAGATTCATTTGCCCACCCTTAATTCCAGGGCCTTGTCCAGTTGCAGTCTCCAAGGGCAATCCCATATAACGTACAGTGGTACCTCGTGTTACAAACACTTCGGGTTACAGACTCTGCTAAGCCAGAAGTAGTACCTCGGGTTAAGAACTTTACCTCAGGATGAGAACAGAAATCGCACGCCAGCAGCGTGGCAGCAGCAGAAGGCCCCATCAGCTAAAGTGGTACCTCAGGTTAAGAATGGTTTCAGGTTAAGAACAGACCTCCGGAACGAATTAAGTTTGTAACCAGAGGCACCACTGTACTTTGCAGTAGTCCAATCCAGAAGCCACAGGTGACAGTCGCTTAGTCTGCCCCCTCACATCTTGATCTGTGTATCTGAATACAAATGGGCCGGTATGGTACGGAGCCATGGAGTGTGACAACCCACATTTCGACAAGGCAAATGAAAGGGCTTATGAGTAAATAACATGTCAGCCCCTAAAGAGAGTGAGAATTCACTCTTGGTTATGTTTTATGAGACAGTGACAGATCACCAGTCACAACTGACTCTTTCCATTTTTCACGCCTGCTGGTTTCAGATTCAATTTGGTTGTCATGCCAGAATATGAATCAAAAGTACCCTGATCGCTACATCGTAAGCACATTTGGTGATGTGAAGGGAGGAGCTGGCCTTCATAATATCTAAAGGAAGGAAGGAAGGAAGGAAGGAAGGAAGGAAGGAAGGAAGGAAGGAAGGAAGGAAGGAAGGAAGGAAGGACCCAAAACCCCACACTTCCAACTCTACAATTCTATGATTTGTGATTCCTCCAGGAAAATGCAAAGGAGGTGATGCTTGTGGGCTTGTTTAGTGGCTTGTGGGACTTGTTGAATCCTGTCACAGTCCTAGATGGCTACAGCTCTGCTTGGTCCTTGCTGAACGGCCTTGCAGTGCTGTGCTTTACAGCAGTCCTGGCACCTGGCACTAGTTGGCAAAGTTAAGGTCACGCCTTGTTAAACATGCAAATTGCAAACAAAATTAAAAAGGATCTCTCGCACTCTCTCCTTCAGCCTTTTCACAAAACTGCTCATGTCCTCTGGCTCAGGACCATTGCCAGCCTAAGTAATTGTTTAATAATAAATGGTTTTTGAAGCCTGCCGGTCGTTCCTGCAAGTGGACATGAGAAAGAGAGATGGAGGGGCGAGAAAGAGAGACTAATCACAGCTTCATCTGTCATAGAGAAGCCAATAGGGAATCCATTCTGAATTTCTACATGGCTTTTCTGAATTGGGCTGCACAAGTGACATGTAGATGTGATTCCTCTTAGAGGTATCCTCCCCTCCCTTTAAGTCAAAAAGCATCACGAGACTGCAAAATGTAGAAGCCCACCCCTACTCAACTGATCTTGAAGGCTGGGCTAGGGCATACGGGGGCTCTGGGCTGTGGATTAGCCACCCTGGTTTAAGACATGCCTTACCTCATACTGAATGTAAACAAACCTTTTCAGACTCTGAACTGAAAGTGGAGACTCTATATGTAGCTTTCTTTGTCTCTTCTTTTGCTTGTTACATGAGAAAATCTTTAAGAAAAACTAATTTTTAAATGCCAAAACGTTTAAAGAGTTAGTGCAACCTCCCTTTGAGGGTGAAACATTTTGGGCTTCTTGATTTAGAGAAAAAGTTGCTTAAGGGAAGACATGATAGATGTGAGTTTATGCATGGTGTGGAGGAAGCAAATAGGAATTCCCCCCTCCCTCTCTCATAACACCGGAATCCATTGCCATCCAGTGAAGCTGAATGTTGAAAGACTTTGGAGAGACTAACTGAAGTTGTTATTGACACAGTGCGCTGTTGAAACTATGTGAAGAAGTACCTTCTTTTATCTGCACTGAATTCTGCTGCTCCCCAGCATCTGATACCTCTCCCTGCCTAACCATAGGACTGGCCCTTCTTGTCTAGTATCTCCTCATGACTTCATGGAAGAGGCAGGATTCGAACTGTGAAGAAGAAGTGTGCATGCACATGAAAGCTCATACCAAGAACAAACTCAGTTGGTCTCTAAGGTGCTACTGGAAAGAATTTTCTATTTTGTTTCGACTATGGCAGACCAACACGGCTACCCACCTGTAACTGTGTTGACATTATTAACCACAAAATACAACTCACAGGATGGCATGTTTGTTCAATTTCTTTATTCCCCCCCATACAATAATGAAAAATAAATTAGTCATACGAAAAAATATCAAACTTCCCCCACTGGAGAATATGTATACAAATATGAAAAAGATGCTGTGCAGAACTGGTTCAGGTGCATTGCTGGTGATATATATTCCTGAACTAGTCCTTAAGTATTTTTAAACTTATACATCTCCCACTTTTTCTTTTAAAAACCCATTTGTAGAAGTGGATTATTAACCATGAATTAAAGAAACCATTAACTATTGGTTTACAGTACAATACTTTTATATATGTCAATGTGGTATAAAACTCTAGGCCAGAGACTGGTTAGTATTGCCAAAAGAGCTGGACAGAAATGTCAACGGCATATATAAATAAATCCACTTTTAGTCCCTTTTTGTAAAACAAATGAACAAACAAATTCATATTCTAAATAATAGAACTATTTTGATGCAGTGGCTTATTCCATACAGACACAGCTTAGAATACATATTTTCCTATAAACATCTTTTATTTACAAATATAAAAAATAAGTTATAACAAAGTATATCCTTCCTTGTTTCAGACAGGCTGGGTTAATTTCAGGTGTGGGGCGATCTGGGCAATTCTCCACTGCGTGGGCAGACCTGGCCAAATTATGTATGGGTCTGTTGACTGAAGATGAGCCAACACTCCGTCCTGCCTATGCTCAGACTGGTCCAGAAAGAACAGATCTTTTTTCTCCCCAAAATTGGAAATGGCTTTGCTGGTCCCTGAGGCAACCTGAACTGATTTAGGAGCTGGGTAGGCAGGAGGGAGATGGGGAAGGGTGGGATTCTTCTTCCCCCCTGATTGAATCAAAGCTGAACAAGAATTTGGGTTCATAACATTCTCTGTCTATTTGAGGTGAGCATTACAAGGCCCACAAGGCTAATATTTCCAGGCTAAGAAATATGAGTCTTGGTACCATCTCTACCACCGACAACTACTTTTGGCATCTACACCAAAAGCACAAACAAAGCAACTGTTAGGTTGTATCAGGGGTAGCCTAATCAACACGGTGCCTTCCAGATGATACCCTTTGTCCCTGACTGTTGGCCAAGGCGGCTGAGGCTGATGGATGTTGAATTTCAACAGTCATCTGGTGGACACCACATTGACCTACAGCATGCTGGTTCTGTCATGGACACAGACCTCTAAACACTCTTTCACATCACTGCTAATAGGAATAAATGAGTGTTACTGAACAGCAGGAAAAGGAAGAGTGGTTACGTCATGCACTTGAGCCAAAGTAGTCAACAAGGGGTGCCCTCCAGATGTTTTAGACTACAACTCCTATCAGCCACAGCCAATGCATGGCCAATGGACAGGGGTAATGGGAGTTGGAGGCCACCATGTTGTCTACCCTTTTACTAGTATTACACATGAAATATGTAGGTTGCTCTAGCCGTGATGGCTTACAGTGGCCACATCACCAAAGAAAGGAATGTAGATCAGAAAAAAGAATGTTTTATTGGGACCAACAGTGTGTATGTTTCACAAACAATGAGCTAGACTTCAAATTTCACAGAGTTTTTCCTTAGGAATGATGTAAACTATTAAAAAGAAAGGGGAAGTGGTTGAAGAGAGAAAAATATGTGTGTTGCGCTTGTAGCACTGGGGGCTGGGTCCTTTGAGGGAATTGGGGCAGCACTGCCCGCCTGCCCTCAGCCAGCCCCCACCTGCCTGACTTCTTCTGTAGAAGTTCCCTCTTCCGCTCCCTCCTGGAACTCAGCTGGAGGAAAGGGGCAGAGCTGGAATGCGTTGACTCTGCCTATTCTCGGCCTCCCTGCCTTTGGCTCTACCAGTCCAAATGGGCACCAGCCTCCATTGTTTTGCAGGGCAGGGTGGCCTCCCTGTCTGTGTACTTCTGGAAGCTCTTTGCAAATTTGCTAGGCAGGTTAGGGTATCCTTGGTACAAAGTATGTATTTTGTTTGCTTGCAAAACTTAAAGGCCACCCTTCAGTATAGGTATTGCCAATTAATGAGGAAGTTTTTTGCCTGATATGCAAGACTGCCATCTGCAGCAAATAAGCAACAGCCAGTGGCCATTTGAAAATACAGGGGCATGAAAATAGTACGTTGTTTCTGCTTGCAGATAACGACAAAATGTTAAAAAGCAGTTCAGCAATGGCGTAAATATAAATGGAATAGGATAAAAATATATATGGGGGCTATCAAAAAGCCTGCACCAGAAATGTTATACAGTTGGGAATTTGAGGGTTTTCCTTTCATGAAGTGTAAAGTCATTTTGGGAGGTGTTGTTCTTGGGTGGGTGGAAGAAAATGTTTTAAATGTGGAAGTTCCAACCCAATCAAGCTTTGGCTGCTGTGTTTAGCCCCAGTATTAAATGTCCACTTACATCCAAGCCATTTGTGCAATGCTGTGGTTTTTGGGGTGTTTTAATTAATTTGTTTTTTTACAAAAAAGGCCTGACTAATTATATGTAATTTTATATGCAAAATTATGTGCAAAATTTTAAAATACATATATTATACATATAAAAGTGTCAAGCCCCAATGTGGCACTTTATTACTGCAGCATAATTTTATAAGCACTAATACAAAAGTATTTCTGTATAGTTATATGCATTCTTGTATGTAATCTGTTTGAGAGCTGGTTGCTTTGGGAAACCTGGAGTGTATATTGTATGTATAGAAAATCATACATCTAATAATGCATATAATCATTTATTAGAATAATGAACAGGATGTGTGAGCATAGCTCTTTTTTAAGCAGAACTGGTTTTTTTAAAAAAATCTAGATTTTCAGAAAATGTCATTACTGGTTTCATCCTGGTGGGAATCATTTATTATGTCCAAGCAGGAACTAGAAGCTCTGCCTTGATACTAGCAAGGTTTCCAACATTTTTATTAGGTGTCATAGAAGTATTATGTAAAGGAAAATGGTCCTGAGGAAGAGTTTGATGCTGGTCAAGCTCAATGTTCTGGGATTTTCTCAGTGCAATCCTATGCAATGGAAGTAAGTTCTGCTGAGTTCAATGGGGCTTCCTTCCAGGTAGGTGGGTACAGGATTGCTGCCTTCATTGACCCCTACTGTCCCTGCATGGATTATTCGTTTGATTCTGCCTGAGACAGTTCCTTACATCTCCCAAGACGGGCTTTCGCTTCGCTGTGCTGAATGCTGTTTTGAAAAAAACCAGTTTTACAGTGTACATTTCCAAAAGGGTTCCTATACAGTGTGCTAGTGATATCACAGAAGCATGCACACCCTCAAGGGGTGCGCCAGTATGGGGAAACCTCTCTTCTTAAAAGGTAGACTCTGTTTCAGTCCAAGCAGCCACAAATGACTGGGCAGAAGTCCAGCGATGCCAGCGATGGAGCCGTGGTTATCTGCGCCCCAGAAACCCAGACTGTCTGTTGGCCACTCTCAAGCACGAAGCACAACACGCTGTTTTGTAATATGTGTAGACACACAGCCGGGCTTGCACGACAACATTGCAGTTGTAATATTTGTCTTTGCAGTTTTCATCTGGAAAGGACAAAATAATTCCTTAAACAGGCAATGGCTAAGGGGTTGCCTTGTGCCACAGGAACATTTGCACTGACTGAGACCGGCGGGGAAGTCTCTGCTCCATGTCCCCCCATTGTCCCCCTCACCACAGGGATACAGCTAGTGATGGCATGAGCTCATTTCAGTAATAGCACCTCAATCAGTCTTCACCAACCCAGTGCCTTTCAGATGATTTGGACTTCACAGTGGCCATGAAGTTTAGTATGAAATTCTCATAGTAAACACATTTTCTGTATGCAGTTTTGATTAAATTTAGAAAGCAATTGTCCTTGACGTAATGCATTTTTGTATGGTTTTTGCATCAATGGACCACTTCAATTGGCAGAACTGGCACTACTGCAGGTCCCACATAATGCCCATTCTGCATTGGTGATAACTCGGTTGCTTAGTGTGGCAGCACCTGCCCTTTGGGACTCCCTGCCTGCACCGTCTTCTTATCATTCTTGTTTAGGCAACCCTTCCCAGGTACTTAGATATGCCAGTGTGAATTTTAATCTGCTTTAGCATTTTAACTTTTCGTATAGGCCTGGGTAGCTCAGTTGACAAGAATGTGGTGCTGATCATGACAAGGTTGCAGGTTCAATCCCCGTATGGGCCAGCTGCCTATTCCTGCACTGTAGGAAGTTGGACCAGATGAACTTGGGGGTCCCTTCTACCTTGACAATTCTATGATTTTGTATGTTTGTATGTATTTTTTCCCTTATGTTTACCTTTTTGTTAGCTGCTTTGAGGGTCTTTTAAAAAAACATTGAAGCAGTGTATAAATTTTATGAAATAAATAAATAAAATGATGAATTTGTTTATTTTATATTATTTCATAAAATTTATATACTGCCTGCTTGTAAGAAGAAAACTCAAAGCAGTTATTGTTTATTTCATGGGGATATAAGGTATTGGGCAATGTTGCAGGGAAGGCAAAACCCTTGGAACTCCTCAGATGAATTTCCAGTCCACCAGGGCCTCCTGCTTATGAGAAACGTCCGTGGATATTTTTTTTTAAGAGAGCAAAATTAGTGTCTAAGGGCACTCTATCTGTGCCTTGTTAAGTTAACCCTACAAAAGTTGCCCAGAGCCTTCCAGTGCAAAGATGTTTGGAAGGAGATGACAGAAAGTTGTTTCATTTTATTCTTGAAAGCAGAGCAGAGCCTGCCAGCTCTGCTCTGCTTCCAAGTTCTGGATTATGTTTGACATTCAGTGGGGTGCAAGTTTCTTCCTGCAAAGCTGCAGTTTAAGCTGATCTGTAGGATTAAGGCTTTTTTTTTTAACCGTAGATGTTAAAATCAAACTTTGTTTCTAAAACTCTTCAGGGGAAAGTAGAAGTCTAGATGAGCATTTAATATTCACGGTGCTGCTTGGTGGTTTGTGTATGTTGGGGTTTTTTCTTCTTCCTGCATCTAGCTTTGCTTAAATAATACATTTCCCCAAACCGCACGGCTTAAATAATACATACACCCAATCACTTTTGTTCAGAGTCAAGTACAAATCAATTTCATTTTCATGATACCTAAACACAAAGTAGCAGGCTGTTGTGTTTGACTGCCAGGCACTGTAGCGAAGCATTAATTGCTCAGCAAAACCCAGCTGTTTGAAGTGGAAGAGAAATTGCAAAAACAGTGGCAATTATTATTCATACAAATCCTACACTGTTGCAGATGCAAATCTTGAATTTGAGCCATAGTCCTGGAATGTTGTACATGGGGAACCTCTTTAGCAACTTCAGCTTTGAAAACCTAACAGAAGAATGGGGGAATTCAAATTCCTATTTGACAATTATTTTTCTCCCCTTTTCTGAGGAGTTGGATCAGAAGTGGGGAATCTGTGCTCTTCCAGGTGTTTTAGAACTCCAGTTCCCATCATTCTCTTCGTCTACATCAAGGGTAGCCAATGTGGTATCATCTAGATGTTGCAGAACACACATCCCACTGTCTCTGATAATGATGGTCAATGGGAGTTGAATACCACAACATCTGAAAAGCACATTACCTCTCCCCGATGCAACAGCATACAGGTTGCTGGTGGAATCTTTTAGAGACTTCCTGGGCACTCAAATATTGTGTGTGTCAATAAAAAGACTAAATTCCAAATGAAAAACCAATATACCTTTCAAAGTATATAAGGGGAAGAGATCCACAGAGGATGCTGTGGCAATGGCACTACATGTTGTCCTGACTCATCTGGAGAAACAAGGGAACTATGCGAGACTGTTATTTGTAGACTTTAGTTCTGCATTTAATACTATTCTCCTGCATAGACTGGTGCCCAAACCATTACACCTGGGACTTCTGCCGAGCTTATGTAGGTGGATATTAGATTCCCTATCAAACCATTTCCAACAGGTCAGGATGGGTTCTCACGTCTCTGCGGACCTCAGTATGAATACGGGGACGCCGCAGGGGTGCGTGTTGAGCCCACTTTTATATACAGTGGTGCCCCGCTAGACGAATGCCTTGCTAGACGAAAAACTCGCTAGACGAAGGCATTCGTCTAGCGGAAGGCTGCCCCGCAAGACGAAAAAGTCTATGGGGCTGCCTCGCAAGACGAATTTTTTCGGGTTTTTTTTCTTTTGCCTAGCGAAAACCGTGGTTTGCATTGCCGCTTCGCTAGACGAAAAAACCGCTAGACGAAAAGATTCGTAGAACGAATTATTTTCATTTAGCGGGGCACCACTGTACGCTCTATACATCTGACTGTGCTCCCAAGTACCCTAGTAATAAGATCATTAAGTTTGCAGACGATACAACAGTGGTTGGTCTAATAATGGCTGGAGAGGGGGAAGTGGCCTATAGGAAGGAAGTTGAGCAGTTGGTGGAGTGGTGCAGGGAAAAGAATCTATTCCTCAAAGAAAACAAAAGAAATAATTGTGGATTTTAGGAAATGTAAATTGAATATTCAACCACTTAATTTCGAGGGGTAGTGTGTGGAACAAGTCTCAGTGTTTCGCTTTCTGGGAATGGAGTTGAGAGGTGATATAACGTGGGGAGCAAATAGTAAAGATTGATGAAGAGAGCACAGCAGAGGCTACACTTTCTGAGAATCCTCTGGAAAAACAGTCTATCCAACGACCTGTTGAGGGCATTTTACCACTGTACAGTAGAAAGTGTACTAACCTATGGTCTCTGTGTGTGGTTTGGGAGTTGCACGGTTGGGGAAAGAGCAGCGGTGTCCAGGGTTGTAAAGACAGCAGAGAGGAAAATTGGGTGCACTCTTCCTACTTGGGACCAAATTTATGCCTCCAGGTGCTATAAGAAAGCAACAGACATTGTGCAGGATAGTGTGCACCCTGGAAATGATCTTTTTCAGCTTCTGCCTTCTGGAAGGAGGTATACAGGTGAAACTCAAAAAATTAGACTATCATGGAAAGGTTCATTTCTTTCAGTAATTCAACTTAAAAGGTGAAACTAATATATGAGATAGACTCATGACATGCAAAGCGAGATATTTCAAGCCTTTGTTTGTTATTATTGTGATGATTATGGTGTACAGCTGATGAGAACCCCAAATTAACAATTTCAACTTTGGGGTTTTCATCAGCTGTATGCCATAATCATCACAATTATAACAAAGGCTTGACATATCTCACTTTGCATGTCATGAGTCTATCTCATATATTAAACTCCAGTAGCTAATGAAAACAATTGCTTACATAAATGGACTTTTCCACGATAGTCTAATTTTTCGAGTTTCACCTGTAGGGTCATAAAGACCAGGACCAGCTGCCTGAGAAATAGGTTCTACCCAAGAGACCAGGACCAGCTGCATGAGAAATAGCTTCTGTTCTGATTGCAACGAATGGCAATCTGTGAGGGAGGGTCTGTACAAAGATATGGGGTATCAGAGTTTTAGGGGTAAATTAGGGAAGATATCAGAGTTTTAGGGGGTTATTATGCAGAGGTGGGATGGGTGGGGATAGCATGTTGATGGTTGTTGTAAGTTTGATGTAGATGTGCAATTTCGTTGTTCTGCATTGGACAATGACAATAAAGATTATCCTATCCTATCCTATCCTAAAAGAAACTTGCTTATTTTGGTCTTGATAAAAAGAAAAACATACACACACCCAAACTATTACATCTTGTTAAAATCTGACCTTATTGGCTTGCCTTAGTAGGCACAGTGGGTCAGTTTCATTTTTCCTCCACTAGATGGAGTTCCACAGTTAGAATAATGGCAACATTGGCCTACCTATTTCGGGTATGCAGTCTTGAGTGTTGCATTGCTCCTTCTCTTCCGGTTTAAGCTGGGAGTCGCATCTGCTGCTGGGCGTCATTTCATCGGAGAGACATCGCACCTCTCGGACTCGGAAGCCGCCTTCGCAGGACTTTGAGCACTGCAATGCATTTAAAATAAATGCTCTGGCAAAGTATGAAATTAAGAAAGCAAGCCACACTCACCGTACAGCCCTATGTATGTTTACTCAGAAGTAACCCTCCCTGCAACGCAATCCACCACACTGTGACCAGTACCAACATTACTCAGTCATTTTGGGAATTTCCACAGATCAGGAGTGGCATGCCAGGTGTTGGCCCAGGATCAGCCCAAAATCAAAAGAGCAACAGAACACCAGCTCTGTCGTTTTGCAGCTTCTAGTTTACTGCTTTCTCAGAATGCTGTTCTCTTGCCTTAAAACAAGAGTGGTAAGAGTAATTTGCCCTTCTGTGTTGTCATGAAAATCTATCTGGGAAGCAAAGCACTCCAAGTAGGTGAGTGGGCAGAGCTGGGACAGCCAAAGCAATTTCCTCACTTGGCAGTCTGAAGCAATTTGGGATCATATTGTTTTCAAGGACTCTGGGAGGGAGGAGGTTCCAAGAATGAAATCAAAGGAGAACGAGAAGGTTCATCACACATACAGCCCCCTGAAGATACCCAAGTAAGAAGGAGCTCTTCACAAACCACTTGATGTCCACTAGACCTATTTTTATCTCAGTTGAAGGAGATACAGGAATGTTTTGAGCTGTGCAGAAGAGACAGGTTTTCCTGTCAGCAGGGTGACTGTCGAGAACCTTTATATGCTTCTTTCCTTGTAACATTTATAGCCCACCTTTCTTCCAAGGAACAAAAGGTGGCATGTGTGGATCCTGTTCCTCCCTTTTGTATCCTCACAACCACCTAACCCAAAAACTGAGCAGGGACTGCAGTCCTGGTGTCCCGGGTGTCCAACACTCTAACTTGGGAGGGGGGGACCTCCAGTCATGCAGTCAATTGTGGTCCTCCAAGCTTTTCCATCTGACTCTCCTCAGGCCACACCCACTACCAAGTCACACCATCTCTCCCCGAGGCCACACCTCTCAGCAGCTTTACTCCGTACCCTCCTTGAGTGTTTTGCTAAGCTGAGATTTGCCATTGCTTACCTGGATGGAGGATAGCTCCCCCCCCCTCTCTCTGTGTTTTCTTTCTAGAAACTAGCCTACATGTTAAAGGTAAAATTCATATTAATTGTTCTACTCACTTTTGCCTCTGGCCCCACCCACCACCAACAAATGGCCCCTGGGATGCTCTCCACAAGAGAATGCGGCCCTCAGTTTGATAAGGGTTCTCTCCTTCTGCTTTAACCAAGGGTATTCAAGCTCCCCAGCTAAGATAGCTGATGTTCTGGGACTGCTGGCAAGGGCATGAGGTCTAGTAGGAAATGGCAGCTGCATGTAGCTACCTAGGCAAACAGGATGCTGATGACCAGCCAGTGGGGTTCCTTGCAGAAGATGCTTTCATCAGCGCCTTGGAAGCAGACTAAACAGACAATTCCTTACTTGCATTCCTGCAGTGTTAAATGTCACTGCACAGATTACTTTTTAAAGTCAAGTCCTCAAAAGGATTTGTTATACACTGAAAAACTTGGAAGGTGTCAGGTCTGGTAGCCTGGAGGCAGGCAGATGGTTCAGCAGAGAGGAGAGGGAAGCAGTTCAACAAGGAATCAAGCGGGAAGGCAGACTAGGAGCAACTCATCCTGTATTTCATCAATGCATGGCACAGCTGAGTGGCAGAGCATCCACCTTGCATGCAGAAGGTCTCAGGTTCAATCTCCAGCATCTCCAGGTAGGGCTGCAAAAAGCCCCTTGTCTGAAACACTAGAGTCATGGCCAGTCAGTGCTGACATTACTGAGCTAGTTACAGGTGGGTAGCCGTGTTGGTCTGCCATAGTCAAAACAAAATCAAAAATTCTTTCCAGTAGCACCTTAGAGACCAACTGAGTTTGTTCCTGGTATGAGCTTTCGTGTGCATGCTAGATAGAGATTCCTCTGTTTGTTCAGTTTGACCAGCCACTTTAAAGGTCTGTGTGGGAGCTCCTCAGGTCCCCTAATCCTTGGAGGGCTAGAAGCTGCACCTCCACCAGCTATCATGTCACCTCTCACTCACAACCTTTCCTCATAGGAGAGCCCCTCCACCCCCTGCTCTAGTTGTGGGCTCCCCACACACCTCTGGCTGGCCACTAGGAGACGAGGAGGCTGGACTAGGAGGGCCTTTGGCCGGATGCAGCAGAGCTCTGCTTAACCTCTCCAGGGCTGAGCATTTGTGTTTTGGTGCTGAGAGGAATTAACCAAACGCAGCCGAGTACTTACTGTGCTCCATTCAGTGCTAAACCATTTAGCGCCGCAAGGCTTGAGGTAGCAGGTCTGCTGGTTGGGAGGTCTCTCCAGAAATGAGCACTCCTCGTGGCTCAGCATGTCAAAGCTGCTTTCAGTTTTTCGGATACAAATCACTTCTCTCTGCTGAGTTCCATGGCCACATTCAATGGAACACTATATATAAGGAAACAGGAAACAGAGGTGGAGATACATACTCATTTACTTCATAAACCTTTAGCTGATTGCTTAATTTTATTTTATTTTTATTATTAATAGTCACATTTTTCTATTCTGTTTGGAAACTGCTCTGAGGTTTCCTGCAACCAAGTGGTTTATAAGTTTTATGAAGCAAAGAAGGGGTTTACAGACAGAATAAAATAAGGTTATCAGTAAAAGCAGATAAAAACAAACCATACAGCAACACTCTACATGTCTGGAGGGGCTCGTCTACACAAAACTGTTTTTAGCAGACACTGGAAAGAGTGCAGTGAAGGCCCCTGCCTGGCGTGAAGAGGCTCCGTGTCCCAGAACGCAGGTGCTGCCAAACACCAAAGATCCATTTCTTACAGGTGTTGAACAGGTATTATGCTGCACCTGTAACAGGGCCAGTTCCATTGATCAAAGTGTTTGAGGGGGCATATATGGCATAAGAGGTATTCTTGCAGGTAAACTGGTCCCAAGTTGTTAATGACTTTATATACTAATAGTATCACCTTGAACTTGGCCCCAGAGCAAATGGGCAACCAGTGAAGATCTCTGAGCACAGGTGTTATATATGCCAGCAATCATGTTGCAGTATTCTGCACTAACCACAGCTTCAGGATAGGTGCAAGGGGAGCCCCACAGAGAGCGTATTACAGTAAATGTGAAGGAGGTAGCTTATGCAAAAGGTCCCACCCCCACCCCATCTCAATTGGTTGCTCACTGTTTTAAATAGGCAAATTTTATGAATTAAGACATTACATCCAATCTCCATAAGTGAACTAGCCCCCCCCCCCAAAATTGAGAGAGTGCAAAATATAACACTTTTTTCACCATCAATATTTTTGCAGCTGTTAGCAAATTCTAAACAGAACTCAGAACTTTTAGAAGACATCTGAAGGCAGCCCTATATCGGGAAGTTTTTTGTTTGACATTGCATTATGTTTTTTTATGTGTTGGAAGCTGCCCAGAGTGGATGGGGAAACTCAGGCAGATGGGTGGGGTATTCTTCTTCTTCTTCTTCTTCTTCTTCTTCTTCTTCTTCTTCTTCTTCTTCTTCTTCTTCTTCTTATTATTATTATTATACCAGTTGCTGATGGATATTGCCAGAACTTGTCTGTATGTTTTGTTCTTGTGTGTTCCTGTGTGTGTGTGTGTGTGTGTGTGTGTGTGAAAGAGCCGTGGCTGGTCTTTGGTTTTTACACTTGGCCTTGTATCTATCACAACTTTGTTCCCAGAGACAGATAATGCTGCAATCGTTTGACTTGAATCAGTAGGATTAATTGGTTTTGCCCAGCAAGCAAAACAGACAGGAGGCTCCACCTTTCAGGTTTAATAACTGTTCCCTTTAGCAAAGCAGCTATATCAGTCCAGGAGATTAAGGCAAATAGGGCAGGACTCTTCTTGCACCACAGAAATGTCTCGTTCCACTTTAAGATGATGGGGATACATGAAGGGTCAAACTACACATTCGCAGCCAGTTGCATGAGACTTCGTTTGTGTGTTTGTTTACTTAAGCAATGAATCCCCAAGCAGTTGTCTAAAGCCGCAGTCAGTGAGGACTGGTTATGTTTCTTTTTCTCATGGGCACATTTCTTATCAAAATATTACCTCCCAACAACTTTTTTTGCCCTGTAACAGACCTTGATCTCTCAACCTGAGTCTCCTGATTTAATGGGATTATTTTAATTGCATTTTTAATAGTATGGTTGGTTATATTTCAATGCTTGTATAATTTGCGAATTCACTTCAGTATTACTGAGAAGTCAATGTGGGCTTTAAGCAGTTTACATTATTATTATTATTATTATTATTATTATTATTATTATTATTATTATTATCATCATTATTATTTCTTTGCTGGCAGAGCTCTGAGGAAAGCCCTGAAATGAGGCATTCTGAGTGTGGGTAGGGGATGGGGGCTGAGGGAGCCAGGGATCCACTGGATCCCAAGCTGGGCTCACTGCCATCAGGCAATGGCATTGGGCCTTATCCAGGCCTGACTGCTGTGCCAGCCTTGAATTTCCCTGCCACCCTCACCTTTCGCTGTGGCCATCGTGAGCCACAGGGCTGTGGGTGAGGCAGTAGCTCTGCCCCTCTGCAAAGTCCCGCCAGCAACGGTTGGGTTGCAGTCTAATTCAATTAGGCCTCGGTGGGGTGTGTGTGTGTGTGTCACAGGAGTCTCCTCAGTGGTGCACTGTTCTCCTGAAAAAGTGGTGCATCTATCGGAGGCGAGGAATGGTGAAACTGACCCTGTTGGGGTAACATTTTTTGTTCAGCCTCCAGCATTTGAAGTGAGAATTCAGCTTGGCTTGCTTCCACCCCCACCCACCCCCCTTTCCCATTCTGTTTGATATGGGGGGAAGTTAGAGTCCACCAGGGTTTCCTTTTCATCTCCATAGCATGCTCATGAGAGTTCAGAATCAACTTTTGGCCCAGGTAGCCCTTGACTGAATCTTTAAAGGTTAAATACACAATACAGTTCCTGGCATTTTTTGAAAAAGGTCTTCAGAAGACAAATCCAGCGCTATATTGGTTTCTATGTCACTTGAAAAAGGCTTTAAAAAACAAAGCACGCTTAGCACAATTTACTTAAAAAGAAGAAGAAAAAGAAGGGGGAGCCTGGTAGATATTACTTTTGGTAGATATTAAAAGCACAGGATGCTAACCAGCCCCAAGTAATCACTTTTAAATTGGCCCGAGGACACTCTTCCAATGCCTGAAGGGCTCTTGAACAGAAGAGAGGAAAAACTTGACCGCTGCTTCCCAAGAGGGGAGGACGATATGGCGAAGATTGGCTTTGAATTATCTATGGCCTACTTGGGCGGGTGGGATGTTTTAATCCTCCCCCTCCCCCTATATACTACCTCTCCTTCACTCTAAGGTGCCAGGGCAAGTTATAACACGGGAAACAACATTAAAATATTGCCTTATATTAACATGAAAACTTAAGATCTTTCTTGGATCAGATGAATGGTCCCTGTAGTCCAACATCTTGTCCTCACAGCAGTTGTCTAGGTGAAGCCCACAAGCGATACATGAGCGCAGTTGCTCTCTCCTACTCGAGACCCCCAACAACAGGCATTCAAATACATTCTGCCCTTGATCACTTTACCCGCCCCCCCATTTAAAGCCACCCAGGCTGGTGGGGCAAAACAGGGTTTCCTTTTGTCTGCCTGGAATCTCCCAGGATTCAGAGTTGCCCAAATTTCCTTGAAGCATCATTTTCAATAGAAATTTGGGTGGCCGCTCTAGATGGCAGATATGAAGCACAGAAATGATGGAATAACTTTTTAGCAAGCATGGTTGGAAACTGTCACAGGCTCATAATGAAACCGATTTGGAAGAGACACTGATAATCTGCTCTAAACATGACTACAAATCAGGCGCTCTGAACTGTGCAGCCGCCATTTTCACCACAAATCAATCTTCAACACATTTTTTTTTTACAGTATATTATATATTGTAGCTGACCGGTGGAGAATTAAAATATTACGGGTTTTAAAATGTCTGTGGCTGCATATTCCTGAAGAATTTATTACTTTAGAGAAATAAATTAGAAGCCTGAAGCAATATGGTAGATTTATGGATAAACTCTCTGTGGGTGCTCAGGAGTTCAAGACATAATTCCTGTTAACAGCATTGTAAATTGCTGGTCCCAGAGGCAATTAACTCTTGGGATGCCAGTTAACATAACAGAACCTTGGAGCTGGTCCACCACTTACAACCCAGCATTACCATTCAAAAGTATATGCTGGGGTGGGGGAAGATGTTTATGCAAGAAGAACAAGGCCTGGGTGCTTTTCCAGGACTAATAAGCAGATGCATTCTAACAGTCCCCCAATATGAATGAAACAAAGCTGTAAGAGGCTGATTGTAAATGTTTGAGAGGGGCTTTCAAGTTGATCAGCTTTTATCCTGGAGAGAGAGAGAGAGAGAGAGCTGGGCGAGTGCTGCATTTCATTATGATTCCATAGCTTGGAATTCTGTGAAATTCTCGGCTGGCATTTTTATTGCTTTGAGTTGCTTTTGTTTACATAGCTCACCACTAATCTAATTTAGATCTTTCCCAACAATATGTGTTAAGAGAGGGGGCAGAGGGCAAGAAGGATTAAAAAGGGGGCCAGTTCTATTGCAGAAAGCCTTGAAGTCCTAAAAGTTTTATCGTGCATTTTGTCAGACCAATCAGTTTATTGGCACGATCAGCCACATCAGGGAGTCAATTATGAAAAACGATAGAATTCTGATCATCAGAGTCAGAGATATAGGCCAGGGGTCAGCAAACTTTTTCAGCAAGGGGCCGATCCACTGTCCCTCAGACCTTGTGGGGGGCAGGACTATATTTTTTTTTTGGGGGGGGGGGTGAACAAATTCCTATGCCCCACAAATAACCCAGAGATGCATTTTAAATAAAAGGACACATTCTACTCATGTAAAAACATGCTGATTCCCGGACCGTCTGCGGGCCAGATTTAGAAGGCAATTGGGCCATATCCAACCCCCGGGCCTTAGGTTGCCTACCCCTGAGATAGGCCTTTCCAGTGCTGAGGCTAAACCAAACTCCACTGAGAGTAATGGCTTGTCCACACCAGAGTTTGCATTCCCAATCTCAACCTTTCTCCTTGTAAATTTGGTTTTACCTGATAAAGGGATAATCCAGTAAATTGGAGAAAATTAGGCTCAAAACTGCTTTCCTTGGGGGTGGCAGACTGTTTGTTTTAGTGATTTGGGGTGGGTGGATCCACTGTCACATTCTGCCACTGCTACCGTACTTCCCTTGCCCACTAACTCGTTACTTGAATTTCTTTACCACTTTTGCTTGTAACTATTTCTGGTGTGCTTCAGGAATTCCCTGTTCTTTCATCCTTCAGATTTGCACAAAACCAGAAAACTGCACAAGCAATCACCATTAGACACCTCTACAGTAGATATATTGAGAAGCAATCTGAAAAGTGTGTGCTGAGAATTTACAGCAGCTGTACAGCGGCTGAGGGTGTGTGCAGCGTCCATACAGGCAACCTTGCTGCCCGCTGCTCAGGCCCGCCCCGCCTGCCTGCTCGCTGCTCTCCAAACTGCCGCCGCCCGCCCGCAGCATGCGCACAGCCCGGCATCCCTAAATGGGACAGTTCTGTCTGTCACGTTGCCGCTCCACCGGCTCCCGAGAAACTTTTGTCCCGCTGGCCAATCAGCGGAGGACGGCCAAGGAGCGGGGAGGGGAGGCGGGGAGCCGACGCGGGAGAGAGGGCTTTCCCAAGGAGGTTTTGCTCACGCTTGGCTTGCGCTGCCGGCTGTCAGTCCCACAAGACCTTCTAGTAGAGCCGCTGAGCAGAGAGAGCAGAGAGGGAGACGGGGGAGAGAAAGAGAGACTGAGGGAGCAAGCAGGGGGGGAGGCAGGCAGGGGCGTCGCTAGGGGGGTGCGGTGGGGGCGGTACGCCCCCGGGCGACAGGGGCCACAAGCGGCGGGTGGGGGCGACAAGCGGCGCCCCTCCCGCCACTCCCCAGGCAACGCCGGTCACCCCGGGAGCAGCAGCGCTGCACGGATGGGGTGCTCCCTCGGCCGTGCGCTGTTGCTCCCGGGGCGACCGGAGCGAGCGGCAGCGCATGGGGGTGACAAGCGGCAGCCCCTCCCGCCATTCCCAAGTGCTGCCGCTCCCTCCATCACCCCAGGAGCAACAGCGCACGGCCGAGGGAGCACCCCGTCCGTGCAGCGCTGCTGCTCCCGGGGTGACCGGCAGCGTGGGGAGTGGCAGGAGGGGCCGGCGCTTGTCAGCCCCACGCGCTGCCGCTGGCTCCGTCCCCCCGGGAGCAGCAGCGCACGGTGTGTGCGGTGCTGCTGCTCCTGGGGCAACGGAGCGAACGGCGGCACGTGGGGGGGACAAGAGGCAGCCCCTCCCACCATTCCCACGCGCTGCCGCTCCCTCCGTCACCCTGGGAGCGGCAGCGCACGGCCCGACGACGGAGTGCGCCTGCACGCGCAGGCGCACTCTGTCATCGGATCGCCGCTTCCACAGCCTCCTTTTGAGCCGGAGAGCTTAAAAGCGAGCTCTTCGGCTTAAAAGAGGGCTGCAGAAGCGGCGCCGGCACCCCCGGAAACGCCCTGGGGGCGGAGCGTCATGACGTCACAATGTGATGTCACGACGCCCTGCCCCCGGGGCGTTTCCTTTGCCGCCCCGGGTACCGCGGAGCCTTACTCCGCCACTGGAGGCAGACGGACACTGTTCATTTACTTCACGGAGCTTTTCAGATGGAGGGAGAGCCGCGGAGAGGGAAAGGAGAGCCACTCGGTGCCTTCCTCTCACCCCCATGGCGCTGGTTCTCCATCAAGCATCCGGACGCCAAACTTCCTCGAATGCGTATTTGCGGAATCCGTGAGTGGCGCTGGCACCCCTGGGTGAATCACCCCACCTCTGTGGGTGGATCAGCCGGCCCCCGAGTACGCGTCATATTTGCCGCTCCGGGTACCCCAGCAGCTTCCTCCGCCAGTGGCCAGGGCTGTGCAAGCCTTTGGGAGGCAGAGACGTGAGAGGGCATCAGAGGAGGGAGGGAGGGAAAGAGGGGCAGAAGCCCGTGTTGCCCATGGCAACCCTGACCATCTTTCAAGGCACCCCAGGGTGCCACGGAACACTGGTTGAAAACCACTGACTTAGGGATCATGCCTTGCTATATCTCACATGTGGGCAATTGTCCAAGGGCTCCCTTCCAGTGGCAAACATGAGCAATGAATGTAAACCTTACCTTTGCATAGCATACTTAGCTTCTGCAAAGATGGACTCACCCACCCTTTCCTATCCAGACAAGCCAGGGCCAGATACAGAGGTCTGGAAGATCATATTTGGACCCCAGGCCTAAGGTTTCCCACCACACGTCCTAACACATTCCCAATGATTTCAGAATCCAATTTGGTCTGAGTGATCTCTTCTGGTTTTTGTTTGGGGTTTTAGGTTTTGGGGAATTACCATATATACTTGAGTATAAGCCTAGTTTTTCAGCACATTTTTTGTGCTGAAAAAGCTGCCCTCGGCTTATACTTGAGTGAGGCGGGCGGTGGGGGCGGCGAGAAAGAAGCCCTTTCTCTCCGCTTGTGCTGCCACCCGCTCTCCCCAGTCAACCATTCCTTAAGAAGCGTACAAGAACGGCGGTTCTTTACTCTCCCCAGGCAGCTTGTTCCATTCCTGAACTGCTCGCATAAATGCAAACTTGCCAAAGGAGGAAGAGGAAGGAGCAGCCCAAAGGGCTGCTTTCGGGCTGCTCGTTCCTCCTCCTCCTCCACAGCGGCAAAGGTGAACCAGCTTATACTCGAGTCAATAAGCTTTCCCAGGTTTTTGTAGGAAAATTAGGTGCCTCGGTTTATATTCGGGTCGGCTTATATTCGGGTATATACGGTAGCTTAGTTTGTCAAGTCCAGGTATGGATCGGCCAAGGAGTGTTGGGCTCAGCTCTTCCATCGCTAGCTGACCGTTGTGAATAAATGGCCAAATAATTAGGGAGAGGGACAGATCCCTAATCGATCCGTCAGCACCTCTTTCTCTCCAGTTTAACTGGTTGAGGGAAAGTGGCCAGAAGGAATACAACCATAAGAGCAGAGAGACAAAGCAACACCATTCAAATCTCTTAATGAAATTGTGTAGGGTAAAAAGACATTGAGAATATATGGAGCCAACAAAGGATAATTCATCAGGAATAATAATGATGATGATGATGATGATGATGATGATAATAATAATAATAATAATAATAATAATAATAATAATAATAATAATAATAAAAAGCCCAAACATTCTGGAATGTGATTATTGCCAAAAGTATTTTCTCTTTATCATTATGGGAATAGGACGGGGTGTGTGCGAAGGGGGGAAGGACATGTGCTGATGAAGATGCCATGGGTTTGCCTCAGTTCCAGCCAAGGTCCCAGTGATTTTAATGGGAGATTTTCACCACAGCCCTATTATTCAGAATGACAGCAAGTCCCATAACACTCATAAGATTGCAGCTTTTGTAAGCTGCTTTGAGTTTACCTTTCCCTGAAAAAAACAATAAATATAATAAAGTAAATTAATTAAAAAGAACCACATAATTAACTGGCCTGCACTCCATTTTCCTTAATTTTGACTGGATCTTCCCCCAAACATTTTGAAGATGAACAGTACCTGGCTCCAGCTTCCAGCAAACCATTCCACTTTCCCCAAACATGGCCCATTGTCACAGGGTGTGGTCTCTGCTGGTCTGTTGTGTCCACAGCCCTCCAGTGGCAAACTGCTGATGTGGTTGGTCATGCATATGACGGAGCGTGTCCGGACACCAGAGCCACATTCGGCTGAGCACTGTCATTGTGGGAGACAACAAAGACATCCATTAGCCCAGCTACTGCTTTATTGAAAGCAGTTGTGAAATGCTTGGAAGGTGACTTGAGGGCTCTCTGGCACAAGAAGGGACACAAATCCAGATCAGGTTCTGACAGCAGGAAATCCACATCCTGCAATCAGAATGTATATTCAAAGAGGAATCTTGGTATGGAAGAGGGGAAAGGGCAAAATGGAAAGAGAGAGAGAAGACAGGGAGATGTTTCCAATGTGTCATCTGTCACTTATTCATGAAGCTTAGAAATCTGCTCTAGATAATGATGATGAGGATAAGTAAAAATTGACAGGGTGCTAAATTCTATGCAAGATAGCATAATATGTTGATGGGTAACCTTCTGGGCAAATGAATTGAGGTTTCCATCAAAAATGATCAAAAATGCTTGATAGTGATACTCTAGACAGTGTTATAGTACTCACAGTGTGGGCCAGAGATCTAACTACCTTCATGCGGGGGAACCACGTGGAGAGTCTGGCCGCATTAGATAGTTCTTGATCAAGGGCAGCGTCCCTAGCAAGAATCCAGTTGCGAATTTTGTCTTTGTCCCATGAGGATAGGGCGGCAATTTGAATAGTCAGGATTCTAGTAATCTCCGGCCCCGGCCCTGCTCCCATGGTGGACTCTACCTCTTCCCAAATCTGAGCGACTCTATCTGCAAAAATCTTTGCAAAATAATTGCAGGAGATCATGTGGCTCGTACTGGGCCCTGATGGAGCAGGTGGTTCCGCTAAATTGCAAATCACCTGAAAGAGTCTCCTGCTGCTGTTTTCTGCAGATGCAATAGAGGCGGTGAAGAAAGTCACTACCACCACTTTGTAGGCTCGACATTGAGCTCTAACCCGTGTCCTGTCAGCTTCAGAATGAGTTATCTGCCACTGGCGCTCTAGCCGTCTCAGCGATTGTTTCATTCATATTACTTGCTGAGGTTCTCCAGGAACTGTGTTCTGTTCTAAGTAAGCTGATCCAACGGATCACATTTCAAATTAGATGCCAACGAAAAAGATACCGACTTGCCCCACTCCGTGCTGTGAGATTTCAGCGCAGATTAACTGCTTGCAAAGGATATTCAGGGGCTTCAGCAGCAGACTTGGAGCCAGGATATTGTTGGGCTCTTGAGCTTTACTTCCATCTTTTAAAATTAAAACAAAGACATTTCTCTGCGAAAACCAGACACCCAACAGCATGCTTAAGCTTCTTGAAAACATCTGGGTGACATCATAAAAGCAGCAGAGGAGCCTTGCTGGCTCAGACCAAAGAGGCTTGTGTAGGCCAGCCATGGGCTCAGCAGGCAAGACTTAAGAGCCTCGGGCTGCAGACTTTCCTGCTGTGGACAGCCAGGGCAGGTGTCACGCTCTGAGCTTGTTGCTGGAAATCATGAAACCATGGAGCCCGAGAAACATGAGCCCCCCAAGAAGAACCTCCTGTAGCCCCCTGGACGCTCATGGGTGTCTTCACCTGAGGAACCGAGGGCCCACTGCATAGGGTCACCATACACCTGGTATTTGGTATTTGGCTCAAGAACTTTTGTGTCTGGATTTTCACTTTTTGAAATATGGCAGCCCCACCCACCACTGCAGGACCCAGCCAGCTCAGGGAGTGTACCATGGAAGAGGCTGGGGAGCGGAGTGGGAGTGGCCATGTTCAGGCCAGAGGGGTGGCTCTTTAGAACGCCCTAAGTCACAAGGGGGTGGAGCCAGAGAGAAGTCGGTTGCATACACACCACACACTTAAAACACACTTCTGCCTCCAAAGAATCCTAGGAGCTGTAATTTGTTAAGAGTGCTGGGGATCTTAGCTCTGTGAGGGGTAAACTACAGTTCTCAGGATTCTTTGAAGGGGTGTGTGTGTCTCAAATTGGTTTAAATGCATGGTGTATATCAGGGGTCAGCAATCTTTTTTAGCCATGGGCCAGTCCACCACTCCTCAGACCATGTGGGGGGCCGGACTATATTTTTGGGGAGGAAATGAATGAATTCCTCTGCCCCACAAATAACCCAGAGATGCATTTTAAACGAAAGGACACATTCTACTCATGTAGATTCCCGGACCATCCACGGGCTGGATTGAGAAGGCGATTGGGCCGCATCTGGCCCTTGGGCCTTAGGTTGTCTACCCCTGGTGTATATGTATAATTTTTCTGACACTTTTGCCCCCACCTTTCTTCCAAAGAGTTCAGGGCAGCATGGATGGTTCCCCTACTCGTGCCCTTGTAGGGAATCCAGAGCACAGAGCATCCAGTGGGTGCGCTCATCATTACTCCATGTGAGCAGCAAGTTTGCAGTCTGGGTTTTAGCAACTGCTGTGCTAAAAGTTCTTAGACTTGAAATAGTGGGAGCAGCACCACTTGTAATTGTACAGCAACAGGGAATTCTCTTACTATGGGTGGTGGGAGGGTGGGGATTTGGTTCAGTTCACATCTCATAGAATCATACAGTTGGAAGGGACCCTGAAGATCATCCAGCCCAACCCCCTGCAATGCAGGAACAGGGATCAAACCTGCAACCTTGGTGCTCTCACTCTAACCACTGGGCCATCTGAGCTAATGTGGACCTGCCTACTTCGCACTTCCCAAAGCAAGGCACAAATCATAGCCTTCCCTAAAATACACAGACCACTGAATTTTCTTGTAAAGTTGTGCAACCAAAAATTTGTACAAAAAGGAAGATGTATATGAGTCTCACAGCAGGTTTATTGGGTGATTTCAAATAAGTAAACAGCACAAAGGGGTGAATGTCTTTCTTTTCAAGTACCCCTGCCCTGATCCAAATCTCTCTCTCTCTCTCTCTCTCTCTCTCTCTCTCTCTCACACACACACACACACACACACACACTGAGCAAACATACAGCTGCTTTTAAAGGAGTTTTGATCATGGATCTCCCATGGGACCTTGACTGTAATGCAATCGTATTTCTGTGGGTACGTGTGTTTGAAAGAAGTAACCTTAAATTCCAAATTCCAAAGGTAATAATGACAGAACAGCTAGTGAATTGTACCCAACACAGTAGCAAACATTTGGAAATGGTTAATATGAAAAGTGCACCCAGTGTTTCTCTTGTTGTACATAGAAGCATGCATTGCATAAAAACAGATCTCACCCCACTTCCACACACATATAAAGGCACCCAGGTCTTCCATTTCTCTGCTTCAACATAAATTAATGCAATAATTCTTTCTTTAAAAAACTATACAAAATTCACAACCTATCCTTTGGGCATTCAGCAAAAAAAATTCTAAAAGCATTCTCCAGCATAAAAATAAATAAACGAAGACATATTTTTAAACTTGTGTGGGAACAAATAGTACATTCAGTGAGAGGGGAGAAAGGAAAATGAACTCGTAGCTGATCTGTATGTTCAAGCGGGTGGATTTGCACCAATCCTGGATCTAATCCAGAACGCTTTAGTCAGCTTATTTATATTTCGCTGTCTTGGAGAATAATTCTTTTTCTTTTATGCACATGAGATATCACTCCAATAAATTTCTAAAGAGACATTCATCTCTGTGTAAAAGAAAATAAGCAAACACACTGAAAAATACTTCGTGATTATAAATTAAAAATGAGTCTCTATTACAAGAAGATCCTTTGAGCCTTTGCCCTGACAAACAAGCTTTGAGGAGCGGGGAGATTCTGGCAGGGCTCCACAACTGCCAGGAAAGAGGTAAGAACCATCATAAAAGGATTGGATTGGAATCCCTTCCCTTCTCCCCCACAGACAGGAGCACCTACTCATCAGATCCCCATGTGCAACCCAAATTGCAGTGTAATCCCCACCCCCAGAGCTGGTGCACTGCAGAGGCATTTTGGTGCCTGGGAGGAAGACATCTTATTCCAGGTCCAGCTAGCCTGTGCCAGGACAGACTCACCTGTGGCCCCACAGCAGAACAGATGCCAACTCCTGCCAGCCGCAGACACAATGGCAAATGGACAAGGGTGACGCCAGAAACACCCATAGGCCATTCCTGACCTACACTGGCCGGAGGCAGTTCTCTAGGGCCTTGGCTGAGGTGTTCTTTCTAAACTGGGGGTGTCAAGGTTTGAACCCAGGTGTCGTGAGTCCCAAAGAGGTGACTTGAAGAGGCATAGTGGAGGGGCTGGTTGGACCCAGACACAGGGTGGGGGAGCTGCCTGCTGCCGACTGTGGAGAGGGGACCCAGAAGGTTGGGTGAGGGTGTGCTGGGGCCTTGAGAGAGAGAGCAGTCACCCCAGGAGGGAGTGACAGTCAAGGAGCCAGATTCCAGGGAGGGTCCCAGTGGGGTAGCCTCCCAGCCTCTTTCCCCTCTTACATTTCTCCAAAGAGCCCACCTCACGTCTGGCTCCGTGCCAGCCTTGCCTTGGATCCCAGTGCCCCCTCTAGCGCTGCCAGAGCCCACTCCTGGCCCGTCCTCTCAGAAGAAGTTGGGTGCTCACTTTTGCCTCCTCCCCATTCCCACACTGAAATTCTGCTTCTCCTCTTCCCACACAATGGGACCCAAGGGGGAAGCGCACATCTTTGCTTGCTTAGCATCTGTTCAGTCTCTGAACCCCATTTTATTGAGGTGATGTACTAATTTGAGCATTAAAGCATTGGGACAGAAAACATACTCCAGAGTTTCAGATCTTTATCCAGCGAAAGCCAGGGAACTGAGACATGATGCATGCAAAATATGTGCCTCGCCACTAAGCTTGAGCTGGAAGATGACCATTACAAGCCTTACCCGGTCGCTCCATTCTGTAAGAAACCAGCTTTTTGCACAAGGCCCCATGTCGCAGTTCTCAATATCATTTGGGCGCAGCTTCATGTTACATTCTTCATCATCAACGACATCTCCAAGATTGCTGACACACTTCACATCTCGTGTCTTCTGACCCACTCCACATGGCACGGAGCACTGAAACAAGAAAGATCTCTGGGTCGGGCAGGCACACACACACACAGGGATTGCATGCATTTATTCATTTTGATTGCATTTCACTTCATTTGTACCCTGCCCTTCCTCCAAAGGCGTCCAGGGCAGCAAACACCATAAAGAAGTACAATTCAATTAAAAATGACCAAAAATAAAACAGAATTTTGCTGAGGTTTTGATAAAAATCAGTTTGCTAAGAGGAAAAAATAAGAAGCTAAGGTAACTTCACATGTGACCAGACCTGTGTAAATCAAAGGTCTTCATCTGCCATGTTTGGCAACAAGAGCCTATTTTCACACAGTGCTCCGGATTGTGGTTAGTGCATTTTTAGAAAGATAGTTCAAATCACATATTATGAAAATCTTCCCAAGTTATGAGACTTCAGCAATGCAGCAAGCTAAAAATGTCTTTGTGGGAATGATTTCAAGGGATGTTGAAGTCATACAGAATACTAAATGGAGCAAAGCAACACTTTCTGAAGTCAAGACAAACTTTTTGCTGCATTCTGAAATCTGCTGGGTTTCTGAATTTCTGATTTCAAATGTGAATGTCAAATTTTGACATCAAAATTGAATACTGAGCCTTTGTGATTGAAATTAGACATAGAAAACTGATACTTTGGATTGGAGGAGTGCAAATATAACAATGACCTCATCCCTTTCATTATTCCCACTTCCCCTGCCCAGCTTACCAGTGTGTGTGTGTGTGTGTGTGTGTTGATTAATGCAGTGGAATATTTTTGAGCTTGCTAAAATTAAAATTAAAAAATGCAACCTTCCCCTTCCAGAATTCAAGATCAAAGGCATCTCCATTCATGCTTTTTTAATGATGGAGGAATGTGGCCACTGAACATACAATTTTAGGCCATGTGTTTGCTTTTAAGATCAGGAGGATACTTGCAAAATTGGGGACCTCCTTAGATTCCAGAAAGATCATGTAAATCAAGATGCTGTACCTCTATAATGCCCTCACCTTTTAAAGTACCGTAGTTTAAAAAGAATACTTATTTCCCAAATGAAAGGCTTTCATTTTTAGCCTGGCCTTTGGTTTGGATTCAGTTTGACCCTTATGTTTCCTTCCCCTTATGGTTTTGATTTATGGGCTATGGGTAGTGCTCTGGTCTAAACCAGTGTTTTTCAACCACTGTTCCGTGGCACACTAGTGTGCTGCAAGATGTTGCCTGGTGTGCCGTGGGAAAAATTGAAAAATTCAAGAGAATTACTTTATATATAGTCAATATAGGCACAGAGTTAATTTTTTTAACATTTTCTAATGGTGGTGTGCCTCGTGATTTTTTTCATGAAACAAGTGTGCCTTTGCCCAAAAAAGGTTGAAAAACACTGGTCTAAACCACAGAGCCTAGGGCTTGCCGATCTGAAGGTCAGCAGTTCGAATCCCTGCAACCGGTGTGAGATCCCGTTGTTTGGTCCCAGCTCCTGCCAACCTAGCAGTTCGAAAGCACACCAGTGCAAGTAGGTAAATAGGTACCGCTCCGGTGGGAAAGTAAACAGCGTTTCCATGCGCTGCTCTGGTTCACCATAAGTGGCTTAGTCATGCTGGCCACATGACTCAGAAGCCGTAAGCTTGGCCAATAAACTGAGATGAGCGCCGCAACCCTAGAGTTGTCCACAACTGGACCTAACGGTCAGGGGTCCCTTTACCTTTACCTTTACTAAAATGAGGCTGCATTTTAAATTGTATTTTAACCCATATTTTAACCCGCATTTTAATTAACTGTTTTTCTTTTTCTTTTACATTTTATTGTAATTTTATTGGTGTTAGCTGCCTTGAGCCCAGTTCTGGCCGGGGAGGGCGGGGTATAAATAAAAATTTATTATTATTATTATTATTATTATTATTATTATTATTATTATTATTATTATATTGTTTGAGGCTAAATTGATTGCACAGTTGTTATATGGTGCCTAATTAGGTCCCTCCGCCAACTGTACACCACTAGAATAGGTACAATCCAAATTCTTAAGATCTGCTCTACAAGTGCCTAAACACGTCTCAAATGCTACTATACGTCTTGAAACTGGATCCATAAGAATCGAGGCCAGAGTGGGGCTCGCCACTCTTAATTACTGGTTGAGACTATCTTTCTTCCCTTGCTCCCCTGACTATCAAGGACGATTTCCAATCGACATGGAAACGAGCAGTGAAAAATATAATAGCTAGTATAATTAGTATCTAATAATTATAATAATAATAATAATAATAATAATAATAATAATAATAATAATAATAGATAATAGATAATAATTAGTATCTAGGCATCAACACACAGATTTTCCTTGACATGGGGCATTAACAAGCTAAAAAAACCCAAAACATTAAACAGCATGTGGAAGACACAGAACACCAAGCAGACCTAACGGGGTCCCCAAAATTTCTAATCAGTGAAGCCAGAAGATGCCTCACCTCCCAAATGCCAGCCTTGAAATCTCAAAACAGTGAAGGGCTTTCACCTTGGCCCGTTGTCAGGCCCTCCCCTCAGCCATTCAAGAAGGCCGTTATAGGAAGACACCATACGAGGAGAGGAAATGCCCATGTGGTTCTGGCAAGCAGGAAACAACATGCCTTTTTCCATTGCCAGTACTATGTAGACATACGAGCCAGGTTTATCCCACCTATCCTACATAAATTCCCAGGATGTACAGAAAAACTCAACATCTCCCTACTACTCCAGGATGAAAAGCCAGATGTTACATATTCAGTTGCTAGATTTTGCGCTGTCATGATGGATATTCGCCAAAGGATGGTTTGTGCTACAAACCAGTCCTAAACTGAAGGCCCATATTGCAAGACCATTATTCCCCTAAGCTCCACCCCTTATAGTTGTTTTAATTGTGTGTCTTTTAGTCCTTATCTGTTTCAATTATCAGTTATTACTCATCAATTATTTGTGTTTGATCTCGTACTCTATTCACATGTTTTATCCTATGCTTGTTTCTTTGTTCCTATTTGCTTTAACAATTACCTGTCTAAATCCTAACTGCTATTTTATTCATATGTTCCTCTTATGCTGGTCTGTGACCGCAATAAAGTTGTGTGTGTGTGTGTGTGTGCGTGCGCGCACGTGCTTGCAGGGCTGTTTTACTGCATTGCAATGAAGTAAGGAATTGGTGGCTGTGGCAGTGATTGTATAAACCTGCCCTGCCAGGCAAAGAAATATCTGGGACCAAAATACTATTTTCTATTAAGTCATTGTTGCAAATTGGATGGAATGCAGATTATGTTTTACAGTTGAAGCACATTTTTAATTGTGAACACTAATATAACATTTGGAGCTATCCAACAAATGGCCTGAGATTTTGATGTTGAAAGTCTCTACTCCGTCCCACGTAGGTGCACGGAAGATGAGGAAGTTTAGGGGGCCACAGCACAATGGTCTTGGACCTCTCCATCAGCATTTCCAATGGTCTCAGCAAGAAGAAGAAGAAGTTTGGATTTGCTATCCCGCTTTATCACTACCCGAAGGAGTCTCAAAGCGGCTAACATTATTCTTTCCCTTCCTCCTCCACAACAAACACTCTGTGAGGTGAGTGGGGCTGAGAGACTTCAGAGAAGTGTGACTAGCCCAAGGTCATCCAGCAGCTGCATGTGGAGCAGCGGAGACGCAAACCCGGTTCACCAGATTATGAGTCTACCGCTCTCAGCCACTACACCACACTGGCAGGTTCTGATGAGAACATAAGGAAAGCCCTGATGGATCAGGCTGAAGGCAAGGGTGGGGAATCTTAGGCCAGAGGGCCAAAGGCACCCCCCCCAAAACCTTTCTATACCCTCAGGACTCTTCCCTGGCCCTGCTTTGCAGCTCCCATGAGGGTTTCTGCCCGGCTCCAATATGTCCCTGAACTCTCTTAATGCTTCTTGTTTTCCTGGATGGAGGGCAGAGCAGGGTGTGCAATGTGGTCCTCAGGTTGAGAAAAAGCTCTCCACCTCTGCTTTCAGTTATATACTTTTCCCTTAAAGAGCATCCACGTTCCCCAAGCTCACAGCAGTGGCTTTCCTGCTAGACTCTTCTACCTGCCCTTTGGTAAAACATTCGGACAACTTCCACATTATGGGTGACATCCAGTGTTTCGGTTCCATGAATGGAAGGACGTTCTGGTTGAGGAAGGAGAGTTGTGAAAGGAGCCCTTCCACAAACAGAGTGAGAACACTGGATGTTCCCCAATGTTGCAGGATCAGGGCTGGGGCAATGTCAACTGCAGCCACTGCTCCTGAAAGGTAAGCCTGTTGGGGGGGGGTGTTGTGTGCTGTGAATCATTCCTGTTTACCGATGTCCATTCTGTCCGAATTTGCCATTCGCTGCAGATCTTCAGCTGGCACGTACTTGTGGTCTCTGGTTTCTCCAGGTGGTGGCAGCGGTGTGGCTGGACCGTCAGGGTGCGGTTGGCATAGATCTGCCGGCACAGGACTTGGCGGTGCTGCATCCCGAGGCCGCAGGTCTTGCTGCATTCTGACCACTCCCCTATATCCCAGCTAAGAAATGCAGGAAGGAAGAAGAGATGGGGGTCATTCTATATCGGGGTGGGGAGCCTCAAGCCTGGTGGTGTTGGTAGGGAAATGTGGCCCTCTATACCTCTCTGCCTGGCCCCTGTGACTCTCCCCAGGCCATGCCTTCCCCAGCTCCACCCTCCACTGGCCTTGCTTCACACCCTCCTTGGGATATGAGGGGGGCTCGAGTGTGCGTAGAACCTAGCCCACTGTACAAAGACAATATTTGCCTCCACTGCCCCACCCACTTTTGCCCCTGGCCCCACTCACCACTAGGATGTGGCCCCCAGAAGGGAATGTGGCCCTCATGCTGGAAAAGAAAAAGTTTAGCACCCCATCTATCTATGTGCTGGACAGAAAAAGTTTTTGAGCTCAGCCATTGTCCTAGCCCAGTGGTTCTCCAACATTTTTCTCTGGGCCACACTTTCAGAATAAAAAATTGCTTGTGCCACACTGTGTTTTAACTGTATGTGTGGATGTGGCCCAAATCAATGTACAGGGAGTGAAGCAGCATATATTATATTTGATTGGTGAAATTGGCACTGTTGTTGTTGTTCAGTCGTTCAGTCGTGTCCGACTCTTCGTGACCCCATGGACCAGAGCACGCCAGGCACACCTATCCTTCACTGCCTCTCGCAGTTTGGCCAAACTCATGTTAGTAGCTTCAAGAACACTGTCCAACCATCTCATCCTCTGTCGTCCCCTTCTCCTTGTGCCCTCCATCTTTCCCAACATCAGGGTCTTTTCTAGGGATTCTTCTCTTCTCATGAGGTGGCCAAAGTACTGGAGCCTCAACTTCAGGATCTGTCCTTCTAGTGAGTACTCAGGGCTGATTTCTTTGAGAATGGATAGGTTTGATCTTCTTGCAGTCCATGGGACTCTCAAGAGTCTCCTCCAGCACCATAATTCAAAAGCATCAATTCTTCGGCGATCAGCCTTCTTTATGGTCCAGCTCTCACTTCCGTACATTACTACTGGGAAAACCATAGCTTTAACTATACGGACTTTTGTCGGCAAGGTGATGTCTTTGCTTTTTAAGATGCTGTCTAGGTTTGTCATTGCTTTTCTCCCAAGAAGCAGGCGTCTTCTGATTTCGTGACTGCTGTCACCATCTGCATTGATCATGGAACCCAAGAAAGTGAAATCTCTCACTGCCTCCATTTCTTCCCCTTCTATTTGCCAGGAGGTGATGGGACCAGTGGCCATGATCTTAGTTTTTTTGATGTTGAGCTTCAGACCATATTTTGCGCTCTCTTCTTTCACCCTCATTAAAAGGTTCTTCAATTCTTCCTCACTTTCTGCCATCAAGGTAGTATCATCAGCATATCTGAGGTTGTTGATATTTTTTCCGGCAATCTTAATTCCGGTTGGGGATTCATCCAGTCCAGCCTTTCGCATGATGTATTCTGCATATAAGTTAAATAAGCAGGGAGACAATATACAGCCTTGTCGTACTCCTTTCCCAATTTTGAACCAATCAGTTGTTCCATATCCAGTTCTAACTGTAGCTTCTTGTCCCACATAGAGATTTCTCAGGAGGCAAATGAGGTGATCCGGCACTCCCATTTCTTTAAGAACTTGCCATAGTTTGCTGTGGTCGACACAGTCAAATGCTTTTGCATAATCAATGAAGCAGAAGTAGATGTTTTTCTGGAACTCTCTGGCTTTCTCCATAATCCAGCGCATGTTTGCAATTTGGTCTCTGGTTCCTCTGCCCCTTCGAAATCCAGCTTGCACTTCTGGGAGTTCTCGGTCCACATACTGCTTAAGCCTGCCTTGTAGAATTTTAAGCATAACCTTGCTAGCGTGTGAAATGAGTGCAATTGTGCGGTAGTTGGAGCATTCTTTGGCACTGCCCTTCTTTGGGATTGGGATGTAGACTGATCTTCTCCAATCCTCTGGCCACTGCTGAGTTTTCCAAACTTGCTGGCATATTGAGTGCAGCACCTTAACAGCATCCTCTTTTAAAATTTTAAATAGTTCAGCTGGAATATCATCACTTCCACTGGCCTTGTTGTTAGCAAGGCTTTCTAAGGCCCATTTGACTTCACTCTCCAGGATGTCTGGCTCAAGGTCAGCAACCACATTTCCTGGGGTGTATGAGACCTCCATATCTTTCTGGTATAATTCCTCTGTGTATTCTTGCCACCTCTTCTTGATGTCTTCTGCTTCTGTTAGGTCCTTTCCACTTTTGTCCTTAATTGTGGTAATCTTTGTACGAAATGTTCCTTTCATATCTCCAATTTTCTTGAATAAATCTCTGGTTTTTCCCATTCTGTTATTTTCCTCTATTTCTTTGCATTGCTCGTTTAGAAAGGCCCTCTTGTCTCTCCTTGCTATTCTTTGGAAATCTGCATTCAATTTCCTGTATCTTTCACGATCTCCTTCGCATTTTGCTTGTCTTCTCTCCCCCGCTATTTGTAAGGCCTCATTGGTCAGCCACTTTGCTTTCTTGCATTTCTTTTTCATTGGGATGGTTTTCGTTGCTGTCTCCTGTATAATGTTACGAGCCTCCATCCACAGTTCTTCAGGTACTCTATCCACCAAATCTAAATCCTTGAACCTGTTCTTCACTTCAACTGTGTATTCATAAGGAATTTGATTTAGATTGAATCTTACTGGCCCAGTGGTTTTTCCTACTTTCTTCAGTTTAAGCTGGAATTTTGCTATAAGAAGCTGATGATCTGAGCCACAGTCAGCTCCAGGTCTTGTTTTTGCTGAGTGTATAGAGCTTCTCCATCTTTGGCTGCAGAGAATATAATCAATCTGATTTCGATGTTGCCCATCTGGTGATGTCCATGTGTAGAGTCGTCTCTTGTGTTGTTGGAAAAGAGTGTTTGTGATGACCAGCTTGTTCTCTTGACAGAACTCTATTAGCCTTTGCCCTGCTTCATTTTGATCTCCAAGGCCAAACTTGCCGGTTGTTCCTTTTATCTCTTGACTTCCTACTTTAGCATTCCAATCCCCTATAATGAGAAGAACATCCTTCTTTGGTGTCATTTCTATAAGGTGTTGTAAGTCTTCATAGAATTGATCAATTTCGGTTTCTTCAGCACTGGAAGTTGGTGCATAAACTTGGATTACTGTGATGTTAAAAGGACTGCCTTGGATTCGTATCGAGATCATTCTATCATTTTTGAAGTTGCATCCCAGTACAGCTTTCGCCACTCTTTTGTTGACTATGAGGGCCACTCCATTTCTTTTACGGGATTCCTGCCCACAGTAGTAGATATGATAGTCATCCGAACTGAATTCGCCCATTCCTGTCCATTTTAGTTCACTGATGCCTAGGATGTCAATGTTTATTCTTGCCATCTCATTTTTTACCACATCCAGCTTACCAAGGTTCATGGTTCTTACATTCCAGGTTCCTATGCAATACTTTTCTTTACAGCATTGGACTTTCCTTTCGCTTCCAGGCATATCCGCAACTGAGCGTCCTTTCGGCTTTGGCCCAGCCGCTTCATCAGCTCTGGATCTACTTGTACTTGTCCTCCGCTCTTCCCCAGTAGCAAGTTGGACGCCTTCCGACCTGAGGGGCTCATCTTCCAGCGTCATATCTTTTATATGCCTGTTGTCTTTGTCCATGGAGTTTTCTTGGCAGGGATACTGGAGCGGCTTGCCAGTTCCTTCTCCAGGTGGATCACGTTTGGTCCAAACTCTCCGCTATGACCTGTCCATCTTGACCTGTCCATAGCTTGCCTGAGTAATTCAAGCCCCTTCGCCACGACAAGGCAGTGATCCAAGAAGGCACTGTTACAGGTGTTACATTTGTAACATCTTTAAGTGTGGCAACACCTACACTTTGGAATGCCCTGCCTATTGGTATCAAGCAGGAGCCTTCACAATACTCTCTTCAGAGCCTGCTAAAAACAATACAGTGGCACCTTGGGATACATGTGCTTCAGGTTACAGACTCCGCTAACCCAGAAGTAACGCTTCAGGTTAAGAACTTTGCTTCAGGATAAGAACAGAAATCGTGCTCTGGCGGTGCAGCGGCAGCGGGAGGCCCCATTAGCTAAAGTGGTGCTTCAGGTTAAGAACAGACCTCCGGAACGAATTAAGTTCTTAACCCGAGGTACCACTGTATTGATTACACAAACCTACTCGGATGTTAAGAAAGTCTTAATATGGACTTAAATTATTCTTGTTGATTTTCTAAGTGATAATGTTATCTTTTTCATAAACTGATTTAAAATCAAGTGTGGCATAAATTTTATGAAATAAATAAATAATATTTTTGACTGTTTTATTGTCTTGAGAGGTAACGGAGTGCACCAAAGTGACCACCCCAGGGCCAGAGCCTGGGCAGTGGGGACGGAGGTCCTGGACTGCCCAGACAACAAGACTAGTCTCTCAGCCTCGCTGATGTGGTCCAAAGGAAAGCAGAGTAATACAAACCCTGATTTAACCGTACAAGTAATAAGCATCATCCTCTTACAAGGCTGGGCATGGGAAGGTGTTGCAGGCTTCCTCTTCCGGGGTGGGCTTGGTGCTGGTGTCACAGTAACTCTCAGACACCTCCTCATGGCTATTTCGGTTGACGCAGCGGAAGACAGGATACTGTGAGCCTGGGGTGCAAAGCAAGGAAGGAAAAGAAAGAAGCAGTGGGGAGAAATCTCAGGGTCGTATGTTGGGTGAAAGATTCCTGTATTGCCCTGGACTAGACGAGATGACCCTTCTGGTCCCATTCAACTCTACAATTTTATGATTTATTTACTAATAGACTGACATAGTCGAGCCTTTGGCCTAATTCACATGCTGCTTCTTATGTTCTTTAAGGTAAAGGTGCCCCTGACCATTAGGTCCAGTTGCGGTCGACTCTGGGGTTGCGGCACTCATCTCGCTTTACAGGCCGAGGGAGCCGGCGTTTGTCCGCAGACAGCTTCCGGGTCCTGTGGCCAGCATGACTAAGCCGCTTCTGGCAAACCAGAGCAGCGCACGGAAACCCCGTTTACCTTCCTGCCAGAGCGGTACCTATTTATCTACTTGCACTTGACGTGCTTTTGAACTGCTAGGTGGGCAGGAGCTGGGACCGAACAACGGGAGCTCACCCCGTCGTGGGGATTCAAAGTGCTGACCTTCCGATCGGCAAGCCCTAGGCTCTGTGGTTTAGACCACAGCGCCACCCGCATCCCTCTCTTATGTTCTTAAAGGTGACCAAAAAAATGATAGCAGTCAGTTCTTCCCTATACACCTAACAGCGGCTTTTTTTGTTTTTAAACCAGCTTTTATTGGCCAATGAAAATAAACAAAAAGGGAAGGCAAATGGACTTTGCACTGGGCAAAACATTCTTGATCTTTGCCATGCTCTTGACTATCAGCCCCATCACTATGCCAATCGTGATTTTGCTTACGAAGTTTGTTGTCCTGAACTATGCTGCAGCTTTGTTATGGCCCGTGGCTAAAGCAAAATGCATTTGGAAATGAATCACAGAACAAAGGGGGATTAGCTTCCTCCGCCTTGGAAATGTTTCCTAAACCCTTAGGATTGAGCTGTCCATATCATGTCAAAGAGCTGATCATGGTCGTCGCCGTCGCCGCCCCCCCCCCCAAACTCAGGAGGGGAGTTTTGCAATTTCTCTTTGTGGGCCCTGGAATAAATCCCTTTCTGAATTCAAACCAGAGAGGCACCTCTGTCTTGCCAATTTCTCCAGGGCTAAAACTTGGACCAAGTTGGATAATCTTCCTAGTCAAAATATGACATACGGGTGGACTTGCGCCAACTCTGAAGTGTATTTTGATAACAAGACCGCAGCTCTCTTGAGGCAAGAAGGAATCTGCAGCACAGCGTTCCCATTAGCATGCCAGCCCGCTCAGCAAAGAGCTGAGTCAGTCAGGCTTCTGTGGTGCGCAGGCTACTGGGCTGCAGCACTTCCCACAGGTTTGTGGGAACAAAATGGAAAAGGGGCAGCAGCACCCCATGGCATCCTAAGGGAGGTCCTGGGACATCAGCAGGTGCCTGTTTCCCAAGGCCATGAAGGCTCCAGCTTGGAAGAGGGCTGCTCTTCAGCAACGAAGAAGCATTGACTGGAAAACTGTTTAGACACTGGAGGCTCCACCTCACTCCAAGATTGGCCCTGAATATGAAGAACTTAAGAAGAGCCTTTAGCTGGATCAGGCCAATGGCCCATTTAGTCCAGCCTCCTGTTCTCACAGTGGCCGCCCAGATGCTTGGGGAAACTGGCAAGCGGGAGCTGAGCACTCGAGCCCTCTCCCCTCCTGTGGTTTCCAGCTACTGTAGCCCAGGTGTAGAGCATCTGCCTCACAAAAAGAAGGTCTCAGGTTCAATCCCCAGCATCTCCAGGTAGGATTGGGAGAGACTCCTGCCTGAAATCCAGGAAAGCCACCGCCAGTCAGTGTAGACCACATGGAGCTAGATGGACCAATGTTCTGACTCAGCATAAGGCACCTGCCAATGTTCCTAACCATGGCCAGTAGCCATTGAAACCATGCATTTGTTCTCTGTGTCCTTCAGCTGTTCTTACACATTACAATTTTTCACTTGGTTGTGCTATTTATTTTTTCAGCTCGCACTTAATTTCCATATGTTAAGGTATCATGTTGCACATCTTGTTTTAGACATGCTTTAAATATTCCTGACAACCCATTTTATATGTTAAAATATTTCACTTTTATCTTGTTTGGGTCCATGACCACATAATGAAGAGATTTGATTTGGCAAAGCAGCACATCCAGAAGGCACTTTGTTTTAATTCATCTTGGACTTAAATGTTGCAGAGTTCAGGGGGGAATAAAACACCTTGGCTGTCCCGATTACAACTAATGGCTGCTTGGCAGTCAGAAAGAGGGGGAAAGAGGCGGGTTTGCTCATAAATGACATGAAAATGAAAGTTTCTGCCAAAATGGAATGAATTCAGTGGTGTTTTCAACCGGGAAAGCTTTCAGCATCACATATGCTAATTTACAATAATTTCACTTCCAGAGGCATTTTTCTTCTCCTTGTAGGATTTGCAGGATATGTGTAACTTTTGGTACAGGGTGGAGTTTGCTCCTCCCCCCCACAAATGGGCCCACAAACATGAGAGACATAATTACAAGCATTCGAAGTGTATGAAGTTCACATGTCAGGG
The DNA here is from genome assembly GCF_009819535.1 of Lacerta agilis. NCBI lineage: Eukaryota > Metazoa > Chordata > Lepidosauria > Squamata > Lacertidae > Lacerta > Lacerta agilis. Next base: position 1,182,942 of record NC_046324.1, read on the forward strand.
TCAGGCTGTAGCTCAGGGCAAGAGCAAATGCTTTGGCTGCAGAAGGTCCCAGGTTCCATCTGCAGCCCCTCCAAGGCAGGGCTGGGAAATGCTACTGCCTGAAATGCAGGAGGGCCATTGCCAGTCGCTGCAGATGGTCTGACTTAGAACTAGGCAGCTTCCTACAAAAGCCTAAATTGCACCAATATTGTTTTCAGGCAGCAGATGTTTAGCACTTAATGCTGAGGGTCCCTACCAAAGAGCGATCAGAAGGAGTCCCACAGTGGCGGTGTTTCCGCACTAAATGCCCTATTCCTATGATGGATGCCATTTTCCCCACGGAGAAAATACCCTGAAATAATGCTCCTTCTAGGGCATTGTGGAGGGAACATGATGGCTACCAGTTGGCAGCCGCTAAGAGGAGATGCCCCTCACTGTTGTTAACATTAAAAGAAAGAGGGGGGAATCTCTGCTGCCATCCTGCTGCCACCCTACTGCCAGGGTCAGCCAGCCCCCACAGATCATTTATACCCTTGAAAAGGACCAAAATGTGCTCCCACTTGGCTTCCGCTTCCGCTCTGCCTTAATGGAGGCAGATCCCCACGACAGCAGGAGATCACTGGCAAAGGAAAAACAAGGATGCTTGAGGGTAATTATCCTTGCAAGTTCCCCCCAGGGACAGGGGGGTGGGCTTCACTCGCAGTTCGTCTCAGTACCTGGCTCTCGCTCCGGAATGGAATGCAGGAAGCAGGGAGGTGCTGAATACAAAGGCAGGTTCTCCTGTTAATTGGAGTTTAATTGGACTAAAGTACAGGTGCATGCTAGAAGTGATGAGATCACAAACTGTGGAACAAAAACAACTGCAAGGTCTTTAAGGTTTGAACTTGAGAGAAGACTTCATTTGGTGCAAAAAGACAGTGTGGGGGGAGGGGACCCCACGGCTTATTTATATAAAGTATTCTTCTCTGCATTTATGATTCGGCAACCCTCCCTTGAATATTAGTTCAAATTATATTTGTACAAACGAGGGTGGAAGAAACTGGATTATAGATATGGAATAGAGCATTAAACGGAAATGTGTGTGTTAAAAAGCTCTATTTTACAAAAGGTTTATGATGGAAACTTAGAGCTGACTCTTCCTCATCCTTTATTATTTACAGAGTGAACTGAATAACGCTAAACAGACTTGAAATTAAATGTAACTGGACCAGCTTCCCCTTCCCTGGATTTTAACTTGCTTCTCTCCATTGCTCCTGCAAGTGACATTTCCTCCTCCTATGAATGCATCCTGTCTTTGCCTTGAGTTGATGTGCTTTATAGCTCTTTACAAGCAGACACTGGCTATGTTTGCTTTTCCCTTGGTTAGAGACAAAGACATCACAGTTACTAAGTTCTTCCCGGACTCCAAATTTTGCCTTTGGCAGACCAGGATCCCCCAGGGTAGAATATATGTGTCAACTGTCCACACACTCCAGACCGCCTACCTTTCCCACACGTGGCGGAGCATTCAGTCATTCCAACTTGCTTCCAGTTGTGCTCTCGGCTGCGTCTTGCTGGCTGACCAGCAGGCACCTGGTTGTCTGGCTGGTGAGAGGGAAACCTTCCTGGCTGGATCACCGGAAAGGTCCCCACAGGCTGCCCCATGTGAGTGTCTGTCTCCCCGTGCAAATCCTTCTCCTCATAATTCACTGTCTCTGTCACATCCAACTGGCCATTGAATGGCTCCCCTGGGGGAATGGAGACAATAACTGCTTAAAATAATAGTCGTTCCTATCGACCACGAGCCATTCCAAATGCAGTAAGGCAAAATCCCCATGACAAGCTGGGATGTTTATGCAAGTCCAGAAGCAAGTTTTAACAGGAAAACACAACATTTGCTCATATATACAAAGGCTGTATGGTTCTTTTGGAACAAGGAACCTCATTTGTCACAAAGCAGAAAACTGATGAGCTCTCTTACTGGTATCACGATTGATTAATTAGAAGATCATTGCATGGGGGGGGGAATATAGAGGCTGTTTACCAGTGGGGATATCTCTGTTCATGCATTTGGAGATTTGATGGCTGTTCCAATGATGGCCTGAATAATGGGTCATACCCAATGGAGTCATACTCAAAATGAACCTATTGAAATCAATGGACTTCAGCAACTATTTTTGCAACAAAACAGCATGATCTTAACTAGATATATCTAAGCTTTCAGAGTTTTGTAGAATCATAGAGGGTCGGAAGAGACCCCAAGGCCCATCTAGTCCAACTCCCTGTAATATAGTTTGGTTCAGAGGTGCTGACTTGTGCCCCAAATTGAGGGGGGCCAGTTGTGTGTGTGCACAGCATAACGTCATGACATCACGCGTGCCATCACATGCACGAGGTGCCAAGCACACATCTTGGGGAGGAGGCTCCCTCAACATGGTGGGAAGGGGCTTGGCCCCCTGCCTACAAATATTGTTCAACCCCATAAAGATGGCACCTATGGTTTGGTTGAATAAGAGATGGCAAGTTACGCTTTCAGAATAAAACAGACATCTTACCTGGCCGTCGATGAAGAGGCACCTGAGGGCTGATGACATTGGGCCCTGGAATGATGTACTCATAATGTATACCTGGGTTGGGCTGCTGATGAATCATCTAAGACAGAAACGAATCAAATGAATGCCTGGGCAGATAGGGGGCTTAAGCTTCTCCACAGCAGACATATCAACTAGAGACATTTCTCAGACCCCAGATTCAGAGATAGGAGACTTGGGGGCTTGTAGTTATTGCCTCAAATAAAAAGTGAGCATTGGGACCCCTGAATTCTTCTGCAGCTGAGATGGAAATGAAAGCCAACCTTCTTTTCAATTTTTAAAACACCCTTCATCACAATAGATACTTAAGTCATTTACAAACCATTATATGAAACAGAACACAATCTGCAACAATAAAAATATTGTTCAATTATTAATACAACAAACATTTTGATGAACATAGCAGCAGTCTGTTGTAACAACAGTACTAAAACCTTGACTAAGACAATTGATTTCTATCCCACACCAGGCTGAACAAATATGTCAATGGAAACCCAGGCATCTCCAGTTCCAAGAGGATGGAGTTCCACAGTTGGGGAGCTGCTACAAAGAAGGTCCAGCCTTGTGTCACTGCACAGCAAGGGCCATTCACTGGTGGGATGGCCAGAAGGTTCCCCTGGTGATCTCAGGGGGGAGGCGGGGAGAAACATCTCAGCAAAATAGCTAGGTAGGCTAAATGGAAGTGATAAGCCCCGGCATTCTCTTCTGGGTACAGCTATAAAGCTTAGCAGGTGGTCTGCTTTCAGTCACCATTTCTAAGCCTCACAGGATTGTGGTGAGGATCAAATGGGATAACTGCCACCCTGAGCTCCTTCGAGGACAGGAATTTGATCAACAATAACCCTGCTCAAATTCAGTGGTACTTCTGCATGCGCATGCAAGTCTAATAAGACTGCAAAGCAGTGTTTCCCCCCAAAATTCAGTGGTTTGCATACTACTAACTATCAAGGGTGGTTCTTCTAGGTTAGAGAGAGAGAGAGAGAGAGAGAACAAAATGGACTTGCAGTTAACTGAAGTGGTATTATTATGCCTAATATTTGCAGCTTACATAGACATCCAAGATTTCATTTGTTGGGCCATCTGCTAGAAAGGATTCCCCTGCAGTACTTGAGATTTCATTGGGGCGTTTGTAGGTGAACATTGTTCCTCCTCCCTCATATCGCCCAGGTCGATCAATTGCCCAGTTCCCATTGATAATAGACCGCCCTGATCGACTCCGCAGTGCTGTAAGAAACAAGGGGGGAGAAGGCATGTGTTAGGTTATATAAATATGTATTTATGATATATAAATGTTCATATTGACACAGCAATGTCCACAACAATAAAACCTGAGCACAAATTCTGTAACTGTTTGGTGGCAGAACATGTGCTGTATCTGCAAAGTGTCACGGGTTCCATCCTCGGTATCTCCAGACTCCAGGTGAGGTTGGGAATGACTCCTGCATGAAATCCTGGAGAGCCGCTGCCAGTCAATGTCAACAGACCAAGAGTTGTGCAGTACTTGGTATATGGCAGCTTCCTGTGTTCCTGGGTGTCTAGAACACATCTCTAGGTGAGCCCAGGAAGCAGTAACAGGAGGAAATAATTCTTTCTGAAAATCTCACCAAAAAAGAAGAGGAAGAATTGCTTCCAGTGACTCTGTATCACTCACCACCAGCTCTTGGGGCTGTTTCCTTTATGGCAGGAATGGGGAACCTGTGGTCTCCCAGATGTTTTGAACTACAACTTCCATCAACCCCCAACCACATGAGGTTGTATACGGTGTGGAGGAAGTGGATTGAGAGAGGTTTTATCCCTCTCTCATCCTACTAGAAGCCAATGAGATCACCCAATGAAGGTGAACTTTAATAGATGGGGTGGTGGTGGTTTCAATGATTCCTTCATACAGTGCATAGTTAAACTTCTTGCCTCCACAAGAAGGTGTGTTGGTTACCGACTTGGAATAGATAAATTTATGGACAATAAGGCTATCAATGGCTACTGGTAAAGATTTGTTTATTTTACTTATTTATGTGCTGCTTGATACAATAGTTCCTAATGTGTACAACTGGAATGCATCCTAAAACCAGTTAAAATTAACCAGAAGATCGGGGGGGGGGGGACTCATCTAAATAATGAAAACTGAAAAAAATGCAAGTTGGTCACATATTCTCACCAAGATGAGAGGCAGTATGCTTGGGAGTGCTGCTGCACTTATGTCCTTCTGGTGGACTTCCCCAAGGCAACTAGTTGGCCATTGTGAGACCAGGATGCTGGTCTAGATAGACCTTTGGTCTGATCCAGCAAGGCTCTTCTTATGTTCACTCCAATTGTAAGCTGGTGTTTACTAGGCCAGATGGAGTTTAAGCCACAACCTTTTCAGACTCAGCAAATGTTTGTCCACAGCAGGATCATTCCTCCTTAGATATATCTGCTTAATGACTTTAGTGATGCGTCCATTTCCCCTATGATCTGTCCATGGTCCTGACACCTTGCCAGTCACTTTCCATTTGAACTGGATGTTCTTCGGGTGTACTTCCTTCTTGCTGACACTTAATTTGACCTACCTCCTGGGCTGAAGGTTCTTTCCAAAGTTCTGTTCCATTACTGGGAAGCAGCTCCTCCACAGGGGTGAGCCTTGAATAGGCACCTGGCACAAATGAGGAACATCTACCCTTTGAATTAGCAGTGGAGAGCCTGTGTACACACACACACACACACACATACACACACACAGAGCCCAATATTGTTGGACTCAAACTCCCATCAGCCCCTCTACTTGGGGATTATTCCTTTGAAATATTATTTTATTTGATGGTGTTCACAAACAGTCAAGACCTTTTCCTCTTCTTTCCTTTGCCACCATGCGGAATGGAAATGTTTCCTTGCCATCTGTGGGTCCCACTGGCATGAGAAAGTGCACATAAAGTCCATCCATCTGAAGAGGGACCTTTCATAGGCCAGAATCCCTCCTTGTATAGAGCTCTTCCCTGCACTAGCTAAATGTGCAGATGGCAGGGAAGGGATTCTGTTGCATAGGGCTAGCACAGGGATATGTTCCCAGTGCAAAGTGGTATGGTCAATCTGCACGGCTCCACCCCCCCCCCCCACACATGTTCTGTCAACATGTAGGAGATGTGTGAACCTCCCTCCTGACATGGGGAGAAGTGTGCATGATTAACATGGAAGGATTCCACCGCTTGCATTCCTTGCTTTTCTGGATTCAAGGTCCACCTCTTGTTAAAAGGACAGGGTGGAAACTCTAAACTATCTGCGACAATAACTGACAGTTAGTAAGATGCAGCCAGTGCAATTTAATTAGAACACCTGTGCTACAGAGCTCTTTGGCAAGCTTTCTCTTGGCCTAGACTTAAACTAATTTTTAATATGCAATACGTCTATTAAAAGTGTAAATGTAGTTTTATTTGATAATTCCTAATGTAGCTCTCTGGTTCTTTTCTTAAATCAAAAGCATAGAAATAAATAGCAAAAATGCTGGCAAAGAGCAAGTGGTTAATAATGACATTGCACAAAGATTGGATTGGTGCTTGGAAGCTAGTTGGTCTTGTCAAACTCCAGCTTGATATTCATCATAGATGATCAACTTAAATTAGCGTTGCCAGTGCTATACTGTGATTAAAGCACCACCAAATGTGCTGTCAAAATGTTAGGAGATGATATGGAAATTAGGTTCTCCTGAGAAAAATTTGGGAATGAACTTTTAGGGGCTATTCTGCAGTAGCAAATTTCTTCACTGACTTAGATTAAAAGAAGTCCTGGATCCCCAACAACCCATTGCTGACAGCCTTTTCTATTACCCCAAACTGTCGGCAAACTAAGGCCCATGTGCCACAAGCGGCCCATGGGGGTCATTTAACCGGCCCACAAGCCACCCCCGAACTGAGCCACCCGCTTGGCAAGTCCCCGCGCACTGCAGTAAACCAGCACAGCACGGCACGGGGACTCGCTTCCGCGGCTCTGAAAATCACATCTGTGCTGATGTAGACACCGAAAAGCACGCCTGTGCAAACGAAGACACAGATGCTGGAAATCGTGGGCATGTGCACGATCCGGCCCATGGAGGGATCTCCGCTGAAGTGAACTGGCCCAGGCGAGGTAAACCTTGCCGACTCTTGCTCTACACTCTTCTTCCAACTAGGCCGCGGGTGAATGTGGTGCCCTGAAGGCACACCTTAATAAGCCTCACTGTCTGAGGGACTGCAACACAACAGCACCATCTCCCTGATTACCAAAGAAGAATAGAAAAAGAGGCCTTCTGGGCCAGACCAAAAGCCTCTTCAGTCCACCATCCAATCCATTAAGCCTTCAAAAGAGCTAATAAGCTGGTAAGTCACCCTAAATTGTAAATAGTTAGCGTGTCAAATTAATGTCTTAGGAAATGTTATTCCCTATGTTGAAAGCACTTTTAGAATGCAATATTTGTATAGTTTGGAGTCGGACTGTGGGATGTGAAGGGCATTGCACCCTCTTTATACATACAAAGAACTTTGCACCCTTTTCAGGTGTCATATCACAGTCCAACATGTCTCTGAAACATTAAATAGTGACGCTACAGAGTGAAGGAAATTGCATTTCAGACTCTTAAAAGTTAAAACCTTGACAAGCTTTACACCCTGGAGAAGTGGTGAAGTTAAATTATGTATTAGCTTTCCCCATTACAATAATAAATGTATATTGTAAAAACCTGGCTAGATTTCGAAACAGTAAACCAGATCCAGAATTAGAAAAGGAGGCAGGCTAAATGCTCAAGAAGGCCACATTCCTAAAGAGGGTTTGATGGAGAAGATTTCCCCCAAATCTGATCCTTTATTGCTCTCCTGGTTGCTTTTGCCATTCACTCTGTTCCTCCTGAATTCAAGCTTAACTGTGATAATTTCTAAAATTAATTCTAAAACTGGAGAATGAACAACTTGCTGACCTTCCAGTTTCTATAAATTCAGTCCCCTCCCCCGCTCCCATTGCACATATGTGCATGATTGCAAAAGGACCCTCTTGATGATGACGACGATGATGATGGTTATATGTGTTTACCACCCCGAGACTCACAGGTCTCAGGAGGGTTCACTGGATAAAATCAGAATATAAAACCACAAAAGACATAATAAAAACAAAAACAACCCAATAGCCCCTCTCCAAACACATTTTAAAAGGGCGTAGGATGTCACTCAGCCCAAGACCTGGTTAATGAGGAACGTTTCTGCCTGGCACCTAGAGGGAAGCCTCCCTTGATGAGATCATAGCATGACAATTCTTTGCATTAGGTGTTTTACATCAATTAACTAGATATGCATGTTGGTAACAAAGAGGAGAAAAGACATAAATTAACCGAGGGGTCTGGAAACATTTCCCCTTAGTATATGCATTTTTGTGCACATTATTTGGCTTGAGAACTGAATTGCAAAATGCAGAGAAGTTCAGGTTTAAAGGTGGGTGTGTTTTCGTTCATGCATATTTTCAGAAAGTATGCATTAGGTTGATACTCTGTTAAATGTGAACTAAATCAAATTTCTCCCCCTTCTGTACTAACTACATAGAAGCAATGCTATTTTTTTCAGGGGGTACTCAAGGGTACGCAGTGCCAACACTTCTTTTTTGTTATTAAAAAGTGTGTCATTTATTGTAACAACTTCATGGTGAGTTTCAGCACCTATTTTTCTAGAAAAAAATGCACTGCATACAAATGGTTATGATTTTTAGTTGTATCCAAGGCTGGTCTCACTCAGAGCAGGCCCACTGAAATTGATGAATATGACTAACTTAAGTCCATATTGATCCCCAACATACAGTAAGTGTTGGAGATGTGGCCTCTGTTGAGTGATCTGTAAGGATGTGTTTCTCAGTCAGTTGTTTTGTGCCCCCATTTCCCTAAACACTCCTGCTTTTCTTTTCTCCATTTTATGCTGGTAAGCAACCCCAAAAGCTACAGGAAAATTTCCAACCCAATGCATCCAAAGAAACCAACACCAGCTGATACAACAACAGTCCCTTTTACCTGCTAGCCAACAAAATCATAGCACACATCTGCAATGAAAGCCTCTCCTGCTCTTACAAAGGGGGGGGGGAGCCAAGGGCTGATACATCACAGAGCTGCAATGTAAATAATGAGTTGGCTGCACAAAAATGCATAATGGCTGTGAGCAGCAGATTAGATGCTGCCAAGAATCAGTGAAAGATCTCTGACACTCACTCAGGTTTTCCAGCTAATCAGTTAGGCAAGGTTTCTCCTCTTTTTGCTTTGACACACCCTCTCTGCACTTGCTGGCTTCTTTTCACTCTACAAAGTGATTGAGAAGTTTCACCCAACAGGCATTAAAAAGAAGAAGCTAGCATCAATGTCAAGTGGAATATTTGAAGGAGATAAAGCATGATACTCTTAATCTCAGGGTCATGGGTTCAAGCCCCACATTGGGCAAAAGATTCCTGCACTGCAGGGGGTTGGACTAGATGAACCCTCATGGTCCCTTCCAGCTCTATAATACTATGATTCTAAGAGTGGCGGCGGCAATGATTGTAAATGGATGTTCAAGTGAAATTGTTTATCACAGTGATCCACAAACTGTCATAACAGCAGGTGACAAAGTTTCAAAAGTTTCCTAAGAAATTCTTGACACAGCACAGTTAGCGTTAGCTCACATATTAATCATTCCCAAGAACTTCCCTATGTTTGCTTTTGAGTATAATGCCTTCTCCTTAGTATGTGTTGAGAAAATGTTTCATTAGGATTCTGAATTTACTGCAGATCTAATCAGAGCTAATCCAAAGATATTAACATATTTTCACAATTTAAATTAATTTAACAGGATTCCCAGGGATGGTAGTACAACCTTAACTTATACCTTGTAACAACTATGCAAATCTGAGCCTCTCCTTCTTGAAAACAGGCCAGTCAATCTCTTGCATTAGCTGCTTCTTAGGTGGCAATGCACCAGTGCTTTTTTTCAGGGGTATGCAGTAAAATGTGTGGCACTTACTGTAACAACTTCATGGCGAGTACCGGCACCTATCTTCCTTGGGGGGGAAGCACTGAGATTCACCAAGCTTTGTAACGGCGGCAGTAAGATTACACAAGGGGAACTGCAAGGCCAGAGTGACCCTGAAGTCCTATGCCAATATTTCTGTCACATCAAAGCACATAAATCAGCCATTCTCTCTATTCCTAGTCCTTATCTTGCATTCTTCGAATGCAACTTGATGCCTGGCTGGCTCTATCAAAGCTGATGCTATTGAAAACAAATGCATGGTTGGCAAGCTGAATGACACACCAGGAGATTGTCTGCCAGAACTGAATCCAGTTCATATAGGAGTATCTCCTCTGCCAAAATGGGTCAAGGACTCCCCACCTCTAATCCCTTCTAGACTACATAGTCATTGTGGGATAATTCCATATCCACAATGAGGCCAAAACAATTCGAAGCAAGGCCCAAATGGTTAGGTCCAGGTCCAGGCAGATTGTAAAGTCTTCAGGGAAAAGTCACTGATCTAACAACAGATTTCTAGAAGAACTGATTAAGTAAAGGTACTGACTTTATGATGTACAAAATGAGCTTCAGTCCAAATCTCAGTGTTAATAAGCACACGGGGGGGGGGGGGAAGTCTCTTACTCCAAAGTAAGAGACAAAGAACCTATTGTTTCTTGCTTTTCAGAAAAACACATCACTAGTAGACAGGTGTAAAGTCTTCCAACAGGTTAATGAATCCTGATTTCATTGTGGAATGTACAATTCCTTCTTAATGTGTGTTTGTTTTCCTGATCTCTATATGCTTCCATTTTTCTCTACTTTGCTTCCTAAGCCATCACAGAAAATAGGAGTTTGTTTGCACCATACTTATTGCCAAATTCATGGAAGGTGTAGCCATATTCAGTTTGTGGCATAAGGCAGCCTAATTCTGTTTTGGCTGCACTAGGGTGGTAGTAGTAGAAGAAGTGGTAACTAGGGATATTGGAGAATTCAAATGAAACGAGAGTGGAATTACTTATTTGTCCCATGTTTAGAAATCAATACAGCAAATACAATCAATATTCACTGTTGTTGCTGGTTTCAATACGTAATTGATTATGCTTTATTCCCTCTCTATTTGTACAGTGGTACCCCGCAAGACGAATGCCTCGCTAGACGAAAAACTCGCAAAACGAAAGGGTTTTGCGAGTTTTTAGTTGACTCGCAAGACGAATTCGTCTATGCCTGTTTTTCGCAAGACGAATTCGTCTGGCGAGGTACCACTGTAAGCTGGCTTACCTTTTCGCTCTGGTCGGGAGGGGTGATGTCCGCGTCCGCCATTTTGGATCGACTGTGCATGCGCAGTCGATCCAAAAGGGCAGACGCGGACAACATCCCTCCCGACCGCAGCGAAAAGGTAAGCTCCGCTGCCGGTCGGGAGGGGGCCGTGGGATCGTGCCCGATGTCGGGCATGATCCCACGGCCCCCTCCCTCCCTCCCGGAGCCCCGCCGCTGCGTTTTAAGACTGCAACAATCGTTGCAGTCTTAAAACTCGGCGGCGCGGAGCTCCGGTGCCGGTCGGGAGGGGGCCGTGGGATCGTGCCCAATGTCGGGCATCATCCCACGGCCCTCTCCCTCCTTCCCGGAGCCCCGCCGCTGCGTTTTAAGACTGCAACGATCGTTGCAGTCTTAAAACTCGGCGGCGCGGAGCTCCGGTGCCGGTTGGGAGGGGGCCGTGGCATCATGCCCGATGTCGGGCATGATGCCACGGCCCCCTCCCTCCCTCCCGGAGCCGCGGAGCTGCGTTTTAAGACTGCAGCGATCGCTGCAGTCTTAAAACGCAGCACCGCGGAGCTCCGGTGCCGGTCGGGAGGGGGCCGTGGGATCGTGCCCAATGTCGGGCATCATCCCACGGCCCTCTCCCTCCTTCCCGGAGCCCCGCCGCTGCGTTTTAAGACTGCAACGATCGTTGCAGTCTTAAAACTCGGCGGCGCGGAGCTCCGGTGCCGGTCGGGAGGGGGCCGTGGCATCATGCCCGATGTCGGGCATGATGCCACGGCCCGCTCCCTCCCTCCCGGAGCCGCGGAGCTGCGTTTTAAGACTGCAGCGATCGCTGCAGTCTTAAAACGCAGCACCGCGGAGCTCCGGTGCCGGTCGGGAGGGGGCCGTGGCATCATGCCCGATGTCGGGCATGATGCCACGGCCCCCTCCCTCCCTCCCGGAGCCGCGGAGCTGCGTTTTAAGACTGCAGCGATCGCTGCAGTCTTAAAACGCAGCACCGCGGAGCTCCGGTGCCGGTCGGGAGGGGGCCGTGGGATCGTGCCCAATGTCGGGCATCATCCCACGGCCCTCTCCCTCCTTCCCGGAGCCCCGCCGCTGCGTTTTAAGACTGCAACGATCGTTGCAGTCTTAAAACTCGGCGGCGCGGAGCTCCGGTGCCGGTCGGGAGGGGGCCGTGGCATCATGCCCGATGTCGGGCATGATGCCACGGCCCCCTCCCTCCCTCCCGGAGCCGCGGAGCTGCGTTTTAAGACTGCAGCGATCGCTGCAGTCTTAAAACGCAGCACCGCGGAGCTCCGGTGCCGGTCGGGAGGGGGCCGTGGGATCGTGCCCAATGTCGGGCATCATCCCACGGCCCTCTCCCTCCTTCCCGGAGCCCCGCCGCTGCGTTTTAAGACTGCAACGATCGTTGCAGTCTTAAAACACGGCGGCGCGGAGCTCCGGTGCCGGTCGGGAGGGGGCCGTGGCATCATGCCCGATGTCGGGCATGATGCCACGGCCCCCTCCCTCCCTCCCGGAGCCGCGGAGCTGCGTTTTAAGACTGCAACGATCGCTGCAGTCTTAAAACGCAGCACCGCGGAGCTCCGGTGCCGGTTGGGAGGGGGCCGTGGCATCATGCCCGATGTCGGGCATGATGCCACGGCCCCCTCCCTCCCTCCCGGAGCCGCGGAGCTGCGTTTTAAGACTGCAGCGATCGCTGCAGTCTTAAAACGCAGCACCGCGGAGCTCCGGTGCCGGTCGGGAGGGGGCCGTGGGATCGTGCCCAATGTCGGGCATCATCCCACGGCCCTCTCCCTCCTTCCCGGAGCCCCGCCGCTGCGTTTTAAGACTGCAACGATCGTTGCAGTCTTAAAACACGGCGGCGCGGAGCTCCGGTGCCGGTCGGGAGGGGGCCGTGGCATCATGCCCGATGTCGGGCATGATGCCACGGCCCCCTCCCTCCCTCCCGGAGCCGCGGAGCTGCGTTTTAAGACTGCAGCGATCGCTGCAGTCTTAAAACGCAGCACCGCGGAGCTCCGGTGCCGGTCGGGAGGGGGCCGTGGGATCGTGCCCAATGTCGGGCATCATCCCACGGCCCTCTCCCTCCTTCCCGGAGCCCCGCCGCTGCGTTTTAAGACTGCAACGATCGTTGCAGTCTTAAAACTCGGCGGCGCGGAGCTCCGGTGCCGGTCGGGAGGGGGCCGTGGCATCATGCCCGATGTCGGGCATCATCCCATGGCCCCCTCCCTCCCTCCCGGAGCCGCGGAGCTGCGTTTTAAGACTGCAGCGATCGCTGCAGTCTTGAAACACAGCACCGTGGAGCTCCGGTGCCGGTCGGGAGGGGGCCGTGGCATCATGCCCGATGTCGGGCATGATGCCACGGCCCCCTCCCTCCCTCCCGGAGCCGCGGCGCCGTGTTTTAAGACTGAAGCGAGCGAACAGCAGCGCTGCTGTTCGCTCACTGCAGTCTTAAAACACGGCTTGGCTTGGCTCCGGTGCCGGTCGGGAGGGGCCCCCGGACTTTTTTCCCCATAGGAACGCATTAATTAAATTTTAATGCGTTCCTATGGGAAAAGGTGCCTCGCAAGACGAAATTTCCGCAAGACGAAGAGTCTTGCGGAACGAATTAATTTCGTCTTGCGAGGCACCACTGTATTGCATTCCCTTTGCACTGAAATTAATGTGGGTGGAATAATCCAATGGTAATATAATTTACATAACTTAGTCTTTGTATTATGCAAGTTATATAATTTCACCAGAGCAAGCAGTGAGACAGTGTAACTTTTGGCAGGAGACAATCTGTAGTGGAATGGAAGCAGTGCTGCATGTGATGAATACAGAGCTCTTTAGCACTAAAACGGAACCAATGGCAATTCACATGAAACCCCATTGCCATTTGCTCCAATTCCATGCTAAGCCATGAGTTTTCCTAAGGGGAAGTGTGGGTGAGCCCTGAATCGTGTTTAAAGTATACTTATTGAAAAGAATGGGACTTCAGCCTAACTGATTTCAGTGGGTCTGCTCTAAGGGTTCAGTTCTCAATCCACTTACGTGGTACTCAGCCCCACTGAATTCAATAGAGCTCACTTTTGAGTAAACATAGTCAGCACTGCATCCAATGGGATCTCATCTGACAGTGAGATTTCTGTTCTCAGAATGGAGAGGTAAGCAATTTGCAGCAATTCTCCCTCCCTCCTCCTGCCCTGCTCCCCAAAGCTGCTCTGAAGGATCCCCCAACCCTCTGGGTCACATTTAGCAGGGCATGACTGCTGATCTAGGGGAGAGGGAACTATTGAGCATTGCTTTCCTCCTTGTTTTGCTGACAGATTCTACCTTGCCATTATCTAAGTGATGCTATTAGATACAACCCAACAACTTGATCCTACCCATAATATGCAGCACTGTTGTGTACATAACATGATGCAACATTAACAGGAGCCAAAAACATATTGAGAAGCATTCTTTCCTGTAACAGAATTTAAAACACGACTTTAAAGTGATGAGCCAAAATCTCAATTCCAGCTCTGGAAAAGACACTTTGATTTTAAATAACTATCATTTGGCCAGACAAGGAGAATGGATTAAACGTTGGGGAAAATACATTCCTGTATGTTAATTTTATGGCCCATTTACAACAAATGAAGCATTAATTGAATGGACTCCATGGTGTTGTCCCAAGCGTCTAATCAACCATCACTGCTAGATATGCAGAACCACATGCAAAATATGTTAGACAAGTTGCTGTGGCGAGAGGGCAAATACTGTCGAGGTTTTAAACAAACAAAAACCTTCAGGCAGGTTAGAATTTTTCAAACACTAAACCTAAACTAACAAAATAGTCTACAAATGCATTATCCACTAAATCCCAATCAGATTAAGGTTTCCTAAACAGAGGAGGGAAAGACACTGAAACCAAGGATAATATTTCATTTGGCGCAACAAAAACAGCCAAATCCAATGATTAAAAAAATGCTTGCCTGGTTAAGATCAAGGTTAAGGTCCATGTTAGCTCAAGATCCACAAAGCCAGGGAATTGAAAGTTCAGACGGGTTTCTTCAAAGTGATGCTCCGTCAGCAGCAGCAATGCCGTGTAATGTAAGAAACTGTGCTTGCTCACAACTTAAGCTCAATACAGCCATAGTTTTCCTTGTTTTTTTCTCAGGACCCAAACCATTTGGAGAGGATGAAGTACCTGGTACCATCAGAGATGCACTACATTCTCCCTGCTCCTGGGTTGCCTCATGAAGCATCTCGGCCTCCCTGTATTGTTAGAGGAATCCTCCCTGGAGTTGAGCCAGGCCTGTTTGCTGCCCATATCAGCTGTTGCTTGGGGTGAACCTCTGCCACGGTGTGGTGCATGCACACCCATGGCAAATGGCCAGGGACTATGGGACCTGGAGGGTCACAGGTTGCCCACTGCTGTGGGCTAGTGAGGGAATGAGCAGTCTAGTAAGATTTGCTTGGCCCATCTTTTCTAATGGGATCATAGCAAAGCATTCTTCTGTAAATATGGTAGATGGATGCATATATAATTTTTAAAGGTTTGGCAGAAAAATTGACAGTGGGACTTACTTCTGAGTAGACAGTGTAAGGCTCCATTTACAATAAAAGAATAAACACTGCGCATTTCCTAAGAAATGGCTGGCTTCTGAAGCATTGCAATTAAATAATTTAAAGTTGATTCCTTCAAAGTTATAGGAAGGGCTTCATATGCCAGCACCAGGAGCACAGATGCAAGGGCAAAGGGCATTTTTGTCCCATCTGTTCACTGGAGGAGCAAGAAGCATCTATTTCTATTCAAGCCGGAACACCAGGAAGGGAAGATCAGCCTGGTCCAAACAGGTTATAAATGCCCAGTTATAAGCTTCCCTCCTCTTCCTCCTCCTCCTTTGGCATGCTTTTAGGGCAATGTGGGGAGCCAGCAACCCACAGAAGTGCATCAGACACCTTCATTATGTAGCTTCCAGAGGATGCTGAAGATACACCTCTTGGCAGTGGCTCTGGATGCTTGAGGTGTATATTTTTAGGACCTACCTTATTTTTAGGATTGCAAGTTGTTTTAAACTGTGTTTAATATTGTGTTTTAACATTGTAACCTGCCGTGGGACCTTAAGGCAAAAGGCAGCTAACAAACAAACAAACAAACAACTCAGGAGTAGTCCACATGAAATCCTCCAAGTGTCATTTGAATGCAACTCCCATCAGCCCCAACCAGCATGGCCAAGGAACAGGCATGATGGAAGTGACAGTCCAACAAAATCTGGAGAGCACCACATCGGCTATCCCCAAGAAAATGATGAAATCAGAAACCAGGTTCAATTCTGGCAGAAAGGTGGAAACTTGGGCCTAAAAGGTTTGAGGACGGAGCTGTGATGGCATAGAGAAAGGCTCCTGGGCCCATGACGATAGAGCCCTCCGAGTAATAGCATGGAAAGAGATGGCTGCTAGCTCTGAGGGGACAGAATATAAACAGTGGTCTTTGCCTTCAGGAATCAACTGAGGAAAAAAAACCAAGTTCATGCAGAGCTTATAGTGGCAGCAGTAAGTGGATGAAAATGGGAAACTCAGGATTCCAGACAAGTGCATTGGGGAAAAGGCTTTTGAGTATAAGAGAGAACAAATAGTTAAAGAAAGGGGTGAGAGGAAGACGGCTTTAAAGAGAGAGAAACATTAGAACCGATGTGACCACTCAGAAAGAGCACTGCCATAAAATTGCAACATTTCTGCTCTAAAAAGGAATCGGGGCGATTGGCAAGTATGGGAACAGAACCAGCCCCTGGTTTCTCAGGCCTCACACATTCCCCAGAGTCCCTGTGGCTTTGACTGTGCCAACCCCAAGGTGGATGCTTTTAAAAACCTGTCACACATGGTTCACTTTAAAGCTGAGGGTCTGGCTGTCAGGCCTCTTGGTGCAGTAAATCAATCTTTCCCCCTCCCAAGAAGGAAGGTTCCCATGACTGCCCTTCCACCCAGCTGCTACCAGACGCTTTGCATACACCATAAGGCAAGCCTCTTTCCTGTTTTCACAAGTTGCAACCAGCTTATGAGAGACTCTGTGAGGCCACATCTGCATTTCAGATGTGAAGCAGATAAGATAAAATCAAAGCCAGGGCATCACACACAAGGCTGCAGGAGATGGATACAGAGAGCCCAGGTTTCTGTTTTCAGCCATACGTTCACTAAGTAAGATGCAAAATATAAGCATGTGGATGAATATGGGAACATGTATTTGTGTGTACAAATTGTATGCAATTTAAACAGGCTTTGTATATAATTTAAATCAGTAGGCAACGGGTTAGTATGTATTTATCT